>NC_140666.1:48290000-49490000 GCF_054131305.1 Coturnix japonica
CCAAAACAGAAATGTAATTTGAGTAACTAATTTGATCTTTTAAAAATCAATAGATAAGAAGCATACTGCTTTATCAACAGAGTTTTCCTATCAATCCAAAATATCTTCCTTTTAATTTTGCTTAACTTCTCAGAATTCTACAGAATTGTAATGACAAAACTAGGGATGTTTTAAATGACTACAAGCAACAATCTTGTTAAAACAAGAACTACCTGGCTTTAAAGTGTGTGTGGGGGGAAGGTGGCAGCAAATAGTAGGATGGAATATAGCCATGTATTACAATTTTATCTTCATACTTGAATGCTATGAATCACATTACAGCAGCTGAGGTGCTTTCATATGTGAAAACAATAGAGAAGACTTCCTTAGGCACATTCATCTGTACCACAGATTGTAAAAACCGTTTTCACACTGTTTCTGGAATTAGATAGTTATACCATCTTTCTCTTGCTGTTCAAAATGATAATCATGTCCTCTGAACACAGTACCTCCAGCCCTGCTTTGTGTGTGGGACCAGAACTCTGCAAGTTTACTTACCCAGAAGTTTATTTCACATGCCGTGTACGTTGTGCTCTTGCTTCTCATAACATGTTTTCATTAACAATTCATTATTTGAACAGATGTTTCATGCTTATTGTGCAGTTGATTCTATCTCGTCTTAGTCATCAACCAGTGCCACCCTATTTGAACTGCATTTGTATATAAAATAACCAGTTTTCAAAAGGATGATTCTTTCATTAAATGGATTTTAATCTCACACACTGTCAATGGGTGAAAGTATCAAACCTTAAAGGGAGATGATTGCAGTAGCCAGAAAATAAATAAGAAATTTAATTTAAATGCCTGCTTTGTCTGTCTGAAAAAAATAAATCCCACTTTCAAAAATACATATGTTCAAACTTGTCTCAAGCACAACTCAGTAGCATTAGAAATACAACAGAGAGCATAGCCTCTAGAAAATGCTGGCACCTACATGCTGAAATGAGTTCTAGAATGTGGTACCCCTAAATTGAGCCAAGGAAAATATTAGCCACTGCAAAAGCTTCTAGATGGCCTTCCCTTCCCTCCCCCCACCCCAACTAAGAGGTTTGAGTACTGTACCAAAAACATACCCAAGACACAGACTTACACCTAATGAGACAAATGTTTTCTGTCTGCAGCAATGATTCAAAAACCATAAAGGAAAACTATGATCATAAACAGGACAGCTAAGACCTGTGCTGGGCCTTGTTATGATAAAAGCTCATCCACATGCTAACTAAAGAGTAGAACAGCAGTGTCAGGGGTGAGATGTGAGGGAAGTCCAAATAATGTTCTGCTCTGTTCTATTCTAGGCAGTTGGAACATAATCTACTAACTGTATTGATTTGGAAAGTAACGTAATGACAAAAACATACGTATCTAGGAAGCATTTAGACTTCTGCACTAGCTGAGGTGAAAGAAGAGGGGCAACATTATAGACAAGTACTCATCCTTATGAATAATTTAGTACCATACAAATATTTTTCCCCACTGTACCCATGAAAGTCTTTTCAGGTTTCAGTCTTCACTCCATGCTCTTTTCATTTCATAAAAAAGCAGCCCAGTTATGCTGACAGCATCTTACCCACGGACAAAGAAAAATATGTAGAAAATGTTAGAGAACATTAAATAGAGATATAAGAGAAATGCTACCTGCAGTTTCAGGTAACAAAACAGAAAAGTCACTTTAAGTTACTAAATTACTGAAACTTCTGCACAGAAATTATAGTATAAGATTGGAGGAAAGCTGGAGTGTAAGTTGTTCTAGAATTGTCCTCTTGGTACATTTTTGAATGTACTTGCCCCTTCCAAAGTACCAGGTACAAACAAAATATCTTTCAGTAAAACTGCATTTAAGAAGTTTTTTTGTTTCCAGAAGCCAGAGTACTACACCGCTGCACACACTGCTTATTCAGGTCTCTGATGTTTCTAACTTGGCAACAAGTATCAGAGGGTACTTTCCATTGAGATTCCGTGCAACTCAATTTCCATGAAATGGGAACAGTGTATCACCTTACCTAACGCAGCCTGTGGCATATAAGTGAATTTAACAAATAAGGTACTGCAGACCATTTTTAAAGACAAGGTTTAAACAAATATGATTTGTATACTGAGATATGGGATTTTGCTTTTAATTATAGAACCTTAGACAATTTCCCTTAAAATCTGTACAATAATGTATAAGCAATTCAATCAACATTGCACAACAAACTCAAAAATAGACTTCGAATTCTCAAGTTCACAACATGAATATTTCTATAGTTGTGAGTTTCAAATTATCAGATTAACCTCTCTAATCAACTCTCTAATGATATTCTTCATGATAGGTATTACAGATCTCATCTTTTTACCATATATTCTTTTACTTTTCATAAAAGGAATAATTATGCCAGTAATAAATGTCATAAAAGAGATCATCTACCATTAAAACATTTATCACTTATACTCAAAAGAAGGGACTACGACCAGATATTTTTCTTAAAGGAAAATATCCTCACCAAATACAAACCCATGCAAAGAATAAAATATCACATTTAAGATCTGATCTAATCTGTTCACTTCACTTGCACTCTCTCCTCTAAGAATTCAGTTTTTAACATAGTATCAGAGAATAAGTTCTTTCATGTCAATGAATTCTTTTGTGCCTATCAGATACATTGTAATAGTGGGTATTTGTTTTTTTGCAACCATAGTGATGAAATGTGTTTATTGGCTACAATCACAAGAACATTAGGCAAGTATTTGTCTTTGCTTAAGTTCAGAAAAAATGAATATCAAATAATAGGGATTTGGGGAGTAGAGCTACAGAAGAGGTTATGCAACATTTTTCAGACACTCATCTATCAATATGATTTTTCAATTAGTTGAAAAGCCAGTATAGTAACATAGGCAAAGAAAGAAGAATCAGATAATAAGTTCATCTAGCTCTTACTATGGATGAATTCTCTCAAATTCTTCACATTCTTATTCCCGAAGATACATTTTACCTAACTCCTAGATGTATAGTTTTTAAATTAATCTTATCAAAAGTTAACAAAAACCACCAGGTAACATTCTAAAGTTTATTTTAGGCGGTAGTGTTGTGATCCAGCAAATTTTAAACTATAAATTCTTAAGGGAATTTAGGAAGTGGAATGTTTGTCCCTATTTGACCATACAGAACTTGTGATCCATCAAAGTCAAAACTGTTAGCACAGTTGGTCAAGCTTTCAATGAATGACAGATGTAGTAAAGAAGATCGGAATTAAATGAATGATATCACACAAGAAAGTATGCCAAAGATAATCAGCATCTTTATATAGAATTGTGTAGAAGAAAAAGTAGTGTGTATTCTAAGACTGTCAAAAAAATGTGAAATGCCACAAATCTGAACTAAAAAGAAAAAAAGGAATGGTTCTTGTCTGATGCCAAAGTTACTAAAGCACACAGTGACTTCACTAGCAGAAGCCTTTACTACAAATGTTAAGTTTACAAAACTAAACTTTACTACAAATTGGGGGGGAGGGGGGGAGGAGGGAGGGAAGAAAATTTAACATCTACCTCTTCATGCAAAGATATGGAAACAAACTGAATTTTATGGGACACAGCATAATCTTATCAAGACAATACACAAGCAAGTACAAACTCTAAAGGGATACAAGTGCATTCTAGTTTATTTTTTCAGTATTTGATTTACAAAGTTACTTACAGTCACTAAACCACACAAAAATAAAGCAGTACGGTTAAGAAGGAATTTAAAATATACTTAATATCTTCTCACTGGAAGAAATCCAATTGACTACAACAGTGGAGTAGATTTTGATTATAAAAACTTATTCATTGTAGTTTCCACAGAAATAAAAAGGGTGCATTGCTTTCAGAGTAACCTATATCTATACACACACACTTATATAATAGGTTACATTATTCTGGACATCACATGAATTGCATCTCCTGAGGAGTACTAAAATGACTGGAATTATACTGTCCAACTAATATTTCCCACATACTGAAGAACTGCAAATATTAGCAAATGGCAGTTTAACCTACAATGTGATAACCTAAATAATGCACAAACCACATGGCATACAAATATTTCTATGACTTCTTACGTCACAACAGTTTGTTAAAACCCACTAAATAATGTGAATAAATATTACTTTTTACCACCACCAGGTAGTACTCCTGATTACTTGGAACTTCATATCTCACATGCTAGTTTCACATTTGAGGAGCAAGAGTCTTTTGTCCACTGAGAAATAATAGGTGCACTTGCCACTTAACTGTGTAAATATTCTCCTCTTCCAGTTCTGATTTTTGCTTCAGTGAGATGGCCCATTGTATTCACAGCCAGACTATTGGTAATGGCTTGTCCATGCCAATATGAACTCTCAGTAGAATTTCTAGATAAACATCGCTCTTTGTCTGCCTGGCTGAAACAATGCACATATGTTTTAAATAGATGAGTCTCTTTTGGCCAGATAAAATAAGCTGGCATTGAAGAAAGCCAATGACATCAGAAAATAGCAAATATTTTTCAATGTTATAGTAATTTTCCTTTGTCTAACTTCTGTTTTGAGTACATAAACCAAATATCAGAAAGTCACTCAACACCAAACTCAAAGAAAACTGAATTTTCATAGAAGCATAGATTGGCTTGTGTTGAAAAGGACCACAGTGACCATCAAATTTCAACCCCCTCCCACCATATGCAGGGCTGCCAAACACTGGACCAGGTTGCCCATAGCCACATCCAGACTGGCCTTGAATGGCTCCAGGGATGGGGCATCCACAGTCTCCTTGGGCAACCTGTTCCAGTGTCTCACCACCCTCTGTGTGAAAAAAATTTCCTCCTAGTATCTAACCTAGTCCTCCCCTGTCTGTTTAAAACCATTCCCTCCTGTCCTATTGCTATCCACCCTCATAAACAGATGTTCCCTCTCCTGTTTATACGTTCCCTTCGAGTACTGGAGGATCACAATGAAGTCTCCCCAGAGCCTTCTCCTCTTCAAGCTAAACAAGCCCAGTTCCCTCACCTTCCCTTATATGAGAGGTGCTCCAGCCCCCGACCATCTTAGCAGCCCTCATCTGTACCCACTCCAAGAGCACCATGTCTTTCCTGTACTGGGGTCCCCAGGCCTGGATTGTAGTACTCAAGATGGGGCCTCACAAGAGCTGAGTAGAGGGAGACAATCACCTCCCTCTTCCTGCTGGCCACCCCTTTTTTAATGCAGCCCAGAACACAGTTGGCCTGGCAGGCTGCAAGTACACACTGCTGGCTCATGTCCAGCTTCACATCCAGTTCATTTTCTGAGAAAATGAAGTAACTGACTTTGATAGCTAGGTGATAACTTCAACTGAAATGGTCCTTATTGTCACTCTGCCACTGTGTCCCTTTATCACACCACTTACACATATGGGTGATCTGATTTTTCACTTCATTTCTCATACTTCTAAACTATTTACTTATTTATTCTGTTAGACAACTCCATAATTGCACAATGACTTAGCAATTAAATACTGTTCGTCTACATTCCACCTAACTTGTACTCACAAACAAATACTTGACCTGGACTGTAAGAAATAAAAACAAGTTCTTCTTTCCTATATCTGAACACAATACACTGCAGATTTTCAAAAGGACTCCTGACAAATTAATAGATACAAAGTCTGTTAAGTAGCTTGAAACATTAACTCCCATAATAAGAAATATTAGAAAGACAACGTTTTAAAAATAACCTATTTTTAAGTTCATACCTATTATTCTAGGGTTAAAACATGATTCTCTGAAGTTAAAAATCAGCATGGGTAAACAGAACATTCAAAGACATTTAGAAGATGATCTCAACTCTGGAAGACCTGTCTTTGTTTTAATGTTCCTAAAGATGGCAATATGAGTAGTTATGTAACTAGCCAGTTACAAAATGAAGGAAGAATGAATGTTCGGCTTTTGACCGATTAACCTCACAAAATCCTATTTTTGTTGAAGATGTTGATTTTTAAAACATGGAAGTTTTATTTCTGAAAGTTAGATTGCTATGAACAAAGATCTCCATTACTGCAATCTTCATTTATCTTGCCTCCTAAAAATTCACTCCAATTATTAACTTGCAATGTAATTATGAAGGCACTGTAACAAAAGGAACAGACATTAGCAAAGTTTCTTATTTGAGTACATTCACAACAGCTGAATTCCTTTCATAAGGTTGAAAAAACTTTTCATTATACCTGGATCGCTTAATACAATTCCCTGCATGTGATACACAACCTGATTTTTAAATAGTTTTAGCAGTAATTAAAAATAGTAAAAGAATCCTAAAAAGGCCCAAATAGCAGCTTAGGCAACTACTAGCTGATTAGCATTTTAAACAAATGTTCAAAAATAGCCTTAAAGAAATTATAAAGTGTTTTAGTAGAACCACTCTATCCAACCTGCTGAAGATATACAAGAGCCTGTATTTGGCTTCTCTGCAGCTTTGCAGATCTCAGATTTCAAAGCAATTTTCTTCTGGTGAAGAAGTGTCCAGAATATGCATGTAATCCTTCCAAGAGTTTACCTAATTCAGTCAGTCCTCATGACTTAAAATTGAACCTACATAGAGCAATACTGTAAGGCAAGTTGAACATCTAGTTTTTCTGACATTAGTTTATAAGGGATCCACGTTAAACTAAGTAGCATGAGCTACATTAAAATTGTCTAACTTCACAAAATGTTCCCAGCACCATTTAAGTGCTAAATAGTTATATTTTTGAAAGAAATTCTGTTGCACCTTTCCAGTCACTTTAACTACATAAAAGTATATACAAAGTCTAGTTAGTTAACCAAAGACTGAAACCAAGTCACCTGAACAACCAGTGAGTGCTCAGAGGCAGCTGGGCAAGATATTTGCAGTGTTACCAGAATTTCACAGAGCTCCTAGGGCATTTTAGAGAGATTCACACTGCACTAGTGCATAGCAGAATCTTAATTGCATTAATGAACTTGCTAGTAACAGGGACTTTATAACTTCAGTGTGTATGCATCTTCTAATAAAACATAGTAGGATCCTAGTGTTCATCCTACTACAAACAAAACCTGTCATAGGAAGAACTGTTGATGCTATAGAAGTTTCTAATTAAGAGAGGACAGATAGACTGCCCATTTTAATCACCAGCATAATGGATGTTTTGTTGACCTTTCTAGCAACTACCTTATATAAGAATATGTACATAAGTGCACCTGTTTATATTTCAAATTAAAAATGATTTTTCTATGTCACTGAGTTCTCTATATGTCGTTCTAATCTATTTCTCAATTCAACTATAACTTCTCAGTGGCCACTATTAGCTCCACTTTACCATTACAAAAATAGAGGCAAGAGGTCTTGTCAGTATTGTAGTGAGAGTCCTTGAAAATTTCTTCCCTGGCACATAGCAAGCAGTGCATACAGAGGTAAGACAGAAGTGGGAATCTAGTCATTTTACTTACTTGTTGAAAAACTCACAGCTTTCTCATACTATAATATGTTAACAAAACATCTTACCATAAGATTAATTAAACACATGAAAACGCCACATGCCTACAGATAAAAGTAGCTGGGATAGTTTGGAAAAGCTCATCTCATCACCTACGCTTCCCCTCCTCACCCCTCTTCTTATTTTCTTTGTTTTATTATTTTGCTTAGTGAAGGCCGTCACATAGTTAGTGACTAAGTACTACTTTCTGTATATAATAACCTTTAGGCTTCAGGAGTGTTATCTCAAGAGGTAAACTAACATTATCCAGAGAGAACACAAAACTTGCTCCTTGAAAAAGAAGTTAGCAGTATCATGATATGTCCTGATAGACCATTAAGAATTTACCCTAAGTTAGAGCTGGCAGGAAGAGTTAAATTCATCTTTAAGGCTGCAGTTCCCAAACCACAGTATTTCAGTAGGCAATGTTGCCTCCATTATTTTATTTTAAAAAAAAAAAGAAATGTGTAATATGTCAGCAAAATATATTTTGTCACCCTGAAAAAACATTGGGTAACTATTGTAAAAATTATTAAAGATGTCAAATAAACACATTATGTTTTTAAATTGTTGTGTAAGAACAATGTTCTATATGCACAAACCACCACAGTGAATGGAATTAAAGAAAACAGGAAGTAGTGTATTACTCCCAGCCTGCTGACTATGACAGACTATCTGACCTGTACATCTCAGCAAGAACACTGTATATTTGCCTAGCAACCTTCCAGACAAGTGTATCACTCCTCAAAAATTGTTTGCCCCAAAATAAGTCTTAATACAGAAATACCAGCAGAATTGTACAGATGAAGTTGCAAAGAACCTTGTGGTATGTTCTCTTCTGCTTTGCACTTTTATAAGTTTTAGTTGACAAATATTGCACTTAAGTGTATATGAAAAGGTATTAACTGTTGATATGTTACTGGAAACAAGTCAGTTGATGCATAATTTGGCTTGGATTTTGGAGGAATCTAAAAATGCTTTTTAGAGCTCTCAAAATTACTGATCATATATATTAAATCTTTACAGTCCCATCTAAAGCCTTCCTTCTGAACTAACATTTCATCCGTTCTACACAGCAGTTTCTCACAACGCTCAAAAATCACAATGACAATACACTGGTTAAGATCATGTGCTCACATCTCCCTCTAGTGCCTGCATCTGTTCTGCGTAGTTTTAACTGAATGTTAAAAGGTGACAATCAGTAGAGTCTGTATAAAGTCATCACAGAATTCAAGCAAGGAGAAACAGGATAGATATGAAGTATTTGCTATGTGCCTACAAATACTTTGTTCACTTTGGGGAGAAGGAATGCTTAAGGTAAGGGACAAATAAAGAAGTAGGAACATAAATTATATTTCAGTGTAGTCTACGTGATACTTCTCAGTGACCTCTTCACAATCCGTATTTTAAATTTACTAACTTGCTCCTTCAGTTGCAAAGCATTCTATTAAGATCTTTTATCTAAACCTTTTCAGAGTGCAAAACCAATACATCACTAGTAAATGTAGAGATGACTTAAAGTTTATGTTTGCATTCAGAAAATGCCACAAAAATTTGGTCTCAGTGGACTTTGCAAACAGCTGACCTCCTGCAATATGGAAGACACAAAGATTGGAATTTTTTCCTTTTTCCTACTACTCCCTTTTGTTTCTGATCAAGCCACAAGTGGCAGGAAAATAGGTAACTGTGTCTGCAGCACCTCTCAGCAGTCATATATCACATCTACTATTAGCAGATATTACACATTCTAGTTAATGATGCTTAATGTTTTGTTGTAAAATACCGGAGATGGACAAATAAATTATTCTGAATTAGGCTGAAAGAGTCTCTCAGTAATCACCATACTCCCGTAAACTGAATTTGCTAATATAACTGCATGCAGCTTCACAGATTTTTATTTTTTTTTTTGGTTTGTTTGTATTTGCAGCCTGAAACATAAACAGTTCATAGCTCAGAGCCAGCAGAGAAACACTGCAGTATTCTGCAGTTATTGTATTGACAATCATCAAATGGCCTGGGTTGAAAAGGACCATAACGTTCACCTCGTTTCAACCACCCACTAAACCAGGCTGCCCAGAGCCACACACAGCCTGGCTTTGACTAACAGTTGTCAATGTTAAGTAAACGGACTATAATACTAAGTCATTTTATTTCTATCAAAAGAAATGAAATATATCTGACTTCTGAATGTATGGATGTTGACTTCTGTTTGTTGCATCTAACAAAAGACATTTGCTTCATGCTACAGGTGAGTTCTGCAGAGCTCTCTCTCCTAAATGTCATGCTCTGTATCTTCAATCTTATTTTCTATAATAATAAGAACTGGCTAAGTTCATACCAGTCAAACATAAGGTAACCTTCAAAACAATATTTTCCTAGATATATCAATTCCAAAAAGAATTTAACAGGATATTCTTCTAGTTAACACTTCTGTTATTCTTCTGTTACTCTGAGTAATTTTACACTCTCTACTCAGCCTATTTACTTTACAACGCACAAATTAAAATTAGCAGCCAGTAAATTAGACACCTAAGTAAAATGAATCTACCGTGTGAACACCTAGAAAGTTGAAGTCCTATCAGGTTTCCCACCCAGAGAGATGAGCGAAACTGTTTACTTGAAAAATACTTCTACTGTGACCTGATTATTAGCTGTATTCCCACAGTTCCTCTGTGTTTTGGATGAATTTTGGTCAGCTATAATAATTGGTGAAAATACAGAAGCATTTATCAAGTTGGGAAACCAAGCTAGATGCAACAATACACCTAAATAACATTCGCTATTTGTAGAGCTTCATGATATTGAGCTAAATTGAGTAAATGAAAAGGAAAGCGCCTTAAGTTATTTTTAACTATAGTATGAGACAAGTTTACATTTTCACATTTCATTACAATTAGTTGTGCACATGAAGTTACTATTTGGCACATGAAAACCACCTTTCCTGCTCTTAAAAGAAAATCAAATTCTAAACTGAAATACATACAAGTACATATATGCATACACACACAGCTACAAGCAACAGAGGTAACCTTATTAGGGACATATAAAATAAGATTGCTCAAAGCCTCTATTTATAGGACACACGCTAAAAAAGAATTGCTATTAATAGCCTTTGTGCCATTCAGTCTCCAAGCAGTTGGAGGGCAGATGCCCTCATTCCTCAATTGCCAAAAGTATGAGAACTTACTACAAAGGTTGCTACATTAAGTAAAAACATGTCTGCCTAAAAATACTCTAACTTTAAAGAAAGTAATAATCCTACAAGAAGTATTTTTCTTCAGAATATTTTTCATGGCTGAAATAGTATATGCAGTTGCAGAATACATTTTTTTAAATAACACTTTTCAAAGCTGAAATATAAATATTTTTATATAACTGCAGTCTCCATCTCCAATCAGTCTTACACCCTCCTCTGTCATTCAGCTTAAAACACCATTTTCTATCATGTCTGACTCACTCTTAGAAATAACAGAGAGGTGCTTCTGAAATCTGTGACAAATAATTCACCCAGTCAGTGTATATGTATACAAATTAGCCTCAGACACGAAATCTAGGGAGAGTGCTGTTACACTATTAGTTACAATTCTCAACCAGAGATGGTACTTTGAAGAAAGCCCTGTGGATTCTGAGAGTGTACTAAACATAGAATCACAAGGTTGGAAAGGACATACAAAATCACCTATTCCAACCATCCTCCCATAACCAGTGCCACAAGCCACTAAATCAGATCTCATAGTTCCTCATCCAGACGCCTCTCGAACACTGCCAGGGATGGGGATTCCACCAGCTCCCTGAGCAGCCATTCCAGTGCCTGAACACTCTCTGAGAGAAAAAGTTTTTCCTTATGTCTAGTCTAAACCTCTTCTGGTACAACCTGAGGCCACTTCCTCAGGTTCTGTCTGTTGCCTGGGAGAAGAGGCCAAAATCCTCCTCATCACAACCTTCCTTCAGGAAGCTGCAGAGTGTAATGAGGTCTTCCACGAGCCTCCTCTTCTCCAGACTAAACAATCCCAGCTCACTCAGTCACTCCTCCTAAGATTCATGCTCCAGATCCCTCACCAGTTTTGTTGCCCTTCTCTGAATATTTTCCAGGGCCTCAATGTCTTTCTTGTAGCAAGGAGCCCAAAACTGAACACAACACTAAAGGTGCAGCCTCACCAATGCTGAGTACAGGGGGATGATCACCTCTCTGCTCCTGCTGGCCACACTATTTCTAATGCAGGCCAGGATGGCATTGGTCCTCTTGGCCACCTGGGCAAACTTTCAGCTCATGTTCAGCCAAGCATCAACCAACACCCCCAGGTCCCTTTCTTCTTCAAAACCACTAACCACTATGCTTTCATGAGTCTAATTAATTATTATTAGGTAAGTTAAAGTGCAATGTTAGTTGAAGTGCTTATATTGCAAAATCTGTTTTTCACAATATAAAAATGCTTCTTAAAAGAAAGAATTTTTACACCAAAATGCACTCACCAGAAATATGCACACAAAGAATAACAGCAAGATGCAGACCTCTGTGCAAGGGAACTTTGCGTGCCTGTGGGCTTTCCAAAGCTGGAATAGAATCTGTTGTTTCAACCAAGAATGTGAAGAAAACTCCTTACTAGTATTCCCTTTGTGGGAGTAGTGGCTCAAATGTCCAGTTATGCTCTCATCACCTACAACAATCAAGCTCCCAGGAAAACTGGCAATCACACACTTCGCCGTATTTAATATTGGCCTCCTTTTGTTCAGTTAAATCAATTATTTCTTCCATCTTAGTTTCAAACAAAAGTTTGGGAAACAAGAGCAAAAGCCAAAAACAGAGTCCAAAGAGATAATAATCTCTCTTTCTTCATGTAACTCTGATGGATGTGACAGAGTTCCTTTCTCAGCCCTCACAAAGTCAGCAAAAGGTTCCATTGACTAGAACTAATCAAGCTTTACTAAAAACCATCTCATTATCCAACATAAAAAGTTTTCGCTTAGTTCAGACTAGTTTTACATTTTATTAGAAATAATCACTGAAAGAAGGCAGATGTCTGTCTCAGTATGTTGTTAGTGGGCAATCAAAACCTCTGAAATATGATATTATAACACTTGCTGGACAATTTATATGTTACAACACATGCAAGAGGTAATCAGTATAGTTACAGCTTGCTTGGCATTCTCATAATGACAATGAATCTGCAGACCACATATTTGAATGCCTGCATAATATGTGAACAGCATCAGATCATTATCTTGATCTCACTAATCCTAATTAGTGAGTATCATTCCTAACAGTTAATTTACATATCTGTTCTGTACAAGGAGAAAAACTGCTATTTTCTTCTCACTGAAATCAATCAGCTTGCCTTCTTTCACAGCATAGTAGATAAAGGCCAGGATCTGAATGAAGATAAACAAGCATATGCAAACCTACACCTACTAGAGTTTTGTACCAGATTATTTCCTGTGATAATTGTATTTTATCTAAAAAAAAAAAAGCATATTTTATTTAGCATTGTGATAAGGGAGTCTCAACAGTGCCTATAAAATTCAGAGGCACTGGCTGTAGTCACAACATATTCATTAGTAAAACTGAAAATTTCTGCCTGTTCCAATGTACATTTGCTAAGTTTTCAGAGGTCACCTTGAGAGTAAGCATTTAAGTTCAGCAGGTGAAAATCTGCTCCTTTAAGATGTTTATTTTTCCAGATCAGGTATAATTTACATCTAATACAACATGCTGTACATTAATGCACATAAGTTTCTGAACAGATTCACATTGGCTTAATGATTTTCACTATGTAACAAAGCAAAAGGACAATCTATAATTTCACTTCAGTCTGAAGCATGGCTATTGAATATAAAGTATTCTGTTACTGATTTTGTTCATTGTTGTGTTTGTGGGTTTTTTTTTTTTTAAATGCTTGCCAAGCCTTTTATTTTGTTTGGAAGCAAACAACTGTCAAAAATTGAAGGTTGTCTTCTATAGAATGCATTCTTTTGCTACTACTTTTTCTTAGTATTACTGGAGAAATGCATGCATTTGTCTGACTTCTAATTGACTGTGCTTGTAGAGCATCTCAACTTAAAGAGATACAATAATGGAGAAAAGGAGAACACCCAGAGATGCATTAAGGTGTTAATTAGATAGAAAGAATTGCATTATTCATAATCAAAATTGACGTGACATGACGGCAAGAAACTACACTCTTTACATGTAGCACTCCTATTCATGAAGGAGTCAATTTAAGATAAGTATTTTTCAGATTTGAGCTGCAGTAAAACAAAGCTTTTAGGTGAAATATTGGATCACTGGAATAACAATATGGAATATCAAGTCAGTAGCAGATTTCAGTGCTAATAAGGAATGTGCTTTACAAATCTTACTGGTTCCATAAGAAAGTGGACTATTGCTCTGAGCAGCCTGATCTAGTGATTGGTGACCCTGCACTTAGCAGGGGCATTGAAATTAGATTACCATTATTGTCTTTTTCAGCCCAGGCCATTCTATGACTTGAATAAGCTTATTAGATTACAATATTTTTCTCAAGTCAAATATTTGAACATAACAGAAATAAATCCTACAAATATTTACTACAGATTTTTTCTAAGTCTTCAAATTAAACACACCTTGGAATCATTTGAAAAACTTCAAGCCATACTTTTTCAGAAGCCTCTAGTTTCTATTCAAAGTTATAAACTCGTTCTTTACCAACTCTTGACAAGAAAAAAAATAAAAATTGCAAGGTTTCCTAAAACCATGAATTCAAATAAGTCAACATGTTGACTACATGGGAGGGAAAAAAAAAGTGCCTCCCAGAGTCTTGAAGGATCAGCAGTAGCACACAGTTTGCATTAAAGCAAACTGGACTCCTGGAAATCTAACGTAACTGACACTTTTGTCCCAGAGAAGGGATGCTATTTCCTTTTTTTAAATAGATAACTTTTATACTTGCATTTAGGACCACAAGAATATCACATTTTGATATTACAAGTAAATAGAATTATCATACTATAAATTAAACAATATTCCTATTTTAGAAAGGCTTCCTGCCATTAATTGGTAGTCAGTTATGATACTGCACATCCTGCTGATGCATTTCTAATAAATAATTATGTATTCCATTTCAAGGCTGCTACTTTAAATGAATTAAAGGTGAAAGTGATATTTGATATTCAAATCATTCCAATATTTTATTATCTAAATTCGAAGAGGTATACTGTGTAGTCTCAAACATTTAGACTTTGGCACTTCCTAAGAAGAAAATACATTAGAAACTTCTAGCTGGATCATATTTGAACACGGTAGATCAACCAAAGTATAAACTGAAAATTATCACTAAATAACCACTTAACAACATGACTCCTACAGTAAACTGTGCTACCAAGAATCTTTCATTTTATTCTAGTTCTCCATGAGAGTTGACTGTACCTGGAATGTGTTAAGATGTATTTCAAGTTGCGAATGAGAATTAACCACAAGGTTTTGAGCAAGATGGAAATACAAAGCCATGTTTAAAGAGAGACAACATGTGGTTACACACATTTATTAAGTTAAATCCAATCTACCGTATTGCAATATGGGGTCAAGCAAAAGAATAAATAAAAAAAAAAAAAGGAAGTCTCACACAGAGACTTTAAGAATTTACATAGGAAGTTAAAGAAAATTTATGTTCAGACTTCTCTCTTGAATGCTGCACCAGCTCTGCATTTCAACTGATGCATTAATCCTTTGCCAAGTACAGTCCTGTGAAGTAGATTACTAACTATGGTAGTTTGGATTGAAAACTGTTCATCAGGCAAAAGCAAGATGCTTGGAATTCTGTCAGATTTTCCTAAGTTGACTATAGATATTTAGCACTGATTTTTATTTAAAGGCCACGTTACATTCTGACTAGTGCTTTAACCTTAAACTTCTGAATACAAAAAGAGCAAAACTCAGTTCTTTGTGAACTGTACTCTCAGTTCCACTTCAGTACCGGATATCTGTACAATACACATAGTATTTACACACTAAAAAAAGAAATCTCAACACAAAGAAATGCTGACAGATAGAAGATTAATATTTTTCCTCATGGCAACAGAACTCTTTCTTCCGCAATACATATTTTGGAGTGATTAACATATATTTATCATATTTATATATTTTTACATAGAGAAGAGAAAAATTCCAGTGAGCTAGAATCACTCATACTGGTTGAATATATCATGAAAAAGTAGAAAACACTGCCAAGCATAGGTGACATGCTGTTTTTAATATCAACTTATATCAAACAGATACATTTGCAAGTCATTCAGATCAGTCCATAAAATGTTCTCAAAGTTATTAACCCTGAACCTTGCATGCAAAGTTAGTTGAAATGTATTTTTTAAATATGTAACCAATTATTTTTTATCCATTTTGAAGGAGAATTACAAAATGCTTGTAGGAAACATTTGAAAAAAATAACAATTCTGAAGAAGAAATATTCTGACATGACAAAGGAATAGATTTGCTCTTTCAGCCAGAGTCACTAGTACAGCGTTGAATTCATTCAACTATTAACACTCAGGCACAAAGCCATTATGATCAGTTAACAGGCCAGTTTTTGCCTTACATATGTTCGTTAGAGCAAAGATTTGCATTTTCTTGTTATCACTGAACTCTCATGAGAAAGCACAGTGCAGGCAGACTGTCCCCACAGTTTACATGAAGGAAAGATTTCTGTTTATTATGATGATCTCTCGAATAACAACTTTCTAAATTGCTGTTAAAAAGGGAAAAACATCTGTATTTGAAACCCTTCCTCCAGCTGTGTATTGCTCAATTGTTGGTTTTCAAGGCATTCAGAAATTAGTGCAATTAGACTGAAAGGACACTGGGTCATGCTCAACAATTAACTTCACTAATACAGCTGATGTGTCCAAACTTTCCTGCTGAGTATCTGTGTAAACATATTCTCTTGATGGTCTTCTACTCTCCATTTCTTATCATAAGGTCTTGGCAACACTTTCCAGTATCCGCAGTCTATATTTACAAACTTCTAAGGTACATATATAAAGACTGAAAATATTATATTATGAGAAGGATGGGATGACTTCAGAAAGCAGATTATGAAAATACAGTATTGCAGTGTGGTCAACAAAATTTATAATCTATAAAGACTGGATATTCTGAACTGATGGATACTTCTCAAATAGCAATCTCATTGACTCAGCAACAAGTAATTCAATTGTTCTGTTACAGTCTTTAATTTAGATAATGTACTTTTCAGTTAGACTACTTCTGATCCTTTGGTGAGCTAATATTTGAGTTACTAAAGGTAATGGGGACTGAGTATTTTAGAGAATCAGGCCAGAATCAGTGATCTTCATAGCTCTCAGAATGAAAGAAGGGTCAGAAAATTGTTGCAATAAGAGTATATTTGAAAACAAGACAGATACTTTGCAAAAAAAGTAGAAAACATACAAAGTTACACAGCTAAATCACATCAGGACACCATCGTCACCTCCCTGCAGCAGAGAAGGGAGTAAATAACTCTACGTGGACGAAAAACAACATGAAGTCAATCACCTCTACACTAATGAAACACTCATACTCTTGTTCCACCACTGAAATAAAGTAAGGTATTTCCCTTTTGCTATTCTGGTACTATATTTTTCAAAGCCATATCTCTCAGTTATTTCTGTACAGCCCTTAATAGGGTAGCTCCTTAATTATGATTATAAACATCAGAATGATTTCCCTACAAAAATACCAGACACAGAGAAATAATTGCAATGTCTGAGTTAAAAACAAATATATTGACTACCAGTCTGTTTAGTCTGCTAAATTAAACCCTATTTCCCATATAATCAGTGTAATACATGACATACAGTAAATATTAAAAAGCAGAGTCACCAGCTATCAGGCATTTTCAGGTCATGCCAAGCACACACCAATGAAAATAACTTACTTCCAAGCTTCATTCTAACTGCTATGACCATATTTGTAGAGGAAAACAGCAGGAATACAGCTACAGTCTTCCCACACCAAAAGGAAGGAAACCATGGTCTGCAACTTCAGTTACTCAGTTAACGATCCTTTGAGATCACTACCTGCTCTAATACCCTCTGGTTTTCCCCTTGTCTCTGTACCACCAGGGTGCTCCTCAGAGATCTGCACTAAGGTTTTATTTTAGATCTGCAGTACACCATTCACATGAGTCTTCCCACTTACCATGCCTTGCATCAAATCAAAGTTTCTCTTTTTGTTCAGAGGAATCTCAGCTGAAAATTTCAGCCTAGTTGCCATCAAATTCTATGGGAGACACTCGTGGGAATAAACTACCACTGGCAAGAGAACCACCATTGCTTCCCTACCACCATTGCTTCCCTTCTTATTACTCATCTCATTTTCAAAATTGCAGTTAGCTTTAGAGAAAAATCAAAACATAGGGTACAACACAGTAGTTAATAGATTCTTAAATATTCAGGAAATATTTCCCAATAACATCAGTAACCAAAGCTCAACATTTGCACCTATTTATCATACTCCAGTCATTGCTAATACCATCAGAAGCAAGAGCAAACAACAGGGATCTTGAGCAAACCCTCACAAAAACTTAGTACTAGGAAACAGAATGGTGTATAATGCTTGTCACTATCTTCACTTCATAATCACCACCTGCTGCACTCTTACTTGAATTAACTTCATTAATGAACTTAAGGCAATACACGCTACCAGTGTCAAACCCCACTACGAAACCTTTGTGCCTATCACTCTAAGACTGTCAATATCATGTATACACAAAATAGGAAGGAATGCTCTTCAGGTTGCAAACTGGATTTATTAAACAACAATTAATCAAAAATGAAAAAACTGAAGTATTGGTGAGATCTTGCTCCACTAACACAAATTCTGACAACTTTCTTCCATCAATGAACACAGTTCTATTGTACTTAAAGACAAAAAGTCCTTTCCTGCTCTTTAAAGTGAAAGAGGCCCTGCTGATTTAGCAGCATTCTCACAACGCACAGGATCTTTCTTCAGCTCTTGAATCTTTCTAGACATGCTATGAATAGCTCTGTCTTCATGAACTTGAGGACAGAACTGTGACATGGAAGAGGAAGATAAGGCTCCTCTGGAATAGCTCAGATTCTGCCTGTCTAGCCCATAATGGTCTGGGAACATTCTTACTTCCTTTCCCATGGTCATAAACTCTGGATAGAATGTGGAACTTGTGTCAAAGGGGAAGACTGCTTAGCTTAATGAATTATGTTGCTTAACCCTATTTAAGAATTTGTCTGAATCAGATGATTACTATCAGAAACATCCTCGTCTGTTAAGAACTATGGGGGTGGCTTCATCCTGTAGGCATTGCCTGAAATGGGGAAAAATCCTAATTTAAGACTTCCTGGACTCTTTTTTTTTTTGTCTCCCATATACAATCTGTGCTCTTGTGCAGTTGCAGTAAGGCCTTTCATATTTCATTGCTCAATAAGACCAAACTCCAACTGTGCAGTGATATTCCAAATAAGTTGTTGAAAAGATTTAGGCTACAGCAAAACCAAAGGAACAATGAGACAACCTTTACTGGACATAATAAAAACAGACTAGAAAAGATGTCATAATAGACGAGTAGAGAGTTAAAACTTCCTCTGATTCTACTGATTCTTCTGCTTCTTCTCCTCATGAAACCTCATATAGCAATACAGTCCTTTCTTGGGGGGCCCCTTGGCTGCCACTGGACCACAACAAAATATGAAGAAAAAGCAATTCAACTCACCAAAGAGGACTGTACAAACATTCTTTTCCCTTCTGTTCCTGGGAAAGTAGCTATTAGGGATGGAAGTGTACAGGTCACTACTCCCTTAGGGACACTGAATACTAGCAAGAGAGACCAGTTTTATACTGGCAGTATACTGGCAACATTTAGTATTCGTCCACTCTTGGATAGATTCCAGTCATTGTTCAGTTTTGAATAAGAAAGTGCTGGGGCACTGGGTACCTAACAAATTATTTTTATAGCATCTTTTGTGGACATGAGCCTACTTCTACTGGATTTTTCTTAATGAATGACAAAGACACACCAACTATGTGTATGTGAAGGATAAACACAATCTTCACCTTTATATTTTTCATGCAAATTAGCAAATTCCAGAGAGATCATTCAAAATTTGTACAAACCTGGACTCCACAAAACTTAATACCACAGGGGAACAGAATATGCCATTTGCAAGGAAACGTGGGAAGAAATTCTTCAGCTTATGTCACAGTACCCTGCATTCCCCCCAGATAGCCAAACAGTAACCTGGACAAAGGGATTCTGTCTCTTGTCCCAGCCTGAAACATTCTTCAGTTAGGTGGCTTAGTAGTATTGTGCTCTTGTTCCCAGAAGATGAAGACACTCTAATACAAATAACACTAGAAGAAGCCTCTTCAGCTATGGCTGTCAGTAAACAGCATTTGACTTTCAAGACCACCAATTCTTGCAACTGGTGCTGCAGGACTCATTAAAGGTTCAGATTGTTGCTATTACAGTAAACACCTAATTGCAAACACATTTACTGTAAATTTATGTAAACAGATATAGTGACTCTGTGTTCCAGGGATTTAAAACCCTTTAGCATGACAAGAATTTTGCTCACTAAAGCATTTCAAAAACCATTACAAATAGGCTTACATATCTATAAACCATGCACTTTGCTAAAATTAATTTTGTTTCTAGTTATGTATTAAGTCTTATATGCTTTTCAGATTTACTGAAATCACTCAGGGAGAATAGTGACGTGAGTCAACGCTATGCACCTGAACCTCACAACACATCTAGTATGACAGCACAGCATCCTGCCTGAGCAGCCAGCCTACTCATCCCTTTGGGATTGACAGTCAAGCAGTTCATGCAACTATCTTATCTTCTCAAAAACAAAGCACACTGAACTGTAAAGAATGCCAAAGCTTACAGAGATATTCCACCTTGTTTGATAAACAATGTTGTATTTAATGTGAAATATTTTCTAAAAACCTGTGTATGTAACACCTTTTTGAAATACTACTTAACCTAACTTGCAGACTGTAAACAACTATAAAATGAATACAATGATGGATAGAAAAATCTGTACATAAGAAATGAGCCACTTTTAGAAAAAAAAGTACTCTAATTGGTGTGGTTTATTAGTTACATGCAGCCTAAGGTGCCGATTCATATTTATCTTTTTCCTCACACAGAACTCTGACTGCCACCCAAAGGTTTATGAATCATGTTCTTTCCGAGTCCTACAGAAGAAAAAGCTTTTACATTATCTGTGATAAAAATGAATTTTAGTTTCCATATAGGTAACAAGGAAGGAAATCTCATTCTTTCTAGCATTTGTTTAGCAGCTAGACTTCAAACATTCTCTAAAAAGCAAACAACTCCAGGAAAAGGCAAATTGAAACACAGCGAGCACACTGAGCAGATGAAAGGTTCTTAACTGCATCTACAGATTACGTAACAGGTTAACAATGATGGGAACAAAACCCAGGGTTACAAATTCAAGATAAAGAAGGGAACCAAGCTACACATAATCCATGACAAGCACTAACACTTTCACAGTTAATCATGCAGGGTTATTGTTCTTATTTTATACAAAGTAGAGTAAGAAATTTCTCCTTTGAGTACAGAAGTATCATGAAAACTCAGTGCCACACAGTTTTTTCTTTTAACGTCTTCAAAAGAAACAATTAGCAGCTGAAAGCATTGGTATTTTAAGTGAATTACTAAGCAGCAGATAATGATAAAGTCAGTTATTGCATTAGCCTAAAACAAATGACTTTCATGATGACTCAAAATGATAAATTACCTAGAAATATTTTTTGACCTTCTGTCTTGGAAAAATAAAGCAAGAGCTCCCTCTGCGTAACTCTGGATGCATTACTCCTCATTATTTTGTTATAAAGGCTACTCAGATATTAAAAGTACTACTGTGCAAGTAAATGATACACAGAAGAAAACAAGCAAAATACACAGAAAATCATTCTCCTGTAATTGATTTTTATAATTGTTCTCTATAATTTTAATGAAACCTAAGAATATAAGCATTCTAATTCTAAATAAGTTGATAGTAAAGAACCACAGAAAGTAAAAGGCCAAGATTCCAGATGAATTAAACCAAGGTTCTGACACACAAGCACCTATTCTTTCCTAGAAGATAAACCAAACTACTAAGAAACACCTGAGGAAGCTTGTTACTACTGCTGTCTGACTGCAGCAGTAAAGTTATACCATTCTTGGCTGACTTCCTTCTCTATCTAAAGCATATGTGTTCAACCTTTTGGCTTGACTAGATCACTTCATTTTTAAAATATTTTTTAATAAAATCTGAAGAAAACACAACAAAAACATAAAAGTGGGATCTTGTTTTTGCGAATCAAGTGCTTTGTGAAACTCTCCACATTTACACATTCTCACTACTCAATGTTGGCTCAAAACTGCTCATCTGAAAAACTCCCTTCAACTCCTGAGGTTTTTCTAGACAACTGATGATATGTTAGGAGAATAACAATAAAAATACTTCTCCAGATAGTACCGACCACTCTGGAGATGAAACAACTACAAAAATTAGATTCCAGAAACAGACTTGCAAGGCACAAGACAGGTATGACTGCAAGACAGGTGAGCACACAGCTAATAAATATAATATGGCTAGTAATGGTAATTCAGTGGCAACCACAATGTAAGTTCTGATAATTCCATGCACATTTTTGGATTGCTTAAGCCTGTGCATTTGTATTTTTACTACCTTTGTGAGACTAATTTCAATACATTTACTCATCATCTGATCACACAGTTATTTGAGCAGACAGGTCTAATAAAATAACATCAGTCTTCCCAAGAAATTGTAGAAGTACAGAGAAGAACAGCAGACAGCTGAATCTTCCTTAGTTAACAGAGGGAAATAGACCGTTGGCACCTGCTGCATATTAGACAATGTAGACTTCATTATAAAATATTTTCTTCAAAGTCTAAAACCGTATAACAAGCAATTCAAATAGATAATGAAACTTTGTATTGTGCTGATTTGTCTTTACAGAAGAATGACATATTAACACTGAACTGTATCTTTTGTTCATATTTAAATACAGGTCAAGCAACAGTGTGAGTTTACATTCATAATTCCTTTCTGAAAAGATAATTCGACATGCTCTCCTTCCCCCCCCCCCCCCCCCCCCACTTTGCAGCACATCCAGCTTTAGTTGCAATGATCATTTACTGTCCTAATGCTTTTCCCCCTTCAAAAGTGTCTACACATGCTACATACCACGATGAATGCCCATCTGTAAACAAAGTAGTGATTCATTATTATAGATGAAGGGCACTGTTTTACCTGAATGTAAACTCACCATTTTTTTAATGCTTCACAGCTTGATGCTTGAAATCCCATTGAGCACTCCAAAAGCTTTGTTGACATGGACTGATGTTCCAAACAATTAACTTAATAACAGCATCAACAACTGGAGGTTTGTTTCAGAGAAAGTGGGTCAAGTTCATCCCTACTGTAAACCTAATAAAGTCAAGGGAGGTAAGGTTCTATTTATTGCAGACAAGTATTTGACCCCCATTTTCCCTGCTCTGAACTAATTTTATGAGTCTAGCTGTACTGCATTAACTGCTCTGTAGAAAACAAATTTAAACTGTTCTGTTGTGCTTTTTTTTTTAATTAGGTCCTATACACTATAATCCTTTCTGAAATGATCTGTGAATGCTGTTATAGCTCAGATGGAGATAACCACTTCTCAGCTGTTAATTATTCCTCACCCAAGATATGGAGATGGGGTAGCTGTTCACATACATATTTCTGCTGCCCTCTTCACTAATGGCTTGTCTATCCCAACACATCTCTACATAACTTGGAAATCAACTGATTACCTCTAATCATCATTTGAATTCAGGTTGAATCACAATTGTCTGAAATTTAAATTTGATAATAAATACTTTTACTAATGAAAGTCAGGAGTCACTAATTGAAATTAATGGACCATTTCAGCATATAATTAGCATAAGAAAAAAACCCTTGGTTCTCAATAAATACTTCTAAACAGCATGTCATTCCATTTTGGCTGGATCATAAAATACAGTAGACCATTAAAAAACTTGCTAAGTACAGCAACAGATTTTCTACTTAGTGTTCATCCTGGACAACATTGAAATTGAACATAAAAACTCACCTTAGCAACTTAAAACATACATTGTAAAGTATCACTTGTGCTGCCTTTTACACATTAATCATGTAGTGCCACCACACCCTTGCAACCCTTACTTTCTCAGCTACTAAAAACTGCTGGCATCACCAACTTGTTTAGTCTTATGCTATTTCTTTCTGTCCAACCTGTCACCTCATTTTCACCTGCACCTCATAGTTTGAGGGATGCATTTGCAGGAATGCTTCTCTAATTCTTGCCTTATTCAAATTATGCTATGATGCCAGCTTCCCTCTGAGAGCACTGCTGAATCATAAGCCTCTTCTTATGCTTGTAAGCAGAACTACAGAAGACTTCCAAACATTACAAGAGCTGTAACATTATGTATCCAAAGGACACAACTTATTTCCAGCATAACTCCCAGTTCACACAACCAACTGGTATCCCTAAAGGAAAAGCATACAGCCCACATAACACACATAATACAAAAAAAAAAAAAGAGAGATTTAAAGTATAACTAATGGAAGAAAAAAAAAAACAGTCTTCCATAAATCTTACCAAACAAGTTTGATTACCAAGTCATAAATCCAAATACGCAGCTAAGGCCAAGGAAATCCTTGTGTAGCTGATGAATGTCCACTCAAAAAACAAACAGTTTGATTGCACAGATGATATAAATTTAATGATTCAGATGTAACCAGATGCAAAGAGAAACTGATTTTCCCCAATCTATTTTTGTTTTCCTAAAACCAGTCTTTGCTTTTAGTCCAGATATCTTATAGTCCAGCTAGAACCTTAAAACTGTTTCTATGTAATATCTGACAGCTTAATTAATGGTTTGCTTAGTCCCTCTTCCAGGTCATTAATGAAGGCATCAACTAAGACCAATTCAAGCAGTAATCCCATGGTGCCTTGGCAGACCCCTCTCTTCACAACATAATTCATCATATCTTTTGTTTTGAAGATACAGATGATGAAAAAGGAGGCTGCCCACCCACTTAGCTGAGTTAACCGTAGGGAGCATATTACAGTCACACTAGTGTAGATAGGTAGGAGAACAGTACACAGCTTTCTCAAATGCTTTTCCCTTAGCCTGAGATGGGCCGGTCTACTATACAAAATTTTAATCATTTATGTAGTCTGTATGAGGGAAACTCAAAGCAAAGGTTGAAACACAGTAAAAAGCATTCGAAATACCCAAAGGCAAGAGGAATACATAATTACTTGTATTGCAGTATTACCAGCTATTAAACTGAATAAATGTATCCAAAAAGCAAGGTTTAAGCTTGCCAGTACTCCTATCAAACAACTTCTCTATCATGTTATACACTGCCAAATAACTTGCTGCCAAAGAACATTTTCTCCACAAATCATGGAAAAACTTATTACACAGAAGCTCATCTCCTACTGCCAAAGCAATCAAATCAGCAACCCTATATTGATAGCTCTCTGTCACCACCTCTTAAAAATATTTCAGCATCAGAAGGAGAAAAAAATGAGCTGAAGCATATGCAAAACTAAATTTGAAATTCAGTTAAGTGACATGAAGAATCTTGCACAGAATTCAAAAATAGCTGGAGAAATGTAGCTGACAAGCAGTGTGAATCTCAAATGCATAGAAACACATTCACCTAGTCCAACCTGCTAAGCTAAGCCAAATTGCATGTGAGAGCTATACCCCAGCATCTTCCATCCTTAGAGAATATTCCTGATGTTTCACATACACCCTGGACAACTCATTTATGCGCGTTCTCTTCAAGATTTTTTCTTCATATATGCAGTCAAAATTCCCTCTGCTGAGCATGCTGAGTTGTCCCTCTCCCTTTTGCTGTGCACCTCTCCAAAGAGCCACTGCTTCCTTAAGTTTGCCCCTCCTTAAGCAGAAACAGCAATTGAAACAGTGTAGGAAGTCTTACCCTTCTCTTCTGCTAAGTAAACCCTGCTCTCAGCCAAGGTCATTGCATACTCCAGCCCCCAAACACACTGTCAGAGCTCGGTTGGTCTCTCTATAATTTGAGAATACCTTCATGTAGTCAAGAATACGGAATTGCACAGATTCAGTCCAGATAAAGTTTCACATCCCCCAGGCAAAGAGAAATAATCACTTCCCTTGACCTGATGACTATCTTCCTTCCAGCACAACACTAAATGCTGTTCACTGGCCTTGCCACAAGCACACAGCTGGCTCACTCTCTGTAATCTACCACACCCCCGTATACCCAGTCCTGCAGAGCTGCTCAGAAATTAAGGTACTGGACTGGCTTTGTAAAAGAAGCTCCTTTGTAAGCCCAACCTTCTGTTTGAGTTTTTACAGTGCTACAAATTACCCTACGTGAATACTTTACAAACATCCACTCTGACATCTAGCCATCTAGTCCTTGAGGATGAACTTTTTTTTCCATTCTGTCTGCTTCCTACTACTTCCTAGCCCCTAAGGGGAAAAAAATTAATTATGGTAGGTCCTTCTCCACATTCCAAGCCTCTCTTCAACTTTCAAGCAAGTGAATTTCAATAAAGTGAAATAGTCACATCAAAACAATCAGAACAATAAACACAATGGAAAATTGACACAAGAGGCGTAATGACAAAGGAACACAAGAGAAAAGCATTACAAAATAAGGAAAAAAAGGAGTGCTCACCCATCACCGATGAGCCCAGCTTGCAGGAAAAACTCCACAAAGAAGGGACAACCAGAAAGAGACCCTTCTGCAGTAGTGGTCAGCCCTTAAATGGGGTCTAGGAGAGGTGGAGCCAGGCTTCACCCCTTCCAGTCTCACAGCTGGATTGCCTTCACCTGTGCTCACAGAGCTGACCAGGTCCTTTCCTCAGGTGCTCAATCAGTGGTTCAGGCTGTGACCCAACAGTCCTCATACATGAAAAAAGTTGTCTCACAGCTGATTATAAGAATCTCTGCCTGCAGAGCTTGCCACCTCAGGAAGTAACCTCCATCCAGAAGACATTCTCCTTTCAGAGACTAACTTTTATACAAACCCTGGGGGAGGCATACCCTGGGTCCACCTATCCTGGTCACATCAGAAGCACGGGTAAATTGTTTGCACCTGTGCTTCCCAGGCCAGTCACAACCCTCCACCAGATGCTTAATCATCAGCTCAGGCTATGACCTAACAGTTTCCACTACAGCCCTCATTGCACTTTTTACTACGATCTTTGCTTGCTTAGTTCTGTTTTTTAAAGCTCCAAGGGATCGTTTTAAAACAAATATTCCTAATGTTTTAAAGATAACATTATAGTACAACATAAATCTGAAGGTGGGAAGCTCTTCATCCCATGATCATTTTCTCTTATCTTTGCTCATGATGTTACTTTTAAAAGTCAATATCCACACTAAAAGAATGCACCTCACAGCACTGTGTGTACGCATGCAATGCAAGAAAGCTACAAAGAACATTTCTGCCTCTCTCCAACCACCAATTTTCTCTTTTTCGTACTGTCTGCTTTAGTATGTAGATAGCACAGGGGTACTGATGGGCTTTTCCTTAAATATCTTCAAGGATTCACTCTTTGAAAGAAGTACTGCAAGTTTTAAACATTGTCCTTCCTCATCCAGACAAAGGCAGTAACTTCCACTTCATTTGGCAGGAGCTGGTATCAGTCAACAACAACAAAAGTCCTGCTAGCACCAGTGTCCCAAGGTGCAGCAGTTATGAGTGCTACTCTTAAGCTGCTGGGTAGGTTGTCTGTATGTATTCAAAAAATATCAGGCTTCAGTGAGATCTACTGTTCATATCTGTATCGTTGGAATAAGACAAGGGTACAGTTGTAATTATAGAATAAATGGGTAGCCAGAGGGGAGGGGAGGGGAGGGAAGGAGGGAAGGAAGAAAAGAAGGAAGGAAGGAGGGAAGGAGGGAAGGAAAAAGAGATGGAATGGGCCGACGTTTAGTGGCATATCCTACTTATATAGTAGCATATAGTAAAGCTGTTTAGTGACACATCTGAATTTCCATTATTATTTCAGCCAACTTAATTAACCACACTTAGACATGTCCTTTAAGGGAAAAAGCATCATCCTTTCAGGAACTGCACAGCTCTATCAAGACCTGAGCCTTGATAGAAGACTGGGTATGGTCTGTTTATGCAAGAAATAATCATCACAGAGACACTTGTGAACGCCTCATGAGGTGCATGTTAGGAAATGGCATCCAGTGCTCTACCTTTGATCCTAAGGACCTTGAGTATTTTGTTAAGCTTGTGGAGCTTATTATGTTCATTCTTATGTAAAGGACAGCAGGAAAAAGAACGTTTTAATGTGTAAACAGACTTGAACTGGCTGTAAGCCTCTTAAATACTGACTCCATTAGAGTGAAAATTAGCTTCCCCTTGTGCATCAAGTTCGTCCTACAAAAAGATGTGTTTGCAAAGCTGTTTTAGGGAACAAAAGGGAGCCTGTGGTCTCTATTCCGGTGTTTGAAGGCATTAGAAGTGTATCTTTAAGAGCTAAAATAACTAATTTCCCTTTACGACTGTGTGCTGGTTGTGCTCACGTTATACCAACCACGGATTTGATTTGGTGTTTGTACATCAGTTGAGGGGCAGATGAAGATATCTGCAAAGAGTGTGAGTGGAAATTTTCCTTAAGACATAAAACCTCAAAGGTGCCAGAACGTTCTCACATCTGTTACAAAGACCGATCTGGCAGATATGCATGCAGACAGGCTACACGTGATAGATGTCAAAGCAGTATGGTGACTGCTTTGGGAAGGCAGGGAGTGATGGACAAGATCCTCATGTATGTGTTGGTGGCCCTTGAGTGTTCTGCAGGTCTGGGAGGGGGGAAACCCTTTTTGCCTCGGCATGTTTGTGCTGCATGACTATTTTTTACAAATAATATTGGAACAACTATCAAATCCACACATCAAAGCACGTGCAAATTATTGATATAGTGGATAGCACACACGGTTATGGACTTCCCGGACGTCACGGCGACCGGCACCGCCCTCCCCAGCCCCTCCCGGCGGCGGCGGCGCTTCCGCTGGGCGCATCGCAATGGCCACGGCCGCCTTCTGCTCCCCGTGCTCCGCGCTGCGGCCGGGCCTGGCCCCGCTGTGCCGATGGCGAGCCCTGCCTCGCCCCGCGTCCCGCCGCGCCGGCAGCGTCCCCCGCAGCGCCGCCAGGTACGGCACGCCGCCTTCCTCCTCCTCGTCCTCCCTGCTCCTCCTCCTTGCGCTGCCTGAAGGGAGGCTCGGCCCGGCCCTGCCGATGTTCGTGTTCCGGGGCGGGTAGGGCTCTATTTTGGGCACGGTGTCGGTATTTCTGGAAGAACGCTTGCTGTGCTCTCCTGCAGGGAATTGCTTCTTTCCAGCTCATATCCCAGCGTGTGCTCGCATCGGGTCAGCGTTAGGGATGTTTTCGTTGGGAAATAAAGCGTGACCAGGCTTGGGAAGGTCCTGTTTTGACAGCTCGTTCTTTTAGGCTTGTCATGGAGATGCGGATCTAAGTTAGCAGCTGGCGCCGTTGTGTGATGCCCCGCAGTGCAAGCGAGAAGGATGCAGAACGTGAACCGTGCATGTAGTGGGGTGGAGGGCACAGTGACAGTGCTGGCTGCTGTCCCACCGCTCAGGGGCTACACGGAGACGTTTTCAATAGGGGTGTGTTGATTGCATTGCCTGGACTGGCTTGCTGCACTGCAATCTTCCTCTGCACCTGATGCCTTACTATTCGCTGTATTTCTGGTGCCTTGTCTCTGTTCAAGGAGTTAAATGAGATTTTAAGCCTGAGAAGCACTGGCATGGAACCATTATGATTGGAAGAGGCCTCTAAATCCAACCATCAGCCCATTCCCACTATGCCCACTAGCCATATCCCTCAGCATCATGTCTCCGTGGTGTTTGAGTGCCCCCCCAGGACTGTGACCCCACCACCTTCCTGGACAGCCTGTGTCAATCCACCACTACTCTTTCTAAGAGTAAAATTTTTTCTAATGTCCAAACTGACATTCTCCCCATATGTTGCGGAATTGCCTTTTTCCTTGCTTAGCTGTGCGCTTAAACATATACAGATGTGAACTAGTTGTTAATTGCAAGTTATTGCCCGTAGTTTCTTACAGTAGAGACAATATAGAGTGCAAAACTTTTTTCTTTGGTCTGCATGTTCTGAAAGCGCAGCCTTGTTTTCCCCCAAAGAATATGGCATAGACAGGAGGGAAACCAAATGCCGATCAGTCTTGTACAGGTGGGAAGTCATTCCAGTCTTAAACTGAACCAGGAGGTTTTATTGCTTTTACAAGCTACCTTCCAACAGAATCACAGAATGACCTGGGTTGGAAGGGACCTCAAAGATCATGAAGTTCCAACCCCCCTGCCTGGCAGGGCCACCAAACTTTCACATGTACTAGATCAGGTTTTCAGGGCCCCATCCAACCTCGCCTTGTACAACTTCTTATCTTTTTTCTCCCAGAGTGATTTTTATTAAAAGCTGAAAACACACTTCTGGTAGACAAAACATAGTGCACATTTCCACACAGTCTGAATTTGTGCATTTGTCTTAGAACTCTAGATGAAATCCTGAACCTGCTGGAAATTAATAATAATGATAAGAAATAATAAATACTGCTGCCTTCCTAGAAAGCAGAGGCAAAGTGCCAGCACAGGTACTTCCCTTATTTGATGTGTCAGGCAAAGTTCAAGTAACGGATATCAAGGTAATTGAGGACAAGCTGTAAAAATAAATGTAATTGCCAGAACTAATTGCTTTAATTGCTTATTGGAGTCTTTCTTAAGAATAGTATGTTAGTTTGCTGTCATGACAATCAGACGAGATAATTTATTATCAATACAACTAATCTTGGGGCATCTCTTGGTGGTACTCATTTGATGCAGCTATTTGAGTGCTGGTAGAGATCTGGGTTTGTGTAATTGAAATACATATGGTTAATGATAAACACAAGGTGGTACTGGTGGTCTTTTCTGTTGCATTTGACCAAATAGCAGAGTTGTAGTACGTGAACTTCTGTGTCTGTGTACAAGAACATAATCTTTGTATTCTAAGTAATGTAATATTTATTGTATGCAGGAAGCTGTATGAGTATTTTTCAAGTACTATTGGAATTACTGTCAAATTCATGCATCAGAGCATATGCAGGTGTTTAATGCAGTAGGTGATGTGCTCAGAAGTGCCATGGTTATGGACTGTCCTGATGTGACAGGACATGATGTGACTATATGTGTACTTTTGTCTTTTTAGCGATGAAGCAGCCGTTATCTCAGGGACAAAGCTTGCTAAGCAAGTCTTGAAGGAAGTTCAAAGAGATGTGGAATCGTGGATATCCTGTGGGAACAAGAGACCTCATCTCACTGTCATATTAGTAGGAGACAACCCAGCTAGTCATATCTATGTCAGAAATAAGGTAAAAGCAGCAGCAGCTGTAGGTATGTACTAGGTAATATAAGTGTTCCTTTGGTGAGCACAGGATGCTGTTCTTTAAAAAAGTTCTAGAAGTGGGAAAAAGAACCCCTTTATCTCATGTTACACATTTTTGTTCTTCACCTTCCCTGATTTACCTAAGGTGAAAAAGTTGCAGTGATATGCAAAAGGAAGTAATTCTTATGTCATGGGCATGGTAGGCATAAATTTAATGGTGCACCTTGAAATGTTATTGGGAGGTAGTTTGCATTATTACTTTTAGAAACTGCAAACGAGAGGTGAGTGCTGGAGAATAACATTTTTTTTCATAACGTCATTAATAATATTTACCTTCATCTGTATGGGGTACATCTCATGGAATTTCTGGCTTGTTGGATACTGTAGATCTGCAGTAAAGCCAGGCAATCTCATCCAAAACCAAAGTTTCACAGCCGTATATGTGAAGGGCAGAATTTCAGATGTAAATCAAATAGTAAAGCTGAGGGACTGATTGGAACATGACTCAATTACCTCAGAATGGAAGAGCACCACAGCTTAAGCAGAAAGCTGTTTTGTTGCTTTTGGTGGAGCTGCAGTTTTGTCCTGTGACTTGAAAAATCTGTTGTAAGTTTGGTCCTGCAGATGGTACCAGCGTTACTAGCAGAGCTAGGTCCGTTTGGCTTTACTCATAATTCTTAAGAGCACAGATATAGACAAATTATTGTATGCATTGATTTCCAAATATTTTTTGTCTTTGTTTTAATTTTGAAGCTGCTGTGTCAAATTACTGACTTTGTTGTGAGATTGCATTTGATAACTGGAAATAAAGCATTAAAGACCAGAGAGTCTTATTCGAGATGGTTGTTGAACATTGAATAGATTTTTGTACAATGTGAGTAAGCTGTCTCTTAATTTCCTGATATGAATAAGTGTCTTTATTTTTTCTGTCAGGAATTTCTAGTGAGGTCATACTGAGGCCTAAATATATTTCTCAGGAAGAACTCTTGGATATGACGTTAAAACTCAACAAGGACTCAGCAGTTAGTGGTGTATTAGTTCAGCTGCCTCTCCCAGGTAGGTGTTATCTCTTATTTCACTCCCTACATGCGGTTTATGTAAGAGGAAAATGTTTGACAACTTCCGTTGTTGCAAGTGTATCATGGTGACATCAAAGGCTCGAGAAAGAGGGCAAATATATAATGATAAGGAGATGCCTTTTTCTGTTGTTGTATAAACAGCAAGTCAATATAACTTTTCTGATTTTATTTTTTCCTACCATGCTGCAGTGCTTTGTCTTGAATACCAAAGCCTTTGCCATGTGTTCATCCCCTGCATTGTACCAAGATACATTGCTTAGCTGGTAGCGCTAGTCTTTCTCAGAGTGGCTCTTGCTTGTGCCCTGTATGTTTGTTTGCCTGTTGCGTGCTTTTGCCAGTATTTGTGATGAACATTGTGATAAAGACCTGAAAGACTTTAACATGCTCCTGATGATTGTTTTCCCGCTCCTGTTCTGTACTATAATTTCACTCTAGTGAATCAGTTAGCAGCATCTGGCAATATGGTCAGTGCTAGGATTTGCAACTCTTCATATCCATCTCTAACTTCATTAAACCAGCATATGCTTTCTCACAGGGATTTGCCTAAGCTAGGAAAGTCATTGTAATAGTCTTGGTGGCATGTTGAGTTTCCCCCTTTTTTATGTCCAAATGTTGTCTTTTATCACATATTTAGACCATGGGCTCTGAAGGGCACGAACTGTCCTTTTTTTTGAGTACATAGAGGAACTGAAGGATGTGCTTTGTTCACATTTCTAATAACAACCAGTGTTCATTACCAGTAAGTTCTGTCATTTGTATTTCATGAGAGAACTTATGGTTGTGGATGTTTGCCTTCTGCTGCAGTGAGTTGGCCATTAGGTGGAAGTAGAACACAAAGAAGGAGAAGGAAAGCCTGGACACAAAGTTGGGAACAACTTGAAAAGGTGATCTGGTGTGGGAAACATCTCTCCCTGCAATAACAGATTAGGACAAACAGGTGGTTTTGCAAATTGTCCTCGATATTAATCACTTATACAAAAGGTTAAGTGCTGACAGCCTAGGTAGGAAGTCTTCCTCTCTGTGTTTAGTATAGTTCACAGGCTCTCCATTTGGATTTCCTGAATCAAATAGTTGGGTTCGTGCTTTAATAGTTCTGTAATGGACTTGAGCCTTGCAACTTGGTCATTTTTAAGCTTGTTGAACATTTAACAAGGCAGGATCAGAACATAACTCTAGTTGTGTGTCAGTTTAAATATCTGTTGCTGTTATGTTTGAATGTTTTAAATTCTCAGCTGGCTGAGCTTCCCTACAAACAATGGTGTGTCTGTCACCATAACCACGTTAAGAATAAATAGGCTTTCTTCAGCCTGTGAAACTTGTTGTTTTGGGGCTGGCTGCTGTCTACCTTACTAAAACCTTAGGGACATTTGATCAATAGTACAATGTTTTCAGCTTTACATTGTTTGTATAGATATCTAGTAAAGGAAAATATCCAAGCCATCATGAACTGAAAACCTTCTACAATTGATGCTGGATGTAACTTTGATTGCTGAATTACTATTGCTGCTAAAACACTGTGTTCCCTCCAAGCAACTTGAGTGAGAAATGGGCAGAAAAGTGATGTAACTCCTTTTCCAAAATCCTTTTGGCTTGTCCTGTGTCAGAAGGATGCAAAGCCCAGAAGTTGTGAAAACCTAATCAGCAGTGGCTGCTCATCCCACAGTTGGGGTTGTTGTATGGAGTATTGGATATTTATTTATTTTTTCACAAGAAGCCACACACAGGTCTAGCTTTTGATTAACACTGGGATAAAAATAGAAGCAGAGGATGGCTTTGTTCCTTCAGTCCTGTGAGCTGCAGCAACTTAACTTTGAGGATTACCATCTTTGCCCGAGGAAAACTTCCTTTCTGTGCCCCTTTGGAGCACTGTACTTCTGATGTGGTAATGGCTTCTTGGAGACTTCGCTCTATCTTTTAAATTGCCTGGAAGATAGGAAGACGTGTTCGAAGTTTATTTGAGATAAAATGTGAAAAGCTTGACATTTTCTTAATTGTAAGCAGCAATAAAATGTGGGATAAATTAGGATAAACATCATATCCTTCTGTGCTTCAGAACAGTTTATTCTTTGTTCCCTGTCTATACTTCTCAGAATCTTTTTTTGTTCCATGTTTTTGTTTTCATCAATCTTCTCTTTTGAGAACCAGACTTCATTTCTAGTGCATATTGTATAAATAAGAGCATGTTGGAGTAGCTAGGCAAGTGATGGCCAGTGTCATCGTGCAAGCTTGGTTAACAAGAGCTTCTTCGAAAATAATGGTTCCTGTTTTTATTGTGTTGGCTAATGATATCACAGGCAGATAATGGTGGTATGACAGTAGAGACTGAACCTTCCTCAATGCATAGATTCGTCAAGCTCTTAGCCAGAATGGACATTCTGTCATTATATAAAAGAATTAAATAATAATTCTGAGATGGTACTGAACCTTGAGTGTAATTCTGGTAAAGGTTTGGGAAGTTATTAGACAATGAAGCAGTAGACTAAAATTGACTGAAGTATCACGAGATAAATATATCTGTCAAATAGAATTGCCTTTGTAGGTCAATATGGGGACATGGTTTACAGCATTATTCCTCTGGAGCGTCCAAATCTGTGCACGCCTTAAACTTGATTTTGTAACTTTTCAGAGGTGAAACTTGCTAATTCATATCTTTTTTATTTTCGGGTATCACTATTTCAGCCACATTTGATGTTTTGAGTTCAACAGTTTCAAACAATTATTTGTGTTGTCCGTTTTGTTTAGTAGGACATAGCTAGATCCTGCTGATTAACAGATTCTTAAAACCACTTGTGTTGTAAAATGGAAGCCGAAAGCAAGACTGAAAGAAAAAAAACAAATGAGTTTATGATTTCATTATATTTGATTAAAACTTAGGACATAGATCCTTCGTGCTGTTTGGCATGGGTAATATGTGCTAAAAGAAAATTTTTCCTATGACTTTTTAAATCATTTTTGAGCCAAGTAAGTGATGATAACGCTTGCAGAACATACAAGAGAGCTCTTGCTTGAACTTTTATAGTTATTGTCATCGTTCACAACTTAGTGTCAGCATCTAATTTGGACCAGATCTGTAGCATTAGCAGCGTTATAAATGAGATCATTTAGTTTTCAGTAGACTTTAAAGGTTGAGGTTGCAACTACTGTCTTTGAGGGGAGATGGTTACTCTAGCTAGATGGAACTCGTGTGTTTCTCTGTGTAGTGATTCAGATAGGAGTGATGACCTTTGACAATTGAAAGAAGTGTAATTGAAAAGCAATGTTTCCCAGACCATATAGATGAGCGGACAGTTTGTAATGCTATCGCACCTGAAAAGGATGTGGATGGATTTCATATCATTAATGTTGGACGTCTGTGTCTCGATCAGCCTTCTATAATACCTGCCACTGCTGCTGCTGTCTGGGAAATCATAAAGCGGACAGGTAAGAAATTCCTCTGCATTTAATTTTATTCTTTTTTTATTTCTTAAAACACAGAAGGAATGAAGGATGCCATCGGTTATGGGTTAAAAGTTTTGGGCTGTCTTAATGTGTTGAAGAACCAATATTTAGAGGATCAGTCTAAATAATAAGGAGATGCCAAAGAGGATGGGATATTTTGCCAGTATTATTATATTATTTTATATTAACTAAATGTAGATGGTAGTTCGTATCAAAGACTTTGAGCATTTTGAATGGTAACTTATTTTGTTCTGTTTAGTTTTGCAAGGAGTTTTAAGGAATTGTGCTCACTTCCTGTTTAATTATCAAATGCAATGTGTAAGTCCCTGTAGGGTAAAGGGAAAAATGCAGAACAGAAATGCAGAACATTCTGTTGGTTACTAGAAAGGGAAAAGATGCATTAAATAGATGCCATTTTCTAAGTACAGTATGCTCCTACCAGTGCATAAGAGAGCTTTCATTTCACTTTGTGGTCAGAAAAGAGAATTTCTGAGTCTACAAAGGATGATTCAGAAAAACTCAATTACTTGTCTATTTTGTTTTTCTGCTGTGAAAGCTGAATGTTATTTTGTGGGTTCATACTTAAAATTCAGCCTTGTGGGTTTCCAAGTCACACTGATGTCAGCAGACCACAATAACAAATAATTGCTATTATTCTGGCATTGAGAGGAAGGGTTTTGGTATCTCAAAATAGCAGAATAAGATGTTGTCTTCTGTTTTGGTTTCTTACAAGGAATACAAACATTTGGGAAAAATATTGTTGTAGCTGGAAGATCTAAGAATGTTGGAATGCCCATTTCAATGCTTCTGCATACTGATGGAGAGCATGAAAGGCCTGGGGGTAAGTCTGTGAGTGTTGTCATGTTAGTCTTAGTGTTTCCATTTTAACAATTGATGAAATAGTTAGAATAAAGCTCACCAGAGCATTCGGATAAAGAGAAAGCCTTTCACTTGTATGATATTAACAACTGGAGCAAGGAGATTAATAACTAATGCATTTCCTGATGATTTCTCAGCAGAAAAGGTCAGTTTCTGGGCTGGGCTTTTTCTGATATGATGTCATTATTTCATCCTACTTTTGAAACAACTTCTGTATAAATTTAAAGATCTTTTCCAGCCTGATTGATTCTATGACTGGGAGCTTGCACAGTCTCATTCAGTGGATGGTGTCCCTGCATATGGGAAGGACTTTGGAACTAGATAATCTTAATGATTCCTTGGATCCCAAACCATTCAGTGGTTATAAATATTGTTAGCATTGAACTGTGAGGGCAGTACCTGCAGTGCAGTTTATACCCCCTGGATGCTGGATGCCGCAGTGAAATATTTTTGAGTAATTTTAATTGCAGAACTGTGAATGTGCTGCTGTAACTGTGTTACAAATAAAATGTAAATACAATACTGTCACTTTACAGCTTCATTTTGATGTCAGAAACTGCCACAGTGGTGTGTGCAAATGAGGTAAATGCTGATGTTTAATCCTAGATGTATTTAATAGGAGTGGAGTGAAATCCATTATTAATACAGTGAAATACTGGAAGCCTCTTACTACTCACAGAGTTAGTTTGTCCATTCAGACTCTGTGGGAAAGCTACTGTTTGAAACTTGTCTCGGTGTTGGAATTGTAATGACCATCAGCACATAAGTTTGGTCTCATCCCCATTCCTCTGTCAGTGGGATTTTTGCCATTTACTGCAGATCCTGGGCTCCATAAAGCACTGGCAGTGCATTTCAGTGACTTTTCTTGCCATAACTGCTATTTTAACTTCCATCTTGTGATTTAGTTAGATCTGAGGCTCAGCTCCATTGTCAGATACCAGGACTGAGGCTGTTCTTTGCGGTAATGTGACTTTGATCTTGAAAGCAAATCCAGGGGTCTGCTAGGCTATGAGTGATCATTGTTCTGTTTCACAATAATATGCCTGGGTTCTGATTTCTGAAATAATGCACATGACTTATTTAGTGGAGTAGGCATTAGGGATGTACATGTTGGGTATCCTATGCAAGAACATAAAAACATTCAGATATTCCCATACCCATTCAGGGATCCAGATGTAAAAAGAGTTATCCCATTCTTGTTATCTAACAATGTTATCTTTGCTTATTCTGAAGAAATTGACTTGTTTATAGAGCTGTCTTTCTTGTTTTCCAACCTGCGAGGTGGTAGTATATGGGATATGGCAGCTGATAATGAGAAACCAAAGGAATATTTGCTGTTCTTTCACAAAGGCCAAACGATGAGTGTATGTTTGTTGTGAATGTGATAATGCATCTTTTCGAAGTTGGGGACTCGTCTTTTGTTTGTGACCTGTGTATTGGGTTCCTCTGCAGATCTGCTTAGTCTTTTCCATATAGCTCTCTCTTCTCTTGGCTTCTACTCTGAGCAGAAGCCTGGTTAGTTACCTAGCAAAGACAGCTTTCCTCTGCTTGCATGTTTAAAATGTTTTAGCCCTGTTAATAGAGATGAAGAAGAAACTTTTTCCTTGTTCCTCTTTTAATATTTTTTTCATGGGGATGATGACCAGACAATACATTTCAAGTGCTGAAAAAGATATTTCCTATCAGTCAGAATGGGATATTATTGGCAGCTGGGACTGATGTTGTAAAGTAACTTCTATTGCATGATGAGGTGAGGTATGCGGGTATGTTTTTGGATAGGTTTTGAGTTTTTTGGAGATGATAAGCAAAGATGAAAAGCTGTGATCTGTCTTCATCTGTGATGTTTTGTATGTAGCAATTGCAACGTCCTGCAGGTGGCAATATCTGATTAGGTACGAAAAGGTTCCTTACTAAACAGTGTATTGTCCACAGACAAATCAAGATACTATTTTTATTTTATAAACTAGTGCCTTAATATAGCAATATGGTGCTAGGCCTTATTTGCTAATAACCTCTTAATTTCTATCATTGTCAGTAGCATTGTCAGAGTTGCCAAGTTACTTATTCTTTGTTCTGGCATGGTCACAACTAAATGGAAAGCCCACTCTTTCTGAGGTGAACAGCTATTTCGAGGGTAGGGACCATCCTTATATTTTCAGCCTCTCCTTAATAGTGATGAGAGCAATTCTTTGGCTTCAGGAGCTGACCACAGACGCATTTATCCTTAAGCTTTGGAGAGGAAAATAGTACTGATTGTGCTGCTTAGAAGCTGTGAATATTCATAGCTTTGGAATTTCCACATTGTTTTCTCTCTTTCATGGTCTAAGAGGTCAAAAGAACCTCATAATGTATGGTTTTGATAGCAAGGGTTGTAGTTTGAGGCAGGACATCTTTCTTATCTTTTGCTTAAAGTGAGTAACAGAAGATTTCTCCTTTTTATTCCATCCTTATTCCATTTCTTTGTCCTGCTCCCCTTGAGTTTTGTTGTTTTATTTTTATTTTCTATTATTAGTAGCAACTTTGGGGATCAATAGGTGATATTAAAGAAAAGGGGAGGAGGGAAGAAAGAAGGAAACTAGACATGCAGGCTTTATGTACTGCTTGGGATGTTTCTGCCACAAGAGTATGCCGAGTTAGTTTGAAGGCAGTTGTTTATTCCAAGCTTTAGATGGACTTAATTGCATGGGAAGTTATAGAAAATTGGTGAAAGACTTCTGACTTCTAGGAATTCCACTTATGTCAAGAAATTGCTTATGCACATATGTGCTTCTCTGTTGACATTAACTGCAAATGTCTTCATCTGCCTCTCCATGAGTGCAGAGACTGGAGAAAAAATGGTGATAACAGAAGAAGAGTGATGAGAGATAAGGGAAAAGAGCAGTGAATTCAGAGTGCAGACAGATTGAAGATGAGATTCTTGAGGAAGAGAGTTAATGAGATAAGAGGCACAGATTAGACAGTCGGACACATTCCAGAGGAAGCATCTGTGGTGGTAATGTCTTAGATGGCAAAAATCTTTATTTAATGGTTAATAATGTGGCTTATGAGTCCTTGATGGATGGAATGTGAAGATGAACACAAAAGCATAGAGTAGAACAAATAGTTGATGGAGAATCAGAATCTGGAAACAATTTCCTTCAATAGCTTTTATCTTTGCATTTTTTGAGCAAACTCAGAGAGAGTGCCACCCTTGCTGCTGGTCTCTATATGATATCTTAGTCCCTAAGCCAATGACGTTTTATTTCGTGTATAGTGGTCTTTCCTCAGCATCTCAATTGATCTGCACGAGGCTTTTCATGTCTTGCTGGCAGGGTTTATTTGTAGCTTCTTGCCAAGCAATGTGGATGCATGCAGGAGCAGGCCCCAGAGCTTTTGAGTTTACCCAAAAGGATGTGGTCTTATACCTGTGATAACTTCAAACACTTCCTGCTCTGGTATAAAGTACAGGTTCAGCAGTTTTTGCTTTATCAGGAGATAGAAGAGCTGGTTGGGCATCTGTGAAATCCCAGTACCTTTTTCATTTTTTTCCATTCCTGGTGTTGCATTTGACCTAAATAAAATGATTACTCAGAATGTTTTGAGCGTGTGGGGAAATAAAACATTAGATGTATTTTCCTGAAGTGGTAACAATGATAAACATTCTCAGCCAACTGAAATTGTACAGGTCATATAAATATTGACGCTGCTTTTGATTGTGTTACGCATGTGGGTTCAAGAACATTTCTTCTCTATGAAATCTGTTGATGTTCCAGTCAACAGAAAGATTTGGCTGTCTGACCATCGTGTGCAATTGTTGTTTAGATGGGAGAGTTGATTGATTAGCTATTCAACATGAGTCAGCAATGTGCGGTTGCAGCCCAGAAGGCCAACCATATCCTGGGTTGCACCAAGAGAAGCGTGACCAGCAGTGCAAGGGAGCTGATTATGCCTTCTACTCTGCTTTCATGAGATCCCACCTGAAGTACTGTGTCCAGTTCTGGGGCCCCCAACATAAGAAGAACATGGAGCTGTTGGAGGAAGTCCAGAGGAGGGCCACAGATATGATCAGAGGGCTGGAGCACCTCCCTTTTGAGTACAGGTTGAGAGAGCTGGGGCTTTTTAGGCTGGAGAAGTGAAGGCTCTGGGGTTTTTTTCTCTTCCTTCCCATAACCATTCTGTGATTCTATGATTCTGTGAAAGACTCTTGGCCCCAGAGTCTCACTGCTGTCGTAGATCCTAACCTCAGAGTTCAGGCCAAGGAGAGCCCTAGTTGTCTTCTCTTGTTGACCATATTATCAGCCATGCTCATTCTTGCAAGGGGGAGTATCAGTAAGAAATAATGTCAGTCCACAGTATATGTATTAATTAATCCTATGCCAATTTCTAAAGTAAGTGCTTTTTCATATGTGTAAAATGCAAATGCTGTGAGCATTCTGCCTATGCTGAAACAAGTGATGCAGCACTAGACAAACCTGGTGGTCATTTTCACTGTCCTTTGTGTACCAAAATGAGTCACTTTGTACTTGAAAGTAATTGCTATATAGGCCTTCTCTATCTATTAATTATCAATCTTTATGTTTCAGGAGATGCAACAGTGACCATTGCACATAGGCACACACCAAAGGAACAGCTCAAGATCCATACTCAACTTGCTGACATTGTCATTGTAGCTGCAGGTAATGTGGTTAATGCAACCAATCAATGTTTAAAACCCAAAAAGAAAAGCTTGGAGTCAGTTAGTGGCACTACTTGCTATTATCATGTGTTTTACCAAATAAGTGGTGCTTGTGCTTGCCAAGGGTGTCATAGTGTGCAGGATTTCTTCTAAGACGAACAGATGATCTGGCACTTGGTTCCCGTCCTTCATATTTGTAGACTCATAAACTGTTTCTCATCACGTGTGACACCTTTCCCTTAGGGAGACTTCAGAGTGAACTCCGGATTGGGAACCAGTTGGTGTGTAGTTTATACAGGTATAATTATGTAAATTAAGACAGTCTCTGTACTGTGCAAAAAACCATGAGTCATCTAATTTTTGGCAGGAGGTTTTCTTTAAATCAGCTGGAGGTGCCATTCATAAAAAACAATGGTATCTTTCTCTTACTGTTAGAATTAAGGGCAAACGTAGCAAATTAAATGGAAATTTTAGTAACACGTATGTGTTATTCATGGCTGATTTTTTTGTTTGTTTACTATTATCATGTCAAGAGGAAGAGAATGGTTAAGTGCCAAAAGGAGGGGCTCTGAAAGATCTGTGAAATATTTTGGATTTTCTAGGATAAAGAAATAAGCAGTGCTTCTTCTGAGTGAGCAATCTTTGGTTTTATTTTACTGATATCTATTAATGGAAATAAAAATTTAACTTAAAAACAAGCCAGCCTTTGGAAAAATTCTGTGTCCTGTGCAACTCTTGTACTGCTTTGGAGGACCACAAATAAGGATAAATATGATCATATTTACTCTTTTCTGCTCCTTACCTCCCTCCTCACCACCATCAAAACATAATCTTGGGAAGTTATTTTCCAGATGAAGACAGATAGGCACATGTCTGGATCTCCTTGCTTCCTGTTGAAGCAAGATGTCCATTCCTTCAGGGCTTCATTGCATTGTCATCTGTTTCTTGTGCCAGGTTGGGAATAAGAAATGGCTCAGTTCTCCCACATGTGATTAGCCAACCGTGGGTCAGACCAGAATTCACATGCTGTGAATGAAAAATAATATGTGCACTAATTGAAAGTAAACCAGTAATATCAACATTCACTGCTGCTGAATTAATCATAGTTCAAGGTTTTTTACATGCTGAACAGTTTGTCGTCAGTTATGCTTGTAGTTAAAACACTTCAGTAGCAATTTAGCAGTGTTCATTCTTCACATTCATTCATTCTCCCAGCATCTTTTGTAAGAGGAGCATGATACAATAGTTATTACACAATGTGAGATAGGCTTGAAGTGATGCACAATCCAGCTCTGGTATTTTCTCAAACAGCATGCAGCCCTGCCCACTGCCACTCTATCTCTTCTCAAAAGAAGAGAGACAGAAAATACGATGGAAAAGCCCCTCACTACCTAAACCTTGCTACATAAACTACATACCTTGCTCTGTGCACTGTATGTAATAGCACAATTCCTATTCTCTGCCTATGAGGAATTCCTATTCACTTTCATCCATGGCTGTCAAATAAGTCAAATCGTGTGTTTGTGTTTTTACTCTGGACTTTGCGAATGCCTGTCTGTAGAAGTTGTCTCTAGTTTACTTCCATCCTTGAGACATGGCTATGCGGCTTTTCTTCTTTATAGCTATTGTGGCAATTCCTTCCTTCCCTCTCGTTCCCTCCCAACTTGTTGCATCATAAAGCCATCTCTCCATAAATGAGTGTTTCTGCTTTCAGCCAGAGATGCCACACAGCTTTGCTTTTTTGGCTAAGGTATAATGTTTCCTTCTCTTGCCATCCCTCATGGCATGACCTGTGGCCCTTCTGTATGGAAACCGCTAAATTCCTGGACTGTTTGATTCAGCCCGTGGCTGGTTTGCTTTCTCGGTATTTTACTATTTTACAGTCCTTGTACCTAAACTGGGATTATGTAGGACTTATACTTCACTGTTTTCTACAAAACTAGAAAGGAAAAAAATTCCCACATATTTCAGTCTCTGCATTTTAGGAATTGCTGTTCCAACGCTTATCTTTCCCTGCTTGGTATGCAAAGCAGGCTTAAGTAAATGGATCTGTTCATTTGCTTTGGGGGTTAGTTTATTTGTTGCTCTTAAATATTTGGCCTGTTATCAAGCCATTTTACAAAGGGTGTAACTGTGCAACTTCCGTTAATATGCTCCCATTCCTATCGTGCACAGATCGTTAACCCCATCAGACGGAGGCATTATCCAGTTAGCAGTCGGCCTGCAATTGATTGCACAAGAGTGTGATGAAGGAGATGTAGCCAGATCTTATCATCAGAATAGGAATAAATAAATAAATAAATGAGGTTGTGGTTTGCTCAACATTAAAATCAGAGTTTCAAGGCTGTGTGCTATGGGGGAGTGAGAAATGGAGAGCAAAAAAAATGCTCCTGTATTGCCTGGATTCAAATGACAAGCTGGCCAAGGTCCAGCTCTTCAAGCAGAGTCATAGCACTCATATGCTAGTGCTTGCCTCCAGTAACACTGGTCTCAAAACATACAGTTTTGCTTTCTTTTCCTTTTCTTTATTTTTTTTAATGTGTTTTTGGTTTTTTGCACCTCAGAGAAGGTTCCCTCGTGGGAAGGGTGGAAGGGCAAGCTCAGAATCCCCCTTTGGAGATGCTCTGTTACTGTGGCAGACATTCACAGAACACAGAGCTTGCTGCTTGCCCAAGAAGCAAGGCAAAAATTGGGTTTGTTTCCAAGTTCAAATCTCCTGTCATTCAGAGCTGGAGGCTGCATAGAAGAAAATAAATTTAGGAGGTCGTTTAAAGCAGGTGCACAGACAAGACTGCAGTTGCGTTTAGAATGTGATGGTCTAACATCATGCAGCTGCTGGCTGATGGCTTTATATTCTCCACTCTCTGATAGTATGTAGTGACTATGGACTCAGATACTTCTTTGCTTATATACTTGAGGAGATACTTTGTTTTTCTGAATCTGTCCAGGAATTAACTTCGAGGTTTTGTGCTTGCAAGGCTTTGCTTCTGTCTTGAAACCTGGGCTAACGCTGTTTGCTGTGGGTAGGTCTGCGTTGGATGCTTTTTTCCTGTTAGCTATCTAATCTGTAAATTACAAGAATGAAAAATAAGCAGGTGGCATAGATCAGGTTCTATGCTTAATTACTGAGTAAAATACGTATTTTTTTTTTAGTGGGGGTGGGTGGGGGGTGCATGCAAACTTATAATTTGGAACTGATGGCCCAAGATTATTTGGCCATTTTAATCAAATATCTTGATGATTCCAGGTATCCCGAAGTTGATTACAACCGATATGGTCAAAGAAGGTGCAGCTGTGATAGATGTAGGCATCAATCATATCCACGATCCTCTAACTGGGAAGACCAGAGTAGTTGGGGATGTGGACTTTGAAGGTCAGTGAAACACTCCTTAAGTGAACCTATTGGATTCATTGGTGATACATACTTTGAATGGCTTATGTGTCTCAGAGAGCACTGACAGAAGTGCTTGTTCTCAACAAGCAGTTTGTTTATATGCCTGCTCTTAAGAAATGATAAATTATTAGGAGAGGCAGTGCTACTTCTAATTACAGATAGGAGCAACCTTTGAGAGATACAGATGAGCTTTTATGGCACTGTCACCATACTGCAGCAGTTCTAGAGGCGCTTGTCTCCAGACTTCTTTCATCCTCTGAGAATCTCTAAGGCTTCTTAAAAGTATTTGCACATGTGCATGCGCAAAAGCAATCTACAGTTTCTACCTTTTCGTGAGTATGTTTCTCACTGGTCATAGCAAACACTGTTATGCCATAATTTCTCAAGCATGCTTTCACACTTCCTCTTAACTTGTATTTGAAAATATTCACTTCTGCTTCAGAAATTATACTTCAGGCTGAGGATTAAGGTGGGTTCATCTCGAGCTCTTGAAAATCCTGGTCCAGGCAAGCCTGAGATAATGTATGATGTTACATATTGATCTTTTCATGTTGAATGTGTTGCAGAGCGAGTTCATAGTGTAATTGGATTAAATCTCTCTGCTCTGGAGGAGCTCCAGACTGGAATAGCAGGATTGTTGCAGCTGAAAATTAAAGCTTATTGGCACAGCTGAGTGTGGGAAGCTCAGACAGCATTCACCCACATTATTAATGGTTCTCAATAGTTCCTTATTTTGATAAGTATGAAAATCAGCCACCATTTTTTGTTGTTTTTTTTTTTTTTCCATAGTTATTAACATCTTAGCTGGCACAATGTCTCAAAGCTTAATTGTATTCATGTTTCTAGCCCGCTGGATGTATTTGAAATTATATCATTTGCTTCATTCTTGCCTGTTTTACTCAGTGAACATTTTATCTGTCTGCTGAAGTCTATGGAATGACCTGCATGAGCTCAGTAATGCTTTGAGAGTGCATTTGGAATTATATAGCTGCATTCATAAAATAGTTCCAGTAGAAATCTATTTCTACAGGACAGTTTTTTGTGTGGTTATCTTCCATGTGCCATCGGAAGTAAAAGATGGTTTTCCATATTCAGAACTGAGCTAAAATGAAGTATAGAGAGGAGTTCCAGGAATTTCTTTTCTTTTTTTGTTTTGATTGTTTGTTTTAGCATGTTTGAATATGACTTTCAGAAACTTGATGCCTCCTTTCTGTTTGTTTTCTTTAAATACATAACCTTCTGAATGCAGTGTAGGGCTTGATTCAGTGTCCGTGCCATGACTCAGAGTTTCAGCGATGCACCGTATGTGTCTTGTCATGTCTGCTGTGGGTTGCTCTCAGGATTTTACCTGGGGGGAGGGAAGATCCAAAAAGGAGGGAGGAACTTCAACCTCGATTATGCCACTGCAACTCCAAGTAGCATTTCGCTGTGCATTGCCAAAGGGAAATTGTTGTTGGTTTATTGGTATCGGTGAAAGTTTCACTAAATCTCTAACAGCAAAAAAAACTGTCCCTGTGTATGGAGTTGGAAATACTTCAGACCATGTCACCTGTGCCAAATCTTTTATTTGCCACTTAGGAAATGGAACAAGCTATGCTATTCACGTACCAAATCATTTTATCCTTTTCTTCCTTTTGATCACTTGTCTGAATGTATGCCTATGTCAAAATGTTTTTTGCAGTACGTAAGCTGGCAAGGCATACATCAGCTGTATAATTTAAAATAGCCCACCAGTGTATGTTCTTTCATCATCTCTTTCCTGAAGTTGGGAAATATTTGGGATGGGAGCTGCGGGATGTGTGAGAGATTAGACTGGGCAATCCCATGTCAAACCTTTATTGTAAGAAATGGATGGGAATGGCTGACCTAACAAGGTCATTTGGCTGAGAACCTCTGGGAGTGCAAATAAGCTTTAGTAAGTGGGTGGGAACTGTTATGATTTGGTTGTCATATCCTAGCAATACTTGGATGCTATCCTCTGATCTCTAGGGAGTGGGTTTGAAACAGAACTTTATTTTCATCTCAAATAACAAGAAGATGACATTTCAAATATATATCTTTTTAATACTCTTCATTCATAAACTCAAAGTAAGAAATACCTGGGGGAAAATATTCTTAGCATGGGCCAAGAGGATTGAATAGCTATTCAAGATGAGTTTTGATGTTCTGAGATCTGTGTTATAAATTGGGCATTAGTGTGAGCCATGTCCTATTGGGCTGTAAGTGGTTAAAGGTGCCCAGAGTGCTATTATATGTGATTCCAAGATATCCAGAGGAGAAAGACAGGAAAACACTGCATTTGGAGGTCGGCTATGCAACTTGCACAGAGGATGCAACTGGAACAGCTCTTACGGGTGGAGCACTGTTTCCAAGAGTCACTGTATAGCAGGGTGGCGGCACAGCACTGCTAGAGCTGATCCTTGATATGGAAGTGTTCAGAGCTGCTCACCACTGTGCTGCTCCTGCCCGACCTGCCCAGTGACAGTGGTGGACCTACCCATGTTCCAGGACACAGAGTTGCTCACCTCATTCTGTTCCCACCCTATCTGTGTAGTGGTAGTGGTGCACCTGCCCATGTTCTGGTGCTGCTGGAAGCAGCTGGCTGAGGTTTGCCTTCTTAAGGGTTCTGGCAATGTGGACATGAAGGGCTGTATTAAAAAAAGGGAGGAGCTTTGCACTTCAGTTGTCACTGTAATTTTCACAGCTTGTGAGAAGGTGGCACTGTTGCTGAATTGTGGTTCACTGTTCATGGGACACACAAATCTTTGTGATATCAAATGTAAAGCAAAAATGTTGTTAGAAATGAAGCTGGCTACTGATAGCTGGAAATGAGCTAGAGAGGCCCATGAAGTTGAAGTGTACAGAATGGATCAGGCTCACTTCTGGATGGAGCAAGCATACCAAAAAGCACATAAGTTTAGTAAGAACCAGGGAAATGCATCCTGTTCCTATTAATAACAGCACTAACTCCTACCAATCGATTGGATGAGCGGACAAGTGTGGTGGGATGTAGAAACACAGGTGTTGTGGAAACAGTTCTTTCTGACAGTAGTTTGCTGCTGTTCCACATTCAGTGCATTACTTTCTGAGCTGTGAGCAATTTTTTCTCAAGCTTCTGAATCCTTTTCAAGCAGTTCCTTGATGCTGCTTATCCAAACAGCAGCAGGTATTCCACCTGCTTTCACTACTACTTGATCTTTTCTTTTTTGTTCATGTAGAAGAAGTGACATTCATTGTCTAAGAAATTGAAGTCCAAACTGTGTAATAGTGTCACTGTGTTGTTGCTTGGAAGAGTTTAGGGGAGTCTCTGCCTGTTGGCATGCTCTGCCAATGCAATAAATGAGGTGTTTTTTTTTATTTTACAAATTCCAAAGGCTTTCTATTCATTCCTTACATTTTGAAATGGTGGCTTGGAGGCTACTTTTGTAGTTAAGTAGGATCCCAGCTGCAGTGACAGCATACTTGAGTTTCTAAAGTGGGCTGTGGACAGTACATTTGCTAAATGGGACTGCTAGCTCCGGGTGGTGGCTGACAGGAGGCTGTGGAGTACCACTGCCTGGTGACACTGAGCTTTGGGATGGAGAAGTCGAGGTCCTTTCTCACAAAGGAGGCCACATGTCATGTGGGGGTCTAAGAAAACGTTCACTGGGATCTTTAATTTCTGCTGCCACTGCTCATTATCCCAAGGCTATTGCAATATCCCACCCACTTGTCTGTGCTAATTAGCTGCATCTGAAATAGCTGTGCTGCTTAATTTTCTTCTGGGGAGCATTAGAGGGATAATATCAAACAGAAGGGATTTTGAGAAATGGGATCATTGTTTTCAGGTTGCTGTCCCACAGTGCACAGTGAGAAAAATCCCAAGCAGATCATGGGATATCTGCTACAATTGCTGAGCACGTGATTCACACTTGTGTGGTGCCGCATGAATACGGTGATCCTGGAGAAGCTGTACAGGGACTAATAAAGCCATGTGCAAACAATGCTTAGGCAGGAATTATTCTGCATCACTCAATGCAGATGCACCAGACTCAGAACCACCTTCAGGTTGAGACTTGCCCTGGGTTTGTATGATGAACCCTATTCCGTGTCTGATGTTCCTGCTTTAAAGGAACAGAGGAATGAAGGGCTGCTTCCAAAGCAGCTGAGCCTGTTCATCAAGGAAATAATCTACATTTCATTTCTTCTGAAGAATCAAAGGAAGATTTGAAGATTCTAAAGAAGCTGCAAAATAGCAGCTCCTTCCCCATAGGCACCTCATTTGTGTACCAACATTTTACAAATTGCTGGTCTCCAGAAGCTAGGTTAGAGCTTTACCGTTGCTGGGAAGCAGAAACAAGAGCTCCTGAAGGAAGCAAAGTTGCGGCACCTGATTTGCTGACATGAGGTGGGTCACACCGAAGTGCTGCCTTAGGACTGCTTTGGCTTTCTACACTTCACAAGAGAAGGAAAATCCGTTCACATTTATGAGGTTATGTTTACCCCTTCACTCACTAATGTTCCTCTTACAGAAATGCATTCGTCTGATCTATGTTTACTCTTCTAGGTGGAGATGTATCAGATGGTAGATCCTAAACATAGATGCCTGTCACTCATTTACGTAGGCTGCTCCAAAAGTAATGCCTCCTGTTTGTTTCCATGGAAGCCATAGCAGGTACAAGGAGTGCAATAACACATAGTTACCACTGTTAGCTATGCATTTTGTTTACTGATGAATAAGAACCCGCATGTGTAGTAGTCGTGGGAAGGTTCAACCTCTGCTGCCATACAACTAACATCCACCTCTCATGTTGTGGGCCAACACAATAAAACAGGAGGCATTACTTTTGGAGCAGCCTTTGTATATAGCTGGATCAGCTTTTGTGAATAAGGTATCCAGGTGGTTGTATGCAAACAGATATAAACTATGGTTTCTGCCACACTGAGGCCACAGCGATTTCCATAATGATAGAGTATGTGGAGAGAAAGTCCTCCACAACCTGTAAGAGCAGCACACTGTGCCTGTGCTCCTCAGTACAGCACCTAACATGAGAGGCAATGATGTTGTGCATTGGAAGGCTTTCCTTAGGTGCAGCTGTGAGCTGCAGCACTTTGTAACTAAGATAAGAGTATTCCAATAACACCACAAAGAGAAGCATGTAACATTGCCATGGAAATAGACTTATTTCAATTTTAAATAGATGAAACAATTTGTACAGCAATTATGATGGTGTTCACTTCAGATGTGGGTGCATTTCAATAATTATGACATTGAGTTAGGGATTTGCAGTAACTACTAACCATAAACACCAATCTCAAAGAGCAGGGAGTTCAGAGTAACTAATAAAAGCGAGAATATTAAGAATAACTGTCATATGAGACCTTAATTTATTTCTTACAACTTGCATGAACAACACAAAGCAATGCAAGTTGCAATTTGTTAAGGTTTCCAGGTATTTTAATAGTATATCTGGTGGTACAGAGAGCAGAGTAAGTAAAGCCCGCCCCAGTGTAATTAACATCTCTTCTCAGCTGTTTTTCAAATAGTAACACTCACCTTAGAGTGCGTCTATATGACATGCTGGCAGTTACTTTCCCCTCCTTATTTCAGACACTTGTTGGCAACAGGGTGAAAATCTTTACAGCAATCAGTAATATGTCACTTGTGCTAACCACTATTAGTAAATGGCTGCTTGTTACAGTTTGTCATGCAACCAATTCCCATCCAGATGCATATAGCTCATGCAGAAGTAACTTAAAATTTCAGTTGATTACATTTTACAGAGTAGATACGAATATCAACTCAGGTTGTATTGTTCTGTGGTAGTAGTTTGTCATACAAAGAAGTAACTTGACAGCTGTTACCTAAATGCTTTAAAAAATAAGAGAAAAGGTCTACCTATCTCTTAGCATAAGCATACAAGGTACGTGCTAACTTTGGACGGCCTCATAGCATGGGTAGTTGCAGCTAATTAATAATAAAAAGTTGTCAGAGTTGTTTCTTTGGCACTTCAGTAAGACCAGTCCAAGTTTGGTGTAGGCACCATAGTAAGGCTGTTTTGTGGTTTGGTTTATTTTGTTCTTATTTGTTTGTTTGTTAAACAACAACAATAAAACCACACCTTCTCTGAAGGAGCAGAACATTTATGGCTGCTGTTGTAATGCGAATTTGTTTTTCCATAAACTCAACTCTGTTTTGTCCCTTGCCCATCTTGAGAAACAGAAAACAAACCAACCAGGAAGTTGTACTTTCTCCTGCTGTGGTCTTCTGAAGTTCCCTTTTCTGATGGTAGAGCGTCTTCATTAGAAGCTTCAGGTTGCAGTGGGGGAAGAAGGCTGAAGAGGCAACCTCACTGTGCTAATGCTCAGCTTTTTGATGGACTCCTGCTCTTCTTGCAACTCCTCTGAAATGTGCAGTTTAGATGACTGACTGCAGGTTGGGTGAAGGTGTGTGCTCCTATGGGGAGAAGGCAGCCTTCTGCAGGCAGACTGCTTTAAGCTCATGGGGAAACCATACCCCAGATCTGGTGCCTGGGTTATGATGTTCATGAGAAAAGCACTACCTTTCAACCCTGGTCCTGACTGTATCCTATCACAGAATCATAGAATCATTAAGATTGGAAAAGGTTACTAAAATAATCTAATCCAACTGTCAGCACATCACCACCGTGTCCACTTTCTCTCTTTTCTCTTAGAAGTGAAGAAGAAGGCTGGCTTCATCACTCCAGTGCCAGGAGGAGTGGGACCTATGACAGTCGCAATGCTTCTGAAGAACACGCTGACAGTTGCTAAGAAGCTCATTTACTAGAGGAAGCAGGCTGTCTCAGAAGAAGAATGCAAGTTCTATTTATTGTTATACAAAACCTTTATTTTTTACTAGAAAGATATTTATTTCTACATTGTATTTATTTTTTCATGTAAACTATATTGAACTTGATGGTTTACAAAACATTACGATACTTTATGTTACTTCCTGCTGACTTACTGTGAGCAACACTGAACTGAATGGTGCAGGTTTTGTTGGTACCGTGTTGTTGGTCAACTGTGTGCGTGGAAGTGAAGAACTAAACTTGAATTCCAAAGACTGAATATGCTTATGTATATTTTGAGATGGGATGCTATTGCTGAGATTATTTAACCATTAGCTATGCTCAGTCTCTATCAAAACTAGGTTTGAACATGGTGAATATCTGTTGAAAACATAGAATGTTCCAGGTGTAGTTTGAAGCTGGAAAACATTTAGATAGCAGTCATCTGGAGTTTGAAAGGAACAAAAGGATGGAATTTGTTTCAGCTGCCAGATAGTGCTGGTGCTGAATACAAATGCTTAGTACACATTTAAAGCTGTCCTGTATACTTCAGTATTGGCAAAACTCTTACCTCTGAAATGTATGCAAGAGGTGCACGTGAAGTACTCACAGTTGTGAGGCCAGAATTGTTTTCTTTCCATGTCTGAATTTGGTTGAAAATGTTTTCCTGCATAATGCCACAAAAAGGTTACAAGTGGGTGATGTGGTTGGATTGGACTTCAGTTGGATAGAATGTCATTAAAGCTGCTCCGTATGTATTTTTTGTATAAGATGGAGGGGAAGAGGAAATCAAAAGTTTACCCATGTCAGAAATACTTGTATTGGAATATAAGCCATTTGTTTATTCTCTTGTCTTCTGAAGCAGCATGAAGGGTTCTTAATTCCTTGTATAAGGCTGAGCCCTGTGAGTATTTGTTGACAATATTTTCCTTCTTTGAGAGGGCTATGTGAGATAATAAGATGCTTGCTGTAAAAGGAAATAGAAATCATAAAAATAAACGGGAGAGAAATGATTATCAGTGTGTTTCTGTACCCTAAATTTTGAGTTCCAAAGATGGATGCAGAATAGTCTCATGCAATGTAAGAGTCAGAAGTGTGTTACTGCTTGGATACCACTTTTAATATGCAAATACTGACTTGAAGAGTCTACCCTGGTTCCTACTAAAGTAAGTGGGAGTCACTTTGGGCTGCTATCTCTGTATTTTTATCTTGGTTGGGATAAGTTTATTTTAATCAAGAGCCTTTAATGTTTGCCAGTAGGTTCAAGACTACTTGAAAAAGGAAGAAAACAAAATGGCGTGGCTAAAGTGCGTACCAAAAACAATGACTAAATAAAAAGAAACAGATGGAGCATTGCTTCTGTGCTGCTTGTTTCTGCTGGTGCTCTTTATAAGAGTATTGCATAAACGCATTTTTTGCAGAAGAGCTTGACAGATCCATTACTAAGTGTGTGGAGCCAGTAGTGCAGACACCCACATATCTGTATGAAACAAAGTGTTATGAGAATGTTAGAGGTATCTACCTGCATGTGGAGATAATGCTCAGATCATTCAACCCATCACTGACTCAGATGGAATAAAATTTGCCCATTCTGCTAACCTTTCTATGAGATACTTTGATACAGTTTGGGTTGGATTTTTTGATTGGATCCTTTCTATCTAAAGTGGAAGAACAGCAACCTTTTGCTTGTTCATTCGTTGCCTTTATTTCACCTATTTGCATTGCTTTTCCAAACCCGTGTTTGTTTACTTTGCTTTAGCTAAAAATCAAGTCTGCATTTTTGACAGAAAAACAACTCGAGGCACTTTGCTTATGTCATTGGAATGAGTCTGCCTCTGTCATATCCTCCCAGCAGCTTATGGTGCATCCTCAGCTTTTTCTCTTTTCACCTCCCACGAGTGAGTTAGTATGACATAAAGCCAGCAGGACCAAGGTTTCGCTCACTGGCATGTTGTTTTCAGAGCTGCCAGATGCATCTGTTCTCCATTGCAACCTGCAGAAAGGTTATGACTCTTACTTCCAAAGTGTGTTCGTGTGCCAGGACCAGGAAAGGTGGGGACAGCCACAGCCTCATCTACTGCCCTCTTCTTGCCACACCCACTGCATTGCCCAATGACAGAGCCACTACTCACATTCACGCTGGATTAAACTCCTATTGTGTAAAAGTATACTGAATGGAAGCTCCCTGCTTGGGACTGATAGCAAAGGTTCTGCAGGTAGCACAAACTCCCCTGGCAAGTGGGGAGTGCTCAAGCTACACTCAATCAATGTGCAGGCATGCAGCCATTCAGGATACTGAAGGAAGGGAAAAGCCTCCTGGAACACAGCCCATTAGCAGCAGAACACATAATTAAAGTGTGCATAACCAGCTTGTGTTTTTCCCCGAGCTTATGAAGTGGTTACACTGAATCCCATACATCACCAAGAGCTTGGTGCAGAGGGAGAACTCAGGCTGACCGGAGTTGCTAGAGCATCTGTCATTAGGTTTTGGCTGAAGAAAAGATTAAGTTGTGAAAAGTTTTTTATTTTCTGAAGCTCACTGTGGGGAAACTGAAACTTGGGGTGAATGAAGATAGCAGCTCTTTTGGGGTGAGAGTGAAGAGTTTGGGGGCTGTTGATCTGTTTTTCCATTACTGAGCTGGGCCTTCCTGGTGATCTGCCCCAGTGCTACATAACAACACTGCAGGGGGACCAGTCCTGCTTGATCTGAGCTGCCTGCGACAAAGGAATTGACAGCATTTAGGGCTATGGAGAGTGGCGTTAAGAAATGTGTATATCAGGTAATAAAGACCTACAGATACTTAAGGTAAAAAGCATGATCACTCTCACTGTGTGTCTGCACAGCTCCAGCTGTGATCAAAGGCCTTTTGCTGGCAGCCACAGATAGGGGATATCACCGTTATCTCTGTCTGATCACTTCCCAATCTCAGCACGGCTGTTCTCACCATTCCTTTTCTGAATGAGGAGGAGTTGAAGTGCAGGAGGAACCAGAGCACAGCAGGATCTGGACCCTGGCTCCTGGCATCTGGAGCAGCACACTGCATGCTGACCGCCCCCCTGGAAGTAGCATAAGACTTTATCACCAAGGGACCAAAGATCTCATTTTTCACAATAGATCTCGTTAGTTTGTTTTGCTACCTTCTGGTTTTGCCATATATCATCGATCTGCTCTGGCAGATGCCAGGTCTCTCTAAAACTACATCTCTGCATACACAACAATGCCCACGGGTAATAGGAAACTGGGGTTTCAAGAGAAAACCCGATCCCAGTGCTAGATAATAGCAGTTTCCTAAATAAATGTGTGGTTGCCCCAAGGGCTGAGCTTGCTGCCAGATGCACCTTTTTCTGATTGGTGAGAGCAGCAAATGACGCTTCGTGGCATATAAGTGCAAGAGAAAACACGGCAGCACGGATAAGTGGATCCAACGAGCAGCGGCAGAGGAGAGTTGCAAAGGTGCTAAAGCAGCTGCTTGCCATGGCTTTTGGAATGCTCATCTACATTTTGCTGAAAGGTGGGTTTGGAGGGGCTTTTCCATGTCATGGTACACTGGGCTTTCCTGAGGAGAAGTTTAGTCTTTCTGAAATAAGCTGTAGGGGTGGGAACCATGGCAATGTGAAGCAGATTCGTTTCAGTTCTTTTGAAACTGGGCAAGGTTTTAAAGGATAGAATGGAACCAAGACCCCGCTAAAAGAAATTTTTTTGGTATTTCTTTGGTACGTAGGTGTAGTGTTTTCTGGTACTAAATTGCAGGTATCTTTGCCATAAGTTACATAGATAATAGAATGGAGAATAGAATGGATGCGTGTTTGGGGATTCTACAAGCGTCTGTTTTCCCTACAATCATAATAGTTGCTCTGTAACAAAAGAAGGTTTGGGGCAAGTACTTCCTAAACTGTGCATTTCTGCATTGCATCAGAAGTGCATGAAGTGAGTGAATGTTATCTGGATGAAATGAACCTTGAATAGCCATGCTGAGTTTTCTGTTTCAGTCAGCATCTGTTTGCATTACACAGCAATGGGGGCACTGAGTGAGGAGGCGGCTCTCACTGCTTCATCCCTCAGCACAGAACTGTGGAATAGCTGGACGAAAAACAACACTGAAGGTATTTGTGCTTTGTTCTGTTTATTAATCACTGAGTAAAAGGAGATGTTTTGAGGCTGTTTGTGACAGATTGCCTGCACTTTTGATGGTCATTTTTGTTTTCAATAATGCCCAGTTTCCATCTGCCTTCAGTCTGAATCTTTATGCACTCAAGTGGGAATGCAGCAAACCAACATAAAGTGATGACACGTTCATTGCTGTTACTCAGGAGTTTTTCTTTGTTGCAGTTTTGCTCTTGGCTATCACAGCTTCTGCAGCCCTTCTCAGAGTGTAAGCTCTCTTTTCTCTTTCTATTCTGACTGAAATGTGAACTCAAGCTATTTACTTGCCAACCTCTGAGCCCAGAGCGCTGTGTTTATCCTGCCAGCTGCATTCTTGATGTGACTTCAGGTGCTAATGATGTCATTGCTTTGGGAGAGCTGTGCAATCTGGACCTGAGGTTTTGGCAGGTCAGTAAAGGAGGAAAGGATTTGAACTGTGATACTTATTAATGTCTTTGTACTTTTAAAAGAGCATATTGCACACGAATCATCTTGTGCTAATTTTAGGTCATCTGTCTTGCAAGCTTTCTTAGCAGATCCACATGCTTTTTATTTTTCTCATGACAAGTCAAGCTGCTGTGCTTTGTTCTCTTGTATCTAGTTTCTCACAGTGGTACAGTTTTACAGATACATGTGCGTTCATATGTATGCTATAAATGTTACACTATAATTTTGCGTAATGGATGTGCACATGCTCATACATACATATATATATATACAGACTTACAGAAGTCGAGGTGCTGTTGATTTTTGACAACAGTAGTTTGACTTGGCAGTACGACACTTGCATGCTGGTTTTGTCTGTGATATGGTTCTTCCAGAGCACACAGGAATTTAAGGAACTAGCAATATGTGTTGTTACTTCAGAAGTACCCAGTAGTATTTCTAGAAAGCAGGAATTATGGGTCAGATTTTAACAAATAAGAGATTTTTGTTTACAGGAGCACAACCATGACTGCAGTTGTTCCATGTATATTTACGCTAGTTACATTTGTGCAAATTAACTATATACCCATGCTTCTAGTTAGAGAATGTTTCCCTTGGAAGTAATAATGCAAATGTATAAGCTATCAAGCATAAGTTTGCACAGGTAGTTAAAGGTATGTGTAGGTGGACCTTATCTACAGCCCTTGAAAAACCAGAAAATGGTATTTCTGGCAAGAAGATGAGAAAGAAATGCCTAAAGAATTACCAGAGAAATTGAATGGGTAGGATGATCTGGAGGAACTGGGAGTTTTCTGTGGGAGGTTCATTTCTGCTCAAGGAAGAACAAGTCCATTTGCATCCCTCCTACAAGATCATGTCCTGTTTCCTTGTTTTATACCTCAGGTGGGCCTATGTAGCTGAGCTGGGGCTAGGAAACGCAAGGCTCCATGGTCAAAGAGTCATAGAATCACCAAGGTTGGTAAGGACCTCTAAGACCATCCAATCCAACCATCCAGCTATCACCAGTAGTTCCCACTAAACTCAGTACAGCGTCTATGCTTTCCTTGAACACTCCCAGGGACAGCACCTCAACCACCTCCATGTGCAGCTTATTCCAGCACTTCATCACTCTTGTGGAGAATAAATTTTTCTTAACATCCAACCTGAATCTCCCATGGTGCAGCTTGAGGCTGTTCCCTCTCATCCTATTGCTAGTTATACAGCAGGAGAAGCCAATCCCCACCTCAGTACAACCTCCTTATGGCATTTGTAGAAAGTCATAAGGGATTCCCTGAGCCTCCTCTTCTCAGACAGAACAATCTCAGTTCCCTTATCCACTCCCCAGAAGACTTGTGCTCCAGGCACTGCACACCTTTTCTGGATGCACTCCAGGGCCTTGATGTCTTTCTTGTAGTGAGGGGCCCAAAACCAAACAGAGGTGCAAGGTGGATCAGTCGCTTGGGAAAATGATGGTGAAGAGGATGCTTGGCTGGGAGCTGGCTAAGCAGGAATAGGGAATTTCAGGCACAGCTTCAGCTGAAGGGAGGTCTTTGTAGCCCTTTGCGGCCTATGAACTATAGGGGAGTTTCTGACCCTGGAGCTGACTTTTTCCCTCCCCATCTGATGCTCTCATTCTTCTCTAAGTACCATACTGAAGGCTAAGCTGCCATGGCCTTGGTGGCTTGCTCTTCTTGTTGCCACTTGGTCTGTGTTGACGTGCCTCAGCTTTCAGGTACCTGCAGGTTTTAACTTCGTGTCATATCTTGCCAGGTGGATCTTTTTGAGTGACTCAATTGCAGGCAGCTGTCAGGTGCTTACACAGCATGCTTGTCTGTCTTTCCTCACGGGACTTGAAAGGCACATGTGTTTGTTCAACAGCTTGCTTAGTATCGAGGTGGGTAACGTGATAGGAGTTAGCATCATGCTCTGGGATGGGTTAGAAAATCTTTGGTTTTGAGACTCATCATTCTTTTGAAGGTCATCATTTGTACTTTTGCAGTGTCAGAATAATTAACACAAGATTTGTTTGTGTACACATAAGATCAGGTCTTGCAACCAACTGTAGACAAAGCTCTTGCTACTGACAATGATGGAGACTGTGGCCTGTGCAATAAGCACTTTTTAGGCAGGCTTCTGTTCTGGGCTTACCTTTGTTTCTAGCGACAATCTTAACCACAACTGTATGCAAGAGAAAGAGGTTTTCCTGCTCACAGGAAGGCAGCTTGCCTCAGTGACAAGTGGATGGGAGGCTGCCATCTCCTGGCAGAAATGGTGTAAACCACGAGAGATATTGAGCTGAGGTCTGAGCAGAGGCAGCTGCTCATCCCACACGTCTGATGCTTGTATTTACACCTTTTCCGTATTTTTTCTTTGTGGCAGAGACCTAAGGGCAGTGTGTGACTGTGACTATGCAGTAGATGCCTTCCCAGAGCCTGGCAGAAGAGCAACACGTTGAGCAGCAGGGCTGGGCAGTGAAGGGTTTTACTTGAGGGTCAGATTGAACTGCTTCATACTGTGTGGTTTGGCCCTGTTGTGCTGGAAGCTCACAGAGAGCCATGAATGAGTGTGAATGGGTTGTTCCTTGAATCTCTCACTTGCAACATCGTGAAAATCAGCCTTTGCAGTTCTCCTGCATCCTGGATCTCCTCAGCGTGCTGCTCCTTGCAGATGTTCTTGCCATGTGTTTTGTCTCGTACTTTTCCAGCAACAAGCATCATACTCATCACCATCATAGTATCATAGTATCATAGTCTCGTGCGGGTTGGAAGGCACCTTAGAGATCATCGAGTCCAACCCCCCGGGATTCGAGCCTCTGTGTAGCAGAGCAGCACTTCTACCACTTGCGCCACAGGGGATTCAAATCCAGAGCCTCCGGTGTTGCAACGTGGCATTCCTACCACTTGCGCCACCGGGGGCACACAATACTGTCCTGTGGACTGAGTAGCATCATGAATCTCTTTCATGAGATCAACCTCGTCTTCCTTAGATCTCTTCCTCCAAGACCTGGTCCTCTCCTGATTGTGCTCTTGCTCAGTGAGCCCAGTGTCTTGGCTGGTGTCTCTAGAGTATGTCTGCAGTGCTCCCCTGCCAAACAGATGAGAGATTTTAGACGACACTATTTTCAAAGCAGTGATGTTCAATTGGATTAGCAGTAGTAGCATCAAACCTCTTCGATATCCCAACCAACTTCATGGCTGAAGTTGTAAAGTGCCTCAGCATGTCATAGCGTAGAGCAGCTGTTGACCGTCACTTGCCATGTTTGGGATGCAGCTGCACAAAGGACAAAAAGTCACCAAGCTGAGTGAACAGTTGGATCATCACTAAAGAATGACTCAGACTGGAGTTTGTTCAGGAAATGGGGGAATTGGTCGTATTGCTCCTGAAAAATCTGTCTTGACATCTCAAGTTGACCGCAGAAGGGCTGGAGGCATACATATATGACAGTATGTTCTTCAGTGTACCATCTCCGAAGCTTGATTCAGCGCTTAGTCAGAAGGAGGGTTTCTGCTGCTGCCCCATTGCTTCATCACTGAGCAGACCTTGTCACCTTCCTGCATGGTGTTATTTTGCTTGTGGTCATCACTGAAACCTGGTGTTGGCATATGCTAAGTTAGGAAATCGCTATCAGTCATCTCTAGGACAGTCCCTTGGAATACTAAGACACTCAAGTTTAAACACTGAGCAGTTGTTGCCCTGACTTCCTCTCAGACAGAAAGACCATGTGGGGAGTACTGATTACTTAAAACCATAACTGGACATTCTGCTAACACAGGACCATGGAGAACCATTCATCACTCAGTTGTAGCTGCAGCACTGATGGATAGGAATGCAATGATTTGTCTTGGGATTGGAAGAAAAAAAATGAATTCTAGCAGGGAAACATACTGAGAATAGTTCCATGCTGCCATTGTATCCTTAACCCCTGATGTTTTAGGATATTTTTTTCTGATAGGCTGCATTTTGGATAATGCTGGTGTTAGCCACGGTGTATCTTCCATAATCGTTGTTATACATGCCCCTGGTTAGGAAGTAATTTATTAACAACTTGTTCTTCCTACAAAGCCAAATTGCAGAAGTTTGTTCTGATGAACATTATGAAAACCTTCTTGAAAGACACATCATAGCAAACATACATTAAGTCTGGTTTCTGCGGGAGATGTCTGTTCATCTTGAGTTGTGAAAATACTTTCAAATACTTTCATTTTTGTACCTTTTCTGTGTTCACAGCAGAGTATGCAGAGCAACCAAGGCTCCTGAAGCTCATGCAGACCTGTCTGGAGGAACACCACAGTTACTGCATCAACGGGCTCTGTGCTTTCCACAGTGAACTGAGGAAACCCATATGCAAGTAAAGAGCATTGAGTTTAAGTACCCTTCTTAGAGAATTGCCAACAGTGGCATTGTTTCTTTGTCTGCCACAAGTTAGTGTTTCAAAGTGACTAATTTTCAGCACAGCAAAACTTACATGTGCCAGTGAAGTTTTTCGAGGCTTCAAGCTTGGCAAAGTCTGGAGTGCTATTCTGATACCAAGAAAAGGGGAGGGAAAGGTGCTGACTCGATGGTGTCTCACATCAGAACTGTGAAAGGGGCAAGATATTTGAAGATGTCAGCTGAAGCTCCAACACTCCACATGTATTCCATGCCGATTAGAACTGTGATGTGCTTGAGTATCTCTAAAGTACTGAACGACTTTGGAGATCACAGCAGCTGAGGATCAGCAGGGCACACAGCTCTTCGTCCACACCCTCTGCTATGAGGGTATGTTTAGATGGCATTTGGTGCTGTGACTGCAGTACTGGAGCTTGCTTTAAACTAGATGGACTGGGACAACTGGTAGTCTTGAGGAAGAGGCTCTGACCAAGCACTACATTCAGCCCTTCCTAGTTCAGACTCATTCTACATTGTTTAAAACTACTTAAAACTAGCATGTATTTCTGAAATAGAGAGTAGAAGTTCTGAATAGTTTTTACATGGCGTATCTTTATTTTTCAGGTGCCTTGCAGGTTACAATGGAGAGAGGTGTGAACATTTAACACTGAATTCCTATGCGCATAATTCTTATGAGCGCTACATTGCTGTGGGAATTGGCATAGGGATACTCACAAGTGGGATACTTGCAATCATCTACTGCTATGTAAGAAAGAGGTATGGGAAATATGTAACCTCGTTGCATTGATCTGATTTATGGTTGGGAGGAGAGCAGAGTTGTACAAGAGCATTGGGAGTATGTGTGATCTTAAAGGCACTGACACTCAATATTTCTGCTGTCTGTTCTGCCATTTGTATGGCACTGTACAAGTTTACTAAAAGTGGCTTTCACTGGGGCTGCTTCAATAAGTTGAGCAATTTGATTGAGTTCTGCTCAGACTACTGTGGTTTTAGATTTGTCTGATTAAAATGATATCTTCTATTTTAGATGCAGGAAATTGAAATCTCCCTACAAAGTCTGCATGGGAGAGACAGCGCTGTGAAGCCCTGGCATCAAGATGCTTACCAGTGTGTCTGTAAACAAGAGGCAGTTCTGTTTGGAGGGCCACTCCACGCAGTCTAGCAGTGCCCCAGCCTCGCTGAGGGGATGAAATAAAGGGAATGACAGAGTGAGAGCATGAATGGAGCTCCTGCAGAACTGATGGGCTCCATTTGCTTCTGAAGAAAGACTTACTGTTTTTAGAAAAGGTTGCTAGATGAGCGGGTCAGAACAGCGGAGAATAATTGTAGCCTTCTCGAGCCTTCTCAACGTTCTCCTGTGCTTCAGATTTGCTGAGGGGGAGGACTGACTTCTTTCACCTATTTTCAGTCATTTCGAGCCCCCATTTCAGAGTATTCTGCTCTGCTCTTTTCTGTCTTTTTTTGTTTTTATTTCCTTCCCCTTTCTGCTCTGGAGGAGAACAACAACCTTGTTTCACAATGGAACTGTATTCTGAGCATCACGTGCTGATGAGAAGCTGTCTGGATTCTGCTGTCACAACGTTGACTGCCTTTCAAAAGGAACTGGACATCTTTCTTCCAATGGATTACTGAGTGCACTCACAACAAAGAACACAACTCCTCCCAAACATCATAGGGTGGCTCATTACATTCCTGAAACCTAAAGCAAACCTTGCCTTGCTGCACTGTGATTTCAGAGCGAGACTCTAGTTGCTACAGAAGCTGGAATTATGTTATGACATTTAGTAGAGCTTTGCCAAGGAAGCAGAACCGCTTCGCTCCTTTCTCATATATTACACACACAATGTGGTCACTCAAATAAGAAAGAAATGAGCATAGAGATTTTGTTCCACCCCACCCAGACAGATTATTTATTATCAGGTGCTTGTTTTGCTTCATCTTCCCTGAAGAGAAGTGCAAAGGCAAGAAAAGAAGATTTTTTTCAAGGAGAGGGGAAGAAAATTGTTTCCAATGATGATGACCCTAACTGTGATTTCTCACTGACATTTGGAGTTACCTGCCAATGCTAGTGGGACTGGAGATGGCTCTCATATACTTTTTCATTTCAGCTGTTGCACATTGTAGACACATCTTCCATGCTCAGTCACCTACAAGGAAAAGACAGTTAGGTACCTCGGCAATCTTTGTGACTGTTATAGAATGATACAGGCTCCTAATTTAAGTGAATTGCTGGGAAGTTTCATTTCTTTTTCCGTGAGTTTGTCTTTACCAAATGATGAATATGATTCCTTTATTAAAACAAAACAAAAAACACAACAAACAAACAAAAACCCTGTATTTATAAATAACACAGATGTGCTATTTATTCGTATTTATAAGTAATACAGTGGTAGTGCTGAAATGTATATGAAAGAATAGGTTTTGAAAGGGTAAATGTGCTTTAGCACTTGGCTGGTCTGAAGTTGGTGACTTTTCCCATGTGGGTTCCTGGTCAGGAGCTGAATCCTGATGAAATGCCTATTAAAAACTGCATATCATCAGGAAAGCACAAGTGAGATATCTCCTCTGAGAAAGCTGTAATTTCTGGTCAGTCCAAAGGAGGAAAAGCCGCAAAACATTTGTCATGCAGGTTCATCTTCTCCAGAACGTCTCTTCCTGCTGTCAGAGAGTGATGGATTTTTGTGTATGTGTTTTGACCATTTGTGAATCCTCTCATTGATGTATTTGACTATCCAGTAGTACTTCTTGAAAGAAATTTACTTGTCTAAGTGAGATGCTCTGTACCTAGAGAAAGGCCTAGCGACTTTTTAGGTTTGATAAATATGTCAGCTAACTGGAAAGGAAGGTGTATTTCAGTTTAGGAGAAAGTGCAACTGTGCAGTGTTTTCTTCTGGTTGCTTTGTGGACTGAGGCAGCTCTGTAAGGGCAGTCTGTGAAAGCTGATTGGGGTTTTAAGCTAATGGAAGAAAAGCCACCAGATGGGCCCCTGCTATGCAAAATGAAACTGAAAGTGCAGGGAGAGGAAAACTTAGAGACAAAGGCACGGAGATGGAAGGGAAAGGATATCTTTGCTTTATATCTTCTATTTTTCCAAATCGTGTTCAGGCTTCCGAAAGTGGGTTACTCCCCACCTGGGTGCCATATGCGCCTAAGCCCAAACTGGGAGCAGGCTTCCAGCATCTTACCTGCTCAGAGGTTGCACCCACCCAGATGATGCTTTCTGTTGGTCTGCAGAGTGTTCACAGGCTGTAGCCTATGTGGGAGAAGAGTCATTGCTGCAGCCATGAGGTTTTCATCTGGTTAGCTGGGTCTCAGGCATTGCTGCAGGAATGACTCACCATTGAGTGGTGGCTCAAGGCAGTGACCACGCTGAGGAAATTCGTGCTGCATCAGATCACTCTGTGGAGTCGACTGCGCTCAGCCCTGCCTCCATCAGTGACAGATGCTGCCTGGCTGGTATTGCCCACTGCTGCTTACTGTGCAGAATTTCCTGCAGAACTGGCCTGGCAGAGGAGTGGGGCCATCCTTCCTGCCTCGTTTATCAGACTCCTTCTGCAATGGTGCACAGTTGGAAGCTGCACGTGCCAAGAATACTCTCCTCTTTGTCAGGAGACCCTGTGATTATGTGGCTCCTGGGCAGTCTTGTCTGGCTTGTTGGGGGCAGCAGCTCAGTAGAGCTAACAGACGGACACTAAAGGCTGAGACTGCCTTCCCAAAGGACACAGCATCTATATCATGTATGATCCTGACTGCTGGAAACACACCACATTTTCTGGTGGTACATCACTCCAGCCTGTCTGTCCTCAGGCCATCAGCTCCTGCACAGGTGCCTGCTCTCAGCATCTGTGTGTTTGCTGCCACTAATGCTGGGGCTCGGGTACCTGTCCAGTATCCAGCACTTATTTCCATCTAAAACATCTATGTAGCCTGCAGTTCCCTGACCCCAGCAAGGTCCCCTTAGAAGAATGGGGTACAAGCTTGTGGGAAAAATTACTGTCCTTGCAAAATAATATTTATTGAGGCAAAACAACTTCTTATTGTGCATATAAAATAACTCACCTGAAGAGCGCTGATGTGCATGGCAGAAGCCACCTGGTGTCAACTCTGAGCTATATAATACTGGGTTGTGTCCTAGAACACTGTCTGCAGTCTGAGCCTATTGCATGTGGAGTTTCTAATGGTCCTGCTCCTTGGGAGCTCCTGACTCAGAGCAGAACAGCTTCATGGCTGCCTTTAGAAAGGTCAGCTTGACAAACAAGGAATGCACAGAGGGAATGTAGAGGTTATTGCTAGCATCTCAAAGTGTTAGGTGGCCCTAAGCTGTGATTGAATTTGTGGACCTGACAAAAGAGAGACTGGAAGTGTTGTTTGCACAACTCTGAGCAGTGGAGCACTGATGGCACCTGCAGTGATGTGTGTACACGTTATGTTAGCCTGGCTCTGAGGAGGGAAGCACCTGTAGAGGTCTCCATTGTACTGTAAATCCAGGAAATCATTTGGAACACCTCTATGACCCAGTTAACAAACAAACAGAGGGAAAAAAAGAGTGCAGGTACTCATTAAAAGCTCATTGTAAGTAGTCGTTAATTATCATGACAGCAATAAAATCTTGTACTATGACAAGACTGGCTGCTCCTACTCTCGCTGAATTGCATGGGAGCGAGAAGGCTCTGTGAGAAGCAGATTTTGACAAGAACATGTCACAGCGCTGCTGATGCCTCTTGTTTGAGCAGAAGATGAAGATGTTGATTGTGCCATTGCTTGGAGCACTGTTCTTCCTAGCTCAAGTTGGAGCTGCTTTGCAGATAGAAGGAGCACCCACCCACTGGAGGTCTGACACAGACTCCTGGATGGAGAGCTGTGTTTCACTTGGTTCATGTGCTCATGGCCATGTAGGCAGATGGACCCTTACAAGAAAGGTGAGGTTGGATAACCACAGGGAGAAGAGAATGCCTCTTCTGGAGGAAGTCAGATGGAACAAGAGGGAGGAAACAGTCCTGGAAAAGCGAAGTTACTATACCTAAGTCCCACAAGGCAAGGCACATGTATAGATCCTGGGCCCTCAGGCCACCCACCCTGGACCTGGTAAGGGAAACAGCAGAGGTGTAGGGCCTGAAAGAGACTGAAAAAGAGTTTACCTGTGGCAGGGCTGCCATCTGCTGTGTTTCTCATTAGTGAAAGGATGGAAATCTGTTAGCACTTTTGGTCACATTTTCATAGACCAAAGTTTAGATCTTTTGCCTTCCTTACATCAGTTGGATAAATAATCTCATAGGAAAGGAAGTAAAAATATAGTCAGAAAGTAGCACAGAAAAATGTCAATCTAATACCCCCTGTCATGGAGTCCTCCTTGCAGCTCATTTGTAAATGTTGGTTATGGTCTGTGTCTGGCTGTTACACCTGCGTAGGAGCAGCAGTTTCCTCAGCCACCCTGAGGCTGTTGCATAGCCAGTCTCAAAAGACTGCTATATGGACTGAATCAGACAAGTTAACATTTCAATTTAGGGAAGAAAGAAAATTAAAAATTTGCTTGAGAATTTCACAAAGCAGGGCAAAAGCAGTTCGAAATGCTCACTATACAGTTTGGCTCTGGAGTTCCATCTTCTGGGAGTTTTTGGTCTCTTTTTTTTTTCCCCCCCCACTGTGACAACAAGTCTAATTAACAAGGAGCTCTGGGATCTTTCTGCACTACTCATTGCAGCTGTGCAGATGCCTCTCTGTAGCTCCTTCTGAGAAACAGCACAGCCAAGGCTACGACATAAGCGCACAGCTCCATGCTTTGTGAGAGCATCTGACTAATTCAGGCAAAGCTAATTTGTTTGACATGTAAATTCTGTACATAAGGCTAAGTCTGTCTGTGTCTCATTGTTATGAAAAATCCCCTGATGAACCACATGTCATTGACTTCTGCCAGCTGTTTGACAGAGCCCAGTGGCAGATGTGAATGAGCATTGCTCCAGGAAGCTGTCCAATAAATACCAATCTCAATTTGGAAGGCTATGGGCCAACCCATAGGCTCAGCAGGTGCTGTGGTGTCTTTGCATAACAGGGAGGACCTGGTGTGTTCAGTGTATCCCTGGTTTGCTAACCTACAAACAACCAGATCATGCTGTTTTTGATTAACAGTTCTTGTGCCTTTTTTCCCCCTTCAAGACTATGGCATTATATATATCATAGAATCATAGAACTACAGTATCATTAAGGTAGGAAAATACTTCTAAAATCACCAGGTACAACTACCAGCCCATCCCCACTGTAGCCATTGACCATGTCCCTCAATGTCACATCTCCACAGATCTAAAACACTCCACCAGGGACAGTGACTCCGCCACCTTTCTGGGCAGCCCGTGCCAGTGCCTCACCACTCTTTCAGAGAGGAAATATTTCCTAATATCCAACCTGAAAAGGTTGAAGTAATGTCTGTATGAAGGATGGTGTTCAGCCAGCGAAACATGAAGAAGGTGCCACATGGCCTTATCTGCATTTGTTCTTTTTGGAAACTCTCAGCATCTCACATGTTGGTTTGTTGAGTGTAGTTGCTGCAGCTCTGGCACAGCACCTCATGCAGTGTTGGTGTTGGTATGCAAGCCCTTATGCTGAATAACACAGATCTAAAAGAATATCCAGCCTGCATTAATACTGTTTTGTTTTTCCAGTGAGGAAAATATCTGCAGCTGCAGTTCCCAGCTGAGTGTCTGGTGGCTGTGCCGTGACATTCAATCCTTTTGTCTAACATCAGTTCAGATCTGGGTCTACACACAGAAACTAGTCCAGTGATGGCTGTGACAGGTAGAGTAGTGGCTGTGGAAATCTCCAAGTAGGAATTCCTGCTGGTTTCTTTCACAGCCCTCATGGCAAGAGGCAGAACTGTGAACTTCAAGATAAACATGAATGTGATGATGAAGGCAATGTAAGCCTGGCAAAAGGCACTGAGCTTAACGGACCTTTGAGATTTGTAATTTCCAACCTGCAAAACAAATCAGGAGAAACTGGATGGTATATTACAAAGTGGCAGACTCTCAGGGAGCTGTGGGACTGGAAATTCTCCTGCCCTTTCCCCTCACCTTGTTAATGCTTCTCCTGACTTTTTTGGTGGCACGTTCGTGATTTCTCATGTGCAAATATGTTTGAATGTTCTCTTCCCTTGGGCAATTCTCAGCCATCTGAATGCCTTCCTCCATCACCAACTGCTTTTTCCATCAAGATTACAGCAGCAAAAAAATGTTCTCTATGGGCTGGGTGCTCCCCTGTGCATGAAAAATATGTGCAGGAGCCAAGAAACACCAGGAGTTTCTTCCTGATTGTTCCAAGTAAGAATGGGCAGTGACGCAGTCTGGGGGCACGACCTTGCACACATATGTACACGTGCTTTGGAATCAGCACAGAAGTGCCCATGACCTCAGCAAAACCATACGGAGTCTGGGGGTAGCTGGGCTGGTCCGTGTTTGTGCAGGGTTGACCTCTCAGTTCACTGAGGCAGAGGAAAGATACACCTGTGTGGGAAACAGCTATAAACTGCTCCGGTGCACTCTTGTAATTCAGATGCCATTTTCAAACTGCAGCCTGGAAAGTTCTGAAAAGGGTATTTAGGCACCACTTAGACAGTGGTTGATTTTTGAACCATTAAGCGTTTCTGAAATGTAGAAATTGAATGTCTCCACTGGAAGACTTCTTAGAGAGAATATTATTAAGAGAAATAATCATTAGGTGGGCATCTGGGATTCCCCTTTTAGCTCTGGCTTGGCTCCCAGTGCTGCTGCAGCAAAACTCTGCTCACTTCAGTGGGTGGAGACTTGGGCTACCTGCACTGTCTGCATCCTTGGGTGTTCGGGCATTTCTGTCTTTTGAGTGCTATCGGATTATTAATGCGTATGTTTTTCCTTTTTTCAATTATGAAGCCCCATGGAACACAGGAGGAGCATGATAAGAGGTGCAGCCGCCACCTCAGAGGTGGAACCATGTTCGCCGTATTCTTGGAAGGTTAGAAACCCCCATGTAGAAGACAGAACTCAAGTATTTTCCTAAATACGGGGATAGTTTGGACAAGCCTGGCAAAATGCTGGTCATTTTTCTATCAGCTTCACTAGGCTTTGGAGCAGGCAGGTGGTGGCTGTAATGATGGAGAATCTAGAGGGAAATCTGCTGTGTGTGTTGATTCTGCCTCTCCTGTTCCTACAGAATTGACATGGAAATATACAGTCAAATATTCACAAAGTCTAATGTTCTATCCATATGTAAGATAGAGCAATTTCAGTTTTAATGTCTATACATACGCTGTGCTGGTTCAAAGCTGAGGTGCTGACTTACACCCCAAGGATTTTGATAATGTTGAACAGCAAGTTTGTCTTTAGTTTCTTGCAAAAATGCCTGTCCATGAAGAGTTTGGTTTCAAACAGAAAGCTCTGCAGAAAGCATAGCATTATCCTCAAAAAAATAATGTAAGGAACACCTCCTGGGAGACCAGAGTCCTGAAAGCCTCATACATGCTTTGGTCTGGTTCCTGCCTTTGGCTGCCAGCAATGGGTTGGTCCAGTGTGCAGAGTTCTGCTCTTGTGTGTGTAACAGCTGTAGCAAAGGATGCAGTACAGAGCCCCAAATGCCTCCTAATTAATGACTGCTGACTGCTGCATGCAGAGGTAAAACCTCTGTTTTCAGCCAGAACGGAAGTCAGTGACACACAGAGCTTTTTCATGCCCTACACAAAACCTGAGCCCACAAATTAAACTTCCCAGAGGATTATAGCCTTATGCAAAATAATACTGTCATACAAATAAGACAGAACTACAATTCCATATGATACAATGAAGATCCAGACAAGGATTTCCACATCTCATGAGGATTTGGGTAGTAGCTCCAACATCAGTCTACCCATGTAGACCTCCCAGCTCTCCCATCTCTTGTAAGGCAACAGGCTACCAAGGTTCAGGGTTTGTGGCACGAGGTACAGGCTTACCTGCCTGTGATAAGGGGGAGGAAGCAGGCATTGGAAGAAAGCAAAGCTTGGTTCTTTGAGAGAGCCATGACAACTCTCAGCAGGCAGTGAGTGCATCCAAGGGACAGAGTGGTGGCTACAATTAGAACCCCCCTTCACATACGCCACACCATCTGCCTTTGCTTTGCTGCCTACCTCCTTCATCTCTCCCACCTGCAAACAGCTGAGGGAAAGTTTCAGGTGTTAGTAATTTGAAACAAGTGGTTTTAAGAATGCTTTTCCCCTCTGCAGTTTTCATCACATGCACTGTGTTATGTTATCACCTGGTGGACGCTGATTTGCAATGTTCTGTTACTGGAGCTGTACACCCTCCCACCATGGTTGCTCCAACTTCCAGTCTCCTTTGCTTTTAGAGGCTTACGTCAGACTTTTAGGCACTATTGAGCAGTACTGTTTCTGTTTATCAGTTTACCAGGTAAGGGAAAGGTGAGCTATTTTTATGCTTTAAATGCTTCTCATATCTCTCCAAGGGCACTGAATTATTATCTCATCTCTTAGCTGGAGATACATTCATAGTGCATGTAAGATAGTTTCCCCCTGATTTATCTGCAAAGCTATCAGAAGCCTAGGTGAGTTCATAGTGCAATACGCAGAACAAGTGTCATCAGGGCTTCACAACAGTATATTCTTGGGACTCGCTCATGCACTCAAGTAACATTGAATGTTACATCAATTATTATTTCTTGAATGCTTTGTTTTTACCTGATCTTAACTGATCACAGCTGCTGCCTGGAGTTACAGTTCCTGAGGGCACTAGTGTTGGAGCTGAGGATGTGCTGTCAGGCTGCCCTGTATCAATGCAAACCCAGCAGTAGGCTAGTCATGCTTGTGCTAGAAATGACAGTGTACCAGTTTACAGGCAGATCCTGACTCACTGACCACCCAAATGTCCTATTCTGCAACACTCAAGAAAGTCCCAAGAAAATTTTAGAGCAACAGACTTTTTCCATGTGTATGTGCTAGTTTGGACACTCACGTGTCCCCATCTCTGTTCTGCCGAAGGGAAGTTTCTGTGAAGAGCAAAAGGTAATGCAACAAACAAACCCTCTAGGTAAGGTATAGCAATGGGAGTTTAGAGCTATGTAATTCCCTTGCTATTGCTGAATATGGAAAATGATGACAAAAATTGGGCTTTATTTCTTTCATTTTGTGTTCCCCAGGAAATGTTCTGAAAATGTACCAACTCCAGAATCAATGTGTGGAACCTAGGAAGTACAGTTATTGATACATGCAATTAGAATCATAGAATCATTTGACTTGGAAAGGACCCTTAAAGGCCATCCAGTCCAACTCCTCTGCAATGCACAGGGTCACCTGCAAGTAGATTGGGTGCTCAGATCCCCTCCAGCCTAACCCTGAATGTCTCCAGGGATGGGGCATCCATCACCCCTCTAGGCAACCTGTGCCAGTGCCTCTCTGCCATCACTGTAAAAAACTTCTTCCTTACATCCAATCTAAATCTCTCCTCTTTTAGTTTAAAAGCAATTCCCTGTGTTCTGTCAAAACAGACCCTACTAAAGTGTCTGTCCCCTTCTTTCCTATTACCTGTCATTAGATATTGAAATGCTGCTTTCAGGTCTCCCCAGAGCCTTCTCTTCTCCAGGCTGAATAGCCCTGGCTCTCTCAGTCTATTCGTATAGGGAAGGTGTTCCATGTTGCATCCCTGCTGTCATTTTAGTGTCCCTCCTCTGGACGTGCTCTAACAGGTCCATTAGTAGCAGTTTGTTGTGGCCAGAAATGGTCGTACAATGTTAACAGTGAAGTTTTTTTAGTAGAGATAGATTTATTGCAGATGAGCACATACTAAACTGGTCCATTGTGAATTTGGAAATCCACAGCTGATGGATTTCCAATGGATATTTACAAATTGTTAGCATCCTGTTTATGAAAACTGTAAACAATCGAAGGCCATTGCCTAGAGGCTCCAGCCTTATTTAGATCTACGTAAAGGACGATTCCCACATTTGCAATGCAGTCAGCGATGCTGGCACGTCACATGGTTACTGCACATGGTCATCAGAGTTGCTCCAGTGTAATCAGATGCATGCCACCGTGTGCAGTGCATTGTGTAAGAGTGCTCTATGAGAGAGGAGAGAGAATTGCGCAGAGACCTCTTTTCCGATGTAGCTAACCCACGTGCCCTTTAAAGGGGTTGATTTGGAAAGACAGGCAATTAGTTTTGCATACCGTAGTCCTTCCTGGAAATTGCTCTCCTTGGTCCACGCAGGGGAATGTTACGAGAACAAAGCAGGGAGGGCTGGGAGGTGTGGATGGAGCAAAAAGTTGGGCTGTTTTCTGCATGAGCTCTGCTGCCTGGCATGTTCCACCTGAGCACAGGCCATCTCTGGTGCTAGCTTAATGCTCTGTGTTGTGATTGATGTCAGGCTGCCTGTACACCTGGTTGGGCAAGGTGGATTAATCTGGGTGTGGAGCTGGAACATGTGTTATGTATGAAGGGGTGACCGCCACTGTAAGCATGCTGCAAGTTGGTGGCTGAGATTGTCTCATCCAGAGCATCCAATGCACAGCCTCTATTTGGAATCCTACAAAACTTAAAAGAAATTTTTTAAAAAGGACAAAAAGGTTTTTTTGGGGGATGCCTGTGTTCTCTGAATACCCTTCAGAGGGACCATCTTTGCTGAGGAATTGAACTGGATTCAGAAAACTGTGTTCTGTAGTTTTGTCCAGTGTTTCCCAGAGTGCATTTCATTCTTAGCTTCAGTTAACATTGGAATGGAATGCAATGGAAGGAAATCAATGTCGGAGCAAAGAGATCCTGTGTGGGATGGAGCTCTCCACCCTTCTCAGTTGTACAGATGCCAGCAGCTTCTCCCCATTGGTACCCAGCCCGTGACCCAGCTTTCTCATCCCTTCCTTCTGTACATCACCTAGAGATCATCTCCAGGGAAGCTGGATACCTGAGGTTGTGTTCAGACTGTGGATGGGAGGGGAAGGTGACTGGAAGATTATTTCAGTTACTCTTGCTCATTCCTACCCAAACCCTGGACCTTCCCACATACCATGTGACTCACAACTGGCTCTTGGAGCTGGTGATGTGAAATTCACAAAGACCAAAGAATATGGGGTTCTATTGCAGATTGCACCAGCAGAGTGAAAATACAGAAGGGAAACATCTTGTTGAGTGCTGAGATCCAGAGATGTTCCTGGCCAGCTCCTTTACCCTCCAGCCACACTTGGTCAGAGCATGATGCCAGCAACCTGGCTCCAAGCAGACACGAACGAGGCTGCTGTAGCTCAGCCCAAGGGAATGTTGTGGTTTGTTTTTGCTCAGGTTGTAGAAGAGCTTCATTGGGCACTACAGTGTCCTACTTAGCAATGTGACTGTGATGATAAATTGGGCACCATGTTTATGGGTTCCCTGGGGCGGGCTGTCTCATCATCCCTCCATGACAATGCTGCTCCAATGACGGCCTGATCCTGACTGCTTTCTTTTTGGTCACTGCAGTAATAGTAATGATTAACAGTAATTATAAGAACAGTAATAGGAGTGTCCCTTAATGCCAGTGGATGGGGGAATTCCACTAAGCACATCTGCTCTCGTGCCTAGCAGCCATCACTGGGCCAAACAAATACACCATGGACCTGTACCTCTTTCCTAGGTTCTGCGTTGGGAATGTGTGCTGGCTGATCTGGTTCCAGTGAATTGCTGTTTACTTCATCATCCCCAGCACCACACCTCATGCTGAGAGTACCCATCTCCATGCACATGGCCAAGCGTGCGAGTGGCACTCACTACTGAGTCACAGACAAAATGAAGAGGCCACAGCAAGCTGTCTCCTACCCTCTGATGGTAACACTCACACGGAGCATCTCCTTGCCCTATGCCTTCCCTAGGCTGTCCGTGGCGAGGATACAGGAGAGAAAAGGAGGGCAGCAATGCAGAGCCCACAGCTTGGGCTGAGTGCTGTGGTGAAAGCCAACGGGAGACAGTGAGTGCAGCTGAGTCACACAACCTTGCAGCAGTGGCTCTCGCTGCCATTTCTCAGTCCCCAGAGTGTTACTGTGCTCAGAGCCATCAAGCAGAAGTGCCACGAGGTTGGCTGACAGCAACACACTGTCATTTCATGGTGTGCTTGCTGTTTGCTAACAATAAAATGCATTTAGATCACAAGGAAGGCAATTCAGAAGTGTGGCATCATGCTTCTCTGAGTCTTTGCTGAATGCATGTAAGAAAGTATCAGCTGTGAGTCCAAATGAAGGGGGGAAAGGCAGAAACCTGAATGGCTTGTAGCTTCATTCTTGCCACCCAATGTGGGGAAACCACTCCTCTTCCACCTTGGTCCTAATTAGAGTCTTAACAAATAATTAGGAGCAAGGGTCCAAACTGACTGAATGCATGGATGAGACCTGGTTTGGTGCACCCTTCTCATGGGTACAAATAAAGGTTTGCTTAGCAGCAAGTCAAGACAGAAACCATGAAAAGATCCTGTGAATGAAAGAAGCTGCCACCTCCTTCGAGATGAAGGAACTACTTTGCAGAGAGCTATAATTAGGAAAGGGAAAACAGCAGATGAGCACTAAGGAGCTCTTCCTGCCGGCGGCATGTGTTGGGACACTCAGGAGCTGCTCAGAGGAATGGAAATTTCCTATATGCCAGCAGAGTGAATACCTGCCTTTGCCTTTACCTTTCCATCTTCTGAGATGCATCAAGATTGACAGGATTTAGAACTCTTTTCTTTGTTGCTTCTGTTTCAGTTTCTGCTTAATGCTGAGCCAAGAAGTTGCCCAAGACACCACTGAATTTGGGGTGATTGTTATTTTAATAACAGCAAAATGTCTTTTGTCCGGGAGCTTTGACCTCACCCTGCATTTCCAGGAAGAGCTACTTGCAGCCTTGGGTTAGCATTTTGAACTCTCATCGTTTATTGGAGAGCTTGGTTAAGTACACTGGCCCTAAATGATTCATCACAGACGTAGATTTGAGTCTGACCTCTCTGTAGAGTAAGTCTGGCTCAAGGCTTTTTCCTTACTCCATTTCCTGCAGCCTATCTCAAGTATGGATCCCAATTAGGTATATGACTTCTTACAGCATTTGTGGTCGTGTTTTTCACCTTTTTATTTCTCATGTAGAGTTATGCAGTGCTTCAAGGCAAGGTTATGATTTTCTTCCATTTTCAAAAACACTTTCTAACAAAAATACATTGCTTTTAGAAATAGGTTGTATTCTTGACAGACAAAAAGCAATGCAGATCAGTACCCAGAATGGCAGTGCCTAAAACTGGATGTGGGTTTTACAGAAAGTAGGAGTCATCTGTCATATATGGGTTTGGTTATGCAAGAACACATACATAAAGTGACAGTTCACTATTAGGAATGCACCCGTATTCTTCTACAGCCAATCACCATGAAGAAATGCATTCTCAAGCAAAGGAAAATGTACATCTAACTTCTGCTTTTTTCCTTGGATCCATGGGATGTAACAAATCTGCTTTACAATGGATCCATTGGTGTAGAAAGGTACTACTCAGTGTGAAGAGTAGCAACTGGAACATTGGCTCTTAAGAGTGTGTACAGTCAGTATCCAAAGAGGCACCTCCACACAGGGGAAGAGGATGGTGAATCATTCAAGTGGGGATGGCTGATGTGGAAACATAAACCACAAGACAGAGAAAATTACAGAAAGGTGAAGCAAAGATCTGTATGTGGTACTTGTTGCCCACAGATTCAAATCTGAAAGAGGAAATTCCAATGAATGGCTTCAGTGGTGTCAGCGTTACCTGGTATCTGGATACCGGTACAGAACTATAATTAAATGCTCTCTTTTCAGAGGATAAATCACACAGGAATTTAAGGGTGAAATTAATTATAAAGTGGAAGTTCTGCAATTATGTTGCTTTTAAAGCATCCTGGAAAATGCCCACATGCAGAAACGTTTTCCTATGATTGCAATTACTTCCTTTACTCACTGCAAGCCCCAAAAGAGCAGACAATAAAGTGCTTAATAAAAGGGATCAGCCCCAATTAAAGAAGCAACAAAAGCAGTCATGTGGCATCAGAAAAGCTACCACCTGCTCAACTTAATGCAATGAAGTGATCGAATTGGGGCCATAGCACTGCAGGGACAAAAATGGACTTGGGAAATGATTCAGGTTACATTATGTCCCATTTCCTCACAGAGTGAACTTTGGTTCCATGCAGAGCTTTTGGTACCCAATCTTGCCAACTCTTATGTTTGCATAGTTAACAGGCCGTGCTGACGTAATGCAGTAGTAACACACTGAGCTTTTTACTTTCAGCATCTCCACGCTTCTGTGGATCTAAGAAAGTGTTCCCAAGATAAGCAGAAGAGTGACTTGTAAGTACCAGGTTTGTTCCCAAACTCCCAAAATTAATGTGTTTATTTCTTAGAACTGGAATCTGAGTATGGAGACATGCTCTGTCATGTTCTCCAGTATCTTCTGTAGTGAACTCTGTTGTATCAGTAACACTTGTGCAGTAGAAAAACTATGAATAGCAGAGTTATCAGCTATTTAATTGCACCTTGCTATCAACAGTCACATTCCTTACACTATGAGGTAGGCTTATCAGTTCCACAATAAATAGGGTATAACCTTACCTTTTTTGATGTAAAAGGTAATGGTGTGGCTTTAAAAGGAAACGAAACAGCTCCCACAGCTGAGCAGTTCAGGCAAAAAGTGTTTCATCTGTCAGACACGTGTACAGAGAGATGTGGGGTGGCGTATCCCCCAACTCTGATGACGCAGACAATGAGACCATGCTTCACCTACCAATGGAGTGCAGCAACTGCCCTCAGCAGAATGCAGGAAGAACTAGATCCAGCCAAGTGCTGGTCAGTTGGCACAGCAGCTGCCCACGCTGCCAAGCACTGGAGGGGCACGGTGCCCTTCAGCCATCCCAGCAGGAGGAGGTGAGGTGCTACATTCCTACGGCCTATTCTGGAACCTAATGGACCATTTCTGTGCCTACCGCCCAGGCTTATGGCACGCGTGGGCTGAGGGGTGACAGGAAATGCCAGCAGGTGGGAGACTGGGGAGGGCAGCGAGTTTGTGGCTGCCTTCCCAACACTGTTGGTCAACATTCGGCAGTGTTGGGGGTATGCTGCATCCCCAGGCCCCATCCAAGTGGTTCTGCACCCACCTGCTCTGGCACCCACACCATTGTACCCGGCCCCAGCAACGCTGCCCTCAGCGGTGGCTATGAGTCCCTGGGCCCGCTTGGCAGCCCGTTTTACAGCCAGGTGTGCCACCGCAGCAATGTTTGCCGAAAGAGGGATAAAGGCAGCACGTGCACCAGGGGGCGGGGTCCGGGTCGACGGTGCCCCCATCCTCCTCGGGGCATCGCCTCCGGGCACGGGGGGACGGGAGGAGGCGGCGGAATGCGCCGCGGGAGGAAGCTGGTGTGGAGGAGCACCTGCTCCGAGCCCTGCAGGGTTTCATCACTTCGCCGCCCCGCCTCTCCGCCGCACATAAAGACCGGGACGGCGCTGCTGCCCCACAGCGCTCCGCAGCTCTGTCGCCGCCGCCTTCCTCCCTCTTCTCCTCTTCCTCCTTCTCTCAGACAGTGACAGCGATGGACGCCGGCGGTCCTCGATCCCGCAGTCTGATGCTCTTCTTCGGTGAGTGCCTGGAATCTTGCGTGTACAGGGGTGCGATGTGATGGGGGAAGGTGTGTGCTCGTTCCCTTTTCCCTGCCCGGCAGCAGGAGCTGCTTTTTCCTCTCGTCCTGTCCTACTGTTCTGGGTGAGCTCAGTGCTGGGGACAAATAGAGGGGCCTCTGCTTGCCACAGAGCAGGCTGTGGGCCCCTTGCCTTGCCGCTTCTTACATCCTTACCTGGAGCAAGCTCCTCCGAAAAGCGCATCCTTGTAGCACCCAGAGTCCCAGAGCACACAGCTGACTTCCATCCTACAGCCCCACTGGGGCTGTGAAGCAGTGACCCTTTACGGTGACACACGCTGCATGCAGCAACACTTGAGGCAGGGCTGAGACCTGCAGCACTCACTCTGCTCTCATCATAAAGCACATTCTCATGCCTGCAGTGTTGGGCTCAGAGTCTGAGGCAATGGGTCAGTCAGCTCCCAAGGCCAATTCCAAGATCAATTGCAGCAGGAGTTTCTGTCTTTCCTCTTGGCCAGGTGTTTCCATAGGGCTCATGCCTCAGCTGCTGCAGTGACAGCAGGTTAAACCTCTTTTAACCTGTGACTCAGCCGTGCTTTGCGCACAGCTGGTACTGGAAGGAACTGGTATGTCTTCATGGATTTGTGTACAGATTGATGTATTTCCGGGGCAGGCACAGAATCTAATGGTAGGGGACAGATTAGTCACAGCGAGGTGGCCTCATAGCAAGTGCTGGGAGCACTTCACTACCTTTCTATCCCAGGTCAGCAGTCCAAGCAGAACTCTGTGATGCAGCTGGGAAGTCTGTCTCCAGCTGATGGCTGCTGTTCTGTCAGGCTGCAGAGCTTCACTGCCCCAAGGCAGGACTTAATTCCAGTGGCCATCATCAGCTCCGTATCCAGGCTGTCACTGGCTCAGGGGAACTTTGTGGTTTCTTATGCCATGTCTGAACTGACTGCAGAGGTGTCTGAACCTGAAGATACAGAAGATGGCAGCAGGTGGTGTGTCTGACAAGAAGCAATAGAGGATTTCTCCTTCCCCTGCAGTGTAGGGCCCTCTGTCCCATGCTGGGAGCAAGGGTGGTGAGTGAATCCAGTCATTGGTGTGCAGGTCTGCACGGGAGTGGAAGTGGTGCTGAAATGACTGGTGCACATAATAAGTAATTATCTGAATTGTCTCTTCATAAGGGTAAGTTCTGGCACAGAGTACAAGGTGATTATGGGGGCTTTGCTGGAGTGATGGTACTCCCATGCAGGCTGCTGTCTGCAGGGCTGCTTTAGGGCATCCGTGGTTCTGAGTCAGCAGTTCTGAAGTTGTGGGTGCAATATGCAGTGCAGACACTGCTTCCCAGTGACATGCACAGGTGCTTCAGCTCATTGCTGTAGGGGGGGGGGATTTATTTGGATCTCTCCTTACCACCATGTGTACACAGAGTATGGAGAAGTGGGAGGCAGAGAGGGCAAACAACATCTTTACATGGTGGGACATGCCTGTGCCACTGGCATTTCTCATACCAGGAAGAGGAGTGCTAGGCATGTGTTTGCTGACCATGGCCATACAGTACAGTTACATCCCAGCTTGGGCGCTAAGCAGAAGCAAAGTGTTATATCCCAAGCATGAAGATGGGGAGGTGTGCTCTCTCTGCAGTGGTTAAAATTATTTCAAATGACTGCTTCCCCTTTCCCAGGGCATGTGTTCAGCGTACACAGATAACCCAAACTCCAGAGATGCTGTTGCAAGGGCAGAGTTGCACAGATGCATGTTGAAGCAGAGCAAGCCATTAGCAAGGCTTTCATTGCCAGCCCTATGGCTCTGTAATCCTCACCTGGAGCACAGCCACCCCACCTGGCCTTCGCTGCCAGAAGGAATTGCTTGGTTTGACATGGCCTGGAGAGTTGTGGGGTAGGGCACAGTGGTTCACTGCAGAAAGAGACGGAAGGTGATGCACCTAATTTGGGTGGTGGTAGTAGTGGTGCTCACAGAGGCTGTGGGACAGGCTGACCTTCGTTCATTGCTCACTCTGCACAAAGAAGGCCTTAGGCAGTCAGGTGAGCTCTGAGTGTGTGAAACCAGATAATGGCAATCCATCTGGATCCGTCCCCCAAGTTAAATGGGCTGAGACCCACCAGGGGGATGTCACCTGGGTACCGCTGTGCCTGGCGCTTCTTTGGTAGTGCAACCCAAGTGACATGTGTTTGAGGGGAGCGCAGAGGTGCCAAATGTGAAATAGCATTAGGGAATTTTCTGCAAGTGAATCAATACATGGCCAGTGATCTTGTGGGGTGAATGAAGCCAAATCAAGTGATGGTAGGGACCTAGCACCTCTCAGGAACCTAACAATTCCCTGTTAAAGTGGTGTGAATCTTGCAGAGAGACTAGTTCTTTATTCTGTAAGTCCTGTACGTATGTCCCTCATCCTGTAGCTGGAAGCCATAGTGGCTGACCTGGTAATTACCGTATAGCACATCACCTCTGGTAAAGGCTTCAGGAAGCTGAGGTTCCACTCTCTGTCTCTCCTTCATCCTTCATGAAGGGTCCAGCAAACAGCAGCAATACCCCCATTCCAGAAACAGAGTTAATCTTAGAGTGATACCCACAGGACCTGACCAGGTGTTGCGTGCTGGCGGCACAGCACTGGCATTCCTGAGAGGCATTAATAAATACCAACAACCTCATTACTGTTATCTTGTACCCTGTGCAGTATTTACTTAGTGAACAGTGAAGGAATAAAAATATAAATACCTCTCCCAGGTCCTACGTTTGATATACATCACTTGATAACTATTCTAGGAAAGGTATTCCTCTGTTACTGCAGCATGTGGAGCCCTAATCCTCCAGCAGGATCCCCCTCCCACTGATGTCAGAGGAAAAATATGTGCATGGGGGAAAGGGCAAAATGTAATGGTGCAGAGCAGGAAGGACTTTGCCCAAATGCCGAAAATACTGCTGGGTGTCAGCAAATACCACACCTGTGCTCCAGCCTCTGGCCTATACCCACAGTCAGGTGGAGGTTATTGGCTGCTGGGATGGGGCAGGCATTGCTCAGCTTTGTGTGAGCAGGTGTGCCTTAGTCTGTTGATTATGTAGTCTAGTGTTTTGTCTCTGTTGGTGCTCTGAGCACAGAGAGGGGCTGACCTGCCTCTCAGTTGTACTTCTAGTCCACCTTGATTGCGGTTTCTCATCTATGTTCTGGTATCTGTCCGACAGAGAACTTTAGACTAAAAAGGTACTGCTCAGATCATACTCAGATGGAGGAAGCATGCAAGGCAAAGCAGAAGTGTGTAGGCTAAACAGAGACCTGCTGGCTTAAAACCCATCTACCCAGCTACCTTCTTCTCCTGGTAAAATCTGTACTGAACACAAAGTGCTGTGAAAATAAATACATAAAAATTAAAAGAATAATAATAATAAAATCCCACCCTGAAAGTAAACTTTCAGGTCCTGCCCTGTTGGAGTGCAAGGCAGCTCCTGCTTAGTCATGCAACAGAAGCAGCTGTCTCCGGCATGCTCATCTATGGTCCCTCATGTCACTGCTCTCTTGATGTGGCTCTGGTTGGGTGCACCCAGCCTGCATCCTTTCTCTAAAGCCCTGTGGTAACCTGGCTGTGCAGGAAATAATGCTTAGAACAAAAAAAAGGCTCTGTCCATCTGAGGCGGATGTTCTGTGTTTCTGGCATCTAACTGAACTACATCTTAAGGGATGCCCTGCCAGTCACCCAGAAATGGATGAGCTGTAGGAAATTCCTAAATCACTGTAGATCTAGCACTGAGGGGTAATGAAACTTTCTAATAATTGGAGTGATCAAGAAACTATGAAGGCACATTCCATCTATTAGGCATGCATGAGCTGACAAGTTAATGGAGGCAAACAGCCCAAAGACACTAACTGCAGGCTGCTCTGGCATGGGGCTGGTGACTGAATGGGTTGGTTTGTGACCACAACAGAGATGTCCCCAAAGTGGATTCATGCTCAGCTGGGACAAGCATTCATTGTTTCTTGTGGGCTAGCCTTGGAGCCTTTAGATGGTTCTTGGAAATGTTCATTCAAGTACTGGAAAGCTTGTCCTGTGCAGCATCACAGGACAGTCCAAAAGATGTCAAAATACATTATAGGTGCATCTGTGGGAGAAGGGGAGCAGGGGCCTGGGAAGGGAAATGCAGCAAGATTCCTCTGCCTGCATGGTGCAGGCCCTCCTAGTGTGGTGGGTACATACACCAGGCCTGCTGAGCTGCAGTTCTTAGAATCACAGAACCATAATGATCACAGAAGACCTCTAAGATCACCAAGTACAGCCCCAACCCATCCCCTCCATGCCCAGTGACCACAATCCTCACTGCCACATCTCTGCAGTTCTTGAGCATCTCCAGGGGCAGTGACTCCACTGCCTCCGTGGGCAGCCCATTCCAATTGCCTCATCACTCTTCTTGAGAAGAAATGTTTCCTAACATCCAGCCTGAACCTCCCCTGGTGCAACCTAAGGCTATTGCCTCTCATCCTCTTCTTGCTGTAGTGTGGGTGGTGGAGGAAGGACAGCAATGTCCTCATTTCTGCCCAGGGCCCTCCCCAGATGAGAGACAGTGGCCCAGCACCTGTGACTGGATTGACATCTTTTGAATCCATTGAGCAGATAGAGGGATTTTGAGGTCTCATGGTATCTCTCTCTAAGTGGACTTTCATTTGAATAGCGGAGAGGAGTGAGTGCAGGAACTGGCCAGGGTTTCAGGTAGGGTGCAGCAAGGCTGAGAAAGCTGTCTCCTGCAGAAGAGTAGCTTTGCATTGATCTTCCTTTGGACAGACCATGGTGGGCGCTGAGCCTGGCCAAGTACTGACCCTCAGTGTATGCTGCAGCACTACCATGCTGACTGCTGGGTCCTGGGAAGTCCTCTGCCTGGGGTCAGCCATGACTCCGGGAGTTCTCCATGTTGATTACTTCCTGTGATGAATGCAGACTTGTCATGCCTATTCATAACTGTAGTCAATAGGAACCTTATTCCGATTTTGTTTTCTCATAGGTTACCTATTGCAAGCAGTCATGGGCACAACAGTGATCCCGTTATGTGCACCTGGTGAAATGGAAAACTGCACAACAGCATTAGGTAAGTGTACACCACAGCCCTCTTTGCAAATAGCAAGTGTTTGGTTGCCATCTTCCTTGAGCTGGTGACCCTTGGAAAACACTTCAGCTCTACCCATAGATTACTGTTGAACCACATTCCCAACATCCACACAGCATTTGCTGATGTTGAACATGAACTTTCTTAAAGCCTGCATGCTCTTGAGTATCGCTTTTCAGTGTAGTATCTGTGTCTTAGATGAGAACTGCTGTGAAAGCAGTAATAGCTGATGTGGGGTTTGTAAGGGAGAAGTCAGTTTAAGTATAACTCTATCCAAAAGGCTCATCTGCTGCAGTACCCACTGCATTGCAGCTCTGTTGGTAGCCTTGTTGGACGTGTAATGCTTGCATGTTGTTTGGGAAAGGGAAAATGAAGCTGATGAGATGCTAACCAAATCTTTTTGCAGTCCAGACAGAGAACAGTCCTCGTGTGGCTCAAGTTGGGATAACCAGATGCAAGCCTGAAATGAAGGACTACTGTTTCCATGGACAGTGTGTGTACATAGTGGACCTAGATGAGCACTACTGCAGGTAAGGACTGAGCACAGCATGCCCTGTGGCCTCCCTGACGTAGTCTTTGGGATGAACTGCTTGTGATTCTGATCTTGCTGATGTTTAGGCGATCAGTAGCCCAGCAAAGAGTTTAAATGCTCACAAGAACTTAAAGAGAAGCAGTGTATCTCTAACAAACCGCAGCTGGATTTAAGCAAGTATGGAGCATATGAGCTGGCTGCAGTGAAACCAGAGTGAGAGTCTGAGAAAGGTGAGGTTAGTCACCAACCCACCATAGGCATGGCACACTCATTGTGATGTTCCTGCTATTGTTCATCTTCATTTACAATAGTGAGAGGTCCAGATTGCATACAAGGCAGTGAGGTGTCTCCTAAAAAATGACCCTCTGGGCACTTTAAGGGTATTCTTCACTTACCTGAAGGATTTGCATTCCTAGACCCACAAGGAGTTTGGCCATAGAAGTTGGAATTGCTTGTCCCTAAGGAAACATCCAGCAGCAGAGCATACATTGTGGAGTGCTGAAATGTAACTCTGTGGCAATTTCTCCATTTCTGTCTCTCTTGTCCTCAGGTGCGATGTAGGTTTCTCTGGTGTCAGATGTGTGCATTCAGAACTTGTCCGTCAGCCCCTCAGTACGGAGTATGTGGCACTGACAGTCATCCTCGTTTTGCTTTTCCTCGTCGCCAGCTCTATCGCAGGCTACTACATCTGCAGGAGGTAAGAGCATTTTCTTTGTAGTTCAGCAGTGTGCATATAATAAGATGTTCAGTTGGACAGAAGTACTTATCTCCATGCAATCAATTGAGAATAGTTTAAGCAAACCTGCTGGCATGATCCAAAAAAACCATGTACTGACTGCGTAACCCAAATAGAAGGCTAGGTCATGATGGGGCACAAGTACCTGCTAATGCTCTCTGACCCTGCTGGATCACTGAGCAGGTTGATTCTCCTGTCTTAGAGAGCGTGCTGGAGTAGATGAGAGAGCAGGCAGGGAGTGGGAAAGCTCTAGTTTCTTCTCTTGGTAATGCCATTTCCTTGGTCATTGGGAACTGTAGATCAGCTGGATAGAATTGTGGGATCATCAAGGTTGGAAAAGATCTCTAAGATCATGCAGTCCAACCATCCACCTACCATCAGTACTGCCTACTAAATCAAGTCCAAAAGTACTATGTCTGTCCTTCCACTAAACACTTCCAGGGACGGTGACACCACCACCTCCTTGGGCAGCCCCATTCCAATGCCTCACCACTCTCTAAGAGTGGTAATAATCTAAGAGATTATTCCTATTATCCATCCTGAACCTTCCCCGGTGTAATTTGATGCCATTCCCTCCCATTCTATCATAGCTAACGCTATCTGCTGTGCTGTGGTGACTGTGCCATATGACAAGCATTGTTTTGCCAGCTGCAGAGCACATAGGACAACAATCTGTTCTACCAACAGACACAAGGGCAACAAGAATTGTTCTTTGTGCTAATAACTAACTGCAAGGCAGAACAGCTCTAGAGGGAAGTCTACAACTTACAAATCTGTTAGGTAGGTGGTAGCTGCCTAAATTCATCCTCCTTGCCTGAAGTCTCCATGGCACATCACACCTCAGAGAAAATGGCAATGTTGGTTGGGGCACTCAGCCCTAGTGCAGGCAAGGATGCAGCAGGATTTCACAGCCCACTACCAGCAGCAAGATTTCAACATAGGTGTAAAATCTTCAGGGCTAAGCTTAGACGTGAGTCTCTGCATGCAAGTTATCTCAGAACAGGCATAGCCCATATGCTAGAATTGGAACAAACACAAAGAGGTCATGTTGAGTTCTGTCTCCCTCCTTCCCTCCATTTGTTCCTTAAAAAACCCCTTGGGATGACAGGCTTTCCAGAAGTGACACTTCTCTCTGTTCTCAGGTACCGAAACAAGAAGAGACGCACCAATGCTAGTGACTACAAGGAGGTTGGTGCCCTGTAGAAGAAAATGTGACTTCCTGCAGCATTCTGTTCGTCTGAATGGACTCAGTCCACATCTATTTAAATGTTATTTTTATTAATGATATTTACGATATTTATATCCTTTTACAAATTTCAATTGTTTGGTGTTCCAATCAGTATAGGTCAAGCATTTTGTTTTCAGTGTTTTATTTTTTTATTAAATAATATTTCTTAATAAGAACCCTGCATCAGTGTTTCTGTGCAAAAGAGATATATTTTTGTAAAAAGTCGTCTTCTTACTCTGAAGAGTAATTTTATATTTATTCTTGTGAATATGCTCAGAACAATTTTACACCTGTAAATAAAAGCTCTTGACAAAGTCAGAATGTCTGTGTGTTTTGATCAAAGTGAAGCTTGGCTTGGGTGAGATGCTGCAAAGCAAGGATGCTACTGTAGAAGGTGCTGTGCCTGTAGGTAGAGCTGATGCTTGCCCAGTTGATCACAGAGCCACCTCTTTCTCTATCATCTTAAATGCTGTCCTGTCTTAATTGCTGTTAAGGTCAAGCAAATGAAAAGGGGGTGCCTGTCTTTGTTGGTTTTTTTTTTTGTTGTTGTTGTTGTTTTTTGTGATGGTGTCCAGTTCTATGTGAACTTGGAGACATCAGGACTTAGGCCTGTCTTGTGTCATCCCATTTCTGTGTCAGCCAGTCGCTGACTGCCACTGAAGAGACCCACAAGCTCTTTTACACACAGCAAACCAACAGAAGGAGGGAAATTGTATCAAGGCCTTGAGCTCTTGTTCAAGTGGTCCAAGGAACTTGGGAGGCAATGTGGGATGGGTTTTCCCAGTGTCCTGACATGTGACGAAACCTTTTCCTTTGGAAAAGATGAGTCATTGAAATGACAGCTCTGCTGCTCCCCAGCTTAGTACTCACTTCCTGACCTTGCCTTACTTTCTCTGTTATCTTCCCACTGATGAGCACCAAAGTAAAGGTGTGGTAGGGCAGAGCCAGGCTGCAGTGGAACAGCTCTGCCCTGATGGAACAGCTCTGCCCTGATGGAACAGCTCTGCCCAGGTTCTGCCTGCTTTTGTTGTGCTTCTCCTCCCCTGGTGCCTCAGTGGGCAGTGCATGCAGCGATGAGGAGGAAAGAAGTCTGCTTAGCAACACAAAGATGCAATTTGTGCACAGTCTGACATTACTTATGGCAGATCCCTCTGGCAGTGCATAGCAGGAGAGCAGCCCTGATGGCCTTCAGTGCTGTGCCTGGCACTAAGGCACTTTTTGTGTGTGCTTTGTTCACCTTCCAGCACTGATAGTCCCTCCAGCAGAGGTACCAACAACTCCTGGAGCCTTTGTGTCAAGGCAGTACATGTCTCCCTGGTACCCAGTTAGAAGAGCACTTCAGGTCAATCCCTGCTAGTTGGGTGATATGTCGCAAGCTCTCATTATTTGCCCCTCAGCTTTTCACTTCCTCTCTCCTCTTGTAATGTCACAGAGAAACCTGTTCTGCCGGGTGACAGCTGATGGCAGGCACAGCCCCATGCTTGCACAGCCTTCCCTGGTGGGAACTATTTTTTAATGTCCAACTTTGAGCTGACTGCCTTAGTTTGGCTTGGGCTTTCCCCACCTACCTGTTGCTCATTTCAATCCCAGCCCATAGCAGCTCTTCAAATCCTGCATTTTCTTCCCTCCTGCATATGATTGAGTAAGCAGTGAGCTCGAGGTTGCATACCGGGCTGCCAGCTCACGGCGTGCCAGCTGGACTGCGGCTACCAGTCCCACAACCGCGTGGCTGGTCCTCTGACACACCCAGGTAATTTCTCTCTGAGAGTGAACCTCCCTCATTCCTCCCATGGTTTCTGCTGGCACCACCTCCATCTCTCCAGTGCAGGCAAGCAGCTCAGGAGGCCGACCTCTCTCTGGCCAGGGACTGTCTGGCCTTGCGTACTTCATGGTAATGTCACTGGAGGTGCTTCGGCATCTGAAGCCTCTGTGAATCATGTGTCCCCCCAGTGGGTTTCCTTGCAGTGTGTCAGCCAGCAATGCCACCAGTGTGCTGAGAGCCAGAGGAAGACTCAGTGGTGATCCTGGATTACATCACAGGGCCGGAGGATATTTGGAGGGCTGGTTGTCAGCTGCACAGAGGCAAGTCTGATTGTACAGAGTGCCTCACCTCAGCACTGCTCGTGAGAAGGGCAGATTTGGGGCACAGGGAGGAAGGGAGCTGAAATGGGCTGGAAAGGCTTGCAGGTCATGCACTCATTGCACACCTGGGCTGGGTCAGCTGCAATCATCTTTGTTTGTGATGAAGAAAGGATGGATGGGTGGGTGGATGGATGGAAGAATGGGTGGGTGGATGAATGGAGGGAGGGGGTGAGAGATGGAGGGAGAGAGGAAGGGATGGATGGATGGAGGAAGGGATGGATGGATGGAGGAAAGGATGGATGGATGGATGGATGGATGGATGGATGGATGGATGGATGGATGGAACGATGGATGGAACGATGGATGGAGGAAGGCATGGATGGATGGAGGAATGGATGAAGGAAGGGGTAGGTGGGTGGAAGGGAGAGAGGGAGGGTGGAAGGAAGGGAGGAAGGGAGGAAGGGAGGAAGGGAGGGAGGGAGGAAGGAAGGAGGGAAGAAAGGAAGGAGGGAAAAAAGGAAGGAGGGAAGAAAGGAGGGAAGGAAGGAGGGAAGGAAGGAATGGATGGATGGAGGAAAGGATGGATGGATGGATGGATGGATGGATGGATGGATGGATGGATGGATGGAACGATGGATGGATGGATGGATGGATGGAACGATGGATGGAGGAAGGCATGGATGGATGGAGGAATGGATGAAGGAAGGGGTAGGTGGGTGGAAGGGAGAGAGGGAGGGTGGAAGGAAGGGAGGAAGGGAGGAAGGGAGGGAGGGAGGAAGGAAGGAGGGAAGAAAGGAAGGAGGGAAGAAAGGAAGGAGGGAAGAAAGGAAGGAGGGAAGAAAGGAAGGAGGGAAGAAAGGAAGGAGGGAAGAAAGGAAGGAGGGAAGAAAGGAAGGAGGGAAGAAAGGAAGGAGGGAAGAAAGGAAGGAGGGAAGAAAGGAAGGAGGGAAGAAAGGAAGGAGGGAAGAAAGGAAAGAGGGAAGGAAGGAAGGAGGGAAGGAAGGAAGGAGGGAAGGAAGGAAGGAGGGAAGGAAGGAAGGAGGGAAGGAAGGAAGGAGGGAAGGAAGGAAGGAGGGAAGGAAGGAGGGAAGGAGGGAAGGAAGGAGGGAAGGAGGGAAGGAAGGAGGGAAGGAGGGAAGGAGGGAAGGAGGGAAGGAGGGAAGGAGGGAAGGAGGGAAGGAGGGAAGGAGGGAAGGAGGGAAGGAGGGAAGGAGGGAAGGAGGGAAGGAGGGAAGGAGGGAAGGAGGGAAGGAGGGAAGGAGGGAAGGAGGGAAGGAGGGAAGGAGGGAAGGAGGGAAGGAAGGAAGGAAGGAAGGAAGGAAGGAAGGAAGGAAGGAAGGAAGGAAGGAAGGAAGGAAGGAAGGAAGGAAGGAAGGAAGGAAGGAAGGAAGGAAGGAAGGAAGGAAGGAAGGAAGGAAGGAAGGAAGGAAGGAAGGAAGGAAGGAAGGAAGGAAGGAAGGAAGGAAGGAAGGAAGGAAGGAAGGAAGGAAGGAAGGAAGGAAGGAAGGAAGGAAGGAAGGAAAAGTGTGTAAGTTTCATCTTGCAAAAATAGTCATTGTTCTTTTAATAAAGCTGGTGCCAAACCTAAATTACTCTAACACTCCCATTACATAATTCCATCCAGTGTGATTAAAAGCTTTCCCAGCAAACTGAGAGATTAAAACAATTGACCAAAAAATATTGGGAAATCTCTCTGCCCCACCCTGGTGGCTGCTGGTCTGATCCTTCTGATCCAGTCAGCAGAGTGCATCAAGATGTTAGTATGAAAAGCAGCAGGAATTTAGAAGAAGAAATGCAGTAATGGTCCAGCAGCAGATTCAACATGGATGTTAGACAGTGGTCCTGTGATGGTGGCTCTTTCTCTTCTGGTTTTTCAGGCTGACGGTCAGTGCTTTTTATCATAACGGGAAACTGAGATAGTTGTATAAGCCACACATGAATGAGGAAGAAAAGCCAGTTTAGCTGCCTCTTCTGGAACTGCTGCCACTTAGACAGGAGAGGAGGGGGAAACAGGGCTTATTTAAGCAGATAAGCTAGCTAATGGTAGATGGATCTCCATTGGGATGCATGAAACAAGAAGTGAGTAAACTGTCAGCTTGCTTCTGAGAGGGAGACAGTGGAAACCAGCCCAGAACATTATAATAAGGTGTCAGAAAATCAGGAAAGAACAGGGTTTAAATAAGGGCAAGAAAAGTTGGTGGGACATCTTATTGTGAAAAGGACATCATAATAAAGTCAATATCAAATGGGAGGACTCAGTGCCTCTCAAAATTTATGCACCTTTGGCCTTCCCAGTTGGCCCATCCATACCAATAACAAGCATTTTTAAAACAGTGGTGCAAAAGGCAGCAAGTTCCAGCCCTTGTAGGAAGATGCCAGGAAGACAGTAGCACTTTTGTGAGCAAGGTCAAATGCTGGAGGATCTGATCAGATTTACACCAGCAGGGAAGTCTGGGCAGAGGGAATGCAAGCCATCATTTTCCATGGAGTGCTGAGAGACGCTCACAAACCTTTCCCAAGCCTGCTCCAAGAGCCTTCTCCCTCATAACATGTTTTGGAATGGGAAGAGAACACTGCAACCAAGGGTACTGCAGACCCTCAGCAGCTGGGAGGCTCAACCAGAAAGGTTCTAATGATGTCAAATCAGACAAACAAAAGGAAAAGGCTTTCCTTAATCAGTATTCCCGAACAGCTGAGACCCACCAATCTTCTGCCTCTGGTTCTGTTCCCACCTAGTGGTCACATCGCAGACTGACATTTCCCATTGCAGATCCTAATCTCTTGGCATGCGGCATCATGCTGTGCACCAGGTCCTGTCCTGCCACCGGGAGCCAGCTGGCAGAAAGGAACAACATGCAGAAATGTCTTGTTGAAAAGGAGCATTTTGTGCCCCCAAACAGCAGAGAACATTCTGTTCATTAATGTTCATCAATCTGTGCATTATGTCAATGCAAAATTTGCAACATTACCAACCCCACATGGAAAAAATAATTCCAAAATTTCAGTGTTACACAAAATGGAAATGGAAGTTGGAAAGTCAGACTACCCCATAGGTGAAGATATGGGCCTGCTGTCCATCCTTATCTGACATGCATCTCCAATGGCCTCCCTATTTATTTCCTATGGCCTCCCAACCCAATTGTTGCTGCAGGGTTTGGGTTCCTGATATAACCCAGATAAGTCTTGTCTTCCCAAGCCTGGGCCTGGCAGCAGATCTGTGCAGCCACCAAGGGCTTGTTCCTGAACACTGCAAGTATATCAAAACTCAGCTCATCCTCAGCAGAGTCTGACAGTGATGCCAAGCAGAATGATAGATTTTGGGCACCTCACAGCCAACCCTCCTGCAAATTCATCCACTTCAAAACAAACGGCTCGAGCTCACAGTCTGAAAATGTGGGAGTCACTGTGTCCTCTCAGGATTCGGTGATGAGCTCAGCCAGAAGTCGCTCAGTCCATTGGTGGCACTCAAATAGTGACAGTGCTGAGTCTCCTCTCTTCACTGATGGAGAGATGCCTCCCATACAAGCTTAGCCTAGAGCAGGGGGTGAGAGCAACCACCCAGCAGGGCCAATGGCATAGGACTACATCTCTGCCTCTGTGGGAACATGCCAGGAAAATGTAGACCTCCTATTTAGCAGTGGGAATGGGATGGAGCTTGTGTGCAAATAGCATCACAGAATCACAGAATTGTAGGGGTTGGAAGGGACCTCTAGAGATCATCAAGTCCAACCCCCCTGCCAAAGCAGGCTCCCTACACCATGTCACACAGGTAGGCATCCAGGCGGGTCTTGAATATCTCCAGAGAAGGAGACTCCACCACCCCCCTGGGCAGCCTGTTCCAGTAGAGGCATTTCTAATATTCTGTGCAAGGCTGCTGTGACTGGAAGTCTGTAAGGCCCTAGGGAGCCTGGATTCAAGTCTGTTCAGTTCCCTCCAACACTCTTAATTTGTTTGCTTACCACAGCACACGGTGTGCAATACATGACACCTGCAGAATGGAGTACCTGGCACCGGTGTGGGTCTGTATATTGAAACATGACTCTTGAATGGAAACCGTATGGCCATTCCTGAGTTTCCATATGAAGCCTTGTGCATGTTTTCCAGTTCATCTAATTCTTTTAAGTGCTTTTAGCTTTATTTTCCAGCATTCTACTGATGTGGGGAGAAATGTCCTTCTGGCTGCAGTGCTCTACAGAGTCTATTGTTAATTCCTAATAGGATTGTTAAATGAGGACCGTTAAATCCTCGTAGTACTAGGGAACCTGTTTCAAACTAAAAGAGGGTGGGTTCAGAGTGGATGTAAGGAAGATATTTTTTACAGTCTGGGTGTTGAGGCACTGGCACAGGTTGTCCATAGAGGTGATGGAAGCCCCAACCCTGGAGACATTCAGTGCCAAGCTGGATGGGACTCTGGGTACCTGTTGTAGTGTAGTTGTAGGTATCCCTGCTCATTGCAGCGGAGTTGAATTAGGCAGATCCCTTCCAACTCAAGTGATTCTGTGATTCTATTACTCAATGATTCTAAATATTTAAATTCTAAAACATTTTAAATTTAGACAAATTTCATTAAATTCTCTCTTTTTCTACAGAAATATGTTTATTTCAAACAACTTCAGCAAGGTTGGGAATTACTTTTTGGTGTTAAGAATGGAAGAGACCATTCATTACCATTGAAGCAGGTACACTGTGAACGAAGATGTCAGAAGACACCTCTCAGGGTGGGGGGAAAATCTTTCACCAAAGCTCAAGCATTACAGGACAACTCTGTAACACACCAATGCCAACAAGTACAAGAACTTTCAAGAATACAGGCTTTTCCAAAACAAAAGCAAAAGGAAATGAGACTGTGCTTTGGAAACCTCCTTCGTGCATGATTGTGCCATCTTTATGCAAACAAGGCCTTACTCACACGGTGTCTCAGCAGTCCTCTGCTGGGAAGGCACTGGCTCCACGCTCCAGCCTGCTGGCGACCAATGCAGCGTGAAGGAAGAAGGGACATGAGGAGCACTGCTGACAGATGGATGTGTGCAGCTGGAGGCAGCCAGCGTCACGGGGCACGGGAGCTGCAGCTAATTCAGGCACTGCCAGCACAATGGAATTTCCAAGGAAGCATAACAAAGTGCTCATGAAGTAGAGTGTTCTCCTGAGCTTCTTTGCTTACTCATGGTCTGTAAAAAAGAGAAACCAAAACAAAATCCAGAGCAACCTACGTAATCATTGCTGTGCGTAAGGAGGCTTGCCCAGGCTTAGTTCTGGGGAAAAAATCCCACTTTGGCATAGGTGAGAGGAAAGGAATTTCTAATTGCTTTGGGCTTCTCTTTGTGATTCATTGTTTTTTCACATACAAAATGACTTCACATAGGTAAAGAAAATTCACCACTGATGCACCGGTGGGAGGGCACTGGGAAACACTCAGCTGTGGCGTGACGCTACCGATGCCATCCCCTTCCCAGCAGCGCTGTGGTTTGGGTAATTCAGGTGATTCAAGTAAAAAGTTGAAAGTTCTGCTGCATCTCCAAAGGAGAATTCCCAAATGATGTACTTTATTTCTCTAATGGAAATAACTCATGACACAGAAGCAAAACATTGTCTATTTTGGTCACATGTTCCCAGCCCTCATGTGAGGTGGGAGTCCCCCAAAATGCTAAGCACCATGCAATTCACTCACATGCTGTGTGCTTTCAAAGAGGTTGATAACCTCATGGTGACTTCATGCTCAAGTCACTGAAGTGAGAAATGGGATGCAGTACTCACCCCATTAACAGACTCACTTATCCAATCCATCCCTTGCAGCTTGCTTTGGCACCAGTGTGCTCCATCTGGGATGGATTTCTCACAGCCAGGGTTCTTCTAGTGCATCCTGACACCTATCCCAAGTGATGGCTGTGGCTACAAGATGTTGCCCTTCTGCTGTGAAAACCAGCATCTGAGTTTAACTCTGATTGTGCCACACAGTACTCCTTACAAAGAAGGGGCTGCACTCAACGTGAAATAATTAGTAACCACCTAAGGGCTTTTGCTGACAGAAAGTTACAGTGTGCAAAAAAGTGATATTGTGCAAAAGTTGCATGGGATAAAGAAATCAGAAGATACGTAACTAATATTGCAAGTATAGAGGCAACTGTGTTTTAGCTTTTAAAAATGCAGTGTTGCAGGACTTTGGGGTTTTATTTGTTTCTTTGCATGTTTGTGGTATGGCTTTTTTATCTGACTTTTTGTTCTCCAGCCTTTTCCAGCTCAATCTGTAAGACACTAGAGAAAGAAAAAACCTGTGTTTTCCCAACAATAGACATTAATTCTTCAACAGCCTCAGTGCACATAGTTACACATATTGTCCGAGCTGAGACTGGATGCTCATTTACCAGTGACATGGTGTTCTCAATATATAATAATCATGGAATCATAGAATCATTAAGGTGGAAAAAAGATCTCTAAGGTCAAACAGTCCAGCTGTCCACCTACCAGCAATACTGCCCACCAACCATGTCTCTCAGAGCAACATCTCCATTGTTCTTGAACACTTACAGGGGCATTGACTTCACCACTTCCCTGGGCAGCCTGTGCCAGTGTATCACCACTCTTTCTGAGAATAAATGTTTCCTAATACGCAATCTGAACCTCCCCTGGCACAACCTGAAGTCTCTACCTCTTGTCCTATTGAACTGCATGCAGGATGCAGGTAAAACACTGATGTGCAAAGTGAAGGGCCAAAGGGACACTGGTGCATCAGCTCATGCTGACGACAACAGCTGAGGTCCAAGTTCCTTTTAGGATTCCTGTCTAACACCTCTACCCCTTGTTGTGCCTCCCCTGGAGCAGCGTGGTCAGGAAGTGGCGCTGTGCTGTGGTATCATGGAGAGGTGTCTCCGGGAGGATGTGGGCAGGACAGCCTGAGATTGCTAGGGAAGGTTCCAGTGAGTGGATCACCCAAGGAGATGGAGGAACGGACAGCGAGTTCTAGTGCTCCCCCCATAGGATGGCTAGCTGTTCTGGTGTAAATCCATGCTGCTTCATCCAGCTCGCTGCTTTGGCCCTTAAAGTGATTGCTAGGGTCAGAATCTGCCCAAAGGATTTGCTGAGTAATTGCACACAAACTGGAGGATGTGTTGGGTCAGATAAGAGCTGCTGGGTGCACGCTGGGTGGAAAATGGAGCAGTCAGAGCTGGTAGCAGAGTGCTCACAGCAGGCAGCTTCCAAACATCCTCTCAGCACTGTGCAAGACTTCCATCACATGAGTTATAATATTATTCCCATTCTGGACAGGTTTTATCCATTCAAGCTCTGCTCCAGCACAGGTGTCTGGGAAAGGAAGGGTGCATTGTGGAACTGTCACCATCTCAGGGGCAACACTGTTGTTAAAGATTTTCAGAGCAGGAATGCACAGCCATCTGAATGCCTGTGTATTGCAAAGGGGAGCATGATCTGTGCTGATTTGCAGAGGTGCAGCATCCGGGCCCTTCCCCTTCCCTCCTCCTCAGCATCCGGGCTGGGCTTCCACGTTCCCTTTATTATGGCACTCCTGGCTTGCATCAGCAGGAACTAGAGTCACGCACAGCACACTTCAAAGCCCTCTCCCAGCTTGTGAGGTGGCTGCTGATAGCAGAAGATATGGCATCTGCAGATCAGAAGTCGAGAGAAAGTCATGAGCTGCCCAGACAGACACCGCTTGAGTCATCCCCCTTCCACCTGTTCTCACCTGGATGCATGGGAAAGGATAACTCATGTTCAAACACCCAGCTCAGCTGTGCCCGCCCCTACAGAACAAACATTTGATGTCAGTAGAGAAAATTAATGGGCAGCAATTGCAGCAACTTCCTTTCCCTTCACGCATTTCTCTGGGATTTTATCAAAAGCAAAGAAAGTGAATAATGAGATCGCAGTTGTCACATGGACACTTCTGGAGGACATGATGCCCCATCAGGGCTGAGCAGCCGTCAGAATTGGTGTCACTGGGCAAGTCCTGCCCACACCCCAAGGGCTGCTGCATGGTGGTGAGGGACAGGGGCAGAGAAGGGTGGGAGCAGGGTGGCTCCCCCAGTAGTGGGGTCAGGACAAGGGAAATGTCATCTATGTATTCTGCCTGTCTGACGGCTGAACATGCATAACTTCACACCCTGGGCATGTACTTCCACTCGGATCATCTCAGGCAGTGGCTCAGTAGGTGGCACTCTGCACCCACAGGGAACCAGCACTCTTCTGAAGGCAAGCCCTTGCACCATCGCAGCAGGACAGCCCATGGGGAGAGTCCTGCATTCCTTCATGGCTTCTTCTCCTTCCACCACTCCTGGGGATGTCCTCCAGCAGCTCAGCCGGGGGCAAAACCCAACACAGTTTCCAGAATCTTCTTCTTTCTTTGGGTCCCTCTGCAGTCAATGGAAGCTGTATAGGTGATGTGTGGCAGAGCACTGAGGCTCTGAGGGACCCTACCTTGCATGTCCCCAGAAGGGGTGACCTTTGGGGGGGTGTCCCCTCCCAGGAGAAGCTACAGAGGATAAACTGCAAGAGGAAGTAGGGGAAATGCTGGAGAAATTCAGAGCGTGCTGAGCCAAACTCCTTGCCACTGCCTGCCAGCATAGCAGAGCCATTGGTTAGAGATTGGAGGAGAGTAGAATGAGTCAGGCACGGGATATGCCATGTTTGCTCTCCAAACACTGCAGCTAACGGCCACTTGCACTTGGGTCACTCAACCTTTCCCCCACTTTGGGTGCTATTTTCTGTTGCTTAGCAGCATGCCAAGCACAATGCCGGGCTGAAAGCTGCGGTGCTTCTTATGTTGATCTGGATAAAAATTATGTGAAATTTATATAACCTTAGAATCATTTGAGTTCAAAGGGACCCTTGAAGGCCACCTAGTCCAACTACCCTGCAATGAACAGGGACACCTACAGCTACATCAGGTGCTCGGAGAACCTCCAGTCTGACCTTGAATGTCTCCAGGGATGGGGCTTCCCCCACCTCCCTGGGCAACCTGTGCCAGTGCCTCACTACCCTTATCACAGAAAGCTTCTTCCTTATGCCCAATCAAAATCTCCCCTCTTTTAGTTTGGAACCATTTTCCCCATCCTTTCACAACAGGCACCGTTGCGCCTGTTTCTGTTCAATCTCTTTCTGGCCAAAGGATGGGAAAACAGAAAACTGACTGGGCAGGCTGACTCTCCCCATCCTGAAAGCACATCATGAGGCAGGAAGGTCTCAGGAAAGAAGGTCTTGCGGACCACTCATTGGCCATACCCACAGAGCAAACCCCACACGTGGGCAAAGCAAACCCCAGGTCCACATCTCCGCCTTTGGAAAGATACACTCCATCTCTGCTCACCCGCCCTCACCTGCACTCCGCCCTCACCTGCCCACTCCGCCCCGTGACGCGGCCTCGGCGCCTATAAAGCGGGTGGCGACGGCGGGCGGCCCTTATGGAGCGCTGTGCACCGCCGGGTCCTCGCTCCTCCCGCGTCCTCTCCGCGTCTCCGCCGCCCCCGGAGCCCCAATGCGTGCCGCGGCGCTACTGGCCGCGCTGGCCGTGCTCGCAGGTGTGTGGCTGAGGGCGGGGAGGAGGAGGAAGGGGGGATGGCGATGTGTTTGCGGAGCGCTCACCGCTCTGTCTGTGTCCCCGCAGCCTGCCGAATCGCCGCCGCTTCCGAGCCCAACGGCACCGAGCCCGAGCGGCGCGGGGGCCCGAGGGAGCCTGAGCCCGTGCCGGGCTCCGACTACGAGGAGGAGGAGTACGAAGAGGCACCGCTTGCGCACCAGTACTTGGTGGGGGACCTGGTCCGAGGTGAGCCTCGGGAAGGGGCGTGGAGGTGCGTGAGGGCTGCGCGTGGGCTGAGCGTGCCGCTGCTCCACGCTAATCCTGTCAGCCGGGCTGGAGGCACCGGCAGGGGTTCCGCGTGCTGCTCGGTCCCAAATTTGGGGTTTAAATGAGCTCATAAAGCGTCCTTTAGGCCATGCAAAAATGTGTGCGTGTGTCGTGAGCTGCTCGTGAATGACGAGGATGCCTGAACAGCTCCCCAAGCAGTGATGTGGCAGGGATAGGAGGGTCTGGTTGGATGCGTGGCTGTAAAGTGAGCCATGAAGGTGCTTCTTGAGCCTCAGCCTCCAAGGGATTTGTTCTTCTGCAGAGCTCTGTAGGTAGGTACTGCTGCCCTCAGGGATGGGCTTCAGCTGCTGGAGGAACACCCTGAAATGTGGATGAGACCAGAGGGATTTTGCTCCAGATGCTGACTTGGAATCGTGGATGCTCGCTCCAGTTTTTTGGGAGTGTGAAGCCTCCAAGGGGAGCAGGAATATCTGATCAGAGAGCAGTTAGGCCAGCAGAACTACTGGTGCGGTGACTTGTGTTGTATAACTGCACAGAAACCAGACTTGCTAGCAAGGTGGTTGGTTTGTAGACCAGCTCTTCTACTTGGCAGGAGGTTTATCTGTACATCCTTCGAGTTATGATTCAGCTGTGGATGGCTTTCTTTGCTGTGCAGCTTACATACAGGGCACAGATCAAACTGACAACCTGAGCCTTGAAGAGGGGAATGGGAACAACCTCAATTATCCAAGTATGAACCTCAGCATCAGGTTGAACAGGACAGAGGAGAGGACTCTGCTGTGAATTCACAGTCCTAGGGATAGGAAACCTTGCTGCAGGAGCAGTGCTCCTGGTTTGCATATTAATATAGCTTATACCATTTGAATCAGACTTCTGGTTGCTAAAGGCAGTTCTGCTTTTAAGTGACTTCAAGCCAAGCTTGTTGCTCTAGAACTTAAAATGATTGCTGTCTAGACAGTAGTGAGCTACACCTTGTTTCTTTTTGCAGGATCTCTTCTTGTCACTACACAAATAGGCCTATGAAGTAGTTAGAAACCATTATGCTTATCTCTGTAGCACAATGGAGAAGGAAGCAGCTGGGAAGACTGTTTCAGCTGTCTGCTATTTCTGAGACCTGTTGAAACTTACCTGGTTAACTGCCACTCTCGAGTAGTGTGGCATCCCTCTGGGAGATCTTGCCTTATGGGTAGCAGTAAAGAGATAACTTGCTTATGGGCCCAACTGCTCCATAATGATGCTGCAGAGCTGTGTTGCTATGTAGCTTATATTCTTTAGTTGGTGATTGCCTTGTTCTCTATCTACAAGGAAGATGATTGCCCTTCCTTAAATCCACAGACTACTGAATCACCACCAGTCTTTAAACCACACTCTTCTGGAAATTTAATTGAGATAATGAGGGGCAACAGCAAGTGGCAGAACAAATAACCTCTCTCTTGTGGATGATCCTGCTTTCACCCTTTGGTGCACTTGGCATCTCTCTCAAAGTAGGAGAACTGGAAATGAAGTATCTCTTCTGCTGAGGATAGCACTGCAGGTTATTTGGGAGAAACAAGTCTGATAAGTGGGATAGCAGGCTGTCGTGCCTCTACAAGTGCCCAGGACTATCTAGCAGCTCACAATGCCTTTCATCACTGATGCAAATAGAGAGTTTAGAGCAATGGAGTGGGTTAGCCTTGTGTCTGAGTCGATATAAAATGAGGGGATGGTTTGGCTCAGTGCAACCTCATAATATCCAGCGCAGGTCCTTGCTTGAACCTATACAGTTTCACTCTGTCTCTGGTGGCCTTCCCAGCCCATCTTCTCACATTGCTCTGTCTGCATTGCTCAGGATGTGGTGACAGAGTTGAGCTCCATGAGCCTTGAAGCCCGTTGTCTCTGTTCTGGATGTGACGCAATCTGCTTTTGTTCACTTGTTTCCCCTGCTTCCTGCTCAGAGGCTCTCCTGCAATGATTCCCAAATGCTGTAATAGCATTTTCACAGCATCTAGCTTTTCTGCAATACTAGACTGAGCAACCTTGTCCTTTTCAGTGGAACCTGTGGTTAAACCCAAGCCGGTGAAGAGGGGGAATGAAAAGAATGCTGGCAAACCGAGGAGGAGGAAGAATAAAGGGAAGAACAAAAAGAAAGGGACTCCTTGTGAAATGGAGTACAAAAACTTCTGCATCCACGGTGAATGTGTGTACTTACATCATCTTCAGATGGCAACCTGCAAGTAAGTTCTGTGCAGTGTGTGACTGAGGTGTGGTTTGCATGTGCTGGTGGCATAGAAAGGCTTAGAGGGAAACATTGGTGTCAGCTTGGCCTAGATACATCTCCTACAGTATTTTGACTGAGAATCTTCTGCCATGTAAATTAAGCGCTGATGGAATCTGAGATGCATAACAAGCCACTGAACTCATCGGTTGGTCATAAACTTGAACCTAAAGAATGGAAAGGTGTGTCCTGCTGGGACATCACGCCCAAACTAATCTCAACTTGTTGAAATACTGACAAACCTTCTGCTAGAGCAGTGACTGTGTTCCATGAGCATGCTCCAAGTGAGCATCTTGAGATTCATCTGCAACTGTGAGGATGTCTAAGTCAGACTTGACTGTGTGTGGGCATCCTTGGCTCCAGACAGCATAGGAGCTGATAAGAACTTGTGTTTATGTTTGTTGCAGGTGTTATCAGGATTATTTTGGTGAGCGCTGTGGTGAACAGTTCATGAAGACTCAAAGGAAGAATGATGTGGCAGACTACTCAAAGACTGTGTTGGTCGTGGTAGCTGTCCTGCTCTCCAGCATCAGCTTTCTTGCTGTAGTTATCATTGTGATAGTGCAGTAAGTATTATGCTCTTTAGTATATGTCTGGCTCAAACATGAGCAGGACTTTTGTCCAGCAGTTGCAAAATATGCGTGGCTTATCTGAATTTCCTGTGTGGAAGACCTCCAGAAGCATGAGTTCTTATTCTGGCTTGCATGTGTCTTGAGAGCAGAAGGTCTGAGAAGTCTGTAAGCTGCTGAGTGTTCATATTTCCTCCTTTTTTGCTATGGCCAACCTGTGAATGCTGAGTTCTAAAACAAGTCTTCCTGCTCCCACTACAACCAGAGCACTTAGTGCTATAGAACATCAGCAGGAGCTGGAGGAGGAGCATTCATGCTGATACAGCAGTGCATTTACCAACCCTTCTGCAGAAGAGGCCTGCCAGCAGGAATGTAGCTGCTCAGTGTGTGGCTGTGATCCAACACCTGGCTGCGCAGCTGGAAGGAAGGAGTGCTCCAGCTGACCACTAATTAATGGAGGCTGCTGAGCTTAAATACTTGCACTGTGGGGGTATCACATGGGGGGAGTAAGTGCTGCCAGTCTGAAGTGCTGTACTGCTTGCTGCTAAGAATAAGGAAGCAACTGTCTGATTTACAGCTGCAGCATGGTAGATAACCTAAGGTCCTGCTGTGAAAGAAGTAAAAATCCAAAACTTTGAGTGCATGCTTCAAGCATTGCATCAAACTCTTTTACCTGCTGACATTCAGTATCCAGCAGCTTCTGATCACCTGTGCCTCTGCAGCTTTTCAGTTGGTTCTCCAGGATTTGTGCAGATCCTCCAGGTCTGGCACTGCAGCAGGGCTTGGGTAGTACAGGTGGAACTCAGAAGTGCAGTCTAATTTTAGATCTCAAAGTACACTGACAGAATTTGGTACATGCTGTACCCGTCCCTGCATTTCAGGAAACAAGGTGTGCATTTGTTTTGCTGCTTCATATTTAGATCTAAACTTGAGGCACACTGGGAGGAACACTCTCATTCCACTCTGCTATGAGAAAGAACCAGTTCTGTAGTGCAGTGAGAATGAGCATATTGCTCTCTGCTGAAGCAAGCCATGCAGTAGGATAGTGGTTCTGGTTCTTCATGATCTAAACACTCACAAGCTTAAACAGTGAGATGGATGTTACTATACCTTCCTCTAGAGAAGCTGGGTGGTCAATTGGGAACACCAGTAAAGACATAACAATGAGAAATGCTGGTAGCAGCTGGCTTTTGATCTATCCATGAGACACGTGCATTTGAATTCCTGTCCCCTTGAAGTTCCCAGGGCCCTGCTGTGGGAAGGGGCAAAGTGCTCTGCATGTTGCAGCTGTTTGCTCTAGCCTTCAGGAAATCTGGCCCCCAGAAAGTCTCCCTGTGCTTTGCACACTCCCAGCCTCTTGCTACCTGATGGTTCTTGCATCAGGAAGCCCCAGCTATGCGTGGCAAAGCTTTGTGCTTAACCCAAGGCTCCTTGATGTTTTCAAGCTATTGGATACATCTTGTAGCTGAGTAGTTAAACATTCACACTGATGTGCTCAAAGCTTCCTGGTGCCTGGGAGCTGCTTGAGGATCCAAAGGACTTAGCTACAGAGCATGGGATGGATGGATATCAGGCTTTAAAATGATCATATCTTATGCGCTTCAATTCCACAGGGTCAGGAAAAAGTGTCCTCAGTATGAAGAGAAAGAAGAAAGGAAAAAACTTCGACAAGAGAACAGAAATGGCCATATTGGTGTGTAAATGAGGAGAAAGCAGGTATGTGAGCCAACTTCCAACTTGTTTTGTTTTTTCCAGGCTGGAACTGCCTGTGCAAGAGTTCCATGTGTGTTTAGCAAAGCTAGCATTATCTTTCTCTTCTTGTCTAGCACTCAAATTGCCTTGAAACATGTAGGTTACATGTGTATGACCCAAAATGACTGGATTTTAAGTGTGTGAATTGAACAGCACTCTTTAAGACAACAGCCAAAAAACCAAAGGAGAAGTAATCCATTCCAGTAATGGAAAGCTCTATTGAAATGAGTCCCCTTTTGGGGAATCAAAACTAATCTCTAGACCAGGGTCAATTAGTGTAAGAAACCAAGGCAGCCTTCCATCATGAGATGGTGCAGCAACAGATGGACTGTCACCTTCATAAGAGAAGTACCCAGCATTTCCACACCTCAAGGCATTAGGGAGCTTCTGGTGTGTAGAGACTGCAGACGAAGGCAAAGCTGCCTGCCTTGGGTATAGGCTTGCTCCTGTTTATGTGCAGAGTGCTCATGTCTTGGGTGATAGTTGACGTGCCTGGTCTTCCCCTTACAGAACAACTCTGATGTGGCCACTGCCAAGCTTCAGGGGACCTCTGGCTGCCTGACACATCTACCTGGACACTGGGCTGGAGCTGTTGCCACTAAGCCTTGGTTCATCAAAACAGAGGCTGCTGCAGGGAGATGCCCAATGTGTCATTTGCTGCTGAATCACTTGCTGGGGAGGACAGTTAACTGCTACAGCTTGGTACAACAATGTGGAAGGAGCTGCCACTGTAATGGTAGAGGGCTGCTATCAAGACCTGCTGGAGACTACTCCTGAGCTTTCTCTATTGGTGCTGGACCTCCAGACTCTGCTTGTATGTGGATGGACTTTCTTCTGCTAGCAAGTCTCCTTTGGCAGCTCTAGCTCACAGGGGCAGAAGTTGTGGCTCCCAGGAGAGCAAGACAGAGGAGAGAAGATTCCTGGCAGAAAAGGGAAGAGCTCATCTCACTAGACCTCAGTGGACAAAACCAAATTCTGCTGTTGTTGTGCTCCCTGTTGATATCTGCTTCAAAGAATTTCATATCTAATTCTGACTTGCAGGGTGTTGGTGACAGGTCTGTCAACCACACCTGGGTTCTGTTACTGTATGTGTGGAAGGTATTCCCTCTGAATCCAGTAGGATTTACTGTGTGAATGGAGCTATCAATTTGTGTGTGTGTGTCTGTGATGCAGAGTTAAAACTCATCTCAAGATGCTGAGACAACAGATGTGAGGTCTGACACTCTGTCTCTGAAGGAATACATGTGCTCAAACAAGCTGATAAGTCTGGACACTAATGTTACAGCATCTATCCATTGGCCGAAATGCAATGCTTCTGTTATCTAGAAGTTTGGTGCTGCTTTGAGCAGCACTTGAAGTTGAGAAGTTTAATCAGATCTGACAATATGAGAACTTGACCAAAAATCAGTTCTTTTGAAGAACTAAATTCAGGCATTGTTACTCAGCATGCGATGATCTCCTATGCTCTTCATTATGATACGAAGAACTTGACTTACCTCAAACCTTTCTGACCCAGCTATCCTCAGTTTCTTAATGTCAGTGAAATTTGGAGCACAGAGTAGTGTTTGAGTTCAGTTTCTTCTTGGAAGAGTGAATGTTCTGTATAAACAGAGCAGAATTCTTCTGGTAGCAGAGCAACACCATTAATTGTTAAGACATATCTGTAAATGTGTAAATATTTATTATTGTATTTAATATTTAATGCTTCTATAACAAACTTATTTATTTTATAATTAAACTTTTTACATAATCTAACCGTGGTAAGAGTTCGTTCTTGCTCTCAGGATTACATGTAAACACTTCTAATTAGAGATTGGTTTCTCCTTTAAGTGTGAGTTTCAACACTTCTAAGAGCATGAAACAAGGTTATGAAGAACTACAGTGTGTAAAGTAGAGCTCAGTGCTCTCATGGGAATGCAGGTTGTTTGTAAACAAAATGTGCAGATACCAGTACTTGTTTCAGTAGGAAGTCCATTTAATTCAACTACAAAGGAATCCTCCAGGTATTGGACTCCAGGGAGGGGTTTGGTGAACTAACTTATTGGGAGCAAAATTTCAAATGGAAGTTTCAGCAAATGAGTGGAGAGCTGGGATTGTTGAGTAGGAGAGAGTCTTTCATCTGTGTGGTCAAAGGATTGGAGCAGCAGCTTGGGATTCCATCCTAAAAGAGGAAGAGTAGAGTAGCCCCGGGCCCATGACTCTGAGAGGCAAGAAAGCCTTGGTCTCTAAAGTCTACCTCTAATTTTTCTGCAGGTGATCATTAGTCCAACTGCAAGCTGATATTCCTGTTAGGTGCTACCAGGAGAGAGCTCTGGTTCTGAGGTCAGTGCTGCCCAAAAATAGGTGCTAGGGGATGAGTTCATAAAATTCATGGTCTTAGTGGATTTATGAGGGCCTTCTTGTAGGGTCTGTCTCCTATAAGCGGTCTCTTGTTGGAGTTAATTTCTACATCTTAGCCCGTGGTAGCTAGGAAAACTTTATAAAGAAACCAAACACCAGGTAAATTTTCAATGGAGACCCAGTTTGTGTACTTGTTGTGAGTGTGGGGTACAGTGCTATAAGGAAGATCTGAGCATCAGTCCTTGGTCTCCTGGCTCAGCTGAGAAGTTCTCATGCTCTGAGTGCCTGTGTGGTATGGTGCATAGCTGAGGCACAGGTAAGTGGATTGCAACATCTTCTGGGAACACTGCAATGCTACATTCCAGGGAACTCACCTCATTACCAAAGTAAATAGCACTTCTCCGAACAGCTTTTCCGCAGACATTTGGTATTAGGGCTCTGGCAAGGAAAGCTGTTGCTATAAGTCATGCCAAGCTTCTTGCTTTCTGTAAACAAGCCTAATCTCGGTGGTGGCTGAGCAATAGCACAGTGAGCCTGGGAATGGATTACACCTCTCACCTGAAAGCCGTGAGGATCTTCTTCCCCCATCATTTCTGCCTTCTGTTTTCTTTCTAGTGCAAATACTGGGTTTGCTACTCAATAGGTGAAATCAAGACTGTCACAAGAGAGATGTGCTTTCCTTCTTCCCTCCCCACTTCTAATGCTTAACACCAGTGTGGCCACTGTAGTGCAACATGTGAATTTCCTGTTCATCTCTTAAGATCTGGGTTATGTTCTGATTCTCTGTTAGTTGGGCAGCTGTGTCTGAGATAAGCCTTTTGCTGTGTGTCAGTCCCATCCAGCACTGTTGTAGCGCTTACACAGACAGCTCTGCTCCCATACTCTACTGCTGTGCACGATCAGTTTCTGTGTTCCCTGCTCCTGCCCAGCCAGGTCTTTTCTTTAGGATTGGTGCCATTTGGCTCTCAACTTGCTTCTCTCAGCTTGCAGTTCCTTTTGTTGCAGAAAGCATGGGTTGTTGGTCCCACATTTTATCAGTAGGCTTTTCCCCCGTGTTATTACTTATTTTATTTTATTATTTTATTTTATTTTATTTATTTTTTGCCTTTTGGTGGTGATGTTACTCTGCCTGGAGAGCATTTATACCCAAGTTGTAAAATAGTTGAATGGCTTAGGTTGGAGGGGGTTTTAAAGATCAGCTGGTTCTGACCCACTGCTGTGGGCTGGTTGCCAATCATTGAGTCAGGTTGCCTAGAGCCCCATCCAACCTGGCCTTGAATACCCATCTTTGTAGCTGCCCCCTGTGAGACCTGGAGCAGCTGCCTGATGTTTCTTGCACTATTTTCTGTGCACGTGGCTGCTTTTGCAAAGCATTTTTTGTATCTAGCTCAGCATCCTGGAATTCTGGTACAGTGAGGACCATGTCTGCTTGCGCACCACCTTCTCCTTTCCTGTGTGTCGTATTCTCTGTGATCTTTTAGAAAACTGAGTAGCTCATCACACTGTTTTTTCCCTGGTGTGGATTTGGGGAGTTCTTTCATGCTTTGTGATTGTCTATGAGCTGAACTGCTTTCTGCCTACCCGTGAGCTTTGCAGCCCTCCTTCCAGCAGTTCCATCTTCTGAGCTGCTTTGAGCTCCTGTTGACAAGTCAGTGCAGTAAGTGAGCATGCTTCTGGAGCAAGGGAACTGTGCTTAGCAGAGGCCCTTCACATGAGAGAAATCATTGACAGAAGGGTCAGACATCCTTTAATAAGCAAAGTGTGATTCCTTCTCATTTTGCAAATAAAGCTCTGCATACCTATCGTTCCTCTGCTGGTTACACCTTCCTCCGGTGAGTAATCCCCTTTCAGTGCAGGTCTGGCTTTGCTTAGGACTGGGGAAGTAGCTCAGCTGTGGCAGCTGTGTCTGTGAGTGTCAGAGGGAGCTGCTCTTGTTGGCTCGCTATGCTCTGGGCTAACGCCAAAAAGCAGGGTTTGTGTCTTCTGCAGTGTAAATGTCAAACTATCTTTCTGGGCATGCTGAGCCAGGTAACACCGTCATTACCTCTATCTGCTGGTAGGCTCCCGCCTATGGATGCTTTGGTGAAGACTTTGAAGTACAGCTTCTTTGTCTCAGTGTAGCTTTCCTTACCAAGTTGGAGGTAGGTTTCTATCTAGATATCAGACTGCAGTCACTAGCAGATTCAATCGATTCGTAGGCAAACCTGTTGTTTGTAAGAGCTCAGCAAGGATGTGTTTGGTATCAGGTTCTTCCTGCTTAGGAAAGGAGATCATAGAATCATCATGTCTCGGAAAGACCTCTAAGGCCGTCTAGTCCAACTGTCCGCCTATCACCAATATTGCTCAACAACCGTGTCCCCCAGAGCCATGTCTCCATGGTTCTTGAACTCCTCCAGGAATAGTAACTCCACCACCTCCTTGAGCAGCCTGTGCCAGTGCCTCACTGCTCTTACTGAAAAGGAATTGTTCCTAATATCCAATCTGAGCCTTCCCTGGCACAACTTGAGGCCCTTCTCATTCGTTCTATCACTGTTACCTGGGGGAAGAGGCTGACATCCACCTCACCCCAAATTCCTTTTAGAGAGCCATAAGGTCTCCTCTGAACCTCCTCTTCTCAGACTATCTCAGAACTATCCAAGCTCCCTCCTAAGTCTTGCACTTCAGACTCCTCACAATCCACCACACGGATCACTCTAGTACTGCAGGTAGTGAGGTACAAACAGCAGAACCAGGAGTGATTTTTGAGGTGTCCAAAGCAATGGATGTATTTTGAAGTGTTTCTGGTAGATTATCCAATTAAACAGCTCTGATCAGCGTACGGTCTGAGCACCTCCAAACCATCCCAAACTGTACAAAGCATTGCCAGATCTGCCTTGCACTCCCTGTTTCACCACTGGGATGATAAGATGCAGTGGTGGTGGTCGAACCTGAAATGCACCCGGCAGCTCTCCCACATCTCAGTCACAAGACTGTCCTTCCTTGTGCATCCTCTGCCCTTGCATCTCTAAGTAGCGTGATTTATGTTCTGAAATGATTAAAGGCGCACACGGAAAATGCAAAGAAAGAGTTGCAAATGCAACTTTCAGATGTGATTTCCATAGGCAGAGAGTCAGTGCGGCTCCCGCTGCTATCTGTCTGTGTTGCTTTCATGCAGGATCTGCCTGCCGTGGATCTGGCTGCTCTCCCAGCCAAAAGGCACTTTCCTGTCTTACGCCCAGAGATGATTACTGTTGGGGATGAAAGGCAGACAGCTCCTGGGTGGAGCGGAACGGAGTAAAACCACAGCAGAGCTCAGGCAATAGTGTCCTCCCAGGGCCCAGTCCCTCTCATTTGTGATGAAAGCTTTTCAAGAACAGTAGCTGTGCGTTTAATCCTGCTGGGGTGTCCTGCACAAGCACTCACACATTGCCTGAACAAGGCAGCAGCACCTGGGATGTCAGCTGGAAAGGGGTGAGATGAGAAACAATGTCAGACCTAGGAAAAACAGGCCATGAGTACAGGATTTTGCATTTTTATTCTCCAGCAAATACTCCTGCCATGAGACACAGTAACATCCCTTTAGTTTTAAACTACGGCTCCTTGCTTATGTCTCTTGATCACGTTTGCAGTCTTTTTGTTTGTGATATTCTTCATGGAAAAGCAGTGTTACCATCAGCTACATAACCATGCCTTTCAAAGAGAGATTTGAGAGTTACGAGATCCACAGATAAAATTGCTCCTCAGTTTCAAACCTCTAATTAGGTGCTGTTGTGTGTACAAGCTGTGTGATGGCACCTGCAAATAGGTAGCCCTTGGAATTTGGTATTTGAAGAGGTCTCTGCAGATAGAAGGGCGATTCTGCTTGCTGGGGATACATCTTGCTGTATGTCTTTACACAGGGTCCTTGGCTTTAATGTTTTGAAAGAAAAAGCCTACCACAAGCATCATTAGCATCTTGGTTCTTCTCTGTTCTGTGTCCATCCCAGCAGTGCAGACTGGAACTGAACTGGTTTTACTGTGGGCTGGTATAATTTACATAAGAAATCACTGCAGTGCTAATAAACACACAGCACAAGGTTTGACAGTGTGTGCCTGGTAGCAAAGACAGTGCAAGAACAATTGGGGAGGGATGGTGGGCAGTGATGGAGGGAGCTCTCAGCCACCCACACCATCTGATCTAATTCTCTCTTTGCCTGGTGTTGAAGCACACATACACAGTGCTCACAGTTCAGCTGCTTCATCTTCAGGACACATTTTAGTCCATCCTCAGTTGCAGAGCGTGTCGTGTAAAGCTGCCATGCACTAAATCCTGAGTGGGAGTGGGATGAGCATTGCCACTGAAATAGCTCAGTGCTTTCCTGTCTCACTTCTGTGTTGCACAACACTCTCCAACAATTCCCAATTCTGTGTCCCAAGTGGTTGCATATGGTTCAACACTGTGATTCAAAACCCATGGTCTCAACATAGGGACTGAATGCACTGAATGGTAAACCTGAAGCAAAATGAAGTCCTGGGAGCAGAAAACTTGATAGCAAGCACTGTTTCCATCAGACACTCCCAGCTTTATCGTTTGGCGAGGGCCTTCCATCCCTTGGCCCACATTTCGTCACTGCCATCTCCAGGTTCAGCTCCACATGGAGGGAGCTCTTTGGAAAGCAGTGCTGTTCTGCCAGATGGGATCCAGTTGCATCAGCACAGGGCAGGAATGCTCCGGGGCTGGTGGGACCAGTTCTGGCTGCTCTTCCCACAGCTCCTCCTGCACAGCTCCTGCAGGACAGCCACTTCACGCATCAGAAGCATGGCACTGGGTGATCTGTGGGTCCCGAGATAGAACAGCTGCTCCTTGGGGACCCAACGAGGGGTCAGCCCTTCATTGGGCTGCAGCAGGACAAAGGGAGATATCAGTGGAACAGTGATGACGGTGCTCCCAGCCGCTATCTTGTCACCATCACAGCTGCAGAACTATCACGGTCAACATCTGCCAAAACACAGACAAGCCAGGCTCTTGTTTCGTGAGAGCTGAACTCACCTGCTTTGTGCTGATGGCACCGATAACACAACAGGAGGCACTGCAGCCCTTCCTTCAGAGTGGCTGTGACGGATCGGCTGCAAGGTTATCACACTCATCTCTGTGCTGTGAACCTTCCCATCACAGCAGGGAGGAAATCACTGTAGACACTGGTCTTATAGCTGTGTTTCAGAGTGCAGCTCTTCAGGAACCCTAAAGATGTCAGTACTTCATATGCGTGTGCATCAGATCTAAGCGTCCCCATCTGCCTGGTGTCGAGGAGGAGCAGTGAGCAGACCCTCCTTCCTGGTTCTTGCATGTCCTTCCTCTGATGGGAAGGAGAGGGGGCAGCAGACAGAGCCTAGGTCCTGTTAGTGACATGGCTTTGTGCAGCAGCCACCAAAGTGAGGTGTGGGGAGGCCCACAGCTGTTGGGGGAGGAGGAAGCAGGGATGAGGCCTCTTGCTGCTAATGCCACGACCCATGCAAAAAGATGCCTGGCAATTGCTTCCTCCTTCACCCTGCTAATTACTGTTGGAAAAACTGTCTCCAATGCAAAGCACCTGGGCTGGCTTCACAGCAAGGAGAGCATTGCTTAAACAGATGGTATCACCCATGCACACTGGTGAGCAGACGGTGACCTCGTACATGTCTTGGGGTGAAGCAGGATATGCCACATAGAAGAGCACTTTGCATTGGCTTGCTGTGCCCACACGCCTCCTGCCATGACCTGATGTGTGCCAAAGGGCGCTTGCAGCCCACAGGTACGCTGTTTGGTTGAATGTGGTCGACTGCAGCTCGGAGGCCTAGCTGGTGTGGTTGGGGCTGCTGAGCACAAATACAGGGCCATGGGAGCAGAGACACTGGAGGCATTTGTTTCTTGGCAACAGTCTGCCAGGAAGGGCTCATCCCACCTGAGCCCAGCATCCCAGTACTTCTTCAGCTCCTCACTATAAGAAATATATGGAGGCCCTGGAGCATGTCCAGGGCAACAGAGCTGTGATGGGTCCGGAGCACAAGCCTAACGAGGAATGACAGGATAATTCAATTCAAGAAAAGGAAGCTCAGGAAAGACCTTATGTCTCCCATACACTCCTCAAAAGGAAGTTGTGGCAAGGTGGGTGTCAGCCTCTTCTCCCAGGTAACAGTGACAGAATGTGTGGGAATAGCTTCAACCAGTGGAGGTTCAGGTTGGATATTAGGAACAATTTCTTCTCAGAAAGAGAGGTGATACACTGGCACACACTGCTCAGGGAGGTGGTGGAGTCACTGTCCCTGGAGGTCTTCAAGAGACATGTGTATGTGGTACTGGGGGACGTGGTTAGGGGGTATGGTGGGGATGGGTTGGAGCTGTGCTTGTGATCTTAGAGGTCTTTTTCCAGACATAATGATTCTCTGATTCTTCTCCACTGTAGTTTCTGTCCTGTCTGGTTTCTCTCTGCGTGTTCCCTCTTACACACGTACCCTTCTGGGCTGCCAGTTGTAATGCATTCCCCAGGAACCTCAACTCTCAGCCCGTGCCTTGTGTTTCTGTCAGCCTGCACTTCTCCTCAGATGTGGAAGTACCCTGAGTTCCAGTGAGTAAACCAGGGCTAGCCCATCCTTTTCTTATTTGGGCTTCTGCTGCAGTCTCAACCCCACCTCCCAGTGCTGTGCAGCCAAAGAACAGCTGCCATGCTCACTGCTGAACCTGAATCCTCTCAGTTAGATATACCTTGAGCAGTTTCAGCCCCCCAGATGAGGGCCTGAGGATGTCGTGCAAAGCCAGATATTTCTCAGAGGATCTTTCACAGCCCTGTAGGATATTTGGTGAGTCACCGGAAAACGAAGTGATGAGACCACGCCGTGAGAAATACTGTGCAGTCAGTGCTTCCCAGCCTGCCACATGGGTTTATTTCCTTCTCTGCTACCAAGGCAATACACAGTCTCTGTACCCGGTTCTCACCCATCCGCTATTTCAGGATCTAGGTGTATCTACCTAGTAGCAAAAAATTTATATAGGTTAATTCCCACACTCCCAATGAATGAATCATTAAGGGAACAAAGGAAGGTGCTTCCTTTAAAGTATCTCTGCCACCTCCATCACAAACACACGCCCAGGTGTACCTGTGCATATTTAACCCCTTATCAGAGCAAATAAATGACAGTCAGCTGCAATACACGGCCAGCAGGAGGAAAGACATCCATGAACTAGAAAGTGGTGCGCAAAAATGCAAAAGAGCACTGAAAAAGAAAACTAAACCTCATGTAGGATCCACTGAACTAGAGCTGGCAGGAGGTCTGTCTGCCACCCACACCTCTGCATTTTGTGAGGCGTTGAAGAGGAGCGGCTGTTGGTGGAAGCCAAAGGATGCAACACCTTCCAGCGGCAAATAGTTTCTTCCTGAATGCAAGTGAAAACAGCACACTGTTCAGTTGAGAGCTGCAGGTTGGACTGAAGTGTACAGGTGAAGCAGGACAGCCGAATCTCTGTGATTTTTCCCACTTAGCTGGGTTGCTGGTGTACAGCCTTGCAAAGAGGTGTGCCCCAAGGATGTGAGAGGAGATAAGACAGCAAAGTGCATTAGCACATGAAAGAAAAAGCAGTGGGAGCTTCCAAGGGGTAGCACAGCTTCAAAACCTGCTCGAAGAGCACATAGTTGTGGATGATTGCTGCAGCACACTCCCCTAGCCGGAGGTGTGACGATGCAGTGTGAGATGGGAATGCAGCAGTAGGTGAGCCATGCCACTGCCATTCTGAGCAAGGAATCCTATTTTTAGTTCAGATTGGCTTGGAATATGAATGGCCTTGAAATTAAAGAGCCAGTGAAAGGAGAACTGCCTAAAGGAATAGCAAAATCCTTTCCTTCTTTGGGGTCCAGCTGTGTGCCCACATGGCAGAGCAGTCTGCCTTACTTAAGGAGCTTAACACACAGACAAGAGCCACATGAATAAACCAGGTCCTACCCTCCCCAAGACCCAGAGGTGGATGGTTCCAGCAGAAAACAAGAAAAAACTAAGGAAACCCACATGCTTTGCGGGACCTCTCTCCTTTGTCATATCACAGTGTCTGACATCTGTATGCCTTTGAATGGGATTTGTTTTAGGAGCAGCTATCCAGATGCTGAAGACAGAGGGATGTAAGTCAGATAGAGGGAAGTTAAGTCTGATCTGGAATTTGTAAGCTTCTAGCTGAACAGTGAGGAACCATGACCTGAGTTGATGTGAGCAGGAACTTGCCCTTATGTGCATAGCCTCTGAGTTGTCATTGCCATTCCATTTCAGCTGACTTCTGCCATTGGATTGGGGCACTTCTCAGGGTGAAGGCTCCTCACTGGGGGTTTGCAAAACCAGGGGCTGTGCAAGGGGAAATCTGTCCTAGGACCAGCAGGCAGGGTTGCTTGTAAAGTGCTTGCTGTTCATCTCTGACCATGATTCCAGCTGGGAGGCATCACAGGGAGCAGGCTACTTTTCCCTCTTCTGCTCAGAACACCTCTTTGGGAGCCCTATGAAACTGGCCTGGGAATAAAGAAATGTAGAAATGTCTGATCGCAGCCTTTTCAAATCAAACATATTTTATTTATTCCAAAAATAACCACATCATTTAGTACAAGTCTCACAGACGACAGTAGAAGTCCTACTGAAATACTTGCTCAGTCTTCAGAAGCCTGGAGCACACCCTAAGGTTGGTACCTGCAGCATTTTCCCACTGATTCCAACAGGGCCAAAGCTGGAGGCCATGTTGAAGATTTCCGAAAACTCTCAGCAGTTGTGATGCAATCCTCTCACCTCTGGTACAGTCAGAAATGTGTCACTGCTGTGAGAAGCAGCAAGGTCTGACAGCTCCACTCATCTCCAGCCTCAGTTCTTAATGTGAGAGTTTACTCAGGTTTGCACTGCACTGAGCTGTGTTGTTTTGTTTGGTTGTTGCTTCACCCATGACTGTGTCTGTATGCAGATCCCTAGGGTTGTCTCTTAGGATGCATTCCAGGAATGGGGTGGGTGTGAGGAGCGGGACCTACTTGAAGGACACCAGCAGGATACTAGTGGGCTTTTGATTTCAGCAGGAGGTAATAAAGAACTACTGCAGGTCTGGGTATGGAGGTAAGATGGTAAAGCTCTGAACTTGATTGATGATGAGAAGACACTCACGAGGTGGGCAGTCCAGAAACAATCCCTCTGCATATCAGCACAGTGTTGCTCTGCTGCTGATGGCAGTCATAGAATCACAGAATCATTAAGGTTGGAAAAGACTTTAAGCTCATACAGTCCGAACACCCACCCACCACCAAATTGCCCACTAAATCATGTCTCTTGGTGCCACATTTCTACTGTTCTTGAATGCCTTCAGGGATGGTGACTCCACCAGTTCCCTGGGCTACCCATTCCAGTGCCCAACCACTTTTTCTGAGAAGAAGTTTTTCCTAATATCCAAATTGAACCTCCCCTGGCACAACTTGAGGCCATTCCCTCTAGTCCTATGTAATCCTCTAAGTTCTTCTTTGATGTTAGCTTTGACCTGGAGAAAGAGAAGAAGAACAGTGCTTTCTGCACCAGGGATTTCCACTTGGAAATGCCAAAGCATTCAGTTTCTACTGGATTCATGTGGATGTGGCAGGGCTGATGCTGTGCCTCCTGACTTCTCTTTGCTCCATGGGCCACGTTCCTCCTTATGCCACAGTGAGCTATGTGAGCTGGGTGACCTGCAAATAGGGGATTAATAGGCTTTGGTCATGGTCCAGTGAATCCAAATCTGTCATGCGTTACCTAGATTTACCTGTGCCCATGACATCTGGGGATATTCATGTTTAGTGAGGCAGTGAAGAAGCTGCTTGGTTTCCTTTTCCCTCCCTCTCTCCTCTATTTACAGGAGAAGGTATTACTCAGGAGAAAGGAATGAGGAAAGTGCAAGAAATTATCTCCTAATAGAAATGACAGGGCCCATCCTATAGACAGATTCCTGCTCTCCCATGAAGGCGGCTGTGTGGACTCTTGGAGAATATGTTGTGTTTATTATTGCATTTGTCCAGGCTTCATTTTTTTTTTTCTTGTTTCTTTTTCCTTCTGAATCTGAAATCTAACCAGAAGTGTATTCAGCAATGGTACATGTGTACCTCAGTGTGCATGCATGTGCTCTCCCACACATGTAAAGCAGACAAAACTCGTCTGTGGCACGGGCTGAACTCACTTGATGAAAGACTTAGTATGCACAATAACTTCTGCACACTTTCTTGCTTTGGGATTGCTCAGCTCTCCAGCAGAGAACTCCTAAAGAAGTACTGCAGGAAGATTCTGATGCTCCTGAGGTCTCAGTCTGACTCTCCTCATGGCCTTCAAAGAGCCACCCAGGAACCACATATTTCTGCTGCTGGTTGGTGGGAGCAAAGTCAGCAACACATCTTTCGGTTCCTATCTTCTAGTTCTGCTGAGACGTTTCAGGCACGCATGATATAATAATGACAGCATGCTGCAGCCTAGAGGTATGGTAGAAGAGCTGGTTGAACATGCTGTGGAGCTGCTTCATGGCCACGCAGTGGGGATATGCTGCAAGGCACAGATCTGCACTGTTTGCACAGTGAAGATGAGAGTGAGTTCTCTCCCATTCAGCCTGAAGAAATCCTATTTTTCCATTCTAAGCTTTTTTATCAGCTCTCATATCCCTACAGAATGATGCCAGCAAGACACAACCTGCTGCTAGTACATTCAGAGAGCTTACCATGCCAGGTGCATTAACACAGAAGGTCAGCAGAAACACTGGTGCTGGGCTCCTTGAGGGAAAAAAAAAATCGTGTGGAAATGGACAATAATGCCTTGAGTAGCCCAGGCACTGACATTCAACATTGACTTCCAGAGATCCAGAACTATATCCTGAGTTGGAGCAGACTGGTGTGGCTGTTCTGGTCCTCCTGGGCCTCTGCAGATGTAACATTGGGATAAGTAGGTCTTTCTTTCTTCCAAAAATCATGGCACTTTCCTTGTCCCACCCCAAGTCCAACAGCTGCCCTTTATTCACTGAACAGAAATTTCAGGCCAACATTAAGGCAGATTTTCCTACCCTAGCACATAACTTTATGAGAGTTGCTTGCCTCCTTGTCATCTCTCTGCACTACACCACATGGCCATATCAGCCACAGGATGAGAGGGAATGTCCTTGAATTGCACCAGAGGAGGTTTAGTTTGGATATTAGGAAAAACTTCCTCTCAGAAAGAGCTTTAAGACACTGGCACAAACTACCCAAGGAGGTGGTGGAGTCACCATCCTGGGAGGTGTTAAAGAACAGTGGAGATGTGGCACTGAAGGACATGATTTAGTGGGAAATATTGTTAGTATGTGGACAGTTGGACTGTATGATCCTCAAGGTCTTCCTCAACCTTAATGATTCTATGATTCTATAAGGTACCCAAATCATGTTCCCACGCTGCACCATACAGAGGAACAAAGCATTGCTCATGTAAGCAGCCCCTTTATTATGGCATGCTTCTGTGTAAGCCATCAGAATCAAAGTTTCCACAGGTGACACAGAATTACAGCACCTAAACCAACCTCAAAGCCCCCAGGTTTGCCTGTACTTAGGTGTGGGCAGAAGCTTCTGCTGATGTGAGCAGCAGAGAGGTGCTCAGCAAAGCCAGACTTTGTGGTAGATCCCTACAGAACAAAAGCCCGAGGTCCTCCTGTGAACTGAATGCCAGAGGGGAATATTTTCTGTATCTGTGGAGCTAAGAGCAGAAGTGCACCATTCAGCAACATCAGCTACAAAAACCCAGGTCTGAGGTCCCAAACCACACCAAAATTCTTAGATTTTTTTTTTCTGAGTAATGATTGTGGACATCGAGTGATGGTCATCTACTCACACTTACTCCCTTCTTGAAGTCACTCTTCTCTTTTTGTACCAATTCCACAGTGATGTGTTCATGAGAACGAACAGATACCTGTAAAAACGGCAGAGTATTAGTACATGGGTCTTTAAAACCAAGATCTCAGAACAATTACCACGAGAAAAGAAACATAAAGCATTGTCTTATTTGGGAGGTGGCATCACTGTGAGGGCAAGCTTCTTCAGATACATTTAGGAGTGACATAGGATCTCTCCCTTGTGATTCTGAAACCTGTGTCACTATTTCCACTCTGTACATGATCTTTACTGTCTTTAACAATGCAGGTATCAATAGACTCATTATCACCCACAGGAATGGTTAATAAAATCAATCTCAGAACTGTATATCCCCAACAACATTCATTATGCTTGTACATGGAATACCAATGTAATATTTGCATGGAGATGAACTCAAGTTGTTTATATTGTGTTTCTATTTACTGCTGGCAGTGATAATTACTGGGCTGGGCAGAGGCTGTCTGGGTCATTCTCAGCTCAGATTCCAAAGGAGCTCAGGCTGCTATGAGTGCATTACATGTCTCATCCTTTGTCAGTCTCTTCAGCATAACTGTTGAATACATTGACTAATTTCATCTCAGTTTTACACAGGAGTAGAGGTTTCGTGGCGGTGGGACAACTAAGGACAGAATCATAGAATCATAGAACCACAGAATTATCTGAGTTGAAAGGTACCCATACAGGTCATCCAGACCAACTCCTATGCAATGAACAGGGACACCTACAGCTACATGAGGGTGCTCAGAGCCCCAGCCAGCCTGACCTTGAATTCCTCCATGGACGGGCCTCTCTGGGCAGCCTGTGCCAGTGACCCTCCACCCTCGCTGTAAATAACTGCTTCCTTATGCCCAGTCTAAATCTCCCCTCTTCTAGCTTGAAACCCTTTTCCCTTGCTCTGTCACAACAGACCCTACTAAAGAGTCTGCTCCCTTCTTTCCTATAGCCCTCATTAGATACTGAAAGGACACTCTCAGATCTCCCTGGAGCCTTCTCTTTTCCAGGCTGAATGGCTCCAGCTTTCTCAGCCTGTCCTCATAGGGAAAGTGTTCCATTCCTTGGATGGAGTAGAGGGATCCACAGAACTGAGATTCATTAATTCCACTTCTAAAAGAACAGCTCATTTTGAACACTTCAGTATCTCGCAACCCTGAGGTCATGCCATGACAGTGGACTATCAGGCCCCCTTTCTGCAACATCACAGATGCTCAAATACACAACATAGATTTGTTGTATGAAGTGAAAACAGAGAAATTTGTCCTTATTTTTCAACGCTAGTGTAGCATGTTTGGGGTCATACCATCACATTTTTATATTAGCTCCAATCACTCCATATCATTATATAGGTGTTGGGTCTGTAACCCACAAGGGTTAAAGCCAAGACTGAACTTCAGGTGGCAGGAGCAGTGCACATGCACATGCATATGCACATACATATGCAAAGTGCCACCAGATTCACTCACACTCAGGTGTTTTTGTGTCCAGCTATTCATCTGCATTCTCTTGAGGTCAGGTGTTGCTGTTCAGAGTTTCGGTACAACCAGGCACATTCCTCCATGGAAGCAGTAGCAGATCAGAGAAGATGAAAAACAAGGCCAAAGGAATTGGTTGCATACTAGGAAGAACTTCTTCTTGGAAGGAGTGGCCAGGCACTGGAATGGGCTGCCCAGGGAGGTGATGGAGTCACCATCTCTGGGAGTTTTCAGGGAAAGGGTAGGAAAGGAAAAGCTGCGGTACTACGGGTTATGGTTTAGTGGGTAATATTGGTGGTAGGTGGATGGTTGGACTGAATGACCTTAGAGATCTCTTCCAACCTTAAAGATTCCACGAGTATATAGTCCGATGAAATAAGAGTAGGAAACGAATAGAGGGGAAAACTATGGTTGGAAAAATAATCTTGATTCTATTCCTCAAAACATTTTCAATTAAGGTCTTTTCCTAAACATTTAGAAGATGTCGAGAAGGAAGAGGTAAGATGCCTTTTAAAGGTAAGATTGATGTGAAAATATTAATAGTCATTAGTTATTAAATTAATGGTGCTGCTGTTTCTGTGGTTTCTCAAAGCTTAGTTTTGAAGGGGGAAATGTAACAAAATGAAGCACTCCCAGAACCAAGCCTTTGTCTTGTACATTCCACTGAATGCCATCGGCTTCATTCCAAGCAGCATGAAGTCTGGCATTAGCCTGAAGGCATTTTTTTAATGCCAAAATTGCAGCAAAAGGCTGTTATTCACATTTCCTACTTTTCATCAAAACCAGTGACTGTGAAAATTAATCAGCACTTCCTGTTCCCAACCTTTCAGCAAGTGCACGTCTCAGTTTGTGCTCCTCTCCTGTTGCAGAAGGAAAATAAAGATGCACTTGAGAAAGGATGGATCCCTGCCTGCATGAACAAATATCAGACATGTCTGGACAGGACATGATCTCGGTGAGGGCTTTGGTTCAGCAGCGGGAACACGTTAGGACAGCAGTTGTTGTTCCTGCTCCAGCCCTCAGAGGACACCACCTCTACAGAGGTGGCTCAGCTGGTCCCAGAGCAGCTGCATTGCCATAGTGTATGTATATCCAAATAAGCTGAGGAAGTAAACCTATGCTGCTTTCTCAAATGTTACAGCGTGATCATGTGCATGGATGTCCAACCTTTTGGCTTGCTCAGACCACAGTAAGTGAATCTTGGGCCACATAGAAAGGTTGCTTGAAAGTTATGCTCCCCATTTATTTCCATGGAAAATACAACAGATACAAAGGCCACAGTAATACTATTTGATAGAGCAAATTTTCAGCTCCAAAACTCTATTTTTCAACAAAGCACCACTGTCAGCTACGCATTTTTGCCAGTGATGAACAAGAGTCTACATGCCAAGCACCACCATGCAGTGGCCACACTGCCATGGTGCATCTCGGCACAGTGAGGATGTTGGGCACAGGACTCCCACCACTGCTCCATGCCCTTTCCAAACTCCTTTGTAAGGTGTGAGCCACACCACCAGTTCCAGCAGAGGACTACCCTGACTGGCTGTGCATTTCAATCCAGCGATCAGCAACATCATGGAGAATGGTTTAGTGCTCAAATGGCTATAATTAGGCTTCAAAGCAGCCATTATGATGAAAGGGGAAATCTCACATTCCTCCTTTCCACACTATCATTTCGCTGTGTCTGGCAGCACCCCAAGGAGACAAAACTGCATCGCCTTGCCACCAGGGCTACCTGTTTGCAAGGAATGTCTCACCTTTGCTTTATAGAGAAAGGCATTTTTCTGCAGGAAGAGTAGTTGTGCCCTTTTGAATTAAACATTTTCTTTTCTCCATGTCTGTGGGCTGTTATCTGCCTGGTATGTGAGCACTTTGCAAATATTTGACTGGAAACAACATGAGATAAGGATAGGTGATGATCTACTGGTGCAGTGGGAGTCATGCCCCACTGAGCTGCTCCATAACTGCAGGGTACTGATAAGGGTCACCATGCTGCTGCTCAGTGCTGGTTCTGGCTTAGTATGGGCTTCTTCTGAACAAAATTACCTTTCTTTCCAAGCTGTCCACTCTGTGGATTGGGGAATCTGCCAGGTTCAATCCTCTGTGCTATTCCAGTTCCTTTTCTTGAGAATATTAACAGTTTCCATTCTCCTCCTAATTCCATGCCATAAAACATCCCTCTTACTCATGCAGAACACTCGGATCCGCCCCCTTGCCTCCTGGCTAATTACTGTCATTATCCGGCTAGACAAACTTGTCAGGAGATAGGATCTCCTCCCAGACAGGGTCAGTGCAGGAAGCTCTGCCATCCGGCACTGTGTCAGTGTCATCTCTGCAGCTCTGGATCCTGAGAACCAGAGAGAAGAGGGGCAGAGGAGCATTGCCAGATCAAAGGTGCTCCAAAGGCTCCTGTGCTCTCACTAACATCAGTGGGCAAAGGCTGTACCCTCACTCTTACTCCTGGTATAGGAGTCCTCCTTTACAGATGCTGAGTAATACTTCTTGAGACCACTGCCTGCATGTATCATTAATGTGATAAATTATGGAATCCCTCACTCTGCACTTCACAGTTCACTCCAGCACAAACCCCAGGTTTCTGTGCCCTGAGAAAATGGAGGAACCTCCACCTTTCACCTAATTTCCTTCCTGAGTAGGTGAGAACACTCCTTCCTCTCATAAACCTTGGATGACACCTTGCTTTGCACACACAGCCTGGCATACCCAGCAGTGGTGTGTCACTGCTGTACCAAATAACCATGCTGCGTGGTAATAGCCCTGCGGCACCAGGGACATCTATATCACTCCATGGGTGCTCCAGAATGGAAATGTTCACATTTATGGGCTGCTGCAACCATGGCTACAGTGAAACAAAACACTCCTGTAGCTGCTGTGGTGACCCACACTGGGGACAGTTCCAGCTCTACTGAGCACCTGCAGTGCTGCAGCCAACCTTCTGGGCTCAGAGATCAAAGGGATTTTCCTGCGGATTCAAGCTCAGCCCTGTCTCTGTCCAGAGAGACCATCCGGTGTCCTGCAGTTGCCTCTGAGAGAAGGAGACATCAGCAGCCTGTGGTCGCTGTATGACCATAACATCCAAATGTATTGGATGCCAATTGTGCATTTTGTTGATTTGGCTTTCACCTCCCTGTGCCCAGTTTCCAGATCAGAGAAGGGAAGACAACCTCCAGCTTTGAGCTCTCCTGATGGCCAGGTTACAGTGTGGATGTTCTTTATATCCTCTACCAGACCCTGGAAACATTCACCAGTAGGAGGGAGGAAGCTGCAGTGCAAGAAGGGTGCTCCAAGCCAGATGTGGAAGATGGGATGCTCTAGACAATAGTCCCCCTCTGATTCATCCTTGGAGCAGGCCCCGTCCTGTGAAGGAAAGGAGGCAGAAATAAAATGTTGCCCGTGTGTGTAATGAGGCTCTGTCATCATGCATACACATAAGGCAGCCAAATGAGTGCTGTACAGACATGCTACTTCCAAAGGTACCCAAATACAGGAAGCATCCCACTTCCTCCACAGTGGCTCTATTTGAAGAAATGTGTGACCCAACCAGCTCTGGGTGAACTCCACCACCTGGCAGCCTGTGCAGCATGGCAGTGAGCTCAGTGTGTGAGAATGGTTATACTGATCTGCCTTTGGAGCCTCCTCAGCATTCCTAGCAACTGGCAGAGCACCTGTGCCCTAACTTTGTGCTGCAAATTAGATGTGCTCTGATAACACATTTGTCAGTAGATTATTAAGCCTTCTGCATCTCCCATTCTTCCTCTTCTCCATACTTCCTCATAGGTTTTTCCAGCTGTGTGAGATCGGAGTGATGCTCAGGGTCACTCCGTATGGCAGTATCTCAGTCCTGGGCTACACACATCTGAATTCTTACCCTTGGCTCAAATTCTTTATATTAGTGAAGAGAAACAGAGAGCAAAGTGCTCCAACCTGCAGCCGGTCAGTCTGGGTACCTGCCTGAGATAAAGCACTGCTTCCAGGCCTGCTCTGCTGGTTTCAGTGATTCCTGTCTCTCAGAGCTGTCTCTGAGTGATGGAGCTGCTGACCTCCTGGTCGTGGTCCCCCTTCCTCCCTCCCACCCGCAGCTCTTCTCTTTGGCACAGTGATACCATCTTTCTCTCCATTGTAGGAAAAGAGGCAAAATGCATTGGGCCAAAAGACTGTTGGGCCAAAAGGAATGCAGAAGGGCAAGCCAGCTGTGAGAACAGCACCAGCTCTGCTGCCTCCTGCAAGCTGTGTGATCCCTACACAGCAGGAGCCTGTTACTCTGGGTGGGATAGGGAGAAGGTTCTCCTTTGAACCAGACACCATTGTGGATGAGAGGAAGTTGGAATGAGACAAGGCTGGTGGAGATCTGCACGTGTGACCTTTACAGGAATACCTCAAGGATCAGTTTCTCTCTATTTCTCCTTGAAATGCTTTGCAATCCATGAGTTGAAAGGATTTCACTGTCATGCAGACATTCTGCAAGCCACGATTGCACAAGTTGCACCAAATGACCTTATATCATTATTTGCTGTACATCGTTTCGTGACAGAGTAATGTCTGGATATCCTTCCTGATAGGGAGCAGGAAGACAAGGTCTGGGGACTGGTGTTAGAAGACAGCCTCGGTTGGCATGGCCTGTCCAAAAGCCGTTGCCTGGGATGGATTTTTCAGTTTGACTGGTCTCACAGTCACCTCTATATTCCCTTGTGCTTGATACCACCTCAGTACATTTATCTTTGGGGGTCTGAAGGAAAGGAGCTCTTCGGGACCATCCATGTGCCTTAGGATGAATCAGAATTCACAACCATGAAGTAGCACACTAAGTGGTTTCTCTGTGTGTACTCATGTAGCATTCACCATAGTCAGGTTGTCCCACAGCAGGCAGTGTCCCACAGGACTGGACATTGGCAACCAAGAATGAATTCTGAGGTCTGTCTCAGGGCACTCAAGGCAGATGATGCTGGCACCACTGGGAGTTCTGCTGGGAAGCAGTGCCCTGGCACAGAAGACTGGTACTGCACACTCAGGTGGAGTCTTGTCTCTCCATCAAATCATTACATGCATTGCCCACGATGTGGGCATCGTGAGGTACAAGCTTTCAGCCAATGGCCAGGGCACTGTCTGCCAGCTCAGGGCTCTTCTTGAATGAATGAATGGTCCTTCTTTCTTTGGTCATAGCACTGTTGTTGGTGCAGCACATTGTGCTTACCATTGCAGATCTGTTAGCATCTTCGGGATCTATGTAAATGCTGCTGCTGATGAATTCAGCAGTTTCCTCTTCAAGACCTCTACTGGGTGACTTCCACACTGCCCCCACAGCATCCTGCTCCTTGAAGTCAATGGGAACCTGGGCGTGGTGAGGAGTCAAGATCAGACCTGTAAGTAAACTGGGTGATAAGAAGAAGTGGATCTGTAGGAAACAACGTGTTCCCCTCCCATAAATTAAAGACACAGGGAATGTCTCGGTACGTCTTTGCCGTGACACAAGAGGTCATATTGTGATAGCATAATGATTGAGTGGAGCTTTCTGAGAGGCTGAGTATAATGGCGCTAAATAAATGTCCTTAGACATCAAATAAAATCCACTCCTGGAGGAGGATATGCAGATTGTTGTGGTTGCTCCAAGGGTTTTCAGACCTCTAGTAAGGTATTAGCATGTCCTGTGGCAAAGCCCAGTCCCCAGCAAACTGACATGCTGCATACCGTGTCCCAAGTTGTTTGATGTGGCTGTTCAGCCTTCAGAGACTCAGCCCTAGGGAATGTGTTTTGCAGTGTCCATATCTTTGACATCCTCTACTATCCATTGACTACTGACATAGCCATGGCAGGTCACCGTGGAAATTACACAGAATCATTAAGGTTGAAAAAAAGCCTCTAAGATCAGTCCAACCCACAGCCCATCCCCACCATTCCCACTGACCATGTCCCTCAGTGCTACATCAGTCAGTACATTAGGAAGTATTACTTCTCGGAAAGGGTAGTCAGGCATTGGAATGCACTGCCCAGGGAGGTGGTGGAGTCACCGACCATGGGAGCATTCAAGAAATGTTTGGATGTTGTGTTGATGAATATGATTTAGCTCGGAATTATTGGTAATGGTTGGACTAGATGATCTTCTAGGTCTTTTCCAACCTTGATAATTCTGTGATTCTGTGATCTACCCTTTTTTTGAACACCTCCAGGGACAGTGACACCAACACCTCCCTGGGCAGGCTGTATCAATGCCTCACTACTCTTTCTGTGAAGAAATTTTTCCCAGTATCCAACTTGAATCCAACATGTCACTGCTGTCCTTTTGCTAGCTGACTTCATTCAATTAATCTTATTCCTACATCCTTACTGATTTCCATCTCCATTGTTTATGAGCCAGCAGAGCTCAGTTTATTGTGGATCATAAGTTAGCAAAAGATTGTCCACGACACCACTGCAAATGCAAGAAAAACATGCAGAAACGTGCCCATGCATGCAGAGAACCAAAATGGAGAGGCAGAAATGATAAATAAGAGTTCACATTTCCACTGGCAGAAGTCACAGTATTTGTGGCATTGTTTGCTTTGCGGGCACAGGTTGACTCCTAGCCTTTGTCCCTGACAGATAGATGGGATTCCCACTAAAAGCAGAGTGGGAAATGCTGCTCCCAGTGCTGGATGTCACCACACACATTACCTTTGCTCATAGCATTCCACGTGCTCCTCCCTTGTCCCTGTTACTAGAGCTCTACTTTTGCTACCACTCCACCTCAGGACTTTCTGCACTGCTTGTGGGGCAGTGCTGGTGGAGCTGTGCCTTGCAATGCACTGTTTCATCATGTTGCAGGAGTCATGCTCAACAGCAGGGCCAATCAAAGAACCTCGGAATGCTCTGCAGATGGGAGATGTCATACTGGAAAGATCAATCCACAGATCTCCTCTTTGATGGATCTAGCTGCAGGCAGATGCTTTCATGTACAGCAGCACCTTCTCAGACAGATTATTTCCTTGCTCACACTGAATGCAGCAGTGCAAGCCCTGGATAAGCAGCTTTGCACTGCAGCACTTTTATAAATACTGCTACCGTTCTTTTCTCGATCTGACAATTTCCCTGTGGCAAAGTTTTGGGATGGAGGAGGGAGAAAAGTGCCTGGCAGTGACCCTCTGACCCAGCACATTCAATCCTAGCAGCAGTGCAGCAGCACACCTCCACCCAGCCTTGGTGCCATACACACAGATGGGAAGGAGGCTGAACAAATACCTGGTGTTGCTCAGAGAGGAGGCAGGAAGCTGTTTTGTCAGCATTCCCAGTTGATTTCCTCAACATTATTCAAGTCAAAAAAAGAAAAAGAAAAAAACTCCACCAACCTCTGCGTACAGCTACTTCCATCGCTGGGAGTGAGATGATAAGGATCAGAGGGAGCTCTGCTCAGACAGCTGTGCACAAATGGTGTGTGGTTCCCATCGGCAGGCGAGACACATTGAGACACGTTGTGGTGCTGCCTCCTGTTACTCATTATCACATTTGCACCTGGAAACTGCACAAAACTCCAACTGGGCCTAGTTTTATACATGCCAGCCTCCAAATAACCTCAATAAAGAGAGAAAAGGACAACCCATTGCACATGCAGATGTCAGACCGCATGCAGAGACAATAACAAAACCAACCTATTGGCTCGTTGTTACATTTTCATAAGCCTGTGTTTTGGACAGGAGCTTCTTCTCTGTGAGATTTTGTCTGGTTTCCATTTCCAACAACCAAGACTAAAAGTAGTAAATTCCACCCCATCTCATCTGGCCTGACTCAACCACATCCTTCAGCTTTATTTGTTTTTTATCTAGATGTCAGCTCTTGACTATTGACATCCTTCCACGAAAGATCTCCTGGACGGTGCCAGTCTGGAGGAAACACCAGGAAGTGTGATGTCGTCAGAGGGTTTATGAGACTTTATGGCGGCTGTTGCACCATGCAGCAGAGATTGGCTGCAGCTGGCTCTGCCCCACACCATGCGCCAGAGGGACTGATAAAGAGGAATGGGAAAGGTGAAAATCTACCCGAGGTATTTTCATTCTTCTGCCCTCAGGTTCGCAAGTGAGCGTTGCTGATATTTATACCATTTGGCAACCTTAGTTTTGGAGCACAGCACTCCATGTATGTATAATATATGTCTCTCCATCCTCCCTACACAGAACTTCAGTGACTTTCTGTAGCAATTTGGTCTCTTTATTGTTCTGCTATTTGTTCTTCTGAAGTGCAGAAAGGCGATTTCATTCAGCTCTCCAGGTTAATGGCAGATGAGGAAGTGGGTGTGAGGCAGCTCATGTACGCACGGTGAAACCTGGTGCCCTTTCTATATATAGCTTTGCCTGAACTTTCATTCATCCTGTTGCTATTTTGGTACAGCAAACATTCCATCTCCTGGGGAAAGTGCGTTAGCAGTGCAGGTAAGCAGAAGAAAGTGCACATCAGTCACGCACAGAAATATTTAATGGCCCTAGAAACCTCTGCTGTTCCCAGAGTGCACAGAGAGCATCTACAACCATAGTGATACCAGGGTGGAGCCTCACAAGCAGAGCAACGTTTTGGGGGTAAACCCAAACATTCCCACTGATTTAATATATCTTATTATTTTTAAATCAAAGGACTATTTAAAATCTATATTCTCACTGAAACAGCTTTTTCTGATGAAATGAATATCCTTGGACACTTGTGCCATGCTCTGCCTTTTGAGTAGAGCTGGACAATAAGCATTAAAAAGCTATAGATGGGGATTTTTTGCCCTGGACAGGAGATGGATGTCAACAGCCCCTGGCTGCTTGGTCTGAATAACCATGCACCCATCTGCAGCTGTTTGAAGTAGGAGCAGTGCTTGTCCTGAATCAAACCTCTGAATCACTGCTACCCAGACTGTGCTCTAGTAGCCTCCATAACACTTCTAACAGCGAGGGAGAAACTGCTTGTTTAATCTACTGCACTGAAGGTGTCTCCAAGTGGGTATGTCAGGGATTCCTGTCCATACTTCAGCCAGCTTGCAATGAATATCTTCCTTCACAATGTCATGATGTCTTAAATAATTCCTTTACTCTCTCGTTATCTTGGCTAATGGATAGGTAACATTCTGAAGGAACCCAGTGCTGCTTACACCCACCAACGCACACTTGCTTGCATGCTGAAATGCCCTCTCACTGAACACCTCTGTGCACATCACCAAAGAACATCTGCTTACCAGACAGTGCCATTGATTTCACTTGAAGCAAATCCACAATAGAAAAGTCTGGATGTGATCTGATGTGGCCCCTGACTCAATTTGTTAATACATTTGAAATGAAGACATTGGAAAGCCAGATCCAGATACCTGAAGATCTTTTTCTTCCATCAGAAATTAAGAACCTCATTATCTCTGGGGCTCCAGTCCATCTTCTACAGTTTGGAGGCATCCAGCAGTGTTCAGTTATAGCCTCACGTTATAACTGACAGGGGACCCCTATATAATTTTACGTTGGCCAGTTAAAGTGCAGCAATTAGAATGGCTAAAAATAATCAGAAAGGGAAAAATCAGTCAAAGATTGCTTTCTTCATTCATCACCTTTACTGTCTCTTCCTCAGAGCACAGACAAGTAACTTGAAATACATGTGCCAGGATTGGGAATTAAGGTTTTGATTCATTGCTAATAAAGAATATAAAATCTGGAGCAGCAGGCCAGCCTACAGCCTAGGGACTCCTTGATGCTTTGGGACAAATACCAGCACTTGTTGCAAGCGTCTTTCCTTCCTGGGGGAGGCTTGACTTGGTATCAGCTCCAAAACCTCACTGTGTTTCGCTGGTACAAGGGTTTGGGTGCCCCTTCTATCACCTGTCCCAGCTTCTATCCTCCACCTATTTTTTTGCACCTCATATTTTCAAGGTGATCTCTGCACTTCAGCTAGGATAAGGAGGAAGGAGCGCTGTGCCATCTCCCTTGTCCCCTTTCCAATTCCTGAGCCACAGATGTCAACATCTGCTGGTCAGTAAATTAACTCACTGGTATTTCTTCTGGTTGTGGACCAAAATAAGAACTCCAGAGACCATTCCTGGTAAATATTGAGGGCACGCACAAAATGCTGTTTGATTCAAGCTTTACTTTATTAGGAAGAGCCTGAATACATACATTGATCCAATGACCCGGAGGTTCTCCTTTCGATGTAATGCAGGGATGATCATCCACTCACTCTGTAGGAGAGTAATACAGCAAAGCCACCAATCTCAGTCTGAAGAAAACCTGTTACTTCAACCTTCTGTAATTGCATGTGGGTTTATCTGAAAGTCTTCCATTGGATGGAATAATGAAAGACAGAACTTTGGTGACCCTGCTCTGCCAGCAGCTGTGAACAAGTTTACTAGCGCTTTGCTCAACAGGCACTGCACTCTCTCTCCATTCATGGCTTAAAGTCTGAAGGCAGCAGCATACACTGGAAAGAGCGTTACCCTCTGACTATAAACGAACATGTATGTATCAACACTGCCATCTCTTTTGGCTTGAGCAATCCTGGACATGGGGCGAGGTCATCATGCTTTCATGTGCTAGCCAGCAAGTGGATTCTCACACCCTTATCTGCTCTACCAGCTGAGGTGTCACTCTGTTTTCTCCTCTATCTGCATAACCAGGTGTTGAGCAACAAGAATGCCATTCCAGAACTTCTGACTGCCTTGGGTGTGTGCTCCTTGCAGGAATTACTTCTGGGAATGGCTGCGAAGGAGCAAACACTATGGTTTCCAACAATTATGTTGCCGTACAGTGTGCATCTAGATGAATTGCATCATTTGGCCCTACATAATCCCTCCATTGTTGAGCAGCAGACACCTCTGCTATTTCAGCAGGGTGATCCAGCTCCTGGGAGCTGTGCGCTATTTGCGTGCCTGCAATGTTTATTTATAGTGTGTCCATGTGCCAGCAGGGAATTAGGGCTTATTTAATACTTTCCATTGTTTCCAAGTCACAGTAGCATTCATCAGACTCTCACAGCCCTGTGCCTTCATCACTCAGCCCAGCACTCATTTCACTCAGCCACATTCAGGACACGTTCCCCAGTGTGCCCTCATCAGTGAGAACTGCCTCACACCAGCACCCTTACAGCAGTGGCTGGCTGTGGGGAAGCAAAGCTTCCTGCAAGAAGGGATGCAGATTCAGCTCAGATGCAGACAGAGCTCAGAGAGACACCACAAAGACTTTTTCCTATTTTGACTTCTTGATGGCTTCTGTGAATGAGCCAGTCCCTAGGCTGCATCAAGGGATGACCATTTAAACACATTGGTGGCAATCCTGCACTGTATTAGGTGAGATATACTCCTAGCACACTGTACAGCCACATTGCAGCTGGGCATTGTGCAATGGCCATTAGCACTAATGAGTGATGTGGCAGCTGCATGGGCTCTGCTTGGAGCAGAGCCTGCAGGAAGACAAGGGAGAAGATGGCAGTGTGAGTTGAAAGGAGAACGGATCAAAGGCAGCGATTGGCATCAGCGCATCGCTGGGTGATCGCAGGTATGGAGCAGGAAGAGGCCAACTACAGCAAACCATTGCACCGGAGGAAACTGGGAATGAGGAAGAAGGCTGCAGACTGCACGTACACATTCTCACGCTGCTTTGCAAGCCTGAGCAGTACTGCTTCCCATGGCTGGGCTGCAAGAGCACAACCAGCTGTCTCTGCACAGCTCTGTCTATGCAAGAGTTAGGTCAGGGGGGTTGCATTCCATTTTCTCCTTCAAAGCTCATGAGCAAAAAGAGCATAAACGGAGCCAAAAGGCATCGGGCAGCTCAGCTCTGGTCCTGTGTAGTCAGAAGTGCATGACCATGGCAATCTTTCATCTCAGCTCTGCCCAGCTCTCACAAAGCCACCATGGCAGGTTTGTGTGCCGTCCTGCCTTGGTACAGTGATGCTGTGAGTTTATCTAAGCTTGCAGATGCACATGTAATGGGGATCCTGGCTCAAGGATCCAACTTACATTAAGGGCACACAGAGGCCTTTTGTGTGCATCGCAGAATCATAGAATTGCCAAGGATGGAAAAGACCTTTAAGATTGTCCAGTCCAGCCATCCGCCTATCACCAATATTTCTCATTAAACCATGTCACTTAGTATGGCATCGAAACATTTCTTGAACATCTCCATGGACAGTGACTCTAAGTGTCCCTGAGCAGCCCATTCCAGAACCTGACCACTCTGTCAGAGAATTATTATTTCCTGACATCTGAACTGAATGTCCTCTAGCGCATCATTGCCATCTCTGCCTGCTCCCATCACAGCAAATTGGGTGCTAGCACCCACACAGCCAATCTAAGCAGTACTCAGGTCAGTTTATTATTCTAATTCTATGAAGATTCAGGGATTAGCTGTGACTTTTGCATTTAAGTGTGACTTCTCCCACAGCACACAGCTGCCATAGAGACAAAGGCAGTGCCACTGCAGATGACTGAGCAATGGGCTGTGATGTTGGACTGAAAGTGTTTGAAGATCCGTGCATTTGGTCACGGACTCACTTTTCCAGGTCTGCATACAGCACATTCCTCTGCTGCGCCTCTTGTGTCTTCTCTTCGATGATGATCACTGGGCACAGCTGTGCGGGTTTCTTGTTTGCTTTGGAGGCAGTGGAAGTGTTGGGGGAGCTGTGCTCTGCAGGAAGCAAAGCCGCTGGTAGAGCTCTCAAGGGGGGATTACAGTGTCAGACACATGGGGAAGCCATGTCCGGGTAGATGCTGTGTGTGCTCCCTCAATAGGAGGAGAAAATATGCCTGGCATTTGTCCCAGCTTGTTGGAGGGCAGAGAGAAGGGCAGGCACAGTGCCCAGCAGTGGGGTGGGCGTTGCAGCACCTGAGGTGGTTTCCCCCATTAGCAATGGTTCCTCCTTTCATTTCCAGGTGAACAGTTCACAGGAAAAAAAAATTGCTCTTGACAGCACCTGGAGCTCTCAGACCTGTGGGAAGAGGGATGCAGTGGCACAGCTCAAACTCAAAGCACAGTGCTTCTGCCTGCCCTTCTTCACACACGGTAGGAAGAGCAAGCAGCATCCCCAGGGCTGGATTCATCTGAATTGTTTCAGAAATCTCCTTTTAAATGAGTATCTCCAAGAAGACACCTTCTCTACTATCCCAAAATAAACATAAACCTGGAACCATCTGCTCCATACAGGAACGTAGGTCACTTTGGCGTCCATCTCTGTAGATAACTCAGTACTTCAGAGCCCACCGAAGTGCAGAAAACCACAGTGGATAAACTGAACGTATATAGCAGCAGCTATTTAGCAGCTGCATGGTCTCACACGATCCGTACTAGGGGCTGGATTTACTAGGACCTTGCTTCTCACTGAAGAAAGAACAGCACCCCCTAAGGGCCCACATGCAGTACAGCAACGCAGCATCGCCCCAACGAGCCCAGAGGCTGTTGCTCCGGACACCAATTGGAGGAGCCTGGGGCTGCCTGCCTATGGGAAGCAGCTGCTGTGCACAGTGGTCAGTGTGAAGCTATGGTCAGTGTGAAACTATGCTCTGATGTAACATTCCGGACCCATCAGCAGAACGCACTAGAGAGAATGACAGCAGAAATTCTCCCATCACTTTCCCCTCTGTCGCCAGGGCACTGGTTGTTTGCAACTCCCTGGCCACAGAGCACAACTGCAAGAGATCAAAAGAACGTTCAGCTACAGCCTTTTGTTGTAGACCACATCAAGCATGTAAAAAGCAGAACACCTGGGTCTCAGGTGAGAAACCACATTTTTTTCTCAGCAAATGTTATCCTAGAGACACTTCCTTACTGAAAACTGATTTAAGTTTTTGCTCTGAGCCTCAGGGAAATGAAAGCTGTATTAAGGAAAAAAACAGTGATTCATCCCATGGTCAGAAATCTCCATCTTCTGGGATTCTGAGGAGCTCTCAAAGTATTGCCAAGCCAGAAAGTACCAACAGCGCCCCATGTCATATATCAGAGATGCTTGCATGGATTGTGCACACATACAGCTACATTACACCAAGCATTTTTCTGTTGGCCCACTTGAAACATACCACATCGTGGTAGCAGCTCTTCAGCAGTCATTGGAGCCTCTGTTTTTCCCTATAGCACACAGAAACCCCAACTCCCTGGATGTGGAACATGGAGCTGCCACCACAAGCAGAAGCCAGCGACACAGAGCTCGGCTGGGAACTTCCCATTAATGTAGAGAAGGAGGGGATGGTGACTTTAGGCTCTTCTCCTTGTGGTGGTCACAGACATCTATAGGGGATGGCAGAACCCTGATGCTTCTTTGGAGGAAATATTTTGTGGATTGATGATGTTCTCCTTCTCCTCTTAATTTCCAAATAGCAGAATGCAGCATCCTCCCAGCTATGCATTTGGTGGGCGTAAAGGAATGACTCATTAGTCTAATGGAGAGTTATCTGGTCAATAAGTGCATAAATACGATTAGATGACAATGAGTCACTACAGATTGTAGGCTTGGGTGGGACTGGTGCAGGTACCACTTTGTTGGGGATCAGTGTAGGGCAGAGGTGAGGATGGGTTCAGGGAAGGTGAGATGCTGTTTTGTATCTTAGCTACAGAACTGTACCTATAAGGTACAGTCACCAGGCTCCCCTGTGTTCACTTCGCCCAGCGACATCATCCAAGCAAGGTCAGTTCTGCTGAATCATGGAAAGAGAGAATCATTATGGTTGGAAAAGACCACTAAGATCATCAAGTCCAACCATCAGCCCATCACCTCCATGAAGAGGTTCTGGAGCTACACAGCTGTTTCCCTGGAGGAGTCACCCATGTTTGGATGCACGTAGTGGCCCTCAGTGGTCCCACATGAGGTGAATGAGGTGCCCCTCATGCCCATGCCCAACTGCTGAAGGAATGTTGTGTGTGTTCCCTAAGGTCTGAGGCAGGGATTGTCACCTGGGGGCTAGAGCTAATGTTTTGATTCAGAAGATGATCTCGTGACTTATGTTGCACAAGCATTGGCTCCAGGTCACAGTCTCATGCTTTTGGAGCAACCCGTGGTTCAGATACTGCTCTGAGGAGGAGGACTGAGACCTCCTACTGATATTTTGGTATTCAGCAGCCACGAGATCCCAGGTCACTTGCTGCTTGTTAGAGCCCTGGCCTGGAATTCCTGATAGATGTCAGAAAGTGAAATGACCCTGGCCATCAAGCGAGTCCTCCCAGGATGTGAGGGAGTTGCACAACCTCATAGGCATCGTTACACAACAAACAGTTGCATCTGCTTTGGGAGAAAAGTCTCCACCCTGGAGCATGGTCTGTACCACAGCTCTGCTCACAGTACTTTTCCAGGACTGAACTGGACAGTCAGTCCAAAGTGCCACACATATAGCAGGAGGCGGTAACTGGATGAAGTCATAGGGACAGCCTCGTGATAACAGGGCACACAGGTCTATAGGGCACATTGCTCAACTCTCCCGGTGCCTTTCTGTATTTGGAGCAGCCGCTTTCCTGGACAACTGGGTATCTAGTGAGGAAATGGCTAAACTGGAGACCTTGTTGGAGCAATCTCCTGCCAACAAACTGCAACACAAGAGCTCTTCTGCTTTAGTGGACACACAAAGCAGATGAGCCTACAGGAGAACTACATAGCTGGGTGTCCTGGCCCAGCTCTGCTTACTGAAAGGCCACAGGAGAACATCAGCAATGCATCCCTGCTGTGTCTGCACACTTTTGACTCTGTTCTGCTGCTCTACTGGTACAAGTTGGGCATTTGGCACACATTTCACATCCACACCACTGGTTTATTATAGACTCAGAAACTCTTCATTAGGTAGGCATAGAATTAACACCCCCACCCCACCCCCCCCCCCCACACACACATGCACAGAATGTGATGAATCTGAACATAGCAGTCAGGACACAGCAACTGTAAAATCTGACATTCCCCATTATGAGAAACTCAATCAACCCAAGTTCTTTGTGCTGCTCCTCTACCAGGCTTATACCTCCAAGAAATGCTCATAGCAAAAATGCCTCAAGGATGAGCACAGTGTAAGGAAGGCCCAGAGCTCATCTTCAGCCCTCTCTGCTCTATAAATTGTTCCAGATGTGACAGATCCCACCTCAACATGGCAAACAAATCCAAGTGGATGGTTACTGTATTGGCAACGTTCAGACATAGCTACCAGCAAGACTACGGGAAAGAAAGAGGCGATTAGAGAAGATCTGTAGTTTCAAAGGAATGGTGAGTGCTTTGTGATAAGGCATTTGGACTTGGATATGAGAGGAACCAAGGATAGTGAAGGATCAAACACGTTCTTAATGTGTTTTTAACACTTAACGCTTCTCGGCACTGGAAGAAGAGTGCTGGTGGGTGCTGTAGCACAAAGGTGAGTGCTCATATGCCCTAAGTCAGGCAAACATTTCAGCACTTAATTAAAGGTCTGGAGAAGCACAGGTTTCATGAACAATAACCCTGTGTTTCACTGCAGGACGCTTTCACTGTTCTGCATCGGGAAGATGTGGTCCATGATCAGAAGGAGAATTGGTGCAGGTTAGGGCTTGGAGGGACCTCCCTGGCCACGAGTGGGGTTCTCCAGGGCAGGAGACATTGCCACAGGAAGCCTATGGAGTGATGGCACAGAGAGTGCACGTGGCATGGGCTGCAGCCAGAGCTTGGCACCATGGGTAAAGTGATTAACTAATGAGAAAACATGAGATAAACCCATGATGGAAGCTGATAGGATAATATTGACAGGTGGAGGATGGAACATACCCTGGAAGCAATGACCAGTGGCAATGAGGCAGAGTTGCTTTCCCAGGGCATGTTACAGCCAGAGAGCAGTCAGCTTTACAGACAGATGCAGAGATAAACCCTCTGATTTCCATACGTTTGCTGTGCCACATCATTCCCAAACATCCTTTGATCTCAATCCCTCTGTTGCTGTAATTACTGACGGACGGTTGATGTTCTGTGCTGCTGTCAGGACATGCAAGCTCAGGGACTGCTCCTAAAAGGCCACTGCACAGTACAGTTCCAACAGAGTAAGAAGTTATCTTACATCATTGTAACTCTTCTCCTTTGTGCTAACAGAAAAAGGGACTCGTTTGGCATTCTCCTGTTTGACCTTGACAGATGCTGTAGGTCACTGCTGACCCTTTGCTTTGCAGACAACTCCAGTGACTGCAGACATCAGTCAGTGAGTATGGATCATCCAGGTCCATCTCAACAATGCAGAACCCTTCTGGATGGAAGGAGCACCTGAGATCTCCCATGCCTGGAAATAAGGTGCTGTACTCATTCTGTGTCAGCATCAGGACAGGTCCCCACACAACGGGGGTGGAACAAGATAATTGGATCAAACTATCAATAATGTAACTGGCCCACAGCCCCATGCAGGGCTATTGGGAACACTGCTTTTAGGTCACAAAACGTGGTTCTGTGCCAGAAGGAAGTTGCCCAAACATTTCCAGTGTGTTATTCCTCTCCTTAATTTCACCTTCATGGCGCATCAGCTCCAAAGCGTCAATTATGTTTCCCAAAGATGAATGTTTCTGTAATGACACTAGGTGCACAGTTACACTAAATGTGCCCTCAACCCAATACTGGGCCATGGGAAAAGCCCTGGGTATACCTGAACACCATCTGATGACAGCCCTTTGTTTCAGTTAATTATGCTCTTCAGACCTGGGTCAGCTCTGACACACGTGGCACCCATGTGGAGAGGTGGCACAAAGCAGTGCTGTAGGACACAGAGCAGACTCGTGACACCACTCCTGGGACCTGGGTCACTCTCCTCCAGGCTCTGCCTGGTGACTGCTGCTCCAGCCTCCTGCTGCAATATTGGGTTTGTTCCTGGCGATCCCTTGTGCACTGTGAACACATTTCCTTAGCACGAAGGTACCGTGGAGGTGTTTCCTTTGACCTGAAGCCATAGCAATAAATGTTAATTAGAGACAGATTAAAGGTGCAGTCATGGATATGTGTATCCACACACACAAAATCATCTCCGAGGTGCAGTGTTTCAGTCACATTCTTTAAGTTATAAGTGCATCTCCAGGACACACTACAGTCCTTTGCCACAAAGATACAGTTCTACCTGGACCTATATAAGGCTTTTGACATGGTCCTGCATGGCACTATGTTCCTGGAGCCACTAGTAGTGCCTCTATTGGAGCAACAGGAGTGATCTCCATCCCACAGGATTTGAAGCTCTCCTTGTCATGGCCAGAAGCATAGATCATCCACACCAGAGGCCTGTATGATGTGAGTGGAGCTGCACCCAGTGCTGTGCTCAGGGACCGCCTCACTGCAGTCTGTGATGCAAACACATCAGAAATGCAGACATTTCTGATCTCCTCCATATGCACTGGAGCCGAGAGATGCCCAAGGTCAGCTGTGTGTGCAGGAACATGTCCTTATCCTGCCTTGGGCAGCAGGGTTTAAGTTTGGGATTTTGAGTTGCTTTTGCAGCCAGGCTTTGTTTAAATCCAAAAGTCGACACCGATTAAGCTCTGGAGTGCTGACATCCATGGAATCTTTGGAGCTCCATCTCAGGAGTTCTCAGCACCAACCCGGGGCTCCTCCAGCTGTGGGCACTGCGCTGTGTGTGGGAACACCGGGACCTCTGGCGGCCACGCTGGGTAAGCATTCACCTTCGTGATAAGTACCAGCAGGAGCAGCGAGCAACCACCCCATGAGCTCTGTGCAGTCTGGAGTCATGACTGCTGTAGAACTTTGGAGAGCACCAGGCCCATTCAGAACTCTCAGCAGACAGTGGAGATACTGGCCCATCCCTAAGCACACTGCTGGGCCATAATTCCTTCAGCATCACTGTGCCCAGAACGCTGTCCCACGCTGAGCTGCAGCACTGCAGCACCTCATCTGTGGTCCTTCTGCAGTTGGTGCTTCCTCCAGCAAGCACAAAGGAAGTATCCACCTTCAGAACCCTCCTTCTGAACATCTCATGTCACACAAACAGGATGTATTAATAGTAAGTCACATATCTGCCTGTCTCTGTTCTACATCAAACCATCCTATGCTTAAGGAGCTGCTGTGAGTGTCCCAAAGAGACGTTTTCAGCAGCACATATGACTGGAAAAAGCCAAAGCTGAGCCATTGCCACTGGGTGCTCATTTGCTGAGAGATACCTTAGTTCAGTGCCTTATATTATTTTCATCTTAATGCCTGACTGCATCTTAGACTATTTTATACATGTGTTACAATATATTTTATTAAAACAGGACAAGAGCATTCAATGAACTCCAAGTGGCCACACTGACAGTTGTTACCAAAAATGAAACTGATACGTTTGATCTATTCAATATTAATTTTTTCTTTTTTAATTTCATCTTTTATTAGCTCTTGAAGAGTCCATTAGTTATAGCAATCAGAGCACTTCTCATCTCCTTCCTGAAGCAGCCAACAGAATGTCTACTGACGTTCATGCCGATGTGGCAGCACATCAGATCGTTAGACAAGTATATTGCTCTTGGTTTTTCCAGAGACATTCTCCTTACCAGTGCTACTACCCTTCTGGTGTGGATTTCCATGGAACCTCTCCCATATAGGTACCAAACGCAGCCATGTTACATGCCGAGGCACCACACTATCAACAACCATTTGGAGCCACAACCCTGGATCTGCAGACCCAGTCCTGGGGATGGCTGTGGGCAGTGCATATTGCAGCTGCCCTGATCCTTCCATCTCTCCAAAGGAAGCCATGAACTACTCTGGAGCTCCATGCTGAGGGCAGAGGCAATAACTCCAGGGGACAGCAGTTAAACCAAACACTTCTGTATTTAATTAACAGTTCCAGAAGCTCAGAACGCAGACAAATGCACAGAGCTCTGCCCATGACAACTCGCTGTGCAGCACCATCGCCATCCCATGCCTCAAGCACTGCCCATAGCAACTCCTAAACATGAACAACATGGGGTGCTCATGTAGAACTGAACAGCGGTGTCTATTTGCTTCACTCCGCAGAGGTTCCCAACACCTCGGTAACATCGCTCAGCCCAGCAGTTGCCACTTGCCCTCTGCTCCCTGCACGTAGATATTTTGCTCTGTACACCAATAACAGATTTCCCCCCACTAACAAGGCCATCCTATGTCCATGGTGACACACAACGGAACGTCAGTCCTGCTCCTCTTCATCTCCATCCTCATCTTCATCTGCTTGATCTCCAGATTCAATGTCATCTTCATCCTCCACCTGAAATTAAGGTGATCTGTGGTGAGCAATGACATCCCCCCTGCTACCCTTCACATTTAACAATGAGTGCCACGAGCACTCCAGCTTTCCATGCAGTTCTGTGCAGTGCTTTGCAGTGTCACCAATGCAACTGTTCAGTGTTTGCTGGGGTGGCTTTCCTCTATCTGTCCTATATCTGGAAAATTTCCTCAGCTACAGTGATAGCTCTGCACTTGCCACAGATATTCCTCAGACTGACATCTCATTCATACAGCTGGAGCCAAAGCAGATCAACTGCTACCTCCCCAAAAGCAAAAAGGCACCAAAAAGGACTGGTTAAAGTATTGCCATGCCCAGGCTGCCTGAGATCTTACTCAACTCCCTTGTTTGCTCACCGGCATCCCCAGGTCCTTCAGCTTGCTCCTGAGGGCAGACAGCTTCTGGTCCTGGTCAGCGAGCAGCACCAGCAGGTCATCCTGCTCCTTCTTGGCTTCAGCCACCTCCTGCTGCAGTTTGCTCTTCTCATCCTGAAGGATGGCTACCGTGCTGCTAGAAGAGTCCAACTGCTGCTGTAGTGATGCTTTTTCCTCTGAAAGGGCTTTGACTTCACTCTGGAAATAGGACAACCACCACGTTGAAATTCCCCACGGAGGAGAGGTGTACACCTCCCATGTATTGCCCTAAGCACAACGGTGGTGGTACAATCCCCCAGCCCCAGCCCCTCCTTCTACATGGCCATGGCAGTGAGCTGAGGCCCAAGGATGGCTCTGCGCTCACGACTGACCTGCAGCTCCCCCAGCTCCTGTAGCAGCCGGCCCTCCTTCTCTGAGCTCCTCGATGCCACTGCACTGCTGGCACCCAACGAAGGATCTACGGCTGTGCGCTGCAGAAAGGAAGATGGAATCAGAAGCACCCTCACACTGTGCTCGAGCACAACCACCACAATACCATCCTTCCAGTTTTGCACATGCCCATGGACCTATAGCTTTAGCTATTGGATATGATGGGAATCATGGCAGCAGTGTGTTCATGCAGTGTGCTAATGAGTGTTCAGCTTCAGCACCCATCTTGTGATGTCATAGGCTGGTGCTAAGGACACAATCACTTTGTTCTAAGCTATTCTCTACAGCTTTAGTGGGAAATCTTTTCAATAAACAGACAACTACATAAGTTCTGAAGCAGTTGCAGGTCTGCACAGACAGGCAGATGCAGCTGCTGTTGGCCAAACTGTCATGTGTCCATTTCCAAACTCATATCCTCAGATATTTGAGAGAATATCCGTACAAAAATGTAATGGGAGAATTTTGGTGTTTTGGTCATGGTATAAACTCGAAGCACTGAATAACTGATTCCTGTATTAAAACCACTAGCAGCAACACCCTCACAGAGCACTGACTGCAGTCAGGTCTCCTCCCACCTCAGGATTTCTCTAGATCATCCATTGCTTCATTTAACACTACTGAAATTCCTTGCTGATGCGTGTTGTCACAAGGCTGGTGTAGGAGAAGAGCTACCAGGAACGTTTTGTCCCCAAAGGAAAAATAAAGTGGTATGTCACTGGTACCATGGCTTGTAGCTTCTGGTTCTCAGTCTGAAGCTTCGAGATCTCTGCAGCCTGCAATTGGATCTGAGTCCTGAGCATCTCCAATTCCTTTGGGAAACAAAAAGAAATACATGTTTCATTTCAGATAGTAGTTCTTCACACCAGGCTCCTGTTAATTTAAATCTACCAGGGCAATTGCTTCCCAGCCTTGGTTTCCCAATCAGAATGTCCAGTCCACTTTTGAAACACTGCCAGGTATTTGCTGAGGAGCAGCTACCTGAAATCATGGAGCCCACAGGCATGCAGGAACTTACTTTCTATTGTGAATCTCACACTTGGAAACTTTCCTTTAAATACCTGACAATATTTCACAGTGGAAAACAAAAGATTCTCCTGAGTCCTGCGTGCAAGCTGAATTTCTGTTGATGGCATGAAGCTGCTTGGCCAAAGTTACTTGATTTTTAGGTACGCCATCTCAATGCTCTGAGATTGGCATCACCACCAAAAAGAGGGCCATCAGTGGCACCATGGTGCTCAGCACTCCATCCTTAGCTCTGCAGCCAGACACAGCTTCTGTCCAATCCTGAGCTACTTCTGCTCACATAGCTCTGCTGAAAGCACACCACTCACCTTTTGCAATTCAGCACTGTGTTCCATGCCTCCAGAGCTGCTCAGCTGTGAGGACTGTTCTGTCCCCGTTTCCAGCTGCAAAGACTTCTGTAATAGCAACAGGAATTTTAAACATAAAGCTACACAGACTAAACACAGTTCTGTTGTCTGAACACTAAGTGAGATCCTACAGCACCACAGCTCACAGGTTACTCTCAGGAACAGTGTGAAACAAAAAGAAGTCTCTGTTCGAGCCATCCCTCACCATATTTGTTATCATCAGCTATGGCTGCACGATGCCATTACAGAGATGGCCTTCACTGTATAAAGCCAAAAAAAAAAGATGGAAAAAACATAGTACAGCCCTGTCTACCAGTTCTGCTGGGATTACTGGCTCTTGACAGCTTTTTGGCTCTCACCAGGTTCTCAATCACAGCATCCTTCTCCTTGAGCTGCCCCTGTAGCTGCTCATGCCTGTTCCTCCAGTCCTCCAGCTCCTCTCGCAATTTGCTCACTTCTTCCAGCTGAATGCCATTCACCTGCACTGTGTCACCATGGGAACTGTGGTGCTGCGTGTCCTTTCCTAGCAGAAAGTTTGTAACAAAAGTCAGTGACATCATTTAAAGTGTTTGTCCCAGAAATGAATGGACTCATTTCCCTCCTCCTTCCCCCTCACAGAGCTACATAAGCCATCCTAAGTGCAGAACGCAGCAACAGCAAATTGTTAAGTGCTGCCAGAAGCCCTATACAGAGCTCTCACTTGTCACTGTCAACCCTTGACGGATGTATTTGTTTCATAGCTTGCCACAACCTACACAAGATCTCCAGTAACAGTGAGGCCACTGTTCATTATTCCTCCTGAAGCATACCTAGCTGCACTTTAAGGAGGTTGTATTGGTCCTTATGCTGCTGGATCTGCGACACTTGCTGCGTGACTGTCACCTGAAGCTGCTCGTTTTGAGATTTTAATGTGCTAACTTGTTGTTTTAACTCCTCAAGCTCCTGATCCTGGAAAAGAAAAGAGAGCACTTGCAGTATTACTGGAATATAGCACTGTAGGAAGGAAAAGAAGAGCAAACCCTTTCCCAGAATGCAAAGCACTGTTCAGTGGGGATGCTAGTGCTGCCTATAATGAAAAGGAGGACTCCATGCCAATCCAGACAGGATTCTTGGGGTAAAGGGCTGGGGGTATACAGCAGCAGTTTGCTATAGGGCTTAACTCCTTCCAGACCTCTGGAAGAGTGCTCCAGCATCCCCATACCATGGACACCAGGGACAGGGAAAGGAGATAAGAAATCTTGCCCTTGGGTTTTTCTTTGCACCCACTGTAGCCTACACATTTTTGGCTCACTAAGCCTCAGAAGCAGCAGAAGTATCTGCAGCTAGAATAAGCTCAATAAACCTCAGTGGAGGTCTGAAGGTGTTACTTAACCCCAACCACACTGCTGCAGGTTGCAGCCATGTCAGGTCCCTGAGCTACGGGGAGCTACTGCAGTCCCCATTAAAGAGAAGTTACTTAGCTCTACTTCTCAACTATTCCCTCTTTCAGCCACACCTTAGCCATCACCTTTTGAAAGGCGAGAGCATAGAGCATGGTGCCATTGCTCCTCACCTGTTCTCTGATAACCTTCTTGTAGTGGGTCACTATGTTGTCATGCTGCTCCAGGGTCTTCTTGACCTCCTCCTCTTTTTTATCTTCTTCACTGGACTTGTAGATAGCTTTACTTATGACACCTGCCAACAACAGCTGCCGTCAGCCACAGCCTGCTTCATTCATCTGTTTTGTCCTCATAGCAGTTCCAGCCTCCCCCAGTGTAACTCAGCTCAGGAAATGATAAACACAGTGTGTACTTTGGAGAAAACACAGTGGTCACATCACACACTCTTAAAAAACAGAAGAGAAGATACTGCATTTTAACTCCATCACACTGCTGCTAATGGGACACACAGCAGTTGAGCCATAATGAAGAATACAGAAATCAGCAGTGTCTCTCACCTTCCAGTTCCTTCACCAGTTTGGTGAATTCATGATCAAACATCATCTGCTCAGGGCTGGAGAAGCCAGGCTGTGGCTTCTGTGCAGCTCTGGAATACAGCTCATGCTTGCTGATGAAGCCAAGCTTCTCAACAAAGTTCTCCCGCCCAATCCTCTTCTCAATGAGCTGCTTCAGCTTCTCTCTGAAAAGAGGAGACACGTCACAGTGGTGAGGCACTGGCACAGGCTGCTCAGGGAGCTTGTAGAGTCACTGTCCCTGGAGTTGTTCAAGAACCATAGAGATGTGTACTGAGGGGCTGCGTTGGTGGGCATGGTGGAGATGGGTTGGCAATTAGACTTGGTGATCTTAGAGGTCTTCTCAAACCTTTTCATGGAGTCTATGATTCTACTCTATAGCGCTACTCTTGAGAGAAACAATAAAACAGAACAGTTGTTTCTCCAGTAACAACTGTGACTATCCACAGTAGCATTCAACAGTCGACATTGCTCAGTGTGCCACTTGCTCACAGCTGAAGAGCACACAGCTATGAGGCAGAGCAATGACCTCCTCCAAACTGAGCCCACTAATCTGCATGAACACGGATGGCAAACAGTCACCCAAACATTCCTAACCCTTAAAGCACCATCTGCCCCTCATTGACATCCTGCTTTTATTCCCATACCACACTCACTTCCTGTAGTTTTCCAGAGAGTTGTCGTTGTAGTAGATGGAGATGCCGAGCAGCAATGCACAGAGGCCCTGCACCAGCTGCTCCTCCTCTCCCAGGTTCTCAGCAATCTGTCCCGTCAGCTGCAGCTCTCGTTAAGGATGCTGGAGACATTCCATAAGCACAGTGCATACACAGTACTTTGTTCCAAAGTTTGCTTCTAGCTCCTGCCCCAGTGCATTTGCTTTTATATCAAGTATCCCTGTAAACTCACTGACTTAAACATTTAACAGCAATAATCCAAGTGTCTTTCAGGCAAGTGATGCTAACCTGCAGACAGGTCAAGGATACAAAGGGCACGTTGGCTGGGTTGTGCAGGAAGTGAGTGACAGCAATGGAGCAGTTGCTTAGCCACGTGCAGAGCAGCATCAGCAGTCCAACCCGGGTCTGCACTTTGCTGCCCTGAAAGGAACAAAATCCCTATCACTCTCTTCCCACAATGAAAGGCTCCTATTGCGCAAAGAGCTGCAACAATTCACAACTCACCTTTTCAGTTATGTAAAAAAACACAAGGCACACCTTTGACAATCCCCATTTGTTAGTTCTGCTGAGCACAGCTCTATGACACAAGTATGAACTCATTCATTTTAGCTGTTCTCAGTGCAAACCAACAAGCAACACAAATGTCAAATGTGACTCAATACAAATTAGCATCAAGAGAAAACCATAACCAATTAGTTCTGCATTTATATTAATACCAGGGTAACATGAAGGAACACACACACAGCTCTGTAAGGAAAGAACGAGGTGCAAAACCTCAGCTGAGGATTCAATGTAAGAAGCACTGTCCATAACACTGTGCACAAGGGCAGGAGAACATTTGGAACAGACTTCATCGTCTTCCCCCTGACTTCCAGAGATGCAGGTGAGTCATGTCAGAACAATACAGAATGCAGCCACCGGCACTGCACAGCACCCGCCTGCTTGGTGTACATAATAAGCAGATCACCTAGTCCAATCCACTGCTAAAGCCCATTCCCTACAGCAGGTTGAGCAGGAAAGCATCCAGGCAGGTTTTAATTATCTCCAGGGAAGGAGACAACTCTACTTCTCCAGGCAGCCTGTTTTAGTGCTCTGTCATTGTCATAATAAATAAGTTCTTCCTCACGTCTGTATGGAAATGTACTGCAGCTTTGCGCATTGTCCCTTGCTCTGTCACTGCACACTACTGAAAAGAGCCTGGCCTCGTCCACTTGACTACTGCATTCTAGATATTAATAAACAGCGAAAAGATCCCCTCTCAGCCTTCTCCAGGCTGAACAGCCTCAGGTCTCTCAGCCTTTCCTCATAACAGAGATGCTCCAGGCCCCTAACCACTTTTGTGGCCCCCTGCTGAACTCTCTCAAGCAGTTCCCTTTCTTTTTTGAGCTAGGGAACCCATAACTGGACACAGCATTCCAGCTGTGGCCTCACAGTGCAAAGGGGGAGGATCACCTCCTTCAACCTGTTGGCCACATTCTTTGTAATGTGTCCCAGGGTCCCATTGGCCTTCTTGGCTACAAGGGCACACTGCTGTCTCAAGGTCAACTGCTACTCAGCTGTTGGTCAACCAGGATGCCACTGGCACTACTGGCCACAAGGGCACACTGTTGGCCACCAGGACCCGCAGGTCCTTCTCCACAGAGCTCCTTTTCATCATCTCAGCCCCCATTCCTGTACTGATACATACTGATTAGATGCATTAACAGCCCCATGGCACAGCCGACTGTGTAACTCAGAATGGTACAGAAACCCCTGTGAAGAACATGCCCTAATGCTCCCAACCTGCAAGCTCCACTAACTAATGGAGAGGCAGACTGTTCATTTTTCCCTATTAGGTGTTCCTTGCACCTCAGAGTGGCCCAAAACAGCTGAAAACTCCTTTCCCCAGAGTTCCTGCCCTATAGAAAACACTACAGCATACATCTATGTACAATATAGAAGGTAGATTCAGTGCAGGTTGAGCACAAGTTTGCTTTAGAAGCCAGGAGATCAGCAGCACATTCTCAACTTGGATGGCACTAACTGCTGGCTGCAGCCAGCCTGAGCACACAGCATTTTTGACTGTGATTTGTGTAATAGCTGTAATTTGTCTTCCAAGTCCATCTATGAGGTGGATAGGTGGTGAATGAGTACGCCCCGTGGAAAGAAAGCACCCATGTATCCCAAGATCTTTATCCCAGAGTGTTGTGGAGCAACCCCAGAAGACACAGAAAGAAATGGTTATGACTATGCCAGGAAACACCAAATCCAACTGCAACACAGAGCTGTGAGTGGGAACACATGGAGGAGCAGTTAGGGAAACCTCCCAGCAAACCCAAGGCAAAAGAAAAGGCCACTTTGGGCAAGGAAGTGCCACAGTTGTGCCAACAGATACATACCCGTCTGTCGATCTTATCGCCCTGCAAGTTACACATATGTTACTCAGGAACTAGGAGCAAAACACATTGCAGAAACATTCACCAAAGTCTGAATCCCCTGCACCACCAGCCAGGCTCTGCTGATGGAAAAGCAGAATATGTCTCTTCTCCCCACCCATGAGTATAGGGGGCTTCAAGCAAGTCCTAAAATCAGAAGGAGAGAGACCTCCCTCCCATCAGGCTGACACTAACCCTTCCTGCAATGCACCTTCTCAGGAAGAATGTTTTTCCTGAACATGTGGAGTTTCAGCCCAAGGCCAGGCTGGAAAGTGCTGTACCTGTGAGAGTATGTTGGTACACTGTTGCAGCAGCGACACAGGTGGGTTGCCAATGCTTGTTGCCAGCTGCACCCGCAGGAGCTGCTCCTTCAAAGCGGCGTTCTCCTGCAGTGCGTGGGCCAGGGCCACAGCAGCACACCAGTTGGAGAGTGAGTCCGTGGAGAAGAGGCCCCCACAGAGCAGTTGTCCAGCTGACACAGAGCTCCCTGTGGCTGCCAGAGAGGCCAGAGGCACACAGCAGATTAGCATAAGCCAGATAATCAGCTCAGTATATACAACATAACCCTAAGGTTAATACACAGAAAAATTAAAGGCCACGTATTTCAAGTTTTAGAGAAATCATAACCAAATCATTGTGCTTGGATCTGACGCTCAATTGCAAGGAAATAATTCTGCACAACATAACAGCTGATTCAGTAATAAGTTCTTCTAGATCACAACTTTCACTGCAGAGGTGATCGTCTGCATACCGTCAATGGTAGATGGCAGAAGCGTTGAGACAATTTCCCCTTGTCCTTTGTGGTTTTTGTACAAAAAGCACTGGAAGCAATAGAGCACAGCACAGCGGAGCACAAAGGGCTGCCTCTCATTCACCATAGACATCAGCAGCACCACGATGGCAGGCCTGTTGGTAATGGAAAAGAAAACCATCAGGACAGAACTTTGTGTGGAAACAATGGCTGAGGAATGAGTGTCTTAGAACTATAGAATTGCTCAAGGTGGAAGCGACCTTAAAGGTTATCCAGTTCTAGCCCCCAAATGACCTGGCTATTGTCTTGTCTTGAATGTACAAGTCCTTTGCAGGACATCACCAATGCCTGTGCAACACATCATTACCCAGCAGTTACACACATTTCTTCCCTTACCTTGGTGGGTTTGAAGGTGCATTCACAGAGGCAAAGTAGTCCTGGTTCATCTGGCACCCTCGGATGACCTCTGACACAGTGTTAATGGTCTGCAAAAAGGGCAGAGAAAAAATGAAACAGGTCAATAGCTCCATATTTTGTAGTTCAGTAAAAGCAATGATCTACACACAACACCATTATTCAGCCTGACATCTTGGTATTGGAAAAATTTGCTCCCTTTTACCTCTGTCAGGATATCAGCAGGAACTCCGGTTGCCATCAGGATGGTACAGAGCTGCTGTAGCAACCCACAGTGAAACATGGCCTTCTGGCAGCTGGTGGTAGCACCTGGGGGGTTTGTGGGGGACACAAGCACTCGAACAAGCTGGGGGGAAAAAGAAAGGTGCATATGTGAGGAAAGCCCAAGAGCTTCCAAAACAGAACTAAATTCACTTGTTTGATTCTGGGTTTGGTGTTGCTCTCCAAAATTCTGAAGTATGTGACCTCAGCGCAGATGTTGCAATTCAGTAATAAGAAGTGAGGCTGTAGCTGCTCGACTACTTAGCTCATCGTAATTGCATATGAACTCATAAAGGAGGATTCTGTATAAAACACCCCTGGTGATACACTTAACTCCAATCACTGTTGTATCATAAGTTACATGTAATGAAGTTATTTGACACGCTACCCACTGCAAGGTCACAATTTGGAAACAGCACCTGCAGCGGAAGGGGTATCTCACTGATATGGGTACACTGTTACAGAAATGCAGAGAAAACATCTGTTGATACTGGTAGCAGAAGCAAAGTGTAGTGTTTTACCTGCAGCATGAGATGGAGATTCGTTACTTTCTGTGCAGACCAACCGCAGTTGTCATCGCCAACTTCAAACCACGGCTTCATGCGCTGAATGTAGGAACCTTCTTTAAAGAAGTTCTGATTGGAATTGTTATTCTTCAGTAAGTTTTGTAGAAGGAGGAGACAGTCTTCCACCACTATTCCTGGTGAGACAACAAAGGAAAAGATTAATCCAAGATGAAGCAGAGCAATGACTTGTTTCTCCACTTGTTGGTACGTTCCAGAAGGAACAGAGCCCACACTTCTGAACTCTTCATTCTCAGGAGCATCCCATTTTGATCAAGAACTGAATCACATGTATTAACAAATAATCAAAGATCACTATAGGAAATATATCAATATTGATCTGGCATACTTTACATGAAACTATAACTCTGGCTCTTCTGCAAGGCTGAAGCAAAAAATTGTTTTACCAAAGAGACCACACTGATAAACTCTCAGAGAATTCCGTCTGGAAGACAACACTAATAGTGTCAATCTGCTAGGATGCCTTCCAGTCTGGATTTCATAAAAAGGACAAAGGTTTGGCCTTTGCAGGTGTTAGAGAACATGGCAGTATCAAACCTAAGAGTGGGTGACACAGAGCAGCTGCCACATTCCACCCCTCCCACTGCTGTTGCAGAGCACAGCTGGGAATCTGCCCTCATTAAGGCACAAGCGGGAGGAGCACACATGTGGGAGGGGGAAAGCAGCAAGCTCTCAATGCAAAGGAGTTGACATACCAAGTTTCCTGCAATTATTAGCTGCCCAGAAACAACAACTTTGATTTGCTCAGTCCTTCCATACCAACATAGCTGCAATATTTCAGCTGGGAGAGAAGAGGTACGCAATCTTCTGCAGAATATCACTGAGCAGAGACATAGCTTTGTACTGAAACAGATCCTGCAGCAAACCACAATTCATGGCAAAATCATGCGTTGTGAAGAAAAACAAAGCAATACCCATATGCTGCATCTCTGCTGCTCATTCTTCTAACCCTTTTTTTCTCTCCCCCTACATAACAGATTTGGCTGTGAACTCAGGCAGAAACACAGGCCTGTGTAAAAGCTTCAGATATTTCTATACCTCCATCACTGTTTCCTTCTTCTGTTACAATATCCAGAAGTCTCTCGAAGGCATTTTCAAAGGCAACGATCTTCTGTATGGCTGCATTGCTTTTTGTCAGCTGCTGTAACAATAAGACTCCCTTTGTGGGCAGAGGGGAGAAGTGATTACACTGAAGTTTTACCAAGTTTACTATAGAACATCACTTTTTACAACTTACAGCAAGACAGGATCACAGGACAGAACTGCATCCCACCCACCATGGCCATATAATTAACAGCTTTTGATGATGAAGGCTAAATGGCTGCTGCTCTGTACTTACATCATTGCGTATAACCTCTCTGGAGTCTGCTAGTAAATCCATCAGTCTGGACACACCTGCAAGAAACACATTAGAAATGAGTGCAAAAGTTGTGGATTTTTCTTGCTAAAGGTCTTTAGTACCTCCACACTTCAGATTCCTCTAACCCTCCACCACATTTGATGAGTTTCCAGCTTAAAGCTCAGCAGTAGAACACTGCAGCACTCACCCATGGGACTGACGAGGATGATCTGCTGTACCTGAGGCCCTTGCTGCTTTAGGAGAGAGGTGAGGAGCTTCACTCCAGGCCAACGGACATGGAAATCAAATTCCTTTGCAGATTGAGAAGAGTACATTATGTCAAAGCTAGGTCTAATCAAAATGAGAAAGCTCAAGAACTAATGAGTGCTCTAGCCGTCACCACAATGCTGAGCTCCCCAGGTCAATTCACACTCCCACAGCCAGTGACCAGCCCTACACTCCAATGGGTCACCTCACTGAGCATATTGTGCTTCTCTGTTAGTGTTACAACTTCACTTTAAGGTCAGCCACTGGATCACTAACTGAGACAAGCAGCCTTATTTTGCCAGCATAGTACTGCTAGTATAGAGGACGCTCAACTATGACAACTGCAGAGAAAAATAATCAATGACTTAACCCTAATGCCAACTTCCAGATCTCCACCATCATATGATGTATTTTCACCGTGTGTCAGCTATATGTGCCATTGTACACCGCACAAATTGAAACCGGCAAGCTCCAACTATAACCTCTACCTATGTGGTTTTTCTTTCCTATTTATTTATTTGTGTTTTGTTTTTTTTAAACAGTAGCCCTGGTCAGCCAAAGGACAATGAGGGGATCAGACCCAAACAGCATGGATTTACAAAGGGCAGGTCCCACTTGACCAGCCTCATCTCTTGCCATGAACAGACAACTCACTTAGTGGGTGAGGGAAAGGCTGTTGATAATGGGCTACCTAGACTTCAGCAAAGCCTTTGACACAGTCTCCCACAGTATTCTCCTGAAGAAGCTGGCAGCCCGTGGCTTGGACAGGTACAAATTTTGCTGTGTAAAAAAAAAACTGGCTGGAGGGCTGAGCCCAGACAGTGATCCTGAATGGAGTTAAATTCAGCTTGTGACTGGTCACAAGTGCTGCTCCCTTGGGGTTGGTACTGGGGCCTGTTCTGTTCAATATCTTTATTGATGACTTGGATGAGGGCACTGAGTGCACTCTCAGTAAGTTTGCAGATGACACCATGTTGGCTGAAAGTGCTGATCTGCCCAGGGAGGAGGTGGAGTCACTGACCCTGGAGGTGTCCAAGGAAAGTGGTTTGGTGAGAATTACTGGTGATACGTGGACAGTTGGATGGGATGATCCTGTAGGTCTTTTCCAACCTTGGTGATACTATGATAAACTTAGTTTAGAACTTTTTTTTTAAAAAAAAAACAATTAAGAGTAAGAAAACAGTCATTGAGCATGAATTCAGTGGGATGTGAGTTGGAACCATATCCCAGCACTCATAGCCATCAGCTCCTGGTTATTTACTGATCAGCTCAAATAATATCCTGGCACAAGCTACAGCAGTAGCTGGTTGTGGACCAACAGTCTTTACTATTTCTCATCAAATAATTAAAAAGCTTTCCATGTTATTAATCTTTAAATCTGGAATGATTTTTATTTGAGTCACATATCTCACTCACCTGCAACCCCACATTTGCTGTGAGGTCAAACAGTGCTGTACATTTGACACAAAAGCTTCATCAAAAGAGGCAAAATCACATTCATGGAGATGATAGAATGCACCTTTCTGTGCAATGCCATGTATCCCACAGCATCCCAAAGGTAATTTTGTCACTCACCTCCACGAGTGTCAGCAGCAGTGTGACATTCTCTGGCTGCTTAATGAAGATCTCTGTGAACTGACTCCCCAAGTCATCACCTTGTTTTGGCGAGTTCTCCTCTGCAATCACCAACAATGCATTACAACATGCAATTAGAGGAACTTCAGGCAGCCGTGGGTTTTGCTCTGTCTACAAAACAGAGCCATGAACTACAAACAAGGCTTTGAGTCACTTCTCTAGTACTAATGTTGGTACACTTAAGTAACTTTTGGAGCAGACAGAGCAACAGCTGTGCATAAAAAGAGATGGGGCCTGTCTTGCTCTTAACAAGTTTTGAGAGCTATTTTGTTTTAAAGCAAGGAAGAAAGCAGTCTACCAGAAAGTAACTACTTTCAGTAGAAAGATAGAGGGGAGGGAAAAAAAATCCCATCTCTGTTTATCCAAATTCACAGTTCTCAGCCCTATAGTCTCTTGATAGAGCTAAAACCAAACACACTTTTGGGTGTTCTGAGAACTTGGAGTTCTGAGAGCAGACAGGGAAAATGAAGTGCCAATGGTTCCACAAGGCTCCAGGGATCTGGGAGAGGACTCCTTGTAGGGATCTTTCAGCACTGAATGGGAAAGGCAAAGCATATGTCACGTGGAGAGAGTTCTAGCCAGTGTGATGAATGCCATCCATCCAAAAACCTTTTTATGGTGCTACTAGTGGGCAAGTTCAGCAGTTTCCACTTTGGGAACCACATTCAAATTCAAAGAGAATTTTAGATTATCTGGCTGCATTAAAAAAGGGGTGGCCAGCAGGGAGAGAGAGGTGAATGTCCCCCTCTACACAGCTTTTGCAAGGTCCCATCTGGAGTACCGTGATCAGGCCTGAGGCCCCCAGTACAGGAAGGATGTGGAGCCCTTGGAGTGGGGTCCAGAGGAGAGCCACTAAAATGATGAAGTACCTCTCCTATTAGGAAAGGTTGAGGGAACTGGGCTTGTTTAGCTTAGAGAAGAAAAAGCTCAGGAGAGACTTCATCATGGCCTTCCAATGCTTGATGGGAGCATATAAACAGGAGGGGGAATGGCTGTTTATGAGGGTAGACAGTGATAGGGCAAGGGGGAACAGTTTTAAACTAAGACAGGAGAGGCTTAGGTTAGATATTAGGAGGAAGTTTTTCACACAGAGGGTGGTGACACACTGGAGCAGGTTGCCCAAGGAGGCTGTGGATGCCCCATCCCTGGAGGCATCCAAGGCCAGGCTGGATGTGGCTCTGGGCAGCCTGGTCTGGTGGTTGGTGACCCTGCACATAGCAGGGGGTTGCAACTAGATGATCACTGTGGTCCTTTTCAACCCAGGCCATTCTATGATTCTGTTTTTATTTTAGATGGGGAAAATATATTTAATTCAACTCCAGTACTGTTTCTGGGACTCCAGCTTTCTAGCAAAGACAGCAGTAGTCACACCAAAAAGGGATGGGCATTCAGCTGCATGCGACACCAGTGACCACCTCTAAGAACTGAGCGTTCTGTTGGGTTTAACAACAGAAGGCCTTGTTGCTTGTTGCACTCTCAGGGGCATAGAAAACTTGGGCTAAGCACATGTGAAGTAACTGCTGGGGAGCAACACAGGGACACACCCACATACAATCCCAACTCAGGCTAAGCAAAGGCACTGCTACTCAGCTCTTGAATGTTTTACCCTAAAACCACACTGCTATGCATCCTGCACTATAGCACTGCCCTGTGCCTGTGGATGTAACCATGGTGCAGCACAGCTGAAAGCAGCAAGCATAGGAAGAAATGCAGCAAAGCCACCACGTTTCTGACTAAATCCAAAGGGCTGACTGAGGTAGCTGAAGGCAAAAGGAGTTGGTTTTTTTTTCCCCTCTCATTTCAGCTGTAGCATTCATGGCTGCCAATAAGTCGTTGGCAGCTGAGTGGCTATATATAGGGTCAAAGTTTGCAAGTGACCTTGGAGCTCTGCACTCCTTAGGGGAACAGCAAAGCAGAAACCAGAGGACAGTGTTTTTCTACTGGTGCCAAGAAAATAATTTTAATCCAGTCAACCCCATTTCCTTTGGGTTGAAACAGTGATTCAGGACACTAGTATCTATTCCTATGGACTCCAGTATGGGTAAGAAATTCCTATTTGGTCTGTCATTAGGCTGAGCTGACCATTTTTCTGATTAGTTTAGCTGTATTCCTACCAGGAAGCATACACAAGCAATTTGCTTACAATAGGGACAGAAAAGCAGCAACGCTCTGCTGCACATTCTGGGGTGGATGCAATATGAACAAAGTAACAAAAGGGAGGACAGACTGCATGCAAAAATACCTCCAGCCCAGACACATAGCACCAAGCAAAACCCAGGTGCATCCTACAAAGCGTTAGAGGTCAGTTTGTGACAGAGGTGAGCACTATTTCACCATGCATCACTTAAAAGGGACACTGGGAAGGATCTGTGCCAAACTTTGAGGCTTCCTGGAAAAAGAAACTGCATGTCTGTGCACTTTTGTGACATCCTGAACAATAATTTGTCATTATTCCAATCTCGAGAAGTCTGCTGACATTTGACATACCCCAATTGCATAAGAAATCAAACTGGGAACACGCTTTGGCTCCAAGGCAGGCTTGTGTTGCAGAGCAGAGTGCAAAAAGCACCAAACCTCAAAGCAGGTCCTTGCAGTGTCCTTTCTAACAGCATAGAGTATTATGGTGTGAGCAGCACTAAAGCTACAAGCCAAGTGCTACATTTATAGAAGTAAAGGTTCCTTTACCTTCAGAATCGTCTGTCAGTGCAGATAAAGGGAAAAGAGAGAGAGGTTCACAAGTTGAGCAGCATTCCAACAGCACAACCAACAGCAGCACAACACTGATGTTTGGAATAGCCCCCCCTCCTACATCAAAGATGAATGATCCAGGAGTGCTCTCAGCTGGAGTTAGAAAGAACCATCCCACACTCTTCCCAGTACTGATGTTGCCACATATGAAACCCAAATTTATTAAGTTTTTAGCCCTTACTGAGAATGCTGTAATATTCTCCAAAGGAGCTCAGCAGCAAAGCACTACCAGGAGCAGGAAAAGAAGGGCAGGAAAGCAAAGAAAACTGACAACTGGAGAGAGAGTTTGCAATAATATGTCACATGAAATACTTCAGTTTGCACACATCCTGCAGCTACCTAAGCCAAGAGATAACATATTGTAGAAGGCACCGCAAAAGGACACATGGCATAACATGATGCCAGTACGCTGGCAGAAGTCCGTGCACATTGGACAATTCTCATCTACTGCCATCAGAATATTTATCATTTGGTTAAAGGCCCTTTGAAAAAATGACTCAGAGTGAACACAGAAAACAGGTGACTGGAACCCAAGAAGGCTGTGGCAAATGCAGATGTTACAAGCTATCTGGGTCTTCCTCACTTTGGGCACTCGCAGCTCCAGTCTACGTGTTTAATTTTACGATGATTTTTTCACTAATATCATCTTCTGCAAAGCACAGATGGATCTGTAGAACAAGGAGTTACTTCCCATGCTTACTGGCCTCACAGCTTTGTAGGCTGATCAAGAAGGACCTTTGAAAATGAAGGCTGGATGGACGGGGACCACACGTACTCCAGCCTTGACCAACTCTGTGGGCCCATTCCAGCCTGGCTGGTGTTTATGTAACATTGATCTTAAAATTAATCAGCAGGAATTCCAACGTTACTTTTAATGCAATCCCTGCTCAAAGATGTTTTGCATTGCCGTAACAGCTACACGGTAACACAGCATCCTCAGAGTGAGTACAGCTGTTACTGCCACAGCTTACCTTGTTCCTCCTCTTCTAGGTCATTCGATATGACATTGTAGAGCGTGTCCAAGGCATATCCAATTATTTCAGAATCTGAACTGGGAAGAAAAGAACCACTTTTCTTTAATAACTTACTCATTTCCAACATCTCTTACTGTTTCTTCTCTACAGCATTGTTTTTCTGCTCAGGCAGTCCCCCTAACAGCATTACTGAAAGCAAGAAGAGCTGATGATGACAGCTATTTTGTAATACTACATTTTTACCAACCATGAGCTGTCCAGACCTTAGATGGAGTCAAACCCTCAGGACAATCACAGAAGCTGTCACTAGAAGCACATATTCCATCCTGAGCCTCCCTTCCAACTTACTCCTCTGTACATTGGGAGAAACCCCTGATAGGAATTCATAGAATGAAATCAAAGAATAGTGCAGAATGAATCAAATAGCTTGGGTTGGAAGGGACCTCAAACATCATTCAGTTCCAAGCATCTCCCAAACAGGCTGTACCAGGATCACCAACTCAGCCCACCTCAGTCATTACAGGTCTGCAAGCTCTTAACATGCTCAGGAAGCTGCTGGGCTGCCCATCCATCATCTCCAGCCATCAACTCACTTTCTGACACCAACGTGTTTTTCTTACTAAGTCCTCCGTGGTGTAGGGAACCTGCTTTAGCAAGGGGGTTGGACTCGATGATCTCTAGAGGTCCCTTCCACCCCTACAATTCTGTGATTCTGTGATTCTTCAGTAGAGTCCTTTTTCTTCTGCATCCAAACAATCTGTAAATCCAGAGCTACAACAAACATGAACAGAACTGAGGGGCAGAAGAGGGAGTAACCATTTTTGCCATTTGCTTTGTTGCTCGAACAGTCAAACAGCATTGAAGCATGGCTGGTCCAAACAAACTGAAACAATGACACACACAGGAAGGCACCTGAGGGTACATCAGGACAAACCCAACAGCTATTTCCATGTCTCACATAGTATCAGGAGAGTACTGTCACAACATGATCTCACTGAAACTTTCACATATTGTTTCCACTAATCTGCAAAACATACAATATAAGGCTTCTGCACCACCAAGGTGGTATTTGCATTTTAAGAAGCTGCAGTGCCAGCTTGCAGCATACTCTACAAACAACCTGTCCAACCAGCAGCCTTAAAAGCCAGTCCTAATTGAGGTCAGCTATCTTTGCTAAGCCACTAATTAAGAATGACATTTACAGCACACCTAAGGTGACCCACCAGCTGAAAGATGATGGAATGAAGCAATCCATAACAATACTGCTTGCATCACTACAGTGAAGGCTTTAGTGGGTTCTCAAAGACACAAATCACCTCCCTTTACATTTCACTCATACTAAACCAAAAGCCAGAAACCATCAACTCTCAGCATTGTTTGTCCAATGACATTAAGTTGTGAATGAAACCTTGCCCTGCTGTCATCCTCAGGTGACATGTGCAATTTTGGCTTGCCATTAGTGTCACGCAACTCACACCAATAGTTTTTAAGCTGGGCTGTAGTGGAATCAAGAAGAGAAACAGCAGCATCTCTTCTGTCAAAGCACATATAGGAAGGTTTGGTCTCTGTAAGCAGCCTCAACCAGCAGGTACACTTCCATTGCCTGGCTGCTTGTTTCCTCTTTCACCTTTACTGACATTTCAGTTCAACACAGTATAACAAAGCCCATGGTTTCTTTTTCCTGTGACTGAAACAATTCCACATTTGCAAAAAAACATGGAAATTACTTCCTGGAGACTCGTGGGGAAATAAAAAGCAGTGTCAGCCTTGCTTTTGCTTTCCTTTTCTCACACAGGAGAGAGAACACAGCAGCTACAAAAGAATAATCAAATATCATACAGATATGGAAGAAGTTAGCCTCATTTTTCTTGCTGGAAGAACAAAACTGGGATGGTAGCATCACATCTTTGCTATTCACTGCCTTGCTTCCATCTGCTGTTCATCACATATATCTGTATTCCCTTGATCGTTCTGTTCACACTGAAACTGTACAGTTTTTGCACTGCAGTGAAAATCTTCAGTCAATAAATTGACCTCCACTGTCTCAAGCATCCACAGAAGACACAGCCCTTCTGCAAAGCACCAATCCAGAACAAGCCACTGGAGCACTCTCCCTTTGTTCTAGGGGCTTCTATGTGGCACTTGACTACAATGTCAGCTCAGTTCCCCATGAATTCGCAAATTACAGCAAAGAACCACATGGCAGTGTAGGTGTCCATATGGTGTGCTGCCAATGGAGGGTACCTCCAAAAGCTTTTACTTCCTCTTCTAAAACAAAGGCATTTCCTTCCATGAATTTCCACCCTGTCTCACATGGAGTAGAAGGAAGCAGAGTGCTTCTGTCTTGTCACCGATGACAGCATGCCAGGAGAGGACTAACAACAAACATATTCCTTCTTACAGCCACTTTAATAAAATGCATACCACAACTCTGAACATTAGGAAATTAAAGCACATAAATAACAGAGGTTCATACCCTATGTAAATAGAGAATACTTTCAGGTATTAGGTTTCAACCAGTTAGAATTATCATGGTGAATTTTAAAAAAATAAGATTTTTGTATAAATAGAACAAAAAGAATGAAATTCCAAGTTAATTTTGTGCTCTGCTGTCCTCTTACACACCAGGAGTTAAGTGGAGCTGCTCTGCTCAACAGACGGTGCCAAACTTCTTTCCTAACAGTCCCTGGTGGGATGTAGCAATGCCCAAACAGGCACCAAGGAGAAGGTTCTCCAGCTGATCATAGCACCTAACTCACACTGCAAAAAGAACTCTCATTTGTGAAGGAGCCTGGAACATGCCTCGAATGTTACCACGTTCCCACATGGCCAATGCACAAAGCTGAAGAACCAGCCCAAGAAGTCTGTTTTCTATAGAATGAGTTTAAATACTTAAGATCTCAGCCCAAGCAGGAGACAGAGCTTAAGGCAATCTACAAGAAACGGTGTAACAAGTAGAACAACACCTCTACTAAACTAAGGAAAGTGGTGCAGTATCTATTCCAGGATAAAGGCTGTGAAACAATGGAAGCTGCCAACAGCTGCAAACGAAAGAGAAACTACACAAATCTGATGCAGCCCCCACTACATGTTTCAAGAGAAGGAGCAACTTATACGTTGCTATTGATATGTTACTGATAAGTTGTTGATATGTTGGCATATGATATATGACAGCAAGACAAATGCTGCTGGCAATACAGCAGTTGTGCATCTTGAACCATTCCATTCATTCTTTTTAAACACCCAATAGGAAAGCACAGGCGCACCTGTCACTGCTCTCACATTGCAGCACTCTGCAGATCAGCTCTATCCCACACACACCACAGAGCTCTGCTGCATTCTGCACCCCAGCACACACCAGAACATGTCAAGACACAAAGCCACAGTGAGCTTCTCTCAAACAAAACACAACCTACAGGCCAGATGGTCCTCTATAGATTAATTTCCTATTACACGTTCAATCAAAGTTCTGTGGTAAGCAGAATTTTTTTTCCCCATCTGAAAACCCCCAAAATGAAGACATATTCACTGCTTTTTAAACTGCTGCCTGAGTCACACAACACATCCCAGCAGAAACCTAGCAAGCACTGATCCTGGAGGAGCAATTGGAGCCCTACAAAGTCCAGACAATCTCCATGTCTGTACCCAGGAGAGTTCTGTCCAACACCTCCACAGCAAGGAGCTCAGTAGCGTTCTGACTCCGCCTCACAGCTCAGATCCGGCCTGATGAGCAGCTCAGGGGATGAAGGCAGCTCCTTGGCCTCATTTTCTGAAGGACTTCTCCTCTGTGCAACTGCTGCTCTCGTGATCTCTGCTGGTACTGTTTGATCCGACAAGCTGTAGAGCTAAAGCTGAAGGCATGAGCTGTAGACAGCCAAGGGAACAGCAGTAGCAAGGCACCATTCTTAGACCGGCCCATAGCTCCTTCCCAGCTGGTGGAACCTGCCAGGTGAGCCTGGCTGCCAGCAGCCCTCAGAGAGAACTGGAGGGTTTCTGCTTAAGCAAAGCAGGATGCCACTGTCAGGTAGGTTCTCGAGGACTCCTTCCAGATACCAAATCACTGCTTTCCTGATTTCTGTTTGTTGTAGCACTTCTCCTTTTCATGCATACACGTGCAAGTATCCCATACATGCCTTTATGACATTTTAAAAACAAATAAGTGAAGAAAAAAAAAGGAGCTTTATGCTCAAGTTCAGACTGACAGCATCACAATGCAGCCACCCTAAGTATGCAACAGTTGAGGCCCCAATCACAGTAGCACAGAGAGCTCTGAAGTTACACCATGTGGGTGCTGTCACATACAGCAGTGTACAAAACTGAGATGGACAGTAAAACAAATTAAGTTCCAAACAGCATATTCTATTTTGCAAAGCTATATTCTAATTCACCTCTAGTATTTACACTAGAATAACTATATTAGTAGCTATCCATTCTATGTGAAGGGGGCACAAATCTCTTATTTGAACCTTTACAAATAATATTCCTTATAACAGAATCTTCGTAGTGATTCAATCAATAGCATAAACGTGGGGGAAAAATAAAACCATATTTGCTGACATAATTACTCACTCTTAAATTCTACCAACTGTCCAAGAGCAGGTTGGTTTGGGCTGTTTCAAATCCTTTAATTAATACTGTAACTTTAGTTTTACCCTACACTTACCCCTTTTATAGAGTGAGACAAACACTTTTGAAACACGGAGATGCAGTTTGCTGCTGTTTGACCCAGAACTGCTCCTCCCATCCCTAACAGTCCCACCCATTCTGTTCTGTTCAGGTACACTCTCATCACACTGTTCACCATAAACAGTCACCACAAAGCCCCCAAGAGCCCAATTCCCTTCCAGCTGTGTAACCATGCAGGAAAAGGTTTGAATTTATCTCTATCAGCAGAAGGAAGGCACCCAATGGGAGCCCTACCCACAGCAGTATTACTTACCGGTCAGTCTGCAGGACGTGTACTAGGTGCTCCATGGCTTGGATGCCCACCTCCAGCCGGTACTTCTGCAAGGGGAAAACATGGGGTTGGCAACAGGCAGCTCTAAGCCCAAACAACGCTATCAGCACCACAACCAAGCATCTATGTAAACAAGCTGCTGCCCAGAAGGTTTCCCTTAGGAAGCCCCTCTAAGAGTCCGTCAAGGGACCTTCCCAAGATCTCCTCCCACGAACACCCCCAAGGAACTCCAGGCCCGCCTTGAGATCCCCGCTGCTCACCTTTGACAGCGCTTTAAGGGCGCGTACGGCGTCTCGTCGGTCATCTAGCAGAGTAGAAGAGGCCACCCGGTCGCACAGCTTCTGGATCTGGAAAGCACCGGGCGTAGGTCACAGCGCGGCCCCACAGAATCACAGAATGACCCGGGTTGGAAGGGACATCAAGGATCATGTAGTTCCAACCCCCCTGCCTGGCAGGGCCACCAAACATACACATTTACTAGATCAGGTTGCCCAGGGCCCCGTCCAAGCTGGTCTCGAACACCTCCAAGGACGGGGCATCCACAACCTCCCTGGGCAGCCTGTTCCAGGGCCTAACCACTCTCCTAGTGAAGAACTTCCCCCTAACATCCAACCTAAATCTTCCCTCTTATTAACTTAAAACCATTTCCCCGTGTCCTGCTATTGTCAGCCCTTTCCAAGAGTTTACTCCCCTTCTGGCCCCTCCAGGCCCGATCCCCGTCCCCGCCCTCTTCCTATGTCCCTCACCGTATCGGCTCCCGATGGCTGCGGCCCGGCGCTGGGCCCCCCCATAACGCCCCGCAGGAAGTTCATGGCGGTTCGGCCGCGATCCCCCCGGCCCCGCACACCCCCTGCCCCGCTCCACCGTTCCCAGCCCCGCCGCCACCCCCGCGCCGGAAGCGGCCACTGCGCATGCGTCGGGACGTGGCGCCGACGTGTCCTCCGGCGGGGGCGGGACCACAATGGCGGCACCTCCACCGCGCAGCGATCATCCCCATATCCCCGCCCACTCCAAGGCACTTCCGCCGGAAGCACCGCCCCCCCAATGACCCCTCCTATCCTACAGACGAGACTTCCGCCGGAAGTACGGCAGCACCCCGTGCCGTCGGTGATCTTAGCGCACAGACTTCCGGCGGAAGCGCAGATCCGACCCGCGCCCCGCGGACGTCACGTCGCACGGCCCCTCCCTCCGCCCTGTGACACCGCTGCCGGCCCCGAGCAGGCCCCGGGGGGAGCGACGCGGTCCCGCGCACGCCGAAGTCTCTTTCCCCGGGTGAGCATCGTGCGAGGTGGGGGTGAACGGAGCGCGGGGTCCGCAGCGCTTCTGGGGCCGCTCTGTCCTTCGCGATGCGACGCCTTCGGGCCTCGGCCGTGCGGCGGGGCTGGAGTTTTCGTTTCTTCTAATGGCTAGGGGGTGCCTCTCTGTTCTCCAGCCCTATGGGTGGCTTCTAGGGGAAGATCCCTACGCCCCCAGTGGGTTTATGAGGGCCTCTTGTTTTGTTCCTATGCAGAGCGCGGTGTGTTCGAGGGTTTTGTTGCCCTTCACCTCGGAGAGCTGCATCACGCAGCTCCGTGGGTGCGCAGCAGCATCCTTAAAACGGAGATTTGGCGTTGCTACGGTGGTGGGGTGCCAGGCACCAGAAGAGCCTGTGCGATAGAGGGGAGGGAGGGGGGAAGATGCGGCCATGGCTTCATTTCACCCAGGAAACATTATTTCATTTTATGGCTTTTATGATTGCTGCCCAGGGAGGTTGTGGATGCCCCGTCCTTGGAGGTGTTCAAGACCAGGTTGGACGGGGCCCTGGGCAACCTGATCTAGTAAAGGTGTATGTTTGGTGGCCCTGCCAGGCAGGGGGGTTGGAACTACATGATCCTTGAGGTCCCTTCCAACCCGGGTCATTCTGTGATTTTTGGCAGTCTTTGAGCCTTTTATACATGCAATTCAGTGTGCCAGCATTCTGTTTTGTTGCAGAGTGAAGCGTGAAGATGCCTGAAGTGGTTCTGATCTGCTAAGACACAGGGTGCAGTACTTTCTTCTTAGCTCAGCTGTTGTGCAGGCTCTTGATGTGCAACCTATGTGCCTACAGTGTTCTGTTCTCTGACCTACAGTGGTGGAGGGATGTGAAGGCAAAGAGAACTCCTAGTATGCTTTTCTTGTTCATATAAAGTGCTTTCAGCTGTCTTAGGGTCTTTCTGTTTCCCTTCTTTATGCTGTAAATTTGGGAGCAGGAGCAGAATAAGGTCAGTCTCCACCTCAGTGACAGCGGTTTTTCTGCAGTGTAGCCATGCTGCCCTGCTCAGTGCTGTGTGGCACAGTGCAATGCAGTCACGAAGTGAGCCCTCCTATGGACATGCACAACCCTTTTAGGAGAGCTGTGTTAGCATAACAAGCCCCTGGCAGAAGATCTGTGTTATGCTGTGATGAACAGGTACCACATTCTCGACTTTACATTCCTAGCTCAGAAGATGTTACTGCCAAACTGGTCTTGCTTTGACTGATGGAGTTAATTGATACTTAAAAAGGCATTCTGTGTTCATTGTGACCATTTATGTGTCTGCAGGGTCGTACCTGGCTTGAGGAAGCTTTCTTATTCCTAAGGGAACACCATCCTGCTTCCAGACTTGTTCGGGGCTCTGGTAGCTTGAGTGTAATCCTTGTTTACCATTGGAAATGTTCTTGTAATACTCCAGCTGGCAGATTTTGGCTCATTGTAGGGAACTATGATCTGTTTTGTATGAATTTTTCATTAGCAGCATAAAATCTCTTCTGTTTTAGCACAGCTTAAACTGGAGAGAGAGCACAGGGAGCGAACCATTCAATATACTGATCTTACTGATGTCTTTATGGCTTTATAGCTATGTTGTTCTGCATAAAACTGAGGTTTCAAATTATACATCTACAGACGAGCTTAGAGAGTATAGTAGGGTACTGATCATACACTGAACAAACAGCATCTTAACACTCAATGTTGAATTTGATTATTCCCTCTCTTTGTAGCAATTGTGACACTGGATGTCATTTCTTTTGAGAGCATTTGACAAATGAAGATCTTTGCAACTGAGGGATTATGTGAGAATTATTTAGAGTGGTGAGGTCCTGGAACAGGCTGCCCAGGGAGGTTGTGGATGCCCCGTCCTTGGAGGTGTTCAAGACCAGGTTGGACGGGGCCCTGGGCAACCTGATCTAGTAATTGTGTATGTTTGGTGGCCCTGCCAGGCAGGGGGGTTGGAACTACATGATCCTTGATGTCCCTTCCAACCCAGGTCATTCTGTGATTCTGTGAGAAGAGCAACATATTGGGCTGATGGATGTATCTGGTGACAAACCAGGAGGAAGGCACAGAAACTGTTGCTGGATGGTAGTGTCCAAAGAGAGGGAGCTGAAGGGGCTTCCTGGGGGGGAGGTGGCAGTGACTGCAGGTGCTGTTGTTGCTGTTATTTGGGTGAATGTAGGCTCTTTTGGATGGTCTTGATAGTCATATGCTTAAAATACACAGCGCCATCAAGCTCCTCTCAAAAAACCATGAAAGAAAAAAGCAACATAAAACAAAACTCACCGCAGAACAGCTTGATTGGAAAGAGCCGCATGCCTTGCCCTGGGGCTCAGCCAATTCAGATCCTATTGGATTTGATAAAGGAGATAATAAAGCAAAGTAATTATCTGAGTTATTATTGAGGTTCACTGAGACTTACTTGCAGATGGGGGGTGATATGCGTACTTACCTTGCAGAGCAAGGAAGGGAGAAGTTGCTTTCAGGAATGAACAGGGCTGGCAGGGACCTTCAGTTGTGTTCTCAGTATTGTTTTGGTCAGTGCTTATTTTGCTTTTGCCTGCAATATTCCCAGTATTGCAGGGCTGTGTGTGCCAGCTGGGCTGACCATTGCAGCAAAGTTTTTTGCTTTATTCAAGGTGTGGCTGCTCACGCACTGTATTGCAGCAGTAGGGTATCACATGGATCACAGCAGCAAGCATGTTCTTTAAGGCATTATTTGGTTGTCTATGTTAGGAAAAGCAGTTCATAACTGTGGTTGGTTCTCGGCCTTCTGGAAGCCCCAGTTTTACCTCTTATGATGGTTTGGGTTTAGGAGAAACCTGTCCAAGATGGAGAAAACATCTCTCTCCTTCTTTTTTACCTTTACTGCTGCTGGGTGCAAAGCAGTGTGATACCTTCTGGAACTTTGCTCTCTGCATAGGTAACATCTGATTTTCAAGAGTGTTTTGCCAAATGTTATTTTCAATTTAAATGGTATGTTCCAACACAGTAATCAATCTTTACACAAGAATGCAAGAACAAGCCTCGCTGCTGCAGATATTTGTGAAGCTGTAGGTCCTTGTACCTTTAGCCATGGGAGAATTGCTGCTGTCAGAGTATGGAAGATGAAACTTGCCTGTCAGTGCATCAAAAACATTAATTTGCTTATATCTATCTATCTATCTATTATATATATATATATATATATATATATATATATACACACACACATTATATATATATATATATAAATAAATATATAAAATAAAGCAAAGCCTGCATCTCCTTACTATGTCACCTTCATAACAGAATCACAGAATTATCAAGGTTGAAAAAGACCTAGAAGATCATCTAGTCCAACTGTTACCAATACTTCCCAGCTAAATCATATTCATCAACACAACATCCAAACGTTTCTTGAACGCTCCCATGGTCGGTGACTCCACCACCTCCCTGGGCAGTGCATTCCAATGCCTGACTACCCTTTCTGAGAAGTAATACTTCCTAATGTCCAGCCTGAATCTCCCCTGATGCAGCTTAAAACCATTCCCTCTAGTTCTGTCACTGATTACACGAGAGAAGAGGCCAACACCCATCTCACTACAACCTCCCTTCAGGAAGTTATAGAGAGCTATAAGGTCTCCAACCTACCCCAGTGCCTTGTCACATGTACCTGGTCACACTGCTGCCTCTACGTGCTAAGGAAAATTGTAACAGAAACTTTGCTTTGAGGAAAAACAAAAGCTTCCCTAATATGGGAGATGTGATAGGTAAGATGTGTGTTGGTGGATGTTGTGACTGCTCTGCACTTTGTGTCCCACTGTACTTCTTCAGAAACAAATTGTCGCTGCCTTCCCTTGCAAATGGATGGATGGTACGGTCTTTGTTTTGATGTTTTGTTTTGTTTTCCATTCCTAAATGAAGGATTAACAAACACAGTTTAAGAAACTGAACTTTTGTGCTGAAAGATGATGACAGTCTGAATGCATGCCATTAATTCAGCGTGCCCTTGAGCAATTATTGCTACACTCGATAGCCAACCACTTGAGCACAATTGTTCTAACTGAGCTATGTCTCATTCCTTTATCTGTTAACAGTGTCATCAAAGGGCGCTTTTCGCAGAGCTGAGGGAAGTCTGCAGTAACCCTGTGCAGGAATGTGACCAGATGTAGCTCTGCTGCTGTCACAGAGATAATACTTATTTCAGCGCCATCCTTCATTTGTAGTTGGTGTTGCTTTTCAGAAGAAAATATCCTTTGTTTTGGCGGATCCTTGTCCTACAGTCTGGATTGCTCAGATTGTTACTCCTTGATTTGCAAGTATTTATCCGAAAACTAGAAAAAGAGCTCCTGTAGAGTGTGTTTATGTTTGTGGCTTCTGTTAGTGCCCGGCAGAACATAGAGTTAACTGCTGGTTTCAGCCCTGTCTGTTAACGTTGGTGCAGATCAGCAATCGCCTTTGTTGGCACTTAGGCAGTTTATGTTTTGGCTTCAATGTCCTAGATACATTCAGCTCCCAAATGGCCAGGCCTGCTAGGACTTGGGTCCAGGGCCTTGAGGAGGTGCAGCACTACTTGGGTACAACCAAGGTGTAAATCTTCAGTAGACCAGGGTTCATGGGACCCGTGTTGGTTGATAACGAGCAGTGGTTGCCTTCTAATGGCTTAGAGGTTCATTAAGCCTCTTCTATGTCTATAAGAATCTTTGAAGAGCTGGTGCAGGGAATAATGCTGAAACAGGTGAAGAGTTATACAGATGGATCGTGTTGAACAGTGGTATTCTGTGATGTAAAAATCCTTTCACTTGAAACATGGGCAGGGATGGACTGAACACGTCTCTCTCAGCAACATATGATCCCATTTTTCTGTGTTGTACAGGAAGAGTTTGCTGTGTGTGATCATTTTGCAGTTGTCTTTCTCGGGTTTTCTGCAAGGTTTCAGTAGCCTTTCCTGAAATAGCACAGCTTTCAGTGAGGAAAAATTTGTGTTGTGATATGGATCTGGTGTGGTGTAAGAACTCCCTCCCAGGTTATTGTGTTTTGTACCCAGAGGCATTTTCAGCTCTCTATGCGGTATGCAGCAATTTGTTAACATATGTACAGTGCTGAATGCTGTATTCATAGGGATGTGTGCTGGCTGTGATTGGCTCTTTAATAGGTTCTGGTTTTTAGAAAAGAAATTAGGAAGTTCCGTCCCTGTGTTTTCTCTCAAGTGCTTGTGGTGATTGTGGCACTGTGCTCTTACCTCCTTGGGGACATGGCAGCAGAAAAGGGTTGTGTCACCTGTTTCTTTACTCTTTTAAGGTTGGCCTTTAAGTAGAACATCCATGTGCAAGCCGTTGCTGTTGTATGAGTCAGGTCAGCTAGATCATCACACAGTTCACATTGAGTTTCTCTAGATGCTACTTTGAGTATGGTCATGGCTCAAGCCTGTGGCACTCAGTTGTATTCTTGGAAATAATTTTGGTAATTATACCTAAAAAATAAATGTCGTTTGGGAATTCCCACAAGTCCCAGTTAATTCCATGTTCCCGATTCTTGGAGGATTGTCTTCAAAATTCTGGATAAGCCCACATAAATTTCTTGATTTCTTATCTCCATGTTCAGAACTGGTGTTCCAGACCTTGCCTGCTGCCTGTGAGTTTTGAGAACATTGCTTTGAGGGCAATTCTGACTCGTGTTGTTTGGTAACAGTTTGAGGTACTGTTTGTGGCTTGGTTGAGGTTATTCTAATAGTCCATCAGCAAAAGTACTTGGGTGTTTTGTTTTTCATCAGGTCCTGTTGATGCCAAATCTGATGCGTTTGTGATACTCCTGTGTGCATTTCACCTTTAATTACGGGCTCTTTTGAGCTGAAGTTGATTTCTAAATTTCTCCTTGTGTGCTTTCTGCCTTTGGCAAGCTGTGGAGTGAACAACCTTTTACATGGCCCGTAGATTTGATTGCTGAGCTGAGGTTATTTTCATAAGAAAACAAATCTTATTTTAGGTTCATGGGGACTGGAATATCTAGAGAGAGAGAACTGAGAGTGCTGGACTCTGAAGCCTGCAGAGCAGAGGACTGGGGTGGGAGATACATTACCACTGTGTACCATGATAAGATCATGCCTCCAGGTAGAAAATAGCAGCCGGTGTGCAGGAATTGCAGGTGGAAGGTCTACTCACATATGTCCTAGTTTCATCTGGGACAGAGATTATTTTCTTCATAGTGTCTGGTAGGATTCTCTGTTATGGCATTAGGAGAAAAACAGAGTTGATATCACAGTGATGTTTTGGTCATTGCAGAGCAGTGCTGCACAGAGCCAAGGACATTTTGGCTACTTGTACTGTCGTGTCCAATAAGGTGGCTGGGAGGCACAAGGAGCTGGGAGGAGTCGGAATTAGAACAGCTGGCCCTGACTGGCCAAAGGGATATTTTGTGCTGTATGTGTAGCAGAAAATGCTTGAAACCAGTGGAGAGTTGGTCAAGGGGTGCTGCCGCTGCTTGGAGACTGACTGCGCATTGGTTGGCGGGTGTTGAGCAATTGCTTGTTTTGTTTATATAAGATTATCATTACTGCTATTTCTTCCTTTTCAGTCTTAGTAAATAGTTTTTATCTCAGTGCATGTGTTCTGTTGCATTGTTGGTTGGTTGGTTTGTTTGTTTCCCCAGTTCTCCCTCATCACATTAGGATCCATTCCGACCTTCATGATTATTCTATGACAGATACAAAATGTGGTCGTCCTGGACCACTCATACGTAATGCTTTGGTCACCCTTAGCATGTAGTGGTTTCTTTTTCCACTCTTTGGGGCATGTGCTTCAGCCTGCATAGCTTCAGAACATCAGTGCTGCTGTCTTTGTTTTATGTGTGTGATGGCAGCTTTATCTTAGGACAGGGTAGGAAGTGCCCCTTTTACAAGGGGCTGAGCAAAAACTTCATTTGTTTTCCCTGTTTCTTCTCAGTGAGTATAAGATGTAAAGATTCCTGCCTGTTAACATTTACTCCAGCATATGTTGTATATTTAATCCAAACTTTGGGGGCGGATTTTGAATTCATTCATGTAATTGTTTGACTTCTAATATCACTACGGTCATTCTTTTATAAGGCCATTATGGTATATAGAGTTGTCTTCAAGCTAACAGGAATATTTTTAATTGCAGCATTCGACCCTGTGTACCAAAGAAATGGTGATGGAGAAGCCCAGTCCCCTGCTTGTAGGGCGGGAGTTCGTCAGACAGTACTACACTCTGCTCAATAAAGCTCCTGATTTCCTGCACAGGTAACTCTGACACAACAGTAACCAATGGTTTTGAACAGAAGCACATGCTCTTTATCAAAAATCTGATACTCAGTGGTTTCTGAGTGTGGCAGGAAATTGACCTGATTAACTTCTGGGTTCTTGGAAAACACGTTACAGAAAAACCCTTTAGATTCCAGAACAAGATGTATTTATAAAGATGTATGGTTGTTCTCAAGGTATTTCCTGCCTGGATAAGTGAGCTGTTTCTCAGCTTTAAGATGGTAATGTGGAGGTAGGAAAGTTACAGGTGAAGCACCTGCATGCTGCACTTGAGACAAACGTGCTCTGTTTCAGTATACTGAATGTTGTATTGTCCCTTGGAGTTTTTGCCTAGGTCATGATTGGAGATCTAAGTATAGAAGTCAGAGCCTGGACAAGGCATTGATACATACAGAAATCTTATTTACCTGTGCTGCTCCAGATGTGTTCCTTCTTTTTATGGTTCTTATTGCCTATGTACATTTTGCCACTTAAGATTTTGCATTTCCACATTTGGATTCAGAGCAACACAGACTTCTGATAAAGGTGAAGTTAGCTTTGCCAGTGTTTGTTATTGCTGCTGTTTTTAGAGCAATTACTGTTTGGATCTCTCTTCTCTTAGAACATCAGGTTGATTGTGGAGAAGTGGAACTGTTGAAGAAGTTAGAGCTCCCTGATGGGAAGCTGAAGCCTTCAGACTTGTGAATAATGTCTCTTTTCATCTGGAGCAGTGAGATAGGGAAAATGGATGCTATCATTTTTACTTAAATCACTGAGCTGCTGTGGAGCAGTGTTTCCTTTTTTTTCTTAGTTTAAATGTAGATCTTAAGGTGTAGGATTGCCCGAGCAGCATGTTTCCAAGTGCTATGCTTTGTAGTCTTAACTGGAGACACAAGCAGCATTTTCATTAGTCGCAGGTTTGTTCCTTGCCCCAACCCTTGAACAAAAGAGTTAGACAGCAGCTAACAAATATATCCATGTAACACACTGGTACCTGTGTATAGACTTGCAGTTTTCTCTTATCCAAGAGTTGTGTTCCTTATGTGTCATTTCTGGAGCATCTCCCCAGATGGCCTGGGAAAGGACTGTTGTCTTGTAGTCTCTGTCAGCAGTTAAGATCTTATCCATATACCTAAACATCAGTTGCCTGTGAAGATCAGGCAGTTGAAATTCTTCTAAGAGACTTAGAAAGGGTGTGATAACACCAACAATTAAACCCTCATCGAAGAATGCAATTGAACTCGTGATAGCTGAACAGCCAGGTAATTGCTGAAGGGTAGAAACCTCCAAGTTGATCAGACAAGTTTATTGTGAAGTGTGCTGTCATTTCCCTTTAAACCCAAAAAGTATTTGCATAAAGAGACAGAAAAGAGATGATGAGATGTTTATATGGTGTTTTACAGCTTAGTATGACAGGTGTAAGGGGAATTTTATTGATTGTGCTGGGAGGTTGCCCTTATATTTCTGTAACATTTGTTTCAATGATGGTTGAATATAGGGATAAATCACCCGTACCTCAAACTCACTATGGAAAGTAGTCTGTTTTGTTTGCAAAAGCATTTACCTGTAATGATAGCAACTGTAACCTTAGCAGGACTTGGAAGAGGAGAGCATGTGTTTTGTTTTAGAAAGCAAAATAATGCTGGTGTGTTTGTCCTCTGGCTGCTTCAGCCAAAGAGCAGGCAGCTATTTCAGATTTGCCTTGCCCCTGCTTCCCCTTTAATGCAACATTAATTCCATTGCATTGACATTAACACCTGCTACATGACCATCGTAGAGATGGCATTCCTGGTATGTATTAGATGTGGGCTGATACTTCCAGTTTAGGGTGGCATAAAATTTGTAGCAGGCTGCACATGAGGCAAAAGGGTGTCACTATAGTGAGTAGAGACACTCAGCGTGTTGAGGGCATTTGCCTCTTGTGTTCATTGGCCACACCTTGTGTCTGTGTGATGCTCTTCTGAGAGGGTACCTTCTCTCTGATCTTCCTCCTGCTGTGAGTTCAAGCAACAATTTGCACATTGCCATAGAAACATTTTGAATTCATGGCTTCCCAGAACCTGATGGTGAAAGCAAAGGATTAATTCTTGCAGTGAGCAAGAGATTTTGGCAGCAAGTGTTAATGCTCTTGATTTATCCTTCAAGGGAAATGCACCAAGTGTCTGTCACCTGTTGTTTTCCAAAGCTTATCAAGGGACATGCAGAGAGTGCATATTTCTATGTATCTGGGGACTCAGTAGAGCCTCCTTTCCTGATCTGTAATTCCCATTTGTTACGTTTTCTGCCTGACAGAGAATTTGAGCAGTTCCTTAAAAGCAAGTTAGAACTACTGGTCTCCCTGTGGAGGTACTTGGTGGGATACACTGACCATCAGAGAGTTAAAGGGTGGTTTCCCACCTGCCTGCATGCTGCTTCAACTGAACCTTATTTATGTTAAAGAGTCCTAGAGCATGCTTAAAGCCACGGTTATGCAGCTGGTACCAGAGGAAATAGTCTGATATGTTCTAATTACTTGTTGGACACTTAAGGACAGTTGTAGTCTTGGCTTGATATTTGTAGGAAATTGGAACTGGAAGGAGTTTTTTGGGTTTAGTGGGATAAAAAAAGAAATGGCAGATAAACACATTCCCATGTTTGATTCCTTGTCTTAATGCTGATGTTGTGCACAACTTGCTTAGCCAGAGACAAACATTTCGTATTCTTGCTATATGTGTGATAAATAGTTCATGGAAATACAAAAAGGAAATGTTATTTCATAAACCAAGCAGCATCAAGGTGTGGGTATTAGCAGAATCCTTTGAAGTGGTGAAATATCGGGATTGAGACCTCATCACGGTCATTCCTGAGGCAAAGCTTGATTTGAAATGAAACACAACATTATGTTGTTGCCTTCTCTAATATTAATGTTAACTTACAGAGTATTATGCATTTGTCACATGTTTTTTAAACTGGTAGTAAAAATGCAAAATGTGACTTAGGCATTTCAAGACTCAGAACTTGAAAGTGGAAAGAGGGTGCAAAAATATCCCTGAAATGTAAGAAAAATATTGGAAGCAAGTGTATGATGCAGAGGGCAGGGGAAAGTGGTTTTGAAAACAAGTCCAAAATTGGGTCAAGAAATGGTTTTCATTTTTGTTTTTTATTGGTTTAAGAGCTCAGTAGGCATGTGCTCTGTGCAAGGTGAAAAAGCCACTGCTGTCAGCTGGGTGGCATAAACATGGAATGCGAGCTTTGTGCTAAAAGTTTAACAGTGGAGAGGTGGTAAGAAGTGATGCTTCAAATTTTGTATATTATTGTGCAGCGAGTGCAAATAATGTAACATTTCCTATCTAACTGTAAGAATTTACTTTCCCACAGGTGGATGGTTTTAATGTTCAGGGAACTCCAAGACCAAGTAGCCAGCTCAGTTATAGTGGGCAAACAAGACTGCTGAATGCTTAACTCTGTTTCCTTCTGTAATCTTGGAATTGATCTTGAATTTTGCTGAAATTCCAAATACATTGATATCTGTAACTGGTGGCCAAAATACTTGTTGGTCTTGGCTTTTGTTTTTTCTTTCTTTTTTTCTTTCTTTTTTCCTTCATTGATATTTACTATCTTTTAATTTGCAGGTTTTATGGCAGGAATTCTTCTTATGTCCATGGAGGACTGGATGCTAGCGGGAAGCCACAAGAAGCAGTGTATGGCCAAGCTGTACGTATCAACACTGGGCCTGGAGTCCTTAATAATGTTCAGAACTTAATGTAGTTTTTAATTTTTAAACAATTTGTTTGCCTCTCCTATTTGGGAAATAGCACATTGCAATAGTGCCTCCTGTTTAGACACCTATATGGATCTTTTATGGCTTTTTTTTCTTGATTGCTGCTGCTGTTGCTGTGGGTTATGTTTGATATATCAGCTTTTCATCCAGATGCAGAAAATATATTTAGGAAGGGTAACCTTTTTGACTGCTCTGAACATTATTTGAATCATGATGAAAAACTTTGCAATAACAGTTCCCTGAGCTCAGGTAGATCCTTTGCAGTGAAAGATGTTTCTGGCTTCCTGCATTTTCCTTTTGAGCTTCAGTGGGGGGGCTTTTTCTGTTTGTTGAGACTTGGGTGCAAAGCTATATAGAGCTCAGTGTAGCTAAAATATAACTGTCTGTTTCCAGGAGATACACAAGAAGGTGATGTCATTGCAGTTCAGTGAGTGCCACACCAAGATTCGTCATGTGGATGCTCATGCCACTCTGAGCGATGGGGTGGTGGTGCAAGTCATGGGGGAGCTGTCCAACAATGGGCAGCCCATGAGGAAGTTCATGCAGACCTTTGTACTTGCTCCAGAGGTAAGTAGCTGTAAGATCATGTTTAACTTCAAATGGCGTGTGCCCCAAAGCTTAAATCTCCAATCCATTCACATTGCTGAGTGCTGATGCATTGTATATGCAACAAAGTGTGTGTTGCTCTTTTACAGGGGTCTGTTCCAAACAAGTTCTATGTACATAACGATATCTTCAGATATGAAGATGAAGTATTTGGGGATTCTGAAGGAGAACTTGATGAAGGTGAGAAGAACTGTATTTGTGGTGTAGAGTTGGTCTTGTTCCTCTAACTTTGCCTATCTTTCAGAGTGTTTGGAGGACATGGAAAGATGCGAATTGGTCCATTCTCATGTAGTGTAGTATGTGGCTAAGGGAGAGTGCAGGTGATAATATTGAGACTATCTGCTGTCTTCAACACTGGAAAACGGAGGTCTTACGTTAACACTTTATTTCTTTGGAGACTACACTGGCTTTTGGGGTGGACAAGACTTGGAGAAGAAGGGTTGTAGTGAGCAGTAGTAGTTTTGCTACATCTGAGTGTTGTTTAGTAGACTAGATTTCTGTGGTCAATCAAATAAAATGTAACTGATGTTTCAAACCTGAAATGTAGTTCACTCCCATATCATCATCATGGTCAGTGGTTCATTTCTGTCCTCAAGCTGAACTTGACTTTATTGTTCTGGGTGATTTTTTTTTTCTTGCCTAGTCTGCTGAGCCAAAACAAATCAAAGGAGTGTACAACCGGGATGTACTGGGCAACTTCAGGGATTTATTTAATCTCAACAGCATGGAACAGAACATCTTAGACAAATAATTCTTCTTGTGTTTGAGGTTTACTTTATTAGCTTTAGGTACTGTGATCTTAAGGGGCAATAATGTTTCTTTTCTATGGACAACATATGAAAGTGTCCTACTGTTCTAAAAGGTCTTTAACCCCTCCTCACAGTAGTAGTAGTGGTATATCTCTGGGGTATCCTTTTCATAAAAACAGTAAAATCAAAGCCTTTTAAAAGAACAGAAGGAGCTTTCAGTTTTCTTCTCAGCTCATTTTGCCTTATTTTGTTGATGATGTGTGATTTTGTTTTACTACTAGTTCAGAGTGCTTGTACTGTATGTGAGGCTTGTGTATGCTTGCAGAGGTGCTCAAGGGATTCTTTCTTTCATGGCAGAGTCTGAAGAGGAGGTGGAGGAAGAACAGGAGGAAAGACAACCATCACCTGAACCTGTGCAAGAAAATGCAAGCAGTACCTACTATGAAAATCATCCTGTCACGTAAGAAGGCCATTTCATTGTAGCATTGTTTTCTATAATAAAAACAATAGAATTGTTTTGGGTTTAGACTTTGGATGTGATTTATTGGGTAGTCTAGGAAACTGCACTTAAACTGCTATGATCTATGCTGTGTCAGCATCACATTTGAAATACTGATTTTGTGACTGGAGAGAGAAAGGAGGGGAGGTTTCATGTCTGTTACTACTTTTCAGTTCTAGTTTCAAACATGAAACTAGATGAAAAGGCAATAAGTGTGTTTATGTACATACTTAATGTCGTCTTCATTATGTGAGCTCACAGTAGTGATTTGTTATAATCTGTAGGAACAAGTGTTTTAATGTGAGGGTGGTTAATGGTAGGTTACTCCTCAGTTTAGCTGGTGCTTGAAGTTGAAAGGGAAAAGTAATTTTTGAGAAGCTGCCCTGAAAGAATATACTGTTTTTTTTAAGTGCTTTTTGAAGCACATTGGCATTGCTTTTAAAGAGCCAGAACTGGCTGTCTGGTTTCCTTATGAAGAGAAACAGTTCTTGAGTTAATCATCTATTCGTTCAAGGGTTTCTGTGTCTAATTTTCAGATATTATTTTTTTTTGCAGAAAACTGTAAAATGTCCTCACATTAGTAGAAATAAAGTCTGGCTTAGTGTGCAACTATAAGATTACAGCTTAACTTAATACAATATCATATACAAAGGTACCATATGGTAGCAACTAGAAAATCAATCATTGTAACATCAATCATTACTGCTGTATAACTTTAAGAAAAAGCCATAAGAGGGAAGCAATTGAAAAGCTGCATAAAATGTATTTGACTATTGTAGCAATGGTATAGAGGAGACACTGGAAGAATCATCTCATGAGCCTGAGCAGGAATTGGAATCGGAAACAAAACCTGAAGAGCTGAAGACTGAGGTAGAAGAAAAGGCTCTTGAGGAGCTGGAAGAGAAGTCTCCTTCTCCACCTCCTGTAGAACCTGTTTCACTACCCCAAGAACCACCAAAGGTCAGTTAAAATACGTATCTGTGTTTCTTTGTGTAGATGGTAAGGCAGAAGGTTTGGCTCTGATCTTAGTCATTTTGAGTGGCCAAACACTTTTCAGTATCTGAAACTGTCTAGATTTAAATCTTCAACTTAAATTGTGAAATGTCACAAAAACCAGTTCTTTTTCAATGCTGTTCAAGTTATGTATTATAAATGAAATGTTCTGTGCGTGTGTGATTTTATGCATGTGTTAACCCTTTTAAATGTGTAGTTAAGGTATACTAGAAAAACAACCCAGACCACCACCAATGAAAAAAACTCATGCAATGGGAACCACTGCTCTTCCTTTTAAAAAATTAAAAATAAAAACCAAACCCATGATGCTTTGGCACTTGGAAAATGACCCATAGTATAGTTTTTAAAAAAGCCTGAAGGCTTTCATTGTCTCCCTTAGAAGCAGGATGCCTAATTTTAAGAAATGCCATGCGCCATCTGATATATTAACGTGGAGGTAGCTGAAAGAGATGGGAGGAGTGGATGACAGCTGGAGAGAGGTCATTCTCTAGCTCCGACATCAGTCTCCCGTATCTTTTCAAAACTATTTCTCTTTGCTGTTTTTATTTCTAACTTCTGGCATCTGCTCTCTTCCTTTGGGCAGAAGACACTGAACGTTGCAGGACTGTCAGTGCTAGGGAAGCAGTGAGCTGGGGATGCTGAGCGAGCCCAGCTTGTTTCAGTGGTGGCAGTGAGAGCTGCACACCCTGCTCTGTTACTGTTGGAGTCTCCAAATGGCTTGAACTGCAAATCCTGCTATGTGTTTGTAACATTAAATAGTCAGCTATGAACCAAAAGTATGTTTTCAGCAGACAAGTTTCCCTGTAGGAATGTCAGTGGTTTGCCATGATTAGTAGCCTAGGTTTGTTGCATTTCCTGCAGGCTTTCTCTTGGGCTTCAGTGACCAGTAAAAACCTGCCTCCTAGTGGTACTGTTTCCTCCTCTGGAATTCCGCCCCATGTTAAAGCACCGGTCTCACAGGTAACCCATCTGTGAACACCTTGGATTGTCTCATTACTTCTACAAACTGCTTCCGTTTTTCAATTAACAGATCGATTTGTTTGACTTTCATTGCACAAATTAATTGTCTTAAATGTGAATGCATTCACCTTGTTGTAAGTGGAAGGCACGTGCACGTAACAGGTGTAACTTTGGTGTGACCATGGTAACGTTAAAAACTGCTCATGTGGAAACAGTCAGTCACTTGATGTTCCTTTTTTGTTTTTTGATCTACCTTACTGGGATATGATTTGAAAACAAACAAAAAACCCTTAAGCAACTATTCCCATAGCAGCCCTTTCCTAAAGTATGTGTGAAAGGAGAATTTGTTTGGCAGAAGTGCCCCAGCATTCAAAGAGAGTGCATCCTTGCTGAGAAGGTGCAAGTTTGCCTTGAAAGAGGTATTGTCTACGGAAGTATGTTGGACTCCATTATCCGTACATACTTAATATGTCACAGAACCCTGTACCAACTTATGACTGTGTGGGGGATAGAAGGGTACAAGACAGGACAATCCTGTCTTCCCATTCCTAGGCTGATCTGCAAAGGAGGGGAGAGAAGATAAACTTTGACTGGACAATAGTTTATGTTCTGCACGTGTCAAGTTGGTGACATGCTCTGAGAATCTGAGCTGCCTCCATGCATACAAAACTCCCCAAATAAACAACATGCTTTAATCTTTCCTACCAATGCCATATTCCAGAAGCACTGTATGTTGTGGTACTTTCGTCTAATGCTGTACAAAGACTGTAATTTCAGTAGAGCAGCTGGTTTGTTTTATGGCAGCTGCAGTTTTTGCTCTGAGTTCTTCTCTGTTACTGACAGAGAAGGATCTTTCTGGGAGAACCCTTAAGCTAAGTGCATGTTTAAAACAGAAAACACAAAGGCAAATCCCTGCTTATGTGGTGCTGCTTTTGCTCCTCCAGGGCTGTTGTAGAAAACAAGCAATGGCTGTAGGGAAACCTGTCTTATCAGCTTCAGCAGAGCTTTGAGTTGTTCAGGTGATTTTGGAGTAATAAAAGAAGTGTTTGTTCTCATACAGAATGGACAAGAAACAGTACAAGAAACTAGACTACAAGTCATAGATGTCCCCTAAATCCTTCTGCTCCCTCTGCAATTTGTTGTGTTCTGCACCTTTTTATTACTTTAGCTCTGATCAAGGAGTTACATATCAGTGGTAGCACTTCCCCATCCTCTCAGATTTGCTTATGTCAGATGCTTTGCACAAAACAGGGACGATAGATTGCAGCAGTGGGTGGGTAGCTCCTTTGGGATGCAGTTCTTACCAGCGTCAGTGATATCACAGAGCAGTTTGAACTGTTCCTTCTGTTCTTTTCTCCAGTGTCACTCTACTTCATTCCTCATTGCTGAAGTTTTATGGCACTTCCAGCTGTTTTGCCTCTCTATGTGCATTAGTTCATTGACTGTGCTGGAGGTGCTCCCTGGCTCTTTCTTGTGGCTGGGAAATGATGAGAGCAAGGAAGGATCTGTTTAGGGGCTACATTCCTTCATCACCTTGGAAGTGTTCAGACTTTGGATAGACCCTCCTGCAGCAGGGCTTGTGTGTTAAACAGAACTGGGCTTTAAATCTTTTAAGGCTAATGTGAGTTTTCAACGCCCATATTCAGGGGAGGAGAGAGAGCTGAAAGCTGCTCTATTTTTTTGTGTTTTAGAATGGTCCAAGCTTTTAGCATGTTTATAGTACCGAATCTATAATACCTTTAGGTCAGTGATGAATGAATAGCCCTCAGTACATTCTGTTGTCCATGTTCACCTTGGAGATGGTGCAGCAGGAATCAGAAGTGTGCTTCTAAACCAGCTGCTGTGATGCAAGTGAGGTGATGGACTTTTGGATCTCATTCAGTGTTTTGTTTTGTTTTGTTTTTTTGTTTTTCCTTTGTTTGACGGGTTGCTTTGTTGTATGCATATGCTCGTGTTGTAGGAGGCAACTCGCTGCAGAAAAGCTTTTAAACCTTGTAAGATATGAAATATGGCATTGACCCAGCCTCCAGAGCCTCCTCTTCTCTTGCTCTATCTGCCCCTTCCTCCTCTTCATCACAGCTCCAAAATTAGTGTCTGGTTTGGCTGTTGTTGCCAGTACCGTGTCTATAGCATAGCCATTGTCTGTTCCCCTCCTTGCTTGAGCTCCAGGTGATAATGAAGTCATCTTTTCCTTCACTGTTCTCAAAGGCCCAGAAGCTGGTTGGTGGTTCCTTTATCGTGACTGTCTGTTGAAGTCTTTGTTCTGTGGCTTTGTGTGCAGTTGAGTTGCAAATCACTGCTGCTTACTTATTCCTCTTAAAGCAGTGCCAGAGAACTCTGTAAAAACTGATGGTACCAGTTATAGAGGACCAAATGGCATGCACAGCTCAGTTAGGGGTGAGAGAATATGTAATAGATAAGAAGTTAGGTGAAATGCAGGACAGGTGAGTACAGGTTGGCTGTATGTGGGATTTAGTGGAAGGACATTGGTGACTTGGCAAATGCTCTGTGTCCTCAAAGGAAAAGGGAGGTTCATGATATAATTCCTTTCCTGCGGCAGTCAGGGCCTTACAGCCATTGTCCTTGTCTCTAATCATCTTCCTAGGAAACCAGTGCTTGTCCTCATATTCCTATGGATTAATTTGTTTCTTTAAGACCCCAGCAGAGCACCAGCTGCAGTGCACAACCTGAAATTAAATGCTGTATGTTGTTTCAGTATCCAGCTGTTCACATAGAAACATTTCTGGCAGTTTTGTCTCTCAAAATATCTTTAGAAGTATTTTTTGATTGCAAAAGTATGATATGTGTGTTTTAGTTCCTGAGAATTGGAAGGGTGTGTTTTGTGCACCATGGTCTCAAAATTAGGAAAGTTGAAGAACATCCTCAGCAGACAGTCTGAACCAATTGCTATCCAGTGGCTATGTTGCATTGTAAATCCTTACCGTGTTTCAGAAGGTGCTGCTTTTTGTTTCCTTTTATTCTTTACCCTCTCTTTTGGTAGTTTCCTTAATTGTTTTTCATCACTATAGTCCCTCAGAGACTGAGACAGACCATGTGGTTGTCCATCTCTGTGTCTATGTTGAGATCCCTTCCAGCCCGTGAAGTGTGAGCTTGGCATGAGGAAGCCGTATCTGATCTATTCCGATCAGGTCAAGAGATTTGTTAATCACAGGGTGCTCTGAGTGCCTGGTCACATGTGGAAAATAAACATTAGATGTGCTTTGGGGAAATGCTCTGATTGAGAGATGTTTGCTTTGAACCTTTTAGCAGAGATATTGACCACTGCAGTCCTGGATTGGTACAGAGGAATTTATAGAGATGAAAAAATGTATTTCCAAACACATTTACTTGGTTGTATGTCTTCCAGAGCTCATTTTCTGCATGCTAGTTACCTATGTCTTGTGTTGCTTTTTCATTTTGTTTTTGCTGGGGCTTTTCTTTAATAGGCGGTACTGAATAATAGCTGTTTTCCTCCTGTTTCAGCCAAGAGTTGAAACAAAACCCGAAGCTCAATCTCAGCCTCCTCGTGTGCGTGAGCAGCGCCCAAGGGAACGACCAGGATTTCCACCCCGTGGACCTCGACCAGGTCAGCTCATGGGGCTTTGTGGAGCTGGGTTGGAGTGCTGTCTCCTTGAGGGATCTTTTTGTAACTACTGTATCTGACTAAACGTGAACTGTCCATTCCTACTGTCTTCAACTGGCAATAGGGCAAGTGATCCTGAGTCTGAGATGGGAATGATACATGCATTTTCCCATCTTGCTTAATTGCCTGTTCTGGGTTTGGATGCCTTGTATTTGTCCTCACCTATGAGCAGTCACACTTTAACATTCTCTGACTGATACAGAGTATCAGGGTGGCTTTGCTAGCAAAGTTGCCTGTGACTTGGCAGATATTAGAACTGGTATTGGAAGATGAATGTTTTCTGAGTGGCATTCTTCAGTCTGACCTGGTCACTTGGTCACGTCTGCTCAGTGGTGGACAAAAAGTACTCAGCCCAGGGCCAGAATCATTCATTGATGGTTGAGTAGCTAACAGAGGTATAAAATGTGCGTATGAGTCATGGGTTACAAAGAAGAGGGTGATGTTTACAACTATTCCAAGTGCCAGCAAAAAGTTGTCAGGAGCTTGCAAAGTGCTGCCTGCAGCAGTGGTTAAGCCTCAGCAGCTGTAAGCTTTTCAACCAGCTCAGATTCATTTGGTCTAACAGAGGCGTTCAGTGAGAATGCCCCAAACCTTGACCAAGGTCAGGCTTAGAAGTGCTGTTTGCTTTTGGCTTTGATCAATGCAGGCATTTCCTCACATGGAAGCAATACTGAACTGAAAGGATTTAAGGCACCTAGAAGAACCATAACATATGTTACAAGTTAACATTCCTTCCCCCCCCCCCTTTTTTTTTTTTACCCCCTCAATATGTAATGTGCAGCAGGGACTGGAAGATGCAAGTTGTGGCTAAATCAAGTTGCACGTTTACATTTTTCCTACTATTGGATGTGAAGGCAACAAAGCCATAACAAAAATCATACAGACAATGTGTACCAGAGCCTCAGTCCTTTGATTGTGATCTTACTGGGTGGGTGGCATGGGACAGAGATGAAATCTCCATTAACCGATGGTAGAGATCCTACTCTATGATCTCCTCTTCAAAGTAAGTCTGTGAGCAGCCTTTTCTGCTGCTAAAAGTACTTCAGCCAAAGTGGTTATGAACTCTCACTTCTGCTTGGGATAAAAAGGTAGAAGTTGAAAGATAAGAGAGAGGTCTAGAAGCATGACAAAATAAAGGTTCTGTTGTTATGTGAAGTAATTGATAAGAGGTGACTTAAATCTTTTTTTTTATTATTATTTTAATACATTATGATAGGTACAATGCTCCTCTTCACTATAAGGTAGAGAACGTTTTGAGTGCACATGCTTGGTGCTGACCACAGATGGGTGTGTTGGAGCCTGTGCACTAATTCTAACTGCAGTGTCTCTGCTTTTTTCTTTCCGCCTACACAGGGAGAGGGGATGTGGAGCAAAATGAGTCGGACAATCGCCGAATAATCCGTTACCCAGACAGCCATCAGCTGTTTGTTGGGAACCTGCCACATGACATTGACGAGAGCGAACTGAAGGAGTTCTTCATGAGTAAGTACCAACATCAGACTAACAAACAAAACAGATGTGCTGTGTCAGAGAGGCGTGTAGCATTCACCTATAGCCTCACAAAGGAACTTGTATGTGGCATTGGCTGAGGAGAAGCAGAAGTTGGTAAATCATGGGTTTTCTTCATGTGGCTTTTCCCTTCCACAGGCTTTGGAAATGTAGTTGAACTCCGCATCAACACAAAAGGAGTTGGAGGAAAACTGCCCAACTTTGGCTTTGTGGTATTTGATGATTCTGAGCCAGTCCAGAGAATTTTGGTTGCAAAAGTAAGTATTGGCACCGAATATCCATCAAAGGATAGGCTGAATGCCCTAACACCCATGTAGTGTGATCTGTTCCTGGGGCTGAGAAAAAGGAGCATGGTTACTTGTAGATGTGACTTGAGGAACTGGTAAAGAGAACACAGCGGTTCTTCTTTCTGGCATTCGGGAGCTAAACTGGTCTGCCAGGTTCTTGAGCTTTGAGATGGAAAGGCAAAAGCCAGAAGTTAAAAGACCAAAGACAACCCCTGTTCTTTTAATTTTAATTCCTTGTTTCTTGCTTATGAATTAAAAATTGTGTTCCGTTTCTTAGAATCATAGAATGGCCTGGGCTGAAAAGGACCTCAAAGATCATCTAGCTTTGACCCCCTTGCTATGTGCAGGGTTGTCAGTCACTAGACCAGGCTGCCCAGAGCCACATCCAGCCTGACCTTGAATGCATCCAGGGATGGGGCATCTACAGCCTCCTTGGGCAACGTGTTCCAGTGCATCACCACCCTCTATGTGAAAAACTTCCTCCTAATATCTAACCTAAACCTCCCCTGGCTCAGTTTACAACCATTCCCCCTTGTTCTATCACCATCAACCCTTGTAAACAGTCATTTTCCCTCCTGTTTATATGCTCTTTTCAAATATTGGAAGGCCACGATGAGGTCTCCCCACAGCCTTCTCTTTTCCAAGCTAAACAAGCCCAGTTCCCTCAGCCTTTCTTCACAGGAGAGCTGCTCCAGCCCTCTGTTAATCTTGGTGACAGTTAGGGCTGAGGTTATGTGTTGCAGGCAACTGTTAGTATTTGTGTGTGACATGTTAAGGTAGCCAGAGGCATGCAGTGGATGTGGTGTTTTCTATTCGTTGTGTAAATGGATGCTGTGAACTGGTGACTAATGTGTGCCTTGAATATTTTCTCTGTAAGCCCATTATGTTCCGGGGTGAGGTTCGCTTGAACGTAGAAGAGAAAAAAACAAGAGCCGCTCGTGAGAGAGAGACCCGAGGCGGAGGTGATGACCGTAGGGATATTCGGCGCAATGATAGAGGCCCCGGGGGTCCCCGTGGAATAGTGGGTGGTGGCATGATGCGCGACCGCGATGGCCGAGGACCCCCTCCAAGAGGTGGCATGGCGCAGAAGCTCGGCTCTGGACGAGGCAGCGGGCAGATGGAAGGGCGCTTCACGGGACAGCGTCGCTGAACTCCACCGCAAGCAGACGGTCCCGGCAGTGGTACATCATCCATCGTGTTTGCATTCTTGTTCATTTCTTTTGGCTTTGGAATGTGACACCGCCCTTCTGATCATTTCTTTGATGTGAAAGCATCCTTTGGTTTCCAGTTTAAATTAAAGCGGATGTTGTTTCCCCAGTTTCACAACAGAAGTCACACTGTTAATTTATAAATGTTGACTTGGAGAATTGAGGACTGGAAAGATTAAAACAAACAAACAACACAACAGTAAACTGTCTGCAACAAAAGTGAACTGAAGGACATGCCCAATAAAATTCAGGTCCTTACAGTCAAAGCCCTCTGCTGCACATTTTGTGTAAGTGTTACTGTTTCTGCCTGTTACTGTTGGAAACACAAATAGTGCAATTTGTGCAATCGGAGAAGCTTGCCTTTTTGTTTTGTTTTGTTTTTTTTAGAACACTTGGCTCCAAACAAACTCTTGTTTACGCACTCATCAGAATGCACTACTGGGTAACTCTGAACTCGTGTATTGACATCTGCAGGAGGCATCGGAGGAAAAACAAAAACCCTTCTTTCTCTTACTCAGACAGAATAGCTTGTGAAATGGTGCGGGCATCCAACCTGCTTGCTGTGACCAACATATGCACACACACAAACCTTAACAAGACTACGAGTTCATTCCAGAAGGAATCCATTTAACCGTTAACTAAACAGAACCTAGAGTTTCAAAGCCGTAGTCCTGAGTACTTAATGAGTTTGATAGCTCACGTCAGATTTTTCTATCTGCCCCTCTTCATACAGGGATGGCTGCTCAACACACTCCTCCTTCCCCTTTCCCCTTCGATAAGCATTGTACGGTGAAAATTGTCTTGACTGTATTTGAGTTCTCTGGTAATGTAACAAGCATGATGGTGCCTTCTATGAATACATCATTCCAGTCTCGCTGGTGATTTTGTACAGTGTAGTGTATGAACTACTGTCCTGCAAAGCCGATCGGCTGCAACGCATCTGAAAAAATCATGGAAAAAAATGTATTAAAAATTACAGTATCTGTCAATCAGTAAACATTGCTGAAATTACCATCCACCTTGCTCTTCAATTAACAAGCTCGTCTGTTCTTTTGCAGCGGGGGGGAAGGGAGGAAGAAGGCATCTAATAGTCTCCAGGTTGTCTCTTCTCTTTAATCAATGTCAAACTTAAGGAAAACGGAGTGAGATCTCTCTGGGACGTTTCAGAAGCCAGTTTGGAATGATGAACGTTTTTGGCCAGCTCATGATCAGTAAAACTGAGTGTCCCTTGTACTGGTGAGCATATCAATGCGGTTACTGCAATTTTCAGACAACAGCACTGCAGCTCTTGAGTATTCGCATTTTCCAGTTACACTTTTTTTATAACTCATTTTGCACATAACTCTCAGCTGAAGTTGACGCTGTAGCTCCGGGACTAAAGGGTAGGAAGGAGACATCATCTTCAGTTTCAAGTGTGAGTTTTCTAGGTTGAGAGGTCTGTTTCTGGATGCCATTCTGGAGCGCATTCCTATCAGCTACAGCAGGCAGTGTGTTTGGGCTCCATGCTGGGGTGGGCAGTGAGCACTAGGCTCTGGTGCGTCAGAGTGAAAGAGATGGGTGTGTGTTTGATGCGAATCTGTGTGACAGCGTGACCACTTAAAGCTGCTTCTAAACATGGAAGACCTCAAAAACTCCAATCAGAAGCAAAAGCAGAAGGGACGTAGCATTCGTCTGTCTCTGGATTCTGCGTTCCCTTGCTGTTTTCAAGTCAGCTGGGAGATTTTGCACATATTTTACTTCTACATCAGGCAAAGTGAAGTGGCGTCTGTTTTCTCCCAGACCCAGGGTCTTCTGTGCGCAATGATAAGTCTTGCGCTATGTTGATAAACATTTCTTTCTTCTGAGGCACGTTTCTTTTTGTCTCCTTTTTTTCTTGTATTTCAGTATTTCATTGAAAGTCTTTGACGTGTTCAGCTGTTACCTGGAAACCTGTAGTACTTGAACTGCTCAGCACACAGCTCTACTTGTGTTCGAAGCCTTTGGACAAATTGCTGCCTTCACTTAGCAGTTTGTCAATGCTGTGTTTTGTGTAGGGATGTTTTTTTCTTTTTCCTTTTGTAGCACAATGGTGTTTTGCTGCCACCCATTTCATTTGTATGGCAAATAGCACTGGGGATAATCCGAACAACGACAACAAAAAGTATTAAGAGCCACCCCATTTTCTGGCTTGCTTCTTGTGTAAGTGACATGAGCAATGATTGGAACATCATCTGGACAAGTTTACATGGTGACAGTTCATCGCTGTACTGTGGACTCTTACATGTTCTTGACCCTCTTTTAGTAAATGTACCTCGTTGAGCAAAGGAAGGGATTTGACCATTGCTGTTTGTTGCTGGTTTGTGGGTAGTGGGAGTGTTTTGTCATTACAGTTCTATTTTGACCAACTTGGCTGACCATTCTGGCTTCATAGTTCTACAACAGTGGATTACCATCCTTTTTGCTGTAATGTGTCAAGCATTATATGCTCGTAGATTCTAGTTTAATTGTTGCAGGTGGAAAGTATTCTTAAGTTTCCATTCTGAATGTGTTTTGACTGAACATACCAATAAACTACTGATGTCTGCAGCATTGACCCATGTCCCGAGTTCTCTTGAAGATTCTCTTGTAGGTTGCCATGGAGCACTGCTTCAATCCTTGCTGAACAGAAAACACCTTCCTGAGACGAATGGGTGCTGCGTGCTTTCAAGAAACAAATCTATAGTTGCTGTTCTGGTCAGCAGCGTTACTTATTCGTGATGCTGAGGAACTGATTCTTGTGCTGGAAGTGATCTGCTAAACCCTTTCTTGTGTTGGGTGGCTTGGTCATGCCAGCATTTGCCCAGGAAGGCTGGTGAAAATGTCGTTCTCACAGTGCTGTTGGTAAGCAATGTATAATACATGGGACCCCTATGGAGCAGCTGTGGTCTGGATGAGGTTCTGATTGCTGCTGTGTGCTGTGTCTGCTGCCAAGTACTTGTCTTGGTGGAATATTGCCTGCTATCTATAGCAGCTCTGAGGTTTTATAAGTGTTACAGAGTTGCACGAGTTGCAATAGCAGAATGAAAAAGGAGAACCTGAAGAGAGCACCAGTCCACATCGCTAAAACCTCTGAGAGCAGCCCTAAGCACCACAAGAGCTGCTGGGTCAGAGATGGTCAAAGAGACACAGTCCTTTCCGTGCTGCCTCCCAAGGCCCAGAACCACCCAGACCTTCACACTGGATTATAAGGTAGAGTGCAAAGGCTTGGGAAGGAGTTGATAGAGATGGTGGTACCTGGAAACCAACAAGGATAACCAGGAGCTGGTTGTACCTGTGACAGGTACTTATGCGCTTACCAATGTTTTGGTATTCATGTGGCTGAAATGAAGTCACAAATCCACATGCATCTCATGGTTGATAGGTTTCAATGGATAAGGAAGCATACAAAGTTATCTGTGTGAAAGCATTTGTTGGATGGGTCCTGGGTGGTACTGCTGCAAGGGAGTGTAGGAGCTGTTGATGGCTGTCAAAGGCAGAGTACCACCAGCGCTACAGTTTGGCTTCCTGCAAAGGGAGGAACAGCCATTTGGGGTGTACCTTGCACTCATTCTGAGTGGCTGGAGCAACATAAAGCACGTGTGTACAGGACTTAAAGATGAGGATGGCTTCTGCAGCTGATGACACAACGCTCTTAGCTGATGTTTTCTAATTCAGTTTCAGCTGCAGACATAGGAGGAAAGCTGTCTTTACCCAGTACTTTCCCTTAGCTAAATAATGCATCAATGTTATCCATATATAAGCATTCCTGTTTAGAAGTGGGATGCTGAGCTAATGTAGATCACAAACGTCTTTGGAGCCTCTCAAAACTTAATGGTGATGCTTCTTCTGGAGCTATGTTATGTCATGAAGCTATGTTTTAGGGCCATCCTGATAAGAGACATTGGGCCTTTTAAAGAGATTTTAGCTGTAAGTTCTAAAACTGAAGGTAGAAATTACTGGTCAGCACACAGTGATGCATCTCTCTGGCCAGTTCTGTTCTTCTTACTATTATCAAACGCCAACTCTAAACAAAGCTCTAAACAAAGCTACCATTGCATTGGGTATCAGAAGAACAAATACTTAGTATCCTTAACCAAGGACATCCATCCCAGAGCCAATAGACTGAGCTACCATTGTATTAGGTGTCAGAACAACAAATTCTTTGTTTCCTTAACCAGAGATTCCCCAGAGCCAGAAGGCCTTGAAGGGAAAATTAATCGGGATGCTTTGGGGATGTTGCCAACTTGGCAATATTATGGGAGAAAGCAGAGCCCGTGATGCTTTGTCTGGCATTTTCTGCTGGAATTTTAGCGGCAGATGGCCGTAGCGATGGGAAGAGAAGCAGCAGCTCTACAGGCTGGCAGCAGGTGGTGTCACCTCCCTAGGAAATGCAGCGTGCGGAAACCAGCGGGCTGCTACGAGCAGCTGTCTGGCAGAGCAATCGCTCCTAGTTCCAAATTCTAGTTGTCTTCTAAGAGAGCTGCTCCCAAGGACATGTGCCTGTCCTTCAGTTCAGGTAGGAAATCACATCAGCACTGTCATTATCTGCCAACTCAAAGAAAAAGCCAAAGCAATGACACTGGAACCACAGCGTGGATGCCCCACATCACAGTTTAAGAACATACTCTCAGCTGAAGGCTCGCTGACAAATGTTCCTGCTTTGAAATACTTCCACTGTGCTAGAAAACTGCATTAGAGAGAAGACATCTTTATGCCTATATATAAGGTATCGGGCTTACAGCACACCTTCCAGTTGTGCACCTTCCTTGCTTAGCCTGATGTCCTCCAAATTCTGCTGAGAAACCACAGGAGATGATCCTAATGAAAGCTACATTATTGATGCAGCAGCTTTGTAAGCCTGTGTGGAGAACTATAGGCAGTTCTCCCTCTGGGGCAGCATTTATGGCTATCAGCACAGGCAGCCTCCGGCCTCAGAGCCAGAGGAGATTGTTAAGCTCAGCAAGGAGACAGGAAGGGGAGCTGTGCATTCGGCTGCAGGGAAAACAAGGGGTCAATATAAAAATAGCTTCATAGCAAGTTTCAGACTACTACAGAAATCTCCCACTCCTGCAGAAATCCCAGTGCTCCTGCTGGCCTCCGGCACGTGACCGCTGGCAAATTTATGACCTCTCATGGAGAATCACCCCAAGCTGCATCCTGCTGAGTGCATGCATGAGAATGCAGGAAAATTTCCTAATGTAGAGCGAGTCCAAACTGCCCCTTTCCCACACCATGAATACTTGGCACAAACAAAGCCTGATGTCACTGCTGGGTGGGTGTCAGCAGCTCTAAGGGAGCTGCTTGATAAGATGTGGAACTTCCTGCAGAATCGCTACTGTTTGGGGTACTATGTTCCTTCCTTGCAAAATGGATCTGAGGAATTTAGCATCCAGAAGACCAGAGGGTTGTTCTGCCTAGTGAGTGCTCCTTGTAGGCCAGCATCTGGATGGAGTTATCATGTAAACCAGACAGCTTTGCAGAGTCTAAGGAAACAGCATGGAATGACCAGACAGATGTATTGTACAATCCCAGGCTACTGAGTGAACCTCAAAGCTGTGCAAATCATTCCTTGAACTGTTGAAGAATATCCTAGAGAACTTCAAAATAGGCAGCGTCGTTCATCTTCCATTAAACCTTTCTTCCAAGCAAGTTACCTACTTTTTATACACTGTTAAGGAAAATAGTGGCTATCAGTGAGCAGAACAAGCCAGGACCACTCACTCACAGCACCAAGGGGCAAAGTCTGACAGTTCTGAAGTACTGCAGACATAGCAGGTCCCATGGCAGCAACCACACTCAGTCACAATCCTTTGCCAGATGGGCCTACAGCAGTGACACAATTATGACATCCACCTCAAAGCACCAGGATAGCTGGAGAACCTAGCACCATTCAAACCAATGGCATACCTTCCCTCAGTGGGAAACAGTATTATGTTTAACACCTGTCAAGTTTCTACCAATCTAACATACTTAGTATCTTGAGGTTTTCCAGAAAAAAATAGGAAAAAAAACCCACATGAAAATATATTGAGACCACTCAGAGAGTGGTCAGGCAGTGGAATGGCTGCCCAGGGAGTCGCCATCCCTGGCAGTGTTCAAGAGGCCTCTGGATAGGGAGCTAGGAGATATGGTTTAGTGGTTTGCTGTAGGGATGGTAAAGGGAGGACGGTTGGGCTAGCTGATCTTACAGGTCCTTTCCAACCTTGTGATTCTATGATTCTAATAATGTGCCTCTGTACTTCACTAAGCTGCTGCATTTAGAGAGGAATTTCTCCTAAACACCTTAAAGGACTGGGATGTTCCATTTGTTTGTTTAACTGAACAGTCAAATCCCAAGTGGCCTCTGGAAATTGTACCTTTGTTTCAGGCATGGGTGACTCTCAGCTCCAAAGAGGACAATGCTTTCTCAGTTTATAAGGAGCAGTTACACAGTGCAAAACTCGCTGGCCGTCTGCTGGGGTGGAAGAGGAAGCACAGACATGTGAGTAAGAGAAGTGGAAATATCAAGGTGAAGACCAGCAGAAACCGCAGATATCAGAGCACAGCAACAATAGATTTATATTTGAGACCTACAAGTGTAATGTGTTTCTGTGGCACTCAGGTCTCCTTCATGAGCACCCTGTTCTGGTGCACAGATTCTGTCACATAAATGGAGCAAAACCAGTTCCTGGGCTTCTCTGTTATCTTCTTGCTTTATGAGAAAACCTTCAAGGTAGCTCAAGAGACTACCAAAGAAGTGTGGGGTGTTGTGCACCAGGGCACCTCTTTGGGGCTGAGCAGTTGCATGTTCCCAGGCAGCAGCCATTAACGCTGCTGTGGAAAGTCACCTCCTTCAAACACAACCTGAATGCCCCCAGGTAATCACATTCCCTTGTGAAAATTGGTACTTACAGAGCTCCTCAGCCCATTTTTGAGATAGAGTCTGTCTATAGAAGCAGATCACTACCCAAAGGCTGAATGCCCCATACAGGAGCCAGGGGGCGGATGGACCACCATGCCACTTCTGCGCTGTCTGCTCTCACTGCCTCCCAGAAATTCCCCTTCAGCTCTGATTTTGCATAGGGGAACTTTTCTGTGACTCACGCAATGTTCTTTCACTTCCTTTCTTAAAAGAAAAACACTCGCTGTCAATATTTAAGCAGTCTGACGGGGCCTCAGCTCGAGCTGGCCAACCGCTTTGCAGCACATCACATTTGTTGCCTCCACACAGCCTGCCTAGGCCCCTCTCGCTTATATTTCATGGCTAATTTCTCCTAGATGGGGCTTTTTCCAATACCAAATCATTGCCATCAAGCTTTGAAAAGCTCTGCATTCCAGGGAACATGAATTCTCTGGCCCTGGCAGATATTGGAACTTTTCTGCAGGCTCCAGAGATGCCAGCAATGTAGGACATGGGAAGATTTTTTGCTGCAGTGGATCCTGTTCTGCCTGTGCAGAGTCACTTGTCAAGGACAATGGCTGTTGGCAGAGCACTAATATGACAGAATTGGGCGTGCTGCCAAGGAAAGCAAACTCTTTTGTGGTTCATGCAATGTTTTGCTGGCCCATCAGATTGAGATCACCACTGATGGCCATCTGAAAACTGCCTTTCACCAGCAGTGGAACAACCGTCCACTCAGCAAAAATGGATAATAGACTTCCCTGAAGCCCCACAGCAAATAAAAGCAGGTTGGCTGGATTGTGCATGTGTGTATGTGAGCTGTTTGTGTCCTACAACAACCACGCTCTGTACTGGAGGAGCCCCACACGTTGGACAACGAAGGTTCACGCTCAGCAATATAGAGGCTGCTGCGAGGTCTTCTCTGCATTGGCTCTAAGGAAACTCAGAGATGATGCTGATTGCACAAAACAAAGAGTCTTTCAGCTTCAGAGCTTCTGACTACAGGGCCATCTTTGTGCTTGGAAATATGGTCTCTTTGTTGTTGCAGGGATCATGGGATTATCCAAATTAGCTTTAGGGAGGCCATTTGCTTTTGCACTACAGATCCCCTGGCACTGAACAAACAAAATGGACACTTGCCACCGAGGCCCATGAAGCTACAGTTACTTCAGTTGTCTGGGTTAGAAAGTGCTTATTGATCCTCCCCTTGTCATTCATTCACAGTCAGTAGCCATGAATGCTTGAAGAAAGGCTACAGTTGAATGTCTGTCATGATTTTAATTCACAGAAGGAAGGAGTTATGTGCCTGTGATTACTCCAGGTTATTAGTGCCTTGGGTATGAAGTGGAAGGAGCTGTGTGTGGGGCATGTTTTCAGGAGTGCCTCAGTCCCTGCAGTGGCACAGAGCTGCTGCACATAGTGGCTGCTCACTGGGGAAAGATGCAAGAGCTCACGTGCTGCAGAACATGGGCTTGGGTCGCTGACTCAGCAGAAAACTGCCTTTGTTTCACCTCTTTGAACTGCCCAAACTTTCACAGAAAAAATAATTGTAAGATGGCGTTCCAGTATTTCCTCTTTGGCGGAGCTTCCTGTTCTGCCTACGTGATCTGTCTCCGTGCTTTGCACTTCCCCCCTCCTTCCTTTCTCCAAGTGAAGCAGCTCTTGCTTTTTGCACCTCTTGTATCAATGTGCTCAGTGCAAGAAGGGAACTGCACCTTCCTCTCCATTACCCAAGAAATAAACCTCTCAACCACTGCATTCTCTGCATCACTGAATATGGATGTTATTTCAAAGGATTATTTTGCTGTTTGTTTGTTTTCTAACCTGTAGCTTCCAGTCTCTGCCAAACCACCGGCAATGAGAGGTCTTTCAGTCTCCTGGGTAGAGATGTGTGGGGCGACTTTGAGCTCAGGAAGCATGAAACATCCTTCACCTTTGCTTTGGGCTGGTTTCTTACATGGGTGACTTGGCTTTTAGAATAATAAAGCTTGCACAACATGGGATGATGCATACCATTCAACCTCCATGACCAGGAGATGCCACCAGCTCTGCCACCTGAAAGCTGGACAGATCACCTTATTTAATTAGCCACGGCCTGTTCAGAAAGCATATCAAGGCCAGAGAAGGGAAGACTTGCTAATAGCTGCAAAATGACTCTGCTGCTCAGATTGAACCTCTGGCACAAAAAAAATGGGGCTCGGTGATGTGTTTCAGTCCAGATCTATTTTACATTATTAAAAAATACCATTTGGTATAGATTGAGTCTGTGTGGCACAGACTATGAGAATGGAGATAACACCATTTGGTTTGAGCTTTCAAATGGGAAGTGTGTGGGATTCCACTCTTTTTCACCTGGCATGCCAGGGTAGATGTGGCACTGAGGGACATGGTTAGTGGTGTGGTGAGGAGGGTTGGCCTTGGTGATCTTAGTGGTCTTCTCAACCTTGATGATTCTATGATTCTACGAAACCAGCAACCAATGTTACAAAAACTGCAGTATAATGGTGTGAGCATCTCTCTAATGCCCATCTTCCTCTAGGGCATTGACCTATCATGACAGATGGGTTCTCACAGCAGGTGCATCCCATCTGACTGCAAACAGCATAAAAGGGCAAAGGACAGATAGGTGTGCTTGGTCTCCAGTGATAGGAGATGGTGTGTTTTTGTGACCTCGGTTGTGCTGTTCTCCTTCAAGGTAATTGTATTATCTAATGCATTCTTTACTGTAGATTTATACTTGTGTGATGTTCCCAGGCTATGTGTTATGTTTGCTGCTTTGTCCTTGGAATCTGCTTGTAAAAAAAAATACTTCTTTTGATCTTGAAGTAGTGTAAGTGCTGGTAACTCTGTGCCACGGTCCTCAAGTCCTATACTTTCTTCAGGAGCAAATCCAGGTAGGAGATGTTTCTGTGACTGATGGCAGCTGGTGCTCATTGTCCTTCCCACTGAACTGATGTCTAAGTGCACTTGCAAGCAATGGGGGGAAGGGAATCAGGAGGTTTGGCTTGCCCTACTTGCACTCAGCCCTTGAGAAATGCTGCCCTTCATCCTGCAACAGCTGATGTTTGTGTGCAGTGTTGTTTTTATGAAGGGATGAGGAGTGTAGCCTTCAGCAGAGGTAATAAATTGCATGAATAAACAGAAAGCTCTGGGGCACGTGACCATGTGGCAGGTGTTTGCTTAGGCTGTCACTGTGTTTGTTGGGGCATTGTACCTGTCTCATGGGGTGACCTGAACCTCACAGAGGTGTGGCTGTTGGTGCTGCTAAGTCACTGCAGCATGTTTCAGCCCATGCTGGTGCTGTACCTTATCTCTGGTACAGGCATAGATAAAGGAATGTAACACAAGATGGAGATTTCCCTGAAGGACTCCTGTAAGTACCTATACTTCAAAGCAGCAGTGCTTCAGGGACAAGGCCAAAGGAGCATGGAAAGGCTGTTGTAGTGAGTCACACCTTTGATGTACCCTTATCTTATCAGAATGTTTAACTGTGAAGTGTCTCATCAGGTAACAAGTGGCTGGTTGTGTGAAGTTGGTCAGTGAGCATGAGTTCCTTATGGTGAGCAAGTCCCAGAGAACTTCAGACCCATAGTGTTAAGAAAGTAAAATAAAACAATACTAACAAAAAATAGAGGCCAATCACAAGGTGCAGCTCCCACCAAGCAAACAGCAGATGTAAGTGAATAAGGCAAAGGCCTGCTCTGGGACACACAAAGAGTACTGCCCTGTCCTTTGCTTTCTTTTTTTCTTCCTGTTCCCCTGCCCCTATCTTTTGCTTAATGACTGAACCAAGGCTGTTCTGTCTGCACTGGCTTCCTGGTCTTGACCCCTCAACACTTTGTATGTGATATCTGTTAAAGGTATCAATTAAGGTTACATTGGAAGCCAAGGGCAGAGGGAAGGGCTCAGTACCTGCCACACTGAGGTATAAAATCCCTGCTTCAGGTTTTGGGGACTTCTCTTTGCTGTCAGCTCAGGCCATCAGAGAGCTTCCGTTGTTTTCTCCATTGAAAGGGAAGGCCTCTTCCCTTACCATTGAAATGACTGAGGTGGAGAACCTAGCACAGACAGCACTCAGAGGGTTAACAGCCTTGTTTTCTCATCTTCATGGGAAGAGAACTGTTCCACTAGAGCTGTTTCTCTGTGCAATAGGCTGCTGTCCTTCCTGACTCTGCATCCGGCAGTAACTTCCTCCCTTCAGATCAACTGAAGCTTATCTGTAGTGTTCTTGCTAAAGGGAGGAACAAGCAGGGAGGGCAGGCAGTGCCCTGCTGGTGTGAGCTCACCTCACACATCTCCTGGTTGTGCTTGCCATCCCTGTTCAGCACTCACAGGGAAAACGGGGGGAAAAATGGATTTCTGGGTCACGAAATTTCTGCACACAAAATGCAAGGTGTTTTAAGCCTGTTTTCTCTGACTCTATTTGAACAGTGATGCAGGAGTGAAGACAGTAAATAAGAAACTCTAGGGTTTGTGTTGTGCTTGTTGGTTTGGATTCCGTGATCTGCTTTGTAGTCCTGGAAATGTGCTTCCTTAGCAACATCTGTAAGCTCAATCTGTATGTATGTGAACTGTGCACTCAGCTTCCAGTCCTATTGTGTGACCAGGAACCAAAAGTCAAGGTTCAGGGTGACATCATGAACTGAGTTTTAATCCACACTCTGCAAAGCTTGTGTGTTTCTCTGGCTCTCTGGAGACATTTTGGTAGGGGAGAAACCAACTTACCGACAAGGGATGAATGAAAAAAGTTGCAAAATGCCATATGGCAAAATGAAGATGATTTGGAAAATGCATTTTGGGGTGTGGTTCTGGTGGGGTGGGCTGCCTATGCTCTCAGGATTCTGGGTCTGCCTTTGGGGACAGATCCGATTGCTGGTTCTGTATGCACGGGTCTTTTTCCCCAGTGAAGTTCTCTGCACTTGCATATTATTTTTTTCCTCCAGTCCTCTTCATTTCACTACACTGAGAGGGCCTGAACACCTGAAGGGCAATTGGAAGAGTTAGTTACCAATGAACTATAGATCACAAGTGGCACTGATCTAGATGAATTCTGTTCTAATTAACTAAGGCTACCAATAGGAACTGATGGTTGAGTTCGGCCCTTGAAGAAGGGCCAGCACCCCAGACAGCACTGGGGTTAGTGGGAGAGATTCTGAAACTGCCACATTATCAGAACAATGCAGCTAATGGGAAATTGTTGAGATGGAAGTTCTCTCCCAGTCATCTCTCAATACCCAGGTACTGAGTGGTGAGTGGCTGAGCACTACTTGTTCCTCAGATGCTGTAAAAGGCAAAACTGGTGTTAGTTGGTAGCTCTGAGATTTGTGTAGCTGTGCTCCAGCAGTATCAAACTGCTGCATGAGCAGCGCAGCCTGAGAGCGCTTCGGTGGGGATTTCAAAAGGGCATTGCACTCTCCACTGCTCCTAATGTTACTGAGCAGAAGGCCCTTAATGGCTTTGAGTCAGTCAATTCTGAGTTGACCTTTCAAGCTACACTTCATAAAGCATATCAGTTCTACTTGAAATAGAGGTACAGACTTGTTAGCTCAGTATCAATGTGAGGCGGGGAAAGAAGTCAATGGGCAGCTTGTCATTGCTTTGTTTTTCCTGGATCCATAGATTATTGAGGAGGGAGGGGGAAGAGGTAAGGAATGAAAACAGCTCTGACCAGCTGGAACTAGATCTTCCCTGGCTGGACAGTTACAGTTTGTCCAACAGAAACAATGCTGAAGTGTTTGCCCTGCTAGTAAACACAAGCAGAACAAAGCCTCGGCTGTGTGTCTCTGTGCTTGCGGACCTCCTTATGCTTCTTCACTTTACTGCTGTCCATGTGCTGATTTCTCTGTAGCTTGGATCTTTCCTTAAAGGTAGAGGGAGAGGAACAGATAAACATCCCCATCCATACACCAGGAGACCAGTTTAGCTGTGCTGGACCTGTGCTATGCTTCTTGTGTGTCTGGAAGATTTCTGTAGGTAGTTCTGCATCTTTTCATTTCTGCTCTGACTGTGAAAGGCTGTGCTGAATGGCAGTACGGTCTGATCGCTGGTTCACAGTACTTGGCATAGCAGCCCTGTAACTGATTAGCTTCTCTTACCTGCATAACAGCCCAGCTCTGAACTAAGACACTGGCACCAGTGCCTGTGGACTTGGGAAGGTCGCACTGTATTGGCTGACACTGAGTCCATATCCAAGTTTCCCATACAGGGTTATAAAGAAAGCAATTAAATACATCAGATTTCAGGAGATGCAGACACTGTGCTTATAGAGGAAGGAGGAGCTGTCACTCCATCTGATATGGTACTTCTGTTTATCTCCCCAGCTTCCGCTCAGGTCACCTCTATCTTTAAAGCACTTGCATTGTTTTTCCACACTGTGCATACAAGTTTGCACTGGTGTGGGTTTGGGGTTTTGCTCAGCAGTTTGCTGTGGAAAAAGCAAAAGTCTTTTGAGAACTCTCAAATCAAAAGAAGTTATTGTGTCAGGAAGGAGAAGTGGGGCATTGCCAGGCTCCTGTCATTGAGGGAGCAGGAGGGAGACAGGGGAAGCACAATGGCAGTTAATGGCAAGCCCTAGTGCGGAGCACGGCTGTCTCCTGGCAACCTCCAGCAATTGGTGGATGGAGCAAAAGGAGCCTGGATGAGGCGCCAGGGTCCATTTGGAGTATTCCAGAGAACTTTGGCTATGCACTCCCTGCAGACCTGCCCAGGTTATTAATAATGCTTCCTTATGATGTCATTCTCACTCACAGAAAAGCACTGACAGAACTGTATGTAGGGCACGGGTCTGCCCGCAGAAAACTGGGCAATGCTTTTATTTGGCCCAGTTCTGGAGCCTGTTCCTTGGCTGTGGTAGTTGGTTGCCAAGCATTTGGTTGCCATACCAACTTTTCAGCATTAAATCATAATTTAAGCACAGTAGGAGGCCAAAAGCCTTACCAGATCCCTGCTGGTCCTATCACTGGTTATGTGCAAGGAAGTGGCTGAGTGCTTGATGCCTTGTCTGCAGCAGCCCAGATGAGCACTCACCCAGCAGGGAAATGACAGTTCACTTTGGAAATACTCAGAAGTTAATTAGAGTCATTCCTGGAAGATTTGGGGTTTCTCAGCTCTGCCACCTGTCTGAAATTAAGTGCTGTATCATGCAGCTTGTAGCGCTCCAATGATGAGCTGCTCTATAGTGCCAAAGGAGTCCTATTGTTGACAGCCTGCTCTGATGCTGGGGTATATATGCCCAGCATTTAGCTGCTGCTGAGATCCTCTTATGGTAAACTTGGTTCTGCTACAACATCCTTCTCTCCAAATTGGAAAGATATGATTTTTTTTAGTTCAAAAAATGAACAGAAGGCTTCCCTTTATCTCCTTCTGGTTTCACAGCATTGGTGTGAAGAGCATCTCAACATGAAAAACATATTAGACATCTAATTTCCCTATGGAAATTCCTGTTACTCAAATATGAGGTGAACTGTTCTTTACCTGCAGTATTGGGGGGAGGGGAGGGACAGAACAGTTCTTCTGGCTCCTCTGCTGTTTGCTACCATGTAGTTAAATATTGAACAACACTTGATCTCCATGTCAATCTGCTCAGTGTTTGTCCTCATTCATAGGGCAGGTGTGCACACTGCAATCCAGTTGATGGCATTTCTATCCAGCTATAGACTGTGCTGTATGCCAGAGCTTCCACTGCACCTTGTGCTGTTACTTCAGCCAAGACTACAATGCTGCGGGGCTGCTTTATGTTCCCCTTAGTTATATATAATGAATAAAAACAGTAAAAAATAAGTACAGATAGCAATGGGAGCCTGGTAGTTAAGGTCACATGCTAAGTCTGCGCCAATTAATTTGTGATATGTTTACAATGAATTCTGTAAGTAACTTCCTCTCACTTAATTTCTGTTAAAGAATATGCAGCCAACTTCCACATACAAAACTACCACTGGCATTGGGTGCAAGGGAGCCTAATGTTGTCTTCTCTAAATGCCATCTTTTAAACACTGCTAGGCAAAGAGGCTTCATTTGTCCCTAAGAAAGGAATACTCAGAGTCATGTATAATGTGCTATCAACTAAGGGATGCATTCCCACACAAGTCATTAACAACAAAAGAGTTTGGTTTGTTTGAGGACAAATCCTGTGGCAGTTACAGGAGAGAGCTTTGGTTGTGTCCCAGAACCCCTTGAGCTGGCTGCTATACCAAAACAGAACAAAGGCATCTCTTTGTGTGGCCAAACTGTTTTTGAAGCTAAAAATACCTATTCAGAAGTTCCAAAGATGCTCCCACTTAAAAACACATGTCCTTAAAGAAAGGGCTAATTATGTGGTGGATGTTAACTGTAAGGTCTCATGTTGGGAAGCTTTGATTTCATGTTCTCCAGATAAGTATAGCTCAGTAGTTTGGACATGGCTTTTCCTTTTAAAACCTGTTAAGAGAAGCATAAAGAACAAGGGGATTTCTTATTTTTTTCTTCCAGCTGTTGTGCAATGTTATTTAGTACTGAAAATGCAGTGAGCAGTAAAAGGAAATATCTGTGATAGGGCATGGAGCAACCAGTGTCTGCTCTGGTGTGTGTACATTAGAAATGCAATGTTGCTCTTTACTTGCACTCTTTGCTTTCATGTAGTCCAGGAGATATGCAGAGGTAGTGATTGCAACAAGAGTTTCATTAAATGCCACCAAGCAAAAATAATAATAATAAAAAAATCTAGTGCAGTCAGAAAGGAAGTGAGAAAGAGATTGCCCTTATGCAGCAGCTCCGCTCTGTTTTGCAGAGATGCTGGCATCTTTACAGAGGCTAAGGAGGATCAAAGAGGTAGTCTTGCAGATGACAAAGCTGTTGCCAAATCCCGGTTCTTTATAGCCATTGCTGTAGGGAGCTCTGACAGCAGTGGTGAAGCTCTCCACTTATCAGGTAGTGGGTTAAAGGAAAACCTGTCTTGCAGGCTTCATGCTTGCAGATCCAAGTGCTTTATTATTATTTTATTTTTTGTCTGGAGAGTGCATTGTCTGCCTTAAAGGTGATATATGCTTATGCACATATTAGCCGGTCCAATTTATTTTTTTCCGGGAGGATTAGGATTCCCAGATCTGAAATTTCAAGAAGAAACAAGACCAGAAGCAACAGAATGATTTGGTGGGACTGGCAGATATGTATGTTTGGTCGCCCATAATCCATCAGTAAAGCTGACTTCAAACAAGTTTCCAAAGCTTGTGGGGACAGAAAGTCTACAGCTGGGTACAGGGTATTTCCTATACGTTCTGCTCCAGAAAGCAGCTGTTGAGAAAACGCAACCATATTGTTAATGTGCTTCCTCCTGCTCCTGTAGCAGCTGTCTGTGAGGCTGTTATCAGCCACCAGACACAGCCCAACCACAGAGTGCTGAGGAAGGGCAACTTCCAGAGCAGGAACAGAAATGCTTCATACCACCAACTGATAATAATGCAACTTGCTTAGCAAAGAGGAAGCTGCCCTTGGGCAAAGCTCTGCACACCAGCTCTTGTCTCCCAGGCAAAGAAACATCTGCTTCCCAATCCCTTTTATTTTTTATTAAAAGAAAAAGCTGTGTGGCGTTTGACCTGATTGTGGTGGGAGCATCAGTGGGAGGACAGCAGGTAGCCCTGATGGTGTTGATGGGCTGATATCTAGCTTAGCAGTGTGGTGCAGGATAGGCTGCATATTTATGTCTGCTAATTTCAGCGGACAACAACAGCGACAGTGCACAAGGTTTTCCTCTAATCTGAAATGGAAGCAATAAAGGACAAAGCCACGCAAGCGGCCACTAGTTGAATGGGCTGTGTAACCTGTTGGGGTCTCATAAGTGAGCTGATGCCCCTTAGCTGTTGGAGTAGCTGAGTTCCAAGTTAAGGAGAAACTAAGCAGTGGGAACAGTGACTATGTGCAGCATGTGTAAGGGCCTAAAACTGATGTCTGTGCTCTGGAGGTAGTGGAAAGGCAGAGGATGGATTAGACATGCAACAGCAGATATAGGGCTGGTGAAAAGAGCTATGTTCTAAAAACATAGCTGGACCCTTTTCTGTTGTAGAAGAAAGGTGGGATTGAAGCTGCTCAGTGCTACCTCCAGACTGCGTGATAAGTCTCAGAGAGATCTTACAAGCTCAATCCTGTTTTTTCTCCTACCCCAGAGCAGAATTAGCTCCACCTATAAGCCTAACTTGTTCTGAAAGCACAGACATCTCCCCGGGCAGTTCATTTGATACTTCATTATTTTTGCAGCTACAAAATCTGTCTGATGTTCAACCTAAATTTCACTTGCTGTGATTTAGGTGCACCTTTATCTGCCCTGATTAAAGGGAACATGAGTACATAGGCTGTTCCTGCCCTCTTGCTCTATGTAACTACAAAGCTAAGTCCTGCCTGTCTTCTCTAGGCTGAACTTACCTCTCTATTCCATCCATGCTCACATGCAGTGTGGTTTCCAGACTGATGTTATCGTGGACTTCCTCTGGAGTAGATCCTGTCTGTCCACAGCATGTTTTGAAGTGTGGTATGCCAACTAGACACAGCACTCCTGTGGATATGGAATGCAAGGGAAGGGTTACTTCACACCTCTGTGTCCTTCTCTCTTGCTAAATATATTCCTAATCAGTTCCCACTTGTCCCTGCCCTCCCTATGGGGTTCCTAGGGCATGAATCAAATCAGCTGCTGCTCTCCAGGCGGCAATGAACTGATTGACCCTCACATGCCCATGGACTTTGGCCCCTCGAGGTTTTTCTGAGGTGCAAAAGGAGGAAGAGAGTTGTTTGAATTCTTGCTGGGCTGTGATGTTATTACTCTTTGTCTAAGGCTCAGAACAAAAAAACCACTGTGTGACTGGCCCAATTAAATGACAACATCATTTTGCTTACAGCATTATTTCAGCAGCGGGATCTGAGACTGAGTTCTTTTCATGGCTGCTGAGTAATAGGCTTAGCGTCTTACAGAACCCAGGGAGTGTTTCTTCACCAGTGTCTCAAGCTCCTCTGGAAGGGAATTCTTTTTTCTAGCAGTCTGTCAATGAGAGAGAAGACCTTATGAGCACATCTAAAGCAAGAAGATAACAGAAGCCCAAAAACTAAACGAGTTTTGATCAATTTATGTGATAGAATCTGTGCACCTGGAGAGGTGGAGTCTCATGCCATTCCCCTTTGTCACTGTAGTGGCTCTGGTTTCTTCATTGTGACACCCGCTGTCTTCTACCATTTGTGTCCATAAGAGTTAGAAAGTGGTTCATAACCAACTTCTCTGTAAGTTTGTTTTGTTTTCTTCTTTAGAAGAAAATTATCCCCAGCCTTTCAGTTTTACTAAGGGAATATTTGTATGTGTTTGGTATCCCGTTATTGTGATTATTATGATCCCAATAAATATGGCTGCAGTTGTCCTTAGACCTCTTCCAAATTGGGGTTCTAGGTAAGAAACAACTTGATGCTCTTCTGAAGCACTGAACTCAGAACCCAAATGAAATGTGTATTTCAACAGAAATGTCTCTTTCCATTCTGTAAGAAAGCGATTTGTTACACCTCTGTGTTGCATCTTTTTTGTGATGCTTCTGGATTTTACACCTATAAGGTTTATCATAGTCTTCCTAGTTTTCTGCATGCACCAATGAGATGCTGTTGACTTAGGAACTAGCACAGCCCTGGTTAAACAGCTACTTAAATATGTGGTCTGGATGTTTATAAAAGAATGCTCCCTTCACTGAAGTGAGGATGTGAGCATTCCAGAAAGAGAGGAGGAGGGAAATGCGGTACTAAATGAAGACCTCTGATATGGATTGCTGTTTGCCCACGGATCAGTCCATCAGTGTGCAGTCTAGTTGAGAAACCACTCCTTTCAGTTGATAATAAAAGTTTGTGCATGTCAGAGCTGTCAGACTTTGATATTTTGCTGGCAGTCACTGCTAGTAGGTACCACTGAGCTTGTAGAAAAGAGCATTTTTAAACAGAGAAGTCACATTAGTTCTTCAGTGGTTGGTAGCATCAAGGTTTTCATGTAGGGTAAACAATTTATTGAAAGAAAAGAGGTGTCTGTTGAGGTGCTCTCATAACCATGGCTGAAAAAGTCACTCTAATACAGTGAATTGATCCATCTGTCGGTTGTAACGCTTCTCCTTCCACCATAGAAAATGCTGCCCATCCATTAGGAAAATCCTAACTCACACAGCTGGGGCTGGGCTCTAGGCTGAGTTACTGCTCTGTGGCAGTGCTCCCCTCTCCCACAGCTGCTTCCAGCTGTCCCTTAAGGAGAGGCATTCTCATGCCATCTCCAGTGGCAGCTGAGTGGCCAAGGAATGTCTCTGTCACAACAGGCCTAAGGCTCCTAACATGCTGGTGTTCTCATTCGCAATAGGACTCTGGCACTCATGCTTTATAGAGCAGTTTCTCAAAAAGCCTATTTTTAGTCAGGCACTTGTTCCAAGTATTTTAAAATGCAGTTCTGGTCCTAAAAGACAGCTTAAAAAAAGAAAAGTGAAATCAAAGCAATTCCCTTTGTGTCTCCCTGAAGCAAACCCCAGCAGCTGACAAGCAGGAAGTTTGCTTTTGTTTTTTCTAACTGCCAGTGTTGAGAAGTGGAGGCTGCCACCTGAGCCAAGTTTGTGTGCATCCCAAAGATGAAGCGTCCTCCTGAAAATTAATGAGCATTTCTCCCAGGTGAGCTGACAGCAGAATGAAGCTCTGCATGCTGCAAGTACCCACACTGCACACCTTGCCTCGATGGCATGAGATGAAGTCTCGCTCCTCCTGTTAATGTATTTTCTCTCCCACTCCAAGAGGAGAATCTGCTTTTGATCAGCCAGTGATTCTGTATGCTCACAAAAAGAAGAAAAAGAAATGTGGAAGGGAAAAAGTTTAGTTACACAGACTTGCTTCTCAAGGGGAAGCTTTCACTTAGAGCTGCTTAGGCAAAGTATGGAGTGATTCTGTGAATCTGCGTTTTCACATGGAAGCAGGCTTTAAGCTGAAGCTCAGGTCTGGGGCCAAAATCATCTTCTCAAGTTACATGCTTCCCAACATGACATGAACAGCTGATGTGTTTCTGGCTAGGACCGAATGCTTTTGCCTCCCACGCTTTATAGTTTGAGAAAGTATTTCTGGTATATTCATTCTTCCAAACTTTCTTTCACGACTTTATTCCATGTCTATACACTCTTAGGAAGTGAATTGTACTGCCCACGCTGGTATCAATGGAAAATAACATTTCCCTATGGGGATGTGTATTTGATTTGTGATGTTTTGACTAATATGTATGAAATGTTTATGGAGATGCTTCTCTGATGAATGAGCAGAAAAAGGCCCAAATGACTTTCTTGGGAGTAGTCATAAAACTGTGAATCCTTATGAAGGTTCAAACACTGCAACTGGACTGTTCTTTATGAAAGAGTTCAATTGCATGCCAATGATGTATTTGCAGCTCTTCTATAGCTGACTGCCACCAGATCTCCTGTGTAAATGTGACATGTTGATGTGTCTTGCTTGGCTGCCTACTGAAGTTTACGCATTCTACAGCAATTAGCTGTTTCTCTTCTTTCTCCCTCCCTTACCCCCTCCTTTCCTTTCATTGCTTCAGTTTCTCAAGTCATCTCCTTCCTGTTTAAAAGCTGCAGAGTAAAATGTTGCAAAGCACTAATAGAAAGAGGCATCCCAATGTGCTTTGGGGCTGCTACCTTCCCAATTGCTTACAGTTCTGAGCACAAAAAACCTTTTAAGTTAGCTGATTAGTTGCAGCGTTGCTATTTATCAAGTGTTTTTGCTGTGTGTCAGGTCTTGGTGCTGAGCCAGCCTGAACTGGCAGCAGATATCTGCAGTAAGCCATGGGGAAAGCAGCAAACCGTGGCCATTTATCTCAGCAACAAAAGCAGTAAGGATGGAATTCCCGATTCTCGTCGCGTTCTGACTGATGTAAAACAGGCACAACTCCTCTGAAAGCAAGCCTAGAACAGTAGGGGAAAAGCTGTGCTCTTGCACTGCATCATGCTTCAGCCCAAGTGTAATGAATTACCATTTTTGATAAAGCTCTACTTCCCCTCCACTGGGTGAGAGAGGGGAATGATGAGAAGCCAGTTTCCAGCTTTGGGAAAGCTTTGATTTATTTTGCTAAGGTGTGCGCTCCTTATACCGCTCATTCCAACATCAGTGAGCTCAAAATGTCTGATGGTGCAGCTGATGGATAGTTGAATGTTCTTCATTACCTTGATAGAAAGATTTCTTGTCTTATAAAAATGTGGTGGATTAATCCTTTGTGCAGCAATGCTGCAGGTGACTTGGTATTGGTATCTCATCCCTCCTGTCCTATGGGAATCTACATTAACTGTTATCTTTGTCTTTGGCTTGATGCTCATGAGAGCTCAGCATTGGTGCCTCAAACTTTGCTCTTTGCAGGTTTGTACTTAGGAACCACCTGGTCTGGGATGCCAAATGTATGGTATGGAAGAGAAAATGCTGAGGGAGTGAAATGAGCTGCTTTATGATACAGATCTCATGTAATCTTAAAGGGATACTATAGGGATTTTAAAGAGATGTTTTGAGCAACGGGTGAATCAAGAATATATACCTATGTATAAGATCACTTGTATATCGTATGACAAACAGAAATGGATCATTCACTCATTCAAGTTGTTATTGAGCAAAATCCCTACTGAACTCAGTAAGGACTCTAGAAATGTACATCTTTTTTCATCCTATGAAGAGGGAAATGTCCCTTTCTTGCACAAAGAACTCCAGTGTCACCTAGTGAACTGGCAGCAGAGACCAGGTCAGCCTGTGGTCATCAGACACATCAGCTGTGTCTGATGTAAGCACCATGTGTGCTGCACTCAGGTGCGTTGTTGGAGTTTCAGCACACAATATGTGGGTTTGAGTATTTGTTTCAAATTCTCTGGTAAACTGGTGTTACAGATCTAGCTTTTCTTCCATGTGTATGTACGTAAGCAGACTAGAGGGAAGGAAAAACCTTAAAGGCAATTAAAGGCAATTTTTTACTACAAATATGCTATGTGTGTTGGAAGGAAAATCAAATTAATGAATAGTCTTCAAGCAATTCTTAAATGCTTTGGTCTTGAATGTAGTTTTTCTGTATATGGTGATGGGTTATGTGAGAACTAAACTCAGGACAGGAGCACAAAAGCTGACTACATGTTCTGTTGTTTTTGCTTTCGCAATTCTTGTACTGCTCAACTTGAGGCTTAGCTCAGAAGCTCCGAGCACAGACAATACTGGGAAATGGGATCTTGGTACTGTGTTTGTACTCTGTGACTAGCAGGATGGAGATTTGACTGTACAAATGGTGGGAATTAAAGCTGTAAGAAAGATCAAATTAAGCAGATATACCTATATATATGACTAAACTTCAATGGCTCTTGGCTATGGGGAAGGAGGAGATGGAGAATACTCTTGTCTGTGGCTTTTTGCATTTTTAGTCTTGAGCACACTTCTATTTACAATATAAAAACAACAGTCCCACACTTATCATTTTGACATGTGAAGGCAAAAATAATTGTACTTGGCAGCAGCAGCCCAAGATGGTGACATGCTTCTGTTGTCTGGGTTCATTTTTAGTTCAGGCTGAAGCAATTCTTTTGCCCTGGGTTGGATGGGTTGAAGAGCTGTATTACAGACTCACTGTTCCCATAACAGCGTCAGAAAAGGCTGAGATTAATTTTGGCTGTGTCTAGACAGTGGTGTAAGACCAAGTTGGCATGTGCCATGACAACCTGCTGTTGGAAACAAGGTCAGTGCATGCTTCTGACATCTGCAGATAGATAATTATCTGTAGCAGCTTACAGAGTACCAACAGACAAACATGGGAAGCGAGTGTTTGATGTGAAGATGCGATTTAACCAGATGTTTGTCTAACTTTGCATTCTATTCAGGAAAAAGCAGCAACTGTAATCTTCCTCTGCAGCGGACTAGAACATAATTTCCTGTAAGTAGTACAAGAATCAGATGAGAAAAAATGGAGTATGTGTTCTTTAAGGAATATTTGGCACACAGAACAAAAACCTCTGTCTGAAATCTGGCAGCTCAGCGTAAGACATCTTAAAACATGCAAGTGAGCACATCAGCAGCTTCCTGTAGCTGGCAGGGCTGCTGAAGTGTATGCTAACAGCATGGAGGCATAATGCACAGCCCATCTGGAAAGCATGCCACAGCCTCTTCAGAAAGCACTTTGCCCTGAAATGCATTACATCCTATTGCTCTCAAAAGCAGAGGGCTATGGAAGTGAAGTGTCCTCTGAAATGCTGCTCCTGTGGCAGGAGATGGGAGATCAGCTCCTACTAAAATACATGATTCCTCAATTTGCTGGCTGGTTTTGTAATGCTTAGAAACACTTTTAGCTAAAACACTCTCTTTCTTCAGAGCATGGAGAAGGATCCCAGGTTCCATACTAGCACATCTCTGCAGGTTGCCTAAGGACAGGCACCTGGGTTTGCTCACGGGGAGCCGCATGCACAGCTCAATACATCTCATGTGCATCTCTACCTTACATTTCCTGCATTCTGCTAGGTGGGGTGTATATAAGATGTCAGCAGTCTAGTGATCTTGGGCATGGAAAAAACAGTCTGAAAAAGCACACATAACTTTTTAATGCAGTCCTGTCAGAGAACTTGTGATCAAGGGAAGAACAGAAAGAAACATTCCCTGAAGGGACAGAGTAGCTGTGACATCTGAAAGTTAATTTCAGGAGAAGTTAATTGCCGATGTGCAGAGTAGCATTTCCTGGATGTGACAGCTGCTCTGAATCTACAGTCTCACCAAAAACCTTCTTTGTTTTCCCATGGGTTCATTATCAGAATAGAATCATAGAATGGCCTGGGTTGAAAAGGAACATAATGATCATGTAGTTTCAACCCCCCTGCTGTGTGCAGGATCACCAACCACCAGACCAGGCTGCCCAGAGCCACATCCAGCCTGGCCTTGAATGCCTCCAAGGATGGGGCATCCACAGCCTCCTTGGGCAGCCTGTTCCAATTCATCACCACCCTTTAGGTGAAAAACTTCCTCCTAATATCTAACCTAAACCTCCCCTGTCTCAGTTTACAACCATTCTCCCTTGTCCTATCACTATCAACCCATGTAACAGTCAAGCCCCTCCTGTTTATACGCTTCTTTCAAATATTGGAAGGCTGCAATGAGGTCTTCCCAGAGCCTTCTCCTTTCCAGGCTAAACAATCCCAGTTCCCTCAATATTTCTTCATAGAGAAGTGCTCCAGCCCTCTGATCATCTTAGTGGCCCTCCAGGACCTGCTCTAATTGCTCCATGCCCTTCCTGTACTGGGCCCCCCAGACCTGGACGTTGTACTTCTGATGAGGCCTCACAAGAGCTGAGTAGAGAGGGACAGTCACCTCCCTGCTGGCCATCCCTTTTTTAATGCAGACCAGAACACACTTGGTCTTCTGGCTGCAAATCTTGGCTCTGCATGTGGCAGCTGACAAACCTTGTCAGCTTGGTCCATCTGAAGACCAAATTCAGAGTTATTTTTAAGGGGAGGGGAGGAAGAAAAGCAGTGTACATTATAAAAGTGCTGAAAGGATGAAATTGATAAGGGCTGGAGTGGTGTGTTATCATTCAAGGAGGTACAACTGGGGACAGTGGAGGATGAGGAAGAAGATACGTGATGCTTTTTTTCCTCTCAGATTCCTTCTGCGATGAATTATTTGAACTCTTCTTAAGGGAGACAGGAAGGGAAGAGCACTAAGTGTTTTACTTATGATAAAAGCTCACTTTGCTCTTGCCTCCATACGCTTCTGACTTCCCATTTTCTCCCTGCTTCCTATTAGGAGAAGCATTTTAATTATTTTCTCTGATCAAACTGATTTCCATGCCCATCAAGATATTCCCCTCACCCCTTTCCTAGTGTTAAAAGGCATTTTATCCTTCTAGGCAAAACCATTCTGCCTGTGCTTGTAATGGTCTGCTACAGACAAGGGTCATTTTATTCTAAATCTCTGTGTGCTATTTTGGCCAAGCACGATGAATGAATGCATTTATTGCATTCACTCTAATTCAGTTTCCTTCTACAGGGCACTCAATTTTTAAAAAGCTGAAATTAAATAGCTGAGGAAGTCCTGGACCAAAGCATCATGGAAGAATGCTTATCGTAGCACTAATATCCCACAACAGTATCCCATAGAGGATTTTGATACCTTGTGCCAGCACTGAGGTTGTTGTGGCTGAAGAGATGCACCTTCAAACATTCCACTTTAAAAATAAAGTAAATGCGTTTAAATGAGAGGGTGGCATGGAAAATATCCAGTTCTGGAAGGGACATGAGGATGAAGAGAATGGTTTGGCTCATCTTTTTCAGAACAACTTCTATGGATGCATTTCTTTTAAAGCCTTTGAAATGTGGTTATTTTGGGAACTATCTATTTAGAGGGAAAACTTTGTAGGCTAAGTAAACCCAGTCCTCATTAATACTGTAATAGCTTCTCTGGGATTCCATTTTGTGATGCAAAGTATGTGCATTCCTCGTGGTACCTTTTTAAAGAAACAAAGGCTGCGGAAATTAGTGGGGTAAGATAATTCAATGGAAGCTACAGATCAGATTTAGAGAGCTGGTTTTCTATCACCCCTTGATTCACATTTCATGCAGCTTATAGGGGAAGAGATGCTCCTTGGCTCTGTCTTTTGATGTGTTATGCTGAATGCTAACTTAATTTCAGTACTGCAGGGGCCTTGTGGAGCAGTGCACCAGTATGGTGGGCTGTGCATCCAGTATGGTGGACATGGGCTCAAGGTGGGTTTGAAGACTCCTAATTCTCTACTATCACCTTCTCTTGAGAAAAAGTTGCATGAAGATCAACATATTCCGAACATTTATCTGTGGGTGTGTTTTGTAACTTGGTCGCTCCCTCTCCACCCAACCCAGGGAGTCATGTTTAGGCTTGTGTCAGTGTGCAGAGCATCTCAGAAGTGCAACCACAACCACAGTGCTGCTTTCCCAGCTGGGGTTCACTGACAAGTCAGGCAGAAGGGATATGCCTTAGGAGGCAGAACTGCAAGTAGAATACTTGTATCTTAATATCAGATTTGGAAATAACCAAAGCAGTGTGAAGCCCAATGGGAGCCTTAGCCTCTCTTTGAGGCAATGCATTGTGTGCACTCCTTCCCAACTTTATTTATTTATTTTTTTTTATCCCATATTTTTAGTGAAAGCTGTTTGGACTGAACTCTTACAACAGGGATCAAGTTTTGGAAATATTAGTTCTGATAACCCCATGGTCTTTCTGACTTTCAGCTGTGTAAGTGCTGTTGTCATACATCCGTTTACAGAATGACTCAGTGCACTAAGTGCTTTCCCCATAGGAGGGCTCGTGTTCCTTCTATAAAGGAGTTTATCAAACAAGGCAAAGACTGTGAAATGGAAGTTAGGGGTGAGAGAAAAATAAACAGAAGGTGTTGGACAAGTTTCAGCAAGCTAGACTCAGTCTCTAGGGCAGATTTGAGTATGGCCAGGGTAGAGTTCTTGCATGCACATCTACTGTATTTCATTCATCTTCAGTTGAAGGAACTCCTATTTGAATGTCATGTGCTTGATAGAATTAATTCCTGCAAATTAGAAGTGTCAGCTTCTTAGCTACCATGTTTACTTTTTATAAGGCAAATAAACATAAATCCTTCCCATTAAATTTTAAATGGGAAATAAGTGAAGAAATGTTTGTCCCCTTTATCCAGCCCTGCCTGATGACTAGGCAGTAACAAAGGTTTAATTTTCTCTTTGGAATCTGGTGAGATGGTTGCTGAGGAATGAAAGTGAGAAAGCGAGTGAGCCATTTTAATTGCTTGCTGTAGTATTAAGCTGTTCTTTGTACTTTTGTTTTATTGTTTGGGCATTTTTTTTCTGTAGCTGCCTGACATTGAGTGCTGTGTAGGGTTACAAAACAAATAGCTGGAATTAGATCTGTGAACGTGACTTAATTCTTCAACATGCAGTGGGGGAAGAGACGAACTCAGCGATGTGCTGCCTGGTTAAATCATTGTGAGCAAGGCTGGGCGAAGACTGCTTGGCTTGTTACTAGGATAGCAATTACAGAAACAGAAAATAATAAGACAGAAGCTAGCTTGTGTAATGGTACTTGCTAGCAGAGACACCAGAACAATCACTCAGCATTCTTCCAAGTATGAATGGTTCACAGGAGTTCAAATAGCAATTTCTGTCTTAAAATTATGCTGCACATTTGCTTGCCTTATGCAGATTTGAAACTTTCTCCTAACTTTCTATAAATTAAACCAGCTATTTTTGAGGTAAATGAACAAAGGTCATGGAGCTACTGGGTAGGGATGGTTCAAGTTCATTATTTTCTAATAATAATGGTGTATTATTAATATTTACTCTATAAATCATGAAGTCAGCATCAAAATTCCCATGGTGTTCTGCAGCAATAATACAGTTCTATTTGCCACTTCGTGGTGGGGGGAAAATTGAATAAATGATTCTGCTAAATTTCCTGTCCCTTTAACCTTGTTGGGATTTTTGTGTGTGTGCATTAGTGTGTTAAGTTAATGACACTCTTTCTCATCTCCAATATATTGAGCAATTTATTCTATGCTCTTAGATATGCTGTGTGTTCTGTACTTCAAAGAACATAAAGCTATTCTTTATCCACTTCATCAATGACAGCAAACTTGCATCCTGCTCTCACGATGCCTCAAGTTTTTACAGAAGACACAAAGCACATTCAGAAAGAACTGCAGAGCAGAGTTTTGCAGAAGACTCATGCTCCCATCAGATTAGGGCACTGACATGCTTAATTCTCTCTCTTCCCTTCCCTGGGACACAGGGAGGTGAGATGGCAGAGAGCTCAGAGATGGATGGGTATGTGTGTAGAATGTGCTCTGCCCTTAGTGTGGGGAAGGCTGCCACCATCAACTTAGTTTCTCAGTTACCACTGCTGTTCTGTCTCTTGGTGTCTTTCATAGTACTCAGGCTTAGCATTTGTGTATGGAAATATTTCAGTATTTGTAGATGTATACAATAAGCAGAGCTGGTAAGACCCTTCATAGGGTAAGCTACAGCCTGGAAAGGGCATAGATTGCCTGTGAGGAGTACACTTGCTCTTGTCTCTGTGCCTAAATGCCAACGCATACAAACACCAGTTTTGCTCTGTGACAAAAACCTTCAAGGTGAGTTGTGGACAAACACTATTCATGTGCTTTTTTCAAGGTGGGAGTGGAAGGGAAAGCAAACTATGGTTGCTTTCTATTATAGTGATTAGCATTTGATTCTGAACAGCAAAACCATGTCATGGGTCTCCAAGTTAAGCAAGGTGACTCCCATCTCAGATGAGCAACGTTTGTATTTGATAATAGATTGTAACTCTGAGCCTCAGACATGGTTGTAGGGAAAAAAGAAACTTGAACTGCAGCTGCTCTCACTGGCTTCCTGTCATGCAGGCTTTTAGTACATGCTAGTACTGACTTCTGACTGTCCTGAATATGCACATATGTTCTCCATAGATATGAGAATGCTCAGGTTGATGAGCTGCTGTGCTGTGTCCGCCCTTTTATTGAACAGCTGAGTTCACATCATTGCACAAACTTTAAGTTAGCATCTCAGGTGTGATTTACTATCATACATGTGCAAAGTAACACAAAAAGGAAGAAAAAATAATCCCTAGAAGGAGGCAGTGGTGACTGAAGTGTACAACACATCCCACTTTATTCACTTCAACACCACAGATGAGGAGGCTTGAAAATGATTTTGGAAACTCACAGAAAGAGCCAACTTCAGTACAAATGCTTTTTCTCATTTCTCAAACTGCATGTGTTATAACAAAGCTAGTAAAAAGATGTCAGGTTCCTCGCTAGAAGACAAATCCCCGTTCCTCCCCCAGCACATTTTACTTTTAAATAGGTCATCTTCTGAAAGAAAATGTTTACATCTCATTACTTCCAGCACAGAGATGTGTTCTGAAGACACATGAGCTGTTTAGGTAAGTATTCTAATATTGTTATATGAAAGAAAATGGGGTAAGTGACAGCAGTTTATCTAGACTTGCACAGTTAACCATACCAGATTTTAAGATGGAGGTAAAGATCAAAATATACTTACAGGTAACAAAGACACTTTTCCAATTATCTGGAACGAAGCATGAAAACTAGTAGTACTCATTAAGGATGGATTTATATGTCAAGCTGCTTGAGATAATTGTGATCTTTTTTCTTGATCAGAATAGATACCTCCTTTAAATTCACTTCTTAATATCCATACCCTTGATGGCAGAGTTCTACAGGTTAGTCCAGTAGCATGTGCATACATAATATTATTTATATATACATATACATATATATTTATATTCACACAAACACATATCTGCCTACAGGTTTTTCCATAGTTTTAAACTTTTTGCTTTTTGGTTTCATTGATTCTACCCTCATAATTTTGGAATATAAATACAGAACATTTGATCCAATATTCTCACATTACTCACTGTTTTGCACAATACTAGCATCAGAGTCTTGCCAACATTGCCAAATCCAACCTTTATAACCTTAATTTGCATAGTGAGGTTTCTGTGGTGTTTCTTACCATAATGCTGATACAGCAGCAAAGGCAGTTGATAACGATATGATTGTTTTAGACACTGGGTGTGGCACTTCACTGCCCTGTTTTCCAGTTACCTCAATGCGATGCAAGGTGGCAGGATAGCTACAAATAAGCATGAATGCCCAGGTAGCCTCGGTATAACACTGCGCAGGGAACAGGGAATATTCTCTTCAATCACAGATGAACTGCTTAAGGAAGAGTTTGAATAATGATTTCAGTTGCTTTTAATTAAATCAGTATAGGAACTGCTTAAGCAGCATGCATGCTGCAGTGATTTAATTAGGTTAATGTCTAAGCCAGTGCTGCTACATGAGTGACTGTGAGCCCCTAGAATTCAGCCACTACAGGCAGTGGCAAACGTTTCAACCATCAGCTAATTCAGAAAACCTGTATTAAGTAAAAAACTATGGTCACACCTGGACTTTGCAAAATGCAGAGCTGAGCTATCCTGAAAAGCAAGCTACAGACCAAACATGACTTTTCCTCTTGTTCCCATGGAATGAATCACCATGCCAGACCTTGCTCCCTTTTCCCTTAACCACTTCATGCTTCTGATGCTTCAAAGATGGTACATGCATTCAGGAGCACAGTCAACACCAAATCTCTTCTGTTTTATCTGCTTTCCAGCATGCCTTTCCTGCTGATGATGAGAAGAGTTGCTGTCCAATGGTGCAGAGAATAGAGATTCCCTTTTCCTTGCTGAAGCATGCTGTTACAGATGACTGTGATGAATGTTCTCAGGTAGCTGGCATCTTTTTGTCTGATTCCATGTTTTCATAAATGGTCAGAAGTGAACAGCTTTATAACTGTGCGTAAAATGAACTGGAGATAACCTTGCAATGCAGGAAGTCTGGAGCAGTGGTGACACATACTGTCATCATGCTAAAGTAACTCTTGACAAATCTGCCTGTAAGGGGACAAACAAAACAAAACAAAAAGGTAGAATTAAAGAGTTAAATGTGCGCTTGGCCTCTTTGAAGACCTAGAAATGAGTAGGAATCAGCTCCAAATGATGAACCACACACTGCTGGAGGCTTCAGTAGCTGGTATCTAGAGTGTTTGTGTCTTTCTACTTTTGTCAGCAGTATCTAAGCTTACATGGGCAGTGCCCGGGTTTTGTTCATGGCTTGTCAGATTGCTTTTACTCATCTCTCCTCAAGGACACTGCAAGTCTTAATTCACTGAGCTTTGTGAAGATTAAAAGCATTGCTATTAGTCACTGACACTCCAACTAAACAATAATGACTAGGTAGGCATTTTCTAAAGGCTAGTAGAAGGCTGGAAGTAAGCGATGGGCCAAGGTCGTACAGAAAAATCACTGCAATTTCAGGCAGGGTAAGAAATGAAGAAAAACATAGAAGTGATTCTTTTTTCATGGATTACACGCTTTTATTGGAATTGGAAAGCCAATGCTTGACCTGAAAAGGATGTGTGTCCTGAAAGTGAGTCAGATTGTTTCAATCATCTTTCAATTTGCTAGCCAGCTTAAAAACAAACAAACAAAAAAAACCCTTGAAACGTGTTTTATACTTCCGCTCAATTTAGCTCAGAGCTTCTCCCTGCAAGCACATTTGGATGTAAGTCTATATTTATTGTTGGCCTATAGTGGTTTGTGCCATACAATACTGCTAAAGCTGTTTTAGCTGCTTTTCATGGCTTTTGAAAGCCAGTCTGTACTGCTGAAGGCCATTAAAAAACTGGATACCTGCCTTAGTTGATAAAGAAAGATAAAAATTATAGCTATCTTAAGCTCACCATGACCAGGAATAAATAAAAGGAGTCAGTGCATTGCTGGCTGGAACCATGTCTTTAACAGATACTACAGATCTGAGAAGAATCTACTGAGCTCCTGTAGCCCTCAGACCCTTTTTGCTGCTGTTAGATACTTCTAATTTTCTACTTAGAATTTCTTTTTTCTTCTGCGCTTAGTTAATGCCTTCAAATTTATTGAATTTAATCTGTGTATGTTCAGACCATTTCTCTATTTCTGAAGTGCTCTCCAATGCAAAATTCTCCCTTCCAAACTACTTTCAGCTCATTTCAGGTATTGTGCAATCCAGACAGTCTGGAAGTGTACACTATTCTACTATGCAGGCAATTAACAGTAATCTCAAATAAAATCCGCTCCAGGGAAGGCTGCTGCAGTGCCCCAGTTCAGTCAAAATGGCAGTGGCAGCCTTAACATGCATTTGTTTTATACTTACATAAGCTTGTAAAATGTTTCCATCTTAGACTTTTAAATAATTTCCTTAAGCTGCCCATTATCCCTCTACATCAGTACCTTGCTGCTTAGTCTCTGGAATGATGATTCTGACATCTTGCACCAGGACTCCTCCTTTATTAATTAGGTTAATGCTCCAAGTTCCCCTCTGTAAATATGAGAATATTTAGCAAGGTTTTATGAAGTCATTTGCCCCTCCTTTGCTGTTCTTATTCCTTTTGTTCATGTAGTGAACTTCACTGCTTTTTTACCTCTCATTCAAAGCACTTTTTGCCTCTAGATTTACTACCTTCAGCATATAATTCAAATTCAGATCTAAAACAGTTCTTCCTCTAGTAATTCTTTTTCAAAACAGAAATATAGCCAGTTCTGTTGCCAAAGACTATTCTGTCCCATTTCATATGGAGCATTAAGTAAGTAATTAAGATATGAGATAACACTGATTCCCTCTTTGTATGTAGTGGTAAAATTGACAACCAATTGTGTTTTGAGAAATACTGAAAAATTAAGAGAAATAATGCAGTTTTTCTGTGCCTATCTAAATTTGACCTAAACAACCAATTCTTTTCCTATTTTCCTCTCTACTTTTCACTGTTTATATTGTGGTATGGAACTCCTACTACATAAGCAGTAAATCAAATTACTTCCTTTCTTAAGCTTGGATGCACATGATATTGGATAAACAACATGCCAGAAGCCTTGATTTATCTAACCAGAAATGGAATTAGAGTTCTTAATCAATCCTACTTAAAATGAACTATCAGACAACTGTGCAGAAGGAAGTTATCTGTTGCAAAATCTTTCCGAATTATGAGCAACAATTCTGAATTTACTTGAGCTTTTACAGGTACAAGTCCATCAGATATGATACAGTTCTTGTGCTTATTACATGATTTCCATGTTTGTGTGCATCAGCACAGACTGTTCACTTGCAACCAAAAAGATGATCTTTCTTTCTGGGCTACCTGGGCTAACCATTACTTAGTATGGAAAAAAAAAAGAGGAAAAATAAAAAAAAAAATGAAAAAAAGAGAGAGAGAGAGAAAAAAAAGCAACAAACTCAAACGTTACAAACAAACTATGATAACTGATTTCACAGCTTTGACACAGCCTCTTTAGTAACACCCCTCCCCTATTTCTCTCCCTCTGTAGTGGATCTCTCCTGACTTTCTGATTTTCTGTTAGTTTCCCCTTCAGACCATCCATTACTTCACATCTACGCAGAACTTAACTCTACTTGAAAGAAGGAAGATTTAGGTTGGATGTTAGGGGGAAGTTCTTCACTAGGAGAGTGGTTAGGCCCTGGAACAGGCTGCCCAGGGAGGTTGTGGATGCCCCGTCCTTGGAGGTGTTCAAGACCAGCTTGGACGGGGCCCTGGGCAACCTGATCTAGTAAAGGTGTGTGTTTGGTGGCCCTGCCAGGCAAGGGGGGTTGGAACTACATGATCCTTGAGGTCCCTTCCAACCCGGGTCATTCTGTGATTCTGTGATTGTGTGTGTTTTCAATGACTTAAATATTTTCAGTTTCTTTACTTGTGGTAATTAGTGCAAAGTCCTTGTTGTACTGTCCCTGTGTTGAGCAGATGTTGCAGTATGTAGATTGGTTTTGCTGCATTACTTGCAGCTGTGGAAGATTGAACCATCTCTGCTCTGCCTGAAACAAAATAGAAGTTTCATTTCACTAAGGGAGAATAGAGTTTATTTTGTGCTTCATGCTCTGAGTGAAAGACTGCACAGAATCATTAAGGTTACAAAAGACCTCTAAGGTCACCAAGTCCAACCCCACCATGTCCACTAACCATAGTTCTTGAACACCTTCAGGGACAGTGACTCCCTGTGTCATTGTGTTTCTTCACCCAGCTCTTCCTTTCTTGAAATCAAAATAGTTTGTAGAAATAACAAAATGCAGTTCTGCTCAGACAAAGAATTAAATCAAAGTCAGTGGCCTAGTTCTGTGTTCAGATTATCACTTATTTAGCCATTTGGAGGATTGGAAGCTTTTTTTTGTTTTGTTTAAACACCCAGTCAAAGCAACTATATTTCTTGGCATACAATCTCATCGTAACAAGCTGTTTTCTCATAGAAATAGATCATTTGGGTGCTGAGTTTCCAATTAAACAGCTGTGGAGCTTTGCAGCTTAGCTGTGTTGCAGCTCTTTGGAGTTATTGGCAAGAGACTTGCCATGTCCATCACTGCAGCTCCTCAAGCAATGATGATGCACGAATCTGCTGGCTATGCTGACCTCTATATCTTCTCATGTGCAAAGACAGAGATTAGCAATGTTAATCCCTGTATAACAAGAGTGCTCGTTTGCCCAGCCTTTAAATAACTCTGGCAATAATTGAATCTCCTACCTTAAAAAGCACAGAAGCGTATGGGGGTAGGAGCCTCTGACATCAATAAAAGTAATGAGCCAAACAAAAACTTAATCCAACCCTCTCAGAGCAATGGTTAGAAAACGTTTCACTTTTAGTTGAGGATAAACAAAGTTGTACTCATCACTGTCACTAAACATATGTACTTTTAAGTCAGCTTTGCTTCTTCTTTCAAAGACAATTAAAAGTTTATTTCTAAGGAGCACAGGCACACATCACTGTGAGGATGCGCCATTCTCCTCAGTACTCTGCTCTTTTCATCTGCAGCCAAAGTGCCTTTATCTTCTAAGGGAAACTGTGGATTAGATTCTCTGTGTGCTGCTGAAAAATTGATCTCCAATTACAAAGAGGGATGGGAACAACTGAAGAAAGGAACTATAGTGGGAATAGTTGTGTCTGTGCTTTCAAGGTATGATGCTGTTACTTCAACAGAGAAATACTGTCATTAAATCATGGTATTAAATGGAGTACATCCGTGTGATTAAGCCAAAACTAATTTGTTTCTTGAGATGGGAAGACTTCAGGGATACAAAGGAGATTGTGGTAAGGTGGGGGGTTAGCCTCTTCTCCCAGGTAACAGTGATAGGATGAGAGGTGATGGCCTCAGGTTGCGGAGATGCTAAGGTTGAGTATTAGGAACAATTTCATCCCTTTAGAAAGAGATGTGATGCAGTGGCACAGGCTGCCCGGGGAGGTGGTGGAATCACTGTCCATGGAGGTGTTCAGGAACCAGGGAGATGTGGCACTGAGGGATGTGGTCAGTGGGCATGGTGGGGACGGGTTTGTGGTTGGTCTTTTGTAATCTATGACAAATGTTTCTTGTAACGACTCCTGTGTGACTATTTTGGGAGGAGCGCAGACTGTGTTTCAGAACGAAAACCATGTCAGACTGACATCTGTTTTCAGGCTGAACTCGACATCTGAGACAAGCTATTGGGAAATGGGTACTTCCCCAATGCTGTTTATAGGGAACTGTGACAAACCCTGCTGACACTGCCCATGCTTCCTATGGGCCACAAGCTGTTTCTTTATAAAAACCTCCCTCAAAACTCCACTTGTGCTGGTGAAATCACACTTTTTCTCCCTCAGTGTCTATGGAGATGTCCAGCAACACCATGTTTCACATTAAACCCACAGCTGATTGTTTTCTTCTCCACATCCTTATTTTTGCCACACCTTTGTAGCCTCTTAGCTACTACTTGCTGCTTCGGGCACTCGTGGAGACCCAGTGCTGGGAATTTACGTTCATAGCCCCTTTTTTTACAGTTATTCCTCCTAGAAGCACAGCGCAGCACTCACTGACACCAGGAGGGCAGACAGGCACTCAGACCCCCGCGACCCACCACACTCAACCCCTCCCACCCGCTCTCCACGTGCCTCCCGAGGCTGAAAACGTCACTTCCGACCCTGCGAGGGGCGGGCTGGAGGTGGGCTTGATCCTGCGCCATGCGCTGTGGAGCCCTTGGCTCCCTCCCCTGAGCAGCTCCCTCCCTCCCTCGCTCCCTCCCTCCCCTTGCGGCGCGGTGCGGGGCAGTGCCGGGCTGTGCCTCCGCGGCTCCCCCGGCTGGGGCGCGCCGCCCCCTTCCTCCTTCCCGCCTCCTTCTCCTCCCCCTCCCCGCGTCGGGCAGAGGCAGCGGGGAGCGGCCGAGGAGCGGCGGCATGTGAAGCGGGCAGCTCCCCATCTCTGGCCGTCTAAGCGGCCCCGCTCGCCATGAAGAAGTTCTCCCGTATGCCCAAGGCCGAGGGGAGCGGCGGCGGCGGTGGAGCGGGCGGCGGAGCCGCAGGAGCGGGAGGCGCGGCTGCCCTGGGCCGGGTGTTCGCCGTCGGGCGGCACCAGGTCACCGCCGAGGAGCTGCTGGCCGAGGGTAACGCTGGGGCCGAGGACGGGAAGGGCTGGGGGGCACCTGGGCACCCAGAAAGCTGCGGTGGGCCCCGCTGTAGGCCCTGCCGCCGCACAGCCCTGCTGCAGGGCGGTGGGATTGCCCCCTCGGTTTGCACTGGAGCCCAGCAGGCGCGGCTGGGTTCAGCGTCTTATTGAAAGTTTCCTCGGTGCAGATCTTTCTGTAGCTCGCAGCGAAGGCACGTTGAAACAGTTGAGAGTTGTGCAAATGTGCTTCCTTCTTTTTGGGGCAGAAGTAGCAAGAGTTGAAAAGCTTTCGTGTCGCCCCTTAAAGGCGGGTGGAAAGAGCTGGTCAGAGTCAGGGCAGCGCCAATCTGTTGCACCTCGGGGTAAATCTTCAAAACTAGAGCTGTTCAGCCCGAAAGAGCTTCAGAGCAGGAGAAGAGCTCAGGTGGCTGCTGTAACAGTGCTGGAAGGTCGTGGTGAAAAAGGCATAGAAGAGCTGTGCTCCTCTTGGTGAGCAGCTGGGACTTCTGTCTAATGGGACGCTCAATGTGAGCTTTCTGTTCAGTCCCGCTCTTCCTGACACATTGCAGCAGCTCATGAATGAAAAGTTTCCTTTTACCTGGGAGTTACTTCCTGACAGTCGTGTTTTCCTGCAGTGAGGTTACGATTAATAGTAATCGTTGGCAGGTGATGTATTGGTGATATTAAAGTCCAGTGTTAATATAAATCCTGCTTAATAATCCCCTCTCCTTTGGGGCAAGAACAACAGCACTTTTTTCTCTGATCCCTCTGCATGTTACTGGCTTTATTCTATGGAAACCCAGTTGTACTGAGCTGCTTGGGCTTGTCAGGTAGGTCCAGTTATTCAGTGCTGGTGAAATACAATTTATGGGCGAGTTGAGGAGGTTTATAGTAGAGCTTTAGATCGTGTAACAAGAAGCATTGTTAGTACATTAATGACTGTAACCAACTTAACAAGCCTGTTTCAATACAGATGCATAGCAACATTCTGTGGTATGGACAGGCTCTTTTACTAGCTGCTGGGATTAATGGCATGATATTTCTGTTGGATTCCAAGTGTTTATACCCCCACACCTCCCTTATTTTGCTTCTGAATTGACTTGGAAAGCTGAGACCTGACTTTCTAAGTGATAAAGGCTTCCTGTAACTAGAGCAAGTAGCAGAAGTGATGCCAGAGGGCTCAGGTGGTAACTACATTCATTGTTAAGCTGTACTAATTTTAACCTTTGGTATGTTTCCTTTGTTGGTACAGGTGTTGCTCGCAAAACACTTCTGTAGTCTTTGACAGCATTGTTTTATTGCATTGTTTTAAAGGCAAAGCCACGTTGCATTATAAGGTAGTTCTCTTGCATAAGTAATTTATATAGTGCTATCTAAAGCACTGCAAACTTACATAGGGAAGTAGGTACAAAGGTTCAAGAGCTGTGTTTAGTAGTATCTTGTTTCTTGTGTTGTCTCTTTTCTGAGTCCTTACCTTCAGTAACCCTGAAGTAACCCTGGGCTCAGTATGTTCTTAGATGGAGTTGTTTGTTTTTGAAGTATGTTATTCAGAGATAGGGAAGAACAGTCAATTTGGATTAAGCCTCGATGAAGGAAGTGAGTTGCTCATTGTTGCACAGTATGAGGTAGAAAGGGATAGTGGAACTATGCAGGACGAGTGATGCAGGCAGAGTGCAGGGCTGCTGCTTGGATCTTTTTGTTGCACAAGAGTGTGTGCAATGAAGCAAAACTTTGGGAAATTAAATCTGATGCAAATATGGAGAAGTCTGTCTTTTCGAAGGGTTGGGTGATGTGCTGGCAGCACTAAAGTTAGTTACGGGGTAGCTCCAGTACTGAAAAAGGTTTTCTAGCACAGCAGCTGCAGCAAACTGAATGTGGAAACTATGAAGCGTCGTTTCAAATCAATCTCAAATGTCAAATGCAAAACGGTAAATATTGTGAACAGTGAAAAGGAAAGTAAAACCAAGCAACTTGCCGAAATATTTCTGATTTATATAAGAAGGAGGTAGAAGGTTGTGCCTTTACATTGGTGTGTGATACTACTTCATTTTTTTGCCTTGACTTACATTTCAGAAATAGATTTGTTTAAGAAAAACATTGAAGCTAATCTTCCTGGGAATCTTTGGTTTTTCTTCTTCTGTGGTACAGCTAATAATCTCTCATTCAGTATCTTGCATGCCTTGAACTGGTATTTCAAGTACCACTGTTTCAATGACTCCTTCAGGCCGGTTGTTCTGTTGCCTGGGACAGTAAGTGTTGTATCTGGCCACTTTGTGGTTTCTTAATCTGTATTTGTGTAGTACAACAGCAAAATGAGTTAACTTCATGTCAGATGGTAGCCATTTCTTCTAGGTTATGAAGTGTTTGTTCTACCACACAAATGAGGCAGGAATCCATGCCTGTCCTTTTTCTTTAAGCAGAAGCCCTTCAAGCCAGTGAGCTGAGACTTAGTCCCCTGCTGAAAGAAGGGAAAGGATTTGTCCAGCTTGTACCATCTGGACTTCATACTTTTTCAAAGCAGTTAAAGGGCTGGAAGTTGCATCTGGAAAATACTCTTTATTTTGTGAAAAATGAATAGCACTGCTGCTAAGTGGTTGTAAGCTTCTATAGTGGGCTGGTATTGGAGGGCCTGGAGCAATCTTCAGCGAAGAACCTTACACTGTAAGAAGTGGTGCTCTAGAAACAACAATAAGTTATTATGGTCATGAACCGGGAATGCTAATCTGGCTGTGGGTAAGCTGCTGTGAAGTGGATTTCTCAGGATCATCCATTAGGTACTGTTTGCTTGTGACCCTGGGTAGGGATGAAGAATGTGCTTGTGTACTTCAAACAGGGCTCGGGAAGGGGGTGACTGTTGACGAGAACTTTGGTTCTGGCGAAGGAGTCTGATGGTTTTTGCAGGAAGCAAAAGCGTCTTGTCCTGAAGTTTGAGCACTTTTTTTCCCCTCTGAGCAGCCCACCAGAAAACTGACATAGGTGGAATATTGGTGATTCGCTTTAGAGCAACTGGTTAATACCTTGTTCTCTGAGTGCTGCTTCTCTGTGAATGACTTTAAATCTAGGACCAAAGAACCCGAGGGGAAAAAGCATCTGAAATCGTTATTGCTTTTCAGTTAGCAAGTGTTTGTGTTACACAGAATGTTTGCTTCGTTTTTTTTAATACAATGGTTAAATCATTAGTTTCTATGAGCACAGAGGACAGATGAAAAGTGCAGGCTAACCTCTATAAAACTGCAAACTCCTCCTTTCTTGTATAATCCTTAATGCTTCAACTTCCTGGAGTCGGTGGTACTGGCAAACTGTTGAAGCAATGAGTGCAAGCTGGATTGTTCTTAAACTGGGCATGCACGTACTTGATGACATGCGTTATTTAATCGATCTTCCACTTTTATACTGTTCAAACCGAGTCCTAAAGTTGCTTTAGTGAGGAGTACGCATCCTGCGCTTTGAGGTGGAGTGCTCTGTGTTTATTGCTTGTCATAACGTTGGTCTTATTTCATTTTCTTTTTTTGAATGACAGATTTATTTTCATGGAAGTGCTTTTATTCCCCCAATTAACTGTCTAAAGAGGAGGGGGGAATCTTAAGATGTAACTGTCATTACAACTGCGATCAAGTCGGCATTATGTCACGTCCAGGAAGGAGATGCACTAAGTTCATTAAATTTCTTCTCAAAATTGCAATCATCTTGAAAGTTTCTGTGTCTCAGGTGTATTAGCAGTAACACTTAAAGCACTGGTTCAGATAGACTTCTGACATGCAGAAGTTTCTCTTCTGTTTTCTCAAGTCCCATTTCACTGAAGCTTTTTTACCCCGATTTTTACTTCTTTGTGTTTAAATATGTAGGGGATTTGCAATTGAGGAAGCTGTTTCACAGTCTTAAGAGCGCCGATGTACACCACCGCTTTCTCTCATGTAAACGTTTGACTTTGTTTGCTCTGCAGGGAGAAGTGCCCTTGTAATGGATCTGTTAACTTGAGTACTTGAAAGTGATTAAATACGGTATGGGGAACCGACCAACTGAACTTAGAGATCCTGTTTCTGCAGTGTGCAAGATGCAGCTTGATCTCCAATGTGATGAATGCAGCTGGTGCAGCGTCGCTTCTGTCGTGACTCTGGCATGGTGATCTTTTATGCAGCAAGATGAAACTTTTAGTTACTGGGTTTCTTCATTGGTTTAGTGTTTATGTAGCATTGCTGCTTTTTTGTAGTAACTACTATTTAGTTTTCAGCAGGAATCCAGGTCATTTGCTGGGATAGATCAGAAGCTGGAAGGTTGTTTGGAAATATTACTTGTGGACTTTGAGTTGGGATTGGTCTTGTCAAGTTTTCAGGGTATAACATTACCGAATCTGTGCTTATGCGTGATCTTGAAAGTTGTGCCTGCTTCTTTATTCTGTCTCAAACACAGCTTTGCTTTGCTAATATTTGGGTAGCAGATATAGCTTGTTTAACTTCGGAAGGTACGGGCAGAGAATAAAGCAGCATGAGGACTTTCTGACTTTGATTTTGACTGAATGCATAAGCAATGTGCAGCTCTAACACTAATCACAAGTCCTGTTCCCCAGGGGTCAGTACTGGGGCCTGTCCTGCTCAATATTCTTTATTGAGGAACTGGATGAAGGCATTGAGTGCGCCCTCTGTAAGTTTGTAGATGATGCCAAGTTGGCTGGAAGTGTTGATCTTCATGAGGGTGGGAAGATCCTACAGAGGGATCTGGACAGGCTGGAGAGCTGGGCTGAGGACAGTGGGAAAAGGTTCAACAAGACCAAGTTCTGGGTTCTGCACTTTGGCCACGACAACCCCAGACAGTGCTGCAGTCTTGGGGCAGAGTAGTTGGAAGTCTGTGTAGAGGAAATAGACCTGGGAGTATTGGTTGATGCTCAGCTGAATGTGAGCCAGCAGTGTGCACAGGTGGCCAAGAAGGTCAATGGCATCTTGGCTTATATCAGAAATAGTGTAGCCAAGAGGAGCAGGGAAGTGATTGTCCCACTGTATTCAGTGCTGGTAAGACTGCATCTGAAGTACTGTTTGATTGTGGGCCCCTCACTACAAGAAAGACATTGAGGCCCTGGAGTGTGTCCAGACCAGGGCAATGAAGCTGCTGAGGGGTCTGGAGCATAAGTCTTATGGAGAGCAGTGGAGGGAGCTGGGGTTATTTAGTCTGAAGAAGTGGAGGCTCGGGGAGGCCTTCTCGCTCTCTACAGCTGCCTGAAAGAAGGTTGTGGTGAGGTGAGGGTCGGCCTCTTCTCATTCATAGCTACAGACAGGTCAAGAGGGAATGGCCTCAAGTTGCACCAGAGGAAATTCAGAGTGGATGTTAGGAAATACTTCTCCAAAAGAATGGTCATTCCCTGGAACAGGCTCCACAGGGAGATGGTAAACTCACCAACCCTGGAGGTGTTCGAGAAACATGTAGATGTTGTACTGATGCTCCTGGTTAGTGGGAAATATTGGTGGTAGGTGGATGGTTGGATTGGATTGTCTTAGAGGTCTCTTCCAACCTTGGTGATTCTATGACAGCCCCAGAAGTAAGCATGTCTTCCTTCATTTCAAATGTGATCTCAGAATGGCAGAAGGTGAGAATGAAGTTTTGATCCCTAAGTAATGAAAATAGGGAGGCTATGCTGCAATGCTTGGGATTTATCTTCAGTGTTTTCAAGCCTAATGCAGTCAGATAAACCGCAAGTAGAGTGTTTTGCCTTTTAGATGGTATAGCTGGTTTCTCTGCAATAAGGGAGCCATGAAACAGGAGTGAGTTTGGATATTAGCACATGATCCTTGTCTTACGTGAGTCTGCAAGTGAAAATACTGTTTGGTGTAATGTAGTGTGTGAAGTGCTGTTAACCTGATTTGTAGTGCTGTATACACAGGAAGTTTGCATGCTACCAAGTGAGCTACCTTGGTGTGCTCAAGGAGAAGTACCATTCTCACAGTACCAAATAGGTTATGTACACCATTAGGACTTTGCTGTTGCTCACCTGCTCTCCACAGCTGTTTCATGTAGATGGAGAAATTGGCACCATAGTTTAAGGATCATCTAATTTGACAACGGCGTCTATCGTACAGCCAGGAGCTGGTGTAGCTCTTAGGCACTTAGTTTAACCACTCTTCTGATTGCCACGTTGGTCTTTGTGTCCCCTAAGAACACTCATTCCTGCACTTTGCTGTACATGGACATGTAGTGTTGTGCCTCTTTGGACTGCAAATAGTCGTTCCTTTTTCAAGGAAATTATTGGTTTAACTTCTGGGGGCCCAGAAGCAGTTAAACACTGAGCAAGTACTTTGGAATCTGATAGTTCTAAGTTGTTGGGAGAGTGGCCAAGAGTGCGATTGTCATACAGCAAAGCAACTTGATTGGAGCAGTATTGTGTTAGTACAGCGCAGTCTGAAGCCATCTTTGCCAGATGTTAGCAGGCACATCAAACAAATGAGTGTGCCATCTACTTGTTTTTCTTCCTAGTGTATGTGTTTTGGTAAAGCATGCTAGTGTTACAGACATTGTTATGGGGAGTTTTGGTTTAGATGTCGGTATTTTATATGTCAACGTAAAAAAAACAATATTTTGCTAGCTGATGAAGGCACTTTTAGGTGGGTGTTCAGTTAAGGCTGGTGATTCTGGAGATGACTTGCTTATTTGCTTGGGTTTTCAGAGTTGTAAGTCATTAATTATCACGTTACCCCTATGGAAGTACTTGCACAGTGTTCCTGTGCATGGAGAAGAGAAGCAAATACCAGAGATTGTGTCCCTATCCAACTGCTTAATTAGTCTCCCTGGCTTGTGTCTGAGAGCAACGTGAGCGTGCTTTAACAAAGGCGGATGTTCATTGTGTGGACTTGGGTGTGTTCCTAGCTGTAGGTGTGTGTTTATTTTAGCTGTAGATGTGTGCACCCAGTGTCAGGTGAGCATCTCACTTTTAGCTAAACAAATTGCAGTGTGGGTTGAGAGGGGGAAAATATTTTGTGTAACGGTCTGGGATGTATTCCTTGTCTGTGGTTTTACAGCATTGTTTTTAAGTCATCGTTCTTGAAACTGTTAGTTTCTTAACCTTGGGCCATATTGATTTTACGGCAGCTATTTTCTGCCTCCGTAATACTTGAGATAAGTAGGTTACCGTAAGTCGAAGGAGTTGCAGCTGTCAGCAGTGCTGTGTTAACTGACACTATGAATGCTCCGTGCCTGCCAAAGCGTGCAGTTGTAAGTGTGTCAGATTACAAGTGGTTCTAGTAAACATTTTATTTTGCATTTGGGGCTAATTAGAGAGACAGACACAGTTAGTCACCTCATTGATTGCTTAGGATGTTGTCTTTTTCCCAAGGAATTGCTGGGTTTGCTGACATCTGTTTTGGAAAGTTTCTCCTCCAGTGTTTTTATAGGTTTAGTTTAGAAGCTGTTAATATCCCAGATGAACAGCTGCTTCCTGAAATGTTTGAAGTACGTTGCCTACTTCTAATACCTTAAGCTGAAAGTCTGAGTCTGGTTTCCAGATTGCGGTGATACCAAGCAGCAACACTTCACTGCCACAGCTGATGTCAGCCCCGGTTGTCTTTCTGCTTCAGAAGAGATGTCTTTGTCCTTTATTTTCCTCTCCATTATGGTGCAGGTTCTGTTTGTCTCCTCATTGTCTAGATACTTACAAGGAAGGAAGATGAATTCCTCTTTTCTCTCTTTCCTGGTAGTCCTGAGAATGGATTTTGGTTTCTTGAGTGTTTTACTGTTGGTTATGAAGATGAGAACCCTTCTCCCCTCATATGATTCACTGGATCAGGCTGCCCAGGGAGGTGGTGGAGTCTCCTTCTCTGGAGATATTCAAGACCTGTCTGGACCGCTACCTGTGTGACCTGGTGTAGGGAACCTGCTTTGGCAGGGGGGTTGGACTCAGTGATCTCTGGAGGTCTCTTCCAACCCCTATAATTCTGTGATTCTGTGATTTCTATGCTTATGGTTGTCCAAGTTCCTTAGTTTGCACTGGTAGCAGAGGGACGTCTTCGATGTGCTTGACAACTTAGCTCTCAAACTAGAAGCAAGTAGAAGGAGAATGCACAGAAAAGTACAAGTTACAAACAGGAATGCAAGGAAATAGACAGAATCCAAGGGATTCGGTTTAATGGTGTGGGAAATATTTCTACTGTTTTGAATAGCAAATGACATTTTGCATTTACTGCTGCTTTGTTCCTGAGCAACGTCAACGCAGATGTTACAAAACACAGAGGCTACGCTGAGGAACTGAAAGCTGGTTAACTTTGTGTTCTCTCTGTAAAGCCTTTTTTGGCCTTAATTCTTGTCATATTTGCCTTGCTGCTCCTGATGCAATTGGTAAAAATACTGAATAAATGCTCATGTAGGATCATATGAGAGCAAGCAGTTCGGTCTGTCTTGTTCTTCATGAGGTGTCGGAGTTGGTACTGATCAGAACATTACATCCCCTTAGGGAAAATCATTATCCTGTAGGTGGAGGAACAAAGAAAGGTGAGGGGATTTGCCCACAGTCACGCAAGTCTGAACAAGAGATAAGGGCTGAGTTAGGAGCTTCCTGTCTCTAAGATGATTTCTTCCTCATTGCTGCTGTTACATACTAGTAATATACCTTTAGTACCACAAACAAAACCACGAGGGGAATTCTCTCATGCTAGGACTTCATGAAGTTTTATTCTAAATTATATACATGTTCATCTTCCTTATAAACTTGCACATTTCTTTAATAGATTTGTTCCTGTACAGTCTGGAAGCTTTCATGCACAAGTGTTGAAGAGATGCATGTTTATACAGGAATGAATTTGATGCTTGGATTAATTATTGTACCGACTTCTGCTCTCAGTTTTTTACTTGTTTAGACTGTGATTCTATCTGTATTTTGTCTAATGAACTGTTATTCTCACAGCGTTTTGCTGCTTTTTTGTATAAAAGAACAGTTCTAAAAATCAATGATTAATATGGCACGTTCTTACATTTTTTCAGTTCCAGTAGGATGAAAAACTGTTACTTTAAAAGTCTGTTGCTAAACCACGTTTTTAGGTTTTGGTTAATTGCTAAAGGACTTGAGTAATTAAAGCAGTGCTTCTTTGGAAAGACAAGCTGTGGACAAACAACTTAGGAGCTGGTAGAGCTGCTAAATTCGCGTAGACTTGGCCTGAGCTGTTTAAGAAGTCAAAGCCAAGTACTTGTTTGTATTGGAGTGATGTAAACAGAGAAGGTGATTTCTTTTAGTGTTTTGGATTTGAATTTGATTTCTAGGATAAAATAGATCCTTAAAGAATATAAGGCACTTGGTTACCTTACAAAACTTGAAGGGTCTGACTTGAGCGTGGTGTGTGTTCTGTGTCGTAAAAGTAGGAAGTGTAAATGAAATTTGTCATGAGATTTGTGCTAGTGATTGGGTCAGTTCTGTGCATTAAGAGTAGGAAAACAAACTTTCTTTTTAAATAAAGAGAATAATTCAAGGAGTGATAGCATCTCTCACAGTCCTGCAGTCTACATCCAGCTCAGTAGGCTGGTTAGTAGTGAATCCTTCACCTTTAGCTTAGGTCAGTTATTGCTTACATAGACTTTCCTGGCTTCATGAGAGATCATGAAACATCAGGGAGATCATTTATTCTCTGAATGAGAGATCCAGAGGTCCCTTAAGACTCTGAAGACTGATATTTTTTTCAGTATTATTAAGGCAGTTGTAAAAACAATGTAACCATGCAAACACTCATCAAAACAGAACACTGTGTGCTGCATCTGGTTTGCTGGAGTTCTTCAAACATTTGAATTCAAAGTATTACCTTGCCAGCTTTGTGCTTTCTTGAGATATGCCATTTAATTATCTTCATCAGACAGACTGTTTTACTTCGTTGTGTTTTGGCTTGCTGTGTTACTAAACTGACACTGAATTACGTAGCTGCATCTTTAAGATGAGATTTGTGTTGAAGGGTATTTTTGGGTGTAGGCAGTAGATTGGTCATAGCATTCTCATGTGTAGGGACTAACCCAAAATCTTCACGCTTCCAGATTGCTCCATGAATAACTGCCTTGTTTGGAGTTACTGCTGTTAACTGCCTCTCTCTTGAAACACAGTAGATAGATGAGGGACGTTAAATGCTTTTGATAATTCTCATTCTGATCATTAGACTTCTGTTGCCATTGCTGCTTAGATAGCTTGAAGCAGCTCCCAGCTGCTCACAGTACTTGGAAGTTTCAGCCTAAATTATCATGTGTCACAGCTGGAGCTCTGAAAGTGTTGTTGGATAATGAATCCCAAGCATAAATTAGGAGAATTGAGGTAACAGTCTTAATAATAAAGATATTTGGTGTCCCTGTGAGGGTGTTCTCAAGAATACAGCATGCACCACATAGGGCTCTAAGGTGCCAAGGAAACTTGTTACTTGAAATACTTCAGAGTACCAGTTACTGGTCTAAGCAGGGAGCAACTCAAATGTGTTGCTGTTTATTGGTCCCCTCTTCTCCGTGGACCAGATATATTTGTATCTGCTGCTGAGGACTGAAATGCACACTGGTATTTGTAAACACCTGTAGAAGAGAGAATGAGAAATCCTTATACTGATAGCTTTAAATATTCATCTGAATATTAAACAGAATTTCATCGAGTTAGTGTAGTCTGATCATGCCTATGTATGAAAAATGATCGATGTCCCACTGGTTCTGTTACAGTGAGGTGTAAAAGTGGTGCAAGACTCAATGTAGACTCATCCAGCAATGAACAGGTCTGAATTTCGTTGTGCTGACTTGCTGTGCTTAGGATGCCATTAAAAAAAAACACTGTGAACCAGAGAATCTTCATATGATACCTGCCCTGATCTGAAGTGCTTTTAGTGCTGTGAGTTGCTTACTTTCTGCATGGCCTGGTGACTCTTTGGTTTCTGATGCAACAAAAGGTGATACTTCCTCAAAATGCCATAAAACGATGTTTTCCTGAAGCTGGGAACCTTATGCTCTGCCTTGCTTCTGTATCATGGTAAATTTGTGGTATTCAGCATGTGAATTATTCATCTGCATGGTAATGGATTCATTTGCTTATTTAGTCTGCTTTGGATTCTTCTGCTTACATATTTAAATCATAGTTAAAATAGTGATTTCAAAGAAAATGGAAGATAAACTACAGAGCAAATGGGAGCTGGTTGGAGAGGGGCTTTTCATATGTTAACCATTCAGTATGAAAGTGGGATTTGGATCCAGAGCAGTTGTGGTGGCTGTGCACTGTATGCTCAATGCATCTGTATCCACTGATTTAACCATTCGGTATCTGTACTTTATTCATCTGCCTGTTTACTATTTTGGAATTCAGACCAAATTGAAAATAAAATCACTGAAGAAATTCAGTGGTCAGGAGAGGTGAGGAAAAAAAGCTTTTCCATTTGTGAGAGAGATGAGTGCTGTTCCAAGTCATGTTTCTCATGCTACCTGATGTTGGCTATAGGGTTTTTTTTCTAATCAGTGTCTTTGAGATTTTCAGCAGCTTTGTTGTGAGAAGTTGAGCAGGAAGCACATCCTGCCTGAAAGCATCACCTCACTTGCATCTTGAGTAACAGGATACATCTAGCCTAGTAAGCTTTGAGAGTCACAAGGTTTAATGGCGCTGTGAAAGGGAATTGAATTAATTCTCCTGTCTCAGCTTATACAGTTGGCATAATCACATATAGAATTGTTTAGTCAACAGTCTTGACCTTGAACAAATGAAACACAGCTCGGGTTGTTTAATAGGGTTCTGTTGTGTGAGTTTGTATTTGTGCTTTAAGCTTACTGCTTGGAAAGGGAAGCACTGATGTGAGTTTTTTTTTCTTTCTCCTGGAAAGAAATCTCTTGCTCTTGCAAACAGTTGTCACTGTTGACAAGTATTTCTTGGCTTCAGAAGTGGTGGTGATGTTGCTTGAACTTGTGTAGTTTTTACTCCAGAGCTGTTGTACATCAGCTAGGGAGGTTCTAAAAGTGAGCAGCTACTGAAGGAAGCAATTGTGAGTAATGCAGTGCACTGTGGATGAGAAATTCAGCAGCAGTACTTGACAAAACGTGCTAGGTTTGTGTATACTCACTTTGAAAATGCAAACCTGCTATAAAAAGGGAAAACATGTTTATTTGATAACCTGGCATATACAAGAAGTCCATACATGAAGCAGGAAATACTTTGAGAAGACAGAGTGATTGGATTACTTTACATTTTGGAAGTCAAAAAATGACCTGAAGATCTGTTTATCAATTGTAAATGGCATTGTTCCCTGGCTGGAAGGCAGTTCTGTGAACACTGAACCAACTGTTGTATGGTCCTTATACACAAAACCACCCGAACTTAGTGTGTTGAATCATAGAATCATAGAATTACCCAGGTTGGAAAAGACCTTGAAGATCAAGTCCAACCGCAGCCTAACCAGAACCCTAACTCTAAAAACCCTACACTAAATCATATCCCTGAGTACCACATCCGAACAGCTCTTAAACACAACCAGGGATGACGATTCAACCACCTAGTTGAAGAAGTTCTTCCTAATATCCAACCTAAACTTGCCCTGGTGCAACTTGAGGCCATTTCCCCTCCTCCTGTCACTTGTCACTAGTGAGAAGAGACCTGCCCCACTCTCACTGTAGAACCTTTCAGGTACTGGAGGAGGGCGCTAAGTTCTCCCCTCAGCCTCCTCTTCCCCAGACTAAACAGCCCCAGCTTCCTCAGCCTCTCGTAGGGCTGATTCTCCAAGCCCTTCACAAGCCTCGTTGCCCTTCTCTGGACCTGCTCTAGTACCTCCATGTCTTTCCTGTGCTGAGGTGCCCAAAACTGAACACAGTACTCAAAGTGAGGCCTCTCCAATGCTGAGATTTTCCCATTCCCCAGCAGTGCTGGAAGCAGGCTGGATCAGTCTCTTGAAACATTAAAAACATGGATTGTTTCTGTAAGAGAAAACCTCTTGATCTTTTGCAAAGAGACGGAGGGACGAGGAAGAACAAACCCCTACAGTACTCTGACCTTTGTTATATGTAGCTGGTGTTAGCTTTCGATTAAAAAATGATGTTTCAAGTGTCTGCATGATGGTGTAGCTCTAGAGCTTTAAGAGCTTATTTTCAATGAATGAAGCTCGATGGATTATGACTTGTTGCCAGTTCTTACCCTTTTATTTCCTGCTTTCAGTTTCTGTTACTATAGATAATGGACTCATTGAGGACTGTCAGTGTGATTTCAGAATCTGTAGCTGAAAATAAGTTCAAAGTGTTCGGATCTTCACGATCAATTAACTGCACTGTTGGTGACCTACTAGTCATGTTCTCATCCTTACTAAGAGAATAAGTGTTAGTTGACTTAAACACAGGGATCTGTTAAATGCAGTCTAAATGTATTAGATTTTCCTTTCAGTGAACAGGAAGAGGAGGTGATAAGATAGCATTACAAAGCAACAAAGTGGTTATGACTAATTCTCAGACACTATTGAGATGTGGAGAGGCTTTCCTTATCTTCTTATGAAAGAGGTAGACAGGACAAAGAGTTTACCCTAAGATAGTGTTTTGTCTTGGGTGAACAAGGCGTTGTGTGAAATACCAAATGCTTACCTTATTTTAATGTTTTTTAATGCTTTTTATTGAGCATAAGTTTAGTGAGCTATTTCACGTAGTTTCATCTTCCTCAAGCTTGACAGCATATCACAGAAAACGTGAGTGCTTCTCTTCTGGGAGCTGTGTTCAATTCAGATAATTTACTAAATCATCTGCATGAGGAAATTGTTTTTTCTTCCTTTCTTTGTTTCTATAGAAAAGTAGCAGAGGCAGCCAGAAGTCAGCACAAAATCCGTGCTCTCATTAAAGGAAGCAGCGGTGGCTGGCAAGTCACCTGGATGCTCCGAGAAGCATCGCGATGGAGCAGCATGATCATCTTTAATGCAGAACGCTGAGCTTTGTTCCTTTGCTATAGGCTAGATCAAAGCTGGAAGTATCTCAGTCAGCTGTCAGATGAAATGTGTTAAAATCTAGAACTTCGACGTTACACTGAAATTTGGAAGTTGTCTGTAGCAGATGCAGGTTGACGAGCCAGCAGATTGCTGCGGGACTGCAGCTAACTAGAGCAGGTTTGCTCCGTGCAGAAAAAGAATGTTCTGAAGTCTGTATTGCCTCATTAAACTGGAAGAGTTTTAATGCTGGGTTGGCTGAGTAAATATCTGGAGAAAGTCTTTTTGTGTATGGGAAGCTCTCGCGGAGCAGTCATGCTGCCAACTGTAGCAAGACAAATGACATCCACTGAGCTCTGTGGAGGCTGCCTGTTAGCAGGCCAATTAATAGCTGCTTGCTCACACACAAACACATGCTTGCCTCTGACTCATTTTGCTTAAAGGATTTTTCCTTGAGAGAAGGATGTTGCCTGATGGAAGAGGGAGAGGAGGTTTTGCAGAGGAGAGGGTTTACAGTTTGACAAACAGTTGTGGTAGTCCATCTTGAGACTAACTCGGTCTTCCAAGCCAGGAGTGAAGGCAGCATTAGCAGAGGTGGAGGCTGAACCCTCCTATCAGGCATTTTTCTGATGAAGCTGTAATTTCCCTCATGGGAATCACAGAATTGAAGGGGTTGGAAGGGACCTCTAGAGATCATCAAGTCCAACCCCCCTGCCAAAGCAGGCTCCCTACACCATGTCACACAGGTAGGCATCCAGGCGGGTCTTGAATATCTCCAGAGAAGGAGACTCCACCACCTCCCTGGGCAGCCTGTTTCAGTGTTCTGTCACCCTCACCATAAAGAAGTTCTTCAGCACATTAGTGCGGAACTTCCTATGCTGAAGTTTCAGCCCATTACCCCTAGTAAATTATTCAGGCCCATTGTCCAGCTTTAGGAATACTTCTTTCGATTTAAAAGAAGAAAGATTCCAGTTTGGGACTGCTGTTTTTGCTGTTCCTCTGCATTCCACCCCTCTACCTTCTTACCTGCTCCCTGCTGTGCTGCAAGGGGTTGGATCTGTTATTTCTGAGCAGTTTGCTTTTGTTGCATAGCACTTAGGTTTGTTCAGAATTACTTTTATTTGCATGGTAGCAAGCCTTTGATACTTGCTCTAAAGAGAAAGTGGAAATGGGGCAGTGAAATTTAAGCGTGAGAACTTCACTGAGAATCAGGATTTGTTGCTGCTTGATGACTGGGGGGGAAAAGCACCTCTTAAGAGTTGCTGGATGTGTGGGTTTCATGTTATGACTGCACACTATCAGTTCAGCTCTTTGTTTTAGATGGGTAAAAAGTGAAGTTGTTTGTGCATGTAGCGTATTGTTTTGTTACATATCTGTTACTCTTTTTCCAGGAAGAGCACCGGATTCTTTTATTCTGGTTTAGCACCTGTGTGTGTCTGGTGTGTTATTTTACTGCCAGACCACAGATGGTGCTGTGGGAAATGACATCCCAGAACACCTGCTCATAGGTAGAGGTATCACTTGCCATTACTGGTTTGGGGTACGCGTGGCACATCTGCTGTGAGTGGGGTATGGTAGTGTCCTGTGTGGTTCCCCCGTGTAGCTTTGTTTGTAATTCATGCCTACTATTTATTGTGCTGCTGCTTTAAGAGCAGATGGTGGTTTGGAGAAAGGAGTGCTTCTGATCTGAGCTACCCATGGCATTCAGAGGGTGTTACACAGTGGGAATTCATGTGGGCAGGGCAGAAAGCAGCTATAGTGGGTCCCTTTGAATGCGCTGTCTTCATGCACTGGAGAAATGCTGAACTCAAGATGTATGTATAGAAGGAGATGATTTTAAGGGTGTGGAGCTACTTTTGCTCTTGGTTCTGGGAGTGCTGAGCTCTTGGGCTTGCAGACAACCTCTGTCAGCTTCTCTTCCACTTGGAGCTATCTCTCAGAGCCTTATGCTGAGACTTGTGGAATGTGTTTTACTAGGAATGTATGCACATATATATGCATACTTGTGTATGTATATAAAAATTTATACATTTAAATTTATGTATAAAATGCTGTCATCTAATGCTTCCTTATTTAACAGGAAGGGTACTGTGCAGTGCTTATAAAAATGGGACCTTTTCCACTGCTCCTTATGGATGTGCATGTAGGCAGCGAGAGCTGGCTTCTCATGATGTCATGTTTCTTTTGTGGTGAAGCAATTATATTTTTTTCATGTTTCGTGTCCTGTTTTATTGGAGGCTGGCTTTGGTGTCTCTGTTGCAGCTCAGGAGGTTATAGAGGTCAGGGTTATTGTTGGTTTTAGTTGTAGTTTTCCCAGCAGAGTATGGTTTTTGCTAACACAGTATGCACTTGGTGCATTTATTGAGCCCTTACTGCTGCCGTTTATTATGGGCTTGCAGAGAAGTTTCTTGTTTAGAACCTACCTGCAGGGCATTTGTATTGCCCCCTGGGAGGGGCACTGCAGTGCTCAGAAGGCTATGAAGAAGAGCTTATGTGTGTTTGGGGATGGGTCATGGGGTGATCATTTGCACTTTAGTTTGTTAATCCAGCCTTGTAGGTAGGGCACATGGCCATCTTGTAGGCCAGTGTCATATAAGGCTGAGAGCAGAACTTATATGAAGTTAGAACTTAGAAGAATGTGAAAGATTCTTCAACCTTAGTGTTTATCAAAGCAGGCAAAGAAGATACTTTGAATTCTGACAGCTGCAGTTTCCTGGTTGGAGTATCAAGAATGTGACATGGTGAAACAGAAGTTGAAAACTGAGACCAATTAATCTCTAAATATGCATGGGGGAAAAAAAAGCAGTTCTCAACCAGAAAATGAAGCTGTTATAGAATTATTGTTTTTTTTAGTTGGTTTCAAACTTTGTTGGTAAGCTTCTTAGTAAGATCCCCAGAAGTAGATAATGTTGTCTGAAATGATTTACTGACAAGTAAACCAAATGGCTCACCACGGTAAAATACTGTAAAGGCTAAGGGTGGTTGTGTGTGTATCATTGTATTACCAAACCTGGAGACAGCTTGAGCACATAGTCAATTTGCTAGGTTGGTGTATTTAGTCATTGTATCATTTTGGTCAGTATTTAAACAGAGGTGCTGGAAACTTTGCTGTTCTTTAAAAATGAGAAGTGTAATGCCAGCTGCTGTGCTGCCCTACACATGGAAGTGTAGCTCTGCTCAGCCTCCATTTGTAGGCCTTGGGGCAAAGCAACTGCTCATCATTTCTGGTTGTTTCCATACAACTTTTGACAAGGGTGGCTACCTGGCTTCCTCTTTCCCCTCCAAATAACATAGTTCAATGAGTGTTTATTTGAGGTTTTTATAGAGCTGTTGTTCGCTTGTTTTGGTGCTTTCAGTGGCAAGTTTAACAAGAAACTGTTCAAAAGACTGAAAGCTTAATGCTTCAGGGTTGTGCTTGGTAAAGGTTGCTAGAGTGGTGATGGCAAATATCCTATGAATATTTATCGATCTATTCAAGTTTTGTTCAGAGTTGAACTGTTTATTAAAGAGCCCAGTGGCTTTTTATAGTGGAGACAGCATTTACTAAATGGAAAACCTTTCAAGGTCACACATTAATCCTTCGCAGAATGGGGAATAGTTCTGCTTTCGTGGCTGTTTCAGAGTTTAAGTATTAGTTAATATTGCCACCTAATGGCGAGAAGGACCCTTGTATGAGACCTTTTCACTACTCTTTTTACCCAGTTTTGACTCATCTGGTTGCGTGAAAACAGGTGCCAAAGAAATTTGAAATTCAGTGTTCTGGACTTGTCCTGCTGCTAGACACAGAATATTAAGACTACAAAACTGATTTTAAAAGGCTACAAAGCTGGTTAAAAAGACAAGAAGTATTTGTCTCCCAATAGTTAGAATGCTGTGCTTTACCTGGGTATTTTCTTTTTACGTTGTTGCTCAAGTATTTTTGCTTTATATAGGAGTCTTTGAGAGGATGCTGCTAAAATCCTTCAGTATCCATAGTATGCATGCCACAGTATTTAATCCTCAAAGCTGATGGCATTCTGTGTGGGATTGCTTCAGTCCTATCAAGGTCTGGCCTTAGAACTGGAGTAACTGGAGTGCACCTGTCAGTGTTCTGGGAGCAACCTCTGTAAATCAGCTGTAGCTGAATTATAGCAAGTCTGTAGAACTTAGGTTGCTGTATTGAAATTGACACCAACTCTCTATTGACAGCATAATATCCCTGATAGCTAAATGAGTGATTCGTTTTCAAGTGTTTTTCCTAAAGAAAACATCTCAACACAACTTCCTTCCTTCAGCTAAATTCTAATGTGTGCATCAGTTCAAGTGCATGAGACCTGTATCAGGTGAGGCACATTATGCTTGATAAATGCTGGTTGCAGATTATATCTCAAAACCTGAAGTGCTTCATGCATTCCAGTGAGCTACCTGATTATCAGAGTAGTTAATCCCTTTTCTTTGCATATTTCTGTCCTGATCATATAGTTTTTTTTTTGTGTGAGTTAAATTCTTACAGTAATAGTTCGTTTACCATCAGACAGCAGTTAAATAAGGAAAGCATGGACTGCCCTGGGGCAGAGTTCTTTAAGCCTGGGAAAGCTGTTTGTGAATCTCTGAGCCCTGTGAATGCAGTCTGCTGGAGGCCTTGAGCAGCAGTTCAGATGAACTGAAAACAGGTAAAGGAGGAGACTGTGGGTTTTCTAGTTTGTTTGTTTGTTTTTTCCCCTTGGCTTGCTGCCTGAACGTTTAGAAGTGTTTTCTGTGCCAACTGCATCACTTGGCTTCAGTGAATAATTACTGTTTGCGTGTTTCCTCTTCTATCAGTAAAGAGGGAGAAGAAAAATGAGAAGCTTGAGAAGCTTGGAGGTGGGCTTAGGTGTATGCCTTGTGGTTTATGTGGTTGAACTGAGAAGATGGCTCCTGATTGTACTGGCTGGGGGGAACGCACCTAATTCTTATCAGCACATTTAACAAGTATTTAGATTAAAAACAACATAAAGAAAAACCAACAAAAGCCCACCCCACTTTGCTTGCAGCAAAGTGATTTCAGGGTGAGTCTTCTCATCTTCAGTCTATACTGAGAAGTTGTGTGACCTAAAAGTCATGAAAGATACCCAGTTACTTATTTTACTCTGTACTGCTTTATTCTTTGTACTTTAAAATGTAGATGTAAGGAATGAATACTAAACTGTAGGTACTGGAGGATTTAGAAACTGAAGATAGGGAGAATAATCTTTTCTTCATTCGGGTTTTTGGGTGACTGAAAATACTGTGGGCTTGATACCTGAATACATAGAGTTCATATGAGGCTTTTACATTTGCTTGAATGTGGAAGTGCTTTTCAGATAGTTTTATTTAATGCCTCAGCATAATTATAAGATCCTTATGCTTTTGTCAAGAATGTTTAATGTAGGAGAAATCAACTCAGATGTCATATCTTAGTAATTTGGTCGGTGTTTTTAACTACTCACTCCATGACTGGCACATGCTTCCGTTTTTGTTGTTCTAGAAAAAAAGAACTCAGCTTCGTTGGTTTGTAATTGTTCAGGTTTTTTTTCCAGGTGGCTTCTCAACTGTGTTTCTGGTACGTACCCATGGTGGGATACGCTGTGCACTCAAACGAATGTATGTTAATAATGTCCCAGATCTCAACGTATGCAAGAGAGAAATTACTATTATGGTAAGAAATGAATTAGTTGTAACTAGAGAATGTGTTCATATCAAATGTCTTTTAAATATGCTTACTATAAGGACAATCCCTTTTAGATCATCTTTTCACTGTTTTTGCGCATTAGTGCTTTACATAAGCTAATACTGAGTGTCGAGTTGGTGTGTGATTAATTTCTAAAGCAATTATAAGGCAAATATGATTTTGCAGACAATAATTTGATCAATAATTTTGCTTTCCAATTAAAAAAGTGGTCTTTCCCATTTCTGTAGTGACAACAAATTCTAGAGCCCTCTGCTGGCCACAGTTCTGCTGAGTTAAACTCCCTGTTCTTACGCAAGCAGTGTTACCTCTGCTAGACAAAAGCATATTCTTGCAGTTGCTATCCAATATGGATGTAACAGATATGGCTGTAGTTCAAAATTTTGAACTCATTGACATAATCACAGGTTCTATTATTTCTGAGCTGCTGACTAGAAAATTGAGAAAGCAGAAGGCTTTATCAGATGTGCTTGGGTTTATGACAGGGTGTGAGAAAAGCAGTTATATTGCCTTCTAGAGGATACTGTGAAGGTAATTTATCTCCGTTTCCATATGCTTCTAGTTTTAAACATGCTGTAATCATAGAAGCACCTATTTAATCATCTAACATAAGGAGTTCTTTTATGTTAACCATAAATGGGCAGAAGCAGAACTGCAGACAACACCACCAGTATTGTCAGACATGAAATATATTCATATTTCATATAATTATTTCATATTGCTTAATTGCAACTTGCAAAATGGCTCTTAAGAGTCGGTGTGGTTTTTATGGTCTTTTTCTCAGGGGCACCTTTGGTTGCTTGTGTGTTTAATAGTAGTTGATGGTACTTAGTAGTAGTTTAGGTTATAAATGTTGTGACTTCCATCTGTTGTGGGGTTTCTTTTGTTATTAATGAATCAGTATTCTTCAGTATAGGTATTTCTTCATTTTTAGTATTGAGATTGGGAATTTCACTTAAAATAGACATAAGTAGCATGATTCTTCTCTCTTTCTCTCCCCTGTGTATCAAGTCTGTATTATTACTGTATAATGTTTCTGAATGCAGCATTGAGGATATTTGCACTGTTGAACAAATACTGTAAATAAATGTTCCTGATTGAATTGTAGATGCATTGAATTTGATATATGGCAGTCTCTGACTTTGCTATTAGCAGTGAATTTATGTTCAGCTTTGAGTATTTTGTAAAGTTTAGTGCATATGGGACCAGGGCTTGCTTTGAAGTCGTAAGTGGTTCTAATGAAAACCTCTTGTACTTATTTGTTAAAATCTTCCTATGCTAAAATATAATGTATATTTTCTTTTTCAGAAAGAATTATCTGGGCACAAGAATATCGTGAGCTATTTGGATTGTGCTGTTAACTGTATAAGTGATAACGTTTGGGAGGTCCTCATTCTCATGGAGTATTGTCGAGGTAAGAGATGGCTCTTCTGGTTTCAGAGGAAATGAAAGGGAAATGTGTTTTGATCACCTGGGATTTGTACCTGGTAGTGTCCCTTTTAATTCACAAAGATGGTCTGCGTGTCTCAAGGCTGGAATCCATTCATTTTAGCTTCTGTTGGTAGTTAGGCATTGAATTGCTGAAGCCTGAGTAAATGCAAAAGTCAATTTCTTGTAGCTTAGTTAAGTATAATTTGAAGTAGGGAAACTACTTCGAGTAGAAATTGAAATAGTTCTGTTCTTCTGTTTGATTAAACATGTAGCTAATATAGTTTGATAGGAAAGGCTGGAAGACTTTTGACAATTGTTTTGCCTCTCCCATTTTTTGTTTTAGATCATTATAGCAAAGATTCTTTATTTTTAACCTGACGGGTGACTTGTTTGAAGTGAGCGTAATGTAGTTAGCATTGATGATCCTAGGCATGCAAATAATAGTCGTCTGTCCTGTTTCATAGTGTAGCAGTTTCAAACAATTTGTGAAACCATATTGGTACTGACTTCCTTTACTCCCCACCACACACACTTATTAGAAGGAACTTGTCTGTGTGTTGTCAGTTTTATTGCCATTTGTGGGAACTCTTGAGACTATATTAGCAATATTCTTTTCTTATGTAAAATAGTAAATACTGGGGAAGTACCTCTACTCCTTTAATTCATGGGAGCCGATTTCTCAGTGTACAGCTTACACGACTAACTGGGTTGGATTTTTCTGAGTGTGGTGTTATGGATGGCTTATTGGCATGTGAGGATTTTGTTCAAACTCACTTCTACACTTTGCTTCTAGATTTGAGGTCTGCCAGTATTATTTTGAAGCCACAAGAGTGTAAACTATCAGGTGACTGGATGGTGTTTTCTTGTTGAAATCCTCCATATTTAGGAGGAGCACCCTCCATGACCCCATAGATTTGTTAGTGTTAAATGAGCATTATGATAAGAAGTTACAAATATGACCATGTGAAATTACCTCAAGGAACAGGGAAATGTTTCCTGATCTTAAAAAGGAAACTATAAAAGGGTTATGTAAGGTCTCTAAAAGTGGATTATGTCCTTTTTTTTTCCTTAGTCTCTCAGGAAGGAAAAGTCTGCCTAGATTATGAGTTACTTTGAACTCTGGCTGACAGCATTTTGGCTGTGGATCTAAATGCAAGAGGCACTTCTGGGGGAGCATCTTTGTGTGATAAATGAGTCTGTCTGCAACAGTTTGATAGAAGAGTTTCAGTTGGTGATGTTTTTGTTTGAGATGGTAACCTTTCTGCCTATCATACCAGTGAGTTTGGAAACAGCCTGATTGGGTTGTTTTTGTGTGTTGTTTTCTTTAAGTTGGTGACATGAGAAAGCTGAATTGCATGTCGTGGGCTAATTGTGTGTGAGAAAAAATTATACTTCTTTGCATAATGGGGTATATTAAAAGGAAAAATAAAATTCTTTGCTGCTTCTTCAGCTGGGCAAGTTGTGAATCAGATGAATCAGCGCCTGCAGACGGGCTTTACGGAGTCAGAAGTAATGAGAATATTTTGTGATACCTGTGAAGCTGTTGCTCGGCTGCATCAGTGCAAAACTCCAATAGTTCACCGGGATTTAAAGGTATGAACCTGATACTTAGAAGTGCAGGAACTGTTTCACTAAGGCTGACTTATAGTTAGGGATGCACTTGTAAACAGTGACTCTGAAAGACAAGGTCACGTAGTGCTAATGCTGTGTTTACTGATTGATTTTTTTCTGGTAACTTCCTAGTTTGCATGTGATGGCAAGAATGCATAGTAACAGTTAACAGAAGTCAGTGCAATTATTTTAATCTAATGTTGCTGTTTGTGTTCACTTCCTTTCAAGGTGGAGAATATACTGCTAAATGACAGTGGAAATTATGTTCTCTGTGATTTTGGCAGTGCTACAAACAAATTCCTTAATCCTCAAAAAGATGGTGTTAATGTGGTTGAAGAAGAAATCAAAAAGTAAGTTCACATTTAAGTGGCCTTAATAAGCAATGGTTGTGCTGTGAGAGAGCTGAGTGTTGTTATGTGTTAGGTGAAGACATCTGAGTAGTGTATCTTTACCTTACTGATAAGAATTTTAATATAACTGTTTAAGATGAAGAAATTCAAGTTGATATGAATATAGTTCCCATTTTTTTTTACTATCTACTAATATTGCTTTTTCTATTTATTTACATGCTATTTTTGCAAAACAGACTCACACAGAATAAAACTTGAAGAAGGCATGCATTTCAAAATGAAATGGGTGATAAATGTATACCTGACTGCTGGCCATTTTAGGAGTTAAAATTTTAGCTTCTTTGTTAATATGACTAACTATAAGAGTCTGAGGAAAAAAGGACTGCTATAAATCGTCATTCGAATGAACTTATGTACAGTCTTAGTTATAGAATGCTCTCTGTGTCCCTCTTTCTAAGACTGGTCAGAAAATTGTTTTCACTATATAGCAAGCACACTCCTGAGAATATGTATTAGTTTAGTTTGGTCCCTTCAGGCCATCTGCTGCACAGAAATAAACACAGATCACTTGCTCTCAAATGAGGAAGTGATACCTGTGTGTTGTTTTGTCTCTACAGAATGCTTCTCTGGTTTTGTACTGATTTTGCCAAGCTAGTTTTTTTTTAAAGCATAGAAATATATAATATCCCAAGTTGGATGGTACCCACGGTGATCATGTTCCATACTGAATGTTTCAGTATAAGATGAAGATGACCCTTTTAAGGCTTAGAATCTTTGCAATGACTGCTTACTGCAGTATTACAGCAGAGTAACTGTTACTGAAGCGCATGTACAGGGGAGCTAATGTGAAGAGCACATCTTATCTGACTTTAAATTGTCATCCATAACAGTAAATATTATGTTACTATTCCGAACCTTCTGTGATATTGTAAACGAGTAAATTACTTGCGTAAGACTATTTCTGGTGTGTATTAGCCTGTGTCTGTGAATGGTATGTGTATGGCAGATGCAGGGAAAGGCCCTTTTGATTCTGAGGCGTGCTTCTCATCTGTTCTCTTGCAATTATGTACATTTAGGTATACAACACTATCGTACAGAGCTCCTGAAATGATCAATCTTTATGGAGGGAAATCCATTACTACCAAGGCAGATATTTGGGTAAGCAAAAAATCAGGTACTGTGAAATACGGAACTAATTAAGAGAGAGAGAAACTAGCTAAAATTAACGTAGACAAACTGGGAAACTAATTATTTAAAATGGGAAAATACAGTGCAAGTGTATAATGCAGAGTGTAGTGATGGTATCTGTTGTAGTTAAGTCTCGTGTAAATAAATTGAATACAATATGTGATGTTATGGGAGAGATAAAGTAGATTCTTTCCGTTTTGTTGGCTCATAGTCGCCAATGGTTTCTCATAGAAATTTGCTCACAGCTCAACAAGGAAATGTGTTTTTGTTAGACAGTGTGCTTAAGTGCCAGTACAGTGAAGTAAATAAAGACTAAATTCAGCAAAAACACTAGTGGTATCCCTGAGTGATGCCAGAATGTGAATGTAGCCCTTGGGTTAGGCTCTGGTTTTGGTAGTTTGTTGTCTAGCACACAAGTCAGTGGGAAAGAAGGTCCTTTTAGAGCTGCATTGTATATCAGCTTGTCACATCAACCCTGGTTCATAATGCAGCTGCTACATAACACTGTAAGCATCAGCTGTAGCTAGGTTGCAATTAGTTTCTTGTTGGTGCTTCTTTATTGTGTAAATGGCTTGCTCTCATCCTTTTATGGGGCCTGTATTTGTTTTTACAGGCACTTGGCTGCTTGCTGTATAAGCTTTGTTTCTTTTCACTTCCCTTTGGAGAAAGTCAAGTTGCTATTTGCGATGGAAGTTTTACTATTCCGGACAATTCCCGATACACTCACAATATACACTGTTTGATAAGTAAGTATTTGGGCAGCACAGCAATTCTTTGGTGTTGTAAATAAAATGAAACACAAACAGTGCTATTGATGTAGATTAGTGACTTGGATAGATGGTGCATTCTTGCTTGGATCTTGAGTTAGCAATGGGAGTTGCTCATGGCTACCATCTGCCTTTCAGCTCTTGTAACTTTCCCTTGAAAGTATAGTAGGAAATAAGAAATACTGAATCCAAAGCATGCTTTTGAGCACACATTAATTAGCAGTTACCAAGCATTCTGCAAATGCTCACAAAATGAGAACTAACTTGCTTGATAGATGCCAAATGTTATGCCTGGGGAAAATGTTTAATGGTTACATTCAAAATTCTGTATTTTGTCAGAAAATCCTTGCTGTCTATGCAACGAGATTATTTTTAACATTTAAGAGTACGTAACCTACAGAACCTACCAGGCAAAAAGATAGTGTAGGGATTTAGCCTGATATTGGCAGATATATATCTCCTGTTAGCTGCACAGAATCTTGCATAACCCTAGAAAATTCCAGTGCTGTTCATGCTTTTTGTTGTTTATTTGAAGTTAGTACTTATGTTATATACCCTTTCTGCAGCTGATATTCAAAATATCAAGCAGTGTGCATCCTTTTCAGTCATATTTGACCCTGAAAACTATTTGACTGGACAAAAAACATTAAAAAAAGAACAAAATCATTCTTTTTGGAGTAAGCTTGGTTGGTAAAGTTAGCTGAATGAATGTGTTCTGGTTGCTAGCACACTGCATCAATAGGCTTCTGCTGTCAAACAGTGACAATTTGTTCTTATCAATTTTTGCAGGATATATGCTTGAACCAGATCAAGAACAGAGACCTGATATTTTTCAGGTATCTTACTTTGCCTTTAAACTTGCCAAAAAGGATTGTCCAGTGTCTAATATTAATGTAAGTAGTCTTTCATTATTTTTTTTTTCCTTTGCATTCAGGGATTTTCGTAGATAGCATTGAGAAAAATCAGTCAAATCAGAGGTGCACTTATTGCTGGTCATGAAGGTTTTATAAAAAGGAAATAGTCTAATCTTCCCCCTGCTTGGTGCTGCCAGTAGATCGGGATAAGGTTTGGCTTCACTAGAACTGAATGGATGAAAACTTGAAGCCTTGTAATGCAATGATGACAGCTGGTGCAAGCAAGGAAGGAGCTTTTGAATGCTTTACCTGCTGGTATTTTCATTGAGCACTGAGGGTGGAAAAGGCCAGCTTGACCTTGCACATGTTGGAGGAGTTAGAGGAGAAGGTAAATTAAAGACGAGCTTACTGTTGTTGTTGAGCCCTGCATCTTAGTGCTTGCTTACTGTTGCTGAGGTGGGGTTATGTTTCCAGTTACTGCAGTGGATGACTTCCAGTGTAATTCAAACACAGTGTGAGAGCTGAGACAGGTAAACTGTGACAGTGTCTCTGGCTAGAGAAATAAGGGCTAGTATGAGAAGAGGAGTGTGCATTTATGACAATGATACATGATTAGGTTGTGATTTGCGGTGAGAGATTAGTTAAAGGAGCATAAAAACTTAGATGCTGCGTTGTTTTGTGAATTTTGCATTGGATTAGAAGAGCTGAATAGACTAAAAAAACTACCACTGTTTCAGTCTGGTTTTTAGCTTTAATTCTTAAACTCATAAATAAAATGAGCCTTTATTCTCTATAGTTGACAAAAGGTGTATGAAGAAAGTGTGTTACCTCATTGTTGGTAGTTCATGAATGAACTGAAGTAGCTGACATGGTAGTGAGTCAGGGCAGCAGCGCTTTCATTTTGTACTTCTTAATAAGTAACAGAAAATAGAAATAGTGTTCAGTAAAAATACTTTCAATCTACAGCCACGTGACAGGGTTCTGCATGAAACCTTGTAGCATCAAGGATTTGAACTCAGTTATTTCTTCTTGATTTGTAATGATTTCTTCAGGAGTTTGTGCTTTTAATTTCTTCACATTTATTTTTCCCCAGAATTCTCCTGTCCCTTCAACTCTTCCTGAGCCTATGACAGCTAGTGAGGCAGCTGCTAGAAAAAGCCAAATAAAAGCAAGGTGAGTAGATGATGTGACTTCACATTTTTTAAATATTAAACTGCACGTTTGTCTGAAACTTTTTCATTAAAGAAATTACCCAAATAGTTTATTAGAATAGATAAACGACATTTCTAAGTGTTTCAAGTCTGAGTTAAATTTTTTTTCAATTGTTTTGAGAGTCCACTGATGAGATTTCAATAGTCCTTGATACTGATAATTGTTTTAGTTCTGAGTCTACCAATATGTGGCTTAATTACTAAAATTTTTAGCCATAATGATCAGCTCAGCTGCAACTTTATTAGCCTTCTGCAAATGAAAAGCAAACCTTTGGGGCTCATATAAGCCATGTTTGAGCTGTATAGATATAGATATTCTGTTCTAAGGCAGTGATTGGTTTTGTTGGCTCTGCTGTCAGTTGGTGACGTACAATTAAGGGAAGGTGTTGAGTATTAATGGAATAATGTTTTCAGCTCCACCTGCTAGGCGCTACTGGGAAAGAACCATGAATTTTCGTACTTAAGTTTTTCTGACTACATAAGATGCAGAGGTTAAGGCAGAAAACATTTACATATAATTTGCTAAGAACTAGTATAAGGTGTTAGGTACTGGGGCTTAGCTGGTGAATTTGTGTTTTTAAGCAGTTAGGCAATTTTTAAAGAAGCCAATACTGTGACTGGGCAAAGTGGGGTTAAAGCTCCAAAGGACATTTTTTTAATATCTTCCTTATCTGGGAAAACATGATGCAGTGCTAATGTTCTACAGAAAGACACAAATATTTAGGGAGGTTTATGAGCGATAGAACTGCTAGATGGTAAATCTGTCATGAAACCAGGGGTTAATTAACAGATAAGATTAAGAAAAAAAAATCTTACTTTGTGTGTGTACGAGAAGTAACTATCTCTAGTTGCAGGATTGCTGCCTCTAGTTTTCCAGGTAATTTTTATTCACTACTGTGAACTAATGAAAGCTTGCACAGAAATCAGATCTAGTGCTTTATTTGCATGGAGAACAAGGCTGTTGCACTTCAGCAGCAGTCGTATCTCTTATGATTGTGGTGAGAAGAATTGTAGGAAACAAATATTAAGGTATTTAAATTGAGCTCAGAAGTAAACAGCATACGTTTAAGATGAGGTGAGCTGTAAAGAGATGACTGTTAATTTGAATACACAGAAGTTACTTTTAATGAAGTCTCATCTGTGGAAATGTTTCAGAATAACAGATCCTACTGGACCAACAGAAACCTCAATTGCACCACGACAAAGACCAAAGGCCAATTCAAGCACTGCTGCTTCAAGTGTTCTGACGATCCAGAGTTCAGCAACACCAGTCAAAGTACAAGTTCCTGGTGTATTTGGTAACCGTGGGCAAAAAGGTAATGGACCAACGTCTAAGGATTGGATGAAGCAAATGAAACAATCATTCCAAGTTTCTTTTCCTCCTTAATCTTTGAACAGTAATCTTTGAAACTTGAAATTAAGTAGGTACAACTTTGTCAAAAAAGCCCCAGATCTTCATCCTTTCTGGATGACTCTAAACATGCAAGTAGTAGGTATTCAAGACACATTGATTTGTGCTAGTAACTGCTTAGTTAAGAGGCTGCAAAAACAACTGAATGGCAAAACTCAGCAATCTAAAGGATTACATCCAATACTTCTTATGAAGAATGCTTTGAGAGGCATTAATCAGTATTTAAACATGTACTGCGAGAGACTTGTGTTTGGATATTTTATTTACTTGGCTTCCAAGTATGCAAAATCCAAAAGCACTTAACTTCATTCTTTCACTCAAGGATGAATTTGTCAGATTATTTTAATAAGGATATAGACAAAAATGTAATGTCCCAGATTTGAGTCAGAATAGATGAATGTTGTTTGAGACACTGAAGATGAAAGTGAATGGCTAGGGAAGTAGAACTACCGAAACCAGCTTCCTCAGTAATGAGAGCAAAGGAAGCTTCTCATGTCTTTGAAGTAGACGCTGTAGATCGATAAGCCTGCAGCTGTCTTCACAGAAGGTGAAATACACAGTAAGCTTAGCATGCAAGATGTCACACTTAGAAGGGGACTATAAACTGTTTTGCCTTGAAGCACTTAATGCCAACTGCCCGGGCAAATGGACAGTTGAAGTTTAGAAATTGGCATGTGAGTAGTATTGTCTTAATATTACAGGAACCCCAAGACCTGGAAATGGTCAAGAAATGTTGCTGTCTCAAGGGACCAATCAGCACCATCCACAGCAGAACAGAGTTCTTCAGCAGCTGCAGCAGGGGGACTGGAGACTACAGCAACTACACCACTTACATCACCAGCAAAAACAACCTACAATTCAGGAGGCTTACGTGCAGCAGGTACAAATCATGTATTTTAAATACATTTCTTAAAGAGCTGTATGTTGTATCTGTTAGCATCTTGAGTCATTTGCTAGTTAAACAATATGACTTAGTTTCTTAATGCTAGGAGAGAGGGAGAAGGATTGTAGCTCTTGCCCTTTCTTTTTAGCTTTGCACATTTGTCTCGTGCCTAGGCATTGCAGTACTTACATGAGGAAGTTGTTTTCTTTGTGCTGTCCTGCCTTTGTTTCTTGACCCAGAATTTCTGCTTGCTTTGAATCAGCGCTTGCTGGCCCAAATAAAGGTGTTGTCTGTGTAAGCATGCTCCAGAGAAACATTTGGGATGATCTAGCTGACAATGGTATGCTCGTAGGAGCTGGTGTAGGGTAGACCCTTTGAGTCTAAATATTTGTGTGTGCTAAATAGGGGAATCATGATTTCAAGACTTTTTTTTTTCTTTTTGAATATAGTATCAACAAGCAGTGCACCAGCAGGTGATCCAGCAGCAACTGTTGATGCAAGCTGTGTACCAGCAGCAGCCTTCCCAATCTCAGTATCCTGCTATGGTATGTCAACAGTGGGATGTCACTGTCAGTCTTCAGATATGTCCTATGATTGTAAGACACTGTGAAGTTGCAGTAACACAAGTTTGTGAATAGTTATGAGCTTTGGACTTGGTAAATATCTAAAATGATATTGAGAGGGGAGAAAAAAATGATTCATCCAGCCTTGATTGAGAAAGCTTATCTGGCACTTCAGCATTAAATGTGGTGTAGTCTAAGCTTTGATCAGTAAAGTACTAACTAGAAACATACTAAATGCTTTAAGTTCCCAATGATGACCACCGTAGAAAACAGAAGTTATTCTGCAAAGTGATAAAACCACAGCGGCATCAAATTTGTACTTTAGTCCCAGGATGTCTAATGAGTTAAACCATCTAAGTACCGGTAGCCAGTAACTACTTTCATAGGCACTGTTGTGTATGTACAGAGCCGTATTGTGCGGCATTTGCTGAGGAAAGCATGCAGAATTTCTGAGTCTTCAAATAGAATTAAACCAACAAAATACAGTTGGTGTCCTTAGACCACTTCAGTACTTCAGAAAGAAAGAAAAAGGGAGAATCCAGGATGATTGTCACAAGGAAATAATGTTCTGGAATGATGCAATTCAACCAAGGTTATACATTATGTTTACAAACCTAACTAGCCCAGAGAAATCTTAGCTATGTATAGTTTCACACTGGAATGTGCAATAGAAAATGAAATTTTTTCAGTTGCCATTAAGCTTTATCATGCTAGTTAGTTTATTTTATTGAGGTTTGCACTGAATGAGCATTTTGTCTGTTGTTGCTTAAAATGGAGAAGTCTTTCAGTGTTTACTTATGAGTGGAATATAAATATTCTTGCATGCCCTTTGTGATGCTGCTGCTGCAGCATAATAGAAATATACACATATGTGATATTTACAGATAAAGCAGGAAAGCTGTGTGGCAAGAGGTGTTCAGAAGTTGGGAGAAAGTTCAGGACTTTTGGTTAAGCTGCCGATCTTTTCTGGTGTATGGTTGTTTTTAATGAAGCTGTCTGTGAGGCCAGTGTTGTTACTTAGCATAAGAGCTTCACGTTGACCTGTCTGAATGATAATAATGTGCTTGACTGTCTTATTTAGGTGCAGCAATATCAGCAGGCTCTTATGCAGCAGCAGATGCTTGCTCAGCAACAGCAGCGGTCACAACAGGTGCAATCTCCTGAATATGTTCCTTCTCTACAAGACTTCTCGCCAGCCTTAATTTCCTACTCTGCATCACTTCCAGTACATGCTGGAACAGTGGCAGATTCTCCCTATGCTCCAAGCAGGCAAGTAATCTGACACAAACATACCAAGGGTTGATGTCTGCTTTCTGTTGTTACCTGTAATAGGCTCTACCAAATCCTTTTCTTGGAAGTTAATTGCTTCAATCATAATGTATTGCTAAAACTAATAAATAGAAGCTTAGTTAGTGTTAGTGTTAACAGATATTCTAAGTGGCGTGAGGGTGGAGAGCAGGATGCATCTCATTTGTAGATGAACCGAATCAAACTTTATCTTGTTTTTTTTCTTGTTCATGGACTTCTTCCAATAAACAAACTGCTAACCACCTTCCTTTTGGGTGGTCAGCAGCACATAATTAATGAAGCAGTTAATATGACACTCAACAGACACTAATTTTTACCACTTTCTGTTCTTTAATCCAGTTTGTAGGATATAGTTTTAAAATGGGCTTTATATTTCTGGTTAATTTGGTACAAGTTCTAACTCTTGCATCCACTTATCAGTGGTCTGACTTGTATTCTGTAATGGAATGTATCTTAATTTCAGCGATAAGGACCCTTTGCAGAGGTCCACGCATTTACCCCTTAATAAAGTATGGTGAAAAAATGACTTTGTGAATACTCACTGTGGAATGAGAGCAATGCAACATTCAAAAAAAAAGACAAAAAATGGCACACTTGCCTTGTTTTACTGATGTTCTGACCGAACTTAGTGTTAGCTACATAAGCACATAAATACTACTATTGCTACAATTGAAAGAGAATGTGTTACCTGTATGCAACATTTTGGCATAAGAAAGTATACCATCAGTTTTTATCCTGTTTGACAATCCTGTAACGTTCCTTTCTATTTTCTTTCTGTGGTCTGACTTTGCAGGTCAGGCATTCTTGATGCTGAGTCAATTACCAGTTACCCGAAGCAGAGCATCAATAACCCACCTGATATGTCAGGCTGGAACCCATTTGGAGAGGACAATTTTTCCAAATTGACAGAAGAGGAGCTGCTGGACAGAGAATTTGACCTGCTAAGATCAAGTAAGGGACACTTGAAGGCTTATTTTGCTTCACAGTAAATAAGGTCTCAGCAGTACCATCACCTATTTTACTGAAGGGCCGTACAGTCTGTGTACAGAATTCTTTCTGAGCATTTGAGGGCAGAGTTGGGCCGGTCTCCTTTCCTTTCTCTTTCTGGAAATGTGTGCAATAAGAGATGACTGTCTAAAACTGGTAGCTACTGGCTGAAGTACTGCAGAAATGGCTCTATCTTGGCTTCTAAATCCTGCTTATGTCACCTTGATTATTAAAAAGCTCTGACTAGCAGAGGTATTTGGCTGCTTGCTTCATTCCTCTTCAGCTTTTTTCTTGCACACCAGAACAGAAGATTTTGTGGGTCTGATATGTCCTTTGAAAATGCCTGAAAGAAAAATGATCTATTACATTATGTTAATGTTTTGTAATGTCCTTTTTGATGAGTGGCTACATGTAAGGGCTGCTTTATTGTTCTGATATGGCATTAGTTGAATAAACTTTTTCTCTTGAAGTCAGTTATCTCAATGGTTTTTACTTGGAATTACTTTTTTAATTGCTTAACACATGTTTGTGTTAGATGCTTTTCCTGAAAGCTAATTCTGTCATTTGCAAGACTTAACAAGATGTGGCTGTGTCAAAATATATATATCGTGAATTCTTGACTGACTCTCAGTAAGTTTACTGCAATTAAAAACACGGTAAAGCTAAATTTCAAGTAACTGGGGGAAAGAAATGATGCTTTCATATGTCTTTTTCTTCGTGGGTTTCTGGGTGGTTAATTGTAGCTGATCAAGAAATGCATGTGACCTATTCATCCTTGCGGGATGTCATTTGGTATTATTTCTGTCAGTGTCTGATGGTAGCTGATGGTTTTCACTTCTATCCTGTGTTGATCTCACAAGACTTCTATTTTGTAGATGCAAATGTAGCCTATACTCGTTCCACAATAAAATGACTCTTCTTGCTAGCATTTGGGGAGATGGGTATTGTACTGGCTGAAGAGTGAACATTCATTGCAAATCTAAGTTTCAAAATGGGAATTTTTCCTGGTAGTAGAATTGAGTATCTTAGGTTTGTTCTTTCCGGTGGAAGCCTTTAAAAACTTTTGAAATGACACAGTCTCTTCTATCTGGAGCAGATGAGCTTGAATCAAAAAGCATGATGTTACTCATTTCTAGAATCCTTATCTGGCTGCTGTATTGCAGACTGTAGTTATGTTGAATTTGGTTTGGCAAATCCATGTGTTACAAAGATTTGAGTAGAGAATGGTGTATTAACCAAGGATATACTTGAAGTGGCTTTATGAATAAGCTGGAAGATACCTCACAAGAAATGCTTTTGCCTGGGATAGCTGAAAAGGCTGCTCGTTTAGCAAGCTGGGGAAATAAAAGGTGCTAGATGAGAAAGTAAAATAACCAAACTGTTTTGCACAGTGTAATATTTTTTCCCCCCAAATTTTAATGGAACATTTTATAACAAAAAATTACTTGAGCTTATGATTTTAAAAGTGAGATTTTTTTTTTCCTTTCCTTGTAGGCTCTGGTAATCTTCCTAGAAGGGTGCTTATTGAAGAAGTTCTCTAATGGTCTTTGGCACCAATGTTATATGCGTTTTATTCTGTATACCTCATTTTTAAGACTTCTGACATTGTGTTATGATTGGACTAAGAAAACTTGACACAGAAGCAAGCAAACACCACTGAGATGGTAATAGTGTATGGAAGCCCTGGCTGCTGGGCTTGTAAAACAGCCACAGCTGGTCACTGCAGCTAGTGCATAACTACGTGGCTTAATTTCTATGTGCCAGAACACTGAATTAGATACTGACCAGAATACAGTGAATATTATCAAACCGAGCAGTAGTGCACTAGGTGGCAGACTTGTTTATGCATCGGATGAGATGTGATTACAGCTTTTCTTAGGCTTGATTTCAGTTAAGAGATCCTGTCAATCTGTGTGTTTCTGTATATGTAGATACGTACACCAAAGATTTCAAGGACCTTTCACTTTGATTGCTACTACAGGAAGATCTTACTAGTAGTGTTGCAATGTGACTTCCTCTTCTGCATCTAGAACAGAAATATTTAATTTTGCCTACTTGTACTTGCTCAGATTTACATGGAGTAATGAGAAGCTGGGAGGTTTGATTACAATTAAAGATAATGGCTGTCTTTCCCTCTAATGCTTTCTGCAGTTTTCTCTGATATATTTCAAGGATCAATGCTTGGTTCTCTTTATATGTAGGCTCTCTCTTATGAGAGAAAGTCGCTGTTTTACTGCCAAGTACTTTTACTTCAATTCTTGAGTTTACCATTTTGCCCTCTGGAAGAAGGAGAATTGAAGATTCGGGTTTGTTAAAGAAACTGTATTGTGACTGAACCCAGTGGCTGTCCTGTGCTGTAGAACTCATGTTCAGTGTTAAACAAGTCTGTCTTTTTGCTATGTTACGTAGTGCTGAGTATGGCATTCAACATGCTCATCCTTTCTTTCTGCTTCCAAAAGCTTCTTTGTGTTGTTGAGCTGACACGTTACCTATGAATTGAAAATATTATAAAATCTGTTGCTCATGACACTAATGCATGAATAATTAAATATGCATGGCCCTTGTTAGAATATAAAGATGTGATGACTTTTTGTCAGGCTAACTTTGCTATATGATTTCATGTATGTAGTAGTATAATGTCTTAGTGTGCTTAGTGATGGGTATTGCTGTGTTGATTACCCTTTTCCATGGAAAAGAGAGCTAGCTCTTAGGACAGAATGCCTTGCTTAGACTTGAGGAAGATTTCCAAAGTAAGAAAGTGATCATTGATGTAAAATGTTATGCACAGCTGTACCTCTTGTTCGTGGGCTTAAGTGACTGACTTGGTATGAAAGGTTATCTGTGCCATTTAGTACCTGATAGGTGTCTGTTGTATCTGCAATAGCATCTGCATTTGGATTCACTGAATTCACTGAGAAATGAGTCTTGAGTCACTGCTTTGAGGATGCTGCATGTGAAGCACAGTAATGACAGAATGGGCAGTCCCCTTGTCTGCTTCTGCTTGGTTGAAATTGGAGAAAGCATGGCTGGCTGTTGTCTCCAAAATGCTGTTTGATAAAAGGAAGTGAATCTTAATACAAAATGGACAAAGCACACTTGTGCTTCGGGTGGGCAAAATTACTTCTTTTCCAATAACTGTAGCTTTGAATTGACACTTTTTTGAACTTTATTTCCCATAGAAACTTATTCAACGATGTATATGTCTAAGTTCCATGGAGGTGATTAAACCCTGTGTTATATTTTCCTATTTCTTCTTGCATGCTTAGCATTTCAATCCATTTTGTTTTCCCCTGTGCTGCTCAAGTGGGAAGATACTGTCATCTTCTGAGGGTTGAGATTTCTGTAGTCCTATGCACCAGCGTTAGGAGGGATGGTAGTTCAAGTTATTGCGTGCTTAGAAGTCCTCAGTTTTCATTGCCTGCAGACTGGTGCAGCACTCAGCTCATTCTCCTCTAGAGGAGGAGAAACTAGGAGTAATAGAATAACCTGCTTTTCTAAAGGTGCAAGCTGAAGATTGGGTACATTCAGAAGCTATTCAAGCTACTCTTCTGTGTGTCTTATCACATTTTTATTCTGCGTGACTGCATCACTACTTTATCTCCCCACCAGAAGTTCCTCAGTTGGGTTTAAATTTAAAGTAGAGATTGCCTGTGTTGCAACAGCTCCTACTTCTTATTTCTTTGAGTGTGTAAGTGCAGATAAGAATAAAACAATTGAGACTATGGGCGCTTTTATGCAGAGAGAACAGTTGTCTGTGGAACCTGGCATGTAATTTCAGAACTGATGTACTTTGTACACGGAGCTAATATGCATCTGCGTGAAGTAGATAAGCTTGCTGTCCTAGCCCTGGTGATTATCTCAAGAAAGCCTCTTGTTTCCTGTATGGAAGGGCTGAATAGTACATGTGCAGGGAGCTTGGTGTGCTACTTAAGCACAGTTCAGCTGCATCTCAAAAGCTGCAAGTTGACAAGAAGGTCCTGCTACAAATTGTTTGGAAGAACAGCTGTATGCTGTGAAAGGGGGTGACCAAGATGTTGCCTCTTGTGCTGAGACTGTGGGATGGTAGCTGAGGATGTCCCTGTGGTGTTGGGAGGTGATAATGAGTCTTCCTGGACCCTCCTGAGCTGCAGTGTGGTAGCTGGATTGGCCAGTCTGGAGCTCAGTGTGACCTTGCTGTAAGACAAGAGCTTAGGGAGAAAAAACATTTCCATTCCCAGTGTTTCTAATTTTTGCATTGTTAAAAACCCTGGGCTGAAACCGTTAGTAAAATGAAAGTGAGTACCCTGGAGTTGAAAACCATATAACACAAGTACTGCATTTCTCTGTATAGTGACACTCAATTTGTTTCAAATTATTACAATTGATATCTTTAATAGAAAGAAATCCCAGCAATTCTGCTGTGACTGTTATCTCTTTCTTTGTGGCAAAGACTACTCAAAACTTGGATTAAATGAATGATTTTGCTTTTTAGATCAGCTCGGTGGGTCTGGTTTAAAAACCTCAAGTACAGATGATTAGTTGCAATTGTTGTTACAGAGCACACAGGCTGCTTTTAAGACCTTCCTATAAAACATTCCATCAGGAAATACATGTTGTTTTTGCTTAGACAGAGGTATTAAAAAGGGATCTGTGCAGATGAGTTTTCCAGAATGCTCACAAAGTATGAACTGAGGGTATCTTTAAAACTTAGAGAAAAATAATCAACACTGTAGCTTGCTCACTCCAAAGAGTAGATATTAAATTGGAGTAAGACCTGCCATTTTTATTTTATTTTATTTTTTGTTCTGTTTCATTTTATTTTTTACAGACAGGCTGGTGGACAGGAGAACAACTTCAGATAAGAATGTGGAGCTACATTCTGCTCCACAGAAAAGTCCTCCCGAAGATCCCTTTGGTTCTGTTCCTTTCATTTCTCACCCAGGCAAGTGAAATCTATAACATCGTTACTGTGTGTGTGTACATACATATATACATATATTTGAGTGTATGTATATATGCTGAGTATGTGTGTCCAGCTAAATGACCAAAGATAAGTCCTGGCTGCCTCATAACGTTTATTTTTATGTATTATTACCTCCAAATAAAAATATCTCTCCATCCAATTCCTGGTACTTGGACAGTGTTCAGACTGTAGTCTTGACAGTGGAAATGTATTGGACCAGTGCAGTGTGAATCACTTACATATAACCAGAAATACTTTTGCTGAGAGCAGATAAGTGACTAAGGACAGATTTCACATCCACCCTATAGTCTACTTCTAACTTATGCTGTTTCTTTAGTTCAGTTCTTCAGCCAAGTTAAAACTGTGTATTCCTGGTGTATTGAGTTGTATTGTTTTTGGAACAAATTGATTCAGAACAAATATCTTGTCATATCCAAATTTGGAGGGAGAATTTTTGTTTTAGCTTTGACTGTTTTTTATTTTACCTTAGAAAGAAGTAAAAATAATATCTGTGACCTCTGACTATGAATGTGAATCTGTTATTTTGCAACTTAATGTTTTAATATTTTCCTGATGAGCACTTTGTTTATATTTTTGATAAGCTCAGGCAATGTAAAAACTTGTGGGAATTGATAGTAAAGATGCGTCAGTTGCTTATGGATCTTACATGCATCCATAGAAGTGCTTGTTTGGGGAAAACGGTGCTATAATATGCCTTCTGTTAACTGTTCTTATCTCAGTTCAAAAGCTTGAAGTGCCTTAAAATAAATCGCTTTAGAGTCAAACAAAGTTAACATCTATGTTTACTTTTGCTTTCACCTTGAATTCCTAAAGATGGTTTGCTAGGGTATTAATGCTCACAAGTGCTCTGGTGCTATACACAGTGAAGAGACAACAGGGGTAGCACTTTTTATATTCTAGAAGATAGTTAATGGTAAAACCATGTTTCTATATCTTTCTCCTATGTTCTCGTCAGAAAGATTAGATTAATTCCCTAAGACCGGTCACTCTATCCTTTATGTTTTGATTCTGCTCGCTTAGTTAAAGATAAGACTGTTTTCTGTCCTGTTCTTGTAATTCAGTAGTTCAATACAATGTGAAGGCAATTCTTAACTGAGTAAGTATTCACTATCCCAATAGTTGTCAGTTTGGAAGCATTTACCCTCTAGTTTTTGTGGAAAAGGCCTTACAGGGGAGTTTAAGTTCCCATGCTAAATAAACAATAGTTACCTTTAATCTGAAGTGGTAACTGTCAGATGCTTGTTCTGCATTTTGATAACTGTGTCTGTAAGGATCACTTTTATTTAGTTCCATACCTTGGCCTTTGAAATCTGTTTGGTCATTTCTGTTTTTAAGATCGTTATGCTATAGGTTAGACATCTGGATAGCCTTGTTATGTTATGTAAGTTTGCCATGGTTAATCTTAAATTCTTGACATAATAGAAAGCTATACAAAGGTTTGGTCGTGGATTGAAACTGATATTTCATTGCATTTATTATTTAAAAAAAAAAAAAGACTAAGAAGCCCACAAAACTTGTTCAGTATATTTTTTTCTGCCTACTTACAATTGGAATTAAAACTAATGGGTGTATTTGCTTGATTTTAAGGAAGGCGTTTGAATTCAGTGTTAACAGTGAATTACACTTAACTGATGAATCTGATCTGATCAATGCTTACACCTGAAAATATCTTCAAGAATCTGAATTGGTTTTCCCCATGGAATTGTTCTTGGGAATGTCTTTAAAGCACATTTAAGCCAGCCAAGAAAGAGGGAATTATGTTGATGGGCATATTTTATTTCTAGTTGAGTCCTTTCTAGGAGAAAAAAAAAATATGTTTAAAATTTGGATTTCCTCTTGTTCTTACCATTGCTGTGCAGTGTTGTTCTTCTGGCTTGTTCTTTATGATTATAAAAGGTTTTAGATGTGGACTTTCATCCACATTCGAGGAATAAGTGTGAAGGTGACTGAATAGAAAGCGGAACATGGTTAACGTTTCCAACAATTCCGATATTTGGGTATGTTGTGGCAGCAGCCAAGCTCTGCACAGTCATTTGCTCTATCCTCATCTCTGTGGGATGAGGGAGAGAATTGGGGATGGGGGGATGGAACAGAACCAAAAAAGAATCCCAACAAAGTAGAATGCTCAACTTGAGGTGGAAACTATTTACTAAGGTATAGTTATTATTGTCCTTTTCTTTCTGTTTCTGTTAAGAATACAACATGTATTTACAAAACAAGTGATGCGCATTCAATTGCTCACAACCTGCTGACTGATGTCCAGCCAGTCCCAAGCAGAAGCAGGCCACCTTCATCCCTCCCCCAGCCAATTCCCCTCTGTTTTATAGTTTTTTTGTTATGGCATGAAATATCCCTTTGGCCTGTTCAGCTCAGAGCTGTCCTGGTTATGTCCCCACCCAGCAGCTTGTGCCCCCCAGCCCCTTGCTGGCAGAACAGTATGAGAAGATGAGAAATTGATATGTCCTTGGTTCTGTACCACACTGTTCAGCAGCAATGAGAAACACTAGTGTGTCATCAATGTTTTTCTCCCAAAGCCAAAACATAACATCCTACAAGACACTGAAGAAAAAAAAATAAATCAACTCTGCTTCAGCTGATACCAGGACAGGTGGTGTTTTCCTCCATCCCTTCAGTAGCAGAGGTAAGTACTGGGAGGAACCAGAAAACCCACCTGATCATCAACACATGGCATAAGAGACTGGTGCCATCAGAAGAATTTTGTTTTCTTTGATCCTGGAGTGGCTTATCCAGCACCATGCCTGCTGTGAGTGGTGAATTCATGGAGGTTTTCATGGGGAGATTAGAATTAATTTCAGGCTGCTGCTGCAACGGAGGTTACCGGAAAGGATAGCGTGGAACTGGATGAGGTGTAAGGCTGCTTGTTAGTCAGCTCTGCTGCTTACTCCTCTCAGGTGGGAATGGACATCAGCAACACGTTGCATCACTTTGCACGAGCTAAAGCACTATTGGGTTCCTTCTGCTGTGGCTGATACAAAACACTTAGTATTATCCACACTTTGTATCCTGTATGTGGTACTTCCAAGAACAGTTAATAAACTGCCTATACACACAATTTTATTTTTCCATATTTCTGTTTTCCACTAATGACTTAGAATGTGAGGAGAAGCTGGAGAAGAAAATCATGTTGAAAAGGAACTCTGCTATTCAATCTGATAGAGACAAAATAAGTATTGCTAAGTTTTTACTAAAAAGGGGAGGGTAAGGAAAAAAAGAAAGCACAATCAAATGTCTTAGCTGCCCCATTACTAGCTAATTATTTGGCATGGGGAAAAGATATTTTAGTTCCTGAACACCTGAAACACGAGGTGTTTGTGGTGGGGAAAATTGGCTCCTGTAGTCAGCATTTGGGAATAGAAACAGCATGCCTGATAGCAGGGTGCTGGAAACTGTTTAGAGTTTTGGAGCTGTTGGGCCATTGGTGCATTCTGGAGCTTTACATGAAGTAAATGGAGGATGACACCACTTACTATTGCTTAGTCAGAAAGTCCAAACATGAGAGCACAGGTAACAAATAACAGCTTCCTGTACACACTAAAGAGCTAATGACAGCAGCTTGTGTTTCTTAAACAATAGATACTCCTGAATTGTGTTTTGAAAGAAACCCAAACCTGAGCATTCAGTAGGGTTGTTGTACAGTCCTCCAGGTCTGGTTAATCTGACAGTTCAAATCAGTTCGTATCAGTTTTTGTATTTAATAAAAATACTCATTTTACTGTATATACTTTCCTTGGCTGTGGCTTTTAGACATTGGTACTATTTGCTGACTGCAGGTTCAAGGTGTTTCCATGTATCATCTTTAGACTTTTCTCAACAGGACTTGCAAAATAACTTGAAATTATTAATGCTTCATAAGAACAAATGCTGTGTGCAGCTGTGCCAGTGGTGTGCTTTAATGCTTTGTAGCTTTATTTTTTTATCAGATCTTAAAACAATCGTGGTTGCCCTTTTTTCTTTACATGCTTCAACATGCAGACTGCAAATATCGGAAGAAATTTCTAAGCAATAGACGCTAGGCAGAAGTGGATTTTATTTTTTTCTTCTTGAAAATAAAGGTGCTAAGCAGTGCAAATCCATGACAATATTCAGCAGCTGCTGCTCTGGCTGTTGTCAAAGAAATAGTGCAGATTTAGTTGCAGTGTGCTGGTAATCCTTGGGCCTGACATGTGGCAAATTGCTCTGAAATGATGGCGGCAGTATGTTACCAATTCCAAGAAAGCTGAAAGCCCTTATGCCCTACCTTTTGGTCACCCCCGCAATACCCTCCAATGATGAGCTAGCAGAAGGCATGTAATTACTGACGTTGTTAGAGGGAATTCATCCTCTTATAATCGGATGTCTAGAAAAAGAACATCAGAACAGAAAATTTCCTTGAAGATTGGGATCTTCTTATATGATTAAAGATGTTCCACCTGGCTCGCATTTGAGTGAAGAACAATCGTCTCCTACAAGATGCAAACCTGATTAGAAGTGTGCTAATCTGAACAGTACATTACAAACAGATGTTACTCCACATTTTTCAGCTTTTTAATAAATGTTTATCTGAACAGTCTATGCAGCAGTTTAGTTTGAGAAGATTGCATGAAATCAACATGATGGAATGCTTCAATTTTGAAATCTATTTGATCAGAGCATTAAATTGTCATTAACTGAGGAATTTTTCCCTTTTGGGGCATTAAGTTTCTATTTGTAGTGCTTTTGGTGTTCAGTTTATTAACTTCTTTAGGAGTGAAAGATGTGAATTGTAGCTTGAAACACTAAACCTAAGTCAGGAATGTCTTTTTAAGCCGACAGCTGCATGGAGGAGATTTTCATTCCTTCTCTTTGGTTTTGACACAGGTCTGCTGCAGTTTTTTCCATTACTCCATCACTGGGAGTAAACTGGAGATACTGCAGATGAGGAAGTACACGCAGAACCAGTTTCTTCCATGAATTCCAGGCTGTGTCAGCCTTCCATCTGGTAGTAATATTAAACTCAAGTCTGCTTGGAGCAGATGACTCTGTTTGTTTACAACACCTTGACACAAACTGAAGAATAAAGAAAGAAGTTTGCTGTTTCTGGGAAAACAAAAATTGGAGGGGGAAAGGGGGGGCGGTCAGGTCACCACTCTTGAAATACTTGAAATTAATAGCATTTTCTCAAGAAGTACATAGGAGGAGATGCAGCCAGGAGTGTCATTTCATGTGTGTTGCTTGCTTTCTTGTTGTGGTTGTGCTTGTAGAAATTGTAATAATGTTGCTCTAGAGATCACAGTTAGATTCCAGAAGGATGTTCAGGATGCTGATCTGGATTTCCTAACAACTATATTGCTTGTAGACTTCAGGTGATAGATCTCTGAAGTCACTTGCGACATGTTTTCAACAAGAGTAGCATCTGGAGTTGTGCCCATGACATATTAGCGTGGATTGTATGCTGATATCAGTGCATGGAAATATGGCTTCGGAGGCTGATGTCAGTGTCTGCCTGTACATTGTCAGGTCTTGTTTGGTGTATGTCCTGTCCTGCCTGAAGAGGTCTGCTGAGAGCTGAACACTGTGTGGCTTCATTTACTTGTGCAGTGTATGTGAGCTGTTGATAAGGTCCCATTTTTCTTGCTGGTGTCCTTTGCACTGTGTTTTCCACTAAGTATAACTGTGGTAGCAATTAACAAATAATATTTAAATCCTTTTGTTAAGATATATTCTAGTTTGCTTCTTGTTCAAAAAACCTTTCAAGTCTTCAGAACATGGAGATTGTGTAGAAATATTAAATGCTGTCAATATTCATGTGAGTTTACGCATAGACACTAAAAAGGTTGTGGGTTATTTTTGTTGTGTGTGTTGCTACAATCTAACCCTGAAATATTTTTGTTGTTCTTTTTTCCCCTCCTTTTAAATCTAATTACATTTATGTTAACATTAGTGTTTCAGTTAATACTGTGAACAGCAGGATTTGGAAGATATGGGGCTTTATAACGCAATGTGAAGAGTGTACCTTAGGGAAATCTAGAGGAAGCAGCCAAATCCACTTTCTAATTTAGTGGTAAAGCAAATATGTAGTATTTAAAAATCACAGTGGATAAGAAGCAATCTGACACCAGAAGCAAACAAGAAACAGCTCAAAGCCCTAATCACCTGATGTTTTCAGTCATTTTGGTCATCTTGGTTTTAAATCCATACATAAAATACATTACTGCAGAACTCCTGTTGGAAGTTTGGTTATAAATACCAAAAAATGGCTGGTGAATATAGAAGTCAGTAAAATATGGAGAGGAAAAAAAAGAAAGAAATTTGTCTAAAACTTAACATTCCAGTTGAAATCTAAGCATAGAAAGAGAAAATGGCATAGCTGTCTGTTGGAAGTTGTACGCTTATTTCTTTGTGGAAGAAGATGCAACCTGAAATGAAATTGCTTTCTGTTTTAGAAGAATAGGAGATCCAGAAGAACTTGTTTGTTTGAGGAAGAAGGAACTCATGCATTCATCCTCCAGCTTTTTCAGTCCTTAGACCACGTTGAATTGAATGTAGCATTGTTAAAAATAATTGCTGCAATTTAAATGGAAAGTGCAGCTAGTGCAGTATTGTAAATGGAGGTTGTTAATAATTGCTGAGAATCCCCTGTTCCTAGGGCAGTCAGCTGCTAGAGGATTTAGGGATTTTATACTGAGTGTGTGGTGTCCTGTGTTCATGGTGCATGTATCTTACTAGTTTAGGGTGCCTAGTGGGGTATGCTAATGTTTATAGTCATATAGAAGCGAGGTGTATATGGCTGTTCAGCTGTCAACAGAGTTGTTATTGGCCCAACTGTGTAGTTTATGGTGAGTTCACTTCTTTTGATGTTGGAATTTGCTGCTGCAAATACAGTAGTATGTATTTAGATCATCAGCCAAATAGTAATTTAAAAAAAGCTAAATGTGTTGATGGAGCAGAAGACTTCCCTGTCTTGGAGAGTTAAATAGACTCTGAGTTACATTTAAGATACATTTTTACATTTTTAAGTTACATTTTTAAGATACATTAGGTATTTTGGTCCAAACCTGAAAGTCCTGAGGAAACAGGGATCTAATGTATTATGGCAGCGAACTGGATGGACAAGAGATCCTTAACTTTATACCTGACCATTTTCTACCCTTAAAACATAAAGAGATTTTCCCAAGTGAATATTATACTTATTCATTTATATTGCTTTTTTCTATAAGTGAATTTACTTTAGTAATCTTTTGGATGCTTTTTGACAGCTGAGAAAGTATTTTTTGTAAGAGCTCAGAATCTTAAGACAGCTTTTCTCTCTAGGAGCACTTCTTGAAAGGAGCAATGAGATTGTAATTAAGGATTCCTACTGCTCTTCTTGTGGGAGCAAGACATAAAGGATCATCTCTTCTACTGGAGAATGTTAACTGCTGCTAGTGGCACAACTGTCAAGACTGAAAATATTCCAAAATAGGAGTTGCATCTGATGCAGAGGGCAGGTACCTGAGAGGAGTACCTCTTCAGATGCACCATTGGTCATGGCCATCTAGCTCAATTCTCAGTGAGAAGTCCAAGTTATGCTTTTTAGTAGTGGAGAAGTATTTAAAATTCAAACATGCTGAACACATCTGTCCCTTTTTCTCTGTTTCCATACTGTTATTTTCACTGATTGCCTTGCTCTTTTCCCAGAAATACCATTGTCTTGCCCATTTCCCTTTGGATGCCTCAAAATGTAACACTGAGTGAAGAAAGACAAACAAAAACCATACTTCCCTTGTGGATGCTGGTAGGCTCCAGGTCCTGCTTGTTAAGCTTATAGAGGGAATGTGTACCCTGAGGACAGGACAGAGATGGTGACCTCATGAAATCTTCCCTACAGCTAAGATGTATACAGGGTTATTCTCACTCAGCTGCTGTTATTCATAGGCCTTACAGAGAGAGCACTAATTGTTAGGGGGACATTGAGTAGGATTGTCTAGAGCAGTGAAAGCTTGAGAAAGGAAAAGCTGAGAACTGACAGTTTCATGCACTTGTTCCCCATGTGAAGCTATACTGAGTGTGTCAGTGTTGTCCCAGGTATCTGACTCTGCATGGTACCAGGTGTTGGCCTTGGAGAACCAATTCGGAAGGCAGCTTATCTTTCCCTGGAGAGGAGTGGCTGGCTGATGCATGTATTGGGATTGGATTTGGAAAGGTTCTGTGCTTGCAGAGTTAAGCTAGAAGTTCTGACTACTGGTCCCTTTTGTTAACATTTGAAAACTTAGATCTGGTTTTTAATTCTTTTCCCTCTGTATTTTTGGCATATACGTTTGTTTTGATTCCTTTTATGTATGGCTATTGTAAGTATTGATTTTAGGAGTGCATTAAAATTGTTTTTCTTTTCTTTTTTCTTTGGACTTGCAGATTCCCCTGGAAAACAAGTGGAGAACTCAGCTAGCAGTCGAGTAAACAACTTAGGGACCCCAACCAAAGCTGGAAGACTGAGTCATGCTTTTAAAGATCCCCGACCAGGAAGGAAAACTGCAGAGGGACAAGTAACAAAAGGTGGTGATGAGTCAGAGAGTGATTTTGAATCAGATCCTCCCTCTCCTAAGAGTAGTGAGGAGGAAGAAGAACAAGAGGATGAGGAGGTCTTGCAAGGTGAGAATGGAGACTTCAATGATGACAATGATACAGAACCAGAGAATTTAGGCCACCGCCCTCTGCTCATGGACTCTGAGGAAGAGTTGGAAGAAGAGGAGGAAGAGAAGCAAAGTTCTGATTCTGAATCTGACCGTACCAAACAAAAATTTATGGAAGGGCTCCCAAGCAGTAGATTCAGAAATGTTATGGGCAGTGGTGAAGTTAAAGAACCCAGCTTAATGCAAACACCTGAAGTGCCAACTACTGTTGTCAAAGTGAGCCATGGCCAAGAATTTGATGTGTTTGGGGCAGTGCCCTTCTTTTCTCTTCAGCCTCAGGCAAGAGAGAAGGGTGACCAAGATGGCTCTTCACAGACTGCATTTCCCAGCCTGAGCCAAGAGCAAGATGACTTCGATGTTTTCACCAAAGCTCCATTCAGCAAAAAGGTGTCTCAGCAAGACAACCAGATGGTAGGAACCAAGACACAGCTTTCGCCCACCTCGCCACGGAGTGTTGATATTTTTGGCTGCACCCCATTTCAGCCCTCTCTTCTCCCCAAGGTGAGTGGGAGTAAAGAGGACCTGTTTGGGCTGGTGCCTTTTGAAGAGATCACAGGGAGTCAGCAGCAGCAGAAGGTGAAGCAGCAGCGCAACCTGCAGAAGCTTTCATCCCGCCAGAGGCGCATGAAGCAGGAGGTCCCAAAGAATAATGGGAAGCGTCACCATGGCACCCCAACAACCACAAAGAAGACTTTGAAACCCAACTACCGCACTCCCGAGAGAGCCCGCAGGCACAAGAAAGCAGGCCGCAGGGATTCGCAGAGCAGCAACGAGTTCCTGACCATCTCTGATTCCAAAGAGAACATCAGTGTTTCACTGACAGATAGCAAAGACCGAACCAACCCTTTGCAGACAGATGAGAGTCTGCTGGATCCCTTTGGAGCCAAACCCTTCCACCCGCCAGAATTGATGCGGCATCCTCAGCATCAGGGGTTTGGTGACAGCCGTGGGGATCATGGTGCAGTGGTAGTGGCTAGCAGACCTCGGCAGAGCTCCTTGCATGGACCAGTGCATGCAGGTGATGGGCTGAAAACAGATGATTTTGGTGCGGTCCCGTTCACAGAACTGGTTGTGCAGAGTGCACAGAGCCAGCAGCAACAGGCACTAGAGTTGGATCCCTTTGGAGCAGCTCCGTTTCCTTCCAAACAGTAAATGCTTCCGGTGGGTTCCTCCTTCCACCTCTCTGTGTTGCTTAGTAGTGAGTTCAATTAGCAGAGTAATTTATCTGGTTGATGGGGAGCTGGGCTGTACAGTTTATTCAAGTTTATTCAAGAAGGCATGGCCAGCTTGCACAATGAAATGCAGGAAGATAGGAGTTTTTAATTTTCTTTTAAGAAAAATTGGAAACTTTTGTTAAGAAAGATGGCTCCCAGAACATGAAGAGAAACAGGACATGAATTGGTGTCTGTCACTGACTTTTGGACCTGGAACATGTTGTCATCTTGCACTTTTGCATCACTTTTTCAGTACTTGGTATATGTGCTGAAATAGAGGGAAGGGGAACAGGCAGAGATCACATGAAAAAGTTTTCCAAACTTACAAGTAGGCTGAAGGGACTGTGGTTCTTCTTTGTCTCAGTTGCACTAGACCTAAGAACCTAAACATACTAATATCCAGACTTATATGCTGGGAATAGTCGTCTTCACTTCCTAGATGAAAACTACCTTTGTTAATCATAAAATAATGAAGCCAGGTCATCAAGGAGCTGTGGCCTAGAATTTCAGAGCACGGCTGTAGCTTTATACCTGGTAGACATCTATGCAGCTGCAGAGCTGAAAGGCAGATTATTTTTGTGTGTGTGTGCCTAAACGTTCAATTTTATTTTTTACAGTAAGTGCCATTAATGTAAAATAGCAAACTGGAAGTCGAGAGTTAAAACTAAAGAATGCAGAGGATATAACCGTTTGTGAAATGGAATCTGAATGTAGAGGAGTAAACCAGCAGGGATGCAGCCAGTGTTTGCAGCACTTTGAAGACTACTCAGCACATTGGAGGAAAGGCTGGTTTATGTGAGAGGGAAGTCTGGTGCGGGTGGAGCATTTCAGGTGACTTGTACAGTTGTCTGAAACACACCATTGGTTTTATCTGCTTACAATTTGGGGTTCGTGTCTGAAAATGCATTATCTTTTCCTCTTGGATTTCTATCACAAAGAAAACACGTGTTGTGTCAAAAACTCATGTTGTTTTATAAAACAATTTTGTGAAATGACTGTAACCCGACGTTTTCAACTTCCGATGAACCTGTTATTGTACGTATGTGTGTTTTTTAAGAAAGTTTTGCTAAATGCACTGAGCTTTGAAGAAACTTCTCTGGACCCGGCTTTGTTTCAGAAGCAGTAGCAGCAAGTAGCCTGCACAATGCTGTTCGCTGCTGTAGCCGTAAGCTGCATCTCACACCGCAATGCCTTACCAGCAGGATTGCTGTCCTGCCACACAATACCTCTGAGACATCAGGTGCACAAGACATGGCTAAAAGCTTGGAGCTTGCAGTGCCAGTAGTGTGGGAAGGCAACGCGAACCGGCTCATTGGACAGATGCGGTTACCACGTGTCAATGGTGACACCACGTGCTTTGTAACTCCACTGCCTCATGACTCGTGCCAAGCCATGTACACTGGCTGCAGAGTGAGTGTACATCAGAATGGTCCACTTTGCCTTGTTTCTATGGCAATCCTAAGGAAGTGGAAGGAGGCAGCTCCTCTGCTTGTCTTAGCTTTATGCCCTGCTCCACTGAATGTTGAAGAGCATTCCATGTTTATAAAAGGAGACCGTAATAATTCATGGCTGATTCCTCCTGCCTTCATCTCCTCCCTTCACAGGCTATGAAGTGAAATATTGAGGGCTGTGCTTTTTTGTTTCTTTTTTTCCCAAATTCTACTGCTGTTTGTTGAGTTGTTTTGAGATTGGTGAGGGTAGGAGGGTGGATCCCATGAAGTATTTGTTGAAAACAGCATGTTTAAAGACTAATTCCTTTTCTCCTTTGAGAGCTGGCTTTGCTAAAATGCTGCCTCACATATACAGTAAGTTTGTTTCCACCGGTCCTGGATTTGGAATCTCATTCATACGTATCTGTACATTTTGATTATCTTTCCCTTTTTTGTTTTTTGTTTTTTTTTTTTTCCCCTCTGACAAGGTGGAAGAGAATTTACAGCTCTGCTTGTTTAAGAATGACTTTTTCAGGCTTAGAAGTTAAGCTTTTAGGAGTATGTGAGTAGAAGCGTTTCAACTCTATTTTGCACAGGAGTTTCTTAGGCTTTATTACTACTGTTCTCACCAGTTGTTATTTTTTTTTTGTGCCAAAGGCTGTAAGAAGCGCACGCCGAGTCTGTAGCATTTTCTGATACTCAGGTTAACCATGATTTTGTTCCTATGCGCGTGCTTATTTGCTGCCTTTCTGCGGTTTCCTTCTGAACTGTCACTTTCTCTTCCTAAAGACAGCTGTTGGAACAGAATATTATGAAAAATGGGGCAGATGGGTGGAAATGAAACACAAATAAAGCAACAAGCAACTGACCCGCAGTCTTAAATACGGCCAGTCCTCATTGATGCCATGCAGTTACTGCTTTCCTTGCTCGAAGAACAGCTTGAGAGTTGGCATGGGCCATTAGATGCTTAGTGTGGGCCTCAATTAAGGTAAATCACAAGAAGAAAGAGTCACATTTATCTGATGATGTTGAGGCTTCAGGCTGAAGAGGGCAGCAGAATTTCTTTGTGTGGTGGATTTCTTTTGCTACTTTATTTTTTTGACGGAGGGCTCACACATGGTTTTATTACAGCACAGGAAAGCTGAAGTTAGATTGCATACAGTAACTGATAAGGGATATAAAAGCAAACCATAAACCCAATTTACTCTGAAACTGGCATTGTGCCTCTGGCTGCCTCTGAGTTACAGCCAATGATACTTGCTTTCTTGTGGCCTTAATAAGCCTTGATCTTTGTTCCATATTTATGGAACAGCTTTTTTTGTATACATGCAGTTTTTATGTTTCTTGAGTTAAAACGATTTTTTTTTCTCGTGACTGAGATGAGTATCACTCACTGCATTGACTTTATGTGGTCTATTTGGTGTGCAGCCTGGGTTTAAGCTTCAGCTATGGTTCAACAGAGGCAAAGCGTGGTACTGCTGGGGAACATGCCATCCTTTTGCCTTTATTCAGCATGTATACATATCTACCTGTGTGCTTTGTTATTCATGGAGTGTATTGTGACCTTACCTGAAATACTGGTAAGACCACGTGCACTTAGACTTGTACCTGTGTCTGTGAAAATGATGATCCCAAGGTAAGGAATTCACACTTCCCTTCCACCAGGAAAACAGCAGCTGATTGTTAACAGTTCTTTCAGTGTGCTGAATGAGTGAACCATAGACCTGTCCAAATCAGCTGCTTTGGACAGTTTCTGTCAGAGGTACAAGGAAGCCCTTTGTGGTTATACTGAAAGAAAGAGAAGATGGTGAGTTTCTCTGCAGACTCTCAATAGCCGTGAGATGTGCGGAATTGCTTTTGCTGACTTGTGTCACGTGGGTCCTGCAAAAACCAACTTTCAAGGAAATCATTTTGAATTGTTCCGGTTTGTCCCAGTTAATAAAAATAAGTACTGTGAAAATAAGTTGGTATATTTGCTACTGTGAGAATAAGAGTTTATCTGGAGGGTTTTTTTTATATACTATATAGTGTATTTTTATATATAAGAAATATATATAAAATATACACATGCTCGCACACATCGCACTGTGTTCTTTAGTAACATTGCAGCCACAATCATTCTGATAGAACTAGGAAGAGTGAATAAGGGAAACCTGCAAGAGAAAAAAGCGCAAGGGGTGGCAGTTACTTTTCTACAGCGCTTCTTTTCAAAGGCAAATTGAGGAGGTGGTGTGTATGGCTGAGTTTGTGACTTAAGGCGTCACCTAATATTAAAGAGCGTAAAAATCTACTTTAAAATTGCTGGCATTCAGCTTTTAAGTGCACTTTCCTGAACTACACTTCCATTTCTTGTTAGATTTCAAGTTTCTAAAGCTTTTTTTTTTTTTTCTTTTTTGGTGTACCACTAAACAGAGATCTTTAACTTTGTGTGTGTGAAACTGATGTATGTCATAAATACTGCAGTTGTTAAATAAACAAATGTGATAACAGTGACTTTGCAGATCTCTTTAAACATGGCATTATTAAGTACTCTTGCTTAGGCTGAAAGTTACCCTACAAGCAGTGCTTGTTGCTGGTTGCTTTTTGTGGCTGTAGGTCCCTGTTGGTGTTTTTTAATGATGGTTGTATTAGCAGCCCACTACTGCCATCTTGGTTCAAATTGTTGATAATATAAAGGCATGGCCTTAGGTTCAGTATTACTCCTTTAAAGCCTTCCTGCTTTCAAAACCAACAGTGGATGCAGTTCAGGATGCGCTCAGCTTCATCTGTGCTAACTGAAGCTTCATCCCTCTTTATGGGCCAGAATTTTGACTGTCACTGCCTACTCTAGGTTTAGTCCTGCACTTACAGACATATTTTTCCACTTGATTTGACCCGTTCTTCCAGCTGTTAGCCAGAGCAGTTTTTTGGTGACTGCTTCTACTGGTTTTACTCTTACCTAAGCTGAAGAAAACCAACACTGTAGAAAGATTAGGAGCTGCAGAACACGAGTACTAAACTGCAGCTCATTCCTGGTTGTTCTGTCTTCTGCCTGTCAGCCATTTCAGACGTTGTGTGCAGCAATTCACGTGTCATCTAAGAGTACTCTATTAAAAAATGTGACAAACATCCAATGAACCAAAATTTATTTACAGGTTTGGTATTTACAGAAAAGGCCATCATGCACTTTGATAAATTCAGGGTAATAAAAATGTACAACTTCACCATCTTTTCTCATCAGTGCAAACTGCTACAGTAGTTGGTTAGGAAAACAAATATTAGCAAACTGCCAGATGAGTTTGTTTTCAGTACACAGTCACAGATTCTTCCAATGTTATTGTTCACCTAACACTGAAAACAGGCTTTAACAATGGCAGGGTCCTTGTCAGGCTTCAACAGTAGTCAGTCGTGCACTTTAAACTTACTCTGCTGTCAAGTTTAAAAAGGAAAAAAAAAAATCAGTGTTCATAATGGAAGGCTCAGAAGACAGAGATTTGAATTTCAAGTGCATTTAGTTGTTTCTAGTAACTGTTTCTGGGTCTGGGAAGAAAAAAAAACCAAATCCTCACTGAGCTTCACTGACAGCATTGCTCTCCAACGTACCAGTAGAAGAGGAAGGGTCCTGCCTCCTCCATCCCTGCTATGAGGTAAATACTTGTCAGTAAATGTCTATCGCTATTCCCTTGGCCACATCTCCTTGGCACGTTCCCTGTGTAGAAGGCTGAGGGAGCTGGGAATGTTTTGCCCAGGACAGAGGCAGCTCTGGTGGGACTGAACAGCACCCTGCCAGCCTCCAGGCTGGCACTCACTGAGCTTCATGCTGAGCACCAGGTATCTTAACAACCTGCATAGCTCATGTCTCCTTAGTGTTAACAATACGTTGTTTAACTGCAGACTGTAAAAACCCAAGGCTGTCCTTTTACTGCAGAAAGTATATGGCAATAAATCACTTTGACTAATGAAGTGTTGGAAGTACAGCATAAGTCGTATTAAAAGGCCAAAGTTTCAGTGACTTGAATTCACAGCTTTCTTACTACTCTGAGCTTGTTATTTAACACCTGCTAAAAGAACATGTAACCTAGAAAAAAATAATCCTTTGCATCTCTACTAATTGCAGGGTAACGGCAAGTGTAAGACTACTCAGAAGCACCAAAGTGCTGCAGAGAGATTTGCTGAAGTAATGGCACCACCTGTACTTGAGGAAACAAGATTTGAAATCAAGATAGGTACAATAGATAACATCCATCTCCCAGAAAAAAAGAGAAACAAGTAGAAAAGTATAATACTCCACTGAAGTTGATGTTACACATTATAGTCCTGATGTTGAAGTGTATGCACATCACTGAGATGATGATTCTGAAGGATGCAGCGTGCTGTACCAGTGCAGTTTAGATCCAAGACCAGCCACTCAGTTAATTCACGGTTCTAACAGCACGCTATTGGGAGTGTGTTTTTCTTGTTCTGTGCTAAAACAAAACCTGAAGGCATGGCATACAGGCCTGCTAGCATAGCAATGGTATCCAATTCTGCTGTTCATATTTACCAAGCAGGAAAATAAATAATGCAGCGCTCCAAGTGCTTAGTTTTACAGACCACCTTTTTGCTGTCCCACTCTAAGGAAGCCCTGCTTTGTACTTGATTGCAGAACAGGAAAACATGAGAAGGAAATGAATCTCAAATCTCAGAGAAAATGGTCTCAAGCTGTGCCAGGGGAGGTTCAGGCTGAATGTTAGGAAATACTTCTCTGACAAGGTGGTAGAATGGGCTGCCCAGGGAGGTGGTGGAGTCACCAACCCTGGAGGTGTTCAAGAAGTGTTCAGATACTGTACTGAGATCCAGGCAATGCTGTTCTTTCCTCCAGCGTTCCTATTAATGTACCATCCCAGTGAGTAGGGTAACAGTCCAGAAGTTGGAAAGGAACTGCCTCAGTGCTTATCTTCGTAGTTCTGCATATGTGTAAGGTTCAGACTCCCATAGTCAGAAGTTTCATTGCAATGCCTCTGAAAGACAGTTGAGGAAAATAAAATTGTCACTTATTGTACATAGGAAATAATCAACTCTTACTTAAATGTCCAAAATCCAACGCATAGTAGGCTAAAAAAAGCCAACAAAACCAAACAACAAAAACCTTAAGAAAAGTCTTCATATAAACAAAAGTTGATAAGTGCTTGCAACTGTTGTCAGACACAGCTGTTATGAACCTGGCAGAGATCTCTTCAGCCTGCTCTACAACTGTGCTTGAGGGGCGATGCAGCCTCCCACAGCCTCCCACAACACGGAAGCAGCAGCCTGCCTGCTATCAAAGCAGCTGCTTGCTTATTCACAAGGAAACATTACTCTAGTAAGCATTTTCTCCACAGGAGCTAATTACATTAAAGCACCTAATGGAACCTTGTGACATGTTAAAAACAAGATTACTTAACTTTCTACTTGTTAAAAGCTCATGTTCCCACAAGCACAAAGGCTATATATACCTTCACTCACAAGTCCACGCTATGCTCAGGACAGGGCTTGCTGTGTCGGTACTGCATGATGTACACTGCAGACTGGTGCCACCAGTACAACATCACTACTGCGAGGATGTGCCATATTTGGTGACTAGAACCGAGGTAGTTGAGCTGTCCTGCGGGGAACGAAAAGGGGAAACAGCTGTTACATTTGTATTATTAAGTCATGCAAAGCAAGTTGCGAGCAGTCTCTTCCCAGGCTCAGTCACACATTCAGCTGGCTTGGAGACAGTGAAGCTCTTTAATGAAGAACAACAAAACTCATCTGATTTCTTTTGACCAAAGTGCACACAAAGTTTTAACTTCTTTTGGTGCCGATGCACATAGTTCCACTCTATTTAACAACACGTTAACTAGAACATCGTCAACTGTATTCTCATCATAAACTCAGGGCTCATAGCGAAGACTGACACTGCAAGAAGCTCAACTGCAGAACAAACACCCACAACAGAATTTCATACCTGGAAAGTATCTTTCTGGAACCTTGGAAATATAGAAGAGAAATGCTACAGCAGCAATGAAATACATGACAACCACACGTGGAGCAAACTCCTGCAAAAGAAAGGGAAGTTTTCTTACTCTGCTATAAGGTACAAAATGTTTTAAAATACTAATTTCAAAATACATTTTAAAAATAACCCAAAAGGTTTGACAAAATGGAATACTATTTTGCTGCTCACATTATCTATTGAATAGAACAGAGTCCCATTGTGAAACAAATGCCAAAGCTTGGAAGAAATCTGAATGGAAGGCCACAGGAATACTACAGACCAGACTGTAAATAACCAAAGTAGCTGCAGGAAAGCAACCCACTCAACGTGACTGGTTTTGGCTTTTGTTTTCAGTAACAGAGTGTTTTATTGCTGGAAGCAGAGCAAAATGAGTACCACATCTACCATTCTATCTACCATACCATAGGACAAACTAATTGGAAAGGGCAGGGGTAGCAATGTTTGCTTGCCTATTTGACTTTTACAAAGTGAGCGTTTCAGTACCTTGTCTGAAGACTGTATTTATTATCAATGCTGCTCTTCCAGATTCAGCAGTAGCTCTGGACCAGGCTAAATCAGCATCCTAGAAGACAGTCCTCCTGAAGTGCCAATCTTAAGAACTTTCACAGGCAGTGCTTGCTATGAAAGCCAAGGTTTTCTCAGCGCCATTACAGCCCTGGCTAATGGCTGTGATTCCTGGGGGAACATTTTAAACCTTGGGGCACATTTGCCTTCTTTAACAGCGCTGTACTTACTGTTTTTCAGAGCCGAGAAACCTTTACCATAGTGGTAAAGCAAGAAAGGGAAATGAGTTTGGTAACTTAAAAAGTGATATTAAACAAGTTATGCATGAGAGACAGAAGGCTGTGTAGGCAAATGCCAATGTTGCCACCAACCCAGGGTACAGAAGAGGAAGAGCTTCCCACCCATGTCTCCTGGTTCACCTCACCTCTGCAACCTGTGCATCCTGACTGACTGCTTCCCACTCTCCTGCTGACTCAGCTCTCTGCTCCTGCTCCTGGCCCTGGGGTGTGCGAGGGTGTATCCAACCTGCACAGACTGCTCTGCCCCTCAGGCAAGCACGCTGCTGTGCTTGTGTTTGCATCCAGGTGGGTCTTCTCACAGTGCAGCTTTAAATCACTGAAACAGATTTCATCTGCTCAACCTGTTGATTGGCTTTCCACATATGTGAGCATTTGGGCTGTAAGGGAATTCTGTGCTTTAAGAAATCTTCACTAGCTCTACTTCTCCCTCATTTACAAAATGAGACTGAGGGAAGATGGTAAGTGCAAGGCAAAAGTAAATCTTATTTCCGTATTATTTTCTTTTACCTGTACAATAGCTGCACCGATGCCGCCGTTGAGCGAAACCCAGTGGATAGTAGGAATAATGCCGTACCCAGACACTGAGCAAAAGATGATGGAGCGCAGCCTGCGCCACTGCTGCGTGAGGTAATTGGGATGAATCTGAACAAAAAACACTGCCAAGATCATTGCCAGCACAGTGATTAAGTACACCTGACGCCAGTACTGAGGAAAAAAGAAACAAAATCAAGTTTGTATGTTTGCTCATCTGAGGTAAACTGGATAGAAAGTCTGTGTTACTAAACGCAATCATTTATCAGTGTTCTCGTCACTTCTGTGACCACAAATGACAGCGCTTGAATCATTGTGTTCTTAAGAACCCAGGGAGGGGGAAGATGCTCTCATTTCACACACTTCACCTAAATGTAAGTCTGCCTAAGAGGACAACTTTAACTACCAGGTCACTACTTTCTTGTATGAGGAGCAGGGAAGTTACAAAAGTAGAGGTAGTTTTGAACTCCAAAGCAAAATAAGCTTGTTTCTGTCCCATATAAATGTTGTGATGGAGGAACATCCTATCATGGGCCTCATGCATTTGACAAAAGCAGGACCTATAAAGGTTACACAGACTTCATAATCATTTAAATATTGCCTTGAGACTTGTGCAATTGACAGCTTAAAAGGAATCTCTTAAATTAATCTGTTACTTCTACAAGCAAAGTTTTGCACGTGTCAGAACCTGCTCCTATCACTGTCCCCAATGAATGTGCCACCTGGACACCACATGACAGAGCCCCTTCCCAACACGTGGAAACCATGGTGATGGGACCACAGGAACAAGTGACTCAGACTTACTTTACTACAATAAAATGCATAAAACACGCCTGATACGTAGCAGCCTAGGATACCAATGGAAATGCCCGCGTAATCTAACGCCATCCATCGTCGGCTGGTCTTCTCTGAACGATGACAACAGAAGAGATGATATCCTACTGAGCAAAGCATACAGACCTACACAAATATCAAAACAAGGACACATTAATTTCTTGGCAACAGATGGGGATTAATAGGGATTAAGCTTCAACTCTGAAGCTTAAGAGTCCAAAAGTAACCTGTAACATGTTTTACAGAACAACTTGGTGTAGACATTTATGATTTCTGCACTAGCATAACCTCTTTTGCAGATGAAACAGAAAACTTTGTGATACCTGATAACCACAGGCTACAGCTAAGGAAATGATGGTACTGAAGCCTAGAGCATGAGGCCAAAAGCAGTGCCAGTGCACACAGGAGCAGGGACCCACCTGCCCAAGTATGACCAAAATGAATTCAGTATGGTCCAGCTACAACAAGCAGAATCCAAAGACCAAATCCACCTTGAGTACCAGCGCTCTGTAGCTTTGCTGAGGGAACACAGAAGTGATTAACCTCTGACATGCAGTACACTGATTTGGCTTCTTGGCTGGCATCTATTTTTTTTTCCTCTTGAGAAACAGAATCATAGAATATCTGGAGTTGAAGGGGATCCTTAAGGATCATCAAGTCCAACCCCAGGGCCCACACAGAACCACCCTAAGTCCAAACCCCATATCTGAGAATATTGTTCAGATGCTTCTCGAACTCTGACAGCTTAAGGCCATGGCTACTTCCAGTGCTCGACCACCCCCTGGTGAAGAACTTTTTCCTAATATCCAACCTGGTATTTTTGCATTTGCCTTCAACCTTCACCAGGCATAATAAAGGGCCCAATAGCAGTGTTGCACCAGCCAGCAAGGGAGTTCTCTCCACTTCTGGCTACACAATGGTCTTCTACACTCTGGGAATAGGAACAGTATTCTTTAGTCATCTGAACCACGATGACATTTTAGGGATAGCATAATGTAAAAGAGCTTCAGTTGACAGTGGCACACATGCAGTACTGTCACTGCTGCTGAGGGCAGGTTCAATTTGAAACATGCAAACTTGTTCATCTCAGGCAAAATGCACAAGAACCCCAAGTCCAGCTGCATAACAACATCAAAGAATCATTAAGGTTGGAAAAGACCTCCAGGATCATCTAGTTCAGACTTTGGCTCCTCCCCACCATACCACAAACACACATTTCTCAGTATCACAGTTACATGTATCTTGAACACCTCCAGGAACAGTGAGCCCTCCGCCTCCCTGGGCAGCCTGTGCCAATGCCTCACCACTCTTTCTGAGAAGTAATGTTTCCCAGTATCCAACCTGAACCTCCCTGGCTGCAACTTGAGGCCATTACCTCCTGTGCTATTGCTGTTATGTAGGAGAAGAGGCTGAACACCTCATTACAACCTCCTTCCAGGCAGTTACAGAGAGCAGTGAGGTCTCCCCTGAGCCTCCTGTTCTCACATAATCACAGAACAGCTCAGGGTGGAGAAGATCTCAAAGATCATCAAGTCTAACCACAACCTACACATACTACCCTAACTAACAACCCTCCATTAAATCATGTCCCTGAGCACTATATCCAAACAGTTTTTAAACACATCCAGGGATGGTGACTCAACTGCCTCCCTGGGGGACCTATTCCAGTGCTTTCTGTAAAGAAGTTTTTCCTGATATTCAACCTAAACTTACTCTGGCACAACTTGAGGCCATTTCCCTTCATCCTGTCACCTGCCACCAGTGAGGTTGGCCCCGCTATCGCTGTAAGCACTTTTCAGATACTGGAAGAGAGCAATAAGGTCTCCCCTCAGCCTTCTTTTCCCCAGACTTAAACAGCCCCAGTTCCTTCAGTCTCCTCATAGGGCTTATTCTTCAAGCCCTTCACAAGCCTTGTTGCCTTTCTCTGGACCCGCTCCAGTACCTCCATGTCTTTTTTGTACTGAGGTGCCCAAAACTGAACACAGTACTCGAGGTGAGGCCTCACCAATGCCGAGTACAGGGGCAGGACGACTTCCCTAGTCCTGCTCACCACACCATTCCTGATACAAGCCAGGATGCCATTGGCCTTCTTGGCTGCCTGGGCACACTGCTGGCTCATATTCAGCTGACTGTCCATCAGCACACCAAGGTCCCTTCCCATCAGGCAGCTTTCCATCCACTCCTCCCCAAGCCTGCAGGGTTTCCTGGGTTTCTTGTGATCAAAATACAGGACCTGACACTTGGCCCTACTAAAACTCAGACAGTTTGCCTTGGCCCATTGATCCAATCTATCCAGGTCCCTCTGTAGTGCCCTTCTGCCCTCAGGCAGATCAACACTCCCTCCCAGCTTGGTGTCATCTGCAAACTTACTGAGGGTGCACTCAATTCCCCCATCAAGATCATTAATAAAGATGTTACAGAGAAGCAGCCCCAGTACCAACCCCTGGGGGACACCACTTGTGACTGGCCACTAATTCAGCTCCATTGACCACAACTCTTTGGGCCCAGCCATCCAGCCAGTGCTTCACCCAGCAGAGTGTACACCCATCCAAACCGTGGGCAGCCAGAAACCGTGAGCAGCCAGGCAAATCGTGGGCAGCCGGGACTCAGTTCTCAGACAGAACTATCCCAGCACCTCATCTTGTTAAATCTCATGCAGTTGGCCTCACCCCATCAGTCCACAGCTGGTTTTCGTGCTCGAGTTGTTGATCAAACCAACGCCATCTGTGGGCACAGAGCTAACCACAATGCCCAGCAGAAACCAGAACACAGCCTCAGCCTGCCCAGCTGGCATCCTGCAGCCTCTCCTAGGCCAGCCACGCTTTGTTCTTACAAGAAACGGGTTACAATCAGTTCGGCCTTGAGCCCATTCGGCACGGTGGAATGGTTCTGCTTCCCCACCTGGAAGCAGAAGAGGCAGACGGCGCAGATGACGAAGTCCTCGCGGGCGGCTCGGGCTGCGGGCAGCACGACGGTCAGATCGCGGATACCCAGCGTGAAGAAGAGCAGGAAACCCAGCAGGTGGCTCCAGATGTTGACGCTCTCGTTGGAGAGGATGAAGAGGCTGCGGGGAGACACGGCGGGGCTGAGCGGGGCTCCGAGGCCCCAACCCGGCCCCGGGAGACGGCCGTACCTGCGAAGGCAGAGTCGGGAGGGCAGGTATGCCCGGTAGCCGTCGGTGATGTAGGGGTTGTCCCTTAAGAAGACGGGGATCTGCTCGTAGGTGTACAGGCGGATGCCGCGCGGCAGCAGCACGGGCCAGTACTGGTAGCTGCCCAGTTCGATGTAGTGCGCGCTGCGCAGCAGCTTCTGCTGCATCCTGCCCGCCCCGCATCGACCCGCGGCCCCACGACCCGTCAGCTCCGGGCCCCGCGCTAAGCACGGCCGGGCCGGCTCGGCTGGAGCCCCGCACGTTGCGGCGCTTTGCGACGGGGCGGATGGCGCCGGGAGATGATGTCAGAGCCGGGAGGAGAGCGCTGCCCTGAGCCGTGCTGCCGCCTGCCGGGCAGAAGGCCGCCATGCACATAGAGCTTCGTTCTATGCTCAGCCGTCGTGGCAAAGCTGTGTGCGAAAACGGGCCAGAAACAGGCAGTACAACGTTTTAAAGCACCGAGTGCTCCTCCGTGCAATAGAGAACTGTGGTTAGTTCATCACACAGCATCAGCTGGATCCCGCTGTGCACACCTGGCTCTGTGTCTGAGGTTGAAGACAAGAGCCCTCATTGGGGATCCCTGCTCATCTCCTACTCCTCCCCTCTGTAGTCTACGAATGTCTCCCATCTCCTTTAAACAAAACATGGAAGCGCCTCAGCAGGATTTTATGGTGGGAATGGAATGTTTCCCATGGCAGAGATCCCTGCGGTAAGTCGAAGATGGAGGATGATGGGCATTTGAAAGCTGAGAGTGATGATAAGGACCAGGTGCTCCATCCTACAAGTAGCAATACAACTGCTGGGATACGTAACCTCTCAACCTTCACGTCACACTGTTTTGGCACACAAATTAATAAGCTCATTCCTCTTTAGCTTGTCTTCCTTTCCACGTGGCTTCTCTCTTTTGGGTTTTTCTCTAGCTTGCTGTTAGTTAAACTAAAAACCATAAATTATATATATATATTTTATATATAAACACCCAGAGAAATTACATTCTGAAAGAAGATCCCTAGGCATAGCTTTGGCTGGAGGAGAGCAACCAAGATAGTACAGATAGCTATGTGCAGGATGGAGCACAGGATATCCCTTCAGAGTCACACTGGGTACCAGGGAAGTCTGGTGTAATACAACACCTTGCAGGGTACAGTGCTAGGAGCTGGGCTGACCAGCACTTGGGATGTACTTGGTGAGTATCGCATGTGATGGGGTCACAGAGGGACAGAGAATCCAAATGCAGTTTCCTGGAAACAAAATCTTAGGAAAGCACAAAGGAGTTATTTTCAGCTTGGTTGGAAGGGAAGTAACTCATCCAGCACTAGATGTTTCTGTTCTGTGCTGGAAGAACTGTTCCATTTCCATCTGACCTATATCAGCTATGCTAAAAATAGGGAAGCGCCCTATTTTGGTCAACATATGCACTTGGAAGCTGAAATGTCTAAACTAGACCAGTGGGACCCTGCTAATGAGAACTACCTCGAGATACTGGTAATCCTCTTACTAAACAGTATCCCCCTCCTTCTTCTCTTTCGAATGCCTAGAGAATAAGGGAGATGATATTTATACACACACGTGCATTTAAAGAAATAAGGATGTAGCTGCCACATTACTTTGGGTGAGAGAACCCTGGCCATGCTGAGAAGCGGCTGCTGATGTGGGACTGAGCAGGGAAAGCAGGCAGCATCCTCCCCAGCTCCTGCTGATAAAGGAGATTCATTGTTCACTCGAGTGGTGAACTCAGTGAACTCGCTTTTGTCAGGCCAAATGCAGCTTAGAAACTTGCTACCAGGTTAAAAGCACGATTTAGTTTTAATTGTCCATTGGCTCATTAGCTCATGGAGAACATTATACCTGGAAAAAACAAAGGACTTTGTTTCCAAGCCCTGTGCAATTTAAGTTAGATCCCAAGTGCTTCAAAGAGTTCAGTCAGAAGGAATTGGAGCTGACAGCACTTTCTTTTTCTTTCTTTTTTTTTTTTTTTCTTTTAAAGTAGCTTTAATTGGCTGTTAAGTTGAAGCTTTGAAGCTTTGATAGGAGAAATGTTACAGGTTCAATTAATATGGAAAATGGAGAAACAATTAGGGCAGCTTTAAATTAATTACTTAGACTATTTATTTTGAGCTTATTGAACAATTGTGTTATATGCGTAAGAGATTGAAATTAGCCATCTGGGCAAGATAGCTTTGACCTAAATTGACCTTCTTGGGTAAATACCAAGCTTGCCCTAATTCCTATGCTGTAGCCCTACTTCTACTGGCAGATAAGCTTAATTGGGAGTAACAATAAACATGCATGAGAAGTTCCGTGCTTCTCTGCTGAAACTCAGATCACCCATGTGGACTTGTAAAGAGAAGACTGAGGAAGTCACAAATGACCTAAGCTGTTTCTCGTTAACCCAAACAGCTCCCTGCTGAGTTCAACTCTTTTATGATCTTCTGTATAACCAGATAATGTCCAATTAAGGTGGATAAAATAAACCCTTAGCCTGAGTCTAGCTTCTAGTTTAAAGGAAAATACAGGCAAAGCAAGCGAGTTTATTTGAATTAATTAACTAGCATTAGCTCTGTAGCACCAGCAGCATCTTTGTATGTTTTGCTCCTTTTTGCACCTCCTCCATGTGGAAAAGCTCTGGGGAGACCCATGAGTGGCCTGTCAGTATCTAAAGGGGGGCACCAGGAAAGGAGAGGACAGACTCTTTAAGAAGGGTCTGTTGTGGCAGGACAAGGGGAAAGGTTTCAAACCGAAAGAGGAGGTTTAGGTTGGATGTAAGGAAGAAATTCTTTACGATGAGGGTGATGAGGCACTGGCAAAGGTTGCTCAGAGAGGTGATGGACGTCTCGTTCCTGGAGACATTGAGGGGCAGACTGGAGGGGCTCTGAGTACCTCAGCTGTCTGAGAGTATCCCTGTCCATTGCAGGGGAGTTGGGCTAAGTGGAAAACTCAGGGACCGCCCTGCGAGGTGATTCGCGACTTGTCCTGCAGGTGTCACTCTGGCACTGTGCTATCAGACGACCATCGTTCTTTCCTGGTGGGACGGCGTTTGCTGTACTCGCCAGCTCAATTAGCTGCCTCTTCATTGACTTCCTAATTAACAAATAACCGGTACTGTGACTTGGGTTCTCATCTCGACCACGCTGCAGACCCCTATTAGTGTAAGATCAGTACTAGAACAGGATAGAAAGTGTGAGTGATTTGCTGTTGGATCCCATTCTTAAATACTCAGCACGATATCCCCCAAGTGTGAGTCGTGGGGATCTGACTCTTCCTAAATCGTTGTGAGCAAACAAGTGGGAGGTGCCCCGGGGCTGCTGTTCCCACTGTTGGAATGCGCTCCCGAGGGAGAGCCCGTCTTGCTCTGAGCTCTCCGGAGCTGACAGTTCAGTGCCTGCGAATGAGATCTGTCATTAGTCTGACCTTAGCTGAGAAAATGCATTCGGGAGCGCTGGCGGAAGGTATCGTGTATCTTCCTTTGCATAACACTTGCAGCCTGGAGACTTTGTCACTGCTGTGTCAGTGCATAGCTGCCTTCTTATTTGCCTATATATAAATACATTCATGTTTTCCCTGGAGGTGGGAGGGGGTACGTCTCATCCCAAAGTCTGTGTATGAGCCTGCATTTCAGCGCAAAGCGTGTGAATAAAATATAGGCGCTGGTTTATGACCATAGCGATCATATATTTATCCGTGTGCATAAAGCACTTCCAGTTCTGAATGTACGTGCAAAGAAAGCTTGCAAATGGCCATGGGTAGAATGCATTTACCGACTGCTACACTGGGAGATAAAGTTATTTAAAGCCCCTTGTTATCTAAACCAGATATATTCTCCCATATCTTTTCTTGGAAGTAGCCAAAGCATCTGTCAAATTAACTATTTCCTGTTGGTATGTGCTGTAGCTACACATGGGAAAATAAGGTTTACTGCTTTGTGAAGTCTTCAAAAGAGTGAGGGGAAGAATAAATACTCAGGTAACCCCAATCCACACTCTGCATTAGGAAATGCAAGTACCGTATTACACACGATAACTACAGCAGCCTTCCTACTGAGAAAGCTTGCTTTCCAGGCCTTCCTCCGTGGAGATGCATCTTTCTCCCTTATACTTTATCTGCATGGTTTGAGCACTGAAGTTCTCTGTGGTTTCCTGTACCACGCTCCTCGGCACAGAACTGGAGCAGCTTCCAGCGCTGCCCGAAACAGAACGCCTGACATCTGTCGTGGGGGCTCGGGTTCTCTTTTCCTCTCCCCGTGGAGAGATGCATGTGCAATGTGTGCAGTGAAGTGACTTGTTTTGGTAGGGCTCTTCCTTTAACCCCCCCCCCCCCCCCCCCTTTTTTTTTTTGGCATTTCTGTTTTCTGATTCAATCCCTTTGGCTTTCAGTTCCAGCTTCTGAATCTCAGCATCTGTCAGTGGTGCAATAAATTCTCTTTGGTGATAAGAGAACAGCTGCCAATAGCAAGAGCAAGAATGGCATTTGGGCTTTTTCCTGCCATGTGAGAGCTTGCAGTCAGCAAAAATGCACTGTGCACACAATGGAAGAAGGCACCTCTTCTGCCCAGCCTGCCACTTTTTCTCCTCCAATGTAGCAGCATCTTTTCCATCCATGTTAAGCAGGCACATATGAACAATTGTGCAGCATAATAGAGTCCCGGGTCTAAAGGACTGGAATTAATTGACAAATGGCTTCTTTCTCTTTATCTATCTATCTATCTATCTATCTATCTATCTATCTATCTATCTATCTATTTATTTTCCTGTGTAGATTCTGAAGGTGAAGGGACAACAAAGGAATTCATTTATGCCTTTATTTTAGGGAATGGGGAGGTTTTTATGGAAAGGAAGGAGGTGTGGAAAGCTTCTGAATTACGTGGATTGTTTGTTACCTAATGCAATAACTTATTCCGGATTAAGCTGGTAGATTGGTAGTGAGGAAAGAACTCCTTTCTGTGCGGTCCTGAATTTTAGAGACATAGGTTTTGTTTTGTATTGGTTTTGGTGGGTTGGGGTTTTTTTCAGGTTTAAAGCTCATACTAACTCCAACTTGCCTATAAAGCTTTGTCGCAGCTGGAATTTACGCCATGACAGAAGGCATTTACAGATGAAATATTTTGACTATAGAGGTTTTGTTTCAATCTGTCATGAATTTAGCTGAGTTATTTACGATGAGGATGAAACTCCAGAACTTGAGAACTTTAATCAATCTGGTAATTTCACTACTGGACAACTGTGTGGGTTTCTAACTCAAGTAAAGTAACAACTGAGTCATTGCCATGAAAGCTTCAGTCTCACCTCACATGCCCAAAGCCTTGATATAAGTTTTTCCTAGAGAGAAACCATGTTATTAAGACACTGTTACAAGACAGATTGTCTTTTCTGTCAGGTAGTCTTCCAACTGTGTTTGATGCAATTGTACTTTATAGAATTGCTTGAGCTGGAAGGGACCATTGAAGGTCAACTATTCCAACTCGACACTGGCTTCTCGTGAGACCATGAAGGAGGAGACAGACTTGATTTTTTATGATGTTTAAGCATCTTTTGAGCTGCACAGACGTTCAAAATGCTTTCTTGGTGTCAGTGGGTTTAGGTGCTTGTTCCAACACTTGTAAATCTGTGCAGTTGCCTAATGACTTCTGGAAGTAGTAGCGGGTTGTATATGTGACAGGAGGCTTGTTCTCATTCAGTTCTGTTAAGGATTTGTATGTGTAAAGCTATTTGACCTTTATCAAAATCCGCTCCAAACTTTTCATGTGCTCTTAGTCTGAGCTGCAAAGCACCATTTTAATCCTCAGTAAGGCCTGGATACTTCATACTGGGGATCATCTCGTGCCACTTCCTTTAGATGGAGCAATTTTTAGTTCCCAACCAAGAATAGAAGTGGCTTTGGTCCGTCTGCAAGGGCTTGTTCATTTTGTTCTGTTTCTGTGGTATAGAATATATGAGAATGCAGCCTCTCCAACTTAGACTGGGAGGGAGTTTTGAGTTTGTAGCACTGTCTACCTAGGCAGATCAACTGGTTGTCCTGGTCAAACAGTTCCTGTAATTGGTCAAAGGAAAGATAGTTTCAGCTTTTGGTCTTGAACAGTTGTGACTATTGAGGCATCGGTATTGGCAAGTTTTGCTGCCCTTTGTAGCAATGGGTGGTAGGTTTGTTTTTACAGCAGTTTTATGGCTGAATGTTGAGGGCAGTGCAAGTCAACCTTTGTCAGGAATTCAAGGTGAAATGAAATACTGCCCTGCAGAAGGAAGTGTGTCACTCCAGTTGAACTCAACAGTTCCATTGTTGATTAGCTGCTCTTAGGAGATCCTAGTTTTTCTTCAGTTATCTTGATGGTTAAAATTGGAAACTCATGAAAGTGATAATCCAAAAGATATGCAATTAATATTCCCCTTCTCATGCTCATTTTCTGCCTAGCTAATTTACCTTAAGACCTTTCAGTGCAAATACATATAGAGGAGACAACTTATCAGGAGTCTTGGGATGTCAATGGAGAAGGAAGGACAGTGTAAAGTAGCTAAATATATAAATTGTTATTTATTTCTGAGTGTATTTTGTTTATCTGCTTGTTAGGCAAGTAGGTGCCCAATCCCATCTCTGTGTGATGCTGGGAGCTCTTGAGTGGGTCTTTTTAGCAATAACTTGGACTGAAAGCTCTCTGCGGAGAAAGATTGGTTCCCTGCTTTCCTGTGTTTTGTCTGTTACACAACCTATTCCCAAAGTGACTGCAGAACACTTGAATTTGACCAGTGTTTAGAACTGTTACACCTCTGCCATAAGGAGCTGAAATTCTGCTACTCTCACCCAAAGTTCATCTTTATTCCCTTTCATCTTTTCCTACAGTCTGCAGAACTGATTAATACCTTCTGATGGTCTTCCCTGCCTTTCTGTGGGTGACTGGGGGGTGGAAAGCTTTCTGCTGCACAACAGACATATCACTACAGCCACTGTTTTGTTAGCTTCACTAGGAAGTGATCCTGCAAACATTTGAAGTGTACCTCTTCCCTCTCCAACATCTTTTGATTCACATATATGTGCTGAATGATAGGAGTGAGTTATGAAAGTTTACAGCTCACCCACTGCTCTGCTGATGGGGGGGGGGGGGGGGAGGGAGAGGGGAGGAGAAGAGGGGAAGAGGGGGGAATGGGGATTTTGAGTGGTAACTGGAGTGAAGCATGAATATTACAGAGCTATAGAAAGTGAGCAGAGCTCCACAGCTCATTCGCTTGTCCTACAGCCATGAATCACAGAGACCATTGAATTGAAAGTTATGGGCATTTCTGGCAAGTGAGGATCTTTTTCACCTCACCCCCATCCCCCAGTCAGCCTCACAAGGAGCCGAACAGACACAGATGCTTTCTCCTGACTGGAGCTGGAAGTTTGAAGGGCAGCTGAATTTGCTAATGTTCGTGCTTTGATACAGAGTGTGAGAAATGTTGATGAGGCATGAGGCTGAACAGCTTGCTCTATTGCTGCTGTATCGGCTCTGCAGCACTGACAGTAGTTAAAAAAATGGCTTTGGTACACAAGCTTAGTTAATATATAGAACTTGGAAGGCAACTAGGAACAGCTATGGGCACTGGGCACGGTCTCTCTCTGTCTCTCTCTTTTTAAAATAGAGTCACTTTCCTGCCCAGAACTGCACTTTAATTTTCAATCATTTCAGTGTCATTAGGGAAGGCTGACATTTTGGGAATGTGCATACAGTATGAATATGAATAACAGCATCCATGCAAGACGATGTGCAGTGGGGTCAGGGTTATTTTCCTGGATTTTGGCAACAGTCACGTTTTTGTTTGAAGTATAAAACATTCTGTTCTTCTTTTGCTGAAGATTTATTCTAAAGCATAGGCTCCGGTGGTATCCTTTAAAACCAAATGCCCATTGAATGGGTTGTGCTTTCTTGGGTCCTTAGGACATATCTGTGTGAACTTTCCTGAGGATACCACTGCTATAAGAAAGCCACTGCACAGCTCTTGAGTTTGTTCTGTCTGTTCTGTGCTTGGTCCTCTCTACAGTGTGCTGAGAAGGAAGAGCAGTATCACAGTTAGAAATGTGGCTGCATGTGGCATGACAAAGACCCAGCACAACACCGTTGCATCTTCTGGCCTGAGGACATGCTGTCTTACTTGGATTTGCACAGTCTAACCTGTATTTATTCTGTCCCTCACTCCTGAACTACACTTCCATATCCAGAATCTGTGTTGGTGGTTCAGAGTGCAAGTCCTCTTAGTTGCTTCCCAGATAGATGAGTGTGCTGCTCCAACAGGGAATGTCCAAACTAAACAGCTGTGGCGTTCAGCAGCACATGGTGATGTGCTGTTTCCAGCTGGCACAACAGGCAGTTGGAGGATTAGCAACAAATGCCCTGAGAGAAAAGGTCCCTTTTCATTTCAAGGGAGTTGGACTAGATGACCTTTAAAGATCCCTCCCAACTCTAAGAATTCTATGACATCTACTACACATTCATCTCTCTGTATCAGGGTCTTCTTGATTTTTATGTCAGAGTTTGCAGGATTTTTTTCTCTAATAATAGTTGCAGACACCTTAACTATTGACCAGGTGGGAAGCTCTGTTCCTAAAATCAGTGATGGATCCTCCCTTAGTGGTCCCACTGACTTCAGCACTTCAGTAGGAGTGCTGCTTTTGGAGACAGAGTTCACTAGTGAATGCTGGGATCTTTCCTATGGAGTTCTAAAGTCTGTTTTTACACAGTGCAGAGGACTAAATAGCAGAAGAGATAATGGTTTTCAGCTTTGTTTAGCCACATGGTATTATCCTTGTGTTCTTTAAGCTAAGGCAGTGCATCAGTTCTTGGAAGCAGATGCCGAATACCCGCAGTATTGCTGAGAGAATATTTATCAGTATTTCTCCCTCCATTACATTCACTGCCTGTCCCCCCACGAGAGCTTCATTATCTCAGTGTAACTTCTGACATGAGCAGATCAAACTCGATTCCTTTTTTGAATGTCAGTCTCTGGCTGTCTGTGGGAAGAGACCAACTGTGGTTGTATGAGTGCAAGTTTCTGGGCACGCCACGCGAGAGGGATTGGTGAGCTTCTCTCAGGCTGCTGGAGTGCTTTGCTTGTGTTTTTGGGCTGGGTTTTTCTGGTGAGGTTTTTTTTTATAGACTAGTAAATTATTAGGATGTGGACTTTTCAGGCAGGCTTTCCAGGTTTTCAGCAGTCTTCCCAGGCGGGCTGCCTCAAAAAGGTTTGGCACTGCATCACATGGAATGACCGATGATGTGTCATTTATTTTTAATAGGCAAAATGTTTTAATAAACAATCTCCCTCCTAAAACACTGGATTTTAACATAGGTTTTAGCCTTGAGCCATGTAGCTACCCAGCTGTGAATTTTATAAGGCAACAATCTCCACATCATTAGATGTTATGACTGATACTCCAGCTATTGTAAGTGTAACTATTTCTGTGCACTAAAAAGTTTCAGATAACAGTTATAGAAAGTATGGCTCTGCTCGGAAGATTTCCTCACCTTGTATATCAAACTATTTTCTCAAGTTATGAACATGGGCTTTTACTGTCATCTAGAGAGCCACATAGAATCAATACAAAATGGCCCGGGTTGGAAGGGACCTCAAGGACCATCAAGCTCCAACCCCCCACCACAGGCTGGGCTGCCAAACCCAACATTTAATACTAGACCAGGCTGCCCAGGGCTCCATCCAACCTGGCCTTGAACATCTCCAGGGACGGGGCATCCACAGTCTCTCTGGGCAGCCTGTGCCAGCACCTCACCACTCTCATAGTATAGAACTTTCCCCTTATATCCAACCTAAATACACAGCCACAGGTGTCTGCTCCCTCAATTTCTGCTGACTTTTGTGCTGGACAGCTTTAATCACATAACCAGACAAATTAAAAGCTGCAAATTATTTTCCTTCCACGTAATTCCTGAATCATCAGCCAATCCAAATTCAGGTGAAACATTGCACAGTGGGGCAAAGTAGACCTCAGCTTGGTTTTCCATAGTTATATCACAGAAGAATCTGTAGTTTTGTTTCAGTTTGCATTCTGGGTAACAGCAGGTGCCTTGATTTACTTGGAAATGTATGAAACCAAATCTAGGGATGAATGATGATCTGGTGCCCCCTGTTTGGGCAGCCTGAGAACCTGTTCTATAATGACTTCCATGCGACAGTCAGTAACTCATGCATCCTTTCTGAGATCTGTTCTCCTGAGTTCAGAGCTGCCACCAAGTTCAGTATTTTGTCCCTCTCAAATATGACCTACCTCTTATAAAGGCTTACTGGTCTCTAAATCACAGAGTCCTTATATGTGAAAGCAAGTTGGCAGAGGTGAGGTTCTGATTCGACTTTTGCATACTCTCTGAACTGTAACTAATTAATGAAGTGGATCTATACATGGACAGTATAATTGTATGGTTTTATAAGCATCAGGTTATTCTTTAGACATTGGTAAAGTGTACGTGCACTTTTAACATGCACACCCTCTTGTGCTTGACCATTAGTGACAGAAAACCCACAGTCCTCAAGTGCTGTGGTCTCTGAAGCTCTCATAGGGATCTGTGCAGCTTCATCACCTTAATTGTAAGCATGCTCTGTGGGGCTGGGTTCTGTTCTGCCTGGCACAGAGAATTCTGCAGGCTCTCTGTCGTGAGATGATCCCATTTCTTGCTGTCAGCCAGGCTTCCCTCAGCCCCATGTAACCACCGTCTCCACTCCGCACGTGATGTTTGCAAGGAACAGGTAGTTAAATGGCAAATAAATCTGATTTCTTTCAGATGAAAACACAAGTCAGGTATGTCGCTGCTTGTTTTTGCTTTGACGACTGCATCTATTAGGCAGTGATTTCTGGCACTTCCTCTTTGCTGCTGTCACCCCTCACAAACCCATTCGCTGGGGGCCCGATGGAGTTGTGTGTCCCTGCAGCAGGAGCCATTTGTGCCCCTTGCAGCAAACCACAGCACAGCACTGCACAGCCTGTGCATGGATCCAGTTAAGTCTTGAAAGACTTTGTGGGTTATGACATTCCCCTAAATGTGCTGAGCTTTCTTTAACCTTTCATAAAACATTGTGATCTTTATGGACTGTATCATATTGTGCAGTAATGTGCTTTATTGTCCACAGAATAAGCTTTTCTTAAAGATAATTGGAAAGCTGGAAATGGCTGCTATCGGATGATTTTTTTTTAATACATTATTTCTGAAATGGGCCTGGTGTAATAATGACCCTATCTGTTCAAGATTTAAGATTTGTCTTGGCAGAGAAAATTGATCCATTTCACCTTTGTCTAATGGAAATTTTTATCTGGGATTATCTGTTTATGTAAATGAATGTTCCTCTGAAAAGAGAACTTGAGGGGGCTGTAAATCTCGGTGACACTTTTGTTTCATGGGGGGAAAATTGGAAAGGATTCTAGTATTTATCTGCCTGAAATTGGTTATAAAAACAAAATTATCTTCATGTACCTCCTGCATCTGATGTTTCCTGGAATTTCATTACCTTTTTGAGTAATACGACATTACACTATATGCAGTATTCTCTGTGATTAGTCCCAGAATTGTTGGGGGGTTGCATCCCAGCATTATAATTATCTGGAAAAGGCGCCTGTTTGGGGCAGTGGGATTCTGCTTCCCTGTCCTAATGGGTACCAATTAGCACAGCCACATTATTCACAGAGCTCAGTGCGGAGCATTGGAAATACACCACATGACGATTTTCCTTAAGTGTGTGCAGTAGTTTGTTTTGATGGGAGATTGTTCTTTCGTTTTGTTTTTTTTTAATAAACTGAGGAATGAGTCTAATTACAGGGAAAACGTCTTTGGCTAATCAGCCTGTTTGCTGTTTGCAGAGTAGGACTGTGAACATAGCATTTACACGAATGTTTTGTACATAATCTTCAAGACAAGTTTTACTGTTAAAGACACAAACAAGGTTTCCTGCCAAGTTTTCACTTGAAACCCAGATGACACAGAACCGAATGGGCTGGATCCTTTCTGTAGCAGCCATGCTGAAGTGCACAATTTTGGGTTGTGCTTGCTAGCAGTCAGCGTGGCTCTCTAACACAGCTGTTGTGAATGCTCTGTCTTTTCTATGACTCAATGGGACTGACAAAGAACTAGGAGTGAATGAATTTTAAACAGTGCTACACAAGAAGATGCAACTTTTCCAATCAAGTTTTGAAGCTGAACAAGATGAAAACTAAAAACTGTTTCAATGGTGTAATGACATGATAGCGTCAATTGCATGCGCCTGGAGGGAGCAGGAGATCACACACCGGACATAAATGCACACTTAACTCAGGAAACTCATATACATGAAGGTATAAGGTAATGCCATGTACTTTGAAATCTGATAAAGAGGCCTAATTTTCAGATCTCATCGAGAGCTGCTGGCTGCACAGAACCCTCATCAATCAAATCAACCCTTTGCCTCGCTTCGCACATAAAGGTAGGAGCTGACTTTGACACTCATCTGAGTTTTTCCAGGTTGATTTCAATGGGAGTTTGGCTGAAGGCTTTGAAGAAGAAAAGGTTTTCCCCCTGCTTTTGAAAAACATGGTTGTAGCTGATGCTGTATTGAGATGCAACATGGTGATTTCAGTGGCACATAGTACTTAGAAGAAATTAAATCAGCATTTATCCACAGCTTTCACTCTTTGCTGCCCAGCAGATCTCTCTTGAATCTTGAGTGTCTTTGTGTTGGTTTATTTCATTTCCACTAAAGTTCAGGCAGGAATTTTCCCTCCCTAAGTTCTTTAGTTTTGTGACTTTCTGCTCTGCATTTCAGGCAGTCTGCTAGAAATATACATTATTACCAGCTCATTAAATCCAAAATAAATGAAGTGGAAAATTACAGAACTCCATGGATTACAGTGCACCCAACTCAAAATAGAAATGTGTGATTAAAAACAAAATGGTTTGCATTTTAAAAATGCAGTAATAGTTTTGGGCCCAGCTGGCAAAATATCACGAGATGTTTATCAGGATTGAATTCGATCTCACTGAGGATACTCAAGGTGGACCTCATCAAGTGTAGGATTCTTCTGAGAGCGTACACTGAGAAATGGTGGAGGAAAGGATACGTTTGTACTGGTGTGATGTAAGAAAGCGTTGGTCAGGTTGATGGTTAGACATGGTGATCTTGAAGGTCTTTTCCAACCTAAATAATTCCATGATTCTATGAATGACAACATCATCCGGCAATGAGACATTCCTAGGCAGATACCCGCAGTCTTGAGGACAGTTTGGCTGGCAGCACAACTACTCTACATTAAATACTACCATAGAGGTAAACGAACTCCTTTGTTCAGAAGAAGCTGTGCATGTGTGAGTGTATGCATATGGAGAAAAGGCATCTTAATCTCCTCTCTTTGATTTATCTCCAATGTTTCTGATAGAGTTTCACTATAGCTGAAGGAGATCAGAACTGGTGAATTGTTTTTCTGTGTCTTCTGCATCTCAGAATTGACCGTGAAAAAGAAAATAAACAGGGGAAATGTGAAAAGACAGGTAGATATTTTGCAGCATAGATGAAACTGGAGCTAGATTTCCCCGTGGCATTTCATCAGATTTGATGATATTTGATTTGGGATCTATAAAGCATTTTCAGACTTGCATAGATCATATCATTCCTCATAAGGCACAGAGAAAGAGAACGTTTTACAAAGCGTGGAATAAAGTATGTTAAATGTTAAAATAAAAATGAAGCTTATTTAATGAAAAATTCAGAAGGATTTTTTTGTTCATTTTGTTCTGCAACAAACATATGTCAGACTTCAGCTGCTGTTGTGTTTCGTGTGTGAGCTGGAGCTGGAGAAATACTTTTTTTTTCCAGCATGGAATAAGCAGTATTGCAGATTTGGAATTGGGGCTTCCTTTACTTCAGCTGAATTTAATGTCTACCTGGCTGCTGTATCAGGGCACAGTAAAACCGTATCTCTGCCTCTTTTCTGCAACCTCGAAGAGCTGTTACACACAATGAAGAAAGGAAGGGAAAAAAAAAAAGTGGACCATCTGTAGATGCAGATGGGAATCTGTGGACGGTGTACAAGTTGCAGTCACAGAGTGAGCAGAGATGCCCAAAATATGTCATCCAAATTGACCAATCAGGCTGGTAAAGGGAACATTAGCCTGTTTGGATGCGCAGCCATGCAGGCCCACCCCAGCAACTGTGCGGCTCACGTGGGCGCTTATGGACTTATTTTCCTCACTGCTGCTCAGCCACCGGAAATCAGAGCCACTTCTGCCCATCAGCTCCAACATCCAAAGACTAGCAAGCCTTGTTTTTGTTTTGTGGACTGTGTTGTAAGAAGTCTCCTTTTTTCCCTTTTTTATTTCTTTATTTCCCTTTCATGGTACCATGCAAGATCTCTTATAATGTTTGTATGCTCTGAGGTGCAGCTTGATTATGACATGCTATGATGCTACAATTAGTGAATAAATAGTTTGGTCTACCTATGAAAGGATGGTTCTGTTTAGTCAAGTAACAACTGTGTCTTCTTCAGAACCTTTTAAAACCTGAGCCATAGCATGGGAACTTCCCACAAGACACAGACCTAGGCTGGCAAGAAGCTGCACATCCATACCTCAGTACATCTTTGGTGCTGTTGCGGGGTGTGAGACTCAGACATCCACAGCTGCTGTTGAAACTCCATTTGGATTTTCAGATCTCAGGTAACAGAATCACAGCTCAGCTGCTCACACAGCGAGCCGTGACTGTACTTAGGCACACTGCATTTGTTTGCTCAAGTGTCCAAAGCCAGTTTGCAATTCCGAGAGCGTGGTTTGTGGCCATGGCAGATCAGCCTCACCAGCGTTTTCTCCGTTTGTATTTCATGCCACTCTTTCTTTTCAATGTGCCTGGTGTTTTGTGAGCTGTAACGTGTCTCCGAGCCTGCTTATGCACGGCTGCAGAGCAACAAGCCTCCTTGTAATGCCTTTCAGCATGGCTCCATTTATATTAATTGTGTCACTAAAAATATTCCCTTTTACTTAGCACAGTATGCCTCACAAATCATCCAGATAAGAGCCATATCCACAGTAGACAGCATTTTTAAGGCATGGATTTTTCCTCCAATAGCTTTAAAATAACACCCACTCTTCTCTCTCTTGCAGGAATGGATACAGAAATCCGGTGCATGCTACTGACTGGCTGCTGTGGTTCAGAGCAGAAGTGACTGCATTTGTCTAGAAACAAAACGGTGAGTGCGGCCCAGAGTTGTTCAAAACTTTATCTTTAGGTGCTGCAATTGCACGGAAAGGAGAAACCTTGGTCCAGTTGTGCTCGACCAAATATGCCACGATGACAAGAGCGTTTTGTTATGCATATGGATTGTTTATTGCCCACTAAATGGAAACCCTGAAAATGCAAGGGTAAAGTGCAGCAGAGTGGTCAGGCAGATTTAGCCTCAGCTGGATGAAGGTTTATGCATCAGTCAGTGGCTGTGAGCTGCAGACATGTGCCTTCTAGGTTGTTATCAGTGCAGTGTCTGCCCTGCCTCCAGGTAAGGAAATGGAGGCAGAGAAGTCACTGTGGGAACCAGTTGCAGTGACCCTTGAAGCTCTCAGTCCAGAGCAACAGCTTTTTTGCTTTCCTGGAGCATTCAGCAAAAGCTTGTGGAGCACTGCTAGTGCCCACTTGCTGCAACAGGGTCTCAGCAGAGCTCTCCCCTCCTACCCTTCCTGCTTCTCAACTACTTATTCCACCTTCCCTGACTCCGTGCTTTCCCCTTGCTTCCTCCCAATCTCCCCTCCCCTTCCCCCCCACCCTCACCCAACAAAGTCTTAGGTTCTTCCTCCTTGTAATTTGTCGCTAATCAGCTGTCAGCGTCGGAGCAATGATGAGAGGTTCATCTCTTGCTGAGGGTAATGGCCTTAAAAGTCACAGAGTCAATGTCAATGGGATCGCTCCAATTCAATCAGAGACCTGAATGAGAAATGGCCCCCGCTGACATTAGCACTCATTTTGAGCCCAAGCATCTGGGCCCTAGTAAATAACCATCAGTGGGTGGGTCCGGGGGACAGGTCATTAGCCCCACGAAAAATAAATATCGTTTCCCTTGATGGCTGCGAGTAATTTAGCTCAGACGAGGAAATTTCACCCTAGATTAAGTATGATGAGCCAATATCAGTCAGAGGAGGCCAAACAGTGAGAGCTTGATGAGATAGAGGGAAATTTATATGCAGCTGGCTGAATGCAAGATGAGCTTAAAGAAATGATGTACTCTTCCACTTTTCACTGTGTGCAATGCCGAGCACCATGTCTCCTGCCACAGACACCGCCTCCTGGCACTGCTGAGCCCCCAGGCTGTGGGCACACACTTGTGCACAGCGTGGCCCATCCACCAGCATCTCACCCCCACTGGCCCAGCTCTGCCTCCCTAAAGCTGTGACTGGAGGCTGGGACCTATCCTCCATCTATGCCCTGAGCACAGATCAGCATGATGCAGTGTCCAGCTTGGTGGCAGATCCCCCAGGTGGACCCCAAATGTGGCTGACACACGACAGGATGGACACAGGGAGCTGCAATACCAGGGAAAAGCTGAAGCAGACAGAAATGTAATGGAAATGGTGTGGAGAAGTAGAATATTTTAAAAGATGAAAGAAGGAAATGCAAAAAGAAGAAAGCAAGAGGCCTTGCTGCATCAGGATGCACATTGGCTGCCTCTCAGGGAGGCACTATTCTGATGCTGGAGCCAATGAACAGTGCTAAGAACAGAGATCAGACTACTTATATGTCAGACCTGTCTTTGACTTGGATCTCTTTCTGCCTGGTGCATTTCCTCATACCTGGATAATTGTCTCATTTTCCTCACATTCTCTCTTTTGCCCCAGTAAAAGCTGTCAGCCACAGAAGACCAAGAAACATGCAGAAATCTGTTTAGAGCATGGTCATTTCTCGTATAGAATGCTTCCATTAGAAGCTAGAGATTTCTTTCTATCAGCTAACCATTGGCATACTGTACTCCAGCTAATGACAAAGCATTTTCATCCCAGCTTCCTGTGAATCTCTTCTGTCATTGTGCTACACTCCACCACCAACAGCTTCCAGCACAGCAGCAGATACGTTTTTAAGGAAGCAGTGCTAACTGTTCGTATGTCAGCACTTTTTATGCCTACCTGAGCAGACACAGAAGTATCTTTGTCAATATTCTACCCTTCAACATAAAACTTGTGCTAAATGCTGGGTCTTGCTGTTCTGCTGAGGGGTTACCAAAAGGGTGCAGAGCAACCAACTGAAATAGCAGGGAAAGTACATTAAACACTTCACATTGCACCTGGCCTAAAGATATCTGGCTGCCGTTGCAGAGATTTCCTTCTACATTGTAAATCCAGTGCATGTCTGATCAGTAGAACTATGACAATTTACCCCCAAAATAATATTTGGCCAGGATGGGATGTCTGAGATAAAGACATTGTAGGGAGAGAAAGCTTGTACACAGATGCACCCTACTTCCAGCCACCCTGTTTTTGAGGCCTTTATAGCCTCAATATCCAGGGTCTGCAGCAAGGATGACAAGTGTATGAGATTGCCATGTGCCCAGGACCAGGCTGTCCTGCAGTACAGTGGTGCTGGGCAGAGGCTGACACCATCTCTCTCTTTTGAGTCTCTTCCCTTTCCTAAGCTCACCTTTCCCTTTGGCCACTGCAGTCACAGATTTTCTCCTCACCTGAAGGTCTTCCCATGCTTTGAAGGAGGGTGGGATATTGGTTCCCACCCCTTGGGGCAATGGTGAGGAGGCAACACAGCCCCATTTGATAAAAACTTAATCCAGTATTTCATTCTACACAGACTTCTGAGATATCGGTGTTTTATCACAAATCAAGGTAAAATCTGACCCTCTTATGATCTATCTATTTATATGTGTTATTGTTTTGCTTTATGTTTTAATACTGAATATTCATGAGGCATGGAAGATTTTGATTCTCAGCTTTGTTTCTTATCTCCTAATGGTATGATATTGTTAGCTGAAGAAGGGCTGCATATAGCGCAGGGAGGAGAGCTGCTTTGTGTCTCAAGGTGAAGAAGTATCCAAGAGAAACAAATGTAATGACTGTACTGTTTGTAGAGATGCGGAAATCCTTGTGTTGTCCAAAGCACAAATGGAGCTGACAGGTCAACCTGTAACATTTATTGGAGGGGTGTCTTATGAGTGAAGATTCTTGAGGGTAAAATGCATGTGAGCTTCTCTGCTCTCCAGTATTTCTTTTACATAGTCTTTTCTCCTGCCTTTTGAACTCATCCTCATCTTGATGTAGCAAATCTACATGTTCTGACAATTCTTTAATTGCAATAACAATGACCAAAAAAAAGATAAAATAAAATAATGAAAAATCTGCACTATGATAATGGGACAAAAATACATGCAAAAGAAAGAATATGATAGGAAAGGATTAGCTTTCAGGAAGTAGGTGTTCTTCTATAATGTGGTTTTCTTTGATTTTTTAAGTCAGCTCTCCTCCCCATGGGAAGGAGACTGCAGAAGCATGCCTGTCTGCTGCAGCACTGCCTGGATGCCTCATGTAGTACTTGCTCACACTGGGGACACAATCCCATTTGCAGTGGTATTAAGTAAATGAACTTCTCAGAATGGTGCAAGAGCTTTTATATGCAACAGCTTTCCCCCTCTCTCCTCCCTATGTAAAAAAAAGTCCTTTGTTAGGACTCCTTTGAGCCTGTGCACAGTTCCCTTTGGAGGATGATGGTTTGCATTTGAAACTACTGCCAACAGCTTTATTTATCTCTAAGGATCGGTGTGTGGGGAGGGTCATAGCTATGGAGCCTTTCTGGTAATAAGGAGCATCTGTGTAGCATTATGGAAATCACTGGAAATACAATGGAGGCAGAGAGATATGTCTGTCAGCTCTTAGCTGGGACAGAATTGTACTTCCTATTCAATAACATACAGATAGCTGAATATGGAGTTTTTTTATTGTATGTTCTTACCACAAATGAACTTCTCCTTATAACAACCTCCTACTAGGATGCTTCAGCCCTAAATATCTTCTTTCTTGTATACTTAAGCTACAGTGTGCCCTGGTTTCTAGCATGGGCTGCATTCTGACCTCGCACAGGCAGGTGTAAAGTTAGCAGTTACAGCCCTTAGGCTGGACCTGGCTTTGGCCCCATGCCTGCCCTGCTCCCTTGCCAAAGCAAAATTTACCATTTCTGGTATTTATTTATTTTTCTCTCTTGGCCTCTGATAAACATCATTTTCCATGATGCAGTATTTGTTTCTTGTTCTCTTGCATTGGTACACAAACAAATTCATGAACAACCCATTGACAAAGTGCTGATGGTAGAAGGGGTGATGATGAATTGGGAACAATTACAGCAGGTATTGTATGCGTCCTACAGCTGACGCCAAACTTCCCTTCCAATGCCAGTTGCCTTCTATCATCTGGTAAATGGATTGGATGTGGGCTTCTCCCAATTAAAGCCAGTGAGGTCATATACTTCCTAATTACAAGCTAGCCCATTGTGTCTAAATGTGACAGACATGTGCTTGGAAAATTGCTTTTAATGCCTAAATAAACATGATGAACTAAATGGCAGATTTCAATCATAATTGGAAGTGCTCAGCCTCTTGAATTTTGCTCTGACTTTCTGATAGCCACTTGTACTGCCGACCACCCTCGTCTGGGGACATTGTGTTCTTGGCATCTCAATGCTATTATGGACCCTCACCCTTTCCCCTTCTCAGGGGCGTTTGTGTTTGACAAGCATATGCAGCATGGTCACACAATGGGGAGCAGTACCGCCCTCCTACAAGAGGAAGAGAGGGCTGTGGAGGGACAGACAAATTGAGTTTACATCAGCAGTGGGTGAGTGACCAGGGCTGGTACAATACACATACAGCAGCAATACTATGTGAGATGCTTAAATAGAGACGCTCTGCATATTGCTCAGAAATCATAAAGGGACTGCTGGCTTGGGGCTGGGAGATGCTTCTATGTGGACAAACTGCTCCCAGTTAATTAGGGAAAAATCTGGATTGTTTCCAGACAGACAAAAAGAATGGCTCAGAATTCAGACCCCTAGCATGACATCAACCTCATGTGCTACAAGTTTGAAGAACAGAGGATAAAACCTGAGTCGATATTCAGGAACAACCTTTCAGGACTATATGTATGTAAAATAATACACTTATGCTAGGTCAAAGGCAATTTAAGTGTTATGTTTTATTTCACACTGAAGGCAAAGCACTGTTTCCCAGGCAGCTTGCTATTGCTTGCATATGTATTAGTTTCTATTGGTAGTATTTCCTGCAGAATTATCCAAAATGACTAAACCCTTATTTGTGATTTTCTAGAGTTTCATAATGGTTGACAGTAACACTATCAACCACAAATGTTGATTGTACTCTACTTCTACTCCATTCATTGAGTGGTGCTTTGTTTTTGAAAGCTTGAGTCTGAGTATGGCAACTGGGTTTGCCTACAGAAACCAGCTTGCTTCCCAGTGGCATCTAAAATAGATTATGTCATTGCAGAGTGAATATGGAGACCATAATCCCATCATGTTTTCCTTCACTTGAGAACCTGTTGCTTAGATGTGTGCCAGGCTTTTACGTAGTGGCTTACATGCTTGAGGATTGACCTGTAACAATGTGCTCTGCCAACATGTGCCCTGAATTCCTGATATCAGCTGAGATTTGCATCATGCTCAGCCCTGAAGCATTAACCTGATGAGAGCATGCAGACTTTAGAATCAGCTGAATGCAGGCAGCTGGAAGTTCTTCCAGGCACCCAGGCACATATAAGTGCTTTACACAGATGTGTGCTGGAAGGAGGTTGTGTATATGTGTGTCTCCTGCCCTTGTTTCTTGGGAATGTTCTTTCCTCAGTGTCTAAGTACAATGCAATCACACTGGTACTGTGAGTTACACCTGAGCAGAAGGATTTTATCATGGCAGGAAGGAGGTGGGAACTTTTGGGGATTTTCAGAAGTAACTTTCATAAGAAAAGATTTATGTCAGGTGGAAGACTTGACAGAAAGTTAGGATTTGTGTTAGGGACTGACTTCTTTTTATCTTCCTCTCCAAGGAGTGCTAAGGGCATGAAAGGCTTGGACCTAAAGAGTGGATATTGACTATAGCTTATTGCTCCTTTCCACAGACGTGTTTTCATGTGAGTTTTCACTATTAGACCCTCTTTGAGGGGTGTGGGTATTTGCTGGCTTTAAAATAACTTATGATCTACTCATACCTACTTGTATTCAGTAGGGCCATGGTGGATGGGACCCTGGGCAATCTCATCTAGAACTTGATCTAGTGATTAGTAATCCTGCCTGTGGCAGAGGAGTTGTAACTTGATGATCCGGAGGTCTTTTTCCACTCCAGACATTCTATGATGTTCAGCACTGAGTAAGCAGCCTTTCCATTGGGACTGGGGAGCTGATGTTTGTGACTCAGTAGAGGTGGTAAATAGATACAGTAAAGACTGGGCCCAAAGCTGGCTCAGGCAAGCAGTATCATTTAGTCTGCTTCAAATGGAGTGGTGAGATAGTGTCTGCTAGTCTTGTTTTAGCATGCCTTAGTATATACATACAGTGTAATTATGTGCATAACTTAAAGATTGCTAGCAGCTTTCTTCAAATCAGTGCTTGAAGTTATATGCCAGCATAAGCACCCAACTAGACTGGGACTTGACTCGACAGATATGTGGAGCATATCAGCATGCTTGCCTCATGTTTTGCTGCTTGAATCCCCCAGTGCTGCCTGAACTGAGAGTATTCTCTTCCTGCCCCGTTGTACATATGCAGGGCTGAAACAATTCCCTTTGCAAGCTGTATTTTATCGTTGGAACTGATGGGTGTCAAACTTACACTGGTGTCAAGACAGATGTGTAGTGCTTGGGGCCTACAGTAATCTGTTGTGCCCTGTTGTTTTATGTCGATAGCACGCTGGTACAATTTACATCAGCTAGTCTTTCTTACCTTGAACTGTAAAGTACAGCAGCTGTTGACTTCTTATTTACAGCACTGTAAGTGTTTAGGCTATGCTTCTGACAAGCACACACATATTTCATGGTGCTTTGCATCCTCCCAGACTCTGATAGACTGATCACGTGGACTGATTATGAGGCACTGTGCAAGGAATAGCTAGCATGAAGCAGAGTAGGTCAGCTCTGAAGATTTGGTGTAAATTGCTGTTGATGCTAGAGTTTGCTTTCTGCCAACTGCCACTTGTTCTCACACTACTTGCAGGAGCTTTGCTGTCCGAGAGTAGCACTGCTCTTTTGAATTTGAGTACAGTGGATCAATATACATAAAAGTCACTGGAGAAGTGGAAATAAAAAGTCTGAATGACTTTTGTTTCCTCTTTCCCATGGGAGATGATTCTGAAAGTTAAAAATGCAAATAAAATGTGGATGCATTCATAGTGAAGTTAGGTGGGAGCTGTAGCTGAATCTGAGCTCTCATTGAATACACTGTTGAATCCCAGCTTTAGATCAGGTGTGTTGAAGCATGAAATGAAGGCTTTATTACCCCAAGAAATGTGTAGTACATACTGGCATGGGAGAAGGGTTGTTTGCTGCATCTCTTCAGAGGATTTCTGTCCTTTGCAAATGATGTGAAATGAGCACTGTTTATTTGGCACAAGGTATAGAGACACATTAGAGACAAAACAGACCTTGCCAGTAAGGGCTTCATTCCTAGGGTGTAAATTTAATAGCATCAACCAATTCATTCTAAATGACCTGGCTGTTGCAGGCACAACGTTTTCTGGGAGAAAGGAAATGTGCAGGCAGCCAAAACAACAGCTTTGATCTCTCCCTAACTTTTTGTAAGGTTAAGTGAATGCCATGCAAATGTGGGATGCCAGGAGAACATCTCTGCTTCTGAAGGAGGGAGAATGAAGTTGTGCTCAAGCAAGTGCTCTTGCCTACAGGAGATGTGCTTCATCCAGTAGATACGAAATGAGTATTTCCTTCAGGACATGGCAAGTAATTACCCTGCCCTGCAGCAGACTCTTTCTGTGTATTTGGATTAGTCACTTAGGGAAAGATCCTCAGAAATGTTTGCTCAATGACTTCTTGGTAATTTCCTGTGGGACATAAAGGATAGAGTGTCTGACAGCCCAGGTCTTGCTCTCTTTGGATTCACCAATACAATTTTCACTGTTGTACTCAAAATGCAACCAGGCAAATGCCGGAGTTGTTCTCCAGTGACTTTGCCTTCTGCTACAACTGTGGTTTCTGTGAGGATAAACACAGTGAAGACTGCAAAGTGCTTACTGGATAATAGGAGCCATATAACTACCTGACATGGATAAGCTGCTCTTTTGTGCCTGTGTCTGGTAAGGAAAAGCTTTATTTATTCTGACAGCATCCTCTAAGTGCTGAGTGTCCCCCTGGGCTTCACCTGATGCCTTCAGCTTGATTGCTGCCAGCCCCACAGCTTTCCACTAACTCTTTCCCACACACCATAACCCACCATTAGCCCTTTGCCTCAATAGAATTCATTTCCAGAGGCCTGAATCCACCACCACCTTTACTGCATTGTGCATAGGATCCTCCTTTCTATCACTGCAGCCACCGAGGACCAGTGCATAAAAGCAAGTTTGTGGCTAGAATTTGCTGTTTCTTTTCTATCCAGATGGTCACTTGCAGCCCCACTTGACCTCTCAAGTACAGGCTCTGGACTCAAAAGCAGGAATTAGCAGGCTTCATCTTCTTCTTTGCAGCAAACTGTGAAGAGTTTCAGCAGGAGGTTGGCTTCAGGGAGAGGCAATGTATTGGAACACATTGCAAAAGACACTTGCAGGAAAGCATGGGTGGGTAAATGAAGTAGCACTTTCTGCCTGTAGCTTGAACTCCCTTTCCAGCATGCTTGGAGGGTCCAATGACCCCTGCTGAAAAGAACTCCCTCAGGTGTTGCACAGAAATGTTTTATTTGAGAGTGGTCCCACCTCCTTGAGTGGGCAAGTTGGCTCTCCCTGGTTCTTGGCACTCTGCCTTGCACAACCCTATTCCCTTTGTTTTTGAGCATTCCTTACCTGCAGTAGATGTAACACCGAATACTAATTGAAGAGAGTTCATTCTTGCTTTTCAGATGAGTGATTTCAAATAGCCAATGCCTTGTTAAACTACATGTCAGACAAATAAAGTTAAATAAATAAAGACGATAGAGTTAAAATACATGTCAGACGAAGTTGGCAGTTGTGAAAAGTCCCCAGGTAAGCTTGTATTCTCTTGTATTAACACAGCATGGTTTTGGATCCTGCGTTATCTGCCTTCCCTTTCCTTGCTTGAGAGTAGTGTAAAAACAAGTTGTCAGCTCAGTAAACCTCAGTGATTTGAAAATAATATTTGGGTCTTCTCTCAGCTTTAGGGCATATAGTTCCACTGACATCTTTATGGTTAGTCACTGGAAATCAAAAGCTTTTCCAGTAGGTGTAGGTGTGAATGTAAAACGTGACCAGCTTCCTCTAGACCTCCAGGCTGGATGCTAGAATCAAACGTGAACTCATTACCAAAAGTTCACCTCCATGATCCCCAGCACAAGATTTTACCCAAGCAGATACTGCATGAAATCTGAGCATTTCAACATTTGGCTCTATAGGAAGTAGCTTTCTCAAAATGCAGAACGTCAAACACAGAAGCTGGCAGCCAGCATACAGGAAAACATACTGCAAAAGTCAAAAGGTTTCAAAGAAGATGTTATGGGATTTAAAGCGTCACGATCAGCACAGTATCATGCTAGTATTGTTCACGTGTCAGCTTTGGGAAGAGAATGTCTATCTCCTGAGTCTCTGTCCAATGTAACAGCAAGATCATTCTGTTTGTGAAACGATGGCATTTTAATCAATTGAAAAAAGCAGCTTGAGCTGGCAAAGCTCATCTTGCTTCTCCCTTTTTTCTCCCCTTTCCAGCACTCATTTAATGCAGTTAAACTGTGGCCAGAAAGATTTTGTAGAGAGCAGTTCCAACAACATTCTCTCCAAAACTGAGACACCCTCAGCTCCTTATTTCTGCCAGGAGCAAATTTTTAGGAGTGATTGATAAAGTCCCAGGCCTGGGGGCTTTGCAATGGAAGTGCTGACAGACCCTTAACTGTAGGATTGTGAAATGCAATGCTGTAACACAATGAATAATATTCATGAATCTGCCATAATGCTGGATATTATCACTCATTACCATTGTAAGAAAAGGGTGATTAAACTAATAGTTACTGAGAGACATTTCTGGTGACAGGAGGCAATGATTAGGATGAACTGACTTCAATATACATTTAGAACTGGGAATAATGGGATGTGGCAGGAAGCCAATAAGTGAACATGGCCCACAGCTCTGATCAATGAATTACTTTTTTTCCGCTTTACAGCAGTACATGGTGTTTAATGAAAAATCAATAGCCCCCTGTAATTCAAAACTGTAATCAATCGTTTGACCTGAAGCTTTCCCTTTCTTTTTTTTTCTTTCTTCCTTTCCCCCCTCCCTTTCCAGAGAAGATGTTTTCAGCTGAGGACACAGTTCAGCTGCAAGGCGCAGCACTTCACGGGGCTTGCAGAAGGAACCTGACACAGGTCTGATGCAATTTACACCAGCTGCAGAATATATAGATGGAAAGCCTGGGGATGGGCTGGATGGGTGGTGGTATACTTTTGCCTCCCCTCTGCTCCATGCAAGGTGGGGGGATGAAATGAGAATGCCTTGTTTCTTCTTTCCCCCCTCATTGGTGCTCATAAGGAGTTTTGGAGCAATCTGTCCCATTCAGATGCAGCTTGAGGGCATCTGTGGCCTGAGGCGTGTTGAGAATAGCTCACAGGTGTTCAGTGACACAGCATGTACTGTTCTATTTCTGAAGGAGAGTTCTTCCCATGAAGCAGTACTCAAGCCAGGTAGGTCCTTGGGACTCAGACAAGCTCCATCAGTTGACACTATAGGCTGTGATTTGTTAAGTCTGTTTTATATAGATGTGAATTACTTCAGCTTTGTTCTGAGCTCACAAGCAGAGGAATGACAGAGAAAAATAATGCAATTCAGCATCTTTCAGAAAACTCAAAACCATACTTCGTGCATGTAGGTAAATATTGTCATCAGTGTCCATCAAATGATTTTATCGTAAACACCAGGAAAAGGAGGGATACGGTGCTGGAAACAGGTAGGAAATCCACACAGATCTTAAGTGCCCATTGACTCAAGCAGGTTATACAACTTTTGGTGTTAGGAACTATGTTTATGAACTAAAGGAGAAGGTTTTCTGTCTGAATTTCACTGTGAAGTTGAAGAGAGGTTACTACTGGAGCTGTTGATGCTATCTATTCAGGAGCTTACTGGAAAAAATGGGCAGCAGGTGTGATCATAGAACCTGCCATCCACCAGACCAGGCTGCCCAGAGCCACATCCAGCCTGGCCTTGAATGCCTGCAGGGATAGGGCATCCACAACCTCCTTGGGCAACCTGTTCCATTATGTCAACCTCTGTGTGAAGAACAACCTCCTAACATCTATCCTAAACCTTCCCTGTCTCAGTTTACAACCATTCCACCTTGTCCTATCACTACCACCCACGTGATATCTGATGTAACTGCTATAACTGCTGATTTGCACTAGTGAGAATGGGAAGAAGAGTAATCCTGGCAAGTCTCAGCACCTTCTTTGAAAGGGTAACACAACAGATTAGCAGCATTTCTGGTAGTTCCAAGAATAAAACTTTACTCTCATCAACTCACCATAGAAGAGAAGGAAGTTTTTAGAAAGTTAAGATTTATTTTGTAGCTACTGAAGTTGGGTTTTCTTTTCTTATTTTTTTTCCCCTCTTCTCTTTCCTTTGCTGGCTGCTTGCTGTGGTCCTGTCACCAGAATCAAACATTGTCTCCAAAGGAAGAAAACAAAACACTGACAGTGGCAACAACCTGCCTACTGCAGGATTATTCTGAGCTGCCTGTGTCTGCCTGCTCTACTCAGTCTACTTCTAAATGATTCAGTGACAAAATGTCACCCTTTTCCATTCCAAAACAACTCACAAATGAGAAGGTTGTTTCTCATAACCTAAATGCAAAGATATCATTGTGCTATGTCATTTTTTGTTCCTCTTTTACCACTGACTAAGCAGTTTTCTTCCTTGAGATATGGGCAAAGCTGTAAGTGAGAGCATCACTCTGGTTCTTCACTCCTCACCCACACCCCCTTGCTATTTGTTGTAGTGCATGAGGAGAAGAGAGCAAGCTCATCTCTTTGAGTTTGACGGCTCCCTTCTGCTTCTCTGTCTTCTGCGGCCGCTTCTTTACTGCGCTGACTGTTAGCTGAATGGCTGATTTCCTGGCACAGGGACAACACTGGTCCCTTGGCGGGGAGCTGAGCACACACAGTATTGCCAAGCAACACTTTCCAATGGATTGTGTGTGCCACAACTCTTTCTTGGTGTCACGTGCCACAGTATTCTGATTTCTTTTTCTTTCCATCCAGCGAAAATGCATTATGCAGTGGGATGTGGGAGTGAGTGGGTAGAAATGAGATCTCAGTGGGCTGGGAGAAAACGTGAGAGTCTCAAAGAGCTGGAAGGTTGTTCTTTGCCCTATACTAAAGCTATTGCGACTCTGAACAAGGGGAGTGGACTTCACGCAAAAAGAACATCTTCTGGGATAACTGATGGCAGTCTGCTTAGACTCACCAAACTGCCCCCAGATCAGGTATGAGAAGTGAACATGGCACTTAAAGCACTCATGCTAGTTATACATGTTGTTTTTGGCCATGAACATAAACATGTAGCTTTTATTTCTCTTTGATTTCAAGAGTCCAAGTAGTGACACAATTGTGATGCTATGGGCTTGTGCCTAAGTGGTCTATGCTGGTGGTGCCTTTTCTCTCCTGCGCTTCTCACTGATCTTTGCTCCCATTTATTCTGAAAGAGGGCTTTGGGATTTGGCTTCAGAATTTGGAGTTAACGCCTTAAATGCACAGAAAACAGAATAAGGGAACTGGTTCCACAGCACCACATCCGTAGTCACTGTCACTGGAATGGTGGGCACCAGGCACCACCAGGCAAGAACGCTGCTGATAACAATATGGGAGTCAGAGAGGTGATAAAATTCTCAATTTGGATGTTGCAGATCTCATCCCATGAGTGGAGTGAGTGAATTTGCAATAACGCTGCAATTGGTGCAATAGCAGCTTGTCAGGCAGCTCCTGGAGCAACACGAGCTTTCAAGCTGTGGTAAATACACTCTGCATCACAATTATGTAACAGAGCACATCCTGTCCTGTGCTCATTTGCTGAATAAAAAGGGCTAGCTCTTCAACTGGTGCAAACTGGGATGGTGCCATCAACTCCGATGGATGAGGACTTAACCCTGGGACAGTTCTCTAAAATCTCACTCTCCATCTCTTTATCTCATCTCATGCCACTTACAGATGAACCTGTGTTCTTACCTTCTGCTGCTCGTGTGACTTAATTGATTTCTATTTTTTTAAATGCTATTTGTTAATTCACATTGTGTCTTTTGCCGACCAATTATATGCATGGCCATATTGTGTGACTGCAGCAGTCTGGTGCAGTGCAAGGAATGCCACATCATGTGCGACGCCTCATCTCCATGAGTAACCTTGTCACTGTGCTAAATGAATACATGAATACAGTACAGCCAGGAGAGATTAAACGTATTGACCAGTGCCTCTAATAACCATAGAAATGTCATTGTTTTTCATTTTTTTTCCCCCTTTCTTGTTTTCCTGACACATTTTGGTCCCCTTTTTGCTTTTCCCCTTTTCCCTTAAGTAGAGATGACACAGATCAATACCTTTGATGGAAAGTAATAATCAGGCCTATTAAGTGACAAAGGTTTACTCTGTAACAGCTGTGCTGGCGGGAGAGGAGAGCTTGTCTGACTAATGAATCATGAAACAATCAGGCAGTAGCCATTTGTGTTTAGATCTGTAAATATGGTGTGGTTCAAGTGCCAGACCATCTCCAGCACTCCAGCTGGGGGCACAGATGGTCCACATTCAGAACAGCACAAGTGTAAAGAAAAGCTTTTTTTCAACACCCCCCCCCTCCCACTAGTCCCCACCACCACCCTTTTCCTTCTCTGTCCCATGCTGCCCCGCTCAGAGAAATGGATCAGCTTGCTTTAGGATAAACTTGTGTTGCAGGGAAGTCATAACATCATTCTTCGGACTGAGCAGCTCCCATCAAAATGTTTGCTGTCTTGCTTATCTGGGAAAAAAATTCGCAGCAAAACTCAAATTCATAGATGCTTTAAAAGAGAGACTCATGTTTTTGACTAGAAATTAGTGCTTGTTCCTTGCTTTCTTCCCCTCTGTTTTCTTCTTCATTCCCTAATAACAGATTTCTTCCTGAAATGCATGATGATGTCACATTTCTAGCTCCTAAAGGACAGTTTGGTGTCACATCAGAAATTCTAAGCTGGAGAACAGACCTGTCAGGAGAGGTGGAAGAATAAAGTTGTCAGGGAGCTCAAGCTATTTCCTCTATTTTTACTTGATCTGATTCTTTCCTCCAGTACTGGTCATTTATGACCCTTTTCCTCACTCCTATTGGAGCAGGCCAAGGATCCCAGCTGACACCACTGAAGATCACAGAATCACAGAATTGTAGGGGTTCGAAAGGGACCTCTAGAGATCATCGAGTCCAACCCCCCTGCCAAAGCAGGTTCCCTACACCACGTCACACAGGTAGGCGTCCAAGATACTTCCCGTTCTTGTGCCATGGTAATGAGTATATGCTGAATGTTTCCTCATCTGCAAAGAAAACAGTGTATCAAGTCATCCTGTTTAAGTAATATATATAAGCTAAATTTTGATGAGTTTCATTGTTTATAATATGAATTTTAATGCAGTGAATTAGTGCATTAGTAAATCAGTGAATCTGATATTTTAGTAAGTACACATCTGTGTAAACTCTAGTAGGATTATTTTCAGATAGTACCTGAAAAGTATTTTATCTGTCGTTGATTAACAAGGGAGGTGGTGCTGGGTTACCATCGTTAGGATCAGCATTGAAAAACTATGAGTTATGGCACTGTGATCTGCTCTTCAACCCTTCCTGAAGAAAGCAACACTGGCAGGAAAAAAAAAAAAAAGAGGTGGCTTTCCATTCTCATTTCTGTACCTGTTTATTGTAGGAGTATCAAGATAGCTAACACCTCAGCTCTTGTCATCGATTGCTTTTACAGATTGCCACTCTCTTGGCAGCTTACTCGCCGCAGATGTGAACCTTCCAGGAGATGTCTTTCCAGTGGCTCTTACTGGTGGCTGAGACTCCAGCTGGGACACCCTGTACAGTTCTGCCCTTGTTCTCTGCTGAATCTTCTGTGATTGTTCCTGTTCAGGCTACGTTGCAAATGTGAGTCAGTGAAGGTATTTGACCTTTTGGTAATTTATGCTTAGTTCACTCCTGCTGTCTAAATAACTCTACAGGAAAAGACACCTCCCTGTGTGAAAGGCAAGTAGGTTTCTGTGCATACACTATAGGTGCTTCTGATCCTTTGGCAGCCTACAGTGGCCAGAAGATGTAAGATTTGTGATCAAAGGTTTTGATCTGCAACACCTCCTGAGTAAGTCATCATTGCTTGAAGGTTGAAATAACTGCCAAGAATGGAGCAGACTGTGGACACTTACTTAGTCTGTAAAGTCTGCTTTCTATTGCACAATTGAAATAGAACCCAGGGAGGTTCAGTGAACAAATCTCCGTGGCATGCCCAACAGCTGAACTTTGTCTCTCCTTCCTACACAGATCTCTGCTTCTCCAAAATGGACTGGAGCGTGATTTAATCACCTCCATTTTGGGCTGTATGAAGTGTGCTTTATTAATTAATTTTATTAAATAATTAGGTGGACCTGTTCAGCCTGGTGGAATTAGTGATAAGTTGTTGGCTGTCGTCGTTTGACAGTGGGTTTCATTGCTCAGTGTCCTTGTGGAAGGCTGGTTTTGACTTTGATCTCTTCTCTCCCCCTTTCTTGGGGTAGCAAGGAAACATCCATAATTCAGGGTGTTGCTGTCTGAAATAGTGATGCAGAGCAAAAGGGGAAAGGGAACATTTTTCTTTTCCTGTTTTAAGCCATTATTTTGTGTGGACAAAGGAGCAAGTTTGCTAAAACCACAGGAAATACAGATTTTGTGGATTTCAACAATACTTCCATTCTTCCCCCAAAAATCACATTGTATCCCAGCTCATTTAAGCTGTTGAATGGTTATGTCAAGCAAAAAGGTGGATGAGAGAGAAAAGCCCCAAAGTCTTTCAGCTTGATCTGTGCAATCGATAAAGCTCACTAAGGTAATTACTCACTGATTTAAAACCTGTTCCTCTATTTGCAATGTTATTTGCTTGCACTGACCAAAACACTGCAGAGAACAAAAAAGAAGCTACAACTCACATAAAAAGTAGTTTCTCCAGAAGGTTGTTTTCATCCCTCTCCCTTCCGATTACCCCTTTTCCCTTTCTTCTTCTTCTTTTGGGAGGAGAATGATACTGTTTTTCTTATGAGCAAGGCTTAATTTTGCTTTTTGAAGGCGTCTTCTTAGAAAAAGCAACTGGGGCCGTGCACAGCTGGCTTTTGAAAACTGAGTTTCTACTGAAACTTCCCTGCTATTATCTTGACAATCTTATTATTATCAAAGCATGCAAATATTAGGTGTGACAATGAATGCTCACGGCAGGGAAGAACGTAACTTGGCCATCAGAGGAAGGGGGCCACTAACAATTGTGCCCCCTGTCACAAAAGCCATAATAATTTAATATTCTCATACTGGGAGTCTCCATTTTTTGGGCCTGCATAGAGCTGCTGAGTGCGTTGTTTCCTTTTGGCCAAATCACCAGGGCCGTTCCTTGAACACTTTGCAAGACTTCAAATAGAGGATCATGCTGATAATGACTTGAGGGCAGGATTTTTTGGTTTTTTTTTTTTCTACGCCTAAGAATAAATGATTTAACTATTAAACCGAGTCATGCTTCTAGCTTCTGAATGTAATTTATTTCAAGGTTGTGTTAAACTTGTTAGTAGATCAATCGCTTTTCTTCTTTTGCCAGTCTGCTTAGCAAAAAATAGGGAAGACAAATCAGCTAAATGTCATCGCCTCAGTATATTTGAAGTGTCACATATTGTAATAATTAACTACCAGCTGCATTAACTGGGTATAGGCTTTGTTTTTTTAGGATTGTGTTTATTCTGAGCACCTAAAATTTCTCAATATATAACAGGAGGTGTTGAACATCATATTTTAAAGACAAGTCACTTCACAAATAGGACAATTGTGTGATTTTAAAGGCTGTTCTCACTTCTCTGCATGGATTTGTTAGCTCACACAGAATTCAGAAACTGGTCCCAAACCTTCCTGGAAGACGCCTATCAAAACCGATTTGTTCCATGTCCACTTTGGGTTGTGTAGAAGAAGAGCTATACAGAGAGAGAGCTGAGCCTGGCAGAGCTGACTGCTTGAGACAGATTCTTTGCAGCACAGGAATAAATGATCTGTCACTCCCAGGAAACAGAGCCCTGGGTCCAAACTGTTGTCTTCAACAAGACTTGGATTTATCTGTTTACAGCATGAGAAAGCTCAGCAGCAGCTAAAGGAGCAGGGGCAATACCAGAAATATCTCAGACAATAGCTGCTGGTATGTGGTCACTTAAAAGCTGTTAGGAGGAGTTCTCTCTTTCTATTCCTCAGCTCTGCTTGTGCATCTGTATCCTTGTACACTGACTGTAAAATGCAGCAATCAAACACCTGAAAAATGTTAAAAATTGGTTGAGGAAATTTTTCCAATAAATATAGTGTTGCACTTTTAAACACATGCTGGAGATTCCCATGACCACAGGGGTCCTGCCTCTTGTTTAACAGCCTGGTGGTCTGAAACATCAAGGTCAGAGTGCAGCTATTGGTCTGCATGCCTATTGTCTGCGCTTCCAACTTAGGCTGGTGAAAAGGATAATCGTGTCTGAGCCAACCTTCACTTCCAGACCCGCGCCATTGGAAGCCTGTTCATGAATTATTATGGAGAGATGCTTATGCTGGGTGGCCATTTAGAGACAAGGAGGAGGCGTCTTTCTGCAGAGTGGGTACTGGGAGCAAGGTTTGGGTTAAGTTAGCTGAGGCATCGGGGTTAACACCTTTGATCTTCTTTTGTTGAATGTGGTGGGATTTTTGGCACACACAAAGGCAGGGTGGCAGTTCCTGTATTTCAGTGGGGCTTACCAGAGCCCTGGCAGCAAACACAAGCCTGTATGTATACAAGGTCACCATTCGTTTTTAGCACAAAACTGGGAGCTCTTCTCCTGCTGCAGGTATATATCACACAGACCTCAGTGAGCACAGGCATGCAGGACACAAGGGGACCGAGAGCATATGGAGAGAGATTTGTCTTTTGATACGCCTGCTGTCCCGGAGACTAGGAAAACATTTTTCTTCTTCTTGTGAGCTGCTCCATTTCTCCCTCCTTGTCTTCCTTGTCCTCTTGGCTGGGAGAAGAACACAAGAACGTTACTTGTTGCTGCTAAATAAAGGGATGCTTGTAAAAATCCAAAAGCAACAGATTGCTTGGAGGAAGAGAGTCCGCACTCTCTATACCACTAACCTCCAGCTCCTTTCAGTCTGTAATTGAAATTTGTTGCATCAAAAATGCCCTGTAATTTGGGAGTCAGCTGCATTCCCATTTCTACCTTTGCAGATCCTTGTTCTGTGAACACATGTAAGCTGTGAGAATGGCATAGTCTTAGATATTCTCTGAGCCTTTATTGTTTATCGGTGCTTTCTCTGGGCCAATGTTAGAAGTTACCTATGGGAACAGAAAGTTCTTAGTGAATGCTTGTCACAACAGACATCCAACTACTACTGGAAAAAGTCTCCATAGAAGGATGTGGGTCATCATAGGATGTTTTCACTTTGTACTCTGAGTTCTTAGTGCTTTGGTTTTGTTGTTGTTGATTTTTCTTCTTTTAAGTATATAAGCATCTCCATGAGCAACCTGTGTCTTGGGAAGGCTTTAAGAGGCCAGCCTCTGCAAACAGCTGCTGTGATGTCTTAATTAAAACCAGCTTCATACATATGCCTCTCTACTCCCAAGAGAGTTATACCAGCTCCTCACTGCAGTGTAGAGTGATCTTCTGGCTCGCTTTCATTGCTTGGCCAATGCCATACAGCCCAAGTTCTGTGGAACTCCTGGTAAGAGAATGTTGAGCCAAGTCCTGATGAGAATTGCAACTAGTGTGACATAGGTGCCTAAATTTGTAAGAATCTTTTAGTAGTTAGTGAATGTGATTGTGATCTGGAGCGCGCGCTGCTGCTGCAAGTGAACGAATACATGTAAAATGTTTCTCAATCTGCAGACACAGCCTGCTTCATACGTCATGGGAACTGTTTCAAAATCCTGAGCAGATGCCTAAAGCACTTCTGGCAAGCTAGGGGTTAACAGAAACATCCCTTCCTGGTCCCTCTAATTGGGCTTATTTGCCATCGTGTGGCTTCCAAAGCCATTTTGGAAACTCAAGGATGTGAAAAAGATGGAGCGAAACCCATGCAAAGTGGGCTTAAAGTGACTGCTCTACTAAATGTCAACTGAACAACTAAATATAACCCTGAAAGTAGAATTTATGCTTTTCACTCCTTCGCTTTTTTATTGTGGTGAGAAAAAAGCCAGGAACTCAACGGGCTGTAACTTTAATAGGTCATTCCAACCAGTGCTTACCTTTACAAAATCCTGATAATACAGAGAAGACAATACAGTGATCAAAAGCAGTGATGAGATTTTTTAGCAGCATTAACCGTCATGACCTAGCAAAATGAAAGAAAATGGTTTAACAGAACTGTCAGATCCAATATAGCTAATAAAGGCATGGATAAATGTTTATTACGTACCGGAGACAGATCATTTCTGTACAGAAATTGAGGATGACCTTTACTGATAACTCTTATCTGCCTGATATCCTGAATAAGAAAAAGAGGGGGAGAGTGGGCTGCACTATTGCTGATATTTATGAAAGGTGGAAAAAAAAAAATTACACTTTGCAGATGATTGTTTTTTGAGCTTTCAGGAAAATAAAGCATATGGATATTCATTCTGCACAAGAGATCCTGGGTTCTGACTTGGCTGTGTCAAATGTAATGAGGGCACCAACTACAAGACTTTTCGGTAGACTTTATTTTCATGCAATTATGTGTATTTATGAGTGTCCATGTTTGGGGAGCTAATTGTTGTGCTCACACTGACTTTTCTCTCTGTGTACGATGTTCCCAGGTTACTTGAATGATCCTTGTGCCAGCACTCACCCCTGAAAGGAGACTGCCAAAAGAAGTCAGCTTCCAAAAGCTCTCAGCAAGACTCAGTGGCCAGACCTGTGGAAGAAAACTAGAAATTTAGGCTATTTATTTCGAAGTGTAAATGTGATGCAAGCTTCTTGAAGAAATCTGGCCCTTCCTTTCCAGGCACATACAAATTAGTGTGTATTTGAAATGTCGGCAATGCCAGTGCTGAACCTGGCAAGTGAGGCTGTGGTGATCCCATCCTGCCAGCCAACCACATAAATACAGAGCAGACAATTTGCCAGGCTGCCAGAGGCTCCAGGGATGTACGATGACCTGCCAAGTGGATGAGCAGAGTTCATCTCAGGCTTTTTTCTCACTCCCCATAGGGCTCAAATGGTTGAGACCTGACTTTCTTTGTGCTCTCAGTATAGAATGATAGAATCAATAAGGTTGGAAACGACCACTAAGGTCGTCTAGTCCAACTGTTGACCCATCCCCACCATGCCCACTAACCATGTCCTTTAGTGCCACATCTCCATGGTTCTTGAGTACCTTCAGGGTCAGTGACTCCACCCCCTCCCTGGGCAGCCTGTGCCAATACCTCCCTACTCTTTCTGAGAAGGGATGTTTCCTAATAACCAATGTGAACCTTCTCTGGTGCAGCTTAAGGCTATTTCCTCTCATCCTATACATATACTGAAGCTGTAAGGGTTCACTTCTCTGTAAGCCAGACCTGGGCTTGCAGCAAACATCACAACCTACCTGTCAAAAAACTGACGAAAATGAGGTGTAAAGCTAATCAGAATCAGGCCTATTACACACAGTTAATCATAAGTAACGCTGTCTCGGTAATGGTTGCAATTAGTTATAAACTTCAATGGTCTCAAACGTTTGCATGTTGGCCAATTATGCTGTAGGAATTATCAAGTAACCCATAGCACATTAGCCTTTTGTAATGCCATTGTTTGGAGCTGCTCAGGTCACCAGATCCTCGCCAGGATGAATTAGCATAGCTCTCCAAGGTACAATGGTGCGGCGCTGATTTACATCGGCTGAAAGCTGTCCCTTTGTCTGCTGGAGTTGTAGCGGGAGCAAGTTTAAATCACAGCTTTGCAGTGGAGGCTCCTCCGACCCAGCCTCACGGAAACAATGGTACGTGTGTTTTCTCTCTCTCGGCTGTGCAGATGACTTATTAGATGCCAACGGTAATGCCGAGGTCTGGTGGAAGCTCAACAATAAGCTGAAATCGTACTTTAATGGTGCAATTTGAAGCAAGGAAGGGGATCACATAATTAATGAGCTCATCTGACTTCTGCAAAAGAGAAGCCTATCAGATAAGGGAATTACTTAAGCATGCTGATGAGCAGCTTAAAACTTCCTCATGCTCTTGCTTATTAATATGCCTTTTGCTTTCATTTTGCAGGACCGCAGTAGTGTATTGCAACTGCTGTTTCCTGACAGCACATACGCTTCCTTTATAGCAACCTTGATTCCTAAAAGGCATTTCTATGCTGCTAACATGGTAGCATAGTGGACAGAAGCTTCCAGACCAGGCCAACAGATGCTCTGCATTATTTTGAGCACTTGTAACACTCTTTCTGACGAATCCCCACCTCTGTGTTTGTTTATGATGGTAAGCTGCCCGACTGCCTGTCTCTCTGATGCAATATCATGACTTTTGCCTTGTGCGTGGATTCTGAGATGCAGTTTCTAGATCTCGTGGCTGGTTCTGGGCTACGTGGCTTCAAAGAGAATTATTTCAAAGGAAAAACCTTGGTGAAATTAGTTGCAGTTTTAAAACAGAATATTTTGTCAAAATCAAATTTATTTCAATGAGGGGCAATCACTCTAATGGCTGAGAAGAATGCAAAGATTAAATGAGGTATGAATAGCTGTAAGATGGTACAATTACCACCTCAGAAACAATATATTTGTAAAGTTAATTCCTCTTGAACATGAACAATCTCCTTACACTTGACCCCTCTCTATTGCCTCTTCCATGCTTGAACTCTCCTTGAACTTTGAAGATCCATCTTGAGAGTATGATATGGCCATCTCTTTTGCATCTGGTTATTTTAGCTCCAATTTGCAGCCCTAAAACGGCAATTATGGTGATATATTGCTCAAGTCACCCGACATGGATTAGTATCGGGATCAGCGCGTTTATGCACAGGAGTGGTGAATGGAGACTACAGCTATGATTTTAAATGACTTGATTAATTTCGAAACAACACTTCAGAGTCCATTACATCCAGCAGGTGTTGGGGTTCAGACTGCCTTCCCTTAAGCAGAGCAAGCATGTCATATTTATTGCTTTTTTTTTTTCTCTCTCTTTAACATTTCTTTTTATTTTTTTCCTCTCCTCCATCTCTTCTTTCTGTAGATGTCTGTGGCCTTGGAGGCAACGTGGAGGATGTTCCCTTTTCATAATTCAGAGGGCAAGATTCAGATAGCCAAACTGTAATATGTTCCTTTACAAAGTTTGCTGGGGAGACAACATTATCAACATCAGTGTGAAGACCATGACTGGATGAACAGCAAGGCTGTTTTGTTGGCTCAGGGTCAATTAAATAATGCCGAGCCTGCATAAAACATCTGTTTTAATGAGCTTTTGATCTAATAGTGCTATTTGAGACTGTGAATGTCAGCATCTACTTGTGATCGCCTCTGATTTTATGCCAGGCAGATGCAGGTATTGCTGTGGAGTCTGCTGGATGCCAACAGCAGACTCTTCATCGCCCCACCCCTTGTCCCAGGGTCACTACTGTAGTGTGTGTAAAAAAGACAGAAAACAGAGAAAGCATCTGAACTTGAGGAATGATTGGATTTGGATAAAGCAGGGAGAGTCATGATGAAAGCTCTTCCAAACATCGCTGATTGTAGGGGCAGCCTTTTGTGATGATCAGATGTTATTTTGTGCTTTCATTTAGGCCTTTGTAGCCTGATCTGGCTGCTCTCTGTGCCTTGTTTCAGCTAGAATTCCTGTTCCAGGCATGCAATACACACATAAAATAAGTCCCTATTCTGTGAAGTACCACTGAAATGACTGCTTGATGGCTGAGGTACTCCTTCTCATGAATAAGGGGACAAAAGTTTGGGGCTAATGAGAAGTGCAGAGTTGGAGTGTTTGTTTTGAAGACAGTAGCGCATTCTGCAGGCAATGGTGTGGAGGCAAGGGAAATTCTGACTGGGGTCAGGAGTTTCCCAAAGGAAGCAGCTTCTGTTTGCACTGAAAGTGTAACTCCTCTGAAGCAGGGCTGACACTACATTAGCCTGCCCTGAAGTCCGCTGAACTGAAGGGAGCCCATTCAGACTCACAGAAGATGCCTTCATAGGGCAAGAACCACACACAGCTGAAACACAGATGAACATCTTGGAGAATATGAGGAAATGGATATAGAACCTCTCCAAAGGCTCAGTTGAAAAGTGATGCCTAGAGCTGATCATGAGCTGAGTGAGCCTCTGGAATGATTCAGATGCTGCACTGGGAGAATGGTGCTGGTTGTGGAGCAGATGAGGGTAGATCATAAACTTCTGTGAATGAGTTGTCAGGAAAAAATGTAGTGTAATTAGGAAATGCTGGTCATTATTTCTTGTGGTGGTGGTGGTGATGATTTGAGATGTCATTCCTGAAGGGAAGACAAGCAATGGAAGGCTTGATTTTCCCTTGACACTTTGTCACATATGTTGTTCCTCTGTGGTAGCAGTGTACTTACTGAGAAAAGTTCCTTCACAGTAAGAAAGTGGCTTTAAAAGCTCTTCCCAGCAAAGCATGCTTGAACTAACATGCTGCTGAAAAGCAACTCTTGGATTGCTGATTATATTTCCTGCGCTACAAAATCTTCCTGTACGTGACACAAAAGGTGCCACTGGCAGCTGAACATTTTTGCCTACCTCAGATCTGTCATTTCTTTGCTATTTTTAAAGTCTACATCAGCAGTGCATCATCAAAGAGTGTAAAGACACTCTGGTCTAAGGGCTATTTCTAGCTAAATACTTTTTTAATTGGCATCATTTCTTGAATGGCAAGGTTGGAAAAGGAAATTGACATGTTACATTTAAGAACATGCTTTGCTTCTGAAGATCGTTTTGATATTAAAAAGGAAAAAAACCAAAAAACCCACAAACCAAAACGTAATAGTGACTTGCTGGGCATCCTACCTGGTGCCTTGTTTGGGAAGGACCCCTAAGTATCTGCAGATGTTGACTGAATCTTTTCTTGAGGTGAAGGTCATGCTTTTGCTCTAGAACAATACGTACATGTGTTTTAAACACTAGATGGACCTTGAGTGAAAACTTAAATCAGATGTTTGCCCAAACACAAAAGGCTTGGCTGACGTGATAATATTCACATGTTTCAAAGGACATCACCACTTACTATCTCAGATTGTTTCCCTTTTTGGTTGGGCTAACCACTGTTTTCAATATTCTCCTTTATCCATGGGTCAGTGGTGCTGTTCCTGTAGGGAAAGCACAGGGCTGAGATCCAGGTTGCAGGTTGCATCTTTTGGTGTTAGATGTTAAAATGGGGAGAGAAAATAGATATTTATTGTCCTGTAGCCAGTACTGTGCAGCTGTCCAAAATTCTTCTCTTTTTAAAATCACTTTTTTCTCTGTACTTTTTTTTTTCCCATTTAAAAGGCACTGAAGCATGTCAAAGCCTCGGGGTGTCTCTACATATTTCTGATTCCTCCCAGAGCTCATGGTGATGTTTTCTGGTGTTGGGGGGAAGGGGATGGTGGCAGACCTGAATCCTAATCTGAGCCTTTAGGGGCACTTGGCAGCCCCCAGGAGCACCTCAGCAAACTGCAGCCACAGTATTTCCCACCTGTGGCATCGCAGAGCTGGCTGAAGGGCTCGGGAAATCATTCCTTTTGAAGCCATTCCTGACCTCAGGCGTGTTTCTGTGCAGGCGATGCACAGCCTGTTCTCCTCCCACCCTCGCTAAGCAATGAGACTCTGCACACAGGCACAGCCCAACTGCAGCCACTCCATGCAATACCCAAGTCATCATATTATTTGTATTCCAAGTCCCATTCCTCAGCACTGTCAATTTTTTCCCTCACAGAGAAGCGAAAAGACAGTTAAAGGGACTTTCGGTGACATCCCCCCTGTTTAATGAAGCTTGGAGTTATGGGCAAGTGCCTCGAAGTGCCGTTATTATCTGCATGAGCGACTGAAGGCCGAGGGTCTGGCAGTGTGCAAAGAGCTCCGCCACAAATGTGCACATTGATCACTGCTAATCAGCCCATCCGGGTCAGGGGTGCTGCCGAGACGGAGAGCTCTGCAAAAGCTGACAAATGGAGCAGTGGAGCTTGGGGGTTAATGTAATATTCAAACAGAATGAGGTATTCATTTTCTTACAAGCTTGTCACTTTTCCCTTCCTCTGACATTTTGCTAGGGAGTAGAATGAAAAGGCAGGGAGAGGGTGAGAATGTATGGGAGAGAAATGTCCTAAGCAGGGAGAAAAAAAACAACCCCAGCAGTGTATTTAACGCACGGTAGGAAAAAGGGATTGGAATCACAGCATTTCTAGATGCTCTTTTTTCTTTTTTTCTTTTTTTTTTTTTTCAATTGTTTTACACTCTTTTTACTTTTTTCTTTTTCATTTCAGTCCCACTGTTCTGAAGGCTGTGTGTGAAACATACAGTATGTGTCATTGCCCTATTTGGGCTTCTTGCAATGGAAGGAGAGGCTTGAGTAATGACAGGTCCAAGCTCCAGTAAGATCTTTGCTGATTCAATAATTACTCCAGTGTTGAAGCTGTGAAGGGAACTGTCCTAAGAAAACCCAGAATGCCTGTGAGCTGCAGGATCTTATGCAGTGCAGCAGAGCTCCAGGGCCTGAGATGGAGTTGGGATCCAGCACTGGCCCTGATAAATCTGCCCATTCTTTCTCTATACAGCTGTGGATCAGAAAATCATTCTTGAGAAATTAATTCTATATGTGTTTATATATATATATATATATATATATATATATATTATTTTTTTTTTCCAGTGGAGCTCCTTTCCCATCAGAAAAGTTTGTATTTTGTCATTTATTTTGTCTCTCTCCACTCTGTTTCCTAAGCATCTTCTTACTCATATAAAGTTTGGAAGTATCCAGCTAGCAATTACAAATGAGGGCATTAATTGATTTTGCTCATTTCATCCCAGGTGCTGAGTAATTGTGTGGGTCTGCCTGACATGACTGCAACTCCTGACCAGGATATTTTATGGGGATGGCAGGAGGAAACTTCTGGCACTACAGGAGATGTATACATCTTATTTTCTGTCTGCTCTTTGTAATAGTTTCATGCTGAAGTTGGAAGTGGAAGGTGAGAGGAGGAGGAGGAAAGGAAGTACCTGTCTTTGAAACTTTGGAATGCATTATAGCTCTGGTTGAGAAATAAAGAATTAGCTATTAGCTTCTTAATGTTCCTTATAAAGGAGGTCTTCCTTCTAGCAAATGCCTGTCCTGAAGTACAGAAAAATAATAGTTGTGAATGTATAGAACCAGAGTTATTTAATCTTCCTTTTACCAGTACTGCAGCCTGCTGGCTGCCTGTGATGCTGAGAAGCCAGCAACGTTTCTCTGAGACAAGCCCTGTCTCTTCATCAAGCTTCTGTTTCAGAGACTCATGTGCAATATTTCAGTTTACTCAACCTCTAATTGGATGCCTGACCGATTAAGAGCAGTTTGCAGCTTATGACCTCTTCCCTACAAACAAGTTTTAAACAAGCTGCCACATCAGGTTTTTGTTTGTTTTTTTTTTTTTTCTTCTGTTTTCCTTCTTTTCTTTTCAGAAAATAAATGTAAGTCGGCAAGGAGAGCTCATCATTCATTGAATGACAGCTTCAGCAACAGCTGATTAAGTTCAGATGGAGAGGTGAGTGGATTGCCCTTACTGTGCTGGGGATCACTGCAATGGTAGGTGGGACAGAGGATGCTATGCCTAATGTTCCCTTTTCAGGCTGTGGTCTCTATGTCTGACCATTTCCTTTTAATGTTACAAAATGCACTTCTCCTCATTTTCCCTGTCAAACCTGATGGAAAGCATGTTTAAACTTCCCAGTGCCATTGCCACTCTCTGCAAGAAATGGTGTGCCAGAATAATGTCCTTGGGTACCAACTTGGTGCAGAGCATTATAGGCATAGGCACTTCCCTGGAATCAATTCCCTTCTGCTCCATAAGTTACCACCTGACTGGCTGAACAGAAGCTTGAAAATGTACCCAAGCCTCAATAGCTTCCTCCTAATGTTACAGTCCTCACTGACTTGGCCTGGCAGGTACAGAAACTCTGGAGATGGATGGAGGTAAGTATCACAAATTCTGTTATTGCCTGTTGTTGGCATCAGTGTGCAGCTCAGGTCTGCAGTTACTGTAGGGTAAGGATAACGAACGTTGACAAGACTTTGTACTAAACAGCCCCGGTCCTCAGCACTTCACTGTTTGCTGATAATGTTGATTTTTCAAACATTTCTCATGGCTCTGTTCCCCCAATATTTCTGTGAGAAGTGTTTAAACAATTTTAGACCAGAGATGCCATCACAAATGTCAGGCAAGTAATGTAATTTTTCTCAAATAGCTGCAGCTTTGATGACACATGGACTCTTTTCACTGGGGGACTTAGCACTGCTAAACACAGCTGGCAATAACAATGCATATTTGCTTTCCTCCCTACCTCCTCTGGATGGTAAAATGTTCCAGGATGATTTGATAGTAGCTGAACTCATCCCTTTCCTCTGTTTCCTTCTGCGATGATAAAGAAGCCAAAATAATAGGAGATGGTTTTTCAGTGGCTTTCCTTTTTAATTTTAGGAGGAAGCTATTGAGATTTGAGTATTTGTTCTAACTACTGGTCAATCAGTTGTAGGATAGACTGAAAGAGATGACAGAAACTGAGTGTTTTCTTCTTGGAGAAGGAAATTGGTCAGGGCAGAAAACATGACTTTGGGCAAATTACTACTTAAGTAGACTGTGGTGGAGAGTTTAAAAAGAAGGGAGAAATGCTCAGCTCACCTAGCAGTTTTCTCCCTTTCCCACTAGATGGCCAGTTGTGTTACATCCACAAACCTTTTTCTATCTTGCTATGTGGGAAAATCTAAATAACATGCATGCATCTCAATCTGCCACAGTCCTGATGAGGAAAGCTAGAAACAAATCTCATGATTCAGGCAGGCAACTTTCAAGCAGTACCCTGCTGGGTCATAATATTTTTTTTTTATCACTTGAATTTCATCATTTTCTATTCCCTATTGACATAATATTCAACAGTAAAAGCAAGGGACAGTGCTTCTGTTAGAAGGGCAGGAACCAAAATGAGCAACATTGAAACTGTGTTCAAGACAGAAGAGCACTGTTTAACCATGTTTTCTTGTTCAGTTTCCATACTACTTTTTTTTCTTTTAAATGGCTTGGCACTGGTTTATCCTTCATGTGAAATTTATTATTGTCTTATTTACATTAATTTTAAGTGCTTGAGCAGAAATCTGATTTCTTTCTAGTTTATATGTTCACTTTCCAATAAAGCAATTAAATTCCAGCTGCTATGCAGGAAAGAGTGTCTATGAGTCAGATCCTTTTTCCAAGGATTGCTCTTTTATAGATTGCTTTTTTGTCTACTTTGCCTGCAAAGAGTTGAATCACACTGAAGAGGATAATAAGTGTCTGAAATTTTGCTTGGGGGTGGAAAAATCTGAGTATCCTTAAAATGGTTTTTGGAAATGCTTCAAAGGAAAGCAATGGCTCTCAACCTGCTATTCTTATCTGTAGAGAACCAAAGAGTTGGTTGTCTCATATTGCATAATTCAAACCCTCTTGGAGAACTTATGTGTTTTGTTTTTGCTTTAGAACTACTTTTTCTTAGTTTTTAGTCTAGGAATATAGTGATTTAGTGAAAAGTAATGGATTCTGTTGTCCTTCTTTGCAGCTTTGCACTGTCTTGTACTCCCAAGTAATCAGATCACTTTCCTGTCAGTTGATTGTCTTTTCCAGGTATTCTGGATGTGTTTGGTCTGCATTTGCTCTTGGAAGTAAAGTTCAAAGACTTTATAATATAAATTAGAGTTAGATGTAAAGTTCAAGTTGGGGAGAAAGAGGTCTTAATACTGAGAACAATTGTTTCCTTGCAGATAAACACAGAGCTCCTCCAAAGACACTGGAGCCAAGCATAGGAGAAACTGATGTGAGCAAGCAAGGACTACTGAATGATGTCGTGTGGTGTTCACAAGTTGATGACAGTGAGTCTGCATGCTGCTATATACAGACCTCTTCACAATGCCCTCTGATTTTTGCAATCAGATGAAGAACAAAATGAAGGGTCTGGTTTAACCTCATTTGTTTAAAAAGTAAAAAATCAAGCTGTACAAAAAGAAATACCTACAGTTTCCACATAAAGATTTCCCCCAGAATTCTGTATTGAATATATATTTTTTCCACCCAAACAATGCCAACCACACTGAATAGAGTTAGGAACTACTCCTTAGCAGTGAAGGTCATCTTTGTGTCTAGCTGCCAACCAGAAGGACTGAGGGATGCAGCAGCCCATGAGGCTGGTCTGCATTTCTTACATCTCCTGCTTGGAACTGAAAGTTGTTTTGCAGTGAGGCTTCCCTGGGTGCTGTTCCAACTGTTGTACTGATGACAAACAGCAGTCTCTTTTTCTAACAGATGTAATGGTAAACATCACCAAGAAAACAGGCTCCTGATGTTTATTGTGGAATAATACATGCTGAGCAGGGATGCCTCAGTGACAGCCCTGTATTTCTGTTTCAGGCTTTTTTTGTGGAAGAGATACATCAGTGAATCCATTTAGTGCACCCTGATTTTTGTCTTAGAAGAAAATACATCATCAGTGAGGCCTAAAGTAAGTTCAGCAAGGAAGATGGCTCTTACTCAAGCTATGCGTGAATGAGTGAGCTGCATGTTATTCTCGTTCTTTGTTGACCATGGAGGATTTAGAAAGCTCAGCTAAGAGTCTTGTCCAATGAGCATCATGCCAATGGAAACAAATTTTAGGAATGCTTAGGACCAAATCCTGCTCACAGCAAAGGAAATAACAGTTCCACTGCTTGGTTCAGTGCTACTCTAGGCTTTAATCATCTTAATTTCATAAAACAAGTTTTTAGCTCCACAAGCACCTCCTCACCTGAGCAGTACCTTGACATGATTCAGCTTAAGTTGAGAGAACTGCAGGACATAAAAGGTTTTAATGATTTTCAAAAACTTCTTAATCAGTTTAGTAGCGTTGTTGAAGAACAAAGCTGTTGTTTGTGTTAAATGCTGTTCCATGTACAACTGACATCCTCATCATTGTTTTCTCTAATTTGAAAACATGAGACTGTAGGCATTTGAATGCCTTTACTGCACAGATGAAAATGCATCATATTATATTATTGCTCAAGTCTGATCCTAATCCTCCTGTTTTAATAGGTGGAATTCATGATCCAATTTCTGTTACCCTAGAAAAATCCTAGGTAAATCTCAGGGGGAAAAAACAACAATATCCTCCTGAAATGTAACTTATCTGCAAACATCTTACTTTAGATTTTCTATAAAGAACAAAGAACATACAGGAATTTAACAAACATCCTCCCATCAAATAGTGGTTAGATTTTAAATAAAGTTTAAATGATGCTGCTAAGTATTTTGAATGAATTTCCCTATGGTCTGTTAAACACTGAATAGCATTTCCACAAGTGTGTTTTTTTGTTTGTTTTAAATCTAAATTAACACCATATCCCTGAACAGGATAGAATGCATGTTAGATAGAAGTGGTGAGTTCACATACCCACCGTGCCAGTGGGTTTGCAGCAGTCTTCCATTTGTGACAGTGTACAGCACTCTTGTGCCAGTGAAGGACAGCACCCATTGTTTCTTTACCCATCCCTTCCCCTTGATTCCTCCAGTCAGCCCTCTGCTGCTCACACACGTCTGTCTCTGCATTTTCCATCAAACCTGGAAATGCCTCCTGCCTGCCAGAAAGACAAGATGGCTCAGCTGCCCTGCAGTCAATCCGACAGCTTGGCTTGCACTGCAGAGCCTGGCCAGCCGAGTCACATTTTGACCTCCTTCATCTGCTCCTCTGAAAAGTTTTGGAGCCACACAAACTCCTAATAGTGTTCTGCTCCAGTGTGCCAGAGCCCTCCAAACAACTCCAGCAGATCCGGGCTGGGCTGAGGTGCTGTGGTCGTATTTTGTTTTGGAAGTGGTTACTACAGTTTTCTCTCATTACATCTTTTCCCCTCCCACCTGAATCGCTTTTGGCTGAGGTTTATAGCTAAGCCTGGTCCTAACCCTGGCACAACCTTAGGCTCTTTCTGCATGGACAGCCAGATGCCACATGAAGTGCAGTCCTCTATGATGGAGTGATGGCTTTGGTGAACAAAGGAAGGGCAACAGATGCCATCTACCTGGAGTTGTGCAAGGCCTTTAATATGATCTGCACCACATCCTTATCTCTAAGTGGGAGAGATATGGATTTGAAGGCTGGACTATTGATGGATAAAGAATTGGTTAGGAGGCAGCAGCTAAAAGGTTGCTGTCAACAGCTCTGTGTCGAGGTGGAGGCTGGTATTAAGCAATGTCTCACACGGGTCTGTCTTGGGACCAGTATTCTCTAACATCTTTATCAACACCATAGATGGTGGGATTGAGTGCACCCTCAGCAAGTTTTCAGACAACAGCAACCTGAGTGGTGCAGTTGATATGACAGAAGAAAGGGATGTCATCCAGAGGGACCTGGACAAGCTTGAGGAGTAGGCCCAAGTGAACTGAATGAGGTTCAACAAAGCCAAGCACTTTCATTATTAATTTTGGTGAGGGTGTGTTCTACGTGTCCTTTAATCAGCATTTTTTTCCTTAAAGCACAACCAATTCATTTATGCTTCCTTATGGAAAGAAGCCTTGCTGTCTCCTGATGGTTTTTGCTCACACTTCTGTACGGAGGAGAGTGAAGGCAACATGTGTGAGAGATTTATGTTTTGTGCTTAGTGCAAAGTAGGTTAGCTCTTGTGTTGTGTAGTGTCTTAAATCACACAAAGAGGCCTGAAGTCCCTCTATTTTGTGCTGTAGTAGCTTTTCATTTTATTGCCACTTATCTTTTGTGCTTTGGCATAAGAGGGGAAGCTGTGTGAAAGAACTTCACCCTGCTCTTCAGGTCTTCAGTTTTCACAAGGATTTTTCTCTCATTGTTATTTTTCAGTGCTCAAGTGGTTTCTCTGTAGTTCACACATCCTAAATTAACTCCATTATGTCTGTGAACTTCAATGTGAAAACCTATATGAAATCCCTACTGCAGTGGCCCCTGAAGAAACCAACACTTGTTTATGGCTTTTTACGTTCATTGATGAAAATGCTGTTGAGAGCATTCTTATTTATCTGTTGTGTCTGTACCCCTTGTCTGGTTGCTCAACTGGCACTTTAATTAATCCATTAAACAGAGGTCAGATGGTGAAGTATGTGTGCAGAATGGACATTCCTTTTGAGGCAGTGTTTTGTTTTAAATGCTGTCTACTGTTGCGCTGAACTCTGGGATCTCTGGTCAGGATGTTGGAGATGACCTCGGCGCTGCTCCAGTAGGTAAGGAGAGCTCATCCATGTAAAACGACTTCAATTAATAGTTAATTACAATGAGGTGGTGCTCCAGTGAGAGCAAGTTATCCCAAGTCATTTACACTACCCATGCTTTGTTGCACTACAACAGAAAAAGAAAGAGCACTGAGAGTGCTGCCCAAAGTGAGCAGAGCAGGTGGGGATTTTAGAGTCAGATGAGGTCTTAAGCTAAGGAATGAAAAACAGTTTGCATATGCTTGTCAAAGAGTAGGAATGTTTCTTCTCATTTCCCCCCTTGTATCGCCAAATGAGAAACATTTTGGAGTGAGCTGAGGTTCAGACTTCGTGATGGGGCAGATTGATATTTGGGGAAATGGAGCTGGGGGAAAGAGAAGACAGTAGCACTTTTTTTTTTTTTTGCTGAGGTTGGAAGAATGGAAATAATTATGACTCTGTAAGCGTCAGTCATTCTGTCTCTCTTTGTTTTGACACATTCAATTCTAGTGATTGCTGGTGAAGAAGATGAGAGCATTAGGGAGATCTGAAGTAAAAATTTTAATGGGGGGAAGCAAGGGGAGAAAAAAAGCTGTCGAAGATGATTTCTGGCAGGCAGTCCAGTTCCTGGTGCAGACAGATTGGCTGATGTTGATTGTTGACAGCTTCTCCAGCTTGCTAATTACAACTGTAAAATATTCAGGTGAATGACAGTAACTTGAAATGTTAATTCTGCTTTTTTTCTTTTTTTTTTTTTTTTCCTTTTTTTTTTTTTATTTTGCAGCTGCAACTGTTAGTTGGCTATTGCTGTAATTGATGGACACTGGCAGTTGCTCAGACAGATGGAAATTAATACTCGTGTTACCGTTAGAACTCGCTTTCACAGTCACGTTTTTATTAGCCTCCCACACTGAATTAATGTGTGCACGATGGTGCATGCAGAATCATAGAGTCATTAAGGTTGGAAAAGATCACTAAGATCATCAAGTCCAGCCATCAAGAAAGAGCAGCACGGATCCTACTTGCAGACCAGCCAGGTGCTTGCTTTGTATTGGTGGGCCATGGTAAAAGCAGTGAGACTGTATCAAATGTAAGGTATCAGCCTGCTTTTCTAGTGTTGAACCATGGGTTGAACCATCCCAGAGCTGAGCAAGCAGTTCAGGCTGGCTTTGGAAGAGTGGATTTGAAAAAGCGTGCTGAATGATACCCCACATGAAATGGGCTCAGATTGGAATCATTTCTCTTTTTCTACTAGTACTGTTCAAGCTGATGCATGTGCAAAGTCTTGAAAGGTGAATCAGTAGTGTGGGTTTTACAATTGGAGACAAAACTTCACTCTGTTGTGAATGAAAGGGGAAAGACGATGGAATAAGAATTAATTGTTATGCCTGGCTGCATTGAAGAAGTTTACTGGAAAACAAATGCTTTCCAACACCACGTTTAACAAAATATGGTCCTGTACACCTTAAAGTTTGGGTGCATGAGCTTTGATTAAAGCTTCACTGCACTGGTGATACATAAGGTGCCTTTGTGTACAGGCTATTTCTGAGCAATTTTCTTCCCTAAAAGCAATGCTTTATCAGTATTTCACCAGGCCTTATGTTGCATCGTGGTTTATTCAGGAAACCATCTGATTTTAATTCCTGCTCTCAGTTCCTGTTTAGCAATGTCTCTTCTGAGTTACTTGAAGATGCACGATCATGAACTCTTTTGAGGTCCCAGATTTTCACTATCTTCAAATGCTCTGTTTTTCCTTTTTCAGGTAAGAAGTCTCGCTCACTCTAAGACTCTGAAAAGTGCTACCTGGATGGGAGTTTACAGCTGCAGATCCTGCCAGAGCTTAGAAAAGAGAAATGCTTGCATTCAAGGGGAATGAAGCCATCCATCCAGTAGAGAGCTGATGCCTTACTTGCTAGAGTAATGAATGAAAGAACAGGCCCTGCACTTTTCCTGAACTTGGGAAAAAGGTTGGATGTTCTTTAGAATTCTCACAATAATGTGGGAGTCTTTTAGAATGCACGTCAGAGTTGATGGAAACTTGTAGCTTAACTTCATCAGAAATGTATCTATTATCTTACCTGTTGAGTTTTAGTCATGTGAGTTGAAAGCGACTACTATGGAGGTTGAAAGGAAAATGCCCAGAGGTGGTATAAGCAATTAATAACATGAATCTTAGAACCATGTAACTATTGGAGTTGGAGAGTAATTTTAAAGGTCATCTAATCCAACTCCCCTGCAATGAACATGGACATGTAGATCAGGGTGCTGAGAGCCTGGTCCAGCCTGACCTCAAATCTGAAGGTAGCACTGAGGTGACGTTTTGGTAAGTTGTGGCATTATAGGTATAGGAAACTATAGGAGATTACTTGTCTGACTTGAAAGCAGGCTTTCTCTTTAAGACTGTGGGACAATGGGACTGGATCAGGAAAAATCCTGGTTTGTCTCAATAAGAATTTGCTTCAGCTTCCCAGGGTTTGGTCACTGAGGTTGTGAACACACAGGATTTTGCATCTTGGAAAGAGATAAAGCAAGTTAGCGTATGTAAAGAGCTCCTCTGAGGCAGCACTGTCAACAGCATCAGCCAAGCAAGTCAAGGGTTCAATACTTTCTGAGTAGCAAAGTCAGCTCTTAAATTCTGCTTTGTTTTAAATTTCCAGAACATAGCACTTCAAGTTGATGAGGAAAGTCCTTCTTTCCTTTGTGTTCAGAGATTGTGACCAAGTAGAACTCTTCTCAGGAGGTGTTTGTGAGTCATGTGTAGAGTTAGGCTGACAAAATGGATAGCAGCTCAGCCTTAGGTGTAAATGCATCTTCTGACTGTTTTGTTACCTCTGTGGAGGAAGGCCATGAACACAAGGTCCCAATCTGTCACAAGGAAAACACACAAGCTCTCCCATTCTGTCCTGCACCTAAGCCTCTTGCTAACAACTCACCAGGTGTGACTGAGTGGTGATTCTGACCTCAGAGCTGCAGTGTCAGCAGTTGCTAAGGATCTCTCCTAGCTTGCTCAGCAAAGCTTTGCTGTCAATATAATTTTGCTCTTGCATGCAGTGCAGGAGATGCTCATGTGCTAAAGGTAGGATTGTGTTGCCCACTGCTATGCCAATTACTGGATATTAATGGCAGGATAGCATGCATATGCCTAAACTGGGAAGCAGAAGGTTAATAGACGAACAGCACCAGAAGATCCCATTTATCAGTTTCTATTTATCTCTCCTTGGGAGGTGGCAGGTTTACAGTAAATACCTTCTGTCCTCCTAATTTCCTAATGATGGGGATAATGATGGAGAATGGTGAAGTCATTAACTGGGACAGCCTCTGTGCATCACTCTGTCAACCACATCTCTCCAAGACCTGCAATGAAAAGTGATGGGCCCCAGCTGTTCACCAGATTCTCCTCCCCTCCCCCTCTCCCCATTCCTAACCCCAGTTGCAGGCTTAGCAGTTGGAAAAGGAAAAAAATAAAAACCCCACAAACCAAAAGACAAAGGGCTGGTCCCTCTCTTCTGCACTGGAATGATCCTGCTATAGAGCTCAGTGCAGTGCTGTCCTTGGGCAGAGTGGTGTTATTTTGGTAAGGACCACAGCACTGCAGAACAGTGGTTTCATTAAAAGGAGCAGAATGCAGAAGCAGATTGCACTGTTTGGAGTGAGACATTGGAGTTCCATTGTGCTGCCTTCTGCTGAAGGACCTGTTAAAGATCTGTAAAAATTCTTAGCATTTTTTTTGTACTAGAAGCATTTTGCTGGAATACTGATGTGTTGCAGCGGCAGCAGCTCTTAAAGTTATGGGTATACTGGGAATACAACTACAGAGGGAATGCAGTACTTAGCCTTTCTAGATCACAAGAGTGCAATAGGAGGTAGTGAAGTTACCATCCCTGGAGGTGTTCAAGAAACGCAAAGTTGTGGCACTGAGGGACATTGTCAGTGGGCATGGTGGGGATGTGTTAGGTTTGGACATGGTGATCTTAGAGGTCTTTTCCGACCTTTATGATTCCATATGGCTACAGTCAGTTGTTGTGGCCTTGAGTGTCCTATGACAGAACTATGCTAGTACTTAACTGCCGTTTCCCCTGCAGAGGCTGAGAATCCAACCTTCTGCCTTGAAATCTTTTTTAAAGAGCGGCCTGTCTGCAGTGAGGTTTTCCTATTGCATCTGCCATTTGTCAGGCTCATAAAAGAACTCTTGAGCTGTGGGAGCTTTGTATTAGAAGGGTTCATTAACTTTCAAATGTTTCAATTGAGAAATTTCAGAGCTCTCAGCAATCGACCAAGGTGGCTGGCTCAGCCAAGAGTGTCCCCTGACAGTCAGGTACAGATGTGATTGCTAGTCAGAGAGCTGTAAGAAACATAATAGTGTCCCAGAAAGTGTCATACTTGAGCTGGAGAGGCTTAAACCAAATAGCCCAGAGAGACCGTAAATAATTTTTGTTATTCTTTAAGGAATGGGAAGGCAGAGGAGCCCTTAGCCAGTAGTATGCCAGGAATTCAGTCTACGAGGTTGTAGTGCAGTTGGGTCCCGTTCTGGTGTGACTCAATCATGCTCATAAGCTGCCCTGGAAAACATGACAGGGGAAATGAAAACATGGTTGTAGTGAGAGAAGGGACTCCACTGGCTAATCCTAAGCAGATGACAAACTGTTCCTAAGTGCCTGGTGTCAGGAAAGGTTGAGATGGTACAGACAGGCTTTTTGTCTGAGTTAGGTCTCTGTTACAGTGGTACCTGAGCAGAGGGATAGACAGAGAATGAAAGGGCAATTAAAGAGTTCTTTTGTCTGGGAGATGTGGTGTTATCCAGTTAATGCACCAGAAAAAGACTGAGTAAGCTTTGCCTAAATATTTTTTTCTGTTATCTTCACATGCTAAATGCTACTCTAGGTAATATTTCATATAAGTGAGATGAAGCTTGGGATTTCAGTCCTGCCATGTTACCTTGGTTCCCATAAGATCTCCAGCAGCCCTTAGCTGAAATGCAGTTGTTAATGCCACAGCTTTCTGTGCTCTGACTGTTCATTGTCCAGCAGTGTAACTGCAGCAGTCCTGGGCAAGGTTCAGTAGCATCAGCTGTTTCCGTGGCCAGCCTCTCAGCTTTGACACCTCAAGCATGACATAAATCAGGCTAAACAGAACATGCAATATTAAACATCTGTTGACTTCTAAATAAGGAAAATCATATTAGTCACTCTGTAAGCAATCTGCATGATAATTTCAGGAAAGCATGAGGTGACTGTTCTCTCAGAGGAAGAAATAGCTGATGGATCTTCTTTAAATATGTGAACTAGCTGTAGAAAAGACTGAAGAGCTGACTGTGGACAGAAGTCTTCCTTCTGTGAGGTGCCTTTGATGGAGAAAAAAAGACAAGTCGAATTGTCTGCCACCATGGAAATTCATTTCAGATGTGTACAGGGCAGTATCTACAGCACCAAATCTTGGGCGGAATGAAATCTGTTGCAGATACTGCTTGTCAACTGAAAGAAATCTCACTGGAGCATTGTAATCTCTCCAAAATAATTTTTTCAATTATGTTTAACATACAGCAGTAGATGACTTAAAAAAATCATTCTAGCTGACAGCCCAAAGGCAACCAAATGTTATATTCAAGTCCAGTTTTAAAGGTGCAGAGTGTCTGTATTAACCCTTCATTTATAGATGGTTGAAAGAAAACAAAATACTGAAATTGTGCACCTTTTAGAGATCTCAGCACTTACACCTGCAGATGTGGCTGCTGTGTAGAAACAAAGAAACATGTGGCATCAGGATGAGGAAAATAAAGGTTTGGACCAAGTTTATATAGAGACACAATCATTCAAATGTGTGTCCAAGTTCAGTTCTAACAGTATTTTTATCTTCCAGAACAACGCTGGTGCTTTAGCAGTAGCCTCTTGAGAACCCACTTCTGTCAACTGAAGAGCACTGTTTGGAGCAGGATGACTACAGATGCTTGACCTCAGGTTTGTTAATGCCACGTGAGTGACCCAAATTTATACCAGAGAAAAACTGACCTTGTTGATGCAATCATTAATTTGTTAATGGAAGTATTAAAAACAAGTGCGTTCAGTGCATTTGTTTCCCAGTATGCTGGCTGGAAGGATTTGTCCTCTGGCATGCTTAAGATGCTACTACTGCAAATTTAAGATCATGGCTACTTTGAAAAGAGGCAGCGAGGTACCCTGTATATTGACTTTGCTTGAAAGGAGTGTAAAATGATCCATCTGTCGTGACATTAGAATGTGTAAAGGGAATGCTGAGAGCAATAAAGATTACTAGGCATCTAATCCTTCTCTTTTCAGAAAAGCACTTTTGTGATTTCTTCTGATGCAAAAAAACCACCTTGCCTGCTCATTTTGGAAAACTCACAGTATGAACTCTTCTCCCACTGCCCTTTATACTAGCTCCAAAATATCCTTAATGTTAGTTATATGGTAATGTGGTAATGATTTCAGCATTCACCAAGCATTTTGTTTGGTCTTTCTACAATCACGGTGATATTTTCATTACTCTCAGTTCATCCTTTCTCTTCCTTTCCCTGCTCCCACTTGGCAGTGGAAACCCATGCAGTACTATCCTGCTAACATTTTCTTCCCCTTCCCCTTTTCCTTTCTTTTTCACAGATAAACCACTTTGAAGCCATGAGTTGTGCCCACAGCCCTCCATAGACTCTACATAAATTTTTCAGGGGTTAAGCGCTGTAAAAGGTCGTGAAGAGCATGAAGCAGAGTTATGACTGCCTATTCGGGATTTCCTCTTATTCACATAATGGAATGCATCTTCACATATTCAATCAGCCACAGTTATTCTGCCTGGTTACACAGATTGAAGCTAAGATGCACACTGAACATTTCTGTCACTTTTGCTGTTCTGGCCACTATGCTTAATCGAAGAACTGGAAGGAAAACTCTCATTAGAGAAAAATTCTATTAGCCTTATGAAAGCCTGCACTGGGCTAATAGAGGTCTTAGAGAGCTCTCCCTTCTGGATAGGGTTGACCTGATCAAGGCCTGAGGCGGAATGAAGAGACAGTCAGTGTCTGAGTAAACATTGGGGCTATAGATGAAGAGGATTTTGTTCATAAGTCTATTGCTCAGAAACTGGAGACTAAGCCTGCCACAGCAATGAGCTGCTGGTAGTATATACTGCGACCCAAGAGACTGTTGCAAACTTTGAGGTGAAAATGAGAATCTGTTTGTGGTTATTGTTCAAGCAAAGGAGACATCCTTGTGTTGAGGATCCAGGTGATGGTAGGTTTCTATTACATAGGCTAAGAAAAAATAACAATCCAAAACACGGGTAAGATAAGCTTACTTTGGGAGTGGTGGTGGTGGCTGTGTGTATATAGGGGTAAGCTGTACATACTTCTGGGTAATGTAAGTGTGTAAAGGAGATGTCTGAGGGCACTGTGTGCATTTGGGTACTTCCAGTTTGTGTTGCTAAGTTGGGTTGAAAGATTATGGCAGTAGACGTACTGAAAGTTAAAAAGCCTCACTCATGGTGCATGGATGCTGAGGGTTGCTGAAAGTGGAGTGGCGTCCAGAAGTGGGAGCAGCATCTTTGTGGTCATATGGCAGGATCATTCTTTTCCTGGAGGGAAGAATGCCAGCTGTAAAGCACCTAGAACTTAAGAATTTTCCAGGAGAAAGGATACAAGGAATGCAAACCTCTAAGTAAGTAAAGTGAAAATGGAATCCAGGTCCAAACTGAGATGGAGTGAATGAAATGCAGAGAATCACTGAAATGTACTTCAAATTCCTTCCAAATTACCCTGTAGCACTTCTGGTTGACAAGGCTTTGTCAGACCTGTCTTGGTAGGTCTGTCCCATCAGGAATCAGGGCAGAGATGAAGGGACAGATGGAGGAAAGGAGACAGAGTATATGATCTTGCTCAAGGGACACGTTAAATTTAAGGTTTTTCTTTTTGTTAATAGCTTCACAGTGTGTTAGTGTCTGACCTTGCAGAAAGGATTTTTAAGTACCTTCCCATTCTCCCTTTGCTTTGCTTTCTGCTTTTTATCTTCATAGAGTAATAAAGATGCTCAACTCCAGAGAGCTCCTATAGGAATTGAGTGCTTAAACACACACAGCCTTGCTCTGGAAGGGGAGATGGAGGAAGAAGTGTGAATAGGAAGGGGGAGGAGATCTGTCAAAAATCAGTTTTAGGAATGATCAAAGCAGGAAGGAAGGAGAGGAAAGTCTCCTCCTGCAACAGAGCTATGCATGCATCAGTGCTGGGAATAGTGTACATTAAGAATTAGCATTTGCTTGGAGCTTTTAATGTGCAGCAAAAAATAGAATTGATCTCCAATCCTGCTACAAGCCTAAGGAGAACTAAGACACACTGGTTAGGAGAGGGTGCTTTCCCTGCTTGGCAGCACAAGGCTGGGAGCGGGAGTAACACTAAAACTCAGATGGCTGAGTGTATGCTTTGTATGCAGCTGTAAAAGTGGCAGTAAAAGGAATAGCTCACTTCTGTTTATTGTGTTGCTTCTGTTTAGGCTTACACTTGTGTCTACTACCTGTGGTTCTGTGTGAGGTACCACTAATCTGGGGAGCTGGGCATTGCAGAAAAGGATAAACAGAAGAGTTAAAGAAAGCAAATGACAAAATAACCAACCAAAAGAGAAACACATTTCTAATTCATCTAGGGTAAAAGCTGAATCTTCATTGCACTAGGGGCAATTCAGTGTTCTCTGTGAGTACACAATGGTGGGAATGATGCAGAGCAAGTGATTGCCTTACTAAAATTTTGTCATAATCTTTACTTGCCATGATGGATCCCATCACTGTCTAAAAATTAGGGCTTTTCTGCCACATATCTATTTCAGTTCTTTTTGTATATCAAGGGGACAGATGTTTTGATGGCAGAGGGTCCTTATACAAGCTGTCTGCATTGATATATATAGATGACTTTGTACTGGAGAAGGAAGGTGTGGCTGAGCAGTGAGCAGCAGCCATTGAGACCTCCTGGGAGCACATCTCAAGTTTGTGCACAGGTCTGACTGAGTGAGTGATGGCTTGTCAGACACTGGGGGAGTTTGGACAAGTGCCTGGAATGGAAATCCACTGGGAGCTGTTAAACTTAGAAAAGCCTTCTTGAGCTCACAAAATCTGAAGGCTGCAAATCGTTAGAGGCTGGGGACCTAACTGTGTGTCCCCGTGTGCCAGCTGTATAGACCTCTTCCCAAGGTGTCACAGCTGGGCTAGGTGGCTCCTTGATGTGAGCTGCCAGAGCCATTGGAAAACAGCCACTGTAGAATTAATGCATGTCCAAGATAGCTCTGAATTCTTACATCAATATGTCTGTGTCTGCTTACTGATTTACTCTTTTCTGAAGGCTCTGGCTTGTTGGAGTTGTAAACAATAGGGCAGGTGAGTTAATCCCCCTGAAGTTAAGCTTCCTTGGCCAGGGGCTGTGATAAATTTGGGTAACCTCTGCCAGACAGAGTAGAAAATCTTGTGCTAGTGGATGACTCCTTGAGTATGTGGGAGTTTGTTAAGATATCAGAGGTAAAGATGAATGTAATGTATCATGTTCCCACATTACCTAAATGACTCGAGTAGGCTTGATTCTTGAACTCGCTGAAGAGATTCCTGTACTTGCTGAAGAAACGGCTGTGATATTTGTGTGTAAGCTACCACAATTTACGTACAATCTTGAGTCAAAGTAAGCTTGAACAAACAGACAGGAGTATACCCTCAAAAATATACAGTGTGAGTAAAGCATTCTAGGGGGCAACAGCAGGGACAGCAATGAAAAAATCTGGAGGCTTTGATTCACGTACTCCATCTACTGGAAGACTGCTTCTGAAGTGGTGGAATCTGAGCGCACAGTTGTTAACAGCCCATGGCTTTATGGCACTAGCTGCAAAGTGCTAAGATCAAGATGATAGGTGGCGAAAGGATTTTCTTGTGGTCAGCAGAAAAAGTAGGTTTGAGTCATAGTCAAGAGTCAAGGAGCTGCGTTCTTTCTTTTTGCTACAATGGCCTTCACTGTATAGCCTTTGTGAAACAGCCTACCCTGCCCCCATGGTGCTGTCAAAGCAGTAACATAGCACTGAGGTGATTTTGTATGGTGCAGCCAAAAGAAAGGAAAATAGTTATCTTAAGTGACAGGCTCTAAATACAATGAAAAGAAGACATTCATCATGCGTGTGCAGTCATATTTTTTGTCATCTCCTTAGACTGGGAAAAGGCGGTCACAGTAAAGCTAACTTAAAATACGTTCAGTATTTTTTTGTTGACATCAGGTTGTTTTTTTTTTACAGCCCACGATCTCTAAGTTGCGAAGATACCTTGGGCTTACTGGCATTAGTCAGTGCCATTGGATAATGCCAGAAGTTATTTTTTGCTGTTTGAGTGTGTTTGTTTCTGTAAACAACTACATGAAATGAAAACAAAGATGATTATTTAATTACTTAAATGGAGAACTGAAACAAGACTGTAAGGAAATACTAACATGATAAGTACCTAATTAAGTAGGAAATAATTAGTTATGTAAGTATCATCTTTGCTGAGATTTATTTTCCTTTGGGTCTATTTAAAAATACTATGTTCATTTACATCAGTGCGTTAAGTGTATTGTGTATGGAAGGAGATTACATTTTACTGGAAGGTAAAAGACAATACTTTTAGTACAGGAGATTTTTAAAATGGGAAAAATACATCTGATGTTCTAGTATTCACAGAAGCCTAAAAGCTGATGTGTGGGGTGGGAATTAACATCCTGTTTTATGTCACAATGTGGAGTTACTGTTCTGTAGGTGAGCATTCAACTCTGTTCTATCTGAAATTTACAATGGGAAGAAAAGGAGTGTTTGAAACTGAGTTAGATCTGAATATAGTTGAGAGCTTGAATCCAAATCAGAGAGCTAGAGTGTAGCCAAGAGATGAATGGAAACTTCTGTTCATCTCAGATTCACACTGGCAGGAAGGCTTTGACCTGACCTATCCTTAGATTGCACCTGGGCTCATTGGTCAGGTAAAGCAATAAGATCAGAGCAGAGTCTGCCATTGGTTTTAAGTTTCCAACTTACTGCTTTTATCTGCATGGTTCCACACAGCTCATTTTGCATCCCTTCCATGATGCATCATCATAAATTGAACTACTGCTGAAGTCGAAGGTTAGGAGCTCATGTGTAAATGAACGCTCCTCAAATTCTTGTTACCTATTGGGCTTTTGAGATCAGCTCTAACAAGCATAGTGCAAACAACAGCAGTTTAGTTTGTTGCATGCCACTGGGAAATTAAATGTGTCTGCCAAGTTAGTGTCACTTAAAATTTACAGTGACATTTACTGCATTTGACAAAATGTAGGAAAAAGAGGTTCCAATTAACCAGAACTTCAAACACAGCAGATCACACCGTTTGTTTTGGAGGCATGATATTCAGAAAGGTCAGTCTTTCAGCAAGCTAACTTCCACGATTTACAGTGCTTGCTACAGCTAATGAGCACTTTGCTCGGTTACATAATGGGTGCTTTATGCAAAGAAAATCCTGATGTGGTTCTGTAGTTGATGTACGCAGTGAAATCAGTTTTACCCTACAGATATGAACAGAGGAAGTGATGTATAAGAAATCTACTATAATGTACTAGAAAGACAAATGCCAGTTCTGCCCTGGGAACCGACTGTTCAGGAGATGTGTGTGTTCTAGCAGGAAAACAACTGAGGGAGAGAGATTAGGGCAGTTAAGTGCCCTGCGAGGAGTGGCGATCTTTACTTGGAAACAAGGTTGAGGGAATCTGGGCATAGTCTTGTTGGGTCTTGAGAGTAACAGTGAAGGTCCTTGGCAGTTAATTTCATGTCAGGTGAAACAGTCATGTCAGGACTTCTGATCTCAGTGTGAAGAGCTGGAGGACCTCTGTACTCCCACCTCAAATCAACCATCAACAAAAGGAAAAATGTTTGCAATCTTTATGTTTCTGCCTATGCTTGTGAAGCACACAGAGCCTCATGAAATAGGGTGGTGGTTTTGAACTGCAGCATGGTGAAATAGTGCCCTAAAGGCAAGTGGGAATCTAATGCTACTTTCTACACTGTATACTATATGTTGACAAAAGGCTGGAAGGAAAGTGTAGTCTGTGGGTAGATTTATTTTTCATCCGTCTTAAATATTAACATTAATCTGTTACAAATAATATTTCTTCTGTCCAAATTAATGGCAGCTGCTGGTCTTTTAAGTGGTTTCACTTCTGCTTTGGAACTGGTCGTTAATGTTGTTAAGCTATCTGAAAATAGTCAAGCAGAGGTTTTGAAAATGGTAATGGTTTTATACTAAAGGTGTGTTCAGAGAACTCCAACTGTATCAAACTGTTGACTGACACACAGTTTCTGCAACAGAAAACCTTTTATGTTGCATCCAACCGTGCTTATATCTTGTTCTACAACAGTGTTTTGTGTTTTTTTTTTTAACCTACTCTTCTCCAGTTCTTTTTGTTTTGATCAAAACACAGCAGGGGAATGATGGTTGACAAGCCCTAACTCTTGGAGAGATTAACTTTTAACACAGTCCATTTATTTGAATACCTTCGTTCTCAGCAGAGAACTTGGGAATGCCAGTTTGAAAGCAAGAGAAAAATAATTTGATATGCTTCTTAGTTGTTTTAAAACTTTACGTTTTTAAGACGTAAAACACTTACTGAACCATCAACAATTCTTAGTACTGCATTTTGCTTCTACCAACATCAGTAGTTATAACATTAGCTCACTACCTCTGCAGTTTCAGAGAGGTGTCCAGCACTGTCAGTCAAGTACTTCAGTTACGATTTACTTTGCTGTAATCTAGACATATTCTGATCAACAGCATTTTACCTTACCTGCTTTGCCGTGGGTTCCATTTGAGTCAAGGGAAAGTTGGGAATGTAGGAGAAAGTGAGATAAGGAACATTGGAAGAAAGCTTGGACTTTCTGAAGCCATCGGTAGTTTGGTCACAGGCCAGAGCCAGAGAATGATTTTTCACTTTGAGTTAATGGGAGAAACTAAGAAGAACTTGGAATCACATAATTGCAGAATGGCCTGGGTAGAAAAGGATCACAATGATCATCTACTTTCAACCCCTCCGCTATGTGCAGGGTCACCATCCACAAGACCAGGCTGCCCAGAGCCACATCCAGCCTGGCCTTGAATGCCTCCAGGAATGGGGCATCCACAAACTCTCCCTGGGCAACCTGTTACAGTGCATCACCACCATCTGTGTGAAAAACTTCCTCCTAATATCTAACCTAAACCTCCCCTGTCTCAGTTTACAACCATTCCCCCTTCCTATCACTATCCACCCATGAAAACAGTTATGTAAATGGTAGAGGCTGATTTTGTCAGGCTTTTTGTAAGAACAGGTTTCTTGGACACAGTGAGAAAAATACATTCTTGAATTAAATACATCTCTTCTCATACTGAAGTCATAGCAACAAAATGACCTAACTCTCCAGTTTTACTTTTTTTTCTCCTCTTGTAGTTGTTGCTTTAATTTCCTACAATATGTTATTCTTGTTGTTTGGAATCATGGGGAGGAGGGAGAGAGGGGAAACCAACCTGTGTAGAAATTAGCTTTGAGTTATTCCATCTGTGGACTCTTAATTTTGTCATGAAAACAGAGAAGCCTGGCAGGAAGCTAGCTTTTGACTGGCTTCATGTATCCTCTTGTCTGGAACTGGTTAAGAAAGTGTGGCATTTAGAATGAAAGCAAAAGCTTCATTTCTGGAACTCTGAGTGTTTGCCCAATTCTTTGACCATCTGTTTTTGTTGACAGCCACCTCTTTGTGTTGTGCCAAAGTTATTTTGGCTTTTATAATCTGTGTGTGTGTGTATGTGAGTACATGGTGGTGTGGTTGTGTGTGTCTGAATGTAGATCATTAGGGCTTTACTTACGGGGTATGATTGCAGGAGATTGAATGCTTAAAGGCAGTTATTTTGTGAGGAATTGTGAATTATCAGGAGAAATACAATGACTAACCTTGGTCTCTCTTTCTAGTGGGACACTCAAATCCTGTCCATACTACTATCCTCTCCAAAAGCTGTCAGCTTCTGCAGGCATTCCTTATAACTTAAGTTACGTTATAGCAACACTCAGTGTGAAAGTACCTGCTTCAGAAATCACTGTCATGATTAATAGTAGTGATGGAGAGTCCAACATCAGCCTGGATATGGAGAGCACATTATTCCCTTCATTCCCAGAAGCTGGAGCTGGGGCTTATTAGGCAGTAGTATTGTTGAGGTGCTTGGTCACATTAACCTCTCTTGGCTTCACTTGTCTTCCACCCTCGAAGTCAGAATATAATTATTTTCCAACTGAATCCTCCATAAGCTAATACACCTATTACCAGTATATATCAGTGATCCAGGAGAGAAGATGAGATTCAGAACCCCATCACAGAATTACAAAAGCATTATGAAATATGATCTCAAAATCTAGTGCGTGACATTTGTGTTTCTTGATCATGCTTGTGTTTCTATACTGGCATTTGTTCTACACTGTTATAAAGCTACAGCTTCTCCTTCTGTTTCTATTCTGAAAGGGAGATTGAGGTAAAAGAGAATTATGTGCTGCTTTCTAGACTTTGTTTTCCTAGCAGTGCCTTCAAAACTCCTGCCTGGCATGAGAGTAGGCCAGAATAACGTGTATAGCCCATGACAGCAGCAAAATGAGGCTAACAAATATCCTACTGAGGATGCGGTTTGACAGCTTCATCCATCCAGCTGAATTTGCATTGTGAGTATGAAATAGCTGCGTGTCATGGGCCACTGCCATTGCACACAGTCATTTATTTAATAACTCAGTGCACAGACATTAAAGGGGAGCCACGCAACACTTCATTTTGTTGAAGACAAATAAGAAAGCTAGAGATGCCAGCATTTAGAAAAGTCGGGGTTGCACTGTTTCATCACCATACTTTTAATGTTCAGTCAGGCAGTTCTTCAGGTGTGAAATGGATCAAATTTTTATTAATAAAGGTGAAGGCATGGGCTGTGGTATGTCACAGGCTGTTTCCCCATGTTGTTTTCCTTCAGGCTGAATATGAAGGTAGGCTTTGAAAAAGATCAGCTTATCCCTTTGCAGTACAAAGTGCCATAGTTACGCAATTGGCGCTAGATGTTTTTTGGCACCATGTGAATCAGAAAGGTACACCTGCTCAAAATCCTGACAATACTGTTATTTTTCTCTGGAGCATTGCTCCTTCACACTGACTCTTGGCATTTGGTCAAGATTTTGCAGAAGTACCAAGAACTGTGATTCCATCCTTAAAAGGGCTAATTTAAAATGATGTGGAGTGCCTAGAAATCAAGCTTCCTACATATTTTTCTGAATAGAAGAATGGAGAGATAAGAACACCTGAAATTGGTAGCTGCTTCTGGTCATCTATTTGCAAATATATAAGAGAATATTACTCATTTTCAACTTATTTTCAGGAATTACCCTCAACTTGGGGATTTTGTGTTTTCCAGCATGCTGCTCTTACATACATAGTTGTAGTATATTCAGTTGCTATCCTAGATAAGCTCCTATGATTCTAGCTTAGGGATTTCCATGTGAAAAATGAAGCATCCTGCTTCAGCGTGATTTGTTTATTTGTACAAACCCTCCCAGTGTTAGTGCACTTCTAAACCAACAGGTCCATTAATTCATAAACAAAACTGAAATTATGAGAGTCTCCACTGAGTTTTGGGGGGCAGAATATAATGCCAGGCAAAGGTAACTAGAAGTTCTGTTTTATGCTTTGAGAAATATAAGTCAAGTTTTTAAACAACACAATCTATACGGCGGACTCCTAAATCCTGTGCAGGTACTTAGTTTTGTTTTCTGCAGTGAGTCAAGGACTCAAACTATTCTCATCAGTGGGAGCCTAATTCTAACAGCACTGAAAAGATTTTAAGCTGAGAGTAAGTCATCAGACAAACTGGAAAGGAACACCAACAGTTGTCACTCGCCTTTAGCATCAGCAGTGCTAAAGCTTTTTGAGTGCTTTCCTCACAGCCAGGCCAGTTTTAAACCTTCAGTTCTTATTTTCAGAATTCGACTGTATGGCTGAAACCATCCCCTGGGTTGCTTTGCTAAATGGCACATAGGAATAAAAGGTCTTTTTGATTGAAGCACAGGAAGAATTTTTGTTCTCGGAGGCCTGTAGAAAAAGTAATTTCATAAACAGAAAAATAAGTGCAGAGACTGCAGAGAAAAGAAGATCCAAAAGGGGGCTGTTTTGTTGTGTTAATTGTTGCCAAAGCAAAGAAAAATGTGTAAAAAAAAAATATACAAGTTTAAAAAAATAATTGGTTACTTATGACTGGTTTATACTTGAAATATTTAAGGAATAAGAAAAGCATGTTCTCCAGCTCCTGAAACATCTACTGTACCCAAGTAACTATGCTAACTATCTGTTGGTGTAAGTGGATGCCACCTCATGGATTTCAGTGGCATATCATCTCTTTAAACAAGCAGAGAGAGTGGAAGGCATTTGACGCAAACAGAAGAATATACTTGGCTGTATATAGCTCTGTGTACCATTGACATGGAAGGCATTGACTTTAGGCCAGTGCGTGTTTGGTCAGCCAGGTGATAGGGAAGCTCAAAACAATCTGAAAGCATGAGGATGTGACAAGCTATTCAAGAAGCAATTCACCGTAATTTATTTAAAGCAAAGTGAAGACCCTGTGAAAAGTTCTCATTTCAATAATAGATGATTCATTCTGCACTGTTTGTCTACAGATTTCTTCTGAGATCTCTAAATCAGAGTAGTGCAAAGGGTAAGAGCTAGTTAGGTGGGAGAGCAATTAGTGTTCTTAAGTATTTGTCCAGTGGAACCCTTTAATGCTTCTTGTGAGGATCTTTAATTTCAGATTGCCATCACTTCTGAAGATCTCAGCACTCAATGCTGTAAGCTGTAAATGAACCCAGAGCTGTTGTTCTAAACCTATTTGGAATGGGGAAGCTGTAAGAGGCTGCTTTTCCTGCTGCACTTGATCCAAGTGCTGCAGTTGCATTTCTTCATCTCTGCTCTCACTGCTAGCTGACCAGCTGTGGCCATACAGGCAGTGAAACCCGGCTTCCTTGCACCTGCACATCTGACTCCAGTAGATTTGTGTGATGCAGCACTGTAGGTCTCAGATGTTAAGATTTTCTTTCAGCACCATTTGAATGTATGCAGCTTCCTGTATATGAACAAGGATGGAAAGGTGTATGGTGTACAGTATGGCTGTCCAACCTTCAGGCTTGCCTGTACCACAATGAATGAAGAGGAATTGTCTTGGGCTGCTATAAAATAGGTAGGTCGCCCTAAAAGCAACGCCTCCTATTTATATACATGGAAACTTCAGCAGGTACAATGAGTACAATAATACTGTTTTTACACTGTTTTAACACTACTTTTCAATGTAGTCACCATCATTAGCTCTGAATTTTCATGAGTGGTGAACAGGAGCCTATGTGCTGCACTCTGCACCATCAGAGGTGATCCACTTCTGAAATGCACCACCCACCACCTCCCTGTGCTCACATCCACTGCTTGGTCTCCATAAATGTTCAACAGGTGTTGATAATGTCAGTGGGTGCTATTATACTGTAGCAATATTGCCAACTCAATACTACTTTACCATCCTGAGGAAAACTGCATACAGGGATTTGGGCTTCAATTCGAGCAGTTTTGTTCTCTTGAGTATGAAAACACCTTGTGGGTCAGTGCTTTGGAGTGTCCACAGGCCCAGAAAGATGAAGGGTATTTTGGTTGAAGTGATACTCAGCAAGCAGAGTTGCATCAGCATTTCTGTGCTGGGAACAGTCTGGAAATTATCAGACTCGATGTGACTGGGTTGTCATGGAGCTAACAGTCTGTGTTTGGAAGTACTTGTTGTGAAACCCTGAGCTGCTTCTTCTAGCCTGTGCTACAGGACCAAGTGGTTTGGTGTAGTTTTTTTTTTTTTTTCATTGCTTGGGAACTGTTACACACAATTCCGAGATGAGTTTTGAGGTGAACTGTGAGAGTCTCAGCAGATTTGCACCAAAGGTTTGCCCATCCTAGAGGATCCCCTTCCATTGGACCGAACTTCAGAGGTGTTGGTTTGTTGTTTGTTTGCTCTTCCCCTGGGATCTGTCAGCTGCAGGGAATCATTGTCCTGAGGGGAGGTGTCAGACATTCTGCTCATTTAGGATTTGCTTGCAGAAAAGACCGTTCTGAACCTGCGAGGTGATTGTGGTAGGATCACAGCGGTGTCTTGTTTCTTATTTTTTGCAAGCAACTTCAGAACTGCAAATCCAAACCTTCGCTTCTTCCAAAAGGAACGGAATTACACCAGTGTGTGAAGAGCTTCCCAGGTTTGATGGGAGTTTAACACGGATATCTACCTGTACCTTACTCTGTATTTGTGAAGATGTCTGTTTCTCACTTGTGCTCAACTTGGATCTCGTTCTTGAATTTCTGGGTAACTTTTCAACTAGGTTGAGGAGGGAAGTTGTGGCAGGTCTACCTACAGCTCAGTTCTTGGATTTGCAGAGCACTTACCTAAACAATGCAACGCATTCACACGTGTGAGTAGCTCGTTAATTTGGATGGGCCCGTAATGACCTCGTGGTGCCTCCAGCTGAGCAGAGCAAAACACGCAGGAGAAGCTGGCTGGGGTGGGATAAGGCTTCTTAAGTTAGACAAGAACAGAAGTAAAAGAGTTTCTATGAGGACTGGTGATACCAAAAGACGAAGGCTATGGTTTTGCTTGAACTTTAATGAAGAATTCTCTGCTTATTGTGATATATTAGAAGTACTTGTAATTGGTAACAGAAAGCAAATGGAGCTTGAGGAAGATGGTAAGCTTTGGACCTGCGTGCAAGGCATCTGGTGGTGAACAACCTCATCTTCCAGGTAATGTGGTTTGGTTTTGTTCTACTTCTTTTCAACAAAAAAACTATACTTATTTACATCGGTATGACGCTGTGTAATGTGCCGTTGATGTGAATGCGATTTCCTCATTGGTCTCAAGGAGTTAAAACAGTTCGGCTGCACAGTGCTTGCAATGATTTTGTTAAAATAATAAGAAGAAAAGCAACAAAAAGCACACACACACAAAAATCCAAACAAAACAGCTCTTGCAAAACAGAGGAATAATTAAGAAGGCGGTTAAATAGAAACAATCTAAATTACTTGATTAGTTCTTGCTCTTTTTTTCTATCATTTGTTGTAGATAAGTATAGGTAGAACTGATACACAACGTGTTCATGCTCCACATCACTTAGATCCATCTGTAAATGTAGAGCTGTTGCCACACATCCATTCTATATGCTGCGTATTTTGCAAACAGCTACACCTACACACAGCCAGCACGAGGCATTAGGGCTTTGATTTCCAGGCTGCTGTATGTACGTGGAGCCTGCAAGCTGTGAAACGGCAGTCATTCCAAACCTGACTCAACTACTTTGGCTGAGTGTTAGCAATAGGAAAGCACTGTCGAGGTGGGGGGAGAAGAGGTGGCTGCTCTTTATTTCGGAATGGAGTCCTTAATGACAACGATTTTATGAAGTTGCAAGTCAAGTGATAGTAAAAACGGCAGTAAGGGGCTTTTGCTGTGTGTGGGTGCGTACATGTGGATGAAGGCTACTTGGAAAATTCATCTCTCTCCATCTATGCTGTATCTGAGTTTTTGTCTGGGTTCATTATTGTCTTTTTTTTTCTTTTCTCCCTCGTGATGTGTTGTAAGAATAAGCGTGTTTTCTCCATCCTCCCTCCCTCCCTCTCTTCATCCCTCCTTCCACCCCCCCCCCCCCCCAAGCTGTAGGGCCAGAAGGTGGGGTGGTACCTCAGGATAATGGTAGCAGAAGGCGAAGGAGGCAGACAGCTGGCAAGTTCTGCCCCAATATGCTTCTCTGAAAGAGGCAAGGAAAATGCAGAAGATGTGATGCCTGAATGGCTCACTTTGCAGCAAAAGGGAAGATTAAAAGTAAAATTAGTTAACATCTTGCTCATTTCAAACTGCCACACGCCAGCTTTTTGCTCCATGCCTCCCCCCCACCCTTTGCATTTATTTTTGAAGGGAAGGAGGGAAGAGGCAGAGAATCTTGGGGTTGTGTAGAAATCCATGTACTAAGCAGCACTTGTAGGACTGAGCACTCCAGGTAGTCTTCCTATTAGCTCTATCAGTCATCTTTATGAGACTGCCTGTTAGCTGCTGTTACCTAGTCAGCTGCGTTCCTCTGTGAGAAGCTTTTATTTGCTGTAGTAAGACAATGTTAAAGAAATGACTGAAGGTCTGGGGTAGGAAAAGAGGCTGAAGTAATTGGAGTTGCTCAGCCAGGAAGGGGAGCAAATCAGGGGTTGGTATAGGCACACTTAGGGTCACCTAAGACCTTATGGAGCTCTTGTCTAAGGGAGATCCTATTGCTGTCCTCCTTGATGTGGAAGAAATGGAAGTAGTGGCTGGTCCTTCAAGTATGTTAACCCCAGTTGTGGCCATTTCAACCATGGGAGCTTTCCCAGGCAGTGGTAATGGTCCTTGTTAATAGCTCTAGATACTCTGAATTGCTACTTATGTGGCCAGTTGCTTTTTGAACAAACTTGTATCATCTGCAGTGCTACACAGAAATGGGGTTTGCTGCTCTTCTATGTATTGTGAGAAAGAGGTTGGCATGCACATAGATTGCAGGCCTTGAAATAAGGGCTTGCAGCAGAAGAGCTGAGTCATGGCCTGAGCCAGTGATTGAACACCTGGTGTGAAGGCAGGGCCCACCCAGGGGAACTCAGGTGCATGTAATCAACAAGGGTGACTGGAAAGGATGGAGCCTTCCAGAAGGATATATCCCTTCCCAACCCTCATTTAAGGGTTGGCAGTGGAGGCAAGGGGACCTTGCTGGAGATCTCTGCCTACCTGGGGCTTTCCAAAGGTAAGCAAATTTTCTTGCTTTGTTTCTGCACCCACAGCTGCTGCATTTGGGCTCATTCTCATTTGCTGCAGCTTAGGAGTTTGCTGCCCTGCCATTATTGCTTTGTTTTCCATCACACTGTGGTGCTACAGGGCTAAGTGCTGTGGTTGAGAAGCACCATGTTCTCATAATTTGGCAATTTTATTTATTTACTTATGTATTTAGCACTTAGAACTCAAATGCCTTAGGCTATGTCCCTGAGTTAATTTAACTGGTTCTAGTCAACTATTTCACCACTGCTTTTAAGGCCTTCCAGCTCGCTTTGTGATGACTATGCAATTATGTCAAAGGTTTTTGCAAGTAGTGGCTTCTTTCTGCAGTGATGGTGGTGGTTGTGACATCAGGGTGAGTAGAAGGAAAGCTGGTCTCAGATGGCTGTTACATGTGGCAGAGGTGCTTTTGGAGGGCCTAGTGGTTTGGTTATCTGTGTTTCTTCACTATGAACTCATTCTATCTTGTTTTTTTTTCTCCCCTTCCTGTTCCTATGAAATTCCTATGGAGCCTGCTTTACATCATATATTTTCCTGTGTACCTCTAATGAGGTGGGGAAAAATACCACCACGTTAATGATGGAAAGTTATTTAGTGCTGCATGGAGTTAATTGCTTCTAATCACTGCTTACATCCATCTGGTTTTATGGTAGACAACAAACCTCTTCATTGGATTTGCTCATTAGACATACTGTAAATCACAGCGATGCTCTGGCATTTTGCATATTGTGCTCCCATTAGTTGGGCTGCATTACTGTAGAGCTGGGAACAAAGTATGTTAGGTACTGGGAAGTGGATGGATTTCAGTCTCTGCTTGGGGGCACACCAGGGATTGTCTCTTTTAGGTTGCCTTGAGGTTGAAAAGCATGCAGAAAAGCTGCCAAACAGCCACGGTTAAGAATTCACAGGGGCACCTCAGTAGCATGTTTTTCTAGCTCAGAAACTGAGGATATTTTCTGCTTGGGTCAAAACTAGATGTCATTGATCCTGGGTTGAGGAACAGCGTAATAAAATGGCATGAGTTTGTCATCACAGAAACATTAAGGTTGGAAAATACCTCTGAGATCATCTAGACTGACCACCAACTCATTCCCACTATGCCTACGTCCCTGTGTGCCACATCTCCGTAGTTCTTGAACACATTCAGAGACAGTGACTCCCACACTTCTCGGTCCAGCCTGTGCCAATGTTTCATCGCTTTTCCTAAGAATAATTTTTTCCTAATATCCAACCAGAACCTCCCATGGCACAGCTTAAAGCCGTTACCTTACAAAGCTGTTATCTTTACAAAGGAAATACAGGCTCCATTTAAAACCTGAAATAGACCTAATGCCAGCTCTGTTTCTTTTATTCTAAATAGTCCCCTGTTGCCTTATTAGTTGTCTCTGGCTGTGTCCAGGACTAGATAATTCATGAGGAGAGAGGTAAGGAGTGTTCGAGTTCTGATGGGTAGTTTGCTCAAGGGCAAGCTGCTGGTTAGTTCTTTTCTGCCATTTTATTTGGTGTTAGGAGTCTTCAAACATTTTCAACCCTGTACTGTTTTATTCTAATAGCTTAAATGGAGTGAGGGGCTACGTTCTTCCTTCATACAGTAGGTGTATTACTTTGAGATCTTTCTTCCTATTTAAAATGGGTAGAAAATCAGTGGAAAAAACAGACTTGTCAGTGGATAAAGGAATCCTGAAAGGACCTGCTGTGCTGTAAGGCCATGCTGGCAAGGATGGAGGGTGCTTTGCTTTGGTGTAGGATGCTCTTGGTGCACAGGGCAGGAAGGCCTCTCAGGACAGCTTGGGGCTTCTCATATGTCAGTAATATTTTGAGTGAGGATTTACAAGTCAGCTTGGTGTGTAAGAAGAAATGGTGTTACTCTTCAGTTTGATTTTGAATTGCTTTAAAATGGAAAAGGTTTTCCCTGGTAGATCTCACCCAAGAGGATGAGATATCCAGGAAGAATGTGAAATGCAACTGAAATCACTGCAGACAATGCAGTACTTCAGTGGCTTCTCTTCATAGTATAGGAGGATTTCTTGTTAATGAGTTCAGTCTCCTGCTGCATAGTGGAGTCATTTTTAGATTATAATGAAGTCTGCATGGGATCCGTTCTGTTCTGAGTGTTGTACTGGTTCTGTTAGCTATTTTCACATTCACTTTTGTACACAGAACTTGTGAGGTGCTACTGGAACATGCAGCAGCAGCTTTGGTGTTTGGAGCTCTGTAATAAGTGGTAGCCAGATGAGTTGTATGATGATCTATCATTGCTGTTATACTTGCAATGAGCCATGTTAATTTCTTGGATATGAGGCGCACTTGATACTATGGAAATCTTGCTTGGAGGCCAGCATTTGCTTTCCTTCTTAAAGGGAGCTGTTACAGTAGGCAGAAACAGTGCCATGTTTCTTATCCCTTCCCCTTTTTCTTCCTTTCATCTGCAGCTGCATGTCTTTTATCAGGAGCTTTTATGTTCTGTGCACTGTGTTGAGTGCCTGTTGTGACAGGAGCTTTTTTGCCATCAGGCATAGGAATGCTGATTTGGGTGCCATGATAACTGCAATTTCTACCTGAAAGCACAACCATTTGTCCTGTTGGCATCTCCCTGGGGTACTCTGTTCTGAAAGAGAAAAATGGATAATAAAACTCACCACAAATGGCCTACTTCAATTTTTTACAAAATAAGCAAGCAGGATATTAAGAAGGATATTTTCTTCCTGATGTCTTTATAAAAAATCAATGGCGGTTATAAGAGGTTTCAGCTCCTCTTTTTCAAGCCAATCATAAATAATTCCCTAGAGAAGCTACCTTGCACAGCTTTAGAGGGGCATTGTCATCCACTAATCATGGCAGCTCTGCCAAACTGTGTCTGGTGCAGTGTGATGGATGGGTGTGATTTGATGAATGGCATATGCCTGGGCATGCTATTAGAGTGTATTCACTTCAGGAAGATTAATGGTTTCAGGTTGTGCTGGCATCTTTCAGGACTCAATGTTTTAGGTTTATCTATCCATCTTCCACACATCAACAATAGCATTGTGTGCTCAAGTCAAAAAACATAAGGGTAAATTAATATTTCCTTATAGATAGATGGAGGCTTTGACTGACTTGTGTAGCTCCTGTTACCAGTACATTTTGGCTTCCAGCAGAGAAGGCAAAGAAGCCTACAGAAGCATTAGTCTCAGATGAACTCCTCTGCAAGGTTCCTAGTTACTGGATTTTTGTTCTTAAACACCTGTACTCTCAGCCTTCTGCTATCCCAGCACTTGCAGTAGGTGGCAGCCACAAACATGCAAAACTAGGAGTCCAGCACTGTGGAAGTGCTTAGGCTGGTTAATAAGGGCTGGGAAAAAATGTGAAATGTAGCATTTGGTTTTTTTTGGGGTTCTTTAATCTTCAGGTTTTCAAAGCTTTTAAGAAACCAACACTAGGAGATTGGTTAACTTGGTCATTTTTAAAATGCCAGTTGGAATTGTTGGATGGTCCCACCATTCTAGAAGCTGATGTATGCAGTGAAATAGTAGCTAGCGTTAAGACTCAGCACTGAGGACCTGAGTCTTCAGTGCTGACTGGAGGTACTGAGAACACTGCTGGTTCCTTTCAGGTGGAAATGGAGCATTTTGACAAGGGTTGGAGCAGAGTGGAGAAGTACAGTGGAAACTGAAAGATGGGGAGACAAACGCATGATAATAGAAATATATTTTTATACAGAAACAAACAAATGAGAAGCAGAGAGAGCTGAAGGCAAGGCAGGCAGAACGTGCTGCGTGGATAATGGCAAGTGAAAAAGCTAATCTGATCACTGACTGGCAGCGGTTCCCAGGGGAGCACAGAGATCAGGCAGTGACCAGTCATTGTATTCCATACCCTTTGTGATCCTGTGTATATCTTCAGTAATTGATTAACAGGGTTTGTGGTAGGCTTAGTTCTGCTTGCACCAAATACGAGGCTTTCTCTCGTATACTGGCACAGAGTGGTTATAAGACCAGCCATAGGAAAAATCCTCTCTTTGAGTACTGAAACTTTTCATATGCCATTATGTTTTGGAAAATCAGCTACCTAGTTGCTTGATTAGGAAACAAGTTCTTACAAAAGTCCCTGTATGCTTAATGATCGAGTTTGTATATTGATAGGGGAGACAGTATAAAGTTGGGACATCAGAGGTTTGCAAATAATGCTGTGGCTTCTCAGTCTTGACTTTTTTTCTTTTGCCTGGCCAAGCTCATTCTCCCAGCCAAAATCACTCAATATTAGCATCCCACCCGGGTTGCTGGAGTTAGCAAAGCTCTGGAGTTTCATTTTTTTTCTGCCCGCCTGTCGAGCAGTCTGGACTCTTGGAGTGAATTCTTCTGCTTCTGTATGCAGGGTTTCTGAGAGACCGCCTGCACTGATGTGATGTCCCCGTCCCCTGCTCCTATTACATAGGCATTCAGTTTAATAATTGTGTGAGGATGGCAGACCTGCTGCCAAAGCCCCGCGCATCCAAAGTCATTTGGTGAAGGAGTCCATTATGATCATGGCTCGCAGTGATAAATTCCCTGTGATGGTAGCAGCTCACAGCAGCCTCCTCTCATAATGGCATTCTGCTCTTGTTGGCAGGGATCCCTGGGCAGGAGGCACTACCCTGAAATAGTGGAAATGATGATGAGAACAACAATAGCTAGACAAGTCTGGGTGATAGGAAAATTAGGGAGGAATTCTAATAAATTCTTACTTAGGATCACTGCATATAAAGGAGTTTGCTAAAGAGTTGCTGAACAGGGGCCTTGATGTCAATGGACTAACCAAAGAGGGAGAATTAACCCCTCTTTGTGGATGTGTATGTTGACAGCCTGTAAACTCTGTTTTCTGATTTTCTTCCCTTTTCTGTTCTGCATTCCTTTTACTTTGGGTTTCTTAGTTGCTTTCTGAGAGCCCCAAGGCAGATCCTCCTGTTTGTCTCAGTGGGAACCCTTTTGTCCAAGTGAATAAACTTTAAGAGAAGAGTGGGAGAGTTGGTGTTCTGTGTTTTGTTTATGCTTTTTGGTGTAATTGGCATGAAGAGGGTAGAGGTGTATTTCTGGCATGAGGGTACAAGCAAGTTTGTGGAAAGTCGGTTAAAGAGATATTACACATCAGAAGCAATTAACTAGAGAATAGATGGAGGAAGGCTTTACACGCATACTGTAATAATTGATGGAGACCTCACTTTTCTTTGTCTCTCTCTTTATCTCATTAAGCCAGTCAAATTGGCTCAGACTCTAGGACAGTAATCTGTTCAAATCTGTGTCGCCAGTTTTCCTGTTTACAGACAAATGAACACGTAGATCACAGTAAGGCAAATAAATATGCAGCTTTAATTGTCAGGAAATGGTTAATACTGATGAACTTGTTAGATATCAGTCGTTTTGTAGGGTGTTATGCAGTCTGTTTGCTGATTATTAATTTTTAATTGGCTGCTTATCTGTTTGTACCTCCTAAGTGGTGAGGAGCCCTTGCCACAGACCTGGACCCTAGGCTGCAAAGTGCTGCTAAAAGGGCAGCCACACTGCTGCCGCACCGCCAGTCTGGAGTAGTTGACATGGGGGAAGTGAGAGTCAGTGGCTGCTTGCACTAACCTGCGCCTGCACCAGCCTTAGAAAAAGTAATTTGATTCAGTGAAGAGAACAGCTCAGTTCCTTGCTGCCTTTTCTCTGCAGGCTTGTCACTTGGTCTCTGTGCCAAGCACAAGAGAGATGGAAGAATTAATCATCTCATCAGCTACTTTGTGTGTCTTAAAAATTATTCTGTGCGTGGCTGCAGAGCAGAGAGGACATGCTTTTTTGCTAACTAGTTTATTAAGTGAGGATTTTCTTTTTCATGGGGTTATTTGCTAGTCCCTTGCTCCTTTTGTCACTTGCCCTTGGCTGTGGTATAACCATGAAACGTTTACTGCAAAGCCATGAAGAATCCATATGTCCGTTTGATCTGTTAGGCCACAAAGAAGCCAGGGCTTGTGGGGTAGCATAAGGATATCTGAAGGTGACACATGCTGTCATTTGATGAACAGAGATACAGAAGGGGATTCTGGCAGCCACTACCTTGGCCTTGACAACTTGTGATGGTGACCAGGTGGGGTGTGTTATCTTAATAGTCTGGAGCTCTTGTGAATTATTTGCTGATAGATGTAAACAGCTGTTATTCTTGGTAATGGAAAGCAATTAGAAACATCTGTACTCTTGGCGATGAGTAATGCCTCCCATCTTCACTGCTCCCAAGTGCCAATTGGAAATAACTACATCATCAGAATGGGGCTGGCAATTCTACACTGCATTACGGACTGATGATTAGTACTGAGCTGTGAAGAACAAGAGGTGAAGTACACGAGCTCATACCTGTGTTTGCTTGTTTGTTTGCTTCCTCTTTTGGAAAAAGTAGAGGAAATTTTGTTTTCTCTGTAAAGGGGAACAAGGCTCTTTGTACTACTCTGTCAATCCACAGGTGACTTGATTTCTGAGCAGCCTTGAATTGGTTGGTCTTTTGGAGCTGTAAGTCAAGACTAAGGCATGATGGAATGCTGTAGCTCCTATCCAGCTTGTTCTGGTTAAACTGTATGTCCACCAGATGCCTCAGCAGAGTGAGTATGTCTGGATTTCAGGGGCTTGCCCACAGCTGAGGTGAAAATGTTGATTTGATTGTGCTCAAATTTCTTGTAGGACCAACAAAGAAAAGTAAATGGGAAGATGTGCAGTGGCAGGGTGTGACAGTTCTGGGTAAGCTATGATAGACAGGGACTGTGTCACCTGCTTGTTTAAAGGGAAAGAAAGCTTATCTAGCTTGTTTTCAGGTGCTAAGTGGCTATACAAATCCACATGCAAGGGAAGAAGCAAACATGGGTTTGTTTTTCTGTAATGGTAAAAGCAAGTACAGGACTTGAAAGGTATTCTGTTCCTTCTCCAAATACTGCAGACTTGATGTTTCTGGATGTTCATTATGTATTTTAACTATTTTCCCCTTTAGAATTAAGGGCTAGCTTGTAGTTTCATGTGAGGAATTACAGATCTTCATCTGGAAGAGCATTATAACATGTGGTCTGTGGACTGAGATGTGTGGCCTTTAGGAATCCTCATTATCAAGGGCATTATAGAGAATTTGCTTGTGTTAGGTGCTACAGCACTGTGTAATAGTATGGCTGAAACTGAAGACTTAAAAGATTAATTTTGAGTTGGAATATTAAAAATTAAATAGAATGTTTTAGCATAATGACATAACTTTAAATCAACTAAAATGGCATTAATAATAATCATGTTAAGTCTTTTCATTAGAATAAGAAATGTAACGCTAAATTATTAAGTGATCAAATTTATGAGGCATGAGTTAGTAAAGATTTTTTACCAGTGTAAATCATGTGACGTGACTTCTGTCCAGCAACTACTGTGGATCAGCAACTGTGTTAAGCTCTGGAGGGCATGAATAATACAAACACATTGGTGTTGTGACCATTGCCAGAATACAGCTGTTTGTGCTCAAGTGGGCTATGCCTCACAGCTGTTCTGTCAGCTCTTGCTGGTGAAGGTGATGTCAGAAGTTGAATTATATAAGGTTAGAACTCTCCTGCACTTCAACAGGTGTTTGTGTGTGAAGCTTAATATTTGTTGAAAGGCCTTGGATGGTAACTGGTGAGGTCCTTCTAAATACCACTGGAGCACTTGCAGCAGCTGTCTTGCTAGTATTAAGCCATTTTTACCTTAAATTTCCTACACTGAATTCTGTCACTGACTTTAGTGGCTGAGTATAGAACAAGTGTACAGGAGTTTAGGTTTTGCTGCTCAGAAATGACTTGAGACATGGCTTTAAAAGGTGCCCTTCTTTCCTCTGACAGTAAGTTGTCTGAGTGACTTTTCCAAGCCAGTTCTATGCATCTCTGTCTCTCAGGACTTGTTGAGTCAGAATCTAGCAACTCAGTTATTTCCAGCAATTTCTATGCAAGAACAACATGGTGTTATATATCCTTCTTGTAACTTTATGTGCAACTATAAATGATTCCTTAAACATCATTATTGTTTAAAACCATTTGCACTAGAAGAATTTAGAAGTTGATGTTGGGTAGCCCTTGCCTGAACTTTGCACATCTGGAAATGTTAAATGTTAAAATTTATATATATATATATATATACACACACACATATATTGGAAACGTATATTTTTATTATATATATATTTGGAAACATTAGTGTAGATGAAAGTCTTTCCAACAGGCAGCTGAAGAGGTGGCTCATATTTACTTGTCAACAGAGCAGTAGGCTACTTTTCCTTTTCTTGGGTCATTCTCATGGGCTGTGTGGGTAAATTCTTCTGCACACACCCAGAAATGAGGGAAAGCAGAGAAGTAATTACAGATAAGGCAGAAAATGTGTGATAAAATTCTGTTGAGACCTTTCTTTGATTGGTTTCAGGAGTAAGTTTGGGTGCCAGAACAATAGTTAATATGTTGTAAGAAGGTTGGTATTGTTTTATGGCTTTAAGGGAGAGCTGTGGTGTTGAAACATGGGGTACTGGCAAAATTCAGAAGTATAGAATACAGAACTACAAGTATAGATGTTAGAACATAGTGTTATTGAGTGGCATTAGCTGATGTCTTGATTGACATACAGAGATTTAAAGGACGCACTGAAATGGTGGAAGGATATAGAGGCATTTATGAGTATAATATGAGTTTTTCACACTTTCTGGAGTGTGATGGAGTGAAAATATGGATGAAGCAAAGCTGGATGCTCCAGATCCTGATGAAGGGACCAGAAGGTGTTATTTTAGCTTTGGTGGAAAGGACTATTCATCTTCTGAAAGAAGAAAACCTTAAGATTTTCTACTCCTATGATGCCTTAAAGGTAGGTAGGGGCTTTCTGGCTTTTATCCTGGACATGTTACCAAGGATCTCTCTACTTTACAGAGGGAGCTAACAAAATGAGTTTGTTTCATGTCAGTGTTTCCTAAGTAAGCATCCCTTCCCATGGAAAAAGATGAAGCGTTGTTGTGCCTTTGGGCATTTCAGAGCAGCAACCTGTTAATATTCTGGTACTCGTCCACAAAGTGCCTTGGGTGATGATGTCAGTGTGAAGTGATGTGCATTAGTGAAGTGATGTTTGAGGGAAGAGCACCACTTTACTAAATCAGTTCAGCTATCCCAAATATTGTTTTTTGATCAGTGCTACTGTGGTAGCCAGTGAAGTACCTGCAGCTGGATGAAGGATTACGATGATCTCTGATTGCTGTATTTTACTTTACAGATGTCATAAAAAGACATCCGTCAAACCTATTCATTCCTCCAATGCTGCTTTTCCAGATGGGAATTACAGTGCAAGATTCAGAGAAATCTGCTTCTATCTTACTTAGCAGAAAAGAATATTACAGTAACCTTTTCTAATCCTTTCATTTCAGGTTTGATTTACCTGCTATACTTTGATCAGAAATCTCTGTAGTTTTACAGGATTAGATATTTTTTCATGTCCAGTTCTGGAATGACTGTAGTTTATAAGATGTTCTATGATTATTATATTTTGAAATCTAGGATTAACCTGTGATTCTTGATTAAAAAGATACTGTATGGAGATTGGGTGGGTGTTTAAAGTCATCTAGCTGTGTGTGCCTCTCCTTGCTTGGAAGAATGATAAAAATGAAGTGATTTCCCTTGCAGTATCCTAACAGAACAGAGAAACTGAGAAATACAAAATGTATTTATTATTGTTTCTGATTCATAGCACACAAATTCTATTCACTAAGAATGTTTCCTTTTAAACTGCTTGATAGTAAACAGATTCTTATTGATTCTCTTTGAATATCATAAGGCAGCAATACTGAATCAACTTGTAAATATAGTTTTGTTGAGGTTGGGAGCTGCCTTGAGTTTTACTGTATCCATTATGGAGTAGAAAACTCTTGGTAAAGGTCTGAGCTTCATCACAAGAACAATGAGAGATTCAGTCTTGTTCAGAGTGGACTTCTTTGTAACCAGAACAAAGGCCAGCCCTGCCTTCAAAGTCAAACCATTGCTTAGCTGTAAGAAAGCTGAAATCGTAGAATCATAGAATCACCAAGGTTGGAAAAGACCTAAAAGATCATCCAGTCCAACCGTTCACCTATTACTAATAGCTGCCACTAAACCATGTCCCTCAACACAACATCCAGTCTTTCCTTGAACACCCCCAAGGTTGGTGACAAATATGTGGTGGCTGGCTCTTTGAGAAGATTGGTAATGATGTACAGCTTTCCCTTAATGACATACATCTCAAAGACATTGGATAGTGCTGTCAACCACACATTAAATTTCTTCTTGTGGAAGCTGAAACATAGAACCACTGACACTGGAAAAGACCACTAAATCACTTAGTCCAACTGGCAAGGGAAATTGGAAGGAGTTTTTCCATGTTGTGGGGAAAAGATCCCATGAAATATATGAGAACAGAATGGAAACTGATGGGCATCTCGCAGCTGTGCGATGTATCAAATGGTGTAGTCCTGGCTGTATTGGAGGCTCTCTGTGCAAAATAAGGCCAGAATTTCCAAATGGTAATAATGAAGCAGTTTAGCCGTCTTGCTTAGGAAATCACTATCAGTATTATATGCTCTCAGGAAAGATTAGCAAAGCTGAGGAATCTCCAGGTTGATAAATAGGAAGATTAGGAAGGAACAGTGGGAAAGCTACTTAGTACTCAAGTCTTTGCCTTGAGAGCCAAAAGAAAAGCTTTTAACTAAGCGCATTTGGAATGAACAAGGCTGAATTGCAAGAAAGGATGGCATAAGGAGAGAAGATGACAGCTGGAACCCAAAGGAGCTTTTAGTTGCTTCTATTTGCTCTTGATGGGAACTTAACAGGAAATAATACCGGGAAGAGACAGCTAGTGGGGCTCTGTAATTTGGACTGCTTTTGTAAGTGAGATGATGTGGTAGCTTATGATTCCATGGCAGAAGGCTACTGTAGCTTATGAATCCATGGCAGAAAGCTATAGTAGCTAGAAGAAGAGATTAAACCTTTGAGGTAACCATACTCATGCTATGCTATTAACTGTGGGTAGCAAATCATGCAGTGTCATAGATTTGGCAAGAGAAGTGTTCGTTTGTGATTTCTTAGTCATTGATGACTTGAAACACTGCTCAAGTCTAATGAAGTCTATAGAAGGCTCTGTACCATGATCTGAACTCTGCAGAAGCAACAACACAGACAGTGTTGGCAGAAATGCAAGCAGAGACTTAAAACATGATGTTATCAACTGCTTGTAGCATGGGAACACAATATTGATCAAGTTTTTTGCTTAGTGTTGCACAGGAAGTACTGTAAAGAAATTGAGTGTTCAGAATTGCCAGAAACTTGTCCTTTGTACTGGAATATGTGTGCATATAAAAGCTGCTTTGTGACAGGCAGTAAGGCAGCTTACTAGTCTGTGTTCAACCACATTCGTACTCCATCCTCTATTTATAGTGATAGTTTGCTTGAAAGCAAGTATAGAGATGAGGTTTGTTCATTCCTGTAAAAAATGGCTTTGTTGCTCATGTGTCTCCTTTCAGTGTGTTATAGTCAGTGCAGTTGGTTGGCTAGCAAAAAAGTTAGAAGTTAGTAGCTGATGTGATAAGTGAGAGTTTTGTGGTAGGAACTTTGTGTCCATAGTGTGTCTCATTATTACATGGAAACTTCACTGAGCTTAATCAGACAAAACAACGAGCTGTTAGTGTTTGTGAGGCATGACTGTGGCTTCTCTGCCTGCATTCAACTGTTTTTCCTGTCCAGGTGTCTTATTCTGCTCGCTTTGAGTCCTCTTGGTTTATGTGTTGAGAATATATTTCAAGTGCTGGTTACAGCTGACAAAGTGTGATGGACCAGTAAGATTAAACACTAACAACACATCTGGGAGTTAGTTTTCTTAGCAAGCCTTAAGTTGTTTTTTAAAGGCTTGCTTTTCAACTTGATTTAACATCACCTGTGATCTGTGGATGTCTGTATACAGCAAAATGGAAAAAGAGTGCCTCTAAAGTTTCATATGCTGTGTGCATTCATGAAGTAATACAACAGAAGCATAGGGATATTATACTGAATTATATGGCGGTCCTGTGCCATCTTGCTGAGGATGAGCAGTATGAATATTCTGAAGGAAATAAAGGAGCTCAGAATAGACTGATAGAAGATGAGTAATAAGAAGCACAGGTGTCTTGGGTGCACGATGGTACATACAAAACTATATTTAAATGTTAAGTCCTGCTAATAGCAACTGATAACATATTTATGTGCAATTGTCCTATTTTCATTTTCAAAAATACCAATGTTGAGTACAATGAGTTTGAAGGATGGACAGTAGAAAGAATGAAAAGAGACTTTGATCTTGAATTTGAATAGGGTTCCCTTTTGGTCTGAGTGTAAACTTCCTTTTGTAACAAGCATTCAATTTATGTGGTTAGAATTCTATTTTTTTTTTTTTCTTTATTGTTTATCCCCGTGATAAATGACTGTCTGTAACTACAGGGAAAAGGGCAGTCCAAGCCCTTTGCAGCAAACCTGTGTTTGCAGTGTTCATATGTGGAACCACACTATTGTTGGGCTTCCATACCTTAGTACTTTAAGTATACTTTGTTATTTTTCATTATCTGCACTGATAAGATTGCCTCTTGCAATGGCAAGGGTTTTATCTGGCTGTCCAAAATAGCAGACTGGCTTTTCACATTTGCAGCAATCTCTGCTTAGAACTTGGCATGGGAATGTTCCCATTATTTGTTCCAATGCTCATTACCTTTTTTACTGCTGAAATTTTTCCATCTCTTATTTATCTTTTTCTATGTTCCTTAGTCTTATCTAGATCTTACTAATCCAAATGATTTGGTATTATCTGTACAGGTCATCACCTCATTTCTCAGCTTCTTTTCTAAACCGTGACTAACAACTGTAGATAACCTTGGTTTTAGCATCTTGGGGCACCTCCTTGTTAATCTTCTGCCATTATATTAATTGACCATTTGATCCTAATCTCTACCCAGACCTTTCCTTCTCTCCTCTGTCTAACTGGCAGCCAAAATATCTGTGCACAACTGCTTAATTCTCCTGGACGGTCTTGTTGGGAACTTGGAGGTTCTTTGAAAGTCCAAAATAAGATGTCATTGCATGGCAGTTTATCAAAATAGAGGATAAAGAGCTATGATCTAGCATGTTTTTCAGTAGTCTGTCCAGGTTTACTGATGATTCTCTGTGCTGCTGTGAATGCTGCTCATGTTCAGTCCTCCTAGTGACCTGTTGGCTGTCCTAGAGTGGAGGGCTGAAGTGAGGAAAGAACTGGGGACAGTGAATGTGATTGGGATGGAAGGGCAGAGAAACAGGGGAAAAAATGAGCTTTTCCCTAAGTTTGTGCAGTGTTTCTGTCAGCCAGCTGCAAAGCCTTCTCTGAAACAAAAGCAGTAGACATAGATTTAAGGCATGTCAGGCAAATAAATTTACACTTGAGAGGATCAGATTCTCTTCTGTCATTCTCTTTAGCCAGTTTGGTACCAGGCAGATTAAAAGAAAAAATAATAAAGCTTTGCCCGTTCTATGTTTTACAATAGCTGTATATTTTGAAAACGGAATGAAAAGTTTGCTATTTTTTTTCTTCAACCTCTCACCACCAATATGATAGTTCATGTTTTAAAGGCTAGGATTGCAGGACATTCACATAGGTAAGTATATATCTCTTTGGCATTTCAATTTTCCCCTTGGAAATCTTGCTGTGAAGGAATTCTGGGAGCTTCTTCCATCATTGCACCTTTATGAAAGCAGCTGTTCTATCAATGCTGCGTATTCTGTTACTGATCAAGAAGGACAGCATGAGCATGGCTCTTTCTATCCTCTTCTTATTCAGGAGAGAATTACTGATAAAAATATGTCAACTAGGAGTGATTACTCACATCTGTTGATTGTGCAATTTGGGACTGCTGCTTATTTAAATAACGCTTTGCTGTTCTTCGTGCACATGAATCCCATGTGACAAAACCATTCTGAAGGCCCAGTATGCTTTTCTGTCATCAAGGCACTGCTCAATTCCATCTTGCATCTGTGTATAAAACATAAAACTCCTTCCCCCACCCCAAAAGGGTGATGATAGAGATAACAGTAAGAAGCTCTATAGGACAAAAGCAGAGTTGACACGACTTTTAGTGAATAAGTGAATAAAATCAGGCAAAAATATGTGTGGGAGTCAGATTCCTTTTCACTGGTGTAACTGCACTGCCCAGGTGCCAAAATAAGGTTTAGGACCAATGTTTGGGTGACCCTGTTCTTAAAATCATGTGTAGACAATCCCATTCTTGTTTCAACACAAGAGGTCAAGATAAAGTTGATCATAAAACACAGGACTCAATCTGTTTTTCATACAGCCACATCCTGATGAGCAGCTTGATGTTTGTAGATGGTTCTCAGAGGATACAGTACTACACTAAAATTCTCCTTTCTTCTCTGGGGTGGTTGAGGGGTTTTTGGAAACAATAGATAGATGCAAAGATGGGAGACAGATGGATAGACAAAAAGACAGGATCAGATACTAGATGAGTTACAGTTGTAGCCTTAATGCATGTGCTGTCTTAATGCTGCAATATTAGCACAGCATCAGATTCCCTCTACATCTGCCCCCCTTCCTCCAACTGTACCGATTTATATGAAAATTAAGATTACAAATTAAAACCAGGCTATCCTGGAGTTTTCCAGTTCATCAGCCATCCAATAAAAATGATGTCGAGCCTGTATGCATAATTCCCAGAAGATTACTTTGTCCTTACAGCTAAGCTCTGTCCCTGATATAAAAGATCTCTATCCAGTTTTATTGAAATAAAGAACTAACATCATAATCCCAATATTGAGGTATAATCTTCATTATCTCCTGACCCTCTTGAGATTTTTTTTTTCTACCACCCCCATTCTATTCTGCTTCAGATTTATTTCATTTATAATCCCTATGTGTTTACCTTTATTCAGATAGGATTATAAACCAAATAAATAAAAAAAAACCTCCCCCCGCCCCAAACAGCAAACCATTCAGTTCAGTAATAATTCTCTAATGTGTTAGACTGAGCTATTCAATAGATTGGGCTCAATTCTCGCTTATTCTACAGATCCTGTAACTCTTTAGCAGCACTACCAAAGAGCCCTTGTAAAAGAAAAGTATCTCCCAGGCAATGCTATGGCTACTTTCCCATTAGCATTTGCTCCTGCTTTGATCTTCCTTTGCTTGCTGGCATGGCATAAGGAGGACACAGGATAAGGGTGATTGATGGGTGAGCATGTTGTTACACCTGTTAAGTATACCTTCTCTATTCCACAAATATTTTATTGCTGTTATGAATGCAAGTTAAAAACAAGGAATTGTACATTATGACTGTTTGGATGGTGACTTGGCCAAAGCCTCTTCAGGTGACTGAGAGCCTTAGTGGCCATAGTCTTTGCCTAGGGATGTGAACTCTCTTCCCAGTCACTCAGTTACAATCATAATTACTTTTTTTAGAGATTATTGCATGCTTTTAGATTTTTCTCTGGGGGCAGAGCAGTTATTCAGTGCCATAGTGGGGAGAAATGGTGAAGAAAGGATAGTTGGCTCCTTTGCTTGTCGAATATAGGGATTCTGTTGCTATCTGTAGTCAGGGTCAAGTGTTGTATTGGAGAATTGCTGCAAGACCCAGAGAGATTCTGGAGACTGAACTCATTAACAATAAGAAGTCTTAAGGAAGCTTCTTTGCATAAAACCTCTGTGTGAACACTGGGAGTTTTGACTTTAAATTGGGAAGAGAGGAACCCCGTAATTAGGAAGGTGGGAAGGTGAAGATCTGGTGTTTTGTGTGGTTTTTACTGATGTTTTGTGATGGCTGACAGAATGGAGAGTGATTTTGGTCTCTGAGAAGATCTGCCTCTGGGTTTGTGAAATTGTTTCCTAGTAACAGCTGAAGAATTTTAAGTATGACTTGCAAGGAGTTGTTCGAGTATTTAAGCTGAGATTTCTCAGATGCGTGTGAGGAAAATTTAACATACAAGCCTGCCTAATTAACCAACCAGCACAGCATCCTCTAAAAAGCGAAGGAGGAATTTCCTGCACTTCCTTTTTGTGTTTCAGGTAATCAGTAAATATCCAAGTAATTAACCATCTTTCCTTGAGCGCAAAGATACTTTTGTGCATTTAACTCATGAGGCAGGAAGTCCTAGTTTGGAATGTCAGTGGTAGAGCACTCACCAAGTTCTCCAGTGTTAGATTGTTCCACTGAGCTTCAACACAGGGACTGTGTGTTGTACAGTTTCATGGCAGGCTGGAAATCAGGCAATTTGGATAAGTTAGCGTGTAGTAGAGGAAAAAGATGACCAGGGAATGAAAATAGTCGGGCAGTATCGGGGAGAGGTTTTGAACTTCAGCAGGAAAAAGATATTTGATGTATATGATGAAAATACAGTACTTACACCCCTCCCCCCACACTTACATTTAAAATCTGTCTCTAAGTTGATTAGGGGATGAAGTCTATGTTATCTCTGGAAGACTGTTCAGGTATCTCTGAAATCTCATCTAGATTCCTCATAGGGTTCATACCCTGGATATAAAGAGGTTGTGGATTTTAATCTATGGCAACAGTGTTTAATAGAGTAGATTGGTCTTGCTGCAGAACTACTGTTGTTCCAGATGATGCAATTTGTTTAGTGGGTGATCTAATGGAGCAACAAGAGCGTGCCAGTCAGTTTCCCTAGTGAAAAAGGGTATTACAGTAGTTGTCTGGCTAAGGACAATGTGTATTTAAAATAACAGTACAGGCTTTATTCCCTCACTATGCTACTGCTGGCTTTCCCAGCAGCCTTGGTGTTGCCCTGAGTTGTTTTTTCCAACTTGTATCAAATGAGGTTGGAAGTGCTGCTGTTCAGTGAGAACTCAGAGAATCCAAGGGGAAGATTATGGAGAAATAAGCATACTTGACATACAAGGAGAGAATATAGTCTGCTACAGAGAGAAATCACGCTGCATTACTGAAATTGCTGTGATTCCTGTCCCAGAGTACAGTAAGTATATACTTACCAAGAAATCACCCAGGTAAGCTGAGGTTATTCCTTCTGTGTCTCCATCTGCTAAGCTGATAACACAGAGACATATTGACAAGGGCTCAAGGAAAACATGAAATATTTCATCAGTAAGATTACGCTACACAGACAGATGTTGGGAAGCCATAACATTTAAAAATAAAGAGATAAACACATGCTCACAGGAGGAACAGAAAGATTATTATTTTTTTTACTGCGTGGGCTGAGTGGGAGGAGGGAGGGAAGAACAAGGAGGTGGAAGAGATTGTGCTCTGTTAGAACAAGAGGTCATTACCTGAGGGTTAGCTGAGGGGTAAATTCTGTTGGGTTAAGACTGACTGCTTATTTGGGAGTAAGGGGAGTTTATCTGGCTTTTTAGCATATCTATTCTGAGTGCTGGCTGTGGTGCAGTTAGGGACATTCTATTTTCTGTTCTCTAGTTGTAAGTTCACATTTAAACTAGTTGTATAGGTGGGCAGTGTCAGGAGTGGCTGGTCTTGGTAATGGAACAGGGAGCCTACTGACCAATGGAAGACTCTTTCCATACTACAGGTAGTTTGTGGGTCTGATTGTGTTATATCTGCAGGCATGTGTCCTTACAGCTTTTGACTTGCTTATAGGGGCTGTTCTGTACAACAAGCACGCTGCCAACTTTTTCCTTCAGCTAGCAATTCTTAGCTAGGAAGACAGCTGTGGAAAAAAATTTTATGGGGGTATCCATCTCTTTAACCAAAAACAGTATCTGTTTTGTGTGTGTAGAAAATGGTTGTTTTTCAGCGAGGGCATCTGATATAAGAGCATGCTCTATCGAGGCAGTGTGACCTTACTTCTGACCTCTCAGGGGAGATATGATGCTGATACAGCAATAGCACAAAGCAGTAGTTCATGTAACCACATCATTGTGGTGTTCTTTAATGGCTCTCCCTGCTCCTTGCTGTAATGTTGACCATAAAGACACTGTAAGTTCCTGAGAGTCATCCTTTGAGCATGTGGTGTGTTATACACACAAGCTGTTTGACAGCAGGTGTAAGCATTTAAAGTGATACATTGGGCTATAATTTGCTTGTCAAGGTGTGATGCATTCCACTGCAGGTTGCAGGGGATTAATAAATTCAAATTCAGTAAATTGGTTAAATTTCACTTGAGATACTTGGGCATGGATGCAGTCATGAAAGGTAGGAGGTGTGCAGCCAGACTACTGGTTTGTAGTGCTGTAATGGTGGAGTGATATTTGTTTTTTCCATGGCTGCAATGTGTGGAACTGCTCAGAGGTAGAAATGAACTTCTAGCTGTATGAAGTGCAGAAAAAGGGGAAAAGAAATTCCAGTAACGGGTGAACAATTGATTTCACTGCTGAAGTTGGGCCTTTTAAGATCTTTCTGCTGCAGATCTGCTTGATCTTGTTCTTCATCATGTTGCATTTTCTCTTATAGTATTTGTTGATGGCCTCTTCTTCCTTTTAAGGCTTCTTCCATCACTTGCGTTACTTGTAAGCATGCGGTTCATGTTTTCTTCATTCCCTATTTTCAACATACATTCAGCTCAATCCTTCTGACTTCACTTATTTATAATGCCACATAGCAGTGTGTAGCTTTATTGATTACTTATTATAGTGCTAGTTGTATGATGGGATTTGTTGCACTACCAACATCACTAAGGTTTTCTCCTTCTGTGTTTCCATTGAACTGTACTAAGTTGGATCCCTTCTATTAACATTTTTGGAAACTCCAGCTTGCTTTTTTCACTCAAGAGGTCCTGGATGAATTGCAGCTGATTCCCAAACATCCCATTGCTTCAGCATTTCCTGTGAGCTCTGAATAGCGCTTAAGTCCTGGAGTCAGAAAATAGCTCTTGCCCAGCCTATCAGATTATTTTAATTAAGGAATTATATAGGGGTATATATAATTGTATAGGGGTTATCAAATAAGGAATGTGCCTTGCCCTTCTAAGGATGGGTTTATTGGAAGGTAGGTGAGGCTCTACAGACATAGCTTGTCTTTTAAGTAAGACAGTGATGAAGCCTTCCCCTTACAGACAGGGGAAATGCTGCTCCTGCTTTCAGGGCTTGTCCCAATGATCCCTTGGTTGGCCTAGGGGAGTGTGAGGAAGCTCAACTTATTCCTTGGCCAAGTACAGAGTTTCACTGATACACCCCCAAGGAAGGATACTTCTGAACTTTCTCACTTTGCTGATAATGTGATGGATGGCAGTGCCAGGGACAACAGTGAACACTGTATAACCTCTCAGGTTCCCTAAAGGTGATATACATCATGTGCAAATGTTGCCATCTGCAGAAGGCTCCTTTACTAAGAATTTCCAACTCTGCTTTAAGTGGGAAGCTGGTATGACAAAGTGATGGTGTCACTTTGCAACTGGCCTTTGAAAGATTGTCCATTCACTTCGGTAACCATCTGTATAGTCCTCTGTGCCTGCTGGAATATTTGTTTTGTTAGATTGTAATAGGGAAATGGGGAAAGAAAATGAATCTTTGCATAAAATCCAAAAATTACAAGAAGTTTAAAATCCTTCTGCAAAGTTGTTCTCTCTTGGCCAAAGCAAAGATAAGTTTTGAACAAGAGCGCCGGCTGAAGATGTAAGGTGGATAGAAGCTTGAAATGGAAACGTTATGGAGTATAGTTTATATGGATTTCTTTCCTTCTCAGCATGAAAATAAGCCTTATGTTTGCCTGTAATTAATCAACTGACATAGCAGGTGGAAATAGCAAATTACATACATGGTTACTAGCAGCAGTAGCTTAAAAGAATTGAAACATCAAGAACAAGCACTTGAAATAACAAATTTTGAGGTTGTGTCAAGGTCAGTGGCCAGGTGTGATATGAGGGATGCATGAGGAGGAGTTGACAATACATTATCCTCTTAATTATCATTGTGTGGATGTTTGGTAGCTCTCGCTTAGGTAGTTCATCACCTCCCACTTCATCAGCCTAACCACTTGAGGCTCCTGCAGAGGAGAGAAAGGAGTGAAGAGTTTTCTTGGTTTTAGGCTGTCAACATGGGCTGAGTCTGGAATAACCCCTTGAGCTTAAGGAGTTTTTACTAAAATGAGCTGCTTGCATTTGGGATGTGGCTTTCATATGGTCAGCCCATAGACACCTCTGTCTTTTCATGCAGTCTAATGGCACCAAGTACCTCCAAAGGTAGTAAGAAGACTGTTGTAAAAGTCCATCCCTGGGATCATTTTTGTTTCCCTATTCTGGACACAGTCCAACAGGTTCATGTCTATAGTGTACTGCAGACTCTGTATCTGGACACAGTACTGCGTGTGAGGTTTCATAGTGCAGAGCAGAGGGGTAGGACCACCTCCCTCCCTTGCCCACATAGCAGTCCATCAGTACCCTCAAGTTCTTTTTTACAGGGTCGTGCTCTAACCTTACATTTCCCTGCTTGTACTGATAAATGAGGTTGCCACAACCCAGGTGCAAGACATTGCACTTGGATTTCCTGAACCTCATGAGGTTCACCTGGGCTTACTGCTTGAGCTTGTCTATGTCAACACACTCAAATGTACTTGGTAGTGTATTTTTTAGAGTAAAATTGGAGGAACCAGACAGTCGTTCTGTGTGATCTTCACCACTGAGTGTTCAAAATCCACATACCTCCTCCCCCTTATCAGTGTTAAAATTACTGCAGTTGTTTGAAATATACAGTTTCTGGCATATCTAGGTTAAGGTTACAGTTGGAACCTAACCAAATTGTCAGTTTGTAACTTAGTTTTGTATTTCATAATATCATTCTCCTTTCAATTAGTTGTCTGGCAAAATGGAGAGCATTCTATTTGAGTGAATGCTTGTGTAAATATTTAGCAACCTGGTGTTCAGTGGATGACTATAGGAAAAGTGGAAGCCAACTTTAGCCAAGCAGCCCAGCCTTAGGTGGTCTACAACTCCTCCACAGCAGGTGCATTGCTTCTGGCTCTGCCAGCTGTGGATTCCCTGTCTTAAGCAAGTTGTCAGCTTATTGATGTGGGACCTTTAAACTGACCTGACTGCACTGTTCAGGTGAATGTTTTGACACCTCCCTCACCAGAGCTATTTTTTGATTATTAAGATCCATTTTTCAACTGAGTACCAAATAGTTCAATCTGTACCCAGCGCTGCAAGATGTGCCCATCTCCTCCCTGATCTGTGATATACCTGCTAGAAACAAGGACTCAAGTCAGAGGTGTGCTTCCAGTGTAGTGTGTACATACAGAAGAATGCACTGTGCATCTAGAACTCTTCTTTTTTTATCTGCCAATAACTGAAGTTCCATTTAGAATAGAGTGGGCAGTTATACCTTAAACAGATGACACTGAAGTTGTAACATTTGGTGGAATTACTTTTCTTACAAATGTGTACGTTTTATTTATACTAAAGAAACATTGTTTCTTTCCATGGGGAGCCGGTGACAGAGATGGAAAGCTTTAATAAGGACTGGTTTCATCTACCTTTGGTTATTCCTACTTTCATAGGCTTCCTCCTCCAGGTGTAGATTTTGCAGGGTGAAGGATTCTGCTCTTGCCTTGCAGAACACAGGTGCTCTCTAAATAGATCAGGTGTTTCAGAGATGATCATCACCTGGGGCAACTGGGAGGCCTTAGAACTCATGTATGACAGCCCTGAACTCTTCCAAAGGGTTGGGCTTTTGCTGCCTGTGGTGTCTTGCTTTGATTTTCAAAGGATGGGTACCCAGAATGCAAAATGGTGAGCACCCTCACTTCCTTAAGCCTCAGAAATGACAAATTATGAACAGTTGGGCAAGAAAAGTGAAGCATTAAGACTTAAAGTGTTGTAAAAGTGTATACTGAGAACCCCAGGGACTGTGAGTTGTATTGGTCCTTACAAAGTGAATGTGCATGCCAGGAACCAGTTCAGGTTTGTCTGTGCTTCTGTTTTGTCCCATTACACTGCTTTCTTCCTTCATAGCGTGCCTATCTGAAATAGATGTCGCTTCCTTGAGCAGGCGCTGTTTTGGCCACATGCACTTATATTTTTAAACAAGAATTAATGCCCAGTCAAAGGTGTTCCAGAAAGACTTTGCTTACTGCTTGATTTTTGTTTGTTTGTTTGACTTCAAGGGAAGGGTGCATTTTGTTAGTTCAGTTGCAGCTTGCCGAAACATTTCGAGAGACCACTTTCCCTGTTCACAAAGCTGGCACTCTGGTTACTGGTATTGCAGCTTGGGTAGGATTTGAGTTATTGATTCTCAGAAGTTAGTTACCTGCCTCTCAAGTTTGTAGCAGGCTCTTGGAACACAACTATCAACCATAAAGTTTATGGCAGCTGCTTTATAAGTTAATTCACCATGATTTTTATTCCATTGGTGACAAGTGTCAGTGTACAGTATATGTGCACTCCTAGAAATAAAGTTGACTATCTGTATGTTCTCATCTGACTTCTTCTGCTTGCAATTTATGTCTGAGGTCATAATATGAGGCCACAGACCATCCTGAACCCCAGGACAAGATATTCAGGCTGCGGGGAAGATTTTCAAAACATCAGTGTGAGACGTGTGTGGCTTTGCTTTTTAGTTTGCACCTAATAAGAGACCTGAAGTCTCTCTCTGTGCGTGTGCAGAAACGACTCTGAAGTGTATGTCTTTATATAAATAGAGACAATGTGAAGTAGCTGCAGGAAGTAAATTACCCAGTTGTTATGTGCTGGGTTAACCTGGTGCTGAACCATTCATGCAGAACTTGTGTGTAGAACACGTGGGACCAGCATGTCAGCAGCTGTAATGTGAATCTGTGCTCCTGACCCAATCGCATTAAGTCCAGGAAAGTGTTGCTGAGCAAGAACTGGGTTGTGGATTATTATGGCTACAGAATGTGACAGTCTTTCCCACCTTTTCCTGACCGCTTCTCCAAAAAGCACTGTTAAATAAATTTGTGGCATTCATCACTTCACACGTGTAATGCCTCAGGCAACAGCCTGGTGTAATAGGGAAAAACACAAGGCTGTGTTTGGGAGGAGTTAGTAGGAACGCAGGATGAGGCTGTCAGGGCTCTCCTGTGATGCAGTTTTGCCCAGGAAGTGATACTCCACGAGTCTTGCTGTTGATGGGGTACAGCTGAAAAGATTATATATATCTTCATGTATATAAAATATGTATCTTCACTAGTTTCTTGCTGTTCTGCAGATATGTCCTGAAAGTGAACCTTTTGAAGCTTCCCCATTTGATCATTATGCAATGAGCAGTGTGTTCTTTCTTCTAATCTTTAATTTCCTGAATTTAAGCAGAGCAAGAGTAGGACATTTGCTTCTTCCAGGTGTGCACTCAAAGTAGCACCAAAGCCAGAATTACAGAATTGATAAGATGCTGTTGCTTTTCTGGTACCATAGTGGTTATCTGGTAGAGAGCTGGGTTATCAACTCCTTGCATCAATTCTAACTCAAAAAGCAGGTGTATCACAGGAAGCGTCATTGTGCCCTTTCTTCATGGGCGCAAAGAAGCCTTTTACAGCTTTTGTCTTTCTATCCTAGGTCTCTATTTTGTGCCCTCTCCCTCTTGAAACAGATCTCTAGCTGTACTAGCACATTTGGTGTATCAAAAACACTTATTGGAGTCTGGGATCCAGAGTAAATTTGTTAGTCTACCTCAAGGGTGGAACTTGAAGCATAGCATATGGTGGTACCAGGAACAAGATGCTCAGTATGCAGGTAGTATGGAGAAGGCTGTAAAGCTTTTCAGTATGCATTATGCAGCGGTGGACAGCAATAAGCTCCAATCTTTGTTTGTTCATTTGTTTTTTAAGTAACAATAAAGAATGTGTGTGCTGAAACCAGTATGCAGCTTGGTGTTTCTTCTACAGAAATTAGCTTGGAAATGAGGTATCTATTGGAAATAGCTTATGGTCACACATGCTATAAAAATAACTGATGCTATTGATAACAATATTTTGTCTGAAAATTCTCCTGAATGGCTGAAAGATTTTTGTGCTACACCTATATTGAAAAACCATTCTTTTTGGAAACATAGCAAAACACTGTTGGTCATCAGTGGCTTTACATAATCATCGTGGAGCAGGAGCATAGGAATGAGAACCCTATGTTTACATGATTATTGTGGAAATCCTGGGGAGACTGGAAAAAAATCTTCTGATTGACACACCTATACATATATATATTACATATATTGTCTGTCTCATACTTCAAATTGTATTTCTGTTGAGGAATGCTATCACAGTAAAAAACAAAGCAGCAGCCCCCTGCAAAGCTAAGGATATCTGCAGAACTGCAGTACCTGAAAATAACACTGAAATGAATTTGACATAGAAAAGGAGATTCAGAAGCAGTTGGGCCAACCTGAAACCAAGTTCTCTGAAGGTCTGAGAATGGAAACATGCTGGAAGAGGGCTGGCTTGGAGCACTTCATTATTATGAATGCTTGAGTAATGTTCATACTTTGTCATTGCTCACTTTTATGGGGGGGCTGGCTTCGAATGCAGTATATTATGCAATGGTTTTGTCATGTATCAGTGATGATATTAACAGTCTAATGCTAAACAGGTTCTGAGGAAATGAGGAGGAAAAAAAAATGACTTACTATATTTACCCTGAAACAAGATTCAATCTGCCACTGTATTTAATGCTATATTTTTCATTATCTCACAAGCATATGTTGGAACCGCTACAGATGATGAAGTTAGCTGCTGGGCAGAGCTATCATCAGTGCTTTCCATCTTTATTTTAATAAGAGGAACGAGCAAATTGTTTGTGACCTTTGTCAAGGGCTTCCTGCAATACAAGAAACCTAGCTGCAACAGAATCACTAGCCTGGAGCCCTGCTGAATATTCAAAGCTTCAGCCCTGAATAAAATGTGCTGTAACAAAGCCATTGTCTGATGGAGCCACGTCTACTACAAAAGAACAGGGATCTAACAGCAAAAGTTAAATCTTTATTATTATTATTCCCTAAATTTCTGGAACAGTATCAGCAATATGCTGTTTTGTTCAATGGCTCTGAAAATGTACATGAAGGCAGGAAGCTTAAAATTGCATCTCCTTGACAGCTGGCTCATGGAGTGTGCTGCTTTGGGGAAAAAAGTGGGCTTTTGGTTTTTTTAGGGAAGAAAAAGCTGACATATGTGCTTTTGGTATGTGTCACATAAGGGTCACGTCCCCTATGGCAGGCAATGTTTAGGATGGGGAGATGCCATTTTTAGGTACCTCAGACAAAGAGAGCCTTCTGTGGAGCTAAGCGCATGACACGGTATTGAGCAAGTGAGAATATCCTTGTTTTGACACTTATATCTTTGCAATTCTTAATAGTTCGTAGAGATGGAGGGCACACCAGGTGCCATCTTCTGAAGCAAGTGTAGGCTTCACGTGTGGCTGGAGACAAAGCACTTCCTTGTTTGTGTTCATTTAAGTCAAACTCTTAATGAATTCAGAACTTCCAAATAGTATTTCGCATATAAGGGAACTAAGGCAGACCTGAAATAGGAAAGGCAGTACTGAGAAATATGTTCTGGATTTCTGGCAGCCAGTCCAAATTCTGGCTGGGATCGGGTGAGTGCAAATACGAGGAGAGCTACTTTGTGTGGTTCTAGGAGTGGAGTTGGGTGTGGGTAGTTACCTGTAGGCCTCCAGAGCTTTAGAAGTGCATCAGTAATTCAGGTTACTCTTAGTGCTGGTGGATCTTGAGATGAGGGACATGATTGGTGTGGTGAAGGTACTGATGTGTGAAGAGTCCAAATGCAGATAAGGGAGTAAACTTAGGTTGCAGTTACCATCTGGACACCAAGAAAAAGCCAGGAACACAACAGGAGTCCTAAGTAGTAAAACCAGTCAAATAATTTCTGTATTAGAACTATTATCTCTATTGAACAGCTATTTCTAAACTGTGTGTTTTAACAGCAGTGCTAAATCTCTGTTGGCTGGGTATTGTCTACTTCTGTTACTTTTTGAATTAAACACCTTCTGGAAGCAACATACCCACTTTACCTGCCTAGGTTGAAATGAGAACCTAAACAAACACCTTCTTATCTATTATTTCTACATGTGGTGTCTGTCCATCCAGAAGGTGATATGGAAAACCTTCAATGCACCATTTCCATAGTGATTAAGTTTTGGCATCAGATCCATATTGGTTTCTGAATTCTTAAGTTACTTCTGTTGGGTGTGTGACATTCGGATGCAGCGTTTTGTTTAGTTTGGTATTGTTGGGGACGTGGAATGAAATCCCTTATGGGTATCTATAGAGGACAATTGCACAGGGATCTCAGCAGGTTCCCATGGAGCATGAAAACCTGATTTCAGAACTGATACTTATCCTCACATTGAGCTAATGATAGCAGAGCCAGTGTTTAATCTCAGTGGGTGTGGAGCAGCAGAGCTGTCCTGCCCTGGTGTCCAGTGGCACTTCTAAGGTGGTGCTGCTCCATATCTGTCAGACAGAAATGTGTGGCAGCTGCCAGAGTGCTGTACCAAGTCCTTTTGCGCTTCTTTCCTGTGAAGTTTTCTGTTGACAGAGGGGTTCTGCAAAATAGGTAAGGAAGCTGCCTCAAATTCTCCCAGTGAAAAAAGTGGCTGTGACCTGCACTGATTAAGTTCTTCACATCACTTTTCAGCAGCTCCTTCTAAAGGATTAAAACCATCTCTGGCACCTGTGAATTACTTCTGCAGTTTGTTAAAATCGTTTTCATGTTCAGGGCTTCAGAAATAGTGTGTCTGAAAACCGAAGGAGTCTACACAATTATTTCTGGCATTTACTAGCATTAAGCTTCTGTGCAAAACCATCTGGTGGAGAGCTAGGAGCACTGAATGAAAGGTGTAAACCTGGATTAGCATTGATACGGTTTTCTATTGCATTTGGCTCATTCACATCTCACTGGATGTTATCCAGGTTCCCTTAGAAGAGCCAAGATTGCCATCATACAGTGTAATGCCATATGTTAAGATTCATATGACATATTACCTAGAAGTCATAAATTATTGTACTGTGTCTCTTTACAGGGCTGTGATTAGATATGTTTATGTAAATGCACCTTCCAAGGAAAAATGGCACATGATGTTAAACAACAGTATGCATGGCAGCTATAATGAGATACTTTGACTCAGTCAGGACGTTGCCTTGAAAACAATCTGATCCCAGTGTAATGAGAAATTAATGTCCTTTTTTAAATGCACTGATCCTCTGTGAGGTTTCTGCTGGGGCTGTCGTTACTCTGCACATATGAGTAACAGAGGAAAGTGGTCCAAAGACAACTCTATGGATAAAACTGGTATAAATCCAACTTTGTCAGAGCTTTCCAGTGGTTGTTTTACTGCTGTGACCTGCTTGAGAAATAGGAGTTTGCAGTGCTGACCTTCCTTGTGGGATTTCATTAGAGTTTAATTTTTGGGTCCCAGCATTGTTTGTGTTGCTTACCAGAAATCCCATATGCACACAGGTATGCATTTAGGTGCCATACCCTCTGATATGTGATTGTAAGGCAAAGAATTCAATGTTAGTTTTAAAATGCTTCCGTAAAAGAGAAGATGTGAACCCTGTGTTAGATTCTTATTTAACTTCTATGCCTTTATGTGACTAAATTCTGTCACTGCTAGAGAGATATAACACGCACAATTAAATCAGCTGTAAATTTTGTCAATTACTGCTCTGAAGATTGAGGCAGCAATCAAGTGTGCAAGAGATAAATATGCTTAGTTAGAAGGCTAACCAAACCGAGCCAAGTATTTGTGTGTTTCGAAGAAGAACTTTGATAATAAATCAGAGTCAATCTTCTAAATATCAAAACAAAGAAGATGTAAGAATTCAAACAAGAGCCTATCTTAACACTGAGAATAATGTGGATTTTGTCCAGCAATAATAGGTTTTTCAAACCAGGTAAAAGAATCCAGTGATTGTGATTATCAGAGTTGCTTTATCTTGTTGAAAGGTCAGATCTGACGAGCTTTGTAATGGTATAACTTTGCCTTTAGTCTGCTGCAATATTTAAGAAGACCAACATAATGAGAAATGTTAAAGATGCAAAGGGAAATGGTGTGTTGTTTGGGAATCAAAGCACTTTAATCAAGCTGCAAACCAGAGGGAAATGATTGGTTCATTTTGGAGTATGAACCACCACAAAACACAGGTACAAACAAACAAAAAAAATACCTCGTACCAGTGCTGCTGCATTGCTGTTAATACCTTGATATTGCACCTCTGTATGTATTTGTCTACCTCTTCTTGCCCTCAGAAGTGGGAGTGCTGCTGGGTGTGCTCCCCAGGCTCAGTGTCACTGTGGGATCAGCTCACACATGATTATGTGAGGGATCAGCATGATCGGCTGTCACTGATTTCACTGACATCTGTCCCCACAGTGAGACAAGCTGCAACATGAATTATTGAAGATGTACACATGCAGATCTGTGTCATGATTACGCCAAACAATACACTTTGCCTCACTCCAGAGAGCTGAGGAGAGCCATACGGACAGCTGCTTTAACCCTTTTGGGCAATCTGTTCCTGTCTTACATACACAGGAACTTTTGGGGTTCTGTAGAATTTAGGTAGCTGGAGTCACTGCTCTCTGCTGTAGGTTGCTGTTGTGTATCGGTTGTCTGTAGCAATGTGTAAAGCTTTATAAAACCAGCTCTCAGAATCTTAGTGGGAGGCCTTGATCTTGCAACAAGCATCAAATGCTGGCCCTGATCCAACAGAGAAACTGAGGTTGGTTATGTATAAGTGGAAGATCTTTGTTTTATAAGACAACTTGTTGTGCTTACTCTGTGCATGAAGTCTGAGGCAGAAGAAAACAAACATCCAGAGGAGATGAACTAAATGACAGAAAGCCAGTGGTTAAATAATACACAAATGCAGTTAGGCTCTCAGTGGCTAGGAGACTGCTTATGATGAGGCACGAGCAAGACGATAGGGACCATCACCTGTGTGTGTATAGTATTGGTGAAAATTTGGACAATTTGGTTGCAACCTGCTCAGTAGGATGATCTGGATGCACTGCTCTAACAGCTGCAATCTACATGCAGAAAAAGGAGAAATTTGATTATCGATGTATCAGATGACAGTGTGTCTTGCCTAGATGTTAGCTCTTATCTGACTTGAGGGCAAGAGGATTTTGTGAGTGTCTGGTTCAGCATGAAATGTATTCACCAGAGTAGTGAAACTGTTAATTGACACAGTAGAGTCCAAGATGTTAGTGGGATGCTCTCCTTGTTCCCACATGTCCCCAGCAATTCCAGTGGATAAATGATGGCTTGCTGCAATGATATAGATTAAGAATCATCATATTGTTCAGGTTGGAAAAGACCACTAAGATCACCAAGACCAATCACCCCTATCGTGCCCACTATGTCCCTCAGTTCCACATCTCTATGGTTCTTGAATACTTCCAGGTATGATGACCCTCCCACCTCCCTGGGCAGCCCGTGCTGATGACTCACTGCTCTTTCTTCTATAATAATATAATATATTTATTTTATAAATAATATAAATAGTTTCATGTCAGAAATCTTGTTTTTTCCAGTGAAAAAGTGTTTTGTGGACTTGGTGTCATACAGTTAGAGGAGCTGCTGGACAGTGGTGAGGGGGAAGTAATTGGAATGTTCCTGAGCTGATGGCACTAGTGACAAAAAGAAATGTTAGGGAGGCTGTTTTAAAGTCATGAAAATGGGAAATGTCTTCATCTAGGTAAAGATAAGCCTGATTTTTCAGGAGGCTGCTGATAGGAATGCCTGACTCCTCAGGTAGTCCAAGTCTTTTTGCCAAGGTTAAGCTGCTAAAGAGATGTGAATAATGATCTACCTATCTTGAGAAAGATGCTTGAGTTAAGCTCATCTTTTTTCAACCCCTGTTTCAACCTTAAGGACCCTAGAAGCTTAAGAGGAGTGAGATTAAGCCTTGTGTGATTTCAGTGGCACTTAACAATTTAAGCAAGACTGATGGACATGCCTCCCATGGTGTTGGTTTGCAAGGGAGGCCTTTGTACTTCAAGAATACCTCTGTTGCTGGACCTCTATGCTAGAATCAGAATTAAAGAGTTATTCAAAGCTGTGCCTGACTCCAGAGGAACTTTTTTCTTTCCGAGAGCTTTGGATAACCAAGGAGAAGCAAACAGGAGCCTATACCTATCGAAACTTCCTGTGGAAGTAGCTACTTTCACCAGCTGTTCTATGAACCCTTTTTTTCTGCAGGCTTAGTTTACAAAAATTAGAGAGACTGGTGGATTTGGCTTCCCTGTCAGATTGTGGGCTAAAGGTAATTCTGTGTTTGTTGGTAATGGTGGGCTGCTTTGGACGGATTTTTAATCTCCCTGTATTCTGTTCCCATACAATAGATATGGAATCAAGCAGAGACTTAGCATGTCTTAAACATTGTCAAAAGGAGAGGATGAGCTCCGTTAAAGGGCTTAGCAGAAGTCAGATGTGGCCTTCCACCTTGTTGCAGAAATAATTATAATTCAGACCCTTGCACAGTGTCCTGCATCAGAAGCTATGAATATTTGGAGCTTTGTGGGAATGGATTATTTGCTCTAAATATACTCTGAGTAATTGTATAGCTCATATCCAGCAGGTCAGGATTACAGATTTCATTACAGTTTCCAGAGATTGGAAGCCTTTATACAATTACTGTAAGTCCAACTAAGAGGTAAAATCATTTCTACAATATGGAATAGGAGAGGATACTGATCCGACATGACTTTCCCTAGGCTTCAGTTTCACGAGGGAAATAAGGATCTTTCCTCATTGCCATTTGGATTCGATATATCCTCAGAGGCATACCAGGTGTGATAAACTGTTCAATCCTCCTTCCCCACAATAGAAATGCACAGATCGATGTTCCTCATGCTGGTTTCTAGTATGCTTGCTTGTTTGCTGCAAGTTTCTGCTTTCCTATGGCTGTTAGAATCATAGACACGTCGGAACACAGAATAGTAGAACATATTAGTAGAACGTGTATATATAGTAGAACATAGAATCATAGACCTGTTGGAACAGGAACTAGCAATTCACAGTCAGTGAAAGTGTAGTGATAAATGCTTAATGGAACTGTGACTGAGCTATTCACAAATAAGAGGACTGAATCTGGGAGTTTATTCATATTGTAATTGCAAATATTGTTTCATCTTGAAAACATTCCAAGGTTTCATCTGGAAACTTAAATAGATGGGATTTGGGTTTTCTTAGGTTTTATTTTGTTTCTGGGATAGAGAGAATTTATCTTTCTGCAACTAGGTAATGCCCATTCTTTGTGTGATCAAATAGGATTTAAGCCAAAAATAGGAAGAAGTTGTAAAGACAATCTCAGGAGAACAAATAACTGAGATAGCTCTAAAGTTGACAGGCAGTGAGGAAGATAAACCTGTATACTGATTACACTTGCTTAATACAGCATCAGTGTGCAGGTGTTGGAAAGATCTTTCAAATGGTTGTGCAAAGATGTCTCTGCTTTGCTCATGATATTGAGATCATGATTCCAAGGGCTTAGAGTTGCACAAGTAGTCAGCTCTTGTGTCTGAATGTAGGCACATGTGACAGTGTGTACATGAAGGCATACCACTTGTGATGCGAATGGTAATTTATCGATGACAGTTGATAGAACTCATTGCCCTTGGTTTACCAATACAAGTATCCTGGAGAAAGGCTTGTTTTTGACTCGTCATTGAAACATCCCAGTGTGATCTACTGGGCTGATAGACTGGAATACTAAATATTGATGCAGGTCTGGAGAAATCTGATTTTATATATGTGCAGTGAATCGGTGTTATTGTGTGATTTCTGGTGCTTGCAAAGAAAGGAAATGCCTTCATGTAAAGTTTGGTTATACTTTTAATATTAAGATGTAAAACACAAAATGATAGTATAGGTAAAGGGATTGTGAAGTCTATTATTGTGTTTTAGCTACAGGCTATAATGACACAAACAGAAGGTAACACATGGTTCTCTTTAAGAATGTGACTTCAATGACACTCAGATGCTTAAAGATTAGCATATGCCTGGGTGCTTTATTGAATCAGAGTGAACATAGGTGTGAATCCATGAAGATGGAGCATTCTGAGCTGTTTCTCTGTAGCCATTGGCATGATCTGACTGCACATGGGGTCTAAAATAGGGGAGAGACCTTGCTGCTACACGGTGTCATCCTGTCTACATCTGTGGGACTGCTCTTCCCTTTTGCACATAGAATTGCTGTGGATGGTGACAATTGATTCCATAAGGTGAATGAACAGGATTATATGTTTACCATCAAAAGAGCAGCATCTGTTGTTTTTAGCACTTCCTGGAACCATGAGAGTCTTAAATCAAACTAACAGTACATTAAGGTTGTTTGAGGTATTAATGCTCCATATTTCCTTTTTTTCTATTTAAAAAAAAAAGAAAAAAAAAAGAAAAAAGAAAAAAGGACCTTCTTTGTAGTTTTCCAGGCTTCGCTCTGTCTGCTGTTCTTTTTCATTACTGTGAGTTCCTATGGTTTCTTCTTAGTCTCTTCCCCATGGAAGGTGGGTGTTTCTTTAAAAGCAGAACTATAGCATAACAAAAGTGCATGTCTACCCGTCTGAGTAGACGTACACAGTACCTGCAGGTCAAATTCTGCATTCCTGGCTGCTGTAGTAATTTCTGCCTTAAACATGTTATTAGCCTTTGGCTTTGGAAAGCCATATGGCCAACAAATCTGGCCAGAAGCAGACTGAATCCAATTCACAGAAAGCTGGTAAACCTGGATTTGTTGCTGAGTATGTCCAAATGTTGTCTTTAGTCAGCCAAAAAAATACTAGCAGCCAAACTACTATGATAAAGTAGGACTGATGGCTGTGTTTTCACCTGACAAACACAGGTGAAGAACGCAGGGTGTGGCAGAAAGCCACCAGCATCTTTTTCAACTTGTTTGGAGCTGATACTAGTATTTACTGATACTTTCTTTTGCCGCAGATGCATTAACTTCTGTCCATTTTCTTGTGGTGTGCTCCGAAGTGGAAGGAGGGGTTGGCTCCAACTTGTGTGCTCAATGCCTTAAATGGGTAAATGAAAAGAGCCCTCCATCCCTGCGGAATATGAAGGGGCCTGCTATGCCCAGGCTATTAATATGCATGGTGGTGTTGACCAGTGGGGATTGAATTCATGGAACTAGCTGGAATCAGAGTGGGCTTGTTTTTCAATTTTTTTAATGAAGGAGATGGAGCTTTAATTGTCATTATGTATAAATCCCCTTTTGTTCCTCTTTGTGAGAGAGACGGTTATTTTTATTGTCTTCCACTAGTAAGAGTTACTTGCTTAAGAAGCTTTCAAAATATTAACCAGTCGCTGAAGGTTCTTTGAAGAAAAATATGACTGCTCGTGTAAACAATTAATGGTTGTTAAGCATGGCAGTGTATATTATGACAAACAACACATGCTACATTATGCCAGCTGGTGTAATGATGTGATAATGTCTGACTCATTAACTCTGGCACACAGTTTACGATGCCCTTCTATGACAGGATTAATTGATTCACACATACATTAAAACAAAAATAACTAAACTGAAATTCAGCTGGAAGCCTGGCTTCTCATTTGTCATCAGCCCTGTTGGTGGCTGAAGCCAACCCAGGCCCAGAGCAGGGTGAGCTGATGTTCGTCCATGAACCTTTGTTTCCATGAACTGGATCAGCATCTTGAAAGGAGTTGTGTGAGCAGTGGTTTGACTCAAGGATTGCTGCTGGTGCTTCTTGAATTGAGTCAAGTACAGAAGGGGAAAATCTCAAAGAATTTCAAAGTAGTTTTTCAAAGAATCATAGAATCATGAAGTTTGGAAAGACCAACTAGATGATCATCTAGTCCAACTGTCAGCCCATTTCCAGCATCCCACTAATTTTTGCCTAAGTCAGGTCTTAAATGCTCAGTCCATGTTTGTTGTCCTTATAGAACAAGAGTCAGCTTGACAAAGATGCTTGTGTTGGAGGATTGATCACCTCTGATGCTATTAATGTGGCATTGTTATACAGAACAGAACTTGGAACACTCAGGACAAGGAAAGAGTGAATGTTATCTCAAAGTTGTCTGGGCAATGGGAAACTGACCTGGAAACTGCTTGAAGGGGATGAAACAAAAACAGAGATTTGAAAATGAAAAATCTGTGTGAATAACCAACATACAGTGTACCTATTTTTCTTTCTGGTGGGGAGAAGCCCTAAATGCTTAGGGAATGCTTAGAGTTTACAGTATATACAAAGTGTATCTCTGGTTTTACCACATGACAGATCCTGATATGATGAAAAATAGGTTTTATGCCTGCTTAAAGTTGTTTAGGCTGTTCTGATTGTAATGTATAACTGGTCTGGAAATCACAACACAAGAGAATATTTTGGGAATTCTAAGTAGGACTTGGAACTATTCAAACTGACAAACAAGAAAAATATTGAGGAAAGAAGCAATATTATCCCCAAGCTCTGCACTGTTCAGAAAGCATGTGTGTCTGTATTTAAGTGTTTTGCATGTTCTCTGCTTTCAATTATGAGGAGATTCCCCTTATGCTTGTGATATGCTGTCATTGGGTGGCTTGTTCCTGCAGCATGAAGTGGTCTTTTCAGGTCTGGTATCTCTGTAGAGAGATGTGATCAAAAGGACACAACCCAGAGCAGTCACACTGAATAGTGAACACTTGAGCTTTGCGACCAGAAGTTGGGCTGTGGATGAGACCTGCTTGCCCTAGGTGCTGTATTTCACTCTTCACAAGCATAGGCAGCTGGCACTGAAATGATCTGAAAGCTTGAAAGGAGCTCCCTAACTCAAGTGGAGCTGTTGTTCTGAATGGAAAATAGAGTACACTCTGCCCAGGTGTAATCTAGAAGTCTGCTAAAAATACTCTGTCAAAGTATTGTTGATGGTCAAGGGTTTGACTGTACAAAAAGTGTTTGTGAAAGCTCCCTTTTCAACTGAATATTTTTGCATAATCTCTGGAAAATACACATTTACACTTAAGCCATATCCCTGCCGCCTATTTTCTCTGAAAATGAAATATTTTGATTGGAATAGGTTACAGGTACAGCTGATGGTGTTCCTGTAGTTTTTTTCAGTTGGGACCCTGACCTGATATTTCCTTGTGATATGCTGCTCCTTTCAGCCTGGCAGAGCAGGCAGTGTTGTTTCCAGATGTCCTTCAGTCACATTCTGGCCCTACAGAGGTGAAGTGACAGAGAGCGGTAACACTCCTGTTATGAAAAAGGGTCACTTGTTAACAAGTGGTTGCTTTAGGTTTTGCCCAGCATTATGCTCTATGCATACAAGTCAGAACACCAGAAGCCTAAGCAGCATTAGCTGTAAGGTGATGTTGTTGGTCTTTCTGATGACCTGTGTCTTTTACTGCTAACATTGGTTGATACTAGTTGAAAAGAGCTGGCTTGTTTGCTCCTGAATCCTTGAACACAGATAGCTGGAAGAAAAAAAAAAAAAAAAGAAAAAGTGTGATTTTCTACCTGCATTGTACTCTTTTGCATGTAGAAGTTTTTTTATGAGAAGGGTGATGAGGCATTGGCACAAGTTGTCCAGAGAAACAGTGGGTATCTCAACCCTGGAGACATCCAGGGTCAGGCTAGATGGGACTCTGAGCACCCGATGTAGCTGTAGGTGTCCCTGTTCATTGCAGAGGAGCTGGGATAGATGGCCTTTAAGGCTCCCTTTCAACTCTGACAGTTCTATGATTCTGACTGTTCTGTTGATGAATGTATTCTAACAGGGGTTGGATTCTATGATCTCTGGAGGTCCCTTCCAACCCCTATGATTCTGTGATTCTAACCACAGTTAGACCACTGAATAGGAAACCAATTTCTTTGGTGTCCCTTTCATTGTTTGTCTATTGGTTATTCTTCCTTGTAAATTCTCCAAGGCAGGCAGCAGCTTTTTATTTTGTATTTGTATTGGCTGTTGTGATTTTTTGTCTCCAACTGGTCAATATGACAACCTGAAGCATAATTATGTTTTCTTAATCATTTCAAAGATGACATGATTGGAGGCAATATTTCAACCCTTTGCCTGATTTAATATGTACTCAGCCAGTGGCTGCTGATATCTGGGGTTGCTCAGTTGTTTCTTTTCTATGTTGTGGCCTGAACTGGAGAACTGCCCATAAGAAGGTAGGATCCAGAGTCCAACCCTTATCCTTGTACTTTGCCTTTAAGTTCTACCAAACTGTCTCTGTGCAGCCAGCCTCTCTCTAAAAGGCTCTCATGTGTAAGCGTGCCTGGATGTAACATCTAAATGCAGAGAGAATCCTGAACAGCCCTAGGGTGGACTCATGTTAATTATATTGGAAATCCTCCAGGCAACTGGAGCACCGAGCTACTGTTGAGTTATCAGCTTATACTTATTTATCTGAGCTGAAAGCTGAGGTTAAATACTAACCCAACATCCTAGTGACTTGTCACTGTTACCCAGTGTGACATGGCTGGGCCACTAAAAATGTATTTTATTCTTCATTGTAACACATTCTTATGGAGACTTCACACTTCTTGTATTGAAGTGACAGGTTAGCTCACAAGGAACGAATAGCAGCACAGCATGGACTCGTGAGCTTGAGCTGCTGTGCAGAACAGTGGCTGCTTTTCCCCTTAGAAGTATTCCCCATAAGGATGTCAGTGTTTTGCTCTCTCCTTTGCCTTTGAGGATACCACCCTATTACAAAGTACAGCTTACAGTCTGACCTAAAAATCCAATCGAAATCAAGGTCTCATGGGCTTAAAGAATATTTTAAAAGCTCTCTGACAGAACTTAGCTGTCTTGAACAGATGAGGACAAGAGGGCATTTCATCCCACATTATTTCTGCAAAACCATTGAAGAGACAGGCCTGTGATGTACCTCGATGTGGTATCTAAAGCAACTTTCAAGTGTTTGGCCAGTGAAGTACTGTCATTTTCTGTGAAGATTAGATTTGCAGTTTGTTTTATGGTATGCGTTAATTTTACTGGGCTTATAAATCAGGTGACATATTTCTGTTTGCTGATCAGATGGCCATAATTCTTTAAATCGGGTTTTTGAAACAAACAAGAAACAATCATGACAATCTTAATAAATAAATAAAAATCTAGAAAACTAATTTATTTTTTTTTGCACTCAGATGTGTGCAGTGTTTCTATTAGTACAGAAATATTCAGCATCTGTACAGTATTAGTAATAACTGCAGTGTGTTCTACATGCAAATGACTGCAGATGTTTTAATGTCAGCTTCAGCTAAAACATACACCTCTATACTTTGGAAATTTGTGTCTCAAGTCCTGCAGTGTGTGTGGGGGGGTTCGAGAGGTCTCTGGTTACAAGCAGAATAGTATTTCTAAAGGCTTTGGTTAATGACTGACAGTAAGATTAATTTCACCTAAGGGAATGGTCTGATGATGGAAGAATAACATCTATGGAAGAAGAATGGATCATGTAATTGACTTGGTTGGTGTATGAAGAGGTGATCCTTGGGCTACTACAAGGATGGACAGATTCTTGGACATTCTTCTGTGCTATATTCACTGTAGTATTATCAACCCAAGTAGCTACTGAATATGAAATCCAGTACAGGTATTTTGAATTTTGACTGAATTTATTCCACTTTTATTGGCCCTAAGGAGAACACTGTTTTGTTCAGTGAGAATAACAGAACCATTCAAGTTTGCCATATATTAGCACAGAAAACTCAGGCCAGTCTTCCTATAGCTTTACTTTCTTGAGTGTTTCTTCTACTTAGGGTGGTCTTCAGGGAAGCTATCTCATGGGAAAAACTGCTACAACTTGACAGGCTGGGTAGGATTTCAGGTGAAGGTGAACAGTCAGAGTACAGTCTGAGTACAGAGAAGTTCTGGAGGCATTGCAGTGACTTGAGACTTGCACTGAGACTATGATGTTTGGTGTGGTTGTCTGAGAAAGAAGAATTACATACTTTGTGTAATTTTACTCTGTGTTATATCAAGCACTTGCTGAGCTGTTGTGGTGCTTGTATGGTAACTAATGGTGTTTCTGGCACAGGGATGTGTTCTGGGGGGGTTGTGAAGTCCCTGCTGGATGGCTGGGGCAGGCAGTGCCACCTTTTCACAGAATAGCAGAATTGTAGGGTCTAAAAGGGACCCCCAGAGATCATAAAATCCAACCCCCCTGCCAAAGCAACTGCTCTAGATCAGGTCACACAGGTAGGCATCCAGGTGGGTCTTGAACTTCTCCAGAGAAAGAGACTCCACAACCTCTCTGGGCAACCTGTTCCAGTGCTCCATCACCCTTAACCCTGACCCTACCCTACATTTTTTCCATATGGAGTCCAAGTAGTGTTCAATAGATGCTTCTCATCAATGCCTTTTCGTAGTAATATTTAGCGTGCTATCTCTGTACAGAAGTGGCAAACTTGGGGGAAGGGTGGCAACCATTTGGAATAGTAACTTATGATCACTTTCTAACTGTTTGGCTTCTCTAGGGTGCTTGTTGCATCTGAGAAAGTTGAACTGTACAAACTAGAATGATAAAGTAAGTTGACATTGCTTTAAGTTGTTCCTAGGGCATTTCTGGAATAAGGCTGTGTTGTGACAAAAGGAACTCGTTGGAGTCCTTTGGGGATCTGCCTGCCTTCCCATGTCTCCCTGTAAGATTTAGGGAGGTGGTATGCTGACATTCAGATTGCAGTCTGATAAATATATGTTTTTATAGTAATACACCAGATTATGTTGCAGTACATAGCATAATGTTACTTATTTTTTTTCTTTTGCAAGCTCAGAAAATAGTTTTTAGTCATACAATATATTGAGGTTAATCTGCAGACCTGCTTCTTCCTGATGGGAAGCTCTGATAGTTAGAAATGATGTGAGAAGGAGTTCCTTTTCTGTTTTGTTCATGTCCTGCCTGAAGTATATATGTTGATAACAACTTGAACCAGAAACAACTTTAACAACTTTACACTCTAAATTTGCTATAGTTTCAATGGAGAGTAAAATCTGCATCCTGCAATTTGTCCTGCTGCTACCCTATGGTGTAACATTTAGAAACAGTAGGACAGGGGTGTGAGAACTGTAGAATGATTAAGGTTGGAAAAGACCTCTAAGATCGCCAAGGCCGACCATCAACTTGAGGCCACTATCTCTCATTCTATCAAAAGGACAAGGGTCCTTTTGCTAATATCCTATCAAAAGGAGATACAGGTGGCTTCATATTGCTATGCAGGCAAGGAGATGAGAGATGTAGGACTGGGAAAGAAATGTTTTCCTATCGTGATAGTAGTGGGAACAAAGTAGAAGCTGAGGCTGGTGATGTGACATTTGGAGCTCGCTTGGTTAAGGTGCTGCAAGCTTGAATGAAGCTATTGGAGCTACCACACCTGCATTCCCTCAGCACCTTAAGATGTTTATGTGCTTAGGGATGTGTTCTGATCATTCTTAGCCCTCACCAACCCAGTAATAAGACAGGCTTTCCAACCTGCTGATAGTCAGCACTGCTTTAGAGCTCAAATATGAGGGATGAGGGTGCACAGAGAGGTGGAAACAGCATACAGAGCTGTTGGGATAGTTATGAACTGCAATGTATGCTAAACATAGAGGCCACAGGCAGTTTCTCCAGCATTTGTATAAATCACATGGTAAAGGTTTTACTGGGAACTCAAGTGGTTATTTAAATATCCCCCGGGTTAGGTTTATTCATTTTGTTTTGATTGAAACAATCAGAAAAGCTTGCGAGGCTGTAATTTCAGCAGGAGGTTAAAGTGGGTGACTGACCGACTTGTGATCGTATTTACTTTAGACCTCAGTAGAGAGATTACTCATAGGGATCTTATTAGGCTGCGTGATTTAAAAAGGAAAAAAAAGAAAAGCTGCAGCAACAAATTTTCAATATCTAACACATCTAGTAGCTGCATAATATTGCATCTAGATGGATGATAGTTTAATTTAACATTTAGTCATACACATGGGCTTACTTAGAGACAAACAATTGCTTACTCCCAGCGGATTATGGGCATTAATATCAAAATGATAATACAAGCATTGTAGCTGTGCTCAAACAGAGAGCTGGAGGATACAAAGAAGCCTGATTCTCATAGGAGCTGATTTATTTGGTTGATCTTGCTGTAACTTTGCCTTCTTGAAAGAAAAGAGAGGCTGTAACAGCTGTATCTCCTGTGCCTGTAGGTGAAACCAAAGACTCCAGCTAGGCTTCTGCAGAAATCCCTAATGAGATTCATGCAGTACACCTTGTCCTTGAGTTAAACTAACAAGCTGTGGTCTCTGACTGCATTCAAAAACCTGGATTTTAATTATTCCTCATCTTTCACCCTACTCTCCATGACCTTTCTCTCTTCATCCACCGAATCTGACTCTTTAAGATATGAAAGCGGAGCCCTGGAAAGAGTCATAGGCGAGTGCACGGTCCAGCTCATGATCGGTGTGCATGCACACAACACACACTGACAGTAAATGATGGCTTGCTGTCTCAGAATGTGCATGTAATGAGGCACCATCATCATAATTTAACCATGTAGTTCTGCTTAGTGGCAATATAGAGAAATTATTAATTAACCAATTTCATAATAGAATATACAGAGGCTATCTAGTAGCCTAAAGGAGGACGAGAGTGCTGTAATTTGCCACTATCGGATGAATTATATTATGAAAATGAGCTTCAAGGAATGAAGGAATGGGGAGGAAAAATACATCTATAATGGTTTTGAGTTGTTTTCTATTTGCTGGTTTTTCTGATTTGCTAATGACTTTTGTATGTCCATCCTAAGGTCATTTGTGATGTGTCCCATGCTGAGAATTATGACCAGCAGCAAGAAATGAGAAATTAATTTGTTTTAAATGATACTGCACATTATCAAGAGGGAGACTGCTTTTTCAGCCACCAGAATGATTCCTAATGACAAGCTTAATCCCTCTATCAGACACAGATGCGCCGAGTGCCATGCAGTTCTGAGAATGGACTACTGTGTGCGTGCGAGGGCGAAACACAAATTAAAAATACAAAAATCCAGATTCCCGTCTTTCCTTTCATTTTTAGCTTTAAATATCAGAGTATGTTAGAATACAGCTGTGTGCTATGTTCAGCTACAGATAAAGTGAGTGCAGTTCAAGTTGACTTCTAAGGAGCTACTGATTCATACTGGTGTATTCTTTGCTTGCTAGCTTGAGCTTTTTTAGGATTCTGATGCAACACCTGTAGAAAGCAGAAGGAACGATTTCTGCTTGGGTGATGTCAGAAGGACCAGATGCAGCCCTATTTTTTAGTCCTGAGGAATGGCTCCCATATCTAAGCACCTGCTTAGGTTTCCTTCCTGAATCAGTGCCATCAAAGAGAAGAAAATGAATGCTTTTGTTTTCACAAATCATTACTAATTCACTGCTGCATTAGATCAGTTGGAATTGCTATGACAAATTTTGTAACTTCGACGTTACTTGTGATATAAGAAGCTGGGATTAACCCTTAGAAGGGCAACGCATAAAGTAGTATTGTTTGAGAGCAAATGTTGGTATGCTCTATTTCATCATTACTTCGCTTTGGATGCACTGCTTGAGCCTTCCTTTCCATAGACCTGTTTTTGTAGTGAAACATAAAGGCTTCGCTCATCTATGTGATGAAACAGAGAAGGTCTGTGGCTTCAGGAGCTGTTCGTTTAGCTTGGTCTGTATAGCTGTGTGCCAGAACATTCTTCATTAGGTGGACTCTGCTCAGGGTGGCTGGACCGTGCTCACTGATGCATGATCTCCTTCTACAAATTCTTGCTCCGCTTTCAGGAGTCCTTAGATATAGTTCTATCAGATGTGTTACTCAGATGCAGACTGCATTGAATCGTAGAATGGCTTGTGTTGGAAAGGACTTCAGAGGACCATCAGGTTCCAACCCCTGTGCCACAGGCAGGGCTGCCAACAGTTTAAAATATTCCCCTTTGAACTGCAGTATGTCTTGAAAATTCTGTTCATCTTGGAAGGAAAAGCTGCACGCAGGTGAATTTAGATGAATGTTGCTGCACTTCATGAAGTTATTTTCTAATCCTTTGAATTTGATACAGTGTAAACAAAAGGCTGTTGATGTTAAAGAGGACCAAAATTTTGTGAGTAAAGCTCCCAGTAGAATTCCCTCATTCATACTGAGAGGGGGCACAAAAAAGAAATAATGAAAGCAATGGACTCAAAATAATTGATATGAATAACCTCTGTGGAGCACTGTGAGTTGTTCTAATGTTTTTAAGAGCTTCAGTTTTTCACTGTTTAAAAGTCTATTTGAGTCAGTGTCTTAAAGAGATGCATTATGCTAGAGTGAAACCCAACTAGATGACTTGATGAGAATTTTCAGCAAATACAAATACAATATGTTGGCCAAAGAGGACAATACATCACTGAAAGCAGTGTGGAGGTTGCTGCTAGAGAAACTGCTTTTCAGGTAACTTATATGAGGATGAAGTGGAATGTCCCATTACTTTTCAAACACTTGGAGTGAAAATAGTCTTTTTTTCCAGATAATGATTCTGAATGTTCTGTCACAGAGAGCTGGTGTTTTCTGGCCGAAGTGATGGGCTCTTAGATACTTCTAGGAAGAGTAAGGATTAAGGAGATTTCACAAAGGATTTTGATTTTTGTGTTGTTTGAAACTTTCAAGCTGTGTGATGTGTAGCATTCTAAAATGAAGACAAAACAGAAAGAGATCCCAAACTGCAGGTGATGCAAGTAGGGACACTAAAGCCTCTTATTCGTTTTTAAACACTTGCACACCAATAGGGCCAATATAAGGTTGAGTGCTCCCCTTCACCAATTTCTATAGCTCAGAGGCAGATGAGTCTCATCCACCTTCTTAATGTGCTTGACTTTGAGGGATGAAGCTGTTAAGTGTGGCATGGACTAGTTTGGAGAATAAGCTTTTGGTTTTGCCCTGAGGATTTCTTGAGGTAACAAACCAAAGCAGGAAATGTTCCTTTGAGAGTGGTCAAAAACAGAATGAGATGGGGGAGGGCTGCTCAGAAAGATTTTTCAATATAAAATGTGTCTCTGTTAGAAGTTTCTGATGATGTTTCCAAGATGTTTCAGGAAATGGAAGAAGATGTAGCAAGTGTTGCATAGCAGATGTCATTGCCAACATAGTAACTGATGTGCATTAATGTCTCCCTTATCCTCGTGCCATTCTTTCGATGGTAGCCCCTTCCCAATGCGTAAAATGCAAAAGTCATATTTCACTGAAAGTTTGATGGCTGCTTTTTTCCCAATGGAGAACAGCCTTTTTCCTACAACATCTTAAACTCTAGTTTTCTTCCCCATATTCTATTCAACTTTGGCTTTGAGATCTGTAAGAGATAAGCTAACTATCAGTTGGAGTGTTTTAAATCCTTCATGTTGTTTGCACAATAGTGGTGCACACTTGATGGCATAATAGTAATAATTACTCATGAATAATTATGGGCAGCTTAATGGAAGTTACAGTGAGTCTGCTACCAATTATTTGTGTATTTTGGGGGGTGACCAGGGAAGAGGAAATAATTTTTGATTGTTTTTTTTGTATTTAAAAAAAAAAAAAAACAAAACTGGATAAACACTGCCAAACTATTACCAGACTGGATAGAGCTATGTTCTACACCTGGGAGTATGATGTTTTGGATAAGGATAGTGACCTCTTTGCAGTCTTGTGAACTCCTAGATGACTGCTTTGTTTTAACACTATTGTTTTTATTAAGATCTCCAAGTGTTTCATCTTTATAGCTTACCTGAACTGCTTTTGGGTGCAGCCCCAGATTTTTTCATGGCATTGGAAAATAATGGTGTACTTCAGAGAACTTTCTGCTTCTGCACAACACATGAACACAAATATCGGAGCAAATGCGCTAGTGGTGTGTCCAAGCCTGTCCCAACTATTTTGTATTCTAGCTGCCTGAACTTACTGCAGTATATCCTTGCTAGAGCACGTGTGATGGGTTCAGGAATGCCTGACCTACATGGAATTATAGAATCATAGAATAGCTTGGGTTGGAACAGACCTCCAGGATCATCAAGCTCCGACATCCCCCCCACTGCAGGCAGGGCTGCCAATCTCCACATTTAATACTAGACCAGGCTGCCCAGAACCCCATCCAACCTGGCCCTGAACTTATTCAGAATGGGGCATCCATAACCTCTCTGCGCAGCCTGTTCCAGCACCTCACCACTCTCATAGTAAAGAACTTCCCCTACCTGGCAGTACAGGTATTTACAGTACAGGACTTAGAGGATAGCTTTAGGATCCCAGCTGTTGTTGAAATTATCATTCTAAACTGCAGACTGTCCAGTTCTTTACTGTTCCTAAAGAAGTCAGTGAGATAGTTTTTAGAAAACTGGACTGTCTGTTTGTAGAGATGTTTGAGAGTGGGCTTGCTACATTTTGTGCTTTGAGTTTTGAATATCTTCATTGGAATCAGATGCTTCTTTGTTTCCACGACTGTGTAGAGATATTGAGATGGGCCACAATAGCTTATCAGACTCATATTGTTTATTTATTGTAAACCACAGCTGTCTGTTGAGTGCTGGCTCGTGACTGACAAACAAATGAGTTTACCCTTCATCTATTTGAAAGTGATACTGAAAATCTCTGCATCCTGCATTTCAGTTTTTGTGTCCTTCTTTGTCATTTTCCCAATGAAAATTACCCCCGCACTGATCTCAATGTTAATGTATTCCTGCTTACATTTGACTTCTGAATATGTTATGGCTAATTATCATTACACAGGATGAGAGATCAGAGCCCTGACTGAGGTGCTTGGTATAGGAACAAAAGGAGGCCAACTCTGCTTCTTGGCATGGGGCCTGAAAATTGTGACTGAGCATCTTGGAGCTGGTGGAGTCTGGGGAGACAAGGGGGGCTTCTTGGCTTTTTTTTGTTGTCTTTTCATTTTATTATATTTTTGTGAACTGGGGGAGGGGCCAGGATGAGGCTAAAATTTCCCCTTGAACATGATGTCAATATGTTGGCATGTCTCCTTTTATTAAGATGCCATCCAACTGATAACAAGTCCTGCTGTGTTTTACCAACATAAAAAATTAGACTGGAGACCAGGGAGCGGCAGGTGGCTTTTGGCACCAAGAAATAATCACACTTGATGTGGAAAGTAAAGTAAAAGGAGCCATCTGTTCACTGCAGGAGGACGTGAAAAATCACATTAACATATTGTCACTAACATCATGAAATACACAGTTAATAATAAATTTAGTTATCATGGCAAGCTGCATTGGATGCTTCCTCAGAAAAAGTGTGGTGTGGAAGATGTGCTTGCTCACATCTTCATACAGAGATGCATACTTTTTGTGTGGAAGTCAGAGCCCCATCATTTGTCTCTGCCTGTGTGAGCAGATACATGTCATCTCCTTGGGGAACGTGAATGGCTTTAGAGTCCCGCTTCTGCCTTTGCCCTTTAATCTGCTGTGTTTCTATCCATCCTTCTTTCCTTAGTGTCAGGCAAGCATAGTAAGGTATTGAAAAGATGTACTCAGAAGTCCAGTGGAAGGAAGGGGAATAAAAGGCCTGGAAAAACGGAGGAGTCTTGAAGCAGGTATTTTCATAAGGGGCTGGAGGTCAGCTCTGATGACTGCTGAAGTATCTGGGAAGCTTTCTTTTTACTTGAATTAGCATTGAGTTAGCCTTCTAGTACCAAAGACATTTCTGCTGCAGGTTCTGTCCTTTTGGTTTTAAAACTGTATTTAACATCTGTTTCATTAGAGAAGCATGGAGTTTGCATGCCCATAAGTTAGAAAATTGTGAAGCGTGTCTTTCCCTTTCCCCATACCAAAGTCAGTCAACTTCTGCCCCACTGCAGCACACTGCCCTAACAGATGTGAGGGGCACAGAATTGGCCAAATGGCTTCAGTGAGTTCGAGCCAATTCAAATCAAAGTAAACAAAGATCTGAAACAAGGTGCAACAAGGAAACCCTCTTCTTATTTGTAAGAGTCTCACTAAAAGCTTGCTTAATAGCGTTCTACTCTGTGGATGATTTGTCTAATTTGTCTGTGCTGTGTTTGAGATTCAGATGCTGAAATCAATAAAACAAAACAACAAAAAAGGACAAAACCAGACTAATTTCACTGTAGGATTGGTTTTTTTTAGACATTGGAGAGGAGTTACCTCTTGTGCATAACCTTTGTCACCAAGTAACGCTGCAGATGCCTCCACACATGATGCTATAGCCAAGTCTTCCTCAAAAGTAGTGTTTCATATGAAAGGAAAGAAAATTCTTCTCTAACTTTACCTTTTAAACCTATCTATATGAAATAGAATCAGGGTAATGGTTTATATGCATCTCTGTATGATTTCTGATTCCTGATCACTATCTTGGGCTAGGGGGAAACCACAAGAAAAGTTGCCTTCATTGTTTCCTGTCCACCCCCACAAGATTTCAACCAACAGAATATCCAGCAATTCATGAGTTAAGATTGTTGTGATGCTGTGTTGTTTCCTCACTTGGGAAATGTGCTTCATATTGTAGTTGAGATCTTTAGTAACATTTGAAAAAATATCTGTGGTATCTTTGTATAAGTAATCCAGAGTGCCTATGCTGTGAGGGGGAGGTAAGAAATACTTGTTGGGGTGTACTCAGAGCTGTTAAATGGAGCATTCCATTTTGCAGAGGCTGTAGATCTGCAAGTAGTCGGTCTAAAAAGCAACACAACCTTTTCATTGCTGCTTTTTGTGAAGATTCTTCAGCTTTTTTTTAATCACCTGTTTTGTGTAGAGGTTTAAGACAGTGTGCTGGATTAGCCAAACACCTTTTGATGTGGCCTTTCCGCTTTCCTTTAATACTACCTTTGCAGTGTTGTCAAGAGGCCTATGGCTTTGCTTTCTGCACAAGGTTTCATAAGCACTAATAGACAAGTCCTCACAACCTCCCATGAAGTGGGACGTGGTGATACGCTCATTTAAAAAGATGAACATGGAAGCCTAGAAAGAGCAAGCAACACCCACGTGCAGGCAGTCTGGGGCAGAAACAAGTATTGAATACAATTAATGTCAATCAGCCTGGCCTTATGGAAAATAGGTCTTGTCAAATGAACTTGATATCTTTTGTGATGAGATTATGAGTTTAGCTGATAGAGTTCTCTAGGTACTGAATGGTATTTTGATTAAGGAACTGAAAGGATGCAAAATAATCATACAACACATTATTAAATTGAGTAAGAATTTACTGACTGAAGTCTTAAAATGCAATCAGAGCATTGCTAAGCAGGTATGATTCTAATGATTTCCTACAGGAATAGCTTTGTAGTCCTGCACTGTTACACTTCATTATTCTGTTAGTGACACAGAGGAAAATATACTGTGGCTCCTAGTGATGACATGAAGACGTCTCATGTGTTCAGCAGTGTAGGAGGGCTGCTTGCTGATACAGAACTATATGGATTTCATGATGGGAAGAAAGAAAGAACCTGGGGTCACAGTGACAGAACACCTAGATATGAGCAGTGCTACAGCTGTAGACATGGTCATAGTCCTTGAAAGGCACTAAGAAATGCATAGCCAAAAGGTTATATCCTGTGTGTCCAAATAACCTTGTGACTATCTTTTTTTTTAATTTTTTTGAGGAAGTGTGTGGTTCTGGGGCCAACTGTTGGTAGCAGTCTCGAGAAATTACAGTACGACTATGATAAAGACTGAAAAGTTGAGAGAAGCCTTTCCTAGGAAGGTCTGACATAGACTTCATTGAAGCTGAAGGAGGAGAAAGCCAAGGGGAGTGCCGAGTAGTAGCAAAGAGAACTGGGACTGACGCAAACCACTTCAGTAAAGACAGATAGTTTGCTGTGAGAGTATTGTACAGCAAGAGACTGTGTTTGGAAGCTGAAGCTGAAGCAATTTTATACTTACAGGTACAAGTTTTCGCTTTAGAAGGAAGGCTCAATTAGTCATTGCTTGAGATCTTCATAAGAAAGCAAACAAAGGGATGTTTTCCATAGGAGAAGAAATACCTGGCAACTAGACTTCATTGTCTGATATAATCAATAATCTATGCTGTGACCCTCCTTTAAGGCAGTTCTTCCTCTTTGAAAGCTCCAGAGCAGGCAACCTTTCTTTGTGGAGAAGGTGAATTGCTCGGAGTAAAATAAAATCAGCCAAAGAGCAGATTGTTTGGCCATTGGCAGTTCATTTTGCAAGTAAAATATTACTTGTGGGGAAAAAGCTGTGTGTATCGACAAGTTTTTGTATGTGTGTGTGTTCTGACAGGCCTTTCTAGTTTGAGTTCATTTTGTACACGATGGACCTCTCTACAGCTGTGGCAATGGGAGGCAGATGGGCTGTACAGTCAGCCTGAGGGGACAGGAGTGCAGCTTCAGAAGTTCCCAGTACTCCCAGTTCTCTGCCATTCATCACAGAGCCTAAGGGACCCACAGAGACTGAAAGCACTTGGTGAGCACCAGGATATCCAAATGAGTGGCCGGTGAATGGGCAGTGCCCAACTTTCCAGGGGGAGAAGGAACGTTCTCAAAATGTGGGGGTGGCATTTTGTCATGTACTCAGGGAACACTGCAGTGCTCATTGTAGGACCTGTGAAAAACGGTGCTATTTGATGGATGCCAGTCTTCAATTCCCTTGCTCGCTTGTAGTCTTTCTCCACTTGTCTTTACATTTTTATACCTACAGACATCCGTCTGCCTGCAAGGGAGCGCAGAGGTGTCCCATCTGTTTAGCAGCAGGTAGGAAACTAACTCCTTCCAGCTGATAGAAACTCAGAAAAAAGTGACTCATGGCTCTTGTGATGAATGTAAGCCACAAATTCCATTTTCTGCAGTGTGTGGGGATCAGGTTATTGGCTGCACTGGGATGCTTTAAGAAACCCAACTACGTGGGGAAAAAACAAAACAAAAAAACCCACCTTAGCACCTTCTTGAGGTTTCAATAAGACAGTCTTAGGCCTTTGCTTCAGTTGGAGTGTGGCAGAATTGGGACTATTGTGAATGACTAAGGATATTAAAGCACAGTTGCATTCACAGTTACAGGAGTTCTGCACGTTTTGGATGCAGAGAATGTTTCTATTTCTCTTACTGCATTTGCAGAAATTGAACCCTTTGAAGAAGCACTGAATTGGAGTTCCAAGGAAGCACTGTCATACACATCCCCATCACGTTTATATACATTTAGAATCCTGGAGGATTGTGCTATTTATTGTATGCTCTCATTTTATAACTGACTGGGGCATGGTCCATACTATTTTGATATGTCTGTGTAATAACAATCCCCTTATAACACAGCACGAGACTGAGGAGATAAATACCTTTGAGGTCCAATCTTGCATTTCATTCAGTATTGTAGCATACTCGAAGTGGTACTAAAGATTGGCAGAACATCTGGCAGGAGCAGGTGGTGGTTTACCTTTCAATATGTTATATAAATGATGATTTAGTTAAGCCTATGAATAATAACAGTAATAATAAAAACGTTCTCACTTATATTCACGTTTGCTGTAAAGGAGCTTTCTGAGATGAGTTATTCAGCTCTTGTCTGCCGGAGTCTCTCAGCCTGTGCTGCTTCTCTACTGATCTGCTGGCTGCTCATGTATGGAGAGCAGGAATTTGTACCCATGCTCAAAAGGAGAAAAGAGACTTATCTATTGCTCATTGAATAGTTGCTGTCAGAATAGAACCTAAGCAAAGTTTGTGCTGACAATCTGCTTTCTTAACCCTTGTTTTTCAAATAAAACACAATACAGCATCGCTAATAAGTTAATGTATAGAAGTTATAGAATCATTAAGGTTGGAGAGGAGCTCTAAGATCATCAGACCCAACCCATCCCCAAGCCCACTGACTGGGTATTTCAGTGCCACATCTCCATGGTTCTTCAGCACCTCCAGGGATGGTGACTCCACCATTTCCTTGGGCAGCCAGTGCCTCCTCACCATTTCTGAGAAAAACCTTTCCCTAATATCCAATTTGAACCTCCCCTGGTGCAGATTAAGGCCTTCATCTTGTCTTCATCTACACAGAATGTCTTATGCCTCAGGTAGCAAGTTAGATTGATCTAGGTCCTGCCAATATCTGAAATGAAAGCCGATAACCCAAAGGATCTTTTGGAACTGGTGCTTTTCAAAGTTTCTCTCTGACAGAAGCTTCTAGATGAGGGACAGGAGCAGCAACTTGCTTTGTTTCTGTGCCACACATTTTGTCCCACCAGTTCAACAAACCATCATTAATTTCATTGGCATAAGAAATGTGACTGTTTAGTTTGAACAGCATGAAGTGGTAATGAGAATCTGGTTAGCACAAGAGATACTATGCTTTCTTAGGTTACTTTATTGACTAATGAAATTAGTGGCCACATTTATAGTTGGAAAATTGACTGTAGTTGCAAACATGCTGAGAGAGCAGTTAAGCTGGAGAGGATGCATGATAAGACAGAGAGTGATGAATAAGATGCATTTTTCTGTTTGGAAGGACTGAAAGATGTTTATAAATGCCTCCAACATGGCAAGGAGGTGCTTCGGTTTTCATTGTTGATCAGATTTTTCAGTCAGTATAGTATATGGACATGATCCATCTATATATGGGTTATTTCTGTTTGTCTAGGTTTGTGATTTGAAACTTGGGCTTGGACGTGAAAAAGAAGGAGCAGTGGAAAAATAAAAATGGTACAGTTGCTCATTCCTCTTTAAAATAATGTTTGTGACTAAGTGTAGCTGTGAAAAGGGTTTTTATTGCACTTCAATGTCCGTTTAGATAAAAAAGCAGCAGCTGTGAAGATACATTGCTTTGGTTTGAGAGATGGATGTGTCTTACTTGAGAGTGGAGTTTTGTTTAGGATGTTTGCATTAAGTGACAGGGAATTGGGAATGGAGTAAGGAACTGAAGTGAAAGATACGTATGCATTTGTTTGAAACCGTGCTGCCTCCAGATACAAGTTTTTCCAAAGGTGATAAATAACAACAACGACTGTAGTATCTGTTTGGTGCAACTCCTGGTGGTGCTTGTGTCCCTGTAGTATATCACTAGTGCTTGTACAGGTTCAGCCTAATTTCTGGCTATTTTACCTGATGTAGGTAATGTAGGTGATGTATTTTACCTGATGTACTTCCAAGAGAAGTGTGATATTGCTTTTTGTACATAGCTTTTTCATCCTATTTTAGGGCATTCTTGGGATCAGCTGGCAGCAGGACCGTGGTGAAACTGTGCTCAAGAGAGTGAGCCTGAGGGCAGAACTAAGTTGGTGTGAGTAGTCCTAACCCATGGGACAGCTCCCCTACAGATTTTCCTGTCTTCCTGCAGACAGTAAAATCCTTGCTAAGATTTCTCTAGGGAAAAAAAAGACCACACCAACAACAAAAAATCCACTTATCATGTTTGAAAAAAAATAGGTGGTCTGAACTATTAGTTTTTCTGGGGTGTTTTCATGGTCATCACAAGCGAGAATCCACTTCCACTGAGATCTAAAGAAACAGGGATTGTGAAGTATTTACTTTCTGGCACTGCTTCATTACCTGCTCTTTATAATTTATGGTGCCATATGGAATGAGGTTGATAACTGCCCATCTTTATGAACACATTGGTTTCATTTACCTGAAGCAGCCTTTTCAGTTCTGAATGGAATCAGAGATACATTGTTGCCTCATTACAGTCCAATTAAAACACGGTTTTAACCTAACGCTAGGTTGATTATTAATTGTCTGGAAGGCTTTTTTCCTTCTGTGCCCTTAATTAGGATTTCCCATTACAGCCTCATCTAGAAGCAGAGTGCTGAAAGCTCTGAGCAATGTTATGCAGTGGGTAGATGGGTCCAGAGCTGTGCTTATAAAGCTACTGTAGTGCAAATGCTCTCTGGTTCACCTTACAGCATGACAGCAAGACTGTGGCCATTACAGAGGTATTTTCTTATCTTGTACCTTATACTAAATGTCTTCAAGGTTTTAGCCCACTGTGTGATAGGTGTTTACTTCCCAATAAAGTGGGACAGGATTTGGGGAGCTACCATAAAACAAAGAAAGAACAACTGCTAAGTTGTAGGCAGGCAATGATTTACTTGAGTGGGGAAATGAGTTCCTGCCGATCAGCATCTGTCAGGGGTAGACAATCTCCTCCTTACAAATGCCAGCTGACCTTGGGGATGCTCTAAAGAAGAGTGGATGGGATTTTTTTTTTCTATTGGTGGTAAAGCTACTATTGTAGTTAATGATTGGAATCTTTTAAGGGGAGTGGTCTTAGAGGGAATTGGTAAGATCACTATTATTGTCTTTAGCAGTACAGTGGTAACAGGACAGGAAACTGGCCATTATTGTTTGTCTTCTGCTATTTTTCTTCTTTTTGTAATTCAATCTCTGTGAAGGAAGCTGATCAGACTTGAGTAGGAAATGTCATTAAGTGGAAGCACATATGGTAAAATATAATGTATCAGTTGGAAGGTATGGAACTGCACAGACTATGTTGCAAGGTATTGCTTAGGGCCAAAAGTTTCCCAGCTGGATTTTGTTTGAGAGGGGAAGGCTTTTTCTCACATCCTACATGTTAGGAAACCTTCTGCCTCACAGCTCTCTGGTGATTTATTTTAGATGTTTAGCCAAGGACTTAAATGGGTTAGACTAGCACCTTCAGGGAAGTTGCTCTTTATAATTTAACTTTCAGAGAGCAGGTTACAGTGCTCTCAAACAGTTGTGTCAAAGACCCAGCAAAAATTAATGGCTCAGAACTAATGGCAAGCTTTCCAGGATGTTGCTCTGATTTATTGAGTGGTGCTAAGCTCCAGCATCCTTGTGTGGAGAGCACTTGTCTTCATATAAGGGGGCTAATATTACCTCAAGCTGTTGTCAGTTGACTTGGTGAAATTGCTTAGATGCTGATCTCAGTGTAGATAGCTGGTGGTGATTACCCTTAAGTATTCAAAGAGCAGAAACCCTGGGGAAAGGCTGATTAGCTGCCCAGGAGGATGGTGTTCCAGCCATGTAAACAAACTCCTGAAGTCTCCTGGCCATAATGAGGACCAGGCCTCTGTGACAAAGCCCCCTCAGCTCTGTGCTGCTGCATTGAAGTTGAGCAATTTGCAAGGGGAAAGTGATTGGAGTCAGTCCCTGTGATGCACGTAATCCACTAATCACCACTCAGAGACTTCTGGTGCTCGGAAACAGCAGGAGGGAATTGGCTTTTATGAGCTGAAGGAGACACTGGCATATGTTGTTGAGAAGAGGGGGAGGAGGGACTACTTAAATATTTATAGATTAAGGGTACATTGGGATCCCTTCTGTCTTTTGTATGCCCAGTTCCCTGACTCCCTCTTGGGGATAACAAGACAGAAACACTCATGAACCCACCTGTGTTTTTCCTCAGGAGCATGCAGTCAAATCCTTCTGGCTTCTGTACTTGCACTAGTGGGTGGATGGATGTGAAGTCATGGCAAAATGGGTCACATTGCCATTCACATCACTGGGTTGTCTCAGACTTCCTCACCACACCATAACTCCAGAAGAATAAGGTGATCACAGATTAGAAATTGTCTGAGAGGTGAAGTCAGAAGTTGAATGATCTCAAAAGCCAATTATTACCAGGTAGATCCCAGCTTACAGAAGGTGGTTTGTGGCACTGTCCTTCAATGGTTCCTTTATATAACAGGAATGACTTTCACTTTGTGTACCGTCCCAGAGAAGCAGCTGACTGTGAACAAAACACTTTTCATACTGAGTGCTCTGCTCAGTCATATGTACAGAACCTGTGAAAGAGATGGGAAGGGCTGGGATAAAAGTTAAGTACTCTGCATCATCCCATCAAGTCAGAGCCGATCATTGTGATGGTAGCAATAGGGCAACAGTGCCCCATACAGGTGCAGGAGATTGGAGAAGATCCTGCTTTTGGGATGCTCTGGTGAGTAAGTTTCTCCAAAAGACCTGAATGACTGTATATCTATGAACCAGTTAGCCCCAAGTTTGCTCTTTCTTTGTGGGAAAGGGTGCACAACCATTTTCCATCCTATTCAGGTTAACAGCTCTTGTAAGATCAATTAAAACTTGTACTTAAATAAATCATATATTAAATGGTCTAATATTGGATATTAAAATTACATTAATCAGTGCTAATTATTTAAAGCAGTAATGAAGATCAGCCCCTGCAATTGGGTAGAAGTTCAGCAGTCCTTGAAAGTCACTTGGAGCCTGCCCGAGTGCTCCCAGACAGCTCAGCCAGCAGCGTGCTGGTGGATCTTCTGCGTAAAGCAAAACAAACTCTGTTTTGTGTGCTCTGGAAAGGTCCCAATAGCTTAGCACTACTGCAGTCCCCCTGAAACTAGCAGCCACTGCACTTCTTTTATTTTGCCAATGGTGTCACTGCTGCACCGCAAGATTTGTGTTTTCCTGAAGACTTGGAGGAATAGCAGTCAGATCCGTGCTTGGTACTGAAAGGGTTGGATGAAGGGAGCGACAAGCTGTGCTCCCCCTTAAAACAAAGTTTGGGGATAACACAAGCGTTCTTTCTGTTCACTGACCCACCATTGTACTTTTCCCTCGTCAGTGCCTGAGGGGCTGCTGGCCTCCAGGGGTCGTGCTGGCTCTTGCCCACAGCACCAGGAGAAGGGAGGTTTTGTCATCTGGGCTGATGTGAGGATTCCCTAGGGCTCCAGATGTGGTTTTGAGGTTGGATGTGGCGGGTGTATTTGCAACAGCAGATATGACAAACATGGAGCTTGCACCAGTAGGCACAATAGGAATAGGAAGGAATTCAAGGATGCTATGAGATTTTGGTAACTAATCTGTAAATTTCAAAGGCTCATTAGCTGAGGGAAACAAAGATGTGGACATCCCTTATCCCAGTTTGCAAGTGCTTACCTCCTACCTAATGGAAGCAGCTCCTCTGTTTTTTACTATGGACCTTTTTTATGTTTGGCTTTTTTTATTTTATTTTATTTATTTATTTTTTTGAGTGAGGGATACTGTGTTTCCCCTGACAAAGAAATGACAGTGTTTATCAGCAGCAGATGCGTCTGCTTTGGCTGAATTGCCAACACATGCATTTCATCTTTTCCCTAAGTGTCAGGCTGTAGTTTCCACAGTAGGATGGCACCCCATAGTGAGACCTTCAGCTGAGGGGAAAACGCAAATCTACTCTTGTTGTTAAGAGGGGAAAGGGGAAATCCTGTAAACTAATTAGCTCATTTGGCTCAGATGTCATTCCTGATCAAACCACTTAATGCTGCTTTCAGCAGCAGATCAGATGTCTTTTGCATGAAATACTACTCAGCGAGAGCAGGTGCCTGGAGCTTTGGTCCCTGACTAGCAATGACCTTAAAGGGACTGGTAAGCAAAGAGTGTTAGCTTTTATCTGCACTTATATATTGACATACATCTACCTGTAACTTGTAGAAAACTCAAGATATTTGTAGTACTAATGGATACCAACATTTGACTTGTATTGTGATGACAGAAAAGGGTGTGGTTTGAAAAGGATGAGGTTCAGATTTGCTTTTTACTAACCAGTATGATTACTAGTTAATATTTTTCCCTATGCTGTTTTTTCACTGTTAGCCCAGTGTCACAAGAAAGCTGAAGGGAATAGGGGAAAGTGAAGTAGTAAATGAAGAAAGTACTTCCTTGATCCTTTTGAAGATGGTATATTTCTGTTCAGGTATTTCAGTGGATTGCAATGAATTTGGCAGTGCTTTGCTTACAAAGCTCACCTGAGATGTATGTCCACCTGCAACTCTGTGAAGAATAGGTAGGAACAAAATGTAAGGAATCATGCAGAGATAATTTTTGAAGAACGATAATGAAGTGAAGAGCTGCTGCACACATTTTAGAGCCTAACCTGCATCCAATATTCCCATATCCTTATGGCATGTGGGTTTCTGGGACAGCAGCTGAATAGAGGAAGGCCTGGCTGAAGACAGAATGATCAGTGTGGAAATGGGTCAAAATCTGGGCAGCTGGTTTTTGTGGTTGAGCGTCCTTAAGCTTTCTTGGAAGTCTGAGCAAACAGATACCAGATCTTCCCATCTAAAGGGAAAAGCGCTTGTAAATGAATCTTGTTCTTATTTGATGCTGCAAGTTCCATTAGAGCTGTGGTCTGACAGCAAATGTAGTGGCTCATTCATGAGAGAGAGGAGGGACAAGTTGTTTTACCTGGTGTAAATGTGTCATCTTCGTTCTGTGGTCTGTGATTTTTGCTAATTTACATTATCTCAAAATATGGTCCAGATGGTCTTGATGAGACAAATATCATGAGCCTGCTTTTCAATTGCATTGCACTTTGTGTAATGATTTCACACCTGTGAAAACTCGTACAAGATCAAAATGGAGATTCATACAGATGTAGATGCACAAAAAGTGCAAAGCACTTGAGAGCAAAGCCCATCTACTTCTTCCAAAGGTAGCTATGCAGTAGAAAAATTTATTCCTGGAGTGTCTGGCTTGGAGCATGATTTCATACTGCTGTGTGTTCGTTCTGTTCATGCTTGTAGATAATTACAGTGAAAGCATCTTGCATACAAAAGGGGAAAATTATTTATAGTGGGAATAACATCAACAGGAGAGCATAAGCAGGAATACACTGACACAGCAAGTGATTGAGTGACAAACTTGATGAGTTCTGTTGGATGTTCTCATGTCAGTTCCTACACAGTTTGTATCAGGTGTGTCTTCATAGGCATCAGTGGGTGTAGTAATGCAGGTAGCTTTTGACAGGTGTGCCTCAATAACTTGTCAAAAATCAGTGGGAATAATTTGGTTTTATTCTATTCAGAGTTCTCTGAAAGATGAATACAATTCCTACAACTCCTGTTTGATTCAGATCATGGGACTAAAGAGTGAGATAACTTTGGTAGTAAGTGATCATGTGTGTGTGTGGTTGGCTCAACTCCCCTCACCCCCACAAAGTGAAATTCCTCTTCATAATTCTGCTAAAGTTGTGAGAATTAAATTAATACCATCAGCTCAGGATGTGGCTCACTATAATAGAGGGAATCACTTTTCTCTTAATTTGATGATTGAGACATCACTGTGCTGGGCTGGGAGGTGAGAAGTCACTTTGCTCAAAGGGCAGGTCAGGGAAGTTGGCTGTGTATGCATGGAGCTGTGCTTGCCAGAGATCTGGCTTGGAAATAACTGATAGTGGGCAGCACGTCTTGAAGCAGAAATAACTGTATCAGTTGTCAGATACCTGAAAAGCGTTTCTTAGAACTGTTGCTATCAGCAAGCTTGATATAGTACAGCTTGACTGTGTGGACAGGATCTTCTATCAACCAAAAGATCTAACCTCTGGCAATTACTGGGCAGTGTTTTCTTTAAAATAAAAGAATTAGCAGGGAGGTTTGTGTCTCAATATTTTAGCAGTCAAGCATAATGGAGTAAGAAAGGTGTCAGGATGCATTTTATCTAATGCAGCAGGATGCTGTCGGCAAGGCTGTTTGAAATTTGTTGAAAAGCAGGTGACAGCCACCCATGGAAAGAGTCTCACTTCCTTAGAGTGTGTGATGCTGTGCTGCTATTAATTTCATAAGCTCTGCTTACGAGTAGGGAAGTGAATGATATGCAGTGCTGCTATACAAAGCTGCCTTGGTCTGAGAAGTTCCTAGGCTATTTAAACATGTTCTGTGTAATCCACTTAATTGCATGTGTAAGCTTGTCAGGAAAACTTGAGCAAAAGCAAACCCATAATGTGCTCAGAGAAGTGGCGGGGGGAACAGCTGCAGCACTCTGTGCTGATTCGGTGTTCAGAGGCAGCTTTAATTCCAAGTCACCGGCTGGAGCAGTTGCTGCAGAATCTTAATATAGAATGGGTCAGGTGAGGCTGACAGCAGGCGTAGCAGGGCTGGAATGCTGAGCTGTAGGCACATGAGATAAGACAACAGCCAGCATCCCTTTTAGTGCTGGAGGTTACATTCAGCCATCCATCCACTTGTGGGACAAGTACTGCATCTTTGGTAGACTGGGCATAGTGAAATTAAGCTCCTAATTCATATAAAATTTCCCAGGGATTTGAGAACCCAGTTATCTGAAAATACTGTGTATTGCCATGCTGAACAGAGCAGGGTATTTGACTAGCTGCATACAAAAGGTGTTCCTGCAAATGTTCAGTTTTTACCAAGTTGGAATTGTTTTTGTTTTTTTCCTTCCTATGAAAGTTTTTATTCATATGCATGAAAGGCTAACATTGCATTGCATAGGCAAAGCTAAGGATATCAGCGGAGAAAAGGTCACATACCATAAATACATAATGTCTGTCTTGTACCTTATTATAGTATATTGGGCTTGTATGTAATTGGGGATGTGGTTGTACTGCAGCAGGAAATGCATGCTGTCATAACAGCCAAAGTTGTAAATGTTGCTCCTTCACATTCATAGCTCAGAATCTTCCAGGGTCCAAGCCTCTTAGCTCTGGAGAGCTTTATATGTGATGAAGACTTCATTGTGAATACCATCTGATAGGCCAGCTGAGAAGCATGAAGGAAGTGAAACCGTATGTTCCTTGTCATCACACTGAGGAGACTGACTGAGGGCTGACATATTTCAGCAGGTGACTGCTGCGTCTGTTTCACCTGTGCTGCAGAAGCAAACACTGGGAATTGAAGGGTTTTCATTATCCACAAATCATAACTTTCTGTGGGCAAACAGGACCAAAAATAAGATATTTTTTCAAAGAACAGCGATGATTTTCTTGTAAAAATGTAGAACTCTCTCTTAGAGTTGCTCTTGTATTTAGATTTTGAAATCATAGAAACATTAGGGTCAGAACAGTCCACTCAGATCATCTAGTCTGACCACAAACTCATCCCCTTCGTGCCTACTAACCATGTCCCTCAGTGCTACATCTCTACAGTTCCTGAAAACCTTTACTTCAAATTCTTTATTGAAACCCTTTATTCAAACTCCAGAAGCAGGGTCAAATTAAAATGTTTAAAATATATATATATATATATAAAACAATACAGTTGTGAAGGAGGCTGGGTGGCTTGGTCTGCACCAACATCATATCTGGTCATGTATGTAACCTTCTTGTTTTCTGTTGTCCAGACTCCATTCTGAGACAGGCTGACTACTTTATTGACTGTGCTGGCCAAGTATCCTCAAAGAGACTGGGAGTTTTCAGGTAGTGGTGTCTCTTCCAGTTGACAAACAGCATTATCCCAGCAGAAAGAATAAATGAATTTGTAGTCTATAATGCATCAGAGGCTTATAAAACTTAATCTTTTCAGGCACCAGAAACTAGCTCTGGTGTGGATTTCTGAGATGTGCATCTTCATTGTCAGCTACATCAATATTTCTTCATGTCATGGCAGCTGCCTAAACAAACTGGAGACTCAGTTCCTAAACTGGTTAGCTTGTGGATGAGCAATATTCTGTACCTTCAGCTTCTCCTTCGCTTCCCCTCTGCTGTCTGGATGTGTGGTGGCAAGTTTCCCACCCTCTTCATCTCTTATGTTTTTGGTACGATTGAAAAGCAACTGAAAAGCTGAGACCTCACCCAAGCACATGTTGAGATGTGGGATAGTCTGTGGGCTGTGAAATGTTTGTCACTGAAGGCTGCTGGTAAGGAAGCGAACCCCAAGCACTGCATTTGAAATAGTGCTAGGGGATGCCCATCATCTTGTAATATTTCTCTACTGCATCTGTCCTCTGTGTCAGGAGAAAATCCCTTGTCTTCTGGGAAAGTGATATTATCTGTGGATTGGATCCTTATGTGTCTCATCCCTTCTGTGTGGAAGACCATGCTAAGACCCAAGCTGATGTGTATGGAAATGCTTTCCTTCAAGTGCCTTGGGAATGATGTACAGCTGTCACTCTCTGCTGTGAATAACAGGAAATTTAATTTGTTGGGTGGAAAGAGTTAAATGAACTTTAACTGAAAACCTCTATCTCTCCCTCTCAGGGTAGAAAATAGCCAAGGGCAACAGCGGATGACTAATGTGTAGAATATTGCAATTAGTATAGCAAGGTACTTACAGGGATCAAATTAAAAAATTCATTAACGTACGCACTTAATTAAGAAACACTTTTCGGTTTACATGATAAATTATGACACCTATTAAATCTTCTAGTACAAGCTGTAATGGCTTCTTTGCTCCTGGGTAGAGAACTATTGCCTTTGAGGTCCTTTGAACCTCCCCAAGGACCAACAGCATCAGTTACAAGTGTGTTAAAAACAATGCTTTTTTTTCCTGAGAGGAACAAACCTTGCTTTACTGGGAACTAATTTAAAGTTAAGCAAGCAGCCTGAGGATTAGGAGACCTGTCAAACTGCAAACACAGTGGATGGTGAAACAAACAAGAAACGACCTTGAGAATAACTGAAGAGTGAAGTTAGCACAATGCTGGGTTGCCACCAGGCAGCAGTATGCTTCTGATGGGACTCCATCTGCACATGTCCCGTGTCGCTTCAGTCAGATGCCACCCGGCTTGGCTGCAAATACACTGTTGGGAGCCTTGGAAAAGGGGTTTCTCAGGGCTGGGCCATTGGTTCCAATTTTTCCTTTCTAATTGGGGTTTATTTTGGGTGCTGTGATCTGGTGGTGCAGCATGGAATCGGACTCTAATCCTGCTGCAGCAGTAACGTGAGTTATTTAGAGGGGAATCTGGTGATTGTGACAGTTCTTCTATTGAAAAAAAATAGATCAAAGATGCAGTTTATTAAGTTCCTGCCATTGCTTTTTAGAAAGAAAAAAAGATAACAATCTAGATCCTGATGAAAATGCTTTAGCCTTGTTTTGGTTTTCTTATTGGAAAGAAAGCAAAGTCTGGGCCACCTGTTTCCATTGGGTCGCTAAAGAGCACTCTGACCTTTAGGAGAAAGCTTTTCCACTTCACTTTCTTAAAAAAAGCTCATAAGTGGCTGTGTGAATCTGCTGAGTTGTAATTTGAATTAATCTACATCAAAAAGAGAATTCTCTGTCAGTGACAAGAGGAAAGGGTCAGGTGAGCAACATGGGCTAAGCTCAGCACATGAGATGGTACCCACAATTCTGCAGGACCCTTTCAATATGATGATGAATGTAGATATTTCTCATGTTCTTCCTTAGTTAATTTGCAAGATACCTGGAGTTGTTCCCTGATTTCTCTTTCACAGCACATCTGGCCTATAATCTACCTTGTCTTCCAAGAGTGGCTGATTTGGCAAAGTGCTGTGTCTCACCAGGAGCTTCTGCAGCCAAGTGACTTTGGAACATGCCCCAAATGTGGAATTCCACATAGTCTTGCATGCAAAAGTGGTCTTGAATTCATCAGAATGTCTGAACCTGGGTTGTGCTGCCAAAACCTTTGCAGAAGTTGAATGCATTTTTCTTTCGGGCTGACATGGATTTTCTCATAACGGAGTGTGAGTTTTGAATCATGTTGATGAAATACTTGCAGCTCATTAAATACTGCAACTCTAACTACTCTGAAGATTTACTGTTCATTAACAAATATTTGAATGAACTGTAAATGAGAATAACCCCGTGAGAAGCAGGATGCCTTCCTTGTCACACATACATAAATGCAGCTTAAAATCCAGATTTTCCTTGTCCATCACTGCCTTCTAGTTTGTACAGCCATGCACTGTTTGCACCTGGTTGGGAAACGTGCACCTGCATCTGTTCCTAGAAGCCTGCTTAGCAGCTTGGCGTGTTTAGTGCAAACGTTTGACATTCACTCCAACACCCTTGATGCGATGACCTTAGCAAGTTGTCTGGCTGGTGGTAGGTTTCTTCCCCTGCATCTCCCATCTGGCTCCATTGGTACCGACCTGGAACAGCTTTGGGGAGAGATAAGTCTGTGCCATGCAAGCTGTGGGACAGGGGAATTCACCCTCTGTGTTCATCATCTTTGCCTGGTCGGGATCAGAATTCTGTTGAGTGCTTCTGCAGAGGTCTAGCCTTTCAGTTAATTATACTGAAGGCAAGTAATATCTAGCATCCACACTATTTTATCGACACTGACAGGCCTGCATAAATAAATAAAAATCTTATTTTATATGATGAAATATCACGTTGCTTTTTAATAAATCAATAACTGGAGGTGACACTGGAAAAGTGTCTTTAAAATGATGTTTGAGGTGAAGTAGAAGGCACTAGATTATCCTTATTAGTGATTTTTCTTCTCAGATTGTTTGGTTTGAAGTAGGTTCTGTGATGAGTTCTCCAGAGCGGTCAATACTGGCTGCTAATCATTGCTTTTGTCAGCACTTATTGTGTGCTATATGTCTCTTATGGTCTGTAAGGTGCCCTACCCTTTGTAAGAACTGGTGCTGAAATTACGAGGAAATGTATATCCTATTTCAACTAAATGTACATTTCTGTTTGAGAAAGAACAGTTGTTTTGAGTTGAAAAGTATTTCAGAAATCTGGCTTAAATTCTGCACTCTGAAAGTATTCATTTTGCTGAGCAGTGTTGTTTCAGTAGTGTTTGTTCAGGGCTCTAGAACAAAGTCAGTGCATCAGCCCTGGATGGGAAGACTCTTTCTGAATGCCTGCAGCTGTAAGGCCGAGGTAGGACCTAGTTGTAAGCTGCAGACCAGTACACCACGATGAACTGGAAGCTATGTGTGTAGTGATGTGAATTCCCCCATTGAAGAAAATGTTCAAGACACAACTCTCAGTGGGTAAAGTGATATGCACTGTCTACTAAGGTAGGAAGGGGTGATTGTTCCAGATTTCCTGGAACCTGGACAAACAGTGAGCTCTGACTGCTACAGTGTAATGCTAACCAAGCTGAAGATTCAAACTTTTAAAGTCAGGCCAGAGAAGAAGAGAACCTTTCTCTTGCAGCACCAGAACAGTAGGTCCTGTACCAGTTAGACGATCATGAAGTACATTTCCATTCTTGGTTGGACTGTCCCACCACACCCACTGTACAGTCCTGATTTGGCACCTTCTGACTTCCATCTGTTTGAATTAATGTTGTGTGGGCAACGTTTTCCTAGCAGTGACGCTTTTAGAGCAGCTGTGAAACAGTGGGTCACCTCCACTGGTGCAGATATTTGCAAGCACAGCCTACAGGCTTTTGTTCATCACTGATGAAGTTGCATAGCTAAAGGTGGTGACTACATTAAAAAATAGTGTTTTGTAGCTGAGAATTTGCTCTATAAAATAGTGTTACTGTGCTCTTTGTATCTGTTATAGTCTCCAAGGAAATAAATAGAAAGCGTTACTTTTGGAATGACCTATGTATATTTACAAAATCAGCGCCAAAATGCATACCTAGTGGGGGAAATTTGCTATTAATTTCATTTGATGACTCATTTGCAGGTGTACTTTTCTATCAGAAGCATTTGTTGGGTATCCACCCCATGGTGCTGAGCCAGAGGTGGTGCCTGTTTGAAGAGTTAAAGTCGCTATTCATGTTGGCAATCTCTGCCATCGTAAATGTTCATAGGCCATGCTAACATGTGAAAAGACTCTGCATGTAACAGGATGTAGTGATTATTCAACAACACTGCTCAAGCATAGTGATAATACTATGTTTTCCTTTTTCATAGTATATTGTACTACAGATTTGATTGTGTCCCTTGCTGTGACAGCCCTTGGAAATGTGCCCAATACTACAGCATACCAGGACTCAGCTTTCTGAGTACGTGCTGATGCTGGTGACCCTGTTTCATGTTGACTGTGGCTCTGTGTGTGCTAGTGGTGACCATCTAGCCAGAACATGCTCAGCTGTACTTCTGTAACATCACATGCAAAATCAGCAAGCGTTCTCTATAAACGCCTAGACAGTTAGAAATTGTTTGTCTTGCTTTCAGCATTCTAATCTTTGTAGGATTTCTCTTTTTGTCCTCCTTCATCCTGTAGGCACTGGTATTGAATACTGATGAGAAAATACTTGGTCTCGCGCCAGCTAGTCAATTTTGGTTAATTAATTGGAATGGTGATTGGCAAAAACCCAGCCCAAATTTTTGAAGGTAATTTATAGCATAGGTAATCGTTTACTTGTGGATAATTATCTCTACCTGTAGGTAGCAGAAGGTAATGGTTATTGAGATCCAGATGCATCACTAACAAATGCCATTTTAGGAAATTACAAATACTTAGGCTGAGTTATCGGTTTAATTATTGAGTATACGACTTGAACAGTACGGTAAACACACCCTTTCCTGTTATTTGATTCCCTGCTCCTGAAGTCTAGATGAACAGAAGTAAGAAATAACTCATTGTTATTGGGAAGTCACTGTTCCTGTCTCTATGGGCTAGCACAGGCATACTAGATGTGTGGGATGTCATCATTCACTGAAGACAGGCCAGCAATGAATTGCTGCTTTGGTGAAGCAACTGTGTAGAATTTGGGTTGAGAAGAGTGCTTTGGGATAAGTGAGTCAGTATTTGCTAAAGCAGGTGGCAGCCTTGGGAGATGCCTTACCCTCTATAGATTACGAGCTCATTTTGCAATGGTGATAAATGGGGCATCTTCTTGTGTATCATTTTTTGCTGGAGCGTCAGTTCAGACAAAGGTTCTTGCAGTGCCTGTGAAGCAAATAATATCATTCCTGATTGTCATGTCGACTTCTTGCCTCTTCTCAATGTCTGCTGCCCTGGGAATGGGATTGAAGTCTGTAAGGATCAGTTTTCTACTCTAAATGGCAATACTGTGTCTTCTTTTACACACTAGGAGTAGATGTATTTTGTCACAGGCTTTGGTGATCTGTTTGAGCATTTGAACTCTCTCTTGATGCTATAAAATATCAGAGTTTTGAACAAAAGAGCAATGTATCCCAGTGTATATTCAACATTGACAGATATTTGAGAGGAAGACCAACAAATTGATGGGCTTCTAGACAGCCGTTCCCTTTTCCCATTAATGGGCTGGACTCATTTCTCTTTCACTTAAAACTGTTTATTTTGCACATGGAATCTGCTGAAGTTTCCGTCTTTTTATTCCTTCTTCCAGTGCAAACTGTAAAAAACAAAAGCAAAGCCCCTGACATCATCTTGCTGCAGCAGTGGAGCGATTGGTTTTCTTTTTTTCCTTGTGAAATACTTTGTAAGTACATGGTGTTACTTCCAAAAGGGAACAGGCTGGAGACATGCCTTGGAATAAGAAGCAGGTCTGCATGCTGTCATTCTAATTTTGCATTAGTGACAATATGAAATTCAGCTCTGCCCCTCAAGAAGGGAGCAGAGGCTTTTCCAAAATGATGAGAAGTAAAAAAAAAGCCTGAAGTTTTGCCTAGCAACAAAGCAATATCTCGTTTCTAACACCACGTACTTCAAGTCCTGTTGGTTTTGGGGCATGCTGACTTCCCGGTTTTGCCTTTGGATCAGCATGGGGCTTCTGATTTCACTTGGGCTAAGTCAGAAGAGCTGATTTAATACCACAAAATCTTCTGCTCAAATCGGTTCATACACTTGGCACGGTTTGATTTGTTTGTTAAAAAAGCCTACCAACCAGCAAGTAGCATATATAAGAAAGCTGATGGTTCGAGTGGATTGCATATGGCCCAGGAGAGGCAAGTAGAATAGGAAACATATGTTTGGCACCCACAGGTACCGCAGAATCAAGCGAGTGTGAATTGCTAAAATGTAGTTTACATAATATGGTCAATAATATGCAGCAGATGGAGTCTGAGTGTATCGCTTAAATCATGAAATCTCTGAACACTGTAAGGGATTGCACAACAGCAAACTTTAACTTTGAAGGTAAATTGATGAATGATTTCTATTTATTCAGGCAGGTGGGAACAAATCTAATGGAATTAGGTTGTTGTTTGGTTTTTGTTTTTGTTTGTTTGTTGTTTTTTTTTCTAACTCTGGAAGGACAGTATTGATGCCTACTAATTTGGATTTAATTGTTCACGTTGGGATTTGAAAGAAGAAAATCTTGTTGGATGATGTGTGTGACCCAGAGTTCCCCTTATGCTGCCTTTAGAATGAAGCTGTTGTGTGATCTTGTGGGCAAAAATTGTCTATGTTCATAGTCCTGTAGCAATGGATGGGAATTATTCTGCCCCTTTGCCTCATTTTTGTTGTTGGAAAGGACTTGAAGGCCACAGTGTGGGAATCGCTGGTGTGTTCTTAGTGCCTGTGTGGTCAGGAGCCTGTAAGAAATTCAACTAGGAGACTGAGTTTAACTCAGAACTAACTAACGTCTCAGCAGAGATGAAAGTTGGCACATATATACTCTTTGCTTGCATCTTTTGTTGTTACATACTTTGCCAAAATTCAGTTTGGCTATTTTCATTTTATGCAAGTGTGAAAAATGTTATCTGTTTAAGTTGCTTCTTTGCACTTCTATGAATAAAAAATGGCTTTAATTAAATTAAGAAAGAGTTTTGACAAGTGATTTGTCTATAATATGTACTTATGGTTTGTGGCATTTCAAAGAATAAATAACCAAGATGTTGAGGCTTAAACATTGGCTGCTGCACATGTTCTGTCAATTCTTTGAGAGAGAAACGTTTCTTTGAGCGTAGATTCAGGTTCAGATCCTGTAGTTCTGAATATTCAGATCTCGCACCACCTTTGGAGGTACAGGAGGATGTACCAGAGGGAGAGTTTCAGCCTGTCATTGATGTGAATGAGCTGAACTGGAAACAGCCCAGAATGTCTCAGGGGAGGTTTTGAAGGCAAGTGAAAGCAGGGCTTCATTTTCAGCTCTATGGACAGGCAGGAGGATCAGAAGCAGCAGGAACCGAGTTAAATCTATGCACAGAGGAAACCAGATAAGCTGCAGCAGGTTAGAGAGAATTGAGACTTGGGAGAGCTCTGCTCCACTCCCAGCAACACACCAGCTGCACACAGGGGAGAAGTACAAGCAATTCATTTTGGGTAAATACTTGTCTTCCAAATATTTACTGCTGTAAAACTGCTAAAGGAAGAATGCCACTTGGGGGGCAGTCTTGCACATCCGTTTGAACATCTCTAGCAGGAAAACATTTTCACAGCCCATCTCAAATGACAAGGAAGAGATTTCTTTCAAGGCCTTTGCTGCTTGAGGTTACACCCTGGCTGGTGGGCATGGGGATGCTTGAGTTCTCCTGCATGTCGCATGCTGCCTCATAGTTAGTAATGTGTGCAGGCTGTCTGGTGGCTGGGGCTATTGAGGAGTGTGGACAGGCAGCAAGAAAGGATGTCTAGTCAGCCTCTGCTTGTTAGGTTCTTCCCTCATGGGGACTGTATGCAGTTTTACTAAGGTTTTGCAAAGCAGGAAGCTGTTAATGAGCAAATAGGGAGGAGGAGATGTTGAGGTGTTTACTAGCACTACTCCAATTTGTAGCATCAACCTGTGCAGTCAGAGCATGCTGCAATCCCTGGGGGAGGAGGTATGGTTTTTGGAAACCTGTGGTTCACAGAACAGGAGCAGGCTGGTACAGAGGCTGTGCTGGACCCCACGTTATGGCCTGATGATGCCTGTTCTTGACCAGTTCGTGCAGTGAGAGGAGAATATCTTCCTTCCTCTGCTGGTTGCATTGAAGGGTAGGAGCTGGTACAGAAGGCTGTGATGAGAGCAATGCTTGGAGTGTGCTTAAGAATGAGCCCAAAGTGGTGCAAACTGCAGGCTGTTCCAGCTACAGGCTTTGCTGAGCTTTGGGCTTGTTTTAAAAATACAATCTACCAGTAGCCCAGAAGCATCCCAGAATGAACCTATCAGCTCACCCCAGCCTATTGTTTTAGTGGCTGCCTTGAAAGCACAGGCACTGGCACCCCTGCTGCTTAATATGTCTTGCTGTCACTGTAAGTGCCTTCGGAAAGCCAGTGCTATGGGTGGAGAGGCAGGTGATGCACTATTAGCAGTGACACATTGCTTCTGAAGAGCTGAGGCAGTGTCACATTAAACAGAGTGCAGGCTGCCTCTGCTCTTTGCTAGCAGGGAACTTTCCAAGCTTGCTCTGAGAGTGGCCGTGCTTTGTTCTGCAAGTCAGCTGCACTCTGTCTCGTTGGTACAGCCTACCTTTTTCTTGCTTTTCCTTTTATTCTTGCTGACTCTTTGACACCCACCACCTCCCTGCCAGCCTGGTGAGGCTGATCAAGCTGTTCAAACAACTGGAAGACATCAGAAGTTAAACACTCATTATTTTAATTTGATGCTAATCATGTGTTAATGAGACTAATCCTTGCAATGATTCAGGTAATTTGCTTAATGGCTGCCCAGAGTACAGATTACAGCAATCAGTCACGTCTGATAAGATGTCTGTTGTGGAGGAGGTTGTCAGGTGAATGAGGTGGGAGAAGACTGAGGAGTAAGGTCTGATCTCTTGCAAGTCAGGAGTCCTTAACTGTTTACAGTAGGAGGAGAAAAAAAGTCTTCCTGCATAACGTTTTGCTTCTCAGAGTGGTTCCTTTCTTCCACTAGCCAGGATAATGAAGCTTAATGGGGATGCCTGGGGTTCTATCAACTCTGGAAGTCAGATCTTCTGCCTTAAGAAAGGAGTAATGTGTAGCCTGCATGAGTGAGGCTTGTACTTTGTGATGTCATTTGGATCATGGCAGTATTCAAGTATAAACAAAATCAGAATCTGGCATATTCTGATAGGTAGCCTTTATGAAATAGAATCATTAAGTTTGGAAAAGACCACTAAGATCCTCTAGTCCAACTGCCAACCCATCACTGTCATGCCTACTAAATGATGGGCACAATACTGCTGGAATTACTGTCTGATCATGCACTAGCTGGAGCTCTCTGCTTCCAGCTGGCTTCCCAGTCCTCTGCTATGATTTCTCAGTTCTCTTCAAGGGTAGAGCTGCTTCAAGGCAGAGCTGCTGGGCTAAGTCAATAGGGTTGTAGTCCACATTGGAGATGTTCTTACTGAGTAGTCCATATACTTTCCGTAAGAGCTGTAAGCCCTTCAGAATAAAGGTAAAATAATTTAGATATTTAATTCATAATGAATGCTTTGCAGTGTAGGTCATTAATAGAACATTAATAAAATAGATACACACAGCTGATTACTAGGAGAGAGAGAAGAATATCCAACAATAGCAAAAGGGAAAACTACAAGGCTTGTATACTTAGGTCACCACAACTTAGATGTTACTTAAATGTAGATTTTGAGTACTCTGCACAGAATAGTAGGATGAATATTTTTATTACTGGTATCAGAAAAACACTGAGAATCTGAAAAGTTCCTCAGAAAAGCAGAGTTGGTCAAAAAGGCGTTTGTGGAGCTTCAGACAGAATGCATGAGAGCTCACCAGGGAACCTGCACTATGCTCCTGGCTGGCCTGCTGCCTTCTCCATGGTGAGTTTACCTGACTGTGGTGTTCTCAGGTGCTCCTTATATCTACTGCTTCTGTAGTTTAAATATTCTGCAGTATAGAAACCTGTGTTTACACGTGTAGCAGGCTGTGAAGGCAAGACACCAAAGGGCTCCTCTCTGCCAAAGTTACATGGGAGGAAAAAAAAACAACTCACAAATTACCTAGAATTTTATTTGACTGCTGTGGACAAATCACGTAAGTCACTCTTTTCCTTATTTCTACAGATGAGGAAGGAAGATGTAAGTGGGTTCAATCATGAGGAGTAGGTAGGGAATAAACTCAGAGTTGTAGACCTCAATTATAAGGCTCTGTCTTGATTATCTTTGTGGAATATCGTGTAAACTGGACATAAAGGATGTTTCTGTTTGCAGTGGAACTCGAGATATCTCCAGGAAGCGGTATAGTACCTGCACTGTATTCCAGCAGATCTTAGTAAGAAGGGGAAAAACAGTTCAGTCAGCACTAGTGATGTCAAGCAACTAAACTAACATCTCACTGGGGAAAGGGAAGCAGTATTTTATTACCCTGCTAAAGCACCTAGTTGCTTTAATAAAAAAGAGAGGAAAAAAAGAGGGTGTTGTGGCTTTCTTCAGCTTCTAATAGTGGAAACCCACTGATGATTTTTCCATCTCCAAATTCAGGAGTTTGACAGTATTTTCTGGTTTACTTCATTATGAATGGCAGCAGGTGCTATTACTTGTTAAATGATGTTTTGATTCAACTGTTTGTATGTGGAAAAATATGCTTGGATTTAATCAATTTGCATCTTCATTTAAGACCAAAATTGTTATAGGCTTTAAGGGGCTGACATTGTCCTAAAACAGTTATTTAATAAATTAGAGTAAACAGATGTTATTTTTTTTTTCCCTATTAGAACATCTCAGCTTTTCTAGTTGCATAGAGATAATAATTATGTCTCTCACATTGATTAAAATGCAGAGTATTAATGTCTTACTCTGTCTGGTTTCAATTGCATTATTTCTCAGTGGGTTTTATTAAGTACTGCAGAGTTAACAGTTACGATTAACTTTGCTGTTCCAATCCTGCAGCATAAGCACATATTTGGTGCTGCTATGCTGTGCTTGCTTGCAAAAGTGAATGTTTTCCTTCTATGGACAATATTTTTCCTTCTGGTTTCTGAATTCGTATTGAACTTAAGGAATTCAAGGAAACATCTGTTCAGAGGTACATGACAATAAACACAAATTACGGTAATGGGAAGAGATGTTGTCTGGACAGGATCTTATTATTTATATGTCAGTCTGTGGACTGAGAGTTGACTCCAACCATGAGTGTTTTCTTCATTTTTCTGCTGAACTTTTATTTATTTAAAGTTTACCTGGTTAATGTGACTGATGAAAGCATCTATTTCAGAAATACCATCAAAGAACTTCAGCACAGATACTCAGAAAATCATATGGTCTATATTTACAATTTGTGATCGAGTGAGTGGTAGTCCCTGCTTGAATATTGTATTTCTTGTGGTGGTTAGTCTTATGTGGTCATTCTGTGATCACTTTACTTGTCCTTTTTGCCTTTATTAGTGAGCACTTCAGATTTATTAATCATTTCCCAGGCTTAAAGTTACTTGAAAGCATAATTTGTTTATAATGTATGTTTTAACAGCATGATTTGTTTTATGATTTTAATTAGTATTGAGCTTTAAGTCTGAAATTGCATGGCAAATCATTATGGAGAGCTATTACCTTGAATATTGCTTCTGAAGACTTGTTAAATACTGTAACTTTGTCTTCTTTATTACTAAGTTCATTTTAACAGTCTTGGATCTGGGATTCAGAGATAGAATTGACAGAGGGAACTTCTGGTGTTGTTACGCTGCTCCATGAGCAACATTTCTTTGTAAGTCACTACCTCACTCAGTTGTATGTCTTGCCAGAGGATGCTATGGCATAAATTAAAATACAAACAACAATAAGCCTCTCTCTGTGAGTGCTGCTAATTTTGCTGGGTATCTGCAGATTGCTCTGGGTTTCAGTCTGCATCTCAGTGGTTGAGCCCACTGCTGACTTGCTATAACTGAGCAGAATTTGAAGGGACAAAAATATTTGCCCACAGGAATTCAGCTGAGAGGTTCTACTGTTGCTGCCAATGATTTTTATATTTGAGAAGTATTTGAAGGTTTTATGGTGTCTTTTTAGCAGCTGAGAGAGCTGTCTTTTGTAAGATCCCACAGCATTTGTACTCTAATCATCACGTAACCATACGACTTTTCTATTCTGAAAATGCTGTATTGCTTAGCAATCGTTAGAACTATTAATAACTAGTGAGAACTAACAAGTTAGAACTAAGAAGTTGTGCTGTGCTTCTCGTTGCACAATGAGGAACTCGTTGAAAATGTAGGTGAGGGTGGAAGCAGGTAGTAGTACTGTGTGATCCCAGCAGCAGCTTAGTGCACCCTGACTTCAGGCTTTGCTTTTGCATATGTGCTAAAATCAGTGCTAACCGTCCTTTTTTGTTTCTCTGACAAGACTGGTAAAAAGTAAGAAGGTTGCTGGGAAACACTGCGAGTAGAATCCTTTCATTCTCCCTGAATTTAAAAGTCACGACTCCTATTTTATCTAGAACAGCCTGAGTTTCCTGAGATCGTTTCACGATGTAGCATGTGAAAATAAAATCACAAAAAAAAAAAAAAAAAATAGTATAGTTTGCCTTCTACTTCTAATGGATTTTCTACTAACTTATATTTGGAAAAGCACACATTTGGAGCATTTTTATAATGTCGATGATTATGTATCCCTCTAATTCCCTGTCCATCTGTAGGATAAACGTTTAGGCTGTGTGTAAACTATACCAAGTCTATATCATACATAATGTATGACTGTATATGATAATGTGCCATGAATGTCAAATTTTATTTTATTAAATATAAGCTGCTCTTCCATCTGCGCATTGGAGACCCCATGTATTGTATGCCAAAAAAAAAAGCACCATTTCAAAGTATTATATAATTTCACATGGAACTATATGAAATACCTCAGCTTCTCCACTTGTTTAAATGGTTAAAACTCCACCAGTTCTAATTCCTCAGTCGTCGTTGTCTCTTGCTATGTAAGAACAACGTCAGTATGGCAGTTTAGCAGCAATGCAAGCTCGGACAAGTTTGCCAAAAACACTGATGGTCGCATTCTTGACTGCTCTAACTCTGTTGGCTTCAGGGGTTTATCAGCACTTTGTGTGAGTAGAGCTTGGTCCTCGCTTCCAGCCTTTTTCTCTTAGCAATCCAGCTCTCCGGTGTTGACGAGGCCTTCAAATGAGCAAGGAGACAAATGTTTGTCGTAGCTTTTGAAGCTTTGGCAGACAGGCTGCTAGGACCTTTAGTTGGCACCTATGTCTGGTTCCAAAAAAGCCAACCTTGTCACGGCTGCCTTTTTTTTCTTTTCCTTTTTTTAATTTTTTCTTGAGATTTCGCATTGTATGTGTGCCTGTAACTCTGTACGTCTGGGTGCCTCATGACACTTTGCAATAGATTGACAGAAACCAGAAGCCAGGTTCATCAAAGCCACAGATTTCTGATCCAGAATTGCAGTGTCTGATTTGTGCCAGCACAGACCTAGACTGTCCAGATAGACTGAACAGGAGGAAAATATAATGCCAAAAAGGAAGAGGCTGAAATCTAATTAATCAGAAACAAATAAGTCATCCTAATGGCAATGCAGAAGCAGTATCAATTTAATTTGAGAGTACCCTATGTTCTGTAAGGATGACATTGTACAGTAATTCTGCTGCCAGTAACTGCCGTTAGAATTGCTGAATAGTGAGAAACAAATGAGTTACTGCCTCCACTGGTCTGTATTTTGCACGTTTAAATGCTGTGGTACTTCAAGCTCAAATTCTGCTTGTGACACTTGGTTTCTCCTGTCTGTACTGGTTTTTGTTCTGTTTTTCTGCAGCAGTGGAGTAATTAAGCCTCGGCAGTAGTACAGCTGCTGCCAGAGTTGGTAGATGTCATCACCATGGGGAACAACAGTTGGGTTTGCTTTATTTTGTGAATAGGAGGATGCATGGAGTGCTAGGAAAGGCATTCAGCTCTCTGGTCTTTGTTTCACCTCAGTAACGAAGTGCTCCTTCCTGAAGGTCACTGGGAAGAAGACGGGAATGAGGAGAGTTCCTGGTCAGGATTTCATCTCCACCATACAGTTGGAGAAATAGTAAAAATGAGAAGGTGATGCAGGCTATCTTGCTGGGGATGTGACAGAGTTTGGTGACAGCAGTGATCTCTGCTCTGACACCTAATTAACTCTGGGGACTTGGCCTACACCTGCTTTTCCTTTCTGGCATGAGAAGCATGGTGAGGCTAAGACTCTCCTGCTGTGTTCTCTCTGAATTTGCTGGAATCTCTTTCTTACATCTGTGCAGGATTGCATTTAAAGACAGAGCACCCTTCTGAAATACTCTGTACAGTTGTCATTAATGGACAGGTGACATTATGGCCTCAAGTTGTGCCAGGGGAGGTGCAGATTGGATATTAGGAAGAATTTATTCTCAGAAAGAGTGGTGAGGCATTGAAAAAGGCTGCCCAGAAAGGTGGTAGAGTCACCATCCCTGGAGATGTTCAAGATCCATAGAGATGTGGCACTGAGGGACGTGGTGGTGATGTGGCACTGAGTGGGCATGGTGGGGATGGGTTGATGATTGGACTAGATGATCATAGGGGTCTTTCTCAACCTTAATAATTCTGTGATGCTATAAGCTGAACAGTCTCATTTTGTCACTCTTCTTTCGGTTAAGCTGACTTCATGTCTTGTTTGAGGCAGGTTCCTTGTGCTCAGGACCAACATGAAATGAGAGCCAGTAGTTGCTGGAAGAGCTTGTACTTGAAATGCTTGAGATAGGTGAGATAGGAAAGATAAGTCCTGGTGCTGGGAGCCTTAGTGATAGAAGTAGTGAGAGATCTGAGAGCATGTGTCCTGGTTCAGCATCTGAAATGCTGAGATGCTTTGGATATAATTTGGCATTCACTTTTCAACAAGTATTAGACACTACAGATTAGAAAAAAAATAAAGGAAAAAACAAAACAAAAATAAGAAACAAAACCACAACCTTAGGAGCAAACATTATGTGTGACAAAAATCCTTTCTGTTTCCTTGGTTACAGAAGTACATGAATAAATTATATTAAAAAAGCCCCTAGTATGTTCTGAGTGGTCATTTGTGACAATTATCCCTGTAGTGTTTTACAGTAGAAGGAATGAGCAGAAGCTAATTCTTTCTGAGACTGGTCTGAATCTACTCTGTGAAAGACATGGAAACACTGTGTTGAGCAAACTGACTCCAGGTGAGCTCTGTGTTTGAGCTCAAGGCTCTAATGGAGCTGGACTGGGACTTTCAGCTGACCCTGATGCTTGGCATGGGGGCTCATGGGGCAGGAGGAGCACTCAAGGGCAGTATTGTCATACCAGGAATATCAGTTAAGCTAACCCCTGCTTGTGATGGTCTCCAATTTTGAGGTCATGTCCAAAGCCTAATTTGGGTCTCTGCAAAGCCAAACTCACTACTAACTGGTCTTGCAAAGTCCAAGTGTGATGTCAGACATTTTCATATGGAGCTGTTTACCAGAATGAGGTGTCAATCTGAAATGCTTCCTCCCCAGAAATGTTGTTATGTGGACAGTTGTGTTTTTGCTTAAAAATATTTTCTTTCCAATCTAGTTGATGTCATTTTGGAAATTGTTTCAACTAAATAGGCAAGCTATTCTTAGTGTAAAGTACATCCTTCTGGATAGTTGTGCCATTTGAATTATGTGCCTGTCATGTAAATATACCAGTGAAGCTCAGTGAGTATGGCAAGACTCGTGATATCTAGGTACTACATTTCCTTTTGGAGTGGGTCTGGGAATGTTACACTTTGCTTCTCATATAATTCTCTCTTCTGTCTCCATTCTAGAGGCTAGCACTCCAACTCCAGTTCTGATTCCCAGTTCAAAAGATTCTTTTGAGAAAGAAGACACGATCTCATGTGACACTGCAGTAAAATGAAGCATGTTGTCCTATGGCAGCAGACTTTGCAGTCTTTATTCCTAGGAAGGAAATCTGTGGGGAAGAATAGAGTGTACTCTAATGGCAGATGATGCTCTTCATAGCCACCATGGTGGAGCTGTTTTGTATTTTGGAGCTTTTCAGAGCAGCAGTGGGGCAAGTGTACATGTAGGTTTAGCATAGTTGATCCCAGCATTCCAGCATTCATGTAAGGCTGCATATCAGGACCTATTGTTACGTGCAGGTTGGAAACGATCCTTACCCATACGTGGACATTTGCAGCAGCTGTGGGGCTGCAGCATGCAGGCGAAGATCTCTGCTAAGATTGTTCTTTACAGCCAGAGAATTTGAGGATTATTTTGTTAATTTTCACCACTTAAAATTCTCAGACTTGAAAAGTTAACACAGTTTGGAAGAGGTTGTTGGTTTTTTTTTTCCTTTTTCTTTCTTTTTTCTTTTTTTTTCTGGCACTTACAAGTTCAGAATGCTTTTGTGCATTCCAAGCAGTCCTGCCCAGATCTACCACCTGTTCTATAATTCTGGGTATAGTCAGGGTATAGTTCTTTTCCATATGGGCAGCGTAATTCCATTAAGTAGCAATCCAGCACTTTTTTTTTAACATTAAACCTCGAGAGTTAATCATCCATCTGTGTGTAATCATTGATTCCATTAAGCCTTATGGCCTTGTCAGATTATCAAACATTTTAAACAGCACTTTTTTCTTTTCTTTTTTTTTTCTTCTCTTACTCGACAGCAAAAGCATTTGTTAGGGGGCATGATTAGATCGATGTTTTCAAGACATGCTCCAGTCTCATAGACGTTTATGCTTACCAAATTCAGAAAGATGGAGCTTGCTCACGAAGTGTGTGACAAATGACATGCAAGTCATTCAGGTATTTCTCGACAGACAAAGCTGAGACATTTATTTAATGTTTAAAAACAACACAAAATGTGAAAACAGAAACAAAACCCAAAATCTTTTTGTTTTCTGAAACAATTGGGTGCTTACATGTGCTTCTGGTTAGGACTAAAGGAATGACATTAGCTCCGTTGCCTTAAGAAGAGACCCAGAGCTTGAGACTGAGTGGTGCAATGAACTTTAATTCTTGTACAAGGGGAAAACCTCATTGGGTAGGTATGTAAAATTTTCGATGTCAAGGAAAACTGTTTGGTTTTTATTTGTTTGTTTGTTTCCACACATAGGATTTGCAAATAATAGTATTCCTGAAACTAAACTAACCATGTTCTCTCTTAAATTCCTAAGTGTAAAACTTGACACAAGTAGAAAATTACAGCTTAATTCTTCAGAAATCCTTAAAATAGGAGTTCCCTGGTGGCACCTGATATAAGGTGAAATCACTTCAGAGCTGCTTTGTAAACCTGTAGTAGCCCCAAACTAGTTCCTAAAGAGGGAACAGCCCACTACTTGTGTTAGTGACAGGTGAGTCTTGTTCCTGCCAGGAGTTAGCACTTCTTATCTGGAGGCTTCATCTCCTGCCTCGCATATTATTTTTACTTAGTTGTATTAAGCATTAATGTAAGGATGGCAATGCTATGCAGTGAAGAAAGTGATGCTCAGGGTGAGTGAGGCAGCCTTCCACCAATTTGGAAAACAAAAAAGCTCAGTCAGATGTGGTCAACATCATGTAAGTTATTTTCAGTGACCAATGCTTGCAACAGAGATCTGAAATGTTAATGCAAAATGTTACTTGGCAGGTGAAAAGTGTGAGTTCCTCATCTCCGTAGCTTTGTTGCTGTGTTTTTATACTGGTGTGAAGGAAGGGTGCAAATCTCCACTGTGGCTTGAAAACAAGTTGCAAAATGTTGGCTTAAGGATGTGGTAGGGGTGGGAGGCGCTGCATTCCATGCAGTACTTCAGTTGGGTTCATGGGATGCCTCTGGGACAGGAGTCCATCTGCACCAGATCAACCCCAGGTGTCTTCTCTGCCCTATTTGAACCTGCTGTGGGTTCTATACTGCTGAGGTCAATCTGTAGCAGTTGGATGTCTCCTCAGATCTTCAGATTTGGTCAAGGAGCAGTTCAGAGCAGTGCAAAAGTGAACAGCAGTATGAGGCATGATGATAATTTGTGGCTACGGAACTGCGTAATATAACCACGGTTTGTGACTGGTTTTGGTTTTGGCCATTGACTCAAAACTCAGATGAAAATGAACTGTTTGACAAGGAAGGAGCCTACAGGCAGTGCTGAGGAGAGCTGGCAGAGTCTGGAGTTTCAGTTAAGTCTGGTTGCAGTGCATTGTTTCAGGACAGTATCATAATTTTTCTACAGTATTTGCAATTCACTTTGAGACCATTTCACCTGAAATCCAAACTGAAATCACTGCTGACTACAAATGGGGATGAATGGGAATATTTTTTAAAGGAATTCCCTAAGGAATATATATAGGTTGGACCAGTTATACTCCGTATGCTTGTAATGGCAGTGTATATGCCCTTGGTCTGATTTGAATCTACTGAAGCTATTGCCTCTGCATTGACTTCTGCTGGCTTTCTGTCTAGTTCTCTCTACCTGAATGTTTGAGTCACCTGCTGTGTCCATCAAAAAGACTCTCTTTCTTTCTGGCCTGGATTAGATATTCAGCATGCTTATTTCATATTGTCTCCCTTACAAAAAGTATGTAGTTTATCTTAATTTTTGATGAAACTGTTTAATCAAAATCTTTTTCTCTGAACGAACCAAAAAGATCTTAAGAGCTCTTGGGGAAAGGAGCAGTGTGAGGAGAAAAAGTATCCGGAAAATTGCAAGATTGTTGTTGTGAATGGTTTATTGAGTTGCAAGATCTATTAAAAGCTGGGAAAAAAAAATCAGTACCACTTTATTTCCAACCACTGTGATTACTACGGAACCTGATTTAATAATAATAATAAAATTTAAAAATACATAGGGCAGGGGTCCTTGTTTCTTATTTCCTTGTTAATTACACTTTCTTTTCCTGAAAAATATTAGAGTGATAATTAGGCCACACATCATGTGTCGTTGGATAGATACTATTTACATGTTGAGAAAGGGGGCAGAAGCATTATATCTAATGAAAGGAACCAGTGCCAAATAGTAGAGAGATTTCTGTTTGTCTTACTGAAATCAAATTTATTCACCTCAGCTTAGATATCTTATCAAATGCATTTCTAGGAGCCTGCTTGTGTTCTGCATCTGAAGAAATAGCACTGTGATTCTGTAATTTCTCAATATTTTGTTAAATCTGTTCTACGAAGCACAGGCTGTTTTGCAAGCAGCATTTTTACCGATTCTCTGAAATATAAAGTCCCTGTATTTTGTACAGACGTATGCTATTTTTAATGGTGAGCTAAAGTTATTACTGTTTTAGCAGTCTGACATGGTGGATTATGGTTTATATATATATAGATATATATGGAAAGAAGGTAAGGATTTGTGTTTATTCTGCTGGGTTAGTCCGCAGGAGAGTTGGCACGGCCCAGTATCCCAGTATTTGTTCCATTTCAAACCCTAGAGTTCTGCCCATTAGTTGTTGCTGATAATTTCTGCATGCTTTCTTACTTCATCAAGATGTATTTTATTTAACTTGGTCACAGAATTATTTATTTTAAGTCCATGGAACGCTAGAGAACAGAAAGTATAAATGGGCTGTATGTTTCCATTTTTGCTATGAACCAAATATGAGAAATTTTAGATCGGAACAGATAGGAATATATGAGACAAAAAATAAGTGTTCCTACCATGATCTGTTCTTCTGTGCTCAAAATGTTGTGTCCAACCCAGCTCCCTTGACATGGGTGGCAAAATGCCAGTTAGCGTTAGGGAAATGAAACAGATGAGGAGTTGTCTAGAAACGTAGTGTGTTCTGTGATGTGAATTCTGCTTACGGTTTCTCCTGTCTGTATGTTTCCAGTGCACAAGTTGCTGAACATTGAGTGGAGTGAAACTGTGTGCGTTTCTGTGAGCCATGGAGTCCCATTGAGTTTTAAAAGATTTCTCTCTGTGCTGTGGTGTGTCTGTCTCAGACTCTTTGGTTTCACACATAACTTACCAGGTTGGTATCTGAGTAAAAGTAGGAGAGGTGCCAAGCGTAAGCCATATGTACAAGACCCTAGCAAAGTGTTCTTATGGTTTGGCAATGGCTGTTGTATTAACAGAATCCAAAGCGTGTGCTTTTCCTGCCTACATTAATCCTATTTGTTGTTCCTGCTCATAACTGGTCAAATATGTCTTCTTGCATCTGATATTCTTAATATTGTCAGACGGCATGAGATCTTATTGGAAGTTGAAGCTGTGGAAATTCAAAATTAAGGCAGTGAACCTCCTAGCTGATAGAAGAGGAGACTGAAGAAACATGATTCAAGGAAAACGTAGAGAGCCTTCAAATCTTAAAATTTCCAAAGTTTTTGGAAAGGAAACAAGTTTCATTTGTCTCCTAGTGGTGAATTTCTCAGTCAGGTCTTCTAAGATTCATGACGATGATTCCTAGTGAGTTTTCACTTGATCTTATTCAAGCCACAAATGTTGTAGGTGTTAGGCTTGTAATGAAAATAATTTTGCCCATCTCTTGGCCTGTTAGTGTGCAGCCTGCACAGCAGCTCAAATGTCCAGTAGAAAAAACTACATATGTGGCATGTGTAATGCCCAAAAACATGCACTAATCCTTTTAACTTCAGTCAAGGAGCTATAGCTTCCTCTTGCCAGCTTGTACTAGGAAAGACCCACTGAGTCCTGTTTTAAGCAATTAGAAAAGTTGCCTTTCTCCAATCAAAGAGAGGTATTAGTGAAATGAATGGGAGTAATTAAATCTAATTTAGTCATGTAAATGAGTTTAATTAAAAGAAATCTACCCTTTAATAACTTCAGGGGGAAATACTGTTCCTTACGGAGTTTGAAATTTAGTTAGGCTAACAAGACACAATAGCTGAACTGATGAGACCATGATGTTGTAATCTGCTTATGTAAATAATGGCACATCCAGTGTTCAGTAGCTGCTCCTGGTTGTGATGCTGTAGGATGCATGAGTGCCGAGAGGTTGGGTGTGCCTCAGGTGGAACTGCTGTGCAGCGTGAGCTGGTGCCTTCACTTAGCTCTACCTAACTTAAGTCCTACCTACTTAAATTAGATGCACTTAAGGCGTTTTGTAAAAAAAACATGCAATCCTTTTAGGTAAGATAGGCATTAAGTACCCAGTTATTGCCAGTTCTTAACAGTAATGACCATAGATTTTAAAGATGTTGTTATAAACTGGATGTGCAGGCTGGCGGTTGTTCAGATGGGTGTTAGAGAAGTGGACTGTGCTCTGGCCTTATATTGTTGCCTTATCCTTCACACATCTGCAAGACTTGCTTTTCTCTCATTCCCTTTTCCAAAACAACACCTTATATTATTCAGCAGACCCAATCTTTGTCAGGTCTTAATTCAAATATAATGTGATCTAGAACGCGGTCATGATTTTTGTGTTTCTTTAAGTTATGTGTATCCTTTAGGCTTTCAGTAAATAATGCTTGTGTTTGGATGACTTATCATGGCATTTTTAGCCCTTTCCTCCAACCCAGATGGTGTTCTATTAGTTTTAAACTGATCCACAGAGTTGTTGTTGTTATTATTATTATTATTATTATTATTATTATTATTATTATTATTATTATTATTATTATTATTATTATTATTATTATTATTATTCCTTCAGGAAGTTTTTTAAATGAGCAAGTAGAAATTGTTCTGAAATTCTGTCACTTTTTAGCGGCTGACAAGCACCTCGCCACCAACTGCATGTCTTATCATAGTGGGGCCACCTATGACACTTCAGTTGTCATGCAAACAAAATCGCCCTTCAATCTCACTGCAGGTTGTAGAGTCGCGTGCTTGGCTTTTGGTATTTGTATTGTGTTTTAGTATGACTTTATATTCTTGATGGTGTTGGATCCTACGCTAGAACATATGAAGCTTCCTTAATTCCTAAGGAGAATTGGCCATCAGCTTTGACTACATCTTGATGAATCCATAATAAATCCATGGAGGGAACCGGTGGAAGGAAGGACAGCAGAAGAACTCCATTCTGACTTCATGTAGTTGGTTGCAAGCTGTTTGGCTTGCCCTGCCATCTTCACCTGCAGAAGCTGAATGTGCAGCACCGAGGGCCTCAAGAAGGGATGGCTATGGAGAAAACTTACCTGCTTCTTGCAAGGTACTATTTACTTTCCTTTAGAGCAGAGCACAATTTTACTACACTGAAAGCATCCTCAGCATAAGCAGCCATTGGGTCACAAAGCTTTGTGTTATCTGCTGGTGCCCTGATTGCAGCTGATTGTTACTGATTGCCAGCATTTCTGTAGTTGCTGGCAAAATCAGTATGGCTGTGTGTGTGTCAGTGACAGAAAGAGAATGAACGTGGAAGGCAGCAGGATGGAACAGTTCTGGATTCATTGTCTAATAGCTCTTCTTGTTGTGGGGTTGTATACTTTGGCTGCTTGAAGAAGGTTTGAACTTTCCAACCTGTTTGTGGCTGGGATGGCAGTGTAGCAAAAGGAGTACCCATGCTGTTCTCTGGTGAAACTACTGCATCGCATTTTCACAAGTCTTAAATAGCAGGAAAGCATTTGTGAACCATTGAATATCAAACCTGTGGGCTGGAAAGTTTATCTCATATCTCTGTATCCTGGCACTGCAGGGGGCATTGCAGGCAGGGTGTCATTGTGTGGCTGGTGGTCCAGAGGCAGAGCTTTTGGAGCTGTGCCTCTTTCTTGGCTGTCTGTGAGAAAGCAGCATGTCTTACACCTACACTGTAAACAAATAATTTTCGGTGAATCATTACTTCAGACCCATAAACGTTGTCTGTGTTGTGTTTGCAGTAATCGTAATTAAAAGCCCAGAGGCAAGTTAGAAAACAAATGAATTTAAACAACAGCAAATATAGATGAGCAAGGGTAGGGGAGAGAGGAACGACATCTGATAGCAGCAAGCTCTCTGCCTATGGATTTTCAGCAGGCTCTGAAGTCATGAGGGTGTCTTCAATGCAATGGTGCTTCTTGGAGACCCACCTGATAGAACTCTAAATAAGCTTTCAAGGGGGTGAGAGCAGGGACCTGTCAGCAGGAGCTTCAGAGAAGATAAGTAAATCCACAGGTGAATTCCAAGCTCTTGTTTTTGGCAAGGTGGGAGTTGAGCTGGTTTCAAACAAGCTTATCCCTGCTGTCACACTTACTAGTGTGTGCTGGTAGGTATTGTACCACAGAAGTGAACCATGGAAAACTGATTTTTCTTGAAGTCTGGTTTCCAGCTAACGGCGAAGAAAACCAGGAAGGTCAATTCTGTTACAAAACTTGCTTTTTTAATATATTTATCATTTTTGGCAGAATGATGACTCCAAAGAATGTTTATTGCTAATGTATGTTTAATGGTAACAGCTGAGTAGCAAGAGTTCTATGATTCTTCCCGCACTTCATATTTTTTTTTCTGGATCAGGGGCTGTCTGTAACTTACTGCTGAATGGGAAGTTTTGTTTTCAAAATTAGCATTTCAAGACTGTTCAAATCTTCCATTTGTCAACATGTGGAAGAGTTAGAGGTCTTGCTATTGGAAGGGTTTCAGATGGCTAGGCTAAGATTGTTGAAATATCTGCTTTCAAATTCCTTCAACATCAGAAGCACCATCTGCAATGAACAGAATCCTGTCTCTGCCAGAGAATGCCACTGCTCAGGTTTTGTGTCCTTTAAAGACATTGGCAGGTGTTCTGTAACGTCTTCAACAAATAAACTTACCAGTTTAATAAGATCATCAGGAAAATCACGTGCAGTGCTTCTCCAATGTGCATTCATTGAAACTTCTTGAAACATTTATTTTTCTGACTTAATTTAAACCAACTGGGACATGATTGGGTCATTAGTTTCTGATACTATGCAGAATCCCAGGCTAAATTATTCTGTTGTCAATACTTACTTTCTGCTCAGTGCTAGCAACTTTTAGTTTGATGGTATGCAGTATGCATAGAACTGTTTCTTTATTATTGCATAGTTGTAAATGGTTGATTCCCATAAGCTGAAATGCATGGGTTGGACCCAAATGTAACTTCTTCAGGACCTTTTTCTTTCATTTTGAATACTACTCTTTTAAAGCAGTTCCTAACTGAAAACTGTTTGCTTTCTATTTCATGGTCTTTTGATTGTTTTTGAAAGCAATCTCATAGAACACTTCATCTTCAATAATGCTCAGCATGCCACATTTTGAATTTGAAGTGATGTTTTCAGATAAGCATATGTATTTGATGACAGAATCGAGTGCACCCTAAACAAGTTTGCTGATCACACCAAGCTGAGTGGTGTGGTTGACACGGTGGAAGGAAGGGGGATGTCATTCAGAGGGACCTCAACAGGCTTAAAAGGTGGGCCTGGGTGAACCTAATGAGGTTCAACACAGCAAAGTGCAAGGTTTTGCACTTGGGCTGAAGGAATTCCAGACATCCAGACAGTCCTTGAGAGCAGCCTTGCAGAGAAGGACCTGGGGGTCCTGATGGATGAGAAACTTAACATAAGCCAGTAGTGTGCTCTTGCAGCTTGGAAAGCAAATGGTATCCTGGGCTCCGTCAGGAGAGGGGTGGCCAGCAGGGATAGGGAGGTGATTTTCCCTCTCTACTCTGCTCTTATGAGGCCCTATCTGGAGTACTGTGTCCAGGTATGGAGCCCCCAGTGCAAGAAAGACAGAGAGCTGTTGGAGAGGGTCCACAGGAGGGCCTCAAAGATGATTAGGGGGCTGGAGCACCTCCCTTATGAAGACAGGCTGAGGGAACTGGGCTTATTCAGCCTGGAGAAAAGAAGGCTGCAGAGTGACCTAATGGCAGACTTTCAGTACCTCAAGGGAGCCTGTAAACAGGAGGGGAGTAAACACTTCGAAAGGGTGGATAAGAGCAGGACAAGGGGAAATGGTTTTAAGTTGAAGGAGGGAAGATTTAGGTTGGGTGTTAGGGGGAAGTTCTTTACTATGAGAGTGTTGAGGTGTTGGATCAGGCTGGCCAGAGAAGGTGAGAATGCCCCATCCCTGACGGTGTTCAAAGCTGGGTTGGATGGGACCCTGGGCAACCTGGTGTAGTATTAAATGTGGAGGGTGGTGTCCCTGCCTGGCAGGGGGGTTGGAGATTCATTATCCTTGAGGTCCCTTCCAACCCAGGCCACTCTGTGATTCTATGATTTGTAATGGAGTGAAGCAAGCTTCCAAAGACTTGCCATATTTGAATGTAGTAACAGTTCTTTGTTCAGCTCCGCTTCCAAGTCTGTCTTTCTTCCCAAGAAATCTCTCTTCCAGTAGATGCTTCTCCTCATTTCCACAGCTATCACTGCCAGCTACAGGGCTTTAATTTAAAGAGAGGGAATTAACTACCTTCCATCCATGCTTCTACCACAGAGGTTCTGGTTCTTCTGCTTCAGAACATAGTTCCATTTCACCTTTCCTGTCTTGTAAAGTGTTTACTAGCCTGTTCCTGGGCAGACCGACCTGTTGCACATGATACTCCATTTTGATTCCATGTGGAATTGATGGATTGATGTTTGCCTCATAGAGCAAAGTGCCTGTCTTGGTGCTGCTGAAGAAAGAGATGGCTGGGATGCATTTGAGGGGAGTAGGAAACAATAGGTCTTGAGTGGCATTAAGAAAATGTAGAAAGGCAGTCAGTGGTTTAGTTCTGTAATTGAATGCTTTCCTTTGAGCTTCTTGTCCCGTGTTTAATTTAAATTTAAAAAATTCAGTGCATAAAGTTTAAACATACATTTTGGATTGAGTAAGAGAATACAATTACAGATGGAGGTGCTCACCAAAAAAGATTACCTATTTTGGATTCATCTCTTTCATCTCTTATTTGTACTTTGGTAAAGCATGCCCTTTTTTTTTTTTTTTTTTTTTTTTTTTTTTTTTTTTTTAGGAACTGCTGTTTCTAGAGGAATAATTTCATTTCAGACAGCATTAATAATGATGTCCCACATTGGTTATTGGCTCTTACAACTTCCCTGAAATTAAACATTTTTCCTCTGTAAATTATTTGTGTCTTTTGGTGTTGTTTTTTGTTGTTTTTTTTTTTTTCTAAAATGGTTTATCACCACAGTGAAAGCAGTTAAAGCTGTCAGTGCTCCATTTGAATGAGTTCTGTTATATCATCCTCAAAGAGAAATGCAGCCAGGACATAAAGTTTGTTGCTAATTGTCTTTATTGGCAGAAAGTCAAAAGGAAAATGTAGAAACTAAGTTACTTTAATTACTTAGTTGAAACTTTGGTGCAGGTTGCTGGGCTTTGCAAAACTGTACTTTCTTTATATTGGTTTTGGTGTGATTTCTCTGTCTTTCTTTGACGTTTTGTTCATACACATATAGTTTATTCAGTATCTGGTAATTCGTCTCTCAATAACACATCAATAACATATTGAGGACAATGCTAAATACCTAATACCTAAAGAAATAACTGGATCAGCACAAGTGGGGAAAGGTGGGAAAGAATTGAAGGAATGAATGGGAGAGGGAAAAAAAAAGAGAATAATGAGAATGATTAGTAGGAATAAATGAAGGAAATAATGGAGCTTGTTACGGGCTGTGGAGGTAGCCATTGGAAAGATACTTGTCTGCCTGTTGCTTAGGCTCATAGAATGGTTTGGGTTGGAAGGGAACTTTAATATCATCTAGTTCCAGCTCCCCTGCTATAGGCAGGAGCACCTCCCTCTAGACCAGGTTGCTCAAAGCCCCATCCAGCCCGGCCTTGAATGCTTACAGGGAGGGGGCATCCACAGCCTCACTGGGCAACCTGTATCAGTGTCTCACCACCATCACAGTAAAGAATTTATTCCTAATATCTAGTTAAGAATACTCTCTTGGTTTAAGACCATTTCCCCTCATCCTGTCGCTACCTGCCCTTATAAAAAGTCCTTCCCCAGCTTTCCTGTAAGGCCCCCTTCAGGTACTGGAAGGCCGCTATAAGGACTCCCTGGAGTCTTCTCTAGGTTCAAGAGTCCCAGCTCTCTCAGCTTGTCCTCACTGGGGAGGTGTTCCAGCTCTCTGATTGTCTTTGTGGTCCCCCCCTGGACCCACTCCAATAGCTCCATGTCCTTTTTGTACTGGGGGCCCCAGAACTGAGTGCCATACTCCAGGTGGGGTCTCATGAGAGCAGAGTAGAGGGGCAGAATCACCTCCCTTTACCTGCTAGTCATGCTTCTCTTGATACAGCCTGGGTTACAGTTGGCCCTCTGGGCTATGAGTGCACATTTCCAGCTCATGTTGAATCTTTCATCAACAGACACTCCCAAATCCTCCTTCCCAGGGCTGCTCTCTAGCCATTCTCTACCCAAAATGACTCTGCTTGGGATTGCCCCAACCCATGTGCAGGACCTTGCTCTTCGACTTGTTGAACATTGTGAGGTTGGGGGCCCCCTGCTTTAATGTCAGTCCTGACCTTTGTGGACTGAATTCAGCTGTATGGGTTTGGAAGCTGCCCATGGATGCTGTTGAAAACAGCCACTACTGCAGGTCTAAATGCAACAAACTCATTTCTTGTTCTTTAGAGATTCCCTCCCGGTCCTAAGTGGTGAGTTCTTGTCTTATATGCCAGGCATCTGTTGGGATAGAAACTGATGGTGACTCCAGGAGATGTAGTAATCTATAAGGACACTATTTGCATACTTATTGGAAAAAAGAATGTCAAATTCTACTGCTGAATACACTATTTTCTGTTGTGCAACTCTGGTTTTCTATCAGAAAGCAAAATCTAACCTAATAGCAGGATGTACCTCAAGTTGGGATAGATTGCACTGGATTGTTCAAATTATCTGAGGCTCTCATCTTCTCTGCTGTTATTCAGACTGTTCATCATTTGCACAATGTACTGAAACTCCCATAGGTGAGCTGTGCAGTGCTGCAGTTGGGCTCAGAGGAAGGTGGAACAGCTCACTGGTTTATGCATAAGTATACCGGGGTGACAGCTGTCAGAGACAGCTGGGGGATGCTGTTCTGGATGCTTTCAGGACATAAGGGCAAATGAACATCTATGGGGACTCTGAAGTTTGTAAGACAGCCTTACTGTCTTGTCTTCCCCCACCCCCAAAGGCATTCAATGTAGTTATGTACTAAAGCGAGCGATGCATAATTGAGCAGTACTGTTTGAATGTTTGGAGCACAAAATATTCATCTGTATGAAAGGAGTGTTTATGTATTAATGTGCATTTCTTTCATGCATTCCTGATTCCATTAGTAATGGAGGCATTGTGTAATATAATAGAAATGATTAACTTTAATTACACTTCTTTGTTGGGGAAATAGACATGTAATTAAAAATCTGACATGCGTTGTACTTTTTTCTTCAACAATTTACTTGTTGGCATCTCTTCAAGAGGGTATTCCACAAGGCCATTACCATGTCCTCCTTCAAATATCTTGCTGCATCTGACTTCTGTGTTTCAGAAATCAACTTGATTCTGGTGCCTAGACTGAAGGGGCCAGGAGCATTCTAATTGTTGTTATATCAGTACTGCTTTGATTTGAGCTTCCAGCCTTCTCTGGGGTTGTACTGTGTTTGTATCTACTGTACCCTAAATGCTGTTTATCGGTGTACATAAAATACTGAATGACATACAAAGAGTAAGAAAATCACTGAAGGCATCAAATAGCAGTGTTGGTTCAGAAAGCTGTGAAACACAATGAAGGAACAAATAGGTGAATTTCCAAAGCTCAGTGAGAACACGGATCTTGTCTGCAAAGAGCAGATATTCATCTGAATCTGAGCTGGATGTTAGCAGAATTAGATGACTGCTTTTTGGAAACTGCTTCACTGAGATACCAAGTCAGGAGTGTCAGCTGAAACACTCAGAATAGATAAAGCAGGCCTGCAAAGCAAGAGAGAAAACATGCCCTTATGTTTGTTTTTCATAGCCATGAAACGACTTTGTAATGGAGATAAGATCTCAAAACAGATCCCCGAGTGCCAACTCTTCTCTTACACTTTCTCCATAGATGTTTGTGGTCCCCAAATGCTGTTTTTATTGCCTAGTTGTCTGTTTTGCTTTAAGTGCATGTAGTCAGACTACAGAGTCTCAATACATGCTGATATAAGGTTTTTTGTTGTTGTTAGGTATTTTCAAGGCTTTTTTAGTAATTGTTGCCTTCTAGAATGTATTGAGTTTACTGTATGCAGGATCATGTCCTGTAGTGTGTTGATAATCCATGCTGCTGTGGGTCAGGAGAGCTGCTGATCTCCAGGAAAGGAAGTTGAGGGTCTGATGTATTACTCTGTTACCTTTTCTCTTTGTTTTTGTAGCAGCTTCTACATGTCAGATATGGACAAAAGGCTTGAGTATAAGCAGAGTAAGATATGCACCTCTATAAATGACTGGAAGAACCTGAAAATAAGAGTGCATTTCTCCACAGGAAAGATTGTTGTCTAGAGCCTGCTTCCCCAGCAGCCTGCTGGATAAAGGAGAGACAAACTGTGTCTGATTGAAATTTGAAGTGCATTTCATAGCGCCATGGCTTTAGCAGAGACCAGCTCTTGGGAGATGGGCAGGGATTTATGCCTAAGACATGAGCATAAGCTTCTTGATGGCATGTGTCTGGTGGGGTTTTGTTTGGTTGTTTCAAACTTTCTTGCAGATAAGGGACATGTCAAGTTCTTGCTCAGTATCTCCCATCTCCAGAAAGTGGGGCATGTCTCAGGCCAACCTTCAGGCATACTCATGTCATCAGAATTATTTGTTTGGATGGTGTCCAAAAAACTCTGCTTAGGAGTTGCATCTCTGTGTGCTGAGAAAATCCTCCAGGATTTATCATTGACATCCTCTTCCAAGAAAAATATAGAATGTAGATACTAACAAGCATCCAGAATTACACATTACCTCTATTAGTCCTCTGGCAGAGGCATTTGTTGTGGATTTAGCTAATCCAATGAGCAAACCGCTATGGATGTCAGTGAGATTCAGTATGTGTGCAATCTTAACTGCTTTGCTTGAAACCTAAAAACTGCCTCTTGTGTTTTGTTGGTTCCCCACCTCCCTCCCACGCTCTTGTTTTCCACTGATCTTTCTTTCTTGTGTAGTGCATTTTGATGTTTTCATTCTTCTTAATTTCCTCTCGTGTCCCAATTTCTGCAAATTCCTGCCCCTTCTTTCTTCTTTCATGCCCATAGGATAGTGTTAGGTTCCTGAATGGAAGTATTACCCTTGTTTCGTGCTGCGTGTGAAATCCAGTAAGTAGGTTTGCATGATCTGAGTTGATTTTCTTTGCAGCAGGCCAGGCGAGTACTATATTTTAGTACAGGATCAGGACGTTGCCCTTCCTTTCTAGCTGCCTGTGCCAGGCCAGCTGATGGAGGAGAAGGGGGAGTGTATAAGCTCTGGGTTGTCAAGGTGCATCCTGCATGGGTGAGTACATTTTTAGCATGTTCCAGCAAAAACTTACAACATTTGATGACCCACTTAGACCAGCTGGGTTTAAGAAAAGCAGGGCACTGCACTACCTTGCTGTGCTACCTGCCCTTCAGGTTGCATAGACAAGAGAGGAAGAAGCTGACAGTAGCTGGGAACATACCAGGTCTAGAAGCTATTCTCTGCAGTTTAAAGCTCCTGGTACAGCACCATGCTTGCTTGACTTTGCTAATTTTGGCTGTAGTGAGGGTTTTCTGATTTCACATGGGTGTAGATGGATCTTAGTAACTTATGATCTCTCTTAGTTCTCAATTCCATAGCTCTGGTGCAAGTTCCTAGCTTCTTGCAAATGGTGGTGAAGATCTCTTGCTTGACCAGGCACCAAGTTCATAATGGGCATAAGCATACTACAGGCAAAGAAATGCTTTCTTATCAAGGCATTAAAAAATAAAGTGAAATGTAGTAGTATTATATCATTTTTCACTTTTAAGATGAATTAGGAGATTGTAATTTTTTTTTTTGCCTCTAAAAGACAGCCCTACAGGTTGGGTTGAAGGGGCTCCATAATACTGCCATGGGTGTTAACCTGAAAGAGCACATGGGATGTTTGTACCAGAACAAATGTTTAAGCAAAACAAGGGTAAAAGGGCATACCTGAAAAACCTGTATCAAATCTCATCTACCCAATGCTTTTACTTGGAAAGAAATATCAGTTCCTTCTACATTGGATGAGGTTCTTTTTTAAGTGAGTGCCTTTTCAAGTTAGCCAAATGTAGATGCTGAACTGCTTTACCTGGTGACAAAATCTTGCCTGCTGGAAAAGCCATTAGGACAAGACAATTTCTGTGCAGAAAACTCTGGAAAATGCATAGCTTAGCTAAGGGGCCACATTAACAGCACTCTTAGAAGATAGACATAATTGTGTTGCAAGCTCTGTGAAAACAAAGCTGTTTCTTATCACAGTTTGAATCAGGTTGGTCAACTGTACAACCGGATGTTGTACCTTTAAATCTTTCAATTTTTTTGTTTGCTTGTTTGTTTGAACCATTACTTTTATTGACTAAGTAAGGAAAAATAGTATTTGTGTAACAATCAGATATGGAAGAAAATGGAGTTATAAATGTTCTGGTGGGGGTTTTTTTGTGGTTTTTTTTTTTTGTGTGTGTGTGTGTTTTGTTTGTTTGTTTGTTTTTTGTTTGTTTGTTTGTTTGTTTTTGTGGGATGGAAACTTGTGTACCAGATGACACCAAAAGTAGTGAAGACCACAACCATTTCTTTGGTCTCTCACATTCCCAATGAAGAAATGTTGGGACTGTGTGCCAGAAAAGAGGAAGTATAAATTCTCAGGTTTTTGAATGTAATAGGCATATTCAAGTCCATAGATGATTTCCTTGATGCTAAACTGAATTAATCTGTGAGACATGATCTTTTGTCTCAGATAATTCAGTCTGAAGAGGGTCTTATAACAGGCCTAGAAAATATGCTGATGAGGTCAACTTGTAAACTTGCAGTACCTTAGCACTCCCTCACTACCTAATTAATAACCATCATCAGTGGGATCTGAAAGGGATCACTAATGAGTCCAGGTCTATTTTCTCATTTCATTCTGTAGCCTGCGTGTGATTAGTTCAGATGAAGATTCAAGGGAAAAATAGCAAAATAGTTTGTAACTGTAAAGGTGGTTAGCTACTGGGCAGAGCCGCTTGGGAACTTCTAAGTGGTAATTAGAGGGGTTTTTAGAAAGTGTAAATGATGCCACTTTATTGGGGATGTTATGCATGAATTTAAAGTACCTTAAACTTCATGCCTGTGCATGCACTCCTTTTCTTTTTTTTCCCCATTAGAAATTGTAAGCTGTGCTTATTTCATGTAAGATTCTTGATTTAGTTCGTGTCATTTTCCCCCACCTTCCCTTGTGTTGATTCCTATAACTTATTTCAAAGTACTGCTTGCATGGCATATATTGATACTTAGGGAAATGAGCTTTTGGCATTCCTCTCCAGCAGTCTGAAGCAGAGAGAGAGGCCCTTTTTTGCTGACCGTCATTGTCAACGTGGCTGGATTTTCATGAGAAAGATTTGGATGAGCAGCAGTGCAAACCTACAGCTGCTGATTTTGCAGCACTGGTTTGACTGATCTCAGTGGATACAGAACAATATATTGAGCCTTGGAAAACCACCAGCTGAATGAAAACCTAGCACTAACTTTCCAACACAGGACTGAGAACAGAACTCTGGCTGTGGCCCAAGACTGAAATACCTGCAGTGGGCAACATTCAAAAGCAGAAAAAAGAGACAGACCAGCAGTTACACAGCTGGGGAAAGAGTATTGTCTGATGCATTTCTGCAATGTACTTTGCTGCACTGGGTCTCTCAGGAAAGAAAAGAAAAAAAAAAAAAGAAAAAAAAAAGGCTATAGATTGCATATATCGGTATTTTCATTCTGAGCTGCTGCCGGGGCAAGGTGGGACTTTATGGACCCCTCATTTTGGTAGTGCAGTTGATCCTTGACAAGCTTTGTTTTGTCCTTCTGTATGTAGTCAGTGTTGTTTCCTAGTTCTTTTATTGTCGTTATTCAAAACATGAATAGAAATGAATATCCGCTAAGTTATGAATGTAATCAATTTTGAGTCTTTAATTGTAATTTTTTTTCCATAAAATTCTTTTAATTTAGTCTAATATAATGGCACATCAAGCAGTAATGGGTACATTAAATTGAATCATGATGTTCATATACACATTTTATGACACAATCAAATATCCCAATGCATTAATTCATGTCAATCAGTTAATAAAATCAAGTAGGAAACATTTCTCTAGTGCTGTTAACTGCGCTTCTCCCATTTAGTGGGTGACAAGATGGCGTGGACCTTTATGTCTTGCCATGTTCACGTTTTCCTGTCAGTGTTGGAGTCAATACATTGGTACTTGATGAGGACAAAACATATTGTATCCCAGTGGCCCCTGACCAAAACAGAGCAACTGGGAGCTAAAGGCCTAATCCTTATTTCATTCTGCCCTGGTTCCTTTGGTACAGTCCTATCCCCAAGGATTCCCACCAAGAAGAAAGAAATATTAACTGTGAACTTGGGAAATAACTTCTTTCAAGATTTTTTCACTTCTGATGTTCACCCTCAAGGACAAAGTGGCGTAGTGAATTTACTGGCACTCTTTTGTTAGGAAGGAGACAATTCAATTTAATACAATTGTCAAGTGGTTATATTTTGAGCAGGTTTTTTGTGCTTCTCATCTGCTGTACATTACAGTTTATAGTATTTTCACCTCCTCTTTATAGCACTAGAATTTTTGACACCTTTTCTATTTTATTATGCAAATGAAAACCACAGTCATGCAGCTCTGAGAAGCCTAACGGGAGTTTCTTGGGAAAAATGATAGGATTCTGTGGGATTCTGTCTAATAGAGGTAAGCAGATAGATAGCTGAGTCTCAGCAAAGGACACAATACTGTCGAGACATGTAGATAAAAGCTTAGAAGAATAACAAAGTCAGAACTTCAGATGGTACCAACTGGTGCAATGCACTTGAGGTCAGAAGAGCATTGTAGGTGGTGTCATTTGGGAACATGGCCCAAAACATTTGCATTGGGTGAGATATACTGAGTGTGTTTCTGACCTTTATTTCAGTTTCTGCTCTTGGAATTTGAATCTTGCTCCCTACATAGGATCCCATAGTGGCATACGCCTGCCAAAATGATGCTGATGCTTCCAGGCATCCAGGAAGACTTGGACTTAGGCTCTTGGGACAGCCTGTTTCTGAGCAGAAATACTAAAGACTGTGGTGCAAATGGAAAGGACCTGACTTAACTAACAGGGGAAGAGAAAAGCATCAAGGCAGTTGCTTTCCATATCTCCTGTGCTGGACTCAACATCCAGTGGGTTTCTCATCTTGGTTTTTAGGCAGAAGCTTACCTGTAGTAAGTGTTGTTTTTTGTTTTTGATGATATCCTACTGAAAGATTTCTGACCCCACATTTTAAATACTGGATGAAAAGTGGTATTTTGTACAACAGTTACTCAGTGTGTATCAACCATAACTCAGAGAGATGAAAGCCTTCAGATTTTTTCCAGTCTGGGGCTGGAGCAGTTGAATGTAGGCGGTAGCAGCTCTCACTTGCCATCCAGGAAGACTCAATGTCGATCAACAGTGAAGGAGCTAAATGAATTCTGTCCAGATACTCCAGATACTGTCCCAGAGCTGACATTTTCAGCCTACATAGAGATAGTGTTTGCTATCAGGCTGTCACATCCTTTTACAGCAGAATGAAGGGTGGCTTTGCAAGACTGAATGATGTTGCCTATCCTACTTCACAGCCATGGGCAAGTAAAGGAAATGCTACCCTAATGCTGAGGGAGATTTAATATGGAAGGCATTGCTGAGTGAAGAGGTGTAAGAAAGGCCTGGGGTTATCAGACATGGGAAAAAAAATGCCTGTGTTGTCATTTGACCTCAAGGTAAAGAGGAATCTTGGCCAGGTTAAATGAAGTGAAAGGAAGTCCAAGCTTAGAATGCTTTAGGTGAAAGAGCAGTTTTCTATGTGATGCTTGAAAAGAGTTTTTTGTTTTTTGCTTTTTTCTTTTTCTCTTCCTTTTTTTAAGCATTACCTGCATGGTTCTTAAGTATCAGATCTGAAATCAGTAGAGGACTGCAAGACAGACAACAAAAAGTGTAAGAAGGAGAACCCTTTTCCAGGAAGCTAAGGCTTAGAAAGCAATTCTTGCAACATTTATCAAAAGTTTTATTGTTCAGGCACCTGCGTACTGCCATGTAGAGGAGTGAGTCACCAGTTTGCAGGAGTTGCAGTGGGTTTGTCTGCGAACTGCAGTATTCTCTGAGTTTCTGTGGCCATGCAATACTCAGCAGACCTTAAGAAGTGCTGAGCTCCCATGTTGCGTGGAGTCTGCCAGGGGACAAGCAGTTCCTGCAGGACAAGCACTTGCTGGGTCTGGTTTGTGTCTCCATGGTCAGATTCTCATTCCTTGCACATTGAGAAAGGTTCTTTGCTGCTTCTTTTTGCAAAGTTAGCTTTTTCTATCTTTTTTTTTTTTTTTTGTATTCTTTTAGGTAAGGTTCTTCCTTGCATTCACTTGCCTGGTGAAAAACAACTTTGTACCCGGTTGTCATAAAGCCTTGAAGAGCAATGTGGTTTTCAAAAGCCAAAATTGATAAATTGTTAATAGGATTTTGAACAGCTCTCTTTCCATATTTCAGTGAGAGCATAATTAAGTTTTCTTCAACATCCTCAAGGGATTGATTACATCCTGGAGTTCTGTACCACTCTGAGCACTGCGATGAATATATTTTATGCCTTCACATAATGTGAAGATGCTGACATCTTGCCCATTGTCACTTTTTTTTTTTTTTTTTTTAAATGAGAAAAAGGATTTGTGGCTGATAGAGGGAAAAGTCTATGATGTTGTCTGCTCACCAGAAATCCAGTCCCTTTCTTAGGGAGCTTCTGGCAAGATCTACACAAGTGTCTAACTTGAACACTCGTAACCAGATGAAGAAATAAAGATTGACAGAGTTTATTCTCAGAGGTTAATTACAAATTGGAGTCACATTTGACATAATGGCATTGGTTTGAGAAATCTTCTCTTTGCTTGGCTGTTCATTCTTCTGTTTTAACATGCTGAATTCTCTCATCTAATCCTAGTAAGTCAGAGACATCAGAATGGGAGCACTCAATAAACATAGTACAATTCCATCTGATTTACTGGCTATTAAGGTAAGGTTCATTGGCCTTCAGAATTTGATCTCACCCCCTACTGCCATTACAGTCTTAGGTATGGTGTTGGCTTCTCTCCAGTTTTTTAGCACAGTCTATAACTTTGATCTTCCTTGTCAGCAACTCAGCAACTTCCCTCTTAGGTTCCTGCTGCACTTCTGATTGCTCACTGTCTGGTTTCAGTTGAATGCGTTACTTGTTCTACAATCTCTTTTTCTGATGCAATTCGGTGTTGTCTCATTTTTAATACCTGTCAATACTGCTTCAGAAATAACTTCCCAGAAGACTTTATAAACTGATTTTACAAAGAGGATCATGTTTCTGGAGAAGCAGTGTGGAGTGAATAGCGTATTCAGTAGACGGGGGAGGGAACCTGTTCCAAACTTTTACTGAGCTTACCTATAACTTGAGTCTTCATGTTAGGGTTTAAATCTGGATTTCAGTTCTTTCATGTCTTTCATTGGAATTTGTATGTAGTACACTGAAATGGGATTTTGTAGATCTTGCTGAAGGGCAGCGTACTGTTTTCTGTGGCCTATCTTGCGATATACAGAACTTCCAACTTGAGATTCTGTCCCAGCATGTAAATTTGTTTTCAGTCTGGGTAAAAACATGCAGGGCAGGGTTAATGCCTGTTCCTTTTTTAATGCATAAAGTATGCATTTCTCTCAAGGCAAGGAAAGTAAGAATGGAAAAATCCAGATGTATTGTCTGGCTTGGGTTTTCAAAACCATGCTGCTGATCTACCTGGACAGAGGCTATAGCTGTGTACTGCCTCACAATCCAAAGACAGCCTCAAATACAGATGTAGATATCTGTGGTTCAGTGAAAATATAGCAAGTTACACTAAATTGCATAGAAACTAGTTAACTCAAAACTTTGAGCTGCTGACGTTAATGATAAACTTCTTGACTTCCTCCTTCTGTAAGTGCAAAAGGATGTACACAGAAAATGTCTGCCCAAGTTGAAAGTTGAACTTATTGTGAACACTGTGGCTGTTGATAAGCTTCTTTCTTCACATGGGTTGGATCTGTACCACAGTAGCGCTGGCTGAGGTTTGATTTTTTCACTCATAGTCAAACAAATAACTGTTATCTGAGGTTGCATGTGGTTGTGCTGCTGTCAGACAGTGGAAACCACTGTCTTTTCTGCAAATAATCAAACACTTTCAGTGTGAATTGTATAACAAGCTGATCAAAGAGAAAAATAATGTTCCATGGGAAGATTTGGATCTTGTACATCTTAGTTTGTTCTAAAGAAGATAATAGATGAGAGGGAAAATGACGGTAAAGGACAGCACTCTTTTTTGTTTGTTTTTTTTTTTGGTTTGACTTATATGGGCTTTCTTATACCATCTGCTCTCATCTTATTATAGGCAGTAGGTGTCCTTATTTGATACGTCTATGATGTCTTTTGTGAAATTAGGTTTGTTTTCTCTTCAGATTCTCTTGCAATGAATGACAGTCTATCAAAGAGGCAAAGCTGAGGTTGGTTGGAAGCTGCAGATACAGAAGCTGATAGAGATGGAAGGGAAAGCAGTGGAGAACCTATGGGTTGAAGGGAAGGAAAAACAACAGAGGAGATGTTGGAAAGGGCTTACAAGTACTTTATGAGGAAATAATGATCTTACTGGCAGTTAGTGTATGCGTTTGCTGGGGTTAGTCTCCTACCCAAAGGTAGGGTTGCATTTTTAGTATTTGTTAAAGCTGTTTTCTAGAAAGAGCACTTGGTTTACTGTTTTACAGCAGGAAACAAAGAACTTCAGTGAATTTCGTTCGACTGGTGGAAATGAATTTGCCATCCTGTTTATCTAGGTGTTCCTTGAAGCAGACTGATATCTGAAGTTAATATACCTAGGGGCAAACTGAGCTCACCTCATCTCTTGACCTAAATGCAAGTGTTGGGCCAGTTGCAGTGATCATCACCTTGGCCTCCCTGGATTTAGAGTCATTGAATATACTGAGTTGAAAGAGACCCATAAGGATCAACAAGTCCAGCTCCTGACTCCATAGAGAACCACCAAAAATTAGACTGTATGTCTGAGCTCTTCTAGGAACCCAACCTTTATGTCTCAGCAACACAATTAGATGGAGGCCTGATCCTCACCACCACTGGGTGCTTGCAGGTTTTCAGTCCCATCTCCTTAGATGGACAAGCTAAGAGTTGTGCTGTTACCCCATTTGCTGTGCCTGTGATGAAATATCTGCTTTGGGGTTTATTAATTCTATTTGCAAGTGTGATGTTGTATTCCCTTAAGCCTTTTAATTAGAAGCTGACTAGACTCACTGGCAAGGATTTGTGAGGAGGGAATTTACTGCACTGCTTATTTTTATCTGAACCATCACTATTTCTAGAGCCTGATTCAAGGATATGCTGAACTTTGGTTTCTGGTTTTCATTAAATCTAGTTTTAGTTGTGGGTTAGAAGTAGCTGTTATATGGATGTGAATGAAGAATGGAAGTGACTGGAGATAAAGTCTAAAACTTGCTAAATAGTTATGCAAGGAAGAGAAATGTTCAAGGCAGCTGTGACTTTCCTAGGCGTGAAATATCCATAAGCATGCTGTATTTGGATGCCAGTCTTTCTTCTGAGTGGGTTTAAATCCTCCAAGCCCTTGTGTTTTTATATCATCTGATATTAGGATGGATTTGAGAACAATGAGAAATGACAGCTTCATGCATTTGGATCTTCAGTGAATGCAAGTGTGTGAGAGAAGGCGGAATACACCGCACATGATATGTAGGGCTGCCATAGGCGAGGGAGCCCTCTACTGATGAGATAATGAAGTATACCGAGGCATTAGCCAGGTCTCAGCACCTCCAAAGAGGCTCGGCACTACATCTACTGTATGTGAAGGAGGATAGCTATAGTACCTTAATAAGAATTCAGACATTTTCATGGTTGCATAGGGTCCCTGAAATTGTTTACTGTGGAAGAGACGAGCACCTCTATGCTTGTCATCTCAAGAATATTTGTAGGCGGATGTCGCAACGCTTTTCCTGTCTGCTTTATCTAATCTGGGAGAATAGTTTAGTCAGCACAAACAGACCAAAGTTTCTGTTGTGTTTTTTTTTTTTTTTTTCCTATGCATGGCAATATTTATTTGCAGTATCCTCACAAACTGTCAGTTGCTAGAAAATCTGTCTGAGGTGACCACTGTCGAAGAACATTTCAAAACAGTGTCTATTTCTGTATAAGTAGAACTGTGTTCAGTGTGTCATACTTTGTCAGGGATGTCTTGGTTTAGGTATGAAGGGGGGAGACTTTGAGTAAGAATGGAGAAAGTATTACAAATATTCTATCACTGGATAGGCAGAGCCAAGTCTCAGATGATGAAAGCTGATGGAGAAGGAATTAAATAGACTACCAAAACTGCATCTCTACTGGTTCCTTCCACAGGAATCCTTTTCTTTTACATTTTTATAGCACCTGTAAGTTTCCAGAACCACATCATCTTGCCTATACTTGGCCTATGTTGTGAAAGAGGGAATTATACACGGCAGTGAAACTCTTACTGTGGAGCTCATGCACAATAACAGCACACAGAAATTGATTTATTTCATAGCAGAAGGCATAGAGCTTGTTCCAGTATTATTGATGCATGCCAGTATTCCTCATGAAGCAACATCTGATGCCTTTAAACACTACAGCTTCTTGCTGCTCACATGTTGGGCAGTGAGGCAAAGGAGGAGATCACTGCTGATGATCTAAAGCGTAAAAAATGTATTTCAGTATTCAGCACGTGGAACTACTGTTAGAGGAGGTCACTAAACACCAGTGATCGCTTTATAAGCGAGAGGTTTTCCCAGAGATCTGATGGGGTACAAAATAATATGCACAGATGTGGATTTAGAGTGGAACTCTGAGCCTGTGCTTGGAGTTGGGCTCAATTTCCAGTTGGGTATGAAGTGTAATTATGCCTAAGTAATACAGGAAAACATGCAAGAGAATCATAGGTTTCTCTAAGCCACGAACTGCAGCGGTGTAACTTGAACTTGCCTGCATGGTGAAATTTTTGCCTTTCATCAGGTTCTTCATGTGTTATTGCTGGTGAAGAGAAAGGGAGAAAGCTGCACAGGAGATTTGCCACAGCTGATGCTACTGCTGCTTGGGGGAAGAAAATGTGGCATCGCCTTCCCCAAGGCATTCACATAGCTTTTATCCCTCCTTTGAGACTTGTGTATTTTTTCCTGATGATGTTATAATTTTTCCTCCACAGAAATACTGTTTTCTTCAGAAAGCTCAGCTTCCTCCTACGTTCACGGCATTTAAGGGGTAATAATGAGACGGAAACCTAAATTCAACCATAGACTCCATCCAGCTAAAAAAAATTAATCTTAGAAATAAGCTACTGCCTCTTTTGATGCAACCAAGGTAGGAATGTTGGTAGTAGTCTTTCTATTTTAGGAAATCAGACCACTTCAGGGTTTTCATGGGAACTCTTAGCATTCCTTTTCAGCAAGCTACCAGCTTGGTCTGTGCTGTCTGCTGCAGAGCTTTCCTTTTGCTTGTAGGAGAGCAGGGGAAACTGCTCTTGTACCAAAACAACCAACAATTCAAGTGAAATCCTTAGTTATGCCTCCATCCTTACTCGCTTCTTCCCTACATTTTGCATGACCCATCTCCTTGCAAAGAACACATATTTTTCATCAATAATGTACCAGGTCACACTGAGGTCACTAGCATACCCAAGAAAAGCAGCTTTTATTCTAGCCAGTGAGTCAGACTAGTGGTATTTGTCTCCGTTTTATTTTCTGTGCTTTGAAGGGTGAACATCTTCTGATAAGTGGGGATTTGCCAGCTGTTTCTGAGCACAAACACACCACCGATCTGTGTGCAGAGCTTGCCCAGCTATGTAGGATGAGACGCGTGTTTTGCTACTGTGCTGTGATACTCCAGCTGTACGGTACAGGTATCTGCAAGGACAAATGCTTTAAGACTTCTGAATGTATCACATTTTTCCCTAGGAAACTGTAGCAAAAGGAGAACTTGGCCTTAGATCTGGCAGCTGATACGTAATGCAAGTCATTGCAATCTCATGTTCTGAGATACCAAAGTAATTTTGTATGTATTGTAGAGAAGTAGTGACGTTAGTTCTTAGGGTGTTGATGTGCTGTTACCAAGATGCCTGCATCTGTTGCTTTTTATTCTGCTGTTTCCTCTGAGCCCATAACCCTGTTTCTCAATAGATTTGGGACTCCCATAGCAGGAGTCGGATGTCATTAGTCCTTGGAAAGGTATTTGTGGTACAATCAGTGAGCTCTATGAGCAGACACATCTAACCCAGGCATGCCTGTCTGTCTGACACTGTGTATGCACCATGTTTCTGAGATGGCCTGCAATCTGATGCATCAGCAGTAGCCTTCAGGGCCTGGAATTCTGTCCGTTCCTCACAATTATGGTGACCTTCAGGGGAATTATGTGCTCTTGCCCAGCAGACCAGCTTGCTGGGTTATTCTTTTTGAGCCATGCAATGGCTCTGTGTGTACTGAGGGAAGCAGCAGAGAAAGTCATAGGAGTGTAGAAGACTCTGGGAGGTAGTGCTTTGGAGCACAGCACAGTCTATTTGGAAATCAGATGTTGCAGCATCTCTGCCTGCGTGCTGTGGAGGCATGATGGGGTCCCAGGGGTGCTTCCTGAGGAGGGAGGGATGCAGAAAGGAGACATAATGTCTGAATTTGACAGGACGGGTGGGAGGTCCCTGCTCTCTTAAATCTTTTCTTCCAGTGCAGAAACAGATGCCATTGGGTTTCTGGGGCATGTATTTTTGAGTCTAATTCCCAGGAAGGGCTCCTTTTGGTCTTGGAGCAGAGGATTCTGTAGTAAGGAATAGAAATCCTCCAATGTCTGTGGAACAGATAAACAGCTGCCATGGGGGCTGGGCATAGATTTTGCCTCAGGCTTGAACCCGTCACGCATTTTGTGGGAAAGCATGCCAGGATACACATTTGATAATATCATGGGTCTGAGGCACTCTCTTTTTGCTGTGCTTCTCCACTGTTCCCTAGAATTAAAATATTTAAAGACTGATGTTACTCCCTCTTGATACAATGAAAAGGACATGATGGGGTTGTAGAAACCAGGGTGGCTCTTTAGGCTTGTGGTCTCTTCCACAGCCTAGCCCCCACCACATCATAGCATAGGTGGCCAAGACCAGAACACAGCTCTGTTTCAACATATCCCTCGTTAGTTCTACAAATCTGAAAGGACAACTATCACTAAAAGAGGCTTGCAAGAGATAAAAAGACTCTCAAAAATAATCCTAGAATCATTCAGGTTGGAAAAGACCTCTAAGATGATTAATCCATTCCTACCATGCCTACTAACCACGTTCCTCAGTATCACATCTCCATGTTTCTTGAACACCTGCAGGGATAGTGGCTGTGTTACTTCCCTGGGCAGCTTGTACCAATGGTGACTTCCAAAAAGCAGTTTCTTCCTCAGAGCAGCAAGTCCTGCTCGAAGGACAGAATTGTCTACAGTGCAGCGTGCTGGAGGCATAGATTAATGGCTAGTCACAATCTCTTTTGGAAGGAGGACCTCAAACATAGTCAGACTTCTACAGAGGTGTCTGCCCTTTTACATTTCCCAGATCTGTAGCTGCCATTCATCTGTTATAGCAGTAAAAGCAATACTAGTCATGCTTAAAAGAATCTCAGGGAATTGCATAAACTTGGAACATTCAGGAGAGAAATACAATGACAGGTGCACAGAGGATTCTAGATTTTCTATGTCGCAGCTTATTTTGAGAACCAATGGAAAACACCAAACTTGCTTGAAAGTTTAGTGTAGAACTTGACTATAGAATTGTTGGTGATCAGCCGCTGTAAAATGGCTCTAGCAATGAAGTAGGTTTCAAAGGCAGTCCTGCTTTTCTTACGACAAATAATGCTTACACATCCATTTCGTGGCCTAGATGGTGACAGTGACAGGAGCTTTGCTGTGCATCATCAAAAATAAGTCCTCATCAAAAGTAAGGCGACACAAGTGTGAATGTAGAGAGCTGCTGAGAGCTTAGAAGTGGAAAACCGAGGTTAGATGTAATATGAATAAAGCGGGAACTGCTTGGCTGTTACTCCTGTTTAGACTAGACCTGATATTCCTGTTGTTGTCAGGTGAAAACTGAACTGCTTGAAATAATCAGCAATCATCTGTGGGAAATGGAATTGTTATAATTCACGGGGTTACTTGGGCGGAAACAGGAAGCCAAAGGCTCAGTAAAGGAACCCAGAATCCCTATCTAATGTGTTTTTTTTAATAACATATCTTTAGTACAATTTTCTTTTTCTTTCTTTCTTTTTTTTTTTTTTCCTAATAAGTATTGCAAAAAATATATGTATAAATAAAAATTTTACCAAATGAGAGTTTAAGATGAAGAATGCTATTCTAGCTGCCTTATTTTCTGTAGGTTTTTTTAATGCAGTTTGTGATTTGCAGTGCAAACAGAATATATTGAGATCAAATTTACAGTGCATTTCCTTTCTAAGATCTAACATCCTAGATGTATGACTGCTGGAGGAAAAAGGGGCATCTTTGAAAGAATCACTAATGAAAATGTTAATTTTAAGTGAGTGAAAGAGTTCTCATCAGAATGCCTCATTTGGGGTTATTAATGTAATTGAAAACACAGTCTACCGAAATTATGCAAATTATACACAAGAAGAGGAGTTTTTCAACCTTCATAATGATAATCTAAATAAAATGTGGGTTGTATGGGGAGTGCTGAAAGACTGGATCCCAGATTAATATGAAATGCAAAGATGTGTAAAAGACACCCACAGTGTGTAGCTGCAACTTTGCTTTTAAGATGTTTGAAACCCTGATTTATGAACATGGTTATAAGGTTTTTAACTGAGAATAAAATGAGGTTAAACTTCTTCCTATTAGCATTAGAGTTATAATCACAATACGTTACAATAGACTAATAAATGTTACTTTTTTAGTAATGAAATTGCCATCAAGACACCGTTAATCGGAATGAGATTATAATTGGAGTTGCGCAGTACAGGGGAATGATCCTGCGCAGAGGCTGACAGAGTATAGCTATAAGGATAGATGCTGAATTAACAGGGCCAGAGGAGGGATTAATTGTTTTCCCGGGACTGGAAGTCCCACGTGGTGAACATTAATCCACAAAAACAGCACCCTGAGTTCATGAGTAGCTGTACCACAGACAGCATTGCTGTGAGCTCTCCTTCATTTCCTCAAGTGTATCCTTTGATTGGAGCTGAATAAACAAGGCAGAAACAATAACAGAATCAAGGAATCAGGGGTAGGAAGGGACCTCAAGATTATTCCTCCTCAGGTGCAGCATGCTGCACTTGCTCTTGTTGAACTTCATGAAGATCCTCCCTGCCCAATTTTCCAGTCTGTCCAGGTCTTATTGAATGGTAGCACAGCCTTCAAGTGTGTCAGCCAATCCTCCCAGCTTTCTGTTATCAGCAGACTTGCTGAGGGTGGACTCTATCTCTTCATTCAGATCATTGATGAAGATGTTGAGCAAGACCTGACCTCTGGAAAGGAAGCTCTGCAAGTATTCCCAACACCTTTAATTAGATGAAACCCTTGTGAGAAATACTTGTATTTCTCAGGTTGCCCAGAGAAGCTGTGGATGCCCCATTCCTGGAGGTATTCAAGACCAGGTTGGATAGGATCCTGGACAGCCTGACCTGTTGGATAGCAACCAGGCAAGGGCAGGGTGCTGGGGCTGGGTGAACTTTAAGGTCCTTAAATTATTTTTCCTGGTTTTTTTTCTGCATGGGTATTATGGAATAAGGCTGTTAGTTGGTGATGCCTGTAGTTGCTTTGGTTAAATAACAATACAATTATCTTTTAATGGTCTTTGTTGATTTCTGTGATAGCTGAGTTAGAAGATTATTAGCATCTGTTTCAGGATGTCTGCATCCTCAGCACACAGCTTTGTTCTAGAAAGCACAACTTAGTCTTGGAAAAATTGTTCAGAAGAACTTTGTGGTTTGAAAGAATCAGTGACCATCCCAAAGGGTTGTAGCAAGTGTGGTTTACAGTGGGACACAAATGCAGGAAGTGAAGACATTTGTATATCTGAGAGGTAGAGGGTTAAGTATTGTGATCATAAACCATACAGTAATTGCTCTCAGACCTATTAGCAGGATGTCTTGCATAGACTGTCATTCTGCCCTTTCCCATGGGCCCTGTTCACTATCCCTTTGCATTTTGACAGTAATTACCATCCAAGCAAGCACAAACCATCACCAGCTACAACACAAACCTACTGTCATGGTAACGTAGCAACCTCCAGTTCATCTTAAAGATGTTTCGTTTTATCTCATATGCTTAAAATTGGACTAAACTCAAAGCTATAACGAAAAGAGCACAGACAAAACTGATGAGAAAAATAAAATGGAATTTGATACTTCACATTTCAGCAGAAGCTAGTAGTCCAGCACGTGCAGTAAATGCTTAATAAAAACAGGAGATTTAGCTGGAGGAAAAGATAGATATGAAAGATATATTTCTCCTAACTGTTATGCTGGTCCAACAAATAATGCTGACTTTCTTCAGCAAGATTCACCTTGCTTGTAGTACAAAAACATGTTTAGGAAATAACTGAGGCAATTCCTAATATCCTAACTTGAACTTTTTGTTGTGTACAGTGGACACTTTCTTTGGAGTATTGTCCAGTGTCATTGCTCTTGTTAAGAAGAAAGCATCATGGGTGGTGACTGTTTCCACAGTCTTTCCTTTGAGAAAATATTTACAATGGAAGATGTTATACACAGAAAATATAGCCCAAATCATCTTACGGTATGAGTATAGCTGCATTAATCTCAGTGCTGATGGTCTGTGCAGGAGGATATTGTGTCTGTTCAGAGTTCCTATCCCTTATGTAACATGTTTCTTTGGTTTCACTCTCATATTTTAAAATTCAGGCTTTGCATTTAGACTCAAGTTTTCTACCTTTTTGTTTCAAACACTGGGTCACATTAAGGCATCCTAGATTCAAGACCTATCTATGGCAAAAATTTACTTCCTGACCCAGGAGTCTGGAAGTAGGTGATTGCAAAGATCCCTTCCAACCCAAGCCATTCTATGATAGGAGACTGACTGACTCCTAAAGTTGCTTACTACTTCTGCATCATAACTTGCTTCTTTCTTGCGCAGCTGGGATTTATTGTTGCACACATATAAAGAGAACACGTCTCTAATGGTTACAGAGCTGGGACTGTGAGTGTAGTCACCTAGAGAACAAGCAGCCATGGTTGTGACTTCAGCTGGGGTTTCCATTCATTGGTACAGTAGCTGAAAATTATTTTCTCTTTGTTGCACTATTTTTTTTAAATCATACATTGTTAACTATTTTGGTATTTCCATCAGGGTATCAATACCTTATTCCCATTACTATGGACAATTGCTAAATGGTGATTTTTTATTTACTTTTTTTTCAAGTGCTACTAATTCATTTTCAGTTGCCCTTCTAGATCTTCACTCAAGATATTAAATTAGATTTGACCATACGGAGATCTTTGTTAACCCTTTTGCTACCTTCAGCCTCCACAAATACTAAATAGTGCTGTATCTGCACCACTTGTTTGTTTTCTGACTGTTTTGAAGGGCACAAGGGAGCAATCCTTTATAAGCCAGTGCTGCTATCATTCCACCCCTTTTTGCTGCTTTTCTGTGTTAAAGAAGAAATAATCCAAATGCTTGACAGTACCAGGCTGAGAGTTCCAAACAGAATTCAATTTCTATCAAGAGCCTTATATTATTTTAGCACAAAAGAGCTGGTTCCCTCTTTCCTTCCTTCTTTTTTACTACACATATTTGAATCTTCAAAATGTGATGGCATTTTCCAATCACTTTTCTTCACAGCCCAGGTTCCAACACTGTGACCTAAACTAGTCTAAGGTGATAAACTGGCTAAGATGATATTTTGCTTGTTGCAGAGTGAACAGGAGTCTTTGTGTTCCTCCTGCATGCAGCCCTGAAAAGCTCCTCAGTTTTCTTTCCTGGAGAAGGTCTCCCTACCCAGCATCCCCAGGTCAGCTGCCCCTAGTAGTATGCAAGCCAGCTCCTTGCTGCCTTGCCCTGCCTCCCTCTGCCACACTAGCTAGCTGTAATTGATGGCCAACAGAGGCTGGCTCTTTGTCACTTCGAGTCTCCCCAGCAGAGCCTGATGTGCTGCTTGCAGAGAAGCAACCTCTGCTGACAGCAAAGCTCCGTGTGCTGCTCCCTTTGGACAAGTGATTGATTCCTCAGTAATATTCTTAAATGGGAGATGTATTGGGATCCAGTGTGACCACAGGATCAGAGAGACAAGGTCTTTAACATTAATTGGGCCACCCTGTGTCAGGTAAACTTCTCTGCTTATGGGCCAAATGCAAATGTCACTTGAAGTGATTGTTAGAAGGGAACAAATGTGGCTTTGAGAGCACTCCTTGTTTAGAGCACAGGTTTTTCCACGTGCATAGGAAATCACATACTGCTAGCAGAGTTTGAAGTCATTGCTTTTGACAGAAATGGTCACGGATCAGCAAAACACTGAGACAGAAATAAGGATTTTTTTTTTTGTCATGCATAAAAATCCAGCCATGCTCCTGAAGGTTAAAGAACTCACACTTCTAGTGGCTCTCTGCTTATCTCTGTTTTGTAAGAGCACTGCAAGTTTCTTGTCAGCTGCACAGGGCTGTAAGCAGCCCCAGCCTGGCTCTTGGATTGTTGCCTTAGAATTACTGAAACTGCTTTGCTTATGTCAAATAACTCTTTAATTGCATTCATTTTTAGTAAGTAATCAGTTAAGTCATAAATGAAAATAAGAGGAAACTGGGGATTTCTGGGTTGCCTTGTTAGTGTTTTATTCCCCCTTTTGCACTTCAGGGATTCCTTAGTACTTGATACAGCCCTGCAATAATGCAGTTCTGTGTTTGGGTGTGTGGGCATTCCAGGTGCTTGAAGCCATCCACATGTGAGTAAACCAGCTGGACAGAGGGGAGGCTGGCAAAGTGCTGCATATGCAGTGCTTGCTACTGGAGTCAGCTGTGTGCTCAACCACATGGCAAGCCTGGGAATGGCTATGCCAGGAAGTGGCTGAAATAGTGATAAGAGACAATGTGATGTTCGGTAACAGTACTGAGCAGTTTCCCACCACCCAGAACAGAGCCAGGCATGTAAGCTTCTAATGATGTATGCAGAATGTCTTTGAAGGGTGACAGCGCTCAATGACCCAGTCTCGATCCCAGTGACATGTATGTAGATGACTCCAGCTTTTCAGATAAGCCCTTTGGACTGTTAACAATTCACATCAGGTTGTTCCTATATATGAGGAAATGAGATACTACAAGCTTGCAAAGTTTCTACTGAGGTTTATTTAGTACAAGTTTGATACACAGCTTAAAATTTGATGAATCTAGCTGTGTGTATAGCAATCTATAGTAAATGAAAGCATATTCTACAGCTGGTGGTCTTCTGTAACAGAAGATGACTGCTCAGGGCATTGTGATCTTTTTGATGAGCAAATACAAACAACTGTGTCCTGTACGAACCTCCACAAAGAGCAGGAGGTTCTGAAGCCTTCCAATGGCTCACTCACTTCTTCTATTTGATCTCTTAAAATCAGTTATTTATTGTTCTGTTCAATTTTTGGAGGTTTTTGAATGAGGTACTAAAGGTACATTTTATCAGGACTATTCACCTGTTGGATATTAGGAAGAGTTCAGACTATATATTAGGAGAAAATTATTCTCTGTAATAGTGGTGAGGCAACCAGAACAGGCTGCCCAGGGAAGTGGTCGAGTCACTCTCCTTGGAGGTGCTTGTGAAAAGGGTAGATTTGGCACTGAGGAACATGGTTATAGTGGGCATGGTGGGGATAGACTGATGGTTGGACTTGATGATCTTAGGGATCTTATCAACCTTAACGATTCTATGTATCTCAGGGAGCTGATAAAGTAGATGACACAAGCAGGAAAACACTGGTGAAACCAATGGAATTGCTTTTGCTTAGTTGCAGCATATTATGATTTTCTGTTGGTAAAATGGTTAATACATGTAGAGTTTGATAGTTCTTCCATGTTTTTCTGTCTCGTCTGAACTTGAGCATGTTGGCGGATCTGTGCTTTTCCTGGGTTGTGCAAATGCCATTCAACACTGGGATTACAGGTCTCTACACTGAGTTGGGTTCACACATATAGATAGCATAGAAGCATAATAAGCATTAGTGCTGGTTTTAAACAAAAGCAGCAATACCAGGTGATGAGTAGTTCATTTGAATTAGCTGTGAAGAGTTCATTTGGCTTTTGTTCTAATTTACTGGTCAGATCAAAAGAAAAAAATAACCACCATCTTCTCCTCTTCTAATAATGTAGTTAGTGTGACTTGAAAACAGATTTTCCATTCAGTAGGAAAACAAAAAAATTAGACCTGAGCTTACAAATAAATGCAGTAACATTGCTCCAAGCTTGTAAGCTTGTGTGAGAGAAAACAGAAAAGATGGACATCAGGAGATTTGGGCAGGAAAAACAGATTGCTTGAATGTGGCCCTGTGGAGTTGTGACTGGCAGTGGGCTCGCTAACTGAGACTGCCAGATATGTTTGTCTGCTGCCTGTAAATCCTGCACAGAAGCAAACATGGGATGAGGTGGTAGCAGAGGGAACATCAGTGTCAGCAGAAGAGCAAAAACACCATCTAGAACCTGAAGTAAGATTACTGCCATTAATGATGTTCAGCCTCAGAGGATAAGAGTTGGAAGTAAAAGCAAAAGGAAACCAGACAAAACCAACTGGCCATGAGGTGCAGCCTGAAAAACGTCCAAGCTTTGTTAAAGTTGGTACTGATGCCTACAATAGTGCATTGTGGGATTGAAAGCACATGCATGAAAGCATAGGAGGCAAGCTCAGAAGAGGAATGAAGAACATGCAAAGATCTGCCTGGAAGGATGGAGTGTGAAACTTTTCTGTGCAGGATATCCTACAGTAGAAAGTCAAACATGGAAGATGAAGTGAAAGCTCCTGTGCCTTTCAGTGAAAGTGAGCTTGATGTTTTAGAGGTATCCATCAGTGCCTGTCTACTGCAGGTGGTAGGATTATGCTAGCCCTGTAACAGCAGTTGTTTCACAGCATTCTGATTAACTGCCAATGCAGCTCCAAGACTTGTGAGATAGAAGCAGTGCTGCTCTCAGACAGCGGTCAGAAGCAGTGGCTTTTTGGAGGTACTGAGCTTGTGAGCACGAGTAAGCTGTCACTGCACTGCTGTGTTCCAGCACTGGTGAGTGGGTTTTTGTAGAAGCCGTTCCCAATAGATGCCAGTGTCCAAAACATCAAAGCTTCCTACAGCCATTAGTTTGTTGAATTTGATGTTCAGACCAGATGGTTTTAGTGGTCTTTTCCAAACTAAATGATTCTGTGATTCTACAGTTTTGTGTTTATCTGTGAACAAGAATAGATATCTGCATATGCACGCATGAATGTATGGAGAGATATCAATGTATGTTATTTTCTTCTGTGTATTTAAGTGTGGAAGGGTACTCAGAAGGCTTAACTCATGGGTGCTACTGGTCAGGTGGAGGTCACTAGACAGAAATGTTTGTGCTGTCAAAGTCAAGATGCTGTCCAGGAGCCCCAGGTTGTCTTTCTCCGTGTCACTGCAAAATCTACACTTCCAGGGCTAAAATCACTATCTGATTCACAGGAACAGGGAGCTGAGTAAGTACAACCTTTGCACTCACTCTGTGTGTTACCATGTAGCAGGAGCAGACATGCAGTTGTTGGGATGTTAGGTTCTAAAGATAATGTTGCTTCAGTATTTTAGTTACTCGTTTCCAAGATGCTGTCAGTGTAACTGTTGCCCTAACTCTACTGGGACATTCACTATTTGTTGTTGTTGTTGTTGTTTTCTTTAAAAGGCTATTTGTGCTCTGTAAAATATGGCCGTCATTTCTTTTACCAAGCTATGTTTGGTAGTCAAGAAATGAGGATGGATTCCTCTTCCGTTAAGGAAGTCTTGGAGATGATAAGCTTACTGAAGGGAATACATACTAAGCTAAGACCCTCTGTCTCTACTTAATATGTGGTCAGCAATGGTTTGTTAAAGTTGGCCTTTGCTTTGTATCCTTGGGGTAATTTACCCTTCCCTTTTTAAATGCTACTGTTGGAAAGGAAGGCAGAGCCCCAGTTAGGCTGCCAGTGCTGTGCAGAGCTGACTGCACAATGCAATGAATGACCAACACTGCCTCACATCACAGCCTTTATTCTCATAAAAGAACATCTTTGCTTTTGATGTTTGGTTTTTTGTTTTTGTTTTTGTTTTTTTTAATTGTTGTTGTTAGAAGTTCACTTATTCAAGTCTGTGGGGTTGTTTTCTTAACACTAGAATCCCGTTTACCCTGTCATGCATTTCTGAGTCCCTGTGCTAGCAACTAAACCCTCAAAAATACATGACTTGAGAGCATGTTAGGGTTATTTTCTTTTAGTGAAGTATACATATATATTTAAATAACACAGGCAATTGTCAGCACATGTGGCAGATAGAAAACTGTCCTTCACTGCTTAGCTGGTGACACTTTGGAGCCAGCAGCACACGCTCGTGGTGGCAGTGTGCAGAGATATTTGCAAAGGCTCCCGGCAGCCCTTGCCTCCTGTTGTGTTGCTGCTTTTTTGGAGCTGTGAATGGGTTGCATTTTCCCATCTTCCTGCCATACTTTCTTGTCATTTGCCTGCTGTGTTAGCCCCTTGTCCTTTTTTCCTCCGTGCTGCCCTCTCCTTTCTGGATCCAGTCTTGGTGCTGCTCTCATTGTAGGAATGCCCTAATTTCCGATGTGTACAGTTTCTCACACCACCTGGATTTACGTTTCTGAACAACTGAGAAAAGAAAATAAAGAAATTCACTCCATCTTTAGCCACAGTGAATGGTACAGCATGGCTCATCAAGGATGAGAACCAGAAAACACACTGTGAATACCACTTCCTTTGCCCTGGTAGAAATTTGATCAGATTCTGCAAATCTGGATGAAAGGCTCAAGCTGTCCTTAGCAAACCTCAGGCAGGATGGCCATATTTTGCAGAGTCTGCAGTAACACTGAGAGTATTCTTTTCATGGTGCAGTCCCTCACTCTACATCTATACCCAAAACTCTGGGAGAGCTGCCTGCATTAGATGGCACATCCACCTAGATGAATATTGTATTTCTATATAGCTTGTTATTTCTATAACAATGAATATTGTTATTTCTATATAGCTTGCAGTGGCCCTATGGACAGGTAATGTAGAGAGGATGCTAAATGATATTCTCTAGCACGGTGACTTTTTAAGCATATAATTATACTGTAGTCATTTGAAATCAAGAGTAATAGACAGTGTTGAACAACATTTAACAGACATTTTTGTTTGTGGTGTGCTTTTTTTAAATAATAACTGGTAAATTTTCTGCTTAGCATGGATAGCTGAGAAAGTGATTCATGGAAGTAAGAAAGTGGTTAAAGTCCCTACTCCCAACCTGAAGATCAATGGATCATATATAGAACAGGCTGCCCAGGGAGGTGGCGTGATCACTGTCCCTGGACGTGTTCAGCAACTGTGGAGATGTGGCACTGAGGGACATGTTTAGTGGGCATGATGGGAATGGGTTGATAGTCAGACTTTGTGATCTTAGAGGTCTTTTCCAGCCTTAATGATTGTTTAAAAAAAATTAAAATAAAAATAAATAGCATTTATGAGATAAAATCCTCATCTGTTGGAGTTTGGATGCTTTCTTTTTCATTTTTACTTTTTGCTTCAGGTGCATAGTAAGGCTTTATGAAGAAAAAACCTCCAGGCTCAATCACTTGTACAAAGAGCAAGGTTTTGGTCCACCACAGACCTGTGAGGGGGTCGTGATTCATATTTGCACTATGAGGGTAGAAAGCAGAGCCCCAGAAAATATTTGTGTTCCTCCTGCCGTTGACCCTGGGATGGCTTTCCTCTTCTTCTGCACCTTAGTGCATGCGAAGAATTCATTTGAATTCATGGGTACCTGAGAAGAGAGTCTGTGGTGCTTGGTTCTTTTTGGATATGTTGTGTTGTGTTGGCTTTTTTTTTTTCTTCTTTTATGCAGGCTTATATCCGATGAAATCTCCCAGTTTTACTTTAATTGCTGTTGGCAACATGTGGTCGCTGATAAAAAACATATTTTCTGTCGAGATTGCATTCATCAGTTGGGCTAATTTTTCCTGGCCCTCCACCCATCAGAGCTTCTTTGGAAAGGGAAACAGCAGCTTGTGGGTTAGCAAATGCCAGGCAACTGAACAAAACGAGAGAGAGGGAGAGGGAGGAAAAAACAACTCACAAGTCTGTTGCAAAGCATTTGTACAAAAAGTCTTGGAAGGATTTCTTTTTAGCCCATAGCCCTGTCTATCTGGTGAATGCTTAGGTGGTGGTATATAGAATGTGTTGCCCTTGGGGCCTTACGGCCTTTGCAGAATTCATACTCCAATCTTGTAATGGATCATTTGCAAAATCATTGCAAAGACAGCTTGCTTATATTGTCACAGTGCCAGCACCAGAAGCTCGCTGGGTATTTTTGTCTTGGCAGATGCACATTCTGTTGTAAAGGTCTGTTCATCTTGTGCCTTCCTTGTTCTCAGGTAATGCTCAGCACATTCATGCAGAAGGAGATTTTTGGTAGCTTGTATTACAATTTTTTTTTTCCTCAGGAAAAACAAGGGGAATGGAAGTCAGATGCAACTGGTGCTGTACAGTTGTTGGTCAGTGCTTTCCCAGATGGGTTGCTCTGAGCCTTTGAAGGCATTGTGTGGATATTGTGGGTAACCCTTTTGTGCATGGGATCCAAAAGGAAAAGCTGATGAAAGGAAGAAGGGTTGGTGGGGAGGCTTCCTGTATCTTACAGGGTGCTATTACGCTGTTCTTCAAAACCACCTTGGACTCCTGAGAAGTTACTCTAGAGTCAAAAGAAAAGGAGGGGAAAAGAAGTTTCAAAAAATTGATTAGCATTAGTTTTGAAGCTATGCTGAAATGTTTGCAGGGTTTGCATGCTGGTCTCCATATGTCTCTTTTCAATTCCATGTGCTGGAAGAAAAATGTGGCAATGTGTAAAGCGATTTGTTAAAATTGTAAAAATGAAAATGCTATGCTGCTCTGCTCTGGAGAGCAGCAACCTTCCAGTCCTGTCCTTAAAAGAGAGCTTTGAAGGATTTGTACCGAAGTCTCTAGCATGAGAATAATCAGTAGTTCTTTGACGTGAAGCTGAGTTCCCCTGTTTTCTTCTGGACCGAGGAATGTAAAAGACAAGGTAATCTGGTTATCACATCACCCAGACCACTCCAGCAAGAATGAGGGATGAGGCACATCGCAGCATTTCTTCCTTCCAGGGAGATTCCCCAACAATCCATCCCATTTTTTCTTCAGGCACAAGTATTTCATTTCAAAACCCAGACAGAATAAGCATTGTGCTAATATGAGTCCCTTTATGCACAACTCGATGCTTTCGTCTTCTGAAGTGAATGGCAAAACTCCCATTGACTTCAGCGAGGGCAGCACTGGGCCATCTGTCTCTGCTTCTCCTACGGGGACGCGCACAGCCGCGTGCACACACGTATGTGCTCGCCCATACACAGGGGTTTTCATAAAGCAGAGGCGCTCGGCACAATATTGCTTGTATTTCCTGAATGGATTTATAATCCATCCAATACGGTACATTTTGAATGTGTTACAAAAAGGACAGATTTACAGGAGACAATCTGCCTTCGTGATGATTGCATATTGTGGCATTTCTAGTCCATATGGATCAGTAAGACTTGGATAGCAGGCATTTGACCTTCAAAATCATGCAAATGTGAAACCAGACTTCCATTTTTTACAGCTGGGAAAGTCACAGTGTGGCTTCTTCATCTTATTTGGGAGGCACTGATTAAAATACAACTTGACTTTAGGAATTATGGAGATTTTTCTTACTGCCTTTTTGCAGAACAGTGTCTCGAGATCTTTCTCCCTTCTTCCTCACCCCTTCTGGCTAAACTTCACTCATTAACACCTATGACTCAATTGATCATTTAAGAGAGAAGCTGCTAATTTAGAGCCATGGGCAAGCTACAAACAAGACTTTAAACCTTTTTGCTCACGCCATAGCTAATCTGTGATAATAACTCCTGAAAGCCTTTGAAAAGGTCTGAGTGTGGCTTTCTGTCAGCTGCATTAGGAAACTGTACATTTTCTCACTAAGAAACCTTGATTGTGCCAGATCCAATCAGACTGCTTGTACGGGAGTATTAATCTTCTTGCTTTACGGTATAATAACTCACTGAGATTGTAGGGATGGCATCATTAAAAGAGAGGCTGGGTCTTGCTGTGATAAATGTGCGCTGGTGCAAAACTGCAGGTTTGGGTTTGCTTGTAGCAAATGTGTTGCCTTTGTTGTTTTCTGATCAGAGTACAGTCAAGTACAGCTAATCTTTGCAGAGTATTTTGGCTAGAGCTGTTAGAATTTGCTGGCTAGGGCTAGAAAATTTACTTGTGCATTCTCAGTTTCCATGTCCTTCAGAAGCTACGTGTCTAGTCTGAGGTGAGGAGAATATATCCAGACATGAGGTGAAAGGAGAGAGAAAGATGTGAAAAATATTGAATTTAGTTTTTCTGATTTCCTTCAAGGTTCTTCCTGTGTAGTTTTTGGTTGTAAGTTCCCCAAGATCCCTTTTCTGATGGTTTTGTCTTCTGTGTTTGTTTGTTTGTTTCCAGAATTGGTGTATCTACAAGATTTCATGCCATCTATAAACACTTCACGCTCTTCTGTAGAGCATTTTCACACCTACAGCCTACCACAAAAATCTTGTTCCACTTTTTGCATGTTGAAAACCAACTGCTGGTTTGTGTGCATTATCCTTTCAGCCAGTTCTGCTGTTGGCACAGTATTTTACCACTCTGCTTGTAGCTACCAAGGCTCAAGCCAAGGCCAGTTTCCTCCAGTGTGTGCACTGGATTCAGCTGTTCCATAGAGCAGTTAGTGGCTAAGTGAAGCAATAGTTTCTGCACATGTCAGTCTGCTGCAATGGCAAATGACCATAAGTTGTGTCAGGGGAGGTTCAAGTTGGATATTAGGGAAGGTTTCTCTGCAGGAAACGTAGTGAGGCATTGGAACAGGCTACTCAGGGAGATGGTACAGTCACTGTCCCTGTGGATGTTCAAGAACCATGTGGATGTGGTACTGAGTGAAATTGTTGGTGGGCGTGGTGTGGATGGGTTGGGGCTGGACTTGATAATCTTAGAGGTCTTTTCCAACCTTAATGTTTCTATCATTCTAACAAGCTCGTTAATGGCTGATGCCATACTTTATTGCTGGTAGGTGATGTTCCTCACCTAAAGTCAGGTTTAGGTGAGCCAGAGAACTATGGTGGAGCTGGTTTTGCAAACCAGGTTGCAGACAATACGTTCAAGGGTAGGAAAAGAGAGAAAGAATTTTCTGCTCCATAGTTTAAATTTTTTCTTAAACAAAACAAAACAAAAACAAAAAAAAACCCCAACTCTGTTTCTTTAGTTTTAAAATTAACTCATGGACAGAAGTTTCTGAAGTTTCTGTAATTTAGTGGCCATATGCCACAGAACTGTTTCCTGCTGTGAAATCTGTCATGGACAAAGAATTGAAAACAGAAGGAAAACCTACACTAATATCACCAGCTCCATTGGAAAAGAAAGGAGGAATCTTAGTCTCTGGACACTGCAGTCAAAAGCAATAATTAAGGCCGATGTCTGACTTTTCTTTCAAGTGCCCCATTTAATGACACTGTCTTTTCTCAGCACCTGCAGAGAACTGGGTTCAGATAATGCTGCCAGCTTGTTTGTTCCCTGTAAACAAAACAGCTCTGCAGCAGATAGCCAATGCCTGCGTCCTTCTACTGGGTTGACGAGGTTTGGGATCTCCTCTGCCATGTGAGATCCCACCCCACCACCTTGGTGGTAGGGGTGGGGAAGAACTTCTCCCTCCCAATACAAAGACCTTAATCCCAACATGGTACGTGCTGTGTTTTGTGAGGTAAGCAAGATAAGTAAAAATAAGAATTAACCCTTATGAATAGCACAATTGATCATAGATAATTAGAAGTAGTAGCAGCACGATATAGAATAGTAAGGCATTTCTGTGCTTCCCATTTTAAACTGCCATTGTTTGCTGGGGACTTGGATACCTAGGAAGCCTGGAGTTGCTTTGTTTTCATAATGGTGCATTGCTTTTCCTTTTCTTCCAAGTAATTTTGACAAGTGTGGAGAAGATTGGGTGTGTTTGTTTCTTTATTTGTTTTCAGTTTTGCAAAGTCCCTTGCTCTAGAAGAAGCTACAATGGTATACCTGGAAAATATATGGGGGAAAAGGTATAGGAAAATCTTTGTTTTCTTTGTTCTGTCATATTCTGAACAGCACAATCAAACTTTGTCATGGATTGAAGCAAAACCTTTTTGCTTAATGCTGCCCAGAAGCTGAGGATGCTGTGGTGCTCTCTGCTACTCTGCCTTGTCAGATCAGCCACCCTGGGCTCCAGGCTGTGGGCTGGTTTGGCTCTGCTGGACCAGTCTATTTGCATGGGACTGGTGCCCAGGAAGCAATTTCCCAGCTCATCAGCATCAGTGCTGGGCAGAATGGCAAGCAGGCAGCAGTTGGTCCTCTGCTCAGTCGCAAGCAGGAGTGTAAAGATATGCAGTGGGAAGCAAGTCCTCTGCCCTCTCATGCCACATATGGAAATGACAAAGGACAGTGCCATCATTAAACTGTAAGGAACTGTCCATCCTCTGATTCATGCAACGCCAGACACATGGCAGCACTTGACGAATTATACATTAAACTGGTAATTAGAGAGAGCAAGTAAATAAGAGTTTTTTACAGTGAATATTCAATCTTCAGACACCCAGTGTCGCATGCAGGGCAGTCTGTTATTATTAGTTACTACTGGTAAAGCAGCAGACCTTAAAGAGAATCATATTTGCTGGAACGTGTTTGTCAGGAAGCCAGCTTCTTTTAGAATGGCTTTTATTCTCACTAAAGCATTTTATGCTGCAGCTACTTGCGTTTAACTCATGCTCTTCCTGCCTCTCCTGAAACTGCAGAAAGGCAACTCCCCCTGAAGCCTGCTGGTGTGCTGGGTGCTGCTGGAGCTTGAGCTCTTTGTGATTTTGGGCTGCATTCTTGTAATAGAAGCAGAGGTAGTGCATAGGGTAGAGTGAAGAGTCAGGTTTTGGCAGCCCAGGGAGAACCTGAAAAAAGAACCTTCCCTCATTTCTAAAAAATGTTATCATCACCAGCATGGGGTGAAACACATTTCAACAGGGAGAATAAAAGCGAAAGTCACAGTGAAGCAAATTTGCTTGATCAAAAGTTCTTTTGTCATTTTGAGAAGTGATATATTGTCAAAACATGCTAAACATTTCAGTTTTTATAAGTTACTGCTTTGTGACAGGAAGGTATTCTGTCAGAATTTTTCTGACCAGCTTTACTAACATCCTGAAACTGGACAAATCCAAAATAACCCAACTGATTGCCATAAACCACATTCTCCAAAAATCTGAGGTCAAGTTTTCCAGTGGTTGGTACCAAGTGCTGTGTCTCGCAGCTGTGGAGGAGCTCATTCCCATCTAAGAATCATAGAACATTAAGTCTGGAAAAGACCTCTGATATCTCTGAGCCCTACCCCAGCCCATCCCCACCATGCCCATTAACCTCATCCCTCAGTGCCACATCTCTATGGTTGTTGAGTACTCCCTGGGACTGTCACTGCACCACCTCCCTGGGCAGCCTGTGGCAGTACATCACCACTCTTTCTGAGAAGAAATATTTCCTAATATCCAATCTGAACCTCCCCTGGTACAACTTAAACACCAGACCTCAAAGATCTTTATTCAATATATCAAGTTACTGTTAACTTTGAGAGAAAAAATACTTAGCTAGGAGATAAAGCTTTATCTGAACCTTCCCAGCACCATTCTTATCTGCCCTACCCATTTTCAAATATGTATTGCATTTAACAATATTTCTCCCCTTCTGCTCATAGCATCTTTCTAGCAGGAGTAAAATTACTCTAGTAGATCTCCCAGTGTTTCTCCCCTGCACAGCCCTCCTTAATACCTAAAATGCTTTCAGGAGAGATGATGGACTTCCTTTCTTTACCACCAATGACTGGGAAGCACCAGGAGGTCACTCACCCTGCCACAGAAGGATCAGACAGGGCTCTATCATCTGTCACTTATGTTTACCTTCCCTTAAGTCTAAAGATGTTTGTTTATTCCTATTTGGCACAGATTCAGGTTGATTCCCGGTATGGCTATTTCATTCCAGCACTGTCTGTGGTGTCTCCTGACAGAGGCTGAAAGTGAACTCTGTATCTGATGACACTGATCAAAGGCACTGACTTCACAGGGCTGTGAATCAAGGGCTCATATGAGCAGGGACATCCAAGAGCGCTTCTGAATTTCACACTGTGACATTATGTTTGGAACAGGTGCTGTGATACAGAAGGTAAAGCAAACTGTGAAGTGTGCAGTGTATTGTGGTACAGGAGCTCCTTTGCGGAGGTAATTTACACAACCTGAGTGGCAGGCGACTCTGATAGTTCTGTCTCATGGTGTCCAATTAGTCTAGTAAATAACCGATTGTAACTTCAGCTGCTCGATATACTGAAGTATTTTTAAGGGCTGGAATATTCTGGAGGTGTTTCTGTGCCTTTGTTTGACAAGCAGAGAAACACAGAGGCTATGCTCTTGCTTCTAAAGCCATTAAAAACATTATTTAAAAGAGGGGTATTGTAATATGATCCTTTTAACTCTTAGAATTTGAAACTTGATGATGTTAACAGCAAAACAGAGACAAGGTCTGTAAGCTCATTGCAAGTCAAATGTCAGTGTGTGGACTCTGCAGATGCTCTGTATGAGCCCTGTAGCATTTCATGCTAGACAATTTCTCAGGGAAAAAACTCAGAGCTAAGAGAAGTTAAAAGTGGACGTGAGCATGAAAGTTGTGTTATCAGTAGCATAATATGTTGGAGTATAACCTTGGACTTAAGCTTCAAAAAGCGAATATTACAAGGCAAGCACCTCAGAATATTGGCAAAAATCAGGTAGATTTTGTGTTTCTTACCAGTTCAGACCAGGTGCATATTCTCTTTCTCAGGGCATAATATACTATGTTTTAGAAGTCTGCTTTGACTCAAATTATGGTTTTTTTTTGTCTTGTAAAATCAGCCTTATCTGCCCCTTTCTCAGGTCACCTGAAAGATCTAAGCATTCTGATGACATTAATTGATATGTGATTATTTGAGCACTGGGTGTGTAGTCTCCTGAAGGAGTATAGTTGGAAGTCTGTTTTGGACAATGATAGCAGCTTCGACCCAGCTTGTACTTTCTGTTGCTACTACTGGCAAATATTTTGCGTCGTTAGTTTCAGGCAAATAAACTATGCTGCTCCTATGTATGATGGTTGACAAACACTATGGGTTAAAGGCTTGGCTGGCACATTAAGGGAAAGAAAGGAAAAAGTTGTGGGTTTAGGATTTGGTTGGGTATTTTATTTTATTTTATTTTATTTTATTTTATTTATTTATTTTATTTATTTATTTTTTTTCCAGTGCTTTACTCTCACTTCTGGTGGGCAAAATCTACCTTGGCAGATCTGAAGTTCTTCTGGTTTAACAAGTGTGTGTTATGCTGTGAGTGTTGAGTTTCCATGGAAATCCTGCATTTCTATCAGGTTCTGAAAAGGCTCCACATGCAATCTGGATTTTAGAATAATTGTTAGCTTGCAATTTTTTAATTTATTTATTTAGGGTTTTTTTTGTTTTGTTTTGGTTTTTTTTGCTACTTTTTGATAGAGTTAACCTGTTACAAGTCACAAAAGAGTGGTTTCTTTAGCAAGCAGACTCCCCAGTGGAATCATCCAATCCATCTGGAATGTGGGATAATGCAAGCCTGAGAATGCTCTGCTGAAGCATTCCATAAGCCAAAATCTTAGTTAGTCTAGTAAGGTGCAGTGTATAGGATAGCTGAAAAAGCCAACTTGTTCTCAAGGCCTATTTTCATAGTTCTACCCAGCAACTTATCATATTCTTCTAAATTTATGCATTGGGAACAAGTGACAAGTCCGACAGACAACTAACGAGCTGGTGGGTTTGTTTGCCCATTACGTTTTCTACGTGGATGTGCATTTGACATTTCGTTTTATTTTTATCCATCTGACTTCATTGGCTAACTACCTTTTAAAGCACGAAATGTTGATCCAAGTGTACAGCACTGAGTTGCTGCTTTTAAGTATTACGGGGGAAAAGTATGTGTATGCATGGAGGGTTTACTAACTTAGCATCAGCTGAATAGAAGCGTTGAGCAGTTTTCTTACTGATTTCTTTAAAGACTATCTCTGCTAAGAAGTTCATCCACTGTAGAGATGGTAATTGCACAGATTTATTTATCTATTTATTTTGTGAACGTATCTTCGTGTAGATAAATCTAGAAGGTCACTGAAGGAGAAGCTGCTTAGACAATTGGTTTGGTAATCTGCACTTCAGAATGTAAATATGTGTTTATGAACAGCTCCAGAGGAATCATTCAGTTCCAGAGGGTTGAAAAATCTGCATTTTAAGAAGACCCTTAATATGTATTTACATAATCTGCATTTTAAAAAGTCCTTAATTATGTATTTACATGACGGATCATAACAGCTCTGAAGGACCCATTTCTTTCTACTGTTGCTTTCCTGATACACTTCCATAAGGGATATTTTCCTTGTTCAAGATGGTGTTTGTGCATCTGAAGGGAAAGAGACTAGGGGTTTCAAAGTAAGTTCATCTTTACAACAGTAATGATGCTGCACTTCAGATGGGAGATGCTGGATTCATGTCTATGGAATATCTGCATTTCCAGAGTTTTCTTTAAACACATCCTGCAGCTTGAATTTAATTTGAGAATGATTGGATGTGGTGGAAGCACAACATAAGTTGCAATGTGGTCACCATCATGTCCTACTGGGAAACTTGCCTAGAAAAAGATTAGGTGAAAGTCGACTGATTTATTTATTTATTTATTTATCTATTCATCTTACTCTTGAGGTCAGAGCTTCAATGCAAGTGCAGTTACTTTCTGAGTGAAGATACAAAATGATCTCAGCAAATCTGTGCCCTGACATACATTGACACAAAGCTGCTATCTTGGATGTAATTATGCCTTCAAATGATATTGGGAGTGGAAGTTTGATCACATTATACTGCCAGATGGTATCTGTAGAAGACTCTCCATGTCAGCCTCAATCCCAAAGCAAACCACCAGTGGAACTTTGGGAGCCTCTTGGTAGTTTGGAGCATTTTTTGCTTAGTGTTCAGGTAGAGCTTTTTCTCTTTGAGCTTTGTCAGGGCAAGGCCTGATGAAGAGTAAGGCTGTGTTATGGTGGGCTAGAAGATGAATTCTGCAAGGGGCCACTCTTCCCAGGATTTGTTCTCTGTTCTCCTGGCTATTACTTCCTAAGTATTCTAATAACTCGAGTAAACTGCCGGGACAAACAACGCAGCTACAAATGCGTCTGGAGATTCTGCATCTGCCTGCCTTAATCAACTTCCTTCCCTGAATATGAATTGAAATAATGAGTCAATTAACGTTCTCAAATGCCAATGAGATGCAAAAGAGATTGGTGGAGGTGGTAGCAGTGCGATTCGGGAGCTGTTCCAGCGCCTGGATTTTAACAAGAATCACACACTGGGTGCACAACTGATTATTTATCACATAAAAACGTGTCTGCTTGGCACTGAGCCATGCTCACCCCGCCCCAGGTCACTGAGGGAAAAGATCTCCTTTTTAAGTCTGGCTATTAAACCTTAATTGTACAGGGCAGAATAATAAGACCTGACTCCTCTCAGTCCTATATGGAGCCAGATAGGCTAAGACAAAAACCAAGTAAGCTTCTTGCCTTTCAAATGGCCATGATTTGTAGCTCCCTGCCGGGAAGGAGTGTTCTGTCTTCAGGCTGAATTCTCAGGGCCTGTAAACAGGGCCCATTGGAAGGTTTTTGCAGGGGCTAAAGAAATGTTCCTGAGAAGATACTTTTCTGTGTTGATTCTGTTGGTACAGTCATCCTTCAGTGGCTGCTGGTGAGAAACTGGTGAGATTGGATCTGTGGGCACCAGCTTTGTCCTGATGGCATTTGTTATTGACGTTTTCTCTTCCAGTTGATGAACAGTTCCCCTAAACATCAGCTCTGTGTTTTTGGGGCATGGGACCAGTTAAAGAAAGTCCTTTTTTGAGCATTATTGAATTATCTATATCAATAAATTGGATTTGTGGTGCAACTAAACTCAGTTCAAGAATTCATGGTGATAAAATCCCCATTCTTGGTGCAAGAACAGTTCATGGAACTGCTCTTCAGTGCTATCGTTCTTCTCCTGGACAGACTCCCCTTACAGATATTCCTCTAGCGGATGACTGAGAAAAGCCCAGCGAGGAATTATTCCACTTGACAGCAGTGGCACAGCATCCAGGTAAATAAAGATCACAGTCTGGTTGAGAAATTAAGTTAGATTTCAGTCAGATCTAATCACAGTTACCTCACTGAAAAACTTTCATGTCAGCGTGTACATGGAGTAGATACTGTCCCTCCCTGTGGTGAAGTGTAGGGGAGGGTATGATCCTGTATCACTGGGCTGGCAGAATAATGGGTATTCCCTTCAGCTGGTATAGAGTCAGCGTGCAAGGCACTGCTGCAAAACTACACTTGGAAACTCTCCACTAAATCATTCCTATTCAAAGGGCAAGATCAGAAGTGATCACATTGTCCATCTATCTGTAAGTGGGTTAGAAGCCCAGGATGTCAGGCTGAGATGTTTGAATCACTTACAGCTTCAGGCAGAAAATGAGAGAATTCTTTCTTAAGTGGGAAAGCTGATGCTAGCTATCTCATCTGCAGCTCATGTAATAATATGCTTAAACTCCAGTCCTGGTCAGTGGAGGACCTCAGCACACATATGGTGCTTTGCAGTCACATCACCTGCTGGGTCAGTAGATGTTCTTCTTGCTCTCTCTACCATCTGTTACTTTTCAATCCTTACAATTAAAAGCAGGGCTGGTGCTGAAAGCTTATTTTCCTTGCAATGAAGGAACTTTTATGTGTGTTGGGGAGGGAGGGGGGAGTGGGGAGGGATTATGGAGGGGGGACGGAGGGAGTTTAGTAGTGAAACTTTAAGCTGTTTGAAAACACTGTTCTTCTGGGGTGCAATGCTTTGGTGCCTTGGCAGGGTAACATTTTCCAGAATTTAAAGCCCTTGATGACTTAAGACTTAATGTCTTTTTGACTTCTTGAGTGCCTTCTTGCTGTTTAATCTTTATCCAGTTAGAAGCATAATGTTTTCCCCTGTTAGTACTGTGTTACCTTCTACCTTAGGTACTACAGCACAACCTCTTAAATAAAAGTAGGGCTCCCAAAAATACTGGTAGAGCTGTTACAGCTTTCCACTTCCATATTATTTCTTCAAGAAATAACTTTGGGTAAACTCACAGTTACAAGGAAGCAAACATTCAGACTGGCTTGATTCCAGCTTTGTCTTGCATCTCAACCAGAAACTGGTATCTCCTGGAGAACTGGGCAGCCCAGAGCCATCTGCGGAATCTGTCATGGGTCACAGTGACCCACTCTTTGTGACATCTCAGCCTAACTCCGTCATACAGTGCATGTTGCTGGCTCCTAGCAGCAGTGTGTTTACTTTTCCTAATTCTACCCCTGTTTATCTGGGAAGATGTATACACAGTGTACTCATGCTCCTTTGGTTACTGAAACCAGTTCAGAAATGGAGCATGAGCCTGGGAACAGAGCAGGTAAAGGTTGCCCCACATTTAGTTTGAGATTCCTTCCAGTTTTCTCCCTGGTAAATAACGAACTGTATATAGAACACATTATTTCTGCCTGTCAGGAGGCACTGTCTAATTGCAACGGGAAACATAATGTTATCCTTTAGCTTAACATTTATGAAGCAATTTGCTATAGAAATGGGGACTATGTGATGGCTTTTCAGATAGTGTGTTGCATTGCTTGGAAATGCACACAGTTTAGGAGCTGACAGATCCAATTCTGAGGCAGAGGAGGACCGTTGTGATATTTTGGCACTGTTTAAATATTCACTCATTCGCTTACCCTGTCTGTGGAAATATGCTAATGGTTATTGCTGTAGCCTTTGAACTTGCAGGGCAGGTGAAGCCCAGAATGCCACAGCAACATTGCCAGTGATCTTGATTGTAGCTGATGGATGCAAATTGCTTTGGCTTTGATATTTGTGTTTGATCTGAAATACTCTCAGAGTGCAGGGTTTCTGCTAAAGATACAATAAGATAAACCTCTGTTGAAGGCAGAAGAAGCAGAGCAGCACCGCACCCCTGACAGTGAGCAAAGTCTGTGCCCTCTAATACAAACACAAAATCAAAAGGCAACAGGCTGCCATAGTGCAGTTTGTTGAGCAGTTTGTTGATGGGCTGATGGCTGGACTGACAGGTTGAAGGTTGGAGTAGATGATCTTAGTGTTTTTTTTCAATCTTAATGATTCTATGACACCATGATCCTATGATCAGGTGAACTTTGGCTATTGAGGCAAACTGGATTGCTGATTGTAGTTACAGTAAAAGAATGGAGAAACAAAAGACAGGCATCCCCTGAAGCCAGGAGACCAATCTGCTTTCATCCTCATCTTCTGCATCTGTCTTCCATGCATTTTCCATCCTTCTTGGCCTTTGCAGCAGGTGAAGAGCCTGAGCCAATCCGTGGAGATGTTCTGCTGGATGTTAAAGGAAGTTGGGCCTTGCTGTCAACATGCAAGCAACAGAACCTTGAAATGTGATGCTTTTGCTCTCACCTGTCTGATTTACCTCATGCCTTTATCCTTCAGATGTTGCAGCTTTCTTTTGTCTTCCCTGCTTCATCTTGATCCTTGAAATAGCTTTTAGAAATGCACTTTTGATACCCAGCAGCAAGAGGTGTTATTTCTACCAGGATGGATTTTCTGTCTGATTTTCCCCTGTGCCTCCACGTGTTATTACAAGGTGGAGTAAGTGATACACTGTGCTGCAGCTCAGTGGATTAGCCATTGACCTTTTACTTGGGATTTCTCTTTGATTTAGCCTTTGTGCAAAGCAGAAGTACAGAAACTTGGTTTGTGCATTTCTGGTGAACAGAGTAGCTGACAAAGTTCTGCAGGATACCCAAGTGCCCTTTTTTGGGTTACTGCTTGTCCTTTATGGCCCGTCATAGAATCACAGAATTGTTTGCATTGGAAGGGACCCTTAGAGGCCACCTAGTCCAACTCCTCTACAATGAACAGGGACATCCACAGCTACGTCAGGTGCTCAGAGCCCCATACAGCCTGACCTTGAGTGTCTCCAGAAGCAGGGCTTCCTCCACCTCTCTGGGCAACTCTACCAGCATCTCACCATTCTTATCATAAAAATGTTTTCCTGTGTTTTATCCTGGTACATCTTTCTTCTGAGTGTTGAGGTAATTTAGCCAGGGCAAGATGAGGAAGCAGCGTTCAAGGGACCCTGGAGAGCAGTCAGCTCAGTCTGAGTCTGCTTGTAGAGAGGAAGATGGGAGCAGGTTTGCATTATTAATTATTTTGCCCTGCTGGTCCGTGCATCAGTTACTGACACTTTGCACTGTCAATACCAGCCTGTAACACTGTGTTGCAGATGACAAGGTAATTTTCTGCAACTACAAGTCCTGTTAGCCAGAGGATCAAAGTCTCTTGAGGAGAAAGGGGTGCACTTTAAAGCTGTCAGATACAATCAGAATAACCTTGCTTATCATACAGGTTTGTTTTTTTTTTACTTCATTCAAAGGCTGAATACAAACTCTTGAAAGAAATGACTATGAAAGCCATACTCTTTACTGCAGGCATTTGTTGTGGTTTTGTTGTTTCTTGTTGGTTTTTTGTTGTTGCTGTTGTTTGTTTTTCCTCCTCTCTTTTGCAATGAAATGCTGAGGGGAAATGCATGAAGGAATGAAACCTATCTGCAGAGGATGGAGACTTTGCAGCACTGTGGCCCTGCAGGCTCCATGGCACCTTGCATACATAGAGCTTGGTGCAGCTGCTGGTTTGAGCTCCTGGCTTCCTCACAGTGCCAATACAGACCCTTAAATCCAGAAACACATGCAGGAACTTCTGCAGAAGTCTTAGGGAGCAAGTGGTTGTTTCCTATGGGAATGTGAGATAAACTGAGTTCAGGTTTGCTGGCTTTTTTTTCTTGTGGTGCTTTGTGGATGACAGATGTGAAATGTATATGTATATTTGTCTGCCCAATATATTTTAAAATTAGCCCTATATATCCATATGAGTGTTTGCAAAAACTCCTCGTGAATTAGAAATACAAGAATTGTCACTTGTGTGAATTTTAGATGCTTTGGGGATTTGCTGATGCTGGCTCATCTCTGCCCTGTCAGGAAGTTAACAAATATGTATCAGTTTCTGTTTTACTGCACAGGAAGATGACAGACATAGGAAGAAGGAAGTTAAGTGCATGGTTTTGCTCATTTTGAAGATCTGCTGATGGTTTGATTTATAGACTGTGCTACTTGGAGGCTGAGGCTTAGGAGCATGCTTGAAAGGTGGGAGGATGCGAACAAAGGGCAGACCTGGCCATGAGGAAAATTAATGGAGGGCAGTCCTTCACGTCACTAATGATGGCAATAATACTTCATTATGCTGCTGTTGTGTCCCATGCTTGATGCTGAGGGAGGGAGGAAATGCTCTTGGGTTGTGTCAGTGCAGCCTGCTGCACCCTGCTGGCACTTCTGCTCCTGCAAGAGTCAAAGTGCCCTCCGTGAACTGGGGCAAGCGACAGGAAAATGTTGACAAGTAGTGGGGACTGCAAAATCAAGTGTGATTTACTGCACCTATGGGAGGGTTTGCATCACAGTGTGGCATGCTGTGTCACAAACCTGAGTCATAGATCTCCCCCTGCAACTTGGCTCACAGGTCACGCCTAAAGCAGCAAATACCTGCTTCTGGGTGGGGAGGTGCCACTTCTGACTTGCAAAAAAGTAGCAATAACAAATATCAGTTAAGTTGCTAGAAATATGCAGGCATAGAAATGTCCTCTTTAGAACACAGAATCATAGAATCTTAGAATCTTAGAATGGCCTGGGTTGAAAAGGACCACAATTATCATGTAGTTGCAACCCCCCTGCTGTGTGCAGGGTCACCAACCACCAGACCAGGCTGCCCAGAGCCACATCCAGCCTGCTCTTGAATGCCTCCAGGGATGGGGCATCCACAACCTCCTTGGGCAACCTGTTCCAGTGCGTCACCACCCTCTGGGTGAAAAGCTTCCTCCTCATATCTAACAAAAGCTCCCCTGTCTCAGTTTAAAACCATTCACCTTTGTCCTATCACTATCCACTCTCATAAACAGCCATTCCCCATCCTGTTTATATGCTCCTTTCAAGTAATGGAAGGCCATAATGAGGTCTCCCCTGCCACATCAGCATGGTGGCCTTGCTGTCTTCCTCTGCTGACCCAAGGTTACAGTTCTGGAACTCCTGTTTCTTACAATATATGTACTGAGTAGGAGCTGGTAATGGTCTTATGTGTGACACATTGCTGTTAGTAGGTGTCCCTCAGCCTTCAGGGATGCTGAAATTTTGCTAGCCCTGTATCTGGACCCAGCATACATGGCCTTGTCCATGGTGTATGGCTTTCTGTTGTCAGGAAGTACCATGTAGCTGCTAATGGCCAGCCACTGGCACTGGTAAACTGGAAGCACCCTTTGATGTCTTTGCAAACAGTGTGGGAAAAATGAAAACTGCCTTCCCCAAAATCTCCAATGCTGGGATGCTATTCAACATTGACTCAAACTCATCCTTTGTGCAGGCAGGTTTTCCTGCTATTAGTCTTCTCTGCACACATGATAGCTAAAATTGTTCTCTCGGTCACACCAGTTGAAATGGAAAATAAGTCCATGAGGGTCAACAGTTTTACTCTAGATTTACACTGAAGATCTCCAAGAGCTGAGCTGAGATTTTTGAATCTTTACTGTCCCATTTTGCTGCCTGTCTCTGGTGGTGATATGTGGGGGACCACATAAAGGCTGAAGATTAAAAAAAAAAAAGAAAAAAAGTTATTTCTTAGTTCACATAAATCTGGAGTGAAATGCTGCTGCTGTGTGGAGTGAGCAGCCAGAACGTGCAGGACTGGGCACGGTGAGGCCAATGCGATGCATTGCTGCGGTGCTGCTGCTTGACCCATCTGCCAGGGAACCAAGGGAATAGAGGCTGCCCTCCCGGCCCTGGGAAAGCAGAGCATTAATAGAACATAAGTGCTCATGCAATGGCACTGGATCCGTGGCAGCTGTTTGTTCAATGTTTCATGCTTTTAGCCACATCTGCTCCAAATGAGTGTTAATATTGCAGTGGCATCCACTAAGGATGGGCTCTGTCAGCTTTGCTAAGCATCAGGCTGACCCCAGTGACAACGAAAGAGCAGTTCAGCCCACAGTGCTCTCTGTGTTTTTCCTTTCTGCACCCCCCCCTTCCCCTTGCTGGGCTCTGCTCCATGCAAACACCCTCCACAGTGCTCCCTCCCCACCAAAGCAGGAAAAAAAAAAGAAGGAAAAACTAAGGCAGTGATTCTCAAGGAGAAAAATTGCATTTATTTCTAGTACCCTGTCCAGCAATGTCAGATAACAGTTTATTCATCCCCTGGCCCCTGTATGACATTGAAGCATATCAACAGTGACAAAAGTATATTGAATAATTATCTTGAAATTAATACATTATCCCAAACTTAAATAAATGTCATCTGATCAATATATCTTGGAATGGAAAGGGAAGAGAATGTGAAGGGCATCGCTTCATTATTCATTAATTTTAGAGTAATGTAGGCAGATGAAATGGTTATTTCAGAGCACTGCTATTATACTCACTGGCATTTTAAATAACTCCCAAGATTTAACAGTATATATTCCCTCGTCGAAGCAGCTTATACATGTTAACACTGTGGGTTCCAGATTTCTGTGCTGTGAAGGACCGACAATATTATTGTGATCCCATTTTTTCTCCTTTTCCCTTTTTCTTCCTTCCCTTGCTTAAAGGTCCATTGGCAGCCTGCAGGTCCATTGTGGCTGGGATCAGTCCAGCTCAAGCAGCTGTGCATGAGCGGTGACTTCCTGAGAATGGGAAGTGACCCCATTTCTTCCGTCTGCACAGTCCTGGCTACAAACCAAGCCACTGCTTGCACTTTACTCTGCTAGGAGAAAATGGAAGCTGTCTACCACTTGGGGGTGAATGTGGAGTCTCTTCCCTTGCTTCTTCCCTTGGCTATTGCTGCGCTAAGGGGATTAGGAGAGGCGAGTCCAAAGTACACATTTCTAGAATTATGTGTAGCTGGCAATTAAATATGAAGGCTGAGAAGCCACATTAGCAGCTGGTGTAAAACAGCTCGGCACAGCTCAGTTTATTAACTGAGGAGTACCCCAGCTGAGAATCTGGCCTGATAAAGACTTTATAGCACTGTCAAGTGATGCCTTTCACATTCTCTTCCCTTTCCACTCCCAGATATATTCATTGTCCAGTACTTCACACACACAAAAAATGTCATTGTGACAAAGTCACAAGGCCAAGCCACACTAGTGTCTGAGAGGAACTGGAGGGAGTGGTTCATGGTTCATACATTCCTTGAAGTCACTTACAATTAATAGTTAATTAATGAGAGAGTGTGTCTTCAGCCTTCTGAATAGCCTGGAAAAATACCTGTGCAGAGAACTTTCTTCTCAGCTAAATAATGCTAACTTAAAGTCTGTCAGAATTCAAGGGGAGCTGTGCTACCAATTTAGGAAGGTATATTAAAAAGAGAGACTTTTTGGCATCTTAAATTAGGTACTTAAAATTAATGGGCATTTTCACTTCTCTTTGCTTTGAATCCCTTTCTCTAGAGACAAAAGCCTAATAGGAGCCTGTACCATTCCTGTGGGGTGAGTAAGAAAGAAGTGTGGGTTTGTTCAAGAGATATAATAGAAGAGAGAATCTGGGAAAGCCTGAAGTTCCAAATCTCGAAAAGCTTTAAATAAAGATTCAGCAAATAAAGGAAGAAGCAGTACACTGGACACAACACTGAAACAAAGTGTGAAATAGCAGTGAGCAGTGCTGCAGTGAGCTCTGTACTGCAGTGAGGCTGGTGCACATGCAATAATATAAAGGACAGGGCTGTGCAGTGAAGGGCTACAGTCCACTTGCAGAAAATAGATAAATCCAACTGTTTGATGCTTTTTGGGTTATTTCTGTAGTGTGTTCGTGAGTAGCAATTAGCAAAATGTGTTTGTGAGTAGCAGTTAGCAAAATATGTTTGTGCTTGCAGCAATAGTGCTATTTGGAGAATAATGCAGAGCACTGTATCTTAAGTTGGACTTCCGTGGCAAGGGCAATTCTTTTTTTAAAGTCTCCGTCACTCAGAATAAGAGCTTTAACCATATCCCTACTGAAGGAAGAATCACCACCACCATCACAAATGCAAACTGCAGCTATAGTGCATGTTTCTCGTATCTTGATATTGATGGTGTATGATTCAGTTTTAGTTCAAGAGAAAATTGTTTTAACTTGTAAGGCAGCATCACAGTGTGAACACGTGTCTGCTTCTCCTGATGAAGCACTCCCTGTAAACTTCTTTGTACCTTCCCACCTGGTGAGAACTGCAGGAAGGGATCTTACTTTATAAGACTCAGTTACAAGATGAATTAAAAAAGGAAAAGAAAATATTTAGAAAGCATTCATGTTGTTTCCTTTGCATGTATAAAGACTGAAATCCTTTCTTCCTTTTCCCACCTCCTACTTTACTGTAGACATATTTTAAGGGCTGATGGTGATTATTTTTATCAAGGTCATGTTTGAAATAGAGTCTTGACGAAAACATAAACACAAACAGGTTTTCTGCAAGAAAATGTTTGGGTTTGTTTTTTTCTTTTATCGGTGAATGAAACAATACTAGCAATGGTTTCAGTGCTGATTTCAGACAAAACAGTACAGAGAATCTCAGAAATAAAGAGACTGCTGTTTTGTGGTTGAGGTGGAGCCTTAAGGACTTTCCTGGTTAGGTATTAGGAAGAATTTCTTCTCAGGAAAGAACAGTGGTGCATTTGTACAGTCTGACCAGGGAGGTGGTGAAGTCACCGTTCCTGGAGGTGTTCAAGAAGAGAGAAGATGTGGCACTGAGAGACGTGGTTAGTGGGCATGATAGAGATTGGTTGACAGTTGGGCTAGATGATTGTAGAGGTCTTTTCCAACCTTAGTGGGTCTATGATTCTGTGACTTGTTGGGACTTTGGTGATGTCATGGTACCACTTTGCTGTATAATGCCCTTTCTGCCTGAATTTGATGCTGATGATTAACCTTTCTTAGACTGCTGTAGTGTCCATGGGCTGGCAGCCATGGCCATGTCTTTTCTCTTGGTTTACTAGTTGGGGAGCTCTTTTGGTTCGCCGCAGATCATTAGTGGAGCATTGGGTTCCTCTTGGTGTGTGACTAAGGTTCTTTTCTGCTTGTGGCAAATTCCGGACAAGAGTGGATAAAACCTCCAGGTTTTGTTCTTGCATCTCTCTGCCTTCAGTCTAGTGAACCTGGCTGCCTTCCAGACTAGAAACACTTGTCATCACTAACAAGTTACTGCAAGATAAAAGTTTCAAAGGCAGTCTCAGGAAATGATTTAAGGGTATTGTTCGTGCTTGTAATGCTATTGCAGCATTGAGAGGCCAACACAAGGTGGATCGCATTGGCCATATGTTGCAGCACTTCTTCCCAGTAGTTGCTATTGCATGAGCACAGCAACTTCTGCACTGTAAAAATCTGGAGGCTTCAGTGAAATATGGATCATTTCATCAGATGCTATATCACTATGGAAATGATGTGTAATATCCTACAGGGGTATTTTAGCGCTGCCACATGAAAGTAAGTTTCCTAAACTACATTCAGTTAGGTTCAGTGTGATCAGTTGGAGTGTTCGTGGATCTGATACAGCATTTCAACTAGCTGTGATTCTGAAGGTGTTGGTTGCTCTGGGCCTCTAGCACTAACTCATCTACGAACCATCACATGACATTCCTTCCCCCAAGTTAAAAACTGGGTCTGTGTCCGAAATATCTCTACATCATACCTTTGCATCGCCCCTCAGGAAAGAAGTGCCTATTGAGGCAACAGCATCAGTTATTCCAGTGCTTTGGTAAATACTTAAAGTACAAAGAAAACCAAATGGGAAATTGTATAAACATGAATATGTTTATACATATATATACCTGCATTTTAGGGTGCCACCCCAAACCACAAACAGGTCTTTTCTATGAGTCTGAGAATAGAAGAATCTAATCTGAGCAGTCTGTGTATCGGAGCAGCTCCGGAATGCTGAGTGGTTTTTTAGGGCTCAGGTTCAAACATTCAGTAAAAAAGGCACTCACCTGGACAGGGAAGCAAGAGGTGCCATGAACTTTTTATTGACTGTGGAGGCCATGGGGAGCAGAGGCAGAGCCTGCTGAAGCCACACCATCAGCAGTTCGCGTGCCTGAGCAGAGGCGTTGAGCCAATCGTTCCATTTGGATGCCTCCAGGCTGTGCAGAAAGGCACTGAACACCTATATTGAAGCACTTGAATGACTCTCCATGAAATGCTGCCTTGACCCTGACAGGCTGTGGCTTATGCTCTTTTCTTGTAATGAGAAGCAGTGCATACAACACAAAAAAAGATGTAAAATATCTCCTTATGGGGGTTTCTCTCCAGATGTTGGGATTTTATGCTTCCTTCCCTCCAGTATATATTGTGGGAGCATGCTGCTTTCAATAGCAAAATGAACGTCAGCAGCTGTGCACACTTATATCCAGTGTCTTGTGTACACAACCTGCTCAGATGTGTATCCCTACTTCCCAAGTTTGCTGCTACTCTGGCTGCAAACACCACACAAAGTTGAAACAGATTTTAGAGCTTCTACCTCTGCAACTGCATCACACAAATTGCTTTTTCAATCGTGCAGCAGGAAAATGAGCATCCGTCCATTTAATGACACCTAATTAGGTCTACAGACGCCAAATGACTTCTGTTGCCCTGCTCAGACAGAGATGTGTGGATAATGAATTGCCCATTGTCTCAGGCTCACTTCTGCTAGCTGGAGCTGGGAGAAGAATGCTCTGCAAGTCATTTGCTTGACAAATTTAACCTCTTTCTCTATTCACAGTAGATCTCTGCAAGTATCCTAGGCTTCCTGCATGCGTTGATGTTACTGAAGTTTCTCAGTGTTTTATTTGTTCCTATTTCCCTCATCTGTGGCTGATCCTATTCCAGGCAAATTCACTATTTGATGCTAGAAATGCATGCTCTGTTGCATAGTTTTGTTCAGTTGGTTAAGTTCTGCAGTAACTGGTTTGTTCTCCTACTGCAGGTTCTGCCACTGAATCTGTGGCATAATTACAATGGGACAAAAAATCTCCCTTGCACAGACAGCTTTACCAACATACACTTGCATATGCCAGAAAAGCTTATTCAGGGCAGGGAACTGAATTAAATTACACTGATGTAAAGTGCCTGACAACACAGCAGCCCTGCGAGGGCTTTCACAGGCATTACTATGCTGCTGAAAATAGCACTGCTCACTGCTGCAGTTACGCTGTTGGGCCTTTCGGTATTACGATGGTTATGAAGACACAAAGCTTAGCATATATGTGAACTTATGGTTTGCCTAATGCGCTGCTGATTTGGTACCCCAGTCAGGACTGATGACTAGAATTCAACCAGAGCATGGGCAGCTGTTTAACAGTCTTTGTTATTCAGTGGGGTTTTGGGGTGTTCTTTTGTTGTTGATAGTTTTTGGACTTAACCCTTCCTAAATCTGAAGCACAATTTTTAATGCAGGATTGTCTTAACTTAACTTAGGAATAAGTTTATCTCTTGCAATGAGTTAAAGGAACATGGAAACTTCTTCATTAGGTTTGATTGTGAAGTCTGGACATCTTCTGCTTAGTCAGGCTGTGGCAGATGGAGTTATTCCTTCCCTTCTGATGCCTCCAGAAGAATCTCTTGTGAGAGATTGTTGTGTCTCCAGAAGAATCAACCCCTTGTCCTTCAACCAGTGTGTTGAATTTTGGTGTAAAAAGTGTCAAATTTTTGAGTAAAAAAGTATCTCATTGTCTTGGGGAAGGTGAAAGGGCCAGCAGGTAGCAGCTCAGGTGATCTCCTTCTGGTGCATTGGCCCCCATGATGACAGTAACTTTGAGAGTAGTTGGTATGTTTGTGAGCTTCAGCAATGATAGTTTGTATGATAACTGCATGTGAATTGTCATTCTCATTATATTACCATTCTGACTAACTAAGGCAGAGAAGAAAGAAGCCCATGGGAGCCTGTGGCCAGAGGAAAAATGGATCTTCATGTGGAGATCCATCTCATGCAGCCAGAGCATCTCACCCTTCCCTAAGGAAGGGCTAAGGAACTTAGTGCTCTAAGTCAGGCAGCCCATTGCATTTCTCAGTGCAGGTGTGGAGATTCATTTTAAAAATGCTTTAAAGGCATGATCAAAATTAATAGATAGATATGGATGTATAACTTCAGTTGAATTTTATTTCCTGGCCAAAATAAATATTATTTGTACCTTTAAACACTGACTGTCCTTTTATCTCAAGATGAACACTGGTCTGAATGTTGATTGCTGCTACTGGGTGTCTGCGCACATATGCAGATGCAGATGTGTAGACAGGTAGGTGTGGCACTGTTTAGTGGACATGGTGATGATGGGTTGACTGGATAACCACAAAGATCTTCTCCAACCTTAAAGGTTCTATGTTCTATGGTTTGTACATGCGTTTATGTACCTAGACCATGAGTATCACATGCAGTAGTTAGAAAAGCAGAAAAATGTTCCTGTGTGTAGCACAATAGAAAATGATTCATTCCTCAGGGGAATTGAATGAGGGAGAAGAGGAAAACAATTACAATAAAAAAGCAAAGCAAAGCCTGAGGTGCTAATAAACTCTAGCCTTTCTAAAACGAGAAGCAGATTTAGTAAGCAACATGCAGAAGAGTGCCTGTGTCACCAGAGCGTGCCAGGCACATCAGGATGGGGAGCCATTTGAATACATTTCAAGACAGAGCATTGAGGAAAAAATACAATGAACAGCAAACCAAATTAAAAACAACAACAGGATATGTCCTTTAAATGACTCATCCAGCCTCAGCTGATGCTGAAGTACAGTATGTGCAGAGACGGTAGACTTGCACTGAGAGGCATATTTTCCTAAAGCACTTTCTTTTCCTAGCCATTGCCCGAAAGCTACAGTCAGTGCTTGGAACATCTGTGTTTATTTTGCATGACAAACTTGTTCCTCGGCTTTGACAAAATGCGTGCTGATCTGGGACTTGGGGTTTGCAATTCTTCCATGGGGCTGTGCTGAAGCACACGCGGCTGGCCATGGCATTGGTATATAATACATATTACATGAATTCATACATATTTAATGACAAATGTGCTATATTTTTAATCTTTATAGCTTTAATGTGTGCAAGTGGTTTTAATAATTGGTGCTGTAGGATAGTTACTTCCCAGAATTACCCTGTGAAATTGCTGTGTTTTCAGCCTTCCGTTGTGCAGGTTGTAAATTATAAAACTTGGGTAGTAATAAACTTGGCACCCACTCCTTGCTCTTTAGAGATGCCAACCTGTAACAGTAATAAAAAGATACGTGCTGGCAAAAATTCCTCTCCAAAGTCTTCATCATCTTGTTTGTGCACCCCTGCATGGGAAATTGAGAGGTCAGACCTGGAGGAGGCACTGGCACTGCTGCACTGTTGCTTCAGGGCTAGGAAACTGGTGAAGGGTCTAGAACATAAGTCTTAAGGGGAACAGCTGAGAGAACAGGGATTGTTCAGTCTGGGAATGAGGAGGCTCAGGGGAGACATCACTGCTCACTACAACCCCTTGAAGGAGGAGGTTGTAGTGTAGTAGGTGTCAGTCTCTTCTCTCAGATAACAGCAATAGAATGAGAGGTAATGTCCTTAATTTGTGACAGGGGGAAGCTCTGGTTGGATGTTAGGAAACATTTCCCCTCAGAAAGAGCAGTGAAACACTGACACAGGCTGTCCAGGGAGGTGGTGGAGTCACTGTCCCTGGAAATGTTCAACAATTGAGGAGATGTGGCACTGAGAGACATAGTGGGTATGGTGGGAATTGCTTGGTGATTGGACTTGGTGAACTTAGAGGTCTTTTCCAACCTTAATGATTTAAGATTGTACTTGTTGTGGTAACAGCCACATGATGGTGGCCCTTGGGTGGTCTCAGACAACTGGCACCGCTTGTTGGTGAGCACAGGGAGAAAAATAACTTAGAAGGGATAGGGGTAAGGGGTTGCATGAACCTCCCCATTCCTCTGGAGCATTCCTCTGTTTCCTTCCTGCTCAGATCAGCTTGAATGGCAAGAAATTAGGCTGATGTTATTCAAATCCTTCCAAATGGAACCACGGGACAGCACTATTTTGGTCCTCTGGAAGTGATCACTGGGGATGACTTTCCAGCCTTGGCACTTCATTCTACAGCCCAAGAGTAGATCTGGAAATGTGCAGAATCCCATTCTGCTGGCTTAATTATTGGAGATCTGTGCTCTCATAGCATGAGAAAATACTATAAGCAAGCCTGAATCAAACTGCTCTTTTTAAAAATCAAATAAATAAAAAGAAACAACTCAAGATTGTATGAAGGTATTCTGAAGACTTTCTGTTTTGGCTACTACTTGCTTTATTTGGCATTTCCTAATTGTGTTGTTTCTGGACACCGCTTAGTAGCATAGTGACATTTGCTGTGTCTCTTGTCCCCCAGCTTGCATTCAAACCGTGAAGCTGGACTCACTCATTGCTTCTCTGGTTGGGACAGTGTCATGTGTTCCTGGCTTGCCTTGCACTTGCTGGTGTCTCTGGAGTATAAATGGAGCGTGACTTTCTATCATTATCCTGTGTATTTTGGATTTTTTTTACGTGGCAGGGCTAATCAAGAGGGATCTAGGCAAACAAGCAAGTCTATAAAAATTGATTCTTCCTGGAATGCGGGTTCTGTACCACACGATAATCTGAATTTAGCTCTTTGTCATGTCACAATCAATTCAAAAGACAGGATTTATTTATTTTTTTCTACGTGGCAGCTACTCAGTTTAATGAGGAAAACCTAAAGGTTAACTAAAACACCCCTTCTGCTAGCGTGACACAGTGCCCGTGGTGCATTTGTAACAAAACGCAAATCAGTTTTCTCCCATTAAGCACCCATGTAGGGCTGATGTTTGCCGGCTTTCATTTAGGGCTGAGTTATGAAGGTTACTGAGTGCTTTAGCAGTCAGGCCTTATTAAAATGTGTAATAAACTGCTAGAAGACACCATCAGTATTAAACTTTGCTGGCTAGTGTTCAGGTTTGCCCTTCTAGGACTTGATAGCTCTATGCTCCAAATACAGCAGTTCACAGAATGGGAAACAGAGCAGCTCTTCACAGGTATGTGGTCTGTGTAATTGAATGGGAAGGATCTGATATTCCACCTACCAGTGCAAGAATTCCATATTTCATCCAGCTGAAAAAAAAAAAAAAAAAAGAAAAAATGAATAATTATCAGGATTTTGCAGATTGAATAATATATTCATGGAGGGATGGAAGTATTTTAAATGCTTAAAAATGAGCTGAATGTACCATAGAATCAGAATCATTAAGACTGGAAAAGACTGCTAAGATCACCAGATCTGACCATCACCCCATCACCAACATGCCCACTTAAACATGTCCCTCATTTCCACATCTCTGCTGTTCATGAAAATCTTCAGGATGGTGACTCCACCAGTGAACGGTGGCAGAATTCCTGTCTTTAGGAAGATCTTTCTGTCCCTGGAGCCCAAAAGCATGTTTGCAGCAGCCCAGACTACAGCAGCTGCCTGAGGTCTCTCCATTCTGTTCTCTCTCTGCTGTCGTCTGCTCTTCAGCCATTGGGCAATCCCATTACCCTGCCAAGGCATAGACGTGACACTGTGGTAGTGGTGTTATGGCTAATTTAACCACAGTCCTAAACACAATGCCTACATTTCCCATTCAGAGAGGATGTCAGATGGAGTGGCTCAACCCCTGATAAATAACTCCAGGCTTACCGTGTGCCTGAACACTCATGAGTTCAACTCTGGTTACCAAATCCCAGTGCAGCAGCTCAAAGAGCCGACTGCCACCTCCAAAGGTTTCCAAGCAGCAAGTTTCCTTGCAGATGTGTGGTGTTTATATACTAAGTCCTTGCCACAGAAACTCTTCAGCTTTCTGAGAAACACTTTAAGGGCGATAAACAAACTCTGGTTATCCCTGGAGACAGCAGCAGGAAAATGGCCTAAGGTAACAATCTCTCCTTTGATTGTGCATATTGCCTTTAGCTTCCACCTCCCGGCAATATTTCACTCTCTCTGAATCTCTTCTTACCCTTGGGCAATATTTAGCTGCTACAGTCCTTTGAGGCCAGTCAATATATGTAAAATATGTTGTTCCAGGTACCTAGAAGAGTTTATTGGAAGGCTATTCAGTGAAGTTTTATGTCCTTGGTTTTGGTGATGTAGGAAACAAGGGCAAGGGAGCTCTTCCCTTTTGAAAGGAAAGTTTTCAGATCCAGAGTTCAAGGGTTTCAGTTTAGCACTGTCTCCCCATCTTATCCAAGTCTGTGCCTCTGCTTTGAGGTGGTTAGTTATCAAAGGACTGCAAAAGCAATTTTGTCTTGGCACATGCATTTCATTACAATTGAATTTTATGTAATCAAAGTGATAGCAACCAACTTTTAAAATATAAATAAGAATAGCTATATATCTTTTTAATTACTAGGACAACATTTCTTCTTAATGCTATTTTTGCCTGCAGTGAAACTCTGTGTCAGTCAGTGATATCTTTAAGCCAGATTATAGTCAAACAATTAGAAATTCATAACAGTAGCAAGACCTAAGGAGACAATAACGAAATCGTGATGATTTAAACTTCACCTCCAAATACAGAGGAACAGGTGAAGGTATTAACAAAAATCTCTCTCTCTAATTCCCTAGGTAGTACTTTATGTGAATCATTTTCAGTCATTAATTCTCATGAGCTTTTAGATGCCAACATTTGCTGTGTGTGCTGTGATTGTTAACCTAAATTCCCATGCAACTATTGCTGATTCAAGGCTTAGAAACAAATGTCTTCTTGGAAGCAAATCCTGCTGTTTGAAAGAGAGGACAGAAACTATTCTGAGAGGAAAGCTTGGGTAATAAGTGTCTCTTTCTGTTTCTCAGACAACTGTATTATAACTCACTGTGGTCATTCAGCTTTACCGAGACCTTGGTTCCTACAGAGAGAGAGAGGGAAAATCGATAACGATAAAGTTTTCATACTGTCCCCAAAGGCTTCAAATCACTGCATAGGGTTAAAATACAACTGTATTTTGCATAAAGTGGAAAATTCTTGGTTACAAAATGTTAAATTGTTTTTCTGTGGCATGGTTCAAACTTGCACATTTATTTTTTGGTTACAGTGCATCATGCACCTGGTGTCCTCTCATCGCTGTCTGCTGCTATGCAACTGTGTCTTTAGCAACCCTGTGCATCCATGGATCAAGTGTACGATTATGAGGCAACAGAAGAAGTCTGTAAGGTAATGGATGTTCAAATCCTACTTAGCAGAGATCTCTGTGTTGTATGAAAAGTTAGTAAAAATGCCTTTAACTCTGAATTGAGTACCACAAAGAGATGTAAATATTATGAGTCCCATTGGCATGCTGTGAAATCCATGTTTTTCTGTGGCTGGAGCAAGTGATTCTGTTTTAAGCAGCCTGTGATTGAGAGGAAATCAAGGTTAGTGAGAAGGGAGTTTTTAAACAGTAAGTAAGAAATAAAAAGGGGCTGGTTTTTTTTAGCATTTTTCCTCCTGCATTTACCTGTGATTTTGGTGTTATAGTTCTGTTTGGACATCCGAATTTTCATTTTAATTTGTGTCTATTACTAATTACAAAGTATGGTAACCCATTATGAATACTTAAAATAGATGTCTTTGAATGAAGGTGTCCAGTTCGTATGGTTTTATTTTAAGGCACTTGTGGGCAAAAAGTTTCATTCAGGAGTATGATTTGGACTGCTTAACTTCATAAAGATTTAATTAGTGCTCCTCCTTTGGAACATGCACACTCGGTGCTGAGATGAAGAAGGTATTTCTGCACCAGTGTAGTGCTCAGAGCCCTGCTGTGCCATGCAGTGTCTTCAAACCGAGAACTGCTTACTCTGAATGCTCTGAAGTAGTTTTCTTCAGTAATTAGTTCATCCTATCTGCAACAAATGAGATTATCATTTGTTTCATTGAAACTTAAAATCCTACTGTGATTCTGTTTGAGGGGAGAGTGTGGGTTCAGTAGTCCTCATTTCCAGTGTTCAAGTGTTCACTTTACAGTTTGTTCTGTGTTTGCAGAATAAGTGTATTAATCTTGATTAGGAGCCCCACTGCTGGGTTTTTCCTTGCTCCCCTGAGGCGAATCGCAGTGTTTGTTTTAACCAGTACAAACTGCTTCTGGAACTGGGAGTATTTGCTTTTGTGCTTCTGTCACTGCCAGGCTTTGGAGAGCAATTGGTTCTGGGCACAGATGTGTGGATGTGTGTGAGAGGGAAACAGGGAGAGGGATCCACCACAGGAGAACACAGGCCATCAAACAACAGAAACACGGAAGGGGAAACTGTAGTGAGCCCAATGGCAGAGAGCCCTTTGTTTTTAGCCTTGTGTGGTATTGTTTCTCATTTACTTGTACGAAAAATCGTTAAGACATAATGTGAAAGGGTTAGTTATATGTAGTGCAAGTCCTGTGTAACCAAATGGCATAACCATAACGCATGCAAATAATTTCTGATGTGAATCTTGCATTTGACACTAGGAAACTACAAAGTGTCCTTGGAAAACAAAACATTGCTAGTTTGATAGGATGTAAATTATTTCATTTTCTCCAGTTAGCAAAAATGTAATGAAGAATTATTTTGACAGAAAGAAATTCAGTAGCAACGCAGTCGCCTCTTTGACATAGGTAGCTCTTCTTCTAATCGCTGTTGCTTTATCAAGAAATGTAAAGTTATATATTTTTTTATTGATATTTAAGAATAAATTCTTATAACATCACATCTATAAAAGGTTCATCACAGACCCAAATACCTCTCTAACCTTTTAAGCTTCTACAGTAAAAACTGTCGTCTTTATTTATATAAGTTTGGGAAAGATACAAATGTAATCATAACCCCCAAGGCAAAATTTTATGGCAGTTTTCAGAACTCCTCTCTATAAAAACTACTCAGACCTACAGGCATAAAAGTTCTCAATAAAATTTGTTTAGATGCTTGTCATAAACCCCTGTCTCTTCCCCTTGGCTGTGACACTGCAGGTGTCCCACTGCCTCACACTGTGGGCTGGACAGCCATCTTGACCTGCTTAGGTCTGGAGCACACTTCAGCCCAGCCCCTTGGGCCACTGCTTGCCAGATCCTCAACAAACCCTCACCCCCAGCACTCCTACAAGTGAGGCAACTTGGCATGCCAAAAAGCTTTAAACTGAAAATACTTCCTTAACTGGGGCCTAACCTAGTGGCCTTTTGAGATATTCATGTTATCTATCTGGACTTGGGTAGGGCCTTAGATGTGGTACCCCACAACATCCTTCTCTCCAGTTTGGAAATATACTGATTAAATGGGTGGATTGTTTCATGGATGAGGTACTGATTGCTAGATCATACCCAGAAAGCAGTGATCAGTGGCTCAGTGACCAGGTGGAGATCAGTGATGAGTGGTGTCCCTCTGGGGTAAATACTGGACTAATGCTTTTTAGTATCTTCATCCACGACATCGACAGTGGGATTGAGCACATCCTCAGCAAGTGACTCCAAGCTATAGGAGGTGGTCAACATGCCTAAGGGATGGGATGCCGTCCAGAGAGACTCAGACCAGCTTGAGCAGTGGGTCCAGGTGAACCTCATGAGGTTCAGCAAATCCAAGTCATGGCAAGGCCCCACTATCAGTACAAGCCTAGAGATAAAAGAATAGAGTACAGCCCTGCTGAAAAGAACTTGGGGATACTGGTGGATGGCAACTTGTTCATGAGCCAGCAATAAAACACTGGCACAAATTGTTCAGAGATGCAGTGAATGCCCCATCCCTGGAGATATTCAGGATCAGTCTGGATGGGGCTCTGAGCACACTGATGTTGCTGTTGGTGTCCCTATTCATTGCAGGGGAGTTGGACCATGTGGCCTCTAAAGGTCCCTTCCAACTCAAATAATTTTGTGATTCTATGAAATGGTTCGCTCATGTTGCAATGACTTGTGGATGCTTGTGAGTAGATGGTAGTGTAAAATGGACTCCCTTAAGCCATTGACAGGGCAACCAACTTACTTTCCTAAGTCTCAGCTCACCTTTCTGACTCACCCAACGCTGTAAGGGGAATAAGAAACAAACAAAACAAAACTAAAAAAATGTCTGTGTTTGGAAAGAATCACACTGGAAGTTGAACTGGACTGGAGTTTTTTCTGGATGCAGTACAGTATTCCAAACGTGTAGTGTTCTAAAACATGTAGCTCATCTTTGTTGGGTTTACTTTTCTATGTAAAATACTCATAATTTACACTTACCTTAAGGACTGGTGGCACTTCTGATTTTACTTTGGTGAAATAAGAATGCATGCATTCGGTGCCATTTTAAAGTAATTAAAGAATCGTTTCAGTATGTGCTTCTTAGATGCAGGCACAACGTGACAGCAGCATGTAGAAAGTTCTTTCTTTACATTTCACTTGAGAAAATAAATACATGAATGTATAAAATGAAGTTGTGGTGGGTTGGAGGAAGGCAGGCTGGCTGTGTTCTTGAAATGAAGTGCAGGAATAAATCTCTGCAGGCTGGGGCTTTAGCAGATTCCTGGCAACTAAATGCTCATGCTTTATCAGCCTAGATTAATTTGCTTTTACCATTCAGGGTGGATTTAACCCTGATAACTCACTCCGGATGGTATCTGATGAAAGGCCTGAGTCTTTTATTTCTGTCTGCAATTAAAAGAGAAGTATAAATGGGAATGAGTTCTATTGCTTACAAAAATGAAACCAGAAGCAGTTTGTAGATATGTGTGATTTTTGGTTTGTTCTCTTTTGTAAAATAGGTCCTAGAAAGTTTCCTTTGCACAAACACTCTTGAGGGATCCTAACAAGTGAGAACAACTTAGTTGAAAACTTTGCTGACATGGAAGTATTTTTTCTAACATTATGGTATTAAAATATCCTAAAGCCCATTCCTCCATTGACAGCAGCAAGACTGGAAGTCACCCCAGATGCTTGAGCTTGGTGGCCCACATCCTGCCTTCACAGGATGTAGCCTTGATTCTCACTCCCAAGCACCTGCCATTCTGCTCTGTAGCTGTGAAGTGGTTGCTCTCCGCTCAGCTACTGAGCTTTGTGACAATGGCAAAGGAATGTTCATGTTACTGGCCTGCTTCATATGGAGAGTTCACAGCTTACATCTGCTGAAAAGCTTTCTGAGGCTCCTTTCCTCTTTATTTAATTTCCCACTGCTGAAACTTCCTTGCAGTTCCTTGCAGGAACTCAGAAGCAAGCCCAGGGGACTTCCAGTCCATAGGGGCAACCAGGGAAATTTAGATGCCCAATAGTTGTCAAGCACATATATAATAAGATATATGATTCTTTAGACAACTTTTTTATTCTGTTTATCTTAAAATAGACTTAATTACAATTCTGTCTTCCCATTTGTGTCTTACGTAGGGAATTGGCTCTCAGAGTATTAACAAGCCAGATGTTAGCACTTCTTTAATATTTCCCTGTCTTCTGCTCCATTAGAGAGCTGCACACTTAGTATCTGCTAGGTTTGTTAATCATTAGTTAAATCTGCTTTATGGGTATTGACTAGCAAGGGAACTTCTCCCAAGTGCTCATCATGATTTGTCATTTGTAAAGCTGCAGTGACTTTTAAGTGCCCCAAATAAAAGATGTATTTACAGAATAATAGAACCATTAAGGTTAGAAAAGACCACAAAGGTCATCTAGTCTAACTGTCAACCCAACTCCACCATGCTCACTAACCCATATCCCTCAGTGCCTTTTCTTGAAAACCTCCGGAATTTAAAGCCTCCAGAAGTTAAGAGCAAAGTTTAGAGATTTCTATCAAAGAAAAATCAGGAAAGCTAGTTTCTCCTAAGAGGCTGAATAGAATATGGCGCCCAAGTGCTAGTGAAGGGTGGTTGCTGTTGAGATAGCCAATCTGTTGGCACTCTTCAGGAGCGCACTAGGGTAGGGTCTTTGTGAGACTCAAAAGGATGGAAAGACCACTTGTGCTTTGGAGAGGCTCATCCTAAAATCAGGCATGCAGAAAGTCTGTGATGAAGGGTTTGCGGGTGGCTTTCTTCAGTTGCCACGTGCTTGGTGCGCAGAAGATGACTATAGGCAGGCTGGATATAGCACCTCACTTCAGGTATCCCTGTCGTACTGTAGCCATTCAAAGGCTGGCAGGTTTAGAAAGATAACGATTTTCCTTGTACTGGAGAAACCAGCGTTCAATGTTCATCTTTGAATAGCTATAGAAGCAATCAGATCCGCACTTCCTAGAAGGCACTTCTGCTTGATTAGAAGACTGACAAGCTGATAAATTCCCTGGCTACATGTGCAAAACTGTGCACTAGCCAACAGATCTTTCTTGCCTTCCTACCTCATGACAACACCAAGGGAGCCAGTGAAATACACGAATATCCCCAGAGTCCTAAACGGCCTTCATCAGACATGTCCTAATGAAGCCAAGTTAAAAATCTGTAATAAATTAATGAGAATGTTCCTTTTAGTGGCAATCATCCATACACTCCCACTTATGGCACCTTTTAATTATTGTTACTAATGATAGAGTTTTTGGGTCACTGCTTTTGGGAAAAAGGAAACCAAAAAACTTCTTTCTTTTAGAATAGAGCATTCTTCATCTGCTGGAGTACACAGGCTCTGAAGGTGAAAGGAAATTAAACAATGGCATATTTGGTAGGGGCGGACTGGGGAATGTGGTGCGGCTGCTGACTTTCTGCATTCTGGTGATAAATTGCGCAGTTCATTCTCTGTGGCTCTGTATCCATTACCTTTCACCAGCTCTAAACGCACTTCATTTTCTTCTAGTTTTGGCACAGGATCAGAGGGTGGCTCTCAGCCTCTGATTTAAATAAAATAATAATGATTTTAGGCGGTACTCTTTGCATTATTCATTGCTCATTGCAAAACAAATGTTGATCTTATAACATCGCTATTAATATTTTGATAGAGTAATGAAGCCACCTGGATTTGGAGCAAAAAAAGGCTTCTTGATAAGGTGATCTGTTGGTTTAGAGACCTGCATGAGGAAAAACCAGAAGTGATGATCAAATTCAGCATAGTATTCCCAGTGCATCGGGCTGGAAGTGTAGTAAAATTGTTACCATTCTCTGCTTTCTGTTCAACTTCTTCTTCTAACACAGAACTGCTAATTCTCAACCCCAGATGCTCATTGGCAGAATGATAGCGCAATTGTTTTTGTTGTCTTCTGTGAAAGAAACCACGTATTTCTAGCAGATTTTGAGGTGAGTAATTCCCTTAAGCATTAATCCTTCCAATATTAGGGGGAAAAAGAAAGCAAGGTAGGCATTTTGCATGGTGTCTTCTGCATTTGCATTGAGTGGCTGCTTCTACGTAAGACTTTCCAAGCTATTGATTGCCAGATACATATCTCTGGCTTACATACTGCTGTCAGGCACCTATTGTGAAGGCTTGACAGCATCATCAATATTGGTATTAGCACTATTTTTCCAGCTTATGGGGATAGGACGTATGTGATTGATACAGAGGTATGTGACAAATTGTGCAAGGTCGCTGCTGTTTTTTTTCCCTGTTTGCTTCCCTGACTCCTCGACGCAGAGAAATAATGAATTCTTCATGACTACTTTGAAACTGACTCTAAGCTTAAAGCAGCTGTTTGAGCTTCAGCCCTCTGGGATCTGCAGGTCCATGGCAAGGCCTTGTCAGGAAGAGGGAAGGAAGAAGCAGGTGGGTGAGGCTGTGTTGGACCAAGCTGACCATGTGGTGTCACAAACATGCAGACAAAAGACCTCAGCTGTAGATTTGAGGTGTTGGATGCTGGAGCAAGACAGAGCTGCAGGTCACCTGATCAAATGCATATCCATGGGGATAGGCACATGGTGTCTGCACATTATGTGAAGCCAAACAGTTGAACAAATTGTAGCACATATACAAGGCACTGCAAAAATTGGATAGTCTTGACTGTGCATTCTAATTTCCAGTTTCATTTTCCTTTGCTGCTGCTTCTTCCAGCTCCAAGCAGAAAACAGTCCTTCCCCCAGATGTCTTGGGGTCAGAACTTGGATTTCTCCTGCTGGATGGCCCTACAGATAGTTCAGCTCTCATTGGAAGCAGCACACAATTGCATTGCAGCAGGAAAGGGGTTATCAACCATATTGCGACTCCCAAAGTCTCTATGGCTTCCTCATTGCTCCAGCAGGGAAATAATCTGCACCAGACTTGTTTTCTGGCACAGACTTCCTTCCCTCTGTGCCAGCTCCAATGTGTAGTCTGGCACATTGCAGAAATGAGGGGGCGGGAGGAAAGAGTGGAAACAGAGTCCTGGCTCCATCACTCCTTGCTCTGACCTGCCCTGGCTGTCCAACCCTTGATGGGAAACTTTGGTGAAGCAAATCCTCTGTTTAGGGCTGGTGCTGGGGCTCTGCCCTCATCACTCCAGGGCTTGACAGGAGGATGGACCTCAGAGCAGCATTGCTCAGACCTTCTCTCCAGTCTTGCCTGCCACACCAGGCAGTGAAAGTGTTGCAGGGAGGGGATGCCCTAGTGTCATTCAACTCACTGACCTTCTGACTTTTAGAAAATGCATTTACAGCTCACTTCCCAGATATGGAGAAATGCTGCAGGCCTGGAACTCAAGGCAGGGCTTCTCTGTCTCACTGAATACAGGCACTGTCCCTGCCTGCGTGTTCTGCCTCTTGGAAGCAGTCCTTCCAATGCACACAGTATCTGCGAAAAGTCTATGTGGAACAAAGAAGAGATGGCTGAGCTTGAAAAGCTGTCCATCTCACACAGCGACTGTTGATTTTTTTCTCTTCAGCTTTTTACTTCACCTGTAGTTTATTTACTTTGTTACCATGGCTCATAGGTCTGCATCTCAACCAAGGATCAAGCAGAAGACATCCTCTTTTCCTTTTCAGTTATTCCAGTTTCACATGTTCTTCTTTTACCGATATTGTTTATTGATTATATTCATTCTCCATCTTCAGGTTTAAAGCTAGGATGTTCTTTCTGCCCAAGATGGTGCCCAGAAAAGAAGCAGGAAACTGAACCACATGTGAAATTCCATCCTAAAGGCAGCTCCATTTGGGAAGAGGTATGTGTTAATGTAGTTTGAGTTGCTTCCTTCCAAGCTTGCTCAACCATATAGCGAGTTGAGAAGTACAGAAATGCATGAAAATTCCTGAGTGAATGCTGCAATGGAAGCCTTGGAACTTGACGTGTAAGTTAATTTCTGCATTCATTTTGCTTTAAAATAAGGGCTGGCTTCATGCTGTTCCATATGTGAAACAAGAACTTGCCTTGAGCTGCTTTTTTAGTAGCTCTTTAAAATGAAAATTCTTGCAGAGGCAAAGCTGGAAGGAAAGATGTGCATGTAGTAATGAGGCTGGTATACATGTACTGTAGCAAGATGTTACGCTTGTTGCAAATGACCTTTTGAATTTATATATTTTTATATAAATATATATCATATATTTATATATTATATATATATAAATATAACATATAGCATATATAATATTATATATATATAATATTTATATATATATATATATATATAATATGTATATTTATATACATATTTTGTTATGCCTCTGTTCTTTCAAAATATGCTCAAATTCACACACAGCACACAATGGCACACAGTATCTGACAGGACACCATTAACATGAGAAGTCCCTGCTGGGGGTAATGTCACATTGCCACCACCAGAACTGAGCCATCTACTCACAAGAGAGATTGTAGGATTATGCGTTATCTTTCTTATTAACAATGGGACCTTCTACCTGGAGATTAAAGAACAAAAGCCTGGGAAGACAGTTAATTATATCTTAAGCCTCACACACAGAGTTAATGAATTTTAACATGCCTCAATTAATAACTAATTGAGTTTTGCGCCTCAGCTGTGAATAGAAGTGTAGGGGTGTCCGGGAGAAAAAAAAATGGGTCTAAAGATGAGCTGTTTTAATTGAAATACTGTAGGGTCATTCTGCAGTGGAAATTATAACCTTGTGGTGTTTTTATTGTTTATAATGGAAATGGGAAATTGAATGGGAAATGGTTTACTACGGGAAAAAAAACAGCAGTGTTCATGGTGCCAACAAGAAATGGCATTATTTTGTCACCAGTAGTCCATGGGTATGTAACACCATGGCTTAGTTCTGGCAGTCAGGTTGAGATCACATTTAACATCATCCATGCACATTGGTGGAAAACCTATCGCAAGGGTAAGACCTTAAGGCACCTGTATGAGCATACTGTCACTGCTAATGGGGTAAGTGCTGCCTGGATGTCTGAGGTATGTTCATTTGAGGCTGTTCACTAGGCTCACATCTGGATGTGAACCTGCATTTGTGCACATCTGGCAGAACCCCAGGGTGAGGGCAGTGACTGTGGCTGATCAGGAGCTTCCTTGAGATTTGACTCTTCAGAGAGGTCCAAAGGGTTTAAGCAGGTGCCAGGAAACCTTCTGATGAATCTGGCCCAATGGGAGTGTTACTTTAAAACTAATGGGAGGTGATAGCCCAGCAGTATGTTAGAGAATGTGTTAAAGCTTTAACTTTTCATTTAGGTTTTTGACAAGACACTGCAGATTATAAATAATGGATGAATTCCCAAAGTATGTCTGCACTTCCTGGCTAACTTCCCACATGGGTGAGCTGTGAGTTTTCTCCTTAATTATCTGTAGGAGAACCTTTGCATATTGCTCTTTAAGCATATAATTATCCTTGATCATTTGGGATGAATTATATGTCCTTAGTAGTGTATGGATGTGGTCCTGATGTAGGACATACAGTCAAGCAGATAAAACAGCTGTGAAGGACACAGAATGGTTTGTAGTGCTAGGGAGAGCCTCAGCTACCTTCTTTCAAGGATGGAGTGTGGTTTTGAAGGATTTAAAAGCTGCTGTGGACCAGATCCTGTAAGCACAGGTTGACTTCAGAGCATTTTGTGTCAATCAGTTATTATTGTAGCTTTCTTTATGTTATTGCGCTCCAAATACAATACAGCTGCTTTTTAAGGTCAAGTACAAACAGGCCTAGTAAGGACAAGGCATCTACTGTCCATTCAGCAATATGAGCTTGCACCTAAACACTCAGTTTCTGAGTTCCAGGTGTCTGGAAAATGTTGGTAGGAAGAAGTGATGCATAGCGTAGATTTTTTTGTACCCTAGAATGGATTGTGCCTGGTAGTGCTATTGGTCTAATGAGATATTTTATGTCTTTTTCTATTGAAAGAGGATTATTTTTAAGCCCACAGTTAAGAGAATGTCCAGTATTTTGCTATGATTAGCATGTAATTCAGGCTCTGGTGGGACAGAAAAAATTACCGGAGGTGAAGATAGCAAAGGTTAAATTGTGTTGGTCACCATTAAAAAGAGCAATAAATCCTTAGGAGTACAAAGATAGAGGAATACTCTACCTCAGACAGTCAAGAATTGTGTTCTTTTAAATTTGATACTTTAAGTGTAAAAAAAAAAAGAATATATATGTTCCATTCTCCTCTTTCAGTACAGTTTATAAAGAATATTTATCAGCAGCTTTAGCCACAAGGTGGGAATATACACAAAAGCCAAAGAGTAGCATTCATTTGTTTTGTTTTACCATTATTGGGTTTTGTTCAATTTGAATACCCTCAGAAAGGGCACTGAGATTATAAGAGAAAGGAAAAAATCATTAATGTCTTAAATGCAGCATTGTCGTGCACCGATCCCCTGGTGTCAACTATTTACACTGAGCTTCTCATCATGCCCTTCACAACTGCCGTACAATAAATAATAAAAGATTAAAACCCTAAACCTGGAAAACTTAGGAAAAAAATATTAGAAAATTTTATTTCAGATTATAAAAATCCTTGAATGATTTACTTTAAGGGACAATTTCATTGCTGCCATGTGCAAGAACTAATGATCACCCAGGGCATCTGATTGGCGAGAACGTTGCTTGGGAAACATAGTCATAGGTAGGTGATAAAGTAATCCTTTCTCCATGACTGCCTCTCTGTCACCAGGATATCTTTTACCATTTGTTACAAGAAAATGATAGTCCATGTACATATTTATATCTGGATGGCAATAACGTTGGCAGTAACATGCACTGAGTGATCCATGTTGTTTTAAGGAGCCCAGCTTGCTTGCCTGCACCAGTGACCCCTGTCCTGCATTCGATCAGGTTAAAATAAGAGTTTCTGATGGCAGAGCCAGCTTCTTTAATCTTGCTGCTTTTTTACAAAGCACATTGCTTAAACAACAACAACAACCAAAAAAAAAAAAAAAAACCCCAAAAACCGCACTCTCTTACTCCTTTCTGGTTTTAGACCAGCAATTTGTTTAATTAGGATCTTTAAGACTCCCCTCCAGAGTACAATGTGTCTTCTGCAGTTTTGGAGAGGCGAGTTGCTGAAATATATGGTTGGTTGGTTCCTGCTGTAATGCAAAAGTCTTTCGCTGATGGCCACAGGGGAGAGGATGCTGGACCCAAGGTCCCCTTAGCAGAGAGCCCCATTGCAGCATGTGGATTGGATTTTGATTTTTCTTTTAAACCCTGCAAAATTAGCACATTTATGCACAGCCTATTGTTAGGCAAAGCTGTCAAATGGAATAGCAGGTGGTGATGGCAAAGCCAGGAAAAAAATACAATTAAAAGCGAAAGACACTGTACTGTACTGAAAGCGAATGCCTGAGTTTCAGGATGATTAGGAAGACAATTGTGCTTGTTTCCTTATTTTATGGAGGTGCTCACTATTGTTAATAAATCACGCCTGTAGTAATTCCATCCCTTCCTGTTCTCACGTATGTCTCTCAGCCAGTGCCTCGCAGTGTGGTTCATATTGCCAAAGGGTACCAGGAGCACTGTGCAGAACTCCATCTCCCCTTGTCCTTTTGTTTAGCTTAGCAACTCAGAGGAGCTTTACTTCTTTGCTGTGGAGACTCCCTGTATGTCAGTAGCTCGGGGAAATCTTCCCCCTGCTTCAGAAGCCTCTTTCTTGCCTATGTCTTACTGCATTTATTCACTTTAGCAACTACTCTCTTTGTTCTTTGCTCAAGAGTTGGTGCTGTCTATTTATCCGTGTTGATTTCAGCATTAGCTGTCTTTGAGCCCTGGTACTTAAATTTAGGTCTAAGAGTAGTTCTCGTAAAAGGAACGTCAAAAATATCAAACTACATCGTATCGATAGCAGAGTCAGATGCAATCAATGTGAACCTGAGCACAGGGATACAAATGCCAGTTTGTGAGCCCACGAACAGCCACCATGCCCCTAAGCTTATGAGTTGAAGGGTGTTTGATTTGGATTGTGACACGGACAGACGATATTGATCCATTCAATTGCATGTAGAAAGGTGGAATTAGATGTGAAAAACAATGTGGTTATTTTCATTATGCTTATGTAAGATTCATAGATGGGTAATGATGATCTGTCTTTAAGTGACTCCTCAGAGTATGAAAATAAGTTTCTTGGAGTAATTTTTATCAGTGGACAGCTTCTCTTTTTGATAATTTTTATTCATATTTAGAGCCGACACTTCAAGGGAAATGGTTAAGAGACTGTAAGCATCATCATTTCTCAGACAGAAACTGACATCTTTGGGGAACAGAGCTCAGCTGCTTCTCCTCTCACTAGAATAGCAAGATGAAGGAAAATACGTTTTTTCTTGAAGCTACTGGAGGAATTTATTTTTTCCCCCTTCAAAATGTGACAAGTTTTAGCACACAAAAAATCTGTAACCGTGACTAAGCTGAATGTGACAGTACTGCTTCTGCAGCGCTCACACCCACTTTGCCTTGGTCCCCTTCATGTCGCACACAAAATAAGTGAGCAAACTTTGCAGAGGCCCAAAACTGCTGGGAGGATGGGGTAAAACCTGAGGGCTGGGTGAGTGTATACCTCTCTATATTCTGCTGCCAACCCCTAGTTGAAAACACGTCTATCGGATGGCTGAGAAGGTATTCTAACCTTGATGCTGCTGAATAAGCAGTACAGAACAAGCTGATGGCCCTTTTAATTTGTAGAAGGACATTGTGGTGGCTCACAAGCCGTGCTGCAGTCCAGCCCTCCCCTTCCCCTCGCCTTCTGAAATGCATCCAATGTGGGGCCTGCTCGGCACTACCTCTGCCAGCACAGAAGGGGTGGGAGTGATGCTTGCCAAGCCCCGGACCTTCAGGAGCTGCCAGCAGACCCCACAGATCACTGACCATGCGTGCACAGTGGTACAACAGGAGCAGTCTGCTCCAGGAGGAGCCTCTGTGAATATAGCTCTGCGGTGTCCTGATGCAGTCACCAGCGTGTCCATAGCCCGAGTCCCAGAGCAGCAAGCATTTGCATACACCAGGGTGTGAAGCACTGCTTGGAAAACCTGTGATGCTCTGCTTTTCGCACCTCAGGCCCCACCACCGGCACTTGTGCTCTTGCAGAGCCATCAGTGATGCATGGAGGCCAGCCGAGCTCAGCTGTCATGTGGTGGGAGCCAGCTCAGCATGGTCTGGTGTGGATGGCTGCACTAGTCCTGCTGCTCACCACCTCCAGTTCCAGGCTGCACAGCATGTGCTTCCAAGGCAAGTTCAGCAAGGGCAGGTGCCCAACTGTAAGCACACAATGATCTGGGTGTTAGGCACAAGGGTGAAGATACTACAGATGGTCAGACTTGGCTGCCGTAGGAAATGCTTCTTCCTGTCTTGAGAGGGTAAAATCATAGAATCATAGAACCATTAAGGTTGGAAAGACCACTAAGATCACAAAGTCCAACCCCAGCTCACCCCCACCATGCTCACTGATTATGGCCCCTCCCCAGTCTTTTAACACCTCCAGGGACAGTGATTGTACCACCTCCCTGGGCAACCCGTGCCACTGCATCACCGCTCTTTCTGAGAAGAAATGTTTCCTAATATCCAAACTGAACATCCCTTGGCACGATTTTATCTTAACCCTCTTGCCAGAGCAGCAATCCAAAGGAGCAAGATGGCTTTTGGAATGCCCCTAGCCACCACACCTGCTGCTGTAGGTCAGCAGTTTTAAACTCATGTTTTACTGGCTTCATGGAACATTTTCACAGGCCATCCCTCCTTTTCCTCCTTCACCCTTACAGTAACTGTAGGCAAATGAGCATCAGCCTTCATGGGCATAAAGCTGGGTTTTGCAGGATACGAAGTGATGTGATCTAGGAGTACATTAGAAAAAAGCTGGCATTGATTTTGCACTTACCTGGAGGCTCTGCTCTCTTTATCTGGTTATGTATCTGATATTACTCTTTATGTTAAAGAAAATAGAGGATAATGGACTACTTAGATAACTCTACTGTCATCCTTCCCCCTTGATCTAATTTTTGTGTACTTGTTTTACACGCATCTTGTAATACATGTGCTTTGTTGGTAGCATGGTGTAAAAGCAAGTTTGAAAATACTGTGTTCCACTTTAGCATCCAGCTAATAATGAAAAACGCAGTATCCGAACCAGCATATCTATGTGAACCTGCCAAGTGAACAGGAGAGGAGCCCTCCTCGCTGTTTCCCTGATGGCCCCTTCCTGTGCTGCAAACTTTTTTTGTAGCATTCCCACCCTCATCTTTGAGATGAGTGTTGTTGCAAAGTGGCTGCAGAGCAACTGCCGTGTGAAGCTGGGTTGCCTAGTCACTGATTAGAAATAAACACAATGGTGAGATACCTCATTGGGAAAACAGCTAAGTTGCAGTGTCATGTTGGAAAACAGTTTGGTACATGAAAGGCATTTTGGCAGGGTTTAGGCCTTTTTCTTACAGATGTGTGTGCCTGTTGTATTGTCAGACTTTGAGACCTGCTTTTCAGTGGGAACACACTGTGCAGCAGCACTGCAGAAATTGAGGCAGAAAAACATACAAGGCAGAGGTGAAGGAAGAAATGTGGTGTATGGATGAGAAAAGAACAGGCTCCACTTAACAGATACTGTCTCCAGCCCAGTGGCTGATTGTGTGAAGAAGTTTTAAAAATAGCCCTTTTAGGTTTTTAATCATTTGAGGCAAGGTTTGTGTTTCTAATGTTCTTTAGGAATCCCTTGGTTCCAGTGCTGACTCGATTAGAAAGGGTTAGATGTTACAATGTGGAGGTTTGATTTTGGTTAACATTTAGGGCTAATATTCAGTGTTTTCACTAAGCAAAGTCCACACACGCATGTTTTCAAAAGCTGAAAACACATGCAGTCTTCTAATATGTCCAAAAGGTAATTTTCCTTTGGAATCAAACTGTTACACAGCATGTTTTTGCCCACAAGTTCCGTCTGCTTCACTTAACACCTCCCAAGCATTTTAGGAGAGGACTGTTGTCAAATGGAACCATTTCTTGTGAGCTACAAGGCATCCTTATCCCACAGTGCCTATTCAAAACCACCATCAATGTGCTGTGATCCCTAAGCACCTCCAAACTGCTTAATTTTTGCTGCCAGCAGTGCTGTGAGATTCATGCCTAATACTCCTCTCGACATAAGAAGATTGAAAAGAAGTGGGAGAAAGATATTCCACCTGTGATCTTAGGTAAGGGAAAAGCATAGCACAGTGCTCCTGGTGTGGTGGCCTAGGCATGAAGTTAGTAGAGCCAGATCCTGAGCATTCCCCCTCAGTTCAATAATAAACTTCTTTCAGGAGTACAGGTGTCAGCCTAAAAGCTGTGATTCAGGCCAAGTAGTACAGGTGTGAACTTGTGAGCTATTTCGCTGCATTGCTTAGAGGAACTCTTGCAGACACTTACTTTAAACCTGTCTTGTACTGCTTGAGCTTAACCTGGTCCCTTGGCGATTTAAGCTATATTTGACATAAACTGGAATGAAATTGATTTCCATTCACCCACACTGAAACTCACTCAACACACAGCATTACTTAGAACATTCTCGTTGAATGTTTTGCCTGAAGCATTTTAGGTTTTCCGTTGTTGTTACTGTAATACCGAGCAGAGATTTATGGTGTACTCCAAGATGATGATTGAATGTATCTGTGCTTCAAGACCCAATCATGTAAGCAGGAATTAAAAAGGATATATTTTAAAGAGGAATACAAACTTCACATCAGTTTCAACAGTTATCAGGAAATCTTTAAAGCTTGCAGCAGAGCTATGTTTATTTTATTTATTTTAATATCCAAATGTACTCAAGGTAAGAAATTGGATGAAGAAATCTTTATGAAAGGGGAACCAGAAAAAAAGGACTTCCAAACTACCTGAACGATACATCTCTGGATATAATTAGGGCTTCTGTATTACTTGGTGCTAATCTCCATTCCTGCTTCTGGTCTGTGCCGTGTTAATTCTGTGTATGACAGTAAAGTGGTAAATTAAGATCATCATCACTTTATTTTGAGAAATGGAGACAACTGTTGTAGAATCCACCTTAAGTCCCTGCAGGAAGCCTTCAGGAAGTTTGTTTACCAAATGGACACTAAAATGTGGGTTGGTTTTTCTGCAGTTTTTCTCTTGTTGAGCAAAGCTTTGATTCAGTGCCTTCCTTCCATTTGTAATCAGATTCAATTCAGAGGGCAGCTCTCATTGCACAAACTCTTGGAAATGAGAGATCCTGAACATCAGTGTGTTGTCAGGGCCAAAGCAACATGCAGTCACCTGCCAAAGTCAGACATGTGCAGCGTTCTGCTCTCTCAGCATGTGTCATGTCCACCCCACTCCCACAGAGAGGAGGATGCTCGCTGAAAGTGGAAGTGTTGGAGCAGCAGGGCCACCCGCCCCTTCTCCAGGAGACCTGCCCATGCAATTGGTTTTGAGGTGGCTCCAACTATGTCAAATCACTTTTTTATCATCACTCCACACCAAGCAGCAGATGCAGCAAGATGTTGCGTCTCATTTTCCTCTGCCAAGACTTCCTCCCAAGGAGGGACAAAAAGTCTCCATGGTATTAAACTAACAAACAGTTATTCTGTTTTTCTGATGAGCAAAGATGCTTAGGCAAGTTAAGGGCAAACTGGAGCCCAGGATAAAGAGCAGGTTTGGAGACAGAGCATCTCCCTGTGTGATGACCACACCGTCCTGCTGACATCTCCCAAACCTGGGCCGTGCTTCTTGAGTTCAGCTGAGTTCCTGGAGCTCAGACATCTATACCTGGGAGGCCTCCCTGCAGACATCAGCTGGAAGCTGTGAATGCAGCCAGTGGTGTACCAGTGGGGTTGTGTGTTACTATACAGCAATTACTATGGAAATGGACATTTTGGAAAGCAAAGAACCACAACCACTTTCTATTTTATCAAGTTTACTTTCTAAACATATTGTTTGTCTCCAGTTCAAAATGTTCTTTGCAGAGGTTCTCAGAATACATCTCCCATCACCATTTCTCAGCAACTTTGGCAACAACTGTATTGTAAGAGCAGCAACTTTCATATGGTATGAATTAGATTTGTTTTTTTGCTAGAGGCTATTGGGAGCAATTCTATTCCCTCCCATTTTTACATGTACAATTTTAAGAGCTGTGCTCTCTCTTTGATGAGTCAAAACCCCTGAACTTTTGAACCACCTGCACTCATGCCAAAAGCATGTATTGCCAGATCTGTTTCTCCTGAGCCTCTCTGACCACAGATCCCAAAAGCAGGTGTTCCTGTCCCATGTCAAGCTATTCATACACTACAAGCTGTAAAACGTGAGTCTGAAGGCAAGTTTCTGAGTGTAGATTGGAACTGACCTTAGACAAAGTAACTGCTATATAAAATCAAGTACAGAATGTATGTGTCAGGAGCTATCTGGCTCTCTGGTTAGATCAAAGATGCAAGTGTCAGATCTGACCACAAACTCAAGTGGATGTAGCCGCAGGTCGATTCAAACTTGGAGCCAAATTCTGTGAAATGAAATGGGAGAAAATTGAGGACGTTCCATGCTAGACCTGGATAAGCGTAAAGGAATCAGTTAGACTTGCTAACCAGAGAAGTCTGAATTGGGAGCACTGAAAAGGTAAAATCACAAGGAACTGTAATGCATGGGGGGCTACCAGTGACAAGCTGTTGCAGTCTGGACCTTATTCATGAATAAGTGCAGTACTTCGAAGTACTGCATCTCTACTTCACAGTGTAAGCTCCAGAAAGCCATGAGAAATCAGGATTCCTCCCTAGTGAAAAAGGAGTTTGCCAAAGCTTTTGTTTCCCCACTGCTAATGTGATATTCTTCAAATGATCTGAGTGGGATGATCTCTTGGGCCACCCTGTTCTGCTAGAGCCCATGGAGGTGGGTTACTGCATTTTGACCATCGCACCACCACTCATATAGCCTGGGACCAGGGGGAAGGTTAGAAAGCCCTCCTGACTGAATGAAGTTCCTGAAACTGAAGAAGGGAAGAGGAGGGCAGGAAGATACATATTGCAGCTCAGACTGTGTTCAGTTTTTGGTTGAGAAATCTGTTTAAAGGAGCCAGAATGGAGAAAATTATTAGCAATGTGGCTTGGTTGCAAGTCATAGCCTCTGGACAGGACAGCAATAAAAAGCCTGGAGAAGTCTAATGGCACTTAGTACATACTCAGTGAGAGGAGAAGGAAGGATTTCAAACCTTTCCACATCCAGCTGGCTGCCTGTTTGCTCCATTACCACAAAGTTGTCAATCCTTCAGTATTATGTTAGTTGATTTTTGGCCGAGCGAGCAAGCAGCCTTCATGTGTAGCTCTCTAATGCTTCCTGCAAAGCAAGCAGGTCTATCAAAATGTTCTTTTCAATGGGTTACATCTTCACAGTTCCCAGGAAAGTTGTGGCACCAATGGAACAAGAAGGATTTATTGCCATCCACATATAAACCCATAGGTGGTGCAAAGCCCAGTACACCAAAATCCAGAGGTAACTGAAAAAACACTTTCAGGTCTGTTGGCACAAGGATAAAATGAAGTCATGCCCTTGCTGTTGTCTTGAGGTCGAAGAAGACACTATCCCAATAGTACTTTATCTAGCCAAATTTGTTGTTATATTTCTACATCTGGTAGCCATGGGTTTACAAGTCTGAAGCCAGTGATCAAGGTTTAGTTGCCTGTTCTAAAGCATTTTGAGGTTTTCTTTCACTCATTGGACTCTCAGACTGAAAGGAAAACTCATCAAGAAGGGAGAAATGACTGCTGACACCAATCAAACCTTTGCATGATCCTCTCTGGAGTAAAATGGATGGTTTTTGCATATCTTGTCATGCAAAATCCTTTCACAAGACCAGAAACACCTTCCTCTTACAGGCAAAAATCAACAGAACTAATTCTGGAGCCCTAAGTTACTGCTGCCAGGGGCTGTGCACCTGTTTGCATCAGATCGGAGCTCAGCCTGACACTGGGAAGGAGCCCCGAAGAAAGAGCAGTTTGCAAATTCGTTGCTTTTCTGATTGCAGCTGATTGCTCAGTTCTGCAGAGGGTTTTCAAAAGGTCACGGTATGTAGCAGAGTGACTCACCACAGCCTCAGCCCTTGGAGCGTTAGCAGTTGGAGCAGCACCCAGCGTGTTGTTTTCCAGAATATTAATGTTAGCAAAAGGAAAAAAAGACGCTCAATGTTTTTAAGGATTCGGTTTTGTAAAAGACATCTGGTTTGAACGATTGTGTTACCTAATGCATATCTCAATCTTCTGTGAGCTGGTATTTCACTACATGTGCTGGCTAAGCAGCGGCTCCCTTCCTTTGTTTGGATTTTCTTCCTGTGTGCCTTCACTGTTGCCTCTTTCTTAGTGAACTGTACCTTTCCAGAAGTTTAAGTGTTCCCTCTGTATGGACTCCTTAAAAATCCTCCACCTCCTCCTAGCTGCTCCTTTCCCTTTGCCTGTGATTTCGAGATGGTGTAGAAGGGTTGGGAAATATGACCTAATTGAATCTACGAACAGATAAGCTGTCTTCCAAGAAGTCCTTTTGTGCAGAGGCAGCAAGCAGCTGGTTTCCCTGCCTAGAGATGAACACAAAGCGACTCTTAGCTTTAAATAAGGGGCTGGTTTCCTCCTCTCCTAAGATGCAACAACCCACAGAAATTGTCATCAAGCCAATAGCACGTGGCCTTCCTGGCACTGCAGGGAAGTGGTCAAGTACTGAAGGAAGCTATGTCTTTCAAAGGCAGGAGATGATAACTTGATGCTTGCTTTCTTCCTGCTTGTTGCATTTTAGGACTGACATCACCTTTGTGGTCTCACCACTGATGCGTCTGGCATGTGGGACTGCAGCTTTCTTGATCCTCAGGATGTTCCGCAGACCAGGATATCCTAAAATAGATCTGATCACAGTTGCTGACTTTCTGATCCCTGCATCTGCTGAGATTGTGACCTGCAAGCCCTGTCTTACTTCCCTTTTTCACAGCAGGACCTGTCCTCACCAAATGGTGCCCTGAGTGCATCTCCAGGCATATTGTTTGGGGTCACCTGGGATACAGGAGGCTATGCACATGGTGGGGATGTGGCTGGTTGCCATGGGAAAGTGACCTCATTGTCCTGCTCCATGCTCTACACCTAGTCCCTCTGAGCTACGGCATAAAGCATGCTAGCTGAAATGCTGGCCCACGGTCAGGCCCCCTCTGTTTTCATTATACCCATGGAGAAGGAAGGAAGGAAGGAAGGAGAAAAGCTTGCTGTTTTTTTGTTACATCGTTGATAATTAACATACCACAATGCTGTTACAGGTCCCAATAAAAATAAAAAGTCTTTGCAGTGATAATGAGATATTCATGCACGGCAGCTCCAGAGTATAAACTAAACTTTTATGGTATATGCTAGCTACGGTAAATGAAGCGAAACTGGGCTAAATTCATTACGTCCCATCTCAGCCACATCTCACAAATAACATGCCTTGAACATTTTCATCACAAAGTCCATTTCCTCTTGTTGCCAGCCGCAGTTAAGCCACACTGAATATTCTCCCTGCAGAGATGGCAGAACCTGAGTGTGATACAGGACAGTGGTAAACATTCGTTAAGCAATTAATATAACCTGCTTGCAAGGAGTACCCAGTAGTCTCAGTGTAGGAAATAGCATCTCGTGCCTTTCGCTGCTGTCAGAGAACAGGGAGTTCTGCAATGGCAACACCTCCCATGCCGCAGCACCAGAGGGTTTGTTATGGTGGACTCAGATGAGGAAACTGAGGCATGCAGGGTAGGAATGGGAGAGGAAGGGTACCAGCCTAGTGGTTGCATCTGAGAGGTTTGTGGTGTTTCCCATCTCAGCTTTTTTGTGGCTTTCCTGGGGTTTGGGAGCAGGGTGGTGTTTAAGCTCATTTTCCAGCTGAATTTACAGCACAAAGCCTGGAATCTTCTGTACCTTTTTTTCCTAAAGTGTCTTGCAAACTGAAGAGTGTTGACTAAAAGGTTGTCTCATTTGGCGCTGTTTTCATTAGATAAACATAGACATTTCTTGCTGATAATACTTGCACCAATTCAGAATTAATCATAGCATAATAGAAGCTGGTAGATATGGTTGTTAATTCTCTATTGAGTCTGCATCCCCATGTTTATTCTCATTTGTTCTGATAAGGTCCATTGTCTCTAATATTGCTTCGTAAAGGGTAAGAAATAAATCAACGGTATTTAGCTTTTCTAACCATCTGGTCTGGCATGCATCCCAAAATCAATTTTTAAGTTGAGCACAGTTCATGTATTTTTGCCTTGTAACAGAGGATGTCTCCGGGGAGAGAAGGGAAGGAGAAGTTCCTACTAATCTCACCCTGGGGATTAATCACTTTCATAGACATCACACTTTAAACTCTACAGGTTTTTGTTGCTGTCATAGCTTCAGTTGTCGGGCTGTGCTTTCACAAGGCACCAATAGGAACCTTTTCCTTTGTCTTGAAGGGATTAGTTCTTTGAACAGCAATGCATTAATTTGAAGGATAAAAGCACTTGGTTTGGACGTGGAGTTTAGTTGCTTCAGTGGCACTCAGATACTGTTAATCTTCAACATGTGTATACACTATAACACACTTCGAGTCATTATAAAACCATCCTGTGGAGTTAAGCCAATTGTTTTTAAGAGGTGTTGTTAATGTAATGAAATTTAATGCGTTTGGGAGCTACTGTATTGCCACAGATGGGAAATACATCTTGTAAACTATAAATTTTTAAAAATTATTTAGCATTGTCATTGCTATATGGGGCCATGTGGCACCAAGCACAAGATAATTCCACAGTTTTCATTAAAACACACAATAATGAGATACTTCAAGTCCACAGACGATATTTTCAGGAACTATTATAATAATTAGAAAGGAAAATGGGTTTAATAAAAGTTGTAAATGATGATGACCAGCCAGACCTTGTCCCTTCCTGCAAACCCCATCTGCATTGCACATCTGGGCATGGGAAGCGATGAGTAACAGTAGTTCATCTCCACTACCCTGGCCCAGAAGAGAAGGCATGCATGTGTTGAGGTTGCTTTGGGACACAGCAGTGACAAATAACCTTAAGGAAGATGAATCCAAAGGAAAACACATAAATGTTTTTCCAGTCAGTCCTCAACTCCTGGCAACCTGCTGCAGGATGAGGGGGGCTCATTCCCACAAAGCTATGGAGACTGCTTACTTTGCCATGCTGATACAAAAGGATTTGAGCAGAAGTGACAATTGAGAGCCAATATTCATTAGGGCAGACAGGACAGAAGTTAATGGTCAGAGTGGAAAACATGAAGTTACAATTGTGATCTATTACTTAATAAGGGCTGTACTCAGATCTACTTGTACCAAGCAGTGAGATCTGTAGGTGCAACTGATCCTTGCATGCTTATAAAACCACTGTGTTGAATAACCACTCTGCTAGCTCCAACAGCTGGCAGATCTGTTGGTCACAAGGGTCTTGCAAGTCGAGAGAAGTTACAGTCCCAACTCACAGCTGATGGAGAAACATTTGCAAGATTCAGAGTATTCCACTTGGAGATCCCACATGCAGCAGCTGTGTGCTGGAGTGCTGTTCATCTGGGTGGAGAAGCACAGGGTGTCTGTGCTCAGCCTGCAGTTTGCTATCATTCTGAGCAGCGCTTTAGGTGGTGCTTTCAGCTGAGCTCTGCCCTCCCCTTCTTGGAGAGCAGCCCCCTCACTAGGATTGGGAAAACAAAAACAGAGCTATGGTAACCCACTGAATTCTGGCCATGGTGCGGATGGGCCCCCAGCGAGGGCTGACACGAGGGAGATGTGCTGGCGCTGTCTTTTGCAGTGAGTGCCCTGTTGCAGCCCAGCCCTGCTCCAGCATCACCTTTTGGGCGGGCTGTTGGCAACTGACCTAAATTGAGGCTGAGCAAAGAGAGCAAGCAGCTGCCCCACCGCTGTTGCTCTGTTTTCAGCGTGGATCGAGCCTCCCTAATCCCCTCGGATTTTGTATCTACCAAAACAGCTTGGGCCCATCAGTAAATTGCAGTGGCATATGGTCCAGGTTTATGAGTAATCTGGCACACGCTTAAGGCAAGGAGGGACGTCATCCTTCAGCAAATACAGAAAATATTGTGGGGCTTTTTTATGACTGTATTTAATATAGTTGATGAGAAAGCTGTGAGAAATGTTTACCATTTAAGTCGGTCCTATTTAACTTCAGCTGTGGGTTGAAGCAGCTACGTAACGAGAAACAAACAGAAATAAAAGTGGTCTCATTGTCCCACAGGCATTTTGCCAATGGCTGCTACCCTTACGAGTGCATTTGCAGCCAAGAGAGCAAGTTGTCCCTTTGTGTGACTAGACAGAGTGATCCATTGGTGACTTGCAAAAGTCATCTATATACAGGTGACCAGGTTCCTCTAGATCTGGCATACATTAGAAGGCACGGACTCATTCCTGGGAGGAAGGATCAGAGTCCAGTTTGGGCCTGATTGTAGTGACCTTGATGAGAGGGAATGGCCTCAAGTTGAGCCAGGGGAGATTCAGGTCGGATATTAGGAAACATTTATTCTCAGAAAGATCAGGGAGGCATCGGCACAGGCTGGGAGTGGGGGAGTCACCATCCACAGAGTGTTCAAGGACCAGGAGATATGGCACTGAGGGATGTGGTCAGTAGGCATGGTGGGGATGGACTGGGGGTTGGACTTGGTGACCTTAGTATTCTTTTCCAACCTTAATTATTCTATTATTTATCCCTCCATCTCTTGCAATGGCATTACTTTTCACTTCAGCTTAGGCCCATAGGTGGTGGCTCCTTGCTCTTCCACTACACTCACCTCAGGCTCAGGCTCCCATCCTGCTGAGATCATGATCTTCCTTTCCCTCATCCCAAACATGCATATTTCCTCTGCATGTTTGGGCTCCAGGAGACCTCTCGTTTGCCAGCTCTTTCCTAATGCTGCAACACTACGCAATGCTTTGGCAATGTCAGATGTTTTCCAGGGGCTGCGCAGGGTGTAGTGATGGTACAAGGCAGCTCTGAGCTGTGGCTGCTCCATGGGCTTCACTGGGAGCAGACGAAGCTGCAGGGAAATGTTCAGCTCTCAGATCGAAGGGAACAAAGGGGATGGGCATTTGGTGGTGATCAGAAGAAAAAGACGCTTCTCAAGTAATGAAAACGAAATGGCCTGAAAATAAATATCTCTGTATCATTTTGTTATGCACAAGAAACACAGCAGTACTATGTTTCCCTTTCTGAGGAGAAGCTTTCACCTCTGTGGTTCTAAAGCTTGAAAAGCAAATTGCAGAGGCAGAGAAATCAGCCTTTCAGCTGACTTACGCGGGCTGGATTGGACACAAACATTGTGTGTCAAATAATATTGCCCTGCAAAATGAAATAGATTTTAAAAAAGGAACTTTTGGTGCTTACCAGATGGTCTGCTCAGAGGAAATTATTTGAAGTAGCAAAGCCACTCCATCAGCTGGTTTGATTTAGTTACAGATACAGAAATGTTAGTGGCTAGTTTCAGAGAAGTCCTGCGGTCCATATGTTTGTCACTTTGCAGAGAATTACCACATAGCTTGGTTTAGAGGAACCGGGGGCGCTTGACGTGATCATTTTATATCATGAACACAGAAATATGCTCCAACTAGAGGGGCCTCAGCTCAGCACCTGCATCTGCTTTTCCTGCAGAAAACAGAGGGGCTTGATGTACATCCCAGGTAGACTGGGACAGGAGAAGGTCTCAAATGTAGGGTCTCTCCATTACAGCAAGGATGCTCTGACTGGCACAAGGATAAAAGCTGTAGAAGTGCACTACAGACTGGGTCATTCTGTGCACAGCAGTATTTTACATGTTAACATGGAGTTTTTCAAACCATACTCATCGAGGGAGAAAGCAAACTTTGCATGGATTGGCAAGTGCAGCCAGGGCAGAACTGTGGGATGTTCTGGGAAGGACCAAGGAGAAGCTGAAGGGAAGAACAGGATTTTCTGACCTACTTCTTGCAGACAGAAAAAATAGCAACAGAGCTTGGATGGGATTTGTGATATGCTGTGCCCACTGCGTCCTCCTTAAAAACTGATTACTGAAATCCAAAAGGCTTCACAGTGAGTGCAGTGACCCTCAGCTGCCATCAGGCTCTGCACCAACTTTCCCTGTGTAGTAGCAGGTAGGTGACACAGAGAACACACAAATCATCAAGAATCTGTCCCTCAGGGTTTCTAACAGCAAAATGGACTGTCGGGAAGCCACTGTTAATTGCCATTAAATAGCTGAACTGATGTGGTTTGAAATGAGCATCAAAGAGGAGTGCAATGATGCCTAATTTGAAAAATAAAATAAAATGCCTTTTCTGGAATGTATTTACCTCTGTTGGCTGAAAGCAAAACTTGCAAAATGATCAGTCTCTGAAAGACATTTTCTTTACCAAAATCTTCTTGGTCAGAGCTGCATGATGGACTTTGTTCTGATTGTAACATGATTATATAAACTGTAGAAATCTCTCAGCCTTTCCCCCTGCAGATGCTCCATGCTTGTCACCCTCCACTGGACTCTCTCTAGAAGTTCCCTGTCCTTCTTGAGCTGGGGAGCCCAGAACTGGGCACGGTGCTCCAGATGTGGTCACCAGGGCAAAGGACAGAGGGAAGAACATCTCTCTCACTGTGCTGGCAATGCTCTTTCCAGGGCACCCCAAGATACCACTGCCCCTCTTGGCCACAAGGGTACACTGCTGTCTCATGGCCAACCTGCTGTCCACCGGGACACCCAGGTCCTTCTCCACAGAGTTCCTCACCTGTAGGTCAGCCTCCAACCTGTACTGATGTGTGCAGTTGTTCCTTGCCACATGCAGGACCCTACATTTTCCCTTGTTGAACTTCATGGGGTTTCTCTTCACCCAACTATCCAATCTGTGCAGGTCAATAACTAGTCTTGACCATCAAAGGTGGTGGAGTGAAAAGTCTCTGGACTTTTCTTCTTCTGCTTCATGGAGCACTTATCACCTTATCAGTCATTGACTTTGCAAAACACTAAATATCTTGTGGCTCACACTTAGGGGAAACAGATTAACCACGTCTGGCTAAAATGTGACACAAGCAGTGATATTAAGTGCCAGCTGTGGCCAGCAACCTCTTGGCTCTTAGACCTGCAACCCCATCTCATTCATTTGTTTCTAAGGCAAATTGCTGGAGCTCCAAGCAGGAGGCTGAAGTTTCCTCTAGTCCTTGGGAAGCCAAGGGCATCTGCTCACCGTTCTAATTTTAAGCACATGATGACAGGATCTTCACATGCTTGGTTACTCTTTCTGATTCTATGGTTGCTTCCTTCAATCAGGGACACAGCCCCACCTTGCCCTCCTTTCTTGACAATGTCTTTCTTGAAAAGCAGCCAGTGAGCTCCTTCTACCCTTGTGTGTTTGATGTGAGGGTGACAATGGCATCACATAGGCCTTTTATTTTTATTATTATTTTATTGCCAGAGCATGTGTGCTTTTATTCTAAAGATGAACTCATTCCCAAGTATTGAGGAATACACTTCTGTCTCTGATTCCTCTTCTCTGTCTCCTGAATCTGCTCTAGAAACTTGTCTTGACATCTAAACTGTATTTTCCAGACTCTTTTAATTTCACGCAGCTGCTCGTAACAAGTTTCATACACCACCAATCATACACCAGTACCAGCACTCAGAAGAAATCCTAGTGGCAAGACAGCATAACATTCACTGTCAGCAACTGCACCTAATGTATTGCAGTGATGCTCAGTGCCAGCAAGTTTTCTCCTTGGAAGGAGTAACAACATTAGGACAGAGCTTGTTGGCCATGGGCTGCCAGCACAGCCAGAGGTTGGCTTGTCCCCCACATTGTACCCCATTCTGCAGCAAGCCCCTGGACCAGGCCTGTGGGGCCACTTGGAGGAAGCAGCTCTAATGCACCACTTCATGTGAGAAATCCACCTCTTGGCTGTGCCCAGAGCTAATGCAGGAGGGGGAAAGTGGCATTCCTCAAGTGTGGGGAATAGCTCTGGCCTTAAAGATACCTTCTCTACAGGTGGTATTGCATGGAAAAAAAGAAAAAGAAGGGAGAAAAAAACCACCAGATTTTTCATATTGGTGTCTCTCAGCCTATTCTTAGTAACCTTGATGTTCTGTTTTTATCTTGCGACTCCGTGACTCAGGTTTATATCTGTGGTCATGCACACATACAAAGCATGCTGCTGCAGGACTCACTCTGTATCCCTGAAAGCCGAAGGAGTTAAACCGCTTTCAAATGGGCCTATTCATGCTAATAAAGAGCCTTGGAAGTAGTCCAGCCAGCAGACACCTGGGTATTATCTGAGCATCTGACACCCCCAGAGAATCAGAGCCATGATGAGCTTTATAGACTAACAGAAATCTTGAAAAAGAAAGGAGGCTTTCCATAGAAAATGGATTTTCAGGGCCAGCTGAAGGACATGACGTTCAAGATCATTGCTTTAAAATAATTTTTGCTGCAGTTAATGTGAAGCAAAGAAGAAAAGAAAACCCAAGACAGTGAAAGGATAATTAATTCCGAGTTTGAACTGCAATTTGAAAGGGCTATATTGTGAAGTGACCCTTTACCAACTTCTATCTGAACTGGCACTTCTCATAAAACCCTCTTGCAGATGAAGTGTAGTGTTGTTTTACTTTAATGCCATATGTTTGTTCTCCCCTATCATTATGGAGTGTCCTTGAATCCCAACCTTACCTGGAAGAGCCAGATAATGTCTCATCCTTTGCCACAGTGCAGCTCTCGCCTTACCAAACCCTGGCTTCCATTGGTCTTTTGTCATGGCAGTGGGCTTTCCCCTGAGCCTACCTATCAGAGAGCCCTTTTACCTTCTTTCTTTCTTCCCTCCTTCTCCTAGAGCAACCATAACCTGCACCTTTGCTGTGATGTTTGTGGTGCTGCTGCTACCACAGGTGTTTCACCCCAGAGAGCTTAATATCTCTGCAAAGCATCCACCTCTATGTGAGCCTACACTGAGCCATAACACTCCCTGGCTCTGTTCTCATCCACCTAGCGTGGCTCCTTCATTTCAAGCACATTTTGCACTAAATTTCCCTGGCAGCTTTTGTAAGGAGGTGTTCCACAGGCAAAAGCCTGCACAGAATACAATGTTTATTGCTGGGTAATTCCTCCTGTAATTTGAAAAATACCATATTTCTGGCCTACCTTCTTCTTCCTCAGCTTACAGAGAAGCAAAACAAAAACCATCAAGGCCAGGACTCTAATGAGATTCGCATCTTGGACATCATATTAGTACAATAATGCATTTCACACTGTTGTTTCCTAATTTGCCTAATCAAATAAAAGGAGATCAAGCATTACATAGCCCAGCCTCCCCGTTCCAACAAGGTAACACTGAACCCATCCGTTTTGCAGTTCAATTAATTTTCCCTCTGCAGGTTGGCTAAAGCACATAATTTAATCAGCATTTTGCAGTTCCGTCAATAGATACAAAACATTCAGGGTGTTGACAATACCCTGAGCAGCTGTCTCGAGTACTAAGGAATTGTTGAGAGCATGGATAATGTGGAGAGGTTTTTGGAAGTAGTAAAAGCACTGTGGGATGCTGGATATGAGATGCTTTCTGGATGCCTCAGGGATGCGTGTTTGTTACTTTAGTATTTTGTTGCCTTGTTGACAAAATGCTTTGCTGTGGCACTGTAGTCAGTCCAGACAGGTACACCCAGACTGTCAGAAGCCTGTAAGTTTGGGTATTAAGAAACATTTCTTCTCAGGAAGAGTGATGATGCAGTGGCACAGACTGCCCAGGGAGGTGGTGTAGTCACCGTCCCTGGAGGTGTTCATGAACCACAGAGATGTGGCACTGAGGGATGTGGTCAGTGGGCATGGGTATAGACTTCAACAAGTCCCAGCAGCAATGTGGAAGGTATCAAAACCAGCTGAGCTCACCCCTATGGATTCCATTTGGAGAAAATCAGCTCATTTACAAAATAAGGCAGAAAAAAACAAGTGGGGGGGAAAAAAAAAGAAGAAGAAAAAAGTGTGAATTAAATAATATGACTTTGGTGCAAACAAGTAGATCAACTGTTTGCTTTTCCATAGGATGCAGAGCCATCCTTGCAATGCAGTAAGAATCATTGCAAATTTACTGCCAAGACCTAAAAAAATCATCAAATAGAGGCAGTTTCTTGTATCCAAAGTCCCTCATTATATTAAAAAAATTATTGCAGCAGAAAATTTACAAGTGCATCACAGGACCCACTTGTACTGTTAAACAGATGGCACCTACACAAGACCCAAAAATATATAACAATTTTAATTGAGCCAATGCGAAACAGATTTGTGAAATAAAATAGTACATGCCAGGTCTAATAAGGCTCTTACTAGAAATTTTGACATAAAGTAATTTTGTAACAGCTCAAGAGGTATTTTAAAAATGCTCATTAGCAAATGTAACATTTACTTCTCCTGCTTACTGTCATCTCTTTAGTTTTTGATAGGTGTGTTCCTACCTGCTTTAGTTTTTTTCCCCTCTTGGTATAATTTTTCCACCTCTTTGTGACATCTGATGTTTCCTATTGTAATGATACCATTTTCACATTCAGCTCCTTGGGCTGGGTCCTTTCCTCCTTGCTGGAGACAACAGCAAGACCCACTGACCTCCTTTAGCAGTCTCATGAATAGAAATAATACTGAAGTTTGCTTTCCACTGCAATGCAATGAACCCATTACTTACTCTGCTGATGGTACATAACAGCCCAAAAGTTTTGTCTCCCTCTGCCATTGCGCTCCTTCTCCCAGTTCCTTGTGTTCAGTGAACTAGCTACTGTAGGCATATGCTTGCTGCAGGACATCCAGACAGCTTCTCAGGGGATGGGGCTGGTTCAGCAGCATGGAAGAGGCAAGGGTAGGAAGGGCAGAGTCAAGCCTTACTTTCCTACACCGTGGCTTTTAGCTGCCCAAATCCTATTCCTCTTGTGAGCGAGAAGTTCCAGTGAGCTAAAATCTGAAGACAGATGGTGATGGCACCTTCATTGCTTCCCAATGAGCTAGAAAAAAAGAAAACCATTTTGCAGAAGACCAACATTATTTTAGCCATGAGGTAGCAGTCAATAAGCACAGATAAAATGTGTGTTTTCCCCATCTGGAAAAATATCATTGACAGTGCTCAGTTTCTTTACCCATCCCTACAGGTGGGATTGTGGTGAATAAAAGAGAGACTCAGCCAGGTGCAGGAGGACTGCATATTGTCCAAAGTGACAGAACACAAAACCCTCCGCTTCCTTTCCACACGCGGGGAGGATAAGCTGGAGGTGCAACTTCGCTACCGGTGGCTTCCTCTTGTTTGATTTAATATGTCAGCGTGATTTGAATTGTAAAGACATGCTTAAAAGTGAAAACAATGAGCAGTGCAGTCTGATGTCACCACTAATTTCATAGAGACCGGATAACTGTGTATTCATAGTCCTTCAAAATCACGGGTAAGAGACGTACACTTGTCTTGCATGAGGTGCCTCTCAACAAGACTGGTAATTCTAATGGTATCCTCAGCCTCAAATAAAATAAATAAATAAATAGATAAATAAAGTCAGGATTGCAACCACAGTGTGTACATTATAACGTCTGAATATGTTGACACTGAGTAACTATCAGCATGTGAAATATGCAGAGTTGTGATGTCGCATTAAGGACAGTGAAACGAGGATAAATGTGGCATGGTGATTTCCTGCAGGAAAAATACTGGTGTGAATGGAGAGCAGGCAGCCCGGGTTCTCGTGCTGTGTTTCTGACTCTAAACGAACCCGCATCATGGCACTGAACAAAATTCCTTACTTTCTACCTTAAGAACATTAGCCAGATGTGTCTCCCTTTGTTTAAGCCCAGTGGATTAATGTTTGGTGAAAGCCATAGTTCTTGTTAAATTAAAAACCAACTAAAAGGAATCACTTAAAAATTCGTTTTCCTTTTATTTCACATTAACTCCAACCAATTAAATTGCCCTACTATCAATATGTATTAATTAAAACCAGCCTTGTCATATTTAGGCTCTTCTGCTGTCCACAGTACTGTTTCCATTTATATAAATCCTGCTTTATCTTTGTTGTAACTGAGCTCTCAAAGGCTGCCTGGTGCTAATTTCTATGCGTTTTGCACATTGCTCTACAGGAGAAAACATTTCATCAACGTGCAGTTCTTGTTGGAGACATTCTGATCTGTGGGGAGGTGTGCGTTCTGCTTCCTAGCATGGTCAAGTAGAAGAAGCATCAGTAAATCCCTTAAAAAATCATAGATTATTACAAAGTGCTGCTTTAGCCTCATGTAGATGCAGTTCTGTTTCAGCAACTCGCCTGTGAGCAGCACTTGCAGGCACTGAGAGTTACCAGGGAATCAAGCATAAAGACAGTGAGACCATCAACTTCCCATTTTCCTCCTATTTCAGACTTTTCTGCATCCCTCATCCTGCATCTGAAACACGTTTCAATGTAGCCAATGGAATCTCTGTGAGAATCCACATATATGGTTTTTATTTCCCTTCCTCTGAAAGTGATGCTCCCTAGTTGCTGTGGCTCTCCCAGTATATTGTCGTATGCTGTCAGCACACTGTGTGAGCAAGGTGTGTGCCACTTAGCGAGCTGTACTGCAGTAAACTTTGTAATTCAGGTCTGTGCAATACAAGGCATGTGAAATAATATACTACTCATTGTGAAACTTGTTCCAAAGGTGTGGCATGTTTTGCATGGGAAATTGCATATATTGTAGTTCTCTGCAGAGACCAAACAGGGGTGTCCCAGGCTCTGCTTATAGGAACCAAACCATAGCGCAGCACACCAGGGCCAGTGTGCATGCATCTGTACAGCCTATCATCAGTGTGAGAGTCTGCTTGTCAGGCTCACCTTATCTGGGGTGGGAGCCCCATGTTCTTGGGTGCTCATGCTTATGGAAAGCAGCACACCTTACTGGGAAGGGACACTCCGAACATAAGCTTTTCCTCCCATCATTTTCTGAGAGACCTGAAGTCTCCTAAACCACTCAAGGGTTGAAACAACTACTGCCTGTAGTTGCTCTCCATGTGTATTTTGAGGGTTGCCTTGACACAAAAATAAGATACTGAAATAAGAGGAGGCATCTTCTTACAGCATCTATTCAGACTGGGGATGTTTCTTCAAAGTAGAAAGTTTCCTGGGTTGCTCTAATGCTGATTCATTTTTTGAAGACACTGTTAGGTTTGGTTGGGCAGGCTTAAAGAGATTCAACAAGCATCTTTTCATAAGGAGATACCCAAGGTACGAAACAGTGGAATGTATGAAATACTGCATTAAGCCCACCAATGATGTTCTTCTCAAACATTTTGAGCTACCATGCCAAGAAAGACTTTCCTTGTGTCATTTTGAATCAGTGGATTTTAAGCCATGATTACCCGGTGCCTCTTGCCCCCCAAATTATTTGTGACAGATATTCCGCACTGTATAATAATGAAACTCTTAAGGTGTTCTCTTCAGCTAAATGAAAACTGTAACATAGAGTAATATCATGCCAATTAAAAGGGGAAATCAATGTAGATACCTGAAATACGTTTTTGCTCGGTATCAGCCGCTCAGTGAAAAACTGAGCATCCCACAGTTTCTAATGAATAAAGATAGACAGCTATAGAGAAAAAGATTATGAGTGGATTTATATTTCTGAGGCTCAGTTTTTCCCAGATATTCTTTGAGAGACAGCAGATACATGTGAGGAAAAAAATCCTCTTCATCTGCATGTTTTTCTATTATGCAACACACTGCTCAGAATGCAGGCTGACAATTCCAGAGATAACTCAAAAGAAGTGTAGTGTTTACATTAAAAATGGAGGAAAAAGAAGTGAAAGTGAGAAGGGTTGTTTTTAACTTCATCTGACAAGACCTGTGTTTCAGCCCAGGCTGCTCCAGCATTGTGAGTAGAAGTGCCGAGCCTCCTGTGTCTTAACAAACCTTCTCAGCTTTGGTTCTCCATCTCACATTTGGCTGCAGGACACCCAGAAGCTTAGTCAATGGCTTGAAGTAAGCCAAAGTCTTGTTGGTGGTTGGGTTTCATGGGTAAGACCAACTTTCGTAAGCTTCTGCGCTGGCCATTCCGAGCTGTGGGCCATTTGTGTCAGAGCTGCAGTAACATTGGGTACAGTGGTGAAGACCCAGCATTGCAGGCACCTCATCTCTGTGTGTGGACTTCTGATGGTGCATACTGTGTTACCAGAGTCTGATGTGTTGTACAGAACCATGGGACAATCAGAAGCTCTTGATTTGAGCTGTGACCAGTTTTTCTAGCACACCACACGATGCCACAGGTTAGACCACCACAGATAGATGGTCTGTCTGCCGAAGTTGGTGGCTGCATGACTGGCCAGGTGAAGATGGCTCTTGTGTAGAGAACATGGAACTGGGGGAAGAAGAAGAAATGCTCACAGACTTAGGTAATCACTTTATTTATAGCGTAATGTGCACACATGGTTGTTGATGATGAGGCTACCAGTGACATAAATAAACTCAAGCAAAAGATGTAAGCGAGTGGATATACATGAAGGCTTCTTTGGGCAGTGCCACGAATTTGGACATCGACCAAAAGAATTATTTATGTCCCTTGTGATTTCAATGAAGAGCACAAAGGAGATAATTAGACCAGGATGCTTCGCATTGCTCTTTCCATCTTGCACACATTCATGCCCACCAAATGTGAAATGTTCGCCTTTTCCCCTCAAACGTGATGGTTGTTGAACTTATTTTTAGTGTCATTTGATAAGCCTCCCTGCTCGCAGAGAGACATCCCACTGACCCAGCCACTGGTCATTGTCTATACCAGTTCCCATCAAAGCAGGCGCGCTTTGTCAGGTTTCGACTCGAATATCCATTTTGCATCTGAAGTACAGTATCGAAAGTGACTGGATCATTTGAGCCTTTTTCTTCAGCTGCTCCCTCCTTCCTCCCCCACAGTGTTTCCGCTCACGCTAACATAATTTGGCATCATCGACGTGACACGACACTGGTTTTTCTAAAAAATTATAATACATACATTGTCGATGTTTTATGATGGCCGGCGCTCCCGTAAATTTAATTTCTAAATTGATGGAAGGAGGTCTTTTTCCATTGCTGAATCTTAACCAATGCTCAGTACCCCCTCAAAAACTGAGTAATGCACATACAGTAATAGGTCATTCAATGTCAAAAAGCATAAAAAAGATGAGCAAAATCTTCACAGGCTGCTGCTTGCTGTTGCCTTTAATTATATTAATTAAACTTTGAAATTCTCATGCAAAGAGAGTTGCTGGCTTGTGACGCTGAAGAGCCCTTGGAGATTCGGGGGGGAAAAAAACCCTGAGATACCAGCTTAGTGGCTACTGCTTTTTTCATCTAAAAAATAATAATAATAATAATACATAAGCCTACTACTGCTAGGTATGTTTATAGATGATGATGTTTTATGCGCTACTGAACTTTGAATGCAGGAAGGGGGAAAACACCACCAGCCACAGTGTCAAGGTCTTGAAGCATCAGTCCCTCAAACTCCGCTCAAGATCTCTGGTTACAGGCTGTCTTCCTGTGCAATAACGCTCTATTAATTTTCTTCCTGTCCCGGGTGCATAATGAAAGAAAGGTGTCTTCAAAAACTAAAGGGCAAAGTCTTGCTCGCTACCAATACCTTGAGGCATCCTGTCTACATTTTGTCATGCGTGTGCACTTTTCAGTGTTAGAATGACAAGATTTCCAGTCAGAAGGTTCCCGTAAGGCACAATGCAATGGGAGACTCGGAAGGATTTTGTGATCTGACATCGCTGTAAGGCAGTGAACTCTTGCGTTTGCTGAGCCTGGTGGGAAGCTTTATCCTCCGCCCATGGCAAACAGTCCCTATTTACATAACACGTGCCATCTTTGCGTCTGAGAAACTCTGCATCTCCCCTAAAAGCACATTATGTCCTGAGAATTCGCAGTCCTTAAAAAAGTAATGAAAATAGAAAAACATTATTATCTTTGGTTGTCTGTGCTCTCCCTTTTATGTTCTATAAAGCAGAGGCATAGAAGTCAATGCTTCTTGTCACTGTTGCAAGTCACGGAGTAGGAATGTACGGTGGAGGAACACGAGAGCTTGGTGCAGTGATGCTGGATCCTGGAAGGGGGAATGCAGAAACCTTCTGAGTTCGGGCTGAAGGTGCTCCAAGAAATGTGGGGAAGTGCTCAGTTCTCTCTGCTTGTTTGGAAAGTGGCAATGTGGCTGTATTTCCTCCTTGTATCCTCTTCTCCTCCTCTACTGTGACTGAACCCGGGTGAAGTTTATACATCGGCCCTGAGGGGGGAAAAGAGAGAAGCTTTTATTGGTTGATGAAGTAATGAATGCAACCAAGACTTTCAAACATTGAATATTACATGCTAAAGAAAGGCTGTAATTTAAATTCGGATGTTTGTGAAGATAACATACCCATGGCAAACATTTTAAGAATTAATGGAAATTATCCAGAGTAAGGAACTACATTTGACTTACAAATTTAGGATGGTAGGGAAGCAGTGATGACACTGAAGACACACTTCGAATACTCTTGAGTTCTTCTATGAGGATAATATATGAATGTGACATTCTCACTAACTGCTGGGAGCAAACTCAAACTTATCCAAGCACTTGGTAAAGGGAGATCATCCACCGAGCCAAATCCTTCTTCACCATAGTGTAGATCAGTGTGACTGTTAGCAGAAATACTGCTGATTTAAAATTGTGTTTTATTAGCAAAAACCCAGCTCTGCATCCACAGGCTGCGTTCTGATGCACTTAGAATTGCTGTGCTCCAAAGGGAAAAGTGGTTTCTTGTGGTGTTGCACCTTAGCAAGTGCCTTTCTCCCATAAGTGGGTTCAGATGAATTATGACAGCTTTTGGTGTGGCTGAATGTGAGACAAATCCACCAGTTAAAATAATAAGCCCTTTTTATTGACTTGGGACAAGCACTGAAAAAGAGCCAGTTTTCAGAGCTTGGGTAAAGGCCAAAACTCTACAATGATCATCTGTTTTGAGGTCAAGTGTGCCCTCAAAAGTATAGCTCCTCACTCTGAACAGCTCTCCTGTGCACAGCAACAATACGTTTCCTTCTGCAATGGCACAGGATGGCTGACATTGACTGAGCCTTCTCCGTACAGAGTAAGCCATTCTCCAAGGCATCACATGGAAGTGTTAAGTGCTGTAAGGTTAGTGAACACCTATGGAATGTTTTGTTCCATGGTTCATAGTTAATTTGTAAGTATCTGAGTGGGGTTAAATACAGAAGATAATGCCATAAACAAACAAAATAAGGCCTGAATTTCCTACTACTTTCAATTTCTTATTTTGAGCTAGTGGTTTTACCAGTAACCATGGAAAGCAACGACACAGAGTGATGGTTGGTTGCTCTCATACGCACCTGCCCCTGACTAGCACGAAAGGGGCAGTGTTTCCCAGATCAGCTCCAGGACCGTATGCACAGTGCATCAAAGGATCTTTTTTACTAATGCCCCTCTAATAATTTTACTTCCTGTCAACTCTATAATAAATAGAGAACTGGTGGATAGCTGGATTGGGTCATGGTGGTAACTTCAGATGGATTACAGATGCAGAAGAGATGCTAAGAGACAACCCAGGAGCACTAAGAGATTCACTTAAAGGCAAAGTATGAAGACATGCCACATCTTCATGTACTTTTATATTTCCTTGCAGCACTAGCAATTCTGACAACAAAGTTAACATTAATTGAATACTCATAGCAAGGACCTTACTTCCAAGATGATACTGTAATGCAAAAGCAAAACACGGCAAACTATCTGTAGAGAGCAAGTGATGGAGGAGGTGCAGTATTTCTCCAGTGGTGTAAATGAACACTGCAGTTTACCCATTCTGCTTTCATTTGGAACTTTCTCACAATTCTTTACAGATAATTACCCGTGCATCCACTTATATGAATTGTGAACAAATGATTTTACTATTAATCATTTTGGTGTTTACATTCAGCTTTTGTTTTGAAGGCATCTGAGTCACTCAATACTTTACCTGAGATCTAAATTAATCCCTAAATTAAAAATACGTTTATCAAGGCCTGACAGCATGCACTGATTCATTGCGGTGTGTTAAGGGGCTGGGTGGATTTTTAGCTCTTTAAAATGCTGTTAATGAGGTATGTAAGATTAAAGGGGCAAACTAACTCCTTAATTCTAGGGACGACCACGTCCTGTGGCTACAGGAAGGATTCCCAGTTGAAGAATCACTTACAGAAAATTGGGGAGAACCTGCAACTTTCAATCTTGCACTGAATTGCTGTAAACGTGTTCTGTGCCAGCTTATAGCCAGGGGAAGGAGGTTTGGGGAAAAAACTTCTGTTGTGCTGTGTTGTATTTTTCCTTTCTATCTGGGGTAGAATTGCTGCCAGTCTGAAGTAGGTATGTGATTTACAATAAGATTGTTAGTGCTGGTGGGAGTGCCAGCATCTTTGGTTCCTTGTTCTGTACAGCCTGTGTACTGTACATATTTTTCTGCATGCAATGTGATGCTCACAACAGACAGAGCTGAAATCAGGATGTTGGGAAACACACTGAAAGCACTAATTAATGAGAAGGTCAGGACCACCACAGTGTCATTAACAGAACAGCAAATATTGCAGGCTGGCATAGGAGAGAGCAGCTTTCGCATTTAGGTAATGGGATGTGACAAGGTGCGTGGCTTCACAATACCTGCACGTGAAATACATTAGGAAGTAGCATTCAAACCAATGTAAAGGGCTTTGAGCTCTCATCGTGCTGGCAATTTAACACAATCACCATATATTGCTTTGATATTATTATTTCTCCGGAAAAATAGAGAAATGCCTGTCAACAAGCCTCTCTCTTGCTGTCCCTTTATTGCTACAACTCAGCTAATATTCCTTGCTGCCCCAGAACTGATTTATTACCTACAAAGCACCCTTAACTGCAGAATCTTAAAGCACCTCAAAAATGCAAAAGCTACCAAACTCCCCGTGCTGTCAGTATCAGACAAGAATAGATGACAAAGACAAATAAAGCAGTATGTGTGAGGAAATTTTAAACTGTTCCCATTATAGATAAGTAAACTGAAGAAGTGAAGAAAAAATGGTATTCAATTCTGCTAAGGATTTGTCACTCCAAGCCAGTAAGAACTGCAGGTTTTCATCAGCTGCAGATCTGAGTGTATGTGGTATAACCAGCATCACTGTCTCTGTGCAAGTTGGCTTCAGGAAGAAGATCCAGACTTGTGTGTTTCTCTAAACAAATTCAGATCTTCCTATGCAGCAGTATTTACCTCAGCTTTTAGTAGAAGAATATTGTATTTCTATTCTGATCAATCTGAACTTCACAAAGAGGATTATTTACTCGACTAGAAGTGCTGTTTAGACCCATCTGTCCAGTTCTGTCCTTCAGAAAACACACTTGTGCTATGTAACTAATGCAACCTGTGAATAACCAACCTAGCAGCATTACCAGCCAGTTTGGTGACCTAATGTCACACTCACGTCCCTGTTCTCCATTAAACAATCAATACAAGCCATTTGAATTCACTTATATCATGCCTTGTAAACCACTGGATCATAAACCTTAACAATACCAACATGTCGTCAGTATAAAATTGAACTAATTTAATATTTTAGGGCTAGAGAAATTAAAAATCTGAGTTACATAAGCGTTCTGTGATCTTCATGTGGAATCTGGGAGTTGTCTCAGAGGAAAAGCACCTACTTACGACCTGCTTGAAGATGCACTGCAGGTACTATGGGAGTACAGTATGGCAGGTCTGGGGTTGTTTTGTTGTTGTTTTTTTTACAGGAGAGAGATCTACAGCTACAGTTTTATCTAAGAAGGAATATTTTTATGTTACAGTGAAATCATTTATTACTTGGTTGATTATCTTGGTTGCACAGTAAGTTAAATTCAGTAAGATAAAGTCCTTGCAGGGCACACTATTTCAAAGGAAGGGGAGTCTCTCCTGTTAGACTGCAGGATGGCTCCTCATGTGCAAAAACAAAAAATCCAAGAGGTATTTGCAGGAAGACCATGTTCCTCCTGCACTGTGACCTTCTGTGTAGCTCTTCTGGAGCAGCACACTCAGCATTTGGAGGAGGATGCCTCTTGGACTGCAGTGTGCTCTGAGCCTGGAACTCATCTGTTGATGTTGGCTAAATAGGTATGAGAAGCACTTTAATTTGTATGTGTGAATGCAGGAGCAAACATGTGTCGCGTTCCAACCGTCCGTAACCTAACACTAGGCTCTCTGCTGGAGGAAGTAGGGGAACTCTGCAGGCTCCTTGGAGCTGTGCCCATGTCCTACACTGCCAGGGTTGGCCTTCTGCATTCACAACATTGCACGGATATTCACAACCGAGCTCCTCCGTAACTGAGGGAGTCAGAGAGGTTCTGTCCCTCTCCTGCATTTTTTCAAACTAAGCTACAGACTTACCCTTTGCAAGATGTACACACATAAAACTTTATGTCCAACTCAAACTTACAAAAAGGACTATTGGGTTTAGGGGTATTTTTGCTTTGTTTTTTCCTTGTTTGGGGTGGGAAGGCACCATAGGGTAGTGCTGGGGGGCAGCTGGATGGCAGCTCTCTAGCTGCCCGATGGGCCAGGTTTCTTGCTTTGAGTTATGTCAGAGCATAATTTTGTCTATTATTAAGTACCATCTGGAGTGCAAAGAGCTTTTTGAGAAGCATCTTTTTTAGTATATGACATAAATGCAGAGGAGAGACAAATGCACAGATATGGATATACGGGCTCTTTTCTTTGTATCTCAAAGAAAACTGTATCTCTTTGCGTTGCATTTGCCAAAATGGTAACAGCCATCTTCAAGGTACTAAAGCCTCTAAGGCTAAAATTCAGGAATAAACTCTCTTTTCCAGCACAATAAGGTTTTTGCACTGCACAAGACATATCAATCAGTGCTTTCTGAGCCACCAGGACTCACTGTGTGGAAGCGACTTTTCCAAAAGCTTTAATTAATAGGCAGGTAACGAATGCTTTAAGTTTTCTGCTTTGTTCTCCTTTGTGTAATTGCTTACAAGGATGTAATTAAAGGAAGTCAGGATCACCACAAGTGCCAAATGCTCTGTGCTGTAAAGGGTCTCAGTGAGACATGGCCTCCTTAGAGACTGTGGGTCCTTCATCAGACTTCATTCAAGTACTACCAGCTGACAGGCTGGGGTCACCTGAGGGCTGGAAGTGGTTTAACATGAAAACTTGAAGGAAAGGAATATCCTCAAGTCAGAGCAGGACAGGAAATCCTCTGCTAGCCATTGGAATAGCTGGCTGCACAGGTGGCACAGGAAATGCTGCCCTTATACCAGCCCTCCAAGTGCTTAATGACATCTTTAATCCAGAGTAGTTGTATTGCCTTCTGTAATACATGAGTTCTTAAAAGATCAGCTCATTTTGCTATGGAGGATCAAGATTCTCAAGCACCTGTCAGTGACATATCAGCAGAGGCCGTGTGCTTCTCTCCAGGGCTGCTGTCTCCAAAAAGGGAACACACCCCTTGGAGATTTGTCTTTTCTATGGCACACATGAGCAATGTGCTCTCCAGCACAGTTATTCAGTGCCTGCAGAGCTGTGAGGGAGGAGAGGGGTTTGGAATAATGGCATTCCCAGCCCTGTCCTTACAGCATTATCAGGGCATCCTTCTCCACTGTGCTCAGTACCTCCCTGTAAGCTCACTCCATTGCTCCCCAGAAAGCTGTCATCTCACAACAGCTCTCAGCCTGCTGAGAATGCTGATGCCATGGGGATCATCAAATGAGAATCTGCTGTACCTGATTCTTTTCCCCCTTCGGCTTGCTTTCCCTACAGCTTGCCCTCTAGAAGTTGGGAGCTGAAAGAACAAGGCCCTTTCCCATAGCCCTTCCAATAAAGGACTGGACTGCATACAACATTTTTGCTTTGCTGCAATAGAAGCGAATGGGCAATTCCCTGCTTTCCAAATCTCTTTGGAATCACTAAAGCAGCATTAACTGCGGCTTGTGTCACCTTGCCCCCATCTCCTGGGCATTAACATTCTACTGGCATTAACATCCGTGTGCTCCTTTACTAGCTCCCCGCTTGGGAAGTATTTCACTGCTATAACCGTTATAATATTACTCTCACCTCATAAATATCCGTTGACAAGCTGGAGCACACAACTGAAGTTAAGTTTATATAGATCTCTTTTTTAAAGATGGCTGATTGATATGTTTACTTTGCAGAGGGCTGCTGGCCCCCCTGTCCTGAGCAGCCCAAAGCAGCAGTCAGAGGCACACACAGACTTCTCCTTCTCTCTGCCCCAGCCGTCAGGTCAACCCCCATCCCAGAGCTGTGTGAATCTCAGAACATTACTGTAATTAACTATATGTTCTGTTGCCAAGATCTTAGAGCTAAAACCTCGTTTCTGCAGATGTGCATTGCTACCAGCATGTTTATTTTATATGTTTGCCTTCTAGAAAGCAAAACCACTTTATATTGTTATCTTCCCAATCTTGCACGTGTTGCATTATTACCACGACTCAGTAGCCATGCACTCCCTGAGTGCCATCCTAATGCGGAGCCATTCAGCAGCCACACACGCTGCATGTGCAGGAGTCTCAGCAGCAGCCATGAGCTGCACTGAGTGGGGGATATTGAGCACCCGGGAAAAGATGGCTCGTGGTGCTGTACACTGCAAGAAGTGTCATTTTTTCACTGTATAAATTGGGAACTAATCTCATCAAGGAGCTGGCATTATCGCTACAGAAAATGTTATCAGTGATACAGATATTAGGAGCATTTCTAGGGCTGCCCAAGATTCCTTAATTGATTGCTGGATTGCTGCTGACCCATGTGAGGTAAGCTCTGAACTCCAACAGTGACACTGGACACACTCAAAATCCACCTCAAATAGCGACAATAAAACCAAACAACTGCACATGAATGGTGCTACATATTGTTGCCCTAAGGAGGAGTTGTTGTTTTTTGTTTTTTTTTCCACTGTCATATTTCTTCTCATAACTTGAGATAAGTGGAATGTCATATAACTTGTTTATTACTCTCATATCTATGTATTTGAGCCTCCTTAGTATGTGTGCATGAACCTCACGATCTCTCCAAGCAGTCTAGCAGTCATGCAGGTCAGTTTTCAGAAATCACATACCTGAATTGCAACAACAGTCATTTCAGGATGAGAGCCGGCAGCATCTGACTGCTTGGAGGGGAATGTGCCAGCACAATTATGGACACCTCAGAGGCTGAGGCTGACTTAGTGCCCACCTTTCATCTCTCAGTCCTGCTTTAGTTGAGGGGGGGGGGGAATGAAAGCAAAGTAAGGCACAGGAAAAGAGAGCAACATGAATTCTTTTAGAAGGTAGTCTCCTTTTCTTCTGCACCAATACTCTATGAGCAAAATTGTCAGCGATAGGTTCAAAATAGGTATTTTAAAGATGCTGCTGAAAAATATACAGTGCACAGTGAATGGCTGGGTAGTAGAAGCTGTTGTGACAGAAAAATATTTCTTGCTGAAAAATACACAGCTCACATGCAGTCATCTACCTCAAACTGTTACCTTATATAAGTATTAATTTCTGGAGAGTACCTTAAACTCAATTACTTGTTACAGTTGTCATGGTCCTGAATGAGCAGTTCTGTAGAGCTGCTACAGCCTGGCCTCTTGGTTTACTTAAGACATTAGCGTGTTTTGGTAAATTCCATGTTGGCATGGGTTGCTCTTAGGAGCAAACCTTCAGTGGTCCAGAGAAAGTTGCACACGTACGAAATGCTGATGTTGTAATCTATCAGGGCTCAGTATCCACTCTGTGCACACTTTGCTCAGATGTATCACACATGCTTGGTGCATTGGGTATTATCTGTTGTATTTTTAGTGTGCTGGCGGCTTTGAGAAAATGCTATTATGAACAGCTTTTCACCCCACTAATAACGCTTATTTTGTAACTGGACATATGGACATTTCTGCACAGTTGCTACAGTGACTAAAATATTTGAAGTATGTGTTTTCCAGTGGTATAACCTTGTGGAAACCAGGACTGAGAGGATTTTGTAGAAGAGATTCAGGTGCAGTTTTCCAGGTATTATTTTCCCGTCTTTGAAATTTCAAGTAAAACTTGGGCAGAGTAACCCTTAAAGCTCAGTTCACACAGAGCTCCTGGTACTAAGGTTGAACACAAACAGCACATGCACCATGCAGCCACACATCCACATCTGCACAGAGCTGTGCTCCCAGGGTTGCTCAGAATCAGAGAACCATAGATTTGTTTGAGTTGGAAGGGACACTTAAAGGTCATCTCATCTAGCTGTCCTGCAATGAAGAGGGACACCCACAGCTACATCAGAGTAGCTGAGAGCCATGTCCAGTTGACCATCCATCAGTACCCCCAGGTCCTAATTGGTAGGACTGTGTTCTATCCTTACAGCCCTCTGCTTGTATTGATAGTGAGGATTGCCACAACCCAGGTGCAAGACCTTGCACTTGCCTTTGCAGAACCCCATGAGGTTTGCCTGGGCCCACTGCTCAAGCCTGTCTAGGTCTGTGCCCTGCTTGTGTCTCTTGAGTGCAGTCGCCCCATACTTGGAATGTAGGGGGACAGCTCTCACCCTGACCAGAGGCATGCAGGCAGTCAGGGAAGTTAGAGGAAAGAAGTACTCAGCTAGCTGGCTTACCCTGACAGGTTTTAGTAATGAAGAAGGGAGGGATTTATCTTCCCTTATTGCCAAGCTTTCTGTGACTGCTTTATTCAGCAGTTCTCCAAATAGTCCACTGCCTTGAAAAAGAGTGGTTGTGACAAGCTGCTTCTCCTGCGAGTTGGCCTTCCAGGTCTGGGAGAAGAGAGGACGATGAGCTGTTGAGCTGGTTGTGGGGGCCTTAGGGGAGAATAAAACTGTATGCATTTGTAGCATCTGCTTCAAAAGGAGGTTGTGGCAAATATTTTATTCAGCAGAGCTGGAGGTCTCCTGTCTCTAGAGGGCAGGAGTTTGTTGTTTTCCTCTGTCGAGGCAAGCATTGCTTATGCAAAAGGAAAGGATGTGGAAATGGCCCGCAGAGTCCCCATCTCTGCAGCAGGCTGTGTAGTAAGGCCCTGGCTCTCTCCATCTGACCCTTGGCAGGAAGCCTCCCTCGCTTGCAGCACTTCTGCCTCCGTGGAAATGCACCATGGCCTGGCAAGGTTTGACCCCTCTTCCCTGAAGGACGTGTTATTGTTTTCCCATTGCAGTGCCTGCCAATGGAGGGCTCTGCTCCTTCAGATCTAATTACGCAAGCTGAGCTTGTTCTCACTGCCAGAGGGAAAGTGATCCCTGTCCTGGCGGGCAGCCCAGTGCACACCTACCCAGTGCCGACACTCACTCACTTGGGCCAGCACAGTTCTCACTATGCCCAGAGCCACACACTGAGCTGTCACTGGGACAGTTCCCTCTCCCGTGGTGAGAAAGCTAAGGGGTGGCACGGTGAGATTGTCATTCTGGCTGAAGCTTCAAGAGTTCTTCCTTAATTTCTGGATTTCTGGGGGGCATCACCTGCCATATCGTTGTGAGGGACTGCTGCAGCAGCACTGCAGGGAGGTGGAGTAGAGGTTCTAAAGGTTGAGCTGTTTTCACTGGGAAGTGTTTTTCTTCTTTGAACTCTGAAATATCCTGAGATGAATCCTCATCAGGAGTATTACAGGGGGGCCTTGTTAATGTTATAGGGGGACTGCAGCCAATCTGACGGCGGGCCTGGGCCACAGTGCTAAATGGTCCTTGGCATCGCAAAGAGTTCCTCAAGTGTTCCACATCTTTTTATAGGAAGGAAAGAAAGAGAGCTATATGCTACTATAATGCATAAAATTTCAAGCCTTGTAAAATCAGAAATGCCCAATTTTAAGGCCACTAAAACCAACAAACATCAAAACCTGGCATTTGTTGGGTCTTTTTCATTGAAAAAGGCAAAGAATATCAGAAATTTACACTTCACAGAGATGGTATCTCTAACACAAAAATCAAACATCTCCATTATTCTTCCTTCCTCCCATGTGTACAACTACTCCAAGTGGGAAGAATGCAATTTATCTTTCTCTGTCATCAGCGACAGATAAACTGTAACTGTCATAAGAACCATTCTCTTCCACTGCCTTCCCTCCACGGTCATGACCGCAATTCAGCAAAGTCCCTTTCAAGCCTCTTCTAAACTCTCCTTCCTTTACGAGTCCTTACCAGCCTTTATTTATTAAAACCAACCTCTTCTGAAGACATAGCACCATCTTCAAACAGCTTACATAAGTAAGAAGGTGCCCTACAACTTCAGTGTATGGGAGTCCTCCAGGGGTCACAATCTCAGCTCAAACACAGCAATAGTGTGGTATTCATACCACAGCTAAAAGCCTAGTCCCTCTGATTTTACAGTGTAAAATCATGATAATTACTTACATATGATAATTACTTGTAAAGAGAGAAGTCACCCCAATTACGGAGCAGGATGAGCATGTAGGATGGGATGTAATTCCTTTTTTCTTTTTAATAATCACCAAGCAATTACCATGGGGGGAAAATTCCACTTAAGAAATGATTTGAAAAATGTGCATCTGTTGGAAGTTGTAGGTAGGGTTTAGGTGGATTCTCTTTTGAAGGAGACTGGACATCCCCCAGCACAGCCAGGGGGTGCAGCTGTTGGCTGTGACTGCTCTGCTGGAGATGGCTCTGTAGGTGGGGAAGCAAAGCTGAGCAAAGCCACAGCAGGAGCCTTGTGAATGCTGTGCACACACTGCATGTAACAGCCCTCTAGATGCCACTGTGATCCAGCTGTCACTTCACCAACCAAAGTCTTTACAGTGCTGATAGCTGGATCCTTTGCCGCGATAACAAATGCAGCACTAATGACATTGACCACTGGGCCCAGTAAGGAGTGCAAACGCCAAGCTGTTTCAACCCCTCAGTCCATGTCTGCTTCCCTGGTACAACGAGCGCATGTCAACGAGTCAGCTCTCCTTCCCATAGACAAAACCTCACAGCACATCATTAGGCTTTGTTTTAACGCACGTGGATTACTACTAATGAATTTCTCAGATATCTGGACACTGCTTCTGACCCTCTCCCAAACCTTCTCTGTTCTGTGCAGTATGGAAATGGCAGCTTCGGAATCTTCTGCCTTGAGCCAAGGCCTAAATTCTTCCTGAAAGCCAAATCCTTGCACAACATAATAATTAAAATGACTACAGAATATATTTTCTCCAGTGTCCCATGCCATGTCTGATTTAGACCTTCTGGATTATGAAAGAAGAGAATTTATAAAGCTGTCTGATTTATGTTCTTACACATCTCTGTCAGTCTGCCTTGCTCTTCACTTGCAATGATGTCTATTAATTGTATGTCAGGCATATTTGAACCTGGGCTAATTTATTGCTATTGTTGCTAGTATTACTGCTGGTTGAAGCCCTCGTCATTGACCCACGATTCACTGTGCTCTGAGCTTAGAAAGCCCAGAAGAAGAGTGCTATCATTAGTCCATTACTATGCTCATTGCTTCTTTTGGATGCTAATAAATGGAATCATAGAATCACCGAGGCTGGAAAAGACCTAAAAGATCATCCAGTCCAACCGTTCACCTATTACTAATAGCTGTCACTAAACCATGTCCCTCAGCACAACATCCAATCGTTCCTTGAACACCCCCAGAGTCGGTGACTCCACCACACCCCTGGGCAGCCCATTCCAGTGCCCGATCACATAGATGAAATGGCAGCACTCATTTCCACTGCAGCATTTCAGCTAAGACATGGTGCCTCTATCCAGGGACACAAACCGTGTCCCATAAGGGCTGCATGTCTGACTCCTTACCCACTAGCTGACCCACCGCAGTGGCGTTGGCAGCTGCTAAGATGAGTGCGCTACTAGCAGAAATCACTCAAGTCCTTGAGCAGCTGCACCATTTTCCTTCCTTGTTGTGGACTGGGCTATCTGGGTGAGCTCCATACTCTTAGAAATATTTCTTTTTCATGGGATGCCACAGATGTGCTAAGCGGAGATGCTGATGATCTCCAGAGGCAGTGAGAAGTGTCCTGCAGGGACACTCAGACAGTGTTTACCCTCTTTGCTGTATTTCTCTTAAGTGTATCTCGATGGTTGGTGCTAGAAAAAGGATTTGGTGTCAGTCCCTACATCCCGAATCCTGAGCGAATAGGATTATTTGGTCTACAGAGCTGCCCACGTGGGAAATATGCCCACAGGCACGTTATCACTGCCCAGGCACTCCCTGGATCCCTTCACTGAGAGGCACCACAGCACTGTACAACTTTCCTCTTTGGAGTTCTCCTGATAAACACTGGGTAATGAGTATGTGATGCTGGTTTTTGGTTTTCAGCATCCTCTTTCCACCTTTCCCTTGTTTTATTTGGATTTAATGATCATAATGGGTCCCTTTCAACATGGGATATTCTATTCCATGGTTTTGATCAATGAGATAATGAGTTTGGGGGTTTGGTGAGTTTTTGTTATATGTACACCCAGAGATCTTGGTATTAAGTGCATTTTATAAATTAATAAATAAATATGCTCATTTGTTGTAGAATTTCTATTGTTGATTTGGGAACAGTAAGCTCTTGCAAATCTCAGCTTTCACCTTGCCAATCACTGTATTCCTGTAAGTGCACTGCAGTTATTTGGAACCTTTTCTGGGTTGGTGTTGGCATCCTTTTACTAGATTACATTTATGCATTAGTACCATCTGTGCCTGCTGTACCTTCTGTGAGTTGGCCCTGGCCAAATGACTGGCATTTATCTGGAAGTGCACTAAAAAAAAAAGGGGGGGGGGGTGGGGGTTGGGGGGTGGGGGGGGAGAGAGAGGAAAAAAAAAAAGGAGGGGGAGGGAGAGAAGGAGGAAGAAGGAAGAGAAAAGCTAAGAGTGGTGCCTAAGCATTATGCTTTCTGCTGGCATTAATGGATCTAAGGGAGGAAGACACACCAGTGAATGCAAACACCTGCAACTGACGCCTTCACTTCAGCTGCTGATTAAATCTGCTGTGTCCTTTCTGATTCTTAGTTGTCTTGTAGTATTCAGACAAATTCTGCCTACCTTCATGTTCTAAAGAAACATACGCTGGTGAGACTTAAAAGAAACAAACTGCTGCGAACTGAGGTCTGGTTTCAGACTGGGGATAGTTTTGCTGCATTGCACCCTGTTTCAGTTTGGTTGGAGAGCTTGGACCGAATGCTGCCTTTTATCTGTCACTTAGTACTCAAGGTTATTTACAGTATTTACTGCATAGAAGGATGCAGATGTCAGCTGGATCTATCATTTTGCTCTCCACGCTGTCATCTGTTGGTCAGAAACATGTAAATGTGAAAAAAATAGCTTTTTATTGTGTCTGTCCTGTAAATACAGGGAGAAGTGAGCACTTTCTTCTCTAACAAGTTTTTAAATGTCTGCCTTCTTGATTGTAACTGAACAATTTTTTTCCCTTTTCAAAGAGAACTGACAAATAGCCACACCACAACCTTCCACCAGTATTTCTGAGAAATCATAGCAACTTGTACAGTCCAGAGCCTTGCTTAGCACAGCATGGTGCCTCACCTTCCTTGCCAAGCACAGAGCATAGCCAGGCTGCACCTCCAGCCTTGTCCCCTCAGCTGGTTTCAAAAGAAGGGCTTTTGAATCCTGTATCTTTGAGTATCCAAGAGACAGGAGAGGCCTGATGCTTGCACAAAGCCAGAGATCCTTAATGATTCAAGCCTGTCTGTGCCTGTCTGCATGTGAATTAACAGACATCGTCCACAGTCCTCATTCTCCTGTATTTGTGGTTTCAAAGAAGTTTCACTGAACACGAGAAAAAAAAAATTTAGCCACTCTCTTAATTCACAGCAGTTGATATTGGTCTGTGCTAAGTAGATGGATACAAAACACTAAGAACAGATAAACTCAAATGAAGGGATTCCTAAATTCCTAACACCTGACTGCTAAGAATTTAAAGTATAATTATGTGGCTTAAAAATGGTTGTAATTAAATCAGTGCAATGCCTGTCAATAAAAAGCATGTGCCTTATATACACTGGATAAAGAGTGAGTGCACACGCCCCTGGCAGAGGGGTAAGAAGCCACATCTGAGCTGAGCACTAATCCTACTGAGACTGACAAATTCAGTGTTGTACACAAAGGCAGGACTCATCCATACAGTGTTTGTATGGACACTGCCAAACCTATCAGCCTCTCTTTTCCACTTGCAGTGTCACAGTTTCCTGGAATTCTGGTGACATCATAGTAGCCCCTCTGAGCAAGAACAGACATGGGAATATCAGTAGTTTTGCCTGAACATGCTTTGATGCACAATCCATCCATATAGGTGGGGCCAGCCTGAAGAAGGGGAGCAAAGGACCACCTTGTGTTTCTGGACCCATTCCTGGAAGGAGCAGCCTGGGGAGCACGGCCAGCTAATGACACAAAAGGTATGAAAAAAGCAGCAGTTCTTTGTGTTCTGCTACACCACAGTTAGTTTTTCAGGCAGGATTTTACCAGCATACTGAACTGATCTTCTCCCTAAAAATCATAGCATCATAGAATCATTAAGGTTGGAAATGACCACTGGGTTCATCAGGTTCAACCGTGAACCCAACACCATCATGTACAAAATTCTTCTGGGCACTCTCATCTTTACACTCTGGGCTATACTGAGCATTCTGCTTCAGATATGCACAATGATATCTAGAGAAGAAATGGAATTGATTTTATAAATATTTATGTGCAATATATACTTTTTCCTTTTTGTTCTGAATGACCACTTTCATATTGTGGAATCTTTTCTACTAAGAATACGATGTTTGGAATTCAAGATTTGCTTTTTCTTTCTTTCCATATGTTCTGCGTTAAACATATGCTATACTTTATATTTAAAAACTAGCAGCAGACTGAAAAAAAAAAATAGCCCACACCATAAAAATATGTTTGCTTCATTATCAAAAGCTTCTGGGTTTTGGTATCTTTTTTTTAACACATGGGGGAAAACACCCTTAAGGACAATTTCAGTATGTGAAACTAACTTTTAAGAGCTCTGAAGAGAGTGAACATCTGGTTCTTCGCTTGCAGCACATATAAGGCTTGTTAGTGCTTAAAGTTCTATATTACTTGTAGAGTTGTCTGTTCTGAAATGAAGGAAGGAACCCTTTCTAATTATTGTAGGAATCCAGACTTCAAACATATGAGTAGTGTTTTAGTCACCCTCTATTGGAAATCATAAAATTGTTAGTTTGGGAAAGACCTCCAATGTCCCCAAGTCCAACTACCAGCCCATCTCCACCATACTAACTATGTCCCTCAGTGCCACATCTCCACAGTTTTGAACTCCTTCAAGGACAGTGATTCCACCACCTCCCTGAATAGTCTGGCCACTCTTTTTGAGAATAAAATTTTCCTAATATCCTGAACCTTCCATGGTACAGCCTAAGGCCATTAACCACTCCTCTACCTCCAAGATATCCAGAACACAGTATGCAAGGTGAATACCCATAATACCAATAAAAATGCCACTCATTTAAAACAGACAGACTGATGTGCATGTAGATTCCCATCTTCAGACCTGAAAAACCTTCCTTGCTACTTTGTTTATGATTACTCTGTGTTTTTCTGCTTATTTTCTACGTAGCTAAATGCTGGGTCTACACCTTGCATAGCGAGTTGTGTGCGATCTGTGCTGCTGTACTCAAATGTGCAAAAAAATGCTACCAAATGCCACTATTTTCTATTAACTCAGTAACTCAGTCTCTGGTTTTGGTTTGTGAAGGAAGAGTAGGAGGGCCAACAGCTCCATCATGAACCAGAACAGCACCTATACCAAGCCATGGTCCAGCTCTCAGCCAGTTGCCTGTAGACCTACAGCTCTGCAGCTTGGTTAGCTGGTGACAATCACTCAGTAGTTCTCCATTAGTGCTCGATTTCCTTCATTTAACACTTGAAGGATAGGCTGATCCTACCATCCAGAGAGACCTAGACAGGCTCGAGAACTGGGCCCAGGTGAACCTCATGAGGTTCCACAAAGCCAAATGCAAAGTCTTGTACCTGGGTCGTGGCAACCCTCACTACCAGTACAATCTTGGGGATGTAAGGATAGAATACATCCCTGCCAAAAAGGACTTGGGGGTACTGATGGATGGCAAGCTGACATGAGCCAGCAGTGTATACTCCCAGAGAGCCAACCATGTCTTGGGCTGCATCAATAGAAGCATGGTTAGCAAGTCAAGAGAGGTTATTCTGTCCCTCTACTCTGCACTGATGAGACCTCACATGCAGGACTGTGTCCAGATGTGGAGTCCTCAGTACAGCAGAGATGCGGATCTATTGGAGCACATATAGAGGAGGGCAGCAAATGTGATCCAAGTGTTGGAACACTTGTACAAGGATAGGTTGAGAGACCTAGGGCTGTTCTGCCCGGAGGAGAGAAAACTCTGGAAAGGGTTGCCTGGAGAGGCAGTAGATGCCTCATCACTGGAGACATTCAAGGTCAGGCTAGATGAGGCTCTGAGCACCATGATGTAGCTGTAGGTGCCCCTGTTCATTGCAAGAGAGTTGGACCAGATGGCCTATAAGGGTCCCTTCGAATTCAAATACATCTACAGTTCCATGATTCTATGATACTGGAAGCACGCAATGGCATTGTGCATTGCAGTCAACTGCATGAAAAGATACTTAGAATTATCTCCCAGAGGAGGAGAAAAAAGCCTAAAGAAATTTGAAAGAAATGACAAGTCATCCTATATTCTATTTCAGTTTGCTGGATTGAGTTTTTTATTTAATAAGAAGAAAACTCAGAATAATCTCAAAAAGTCCCTTATTTAAGGCTGAGAAAGTGGTACAGTACATGTAGATCGAGTAAGATTAGAAAAAAACTGCAGTAAATTCACTGGGCAAATTTTGGAAAGGAAATTAGGTTTTGTCATTTCTTATATAAAAACCAAGTTATGTGGCTGTTGCTATGGTGACAACTTGTTTGTTGCATGGTGGAGTAAACTGAAGATTTGCTGCCTGAAGAGCACTTCAAAGTGTGTACTTTTTCCCCCATTGTTTCGGTATTTTTATGAACATTTAATTTGCTGCTGTTTGGGAGGGGTGTTGGGAATGCCCAGCCATCCCCCAGCTAGGTATGAATATTTTAAACTTTATGAAATGGCTGGTAATTTAGAACTTGCCTTCTGAAATTACCTGGCAAATGACCACAGCATCATCCAGAAGTAAAAAGCAATGAGGTGTGCACAATTATCTTCTAAAGCTGGAGACACACACGTACTTAGGCATGAATTTAATTACAGTACAGGTAAATCGGTGCCTTTTTAAATCCTGCCACTGATGAGGATGAAAACTATTTGTTGTTGAAACCACAACAAAATAAAAGCCCGAAGTGTTAAAGTATAAACTTATAAATAGAAATATTCTTGAAGAATAAAATCCAGGTTCAATTAGTATGATGCTACATTTCAAATTACGTTTTCAAACAAAAGTAGTTACATGAGCGAAGGTAGCTTCATGACTATTCTTAAAATGGCTCACATCTATTCAGCTGCAGTCAGTAAGGGGCAGATTTCACCTAAACGATTGTGAAAAATTTTAAATGACGCAGGCATGTTTGAAGGGCCGAGTACCAGTTTTAATAGAATTTAATCAAGCCACTCGATCGTTTGTGTAAGTCCTTATTGAAATAAACTGCCCTATTAAGCCTCACTTTGTTAGCCTAAAAACTCTTGCTTCTAATTGCATGTTTGCAAACTGACTGAGGTTTCAGAGTTTGTTAATTACATACAGAATACAGTATAAAAAGTATGAGACCATCGTCAATATGTTGTTGTCCCTTGAGCCTGAATTAAGAAAATACACTGCTTTCTGGTTTTGAACTCTACAGCCCTTTTCTGTACTTGAATACTGGCATATTATTTGCTGTTAAGGACAAATTAACAACTCAGGCTTTTTGCTCCCTTAATCTGTAAGGCTGTAAACTGAGAGAAACCAAATACTTCAGCTAACCAGAATGGAAGCTGCCACCGGTGAGATATTTCTTTTCTTGAACTAATCCTGTTAAAATCAACAGGGCTACATTACGATGCCATTAAGCAGAGGGAGATGAGGTTCCCCATGTACAAAATATTGTTGATATATTTGATGTTCCATAAAAACATGAAAAGCAGCAAGGATACAGGAAAATTTTCTTAGGAAACACATCCATGAATTCTATCAAAACAATTAAAAAAAAAAACAAAAAAACCACCAACAAAACAAACCCCAAACCCAAAAGACATAATCTGACATGTGGTTTATCTCTAAATTGAAATAACTCATGATTTCAAAGCAGTGTCTTTTTAAAATAAGCTGTGTTCTGCCAGTGCTTTTAAATCAACCAACACAGCATTATAAATTAATGCAAAAGATGCCAAAAGGCCCCTTAAGTAGAAAATGTCAACATACAAATGTTAGGAAAGAGATTTACAGAAGAAGTTAAGGTCTCCAAGTCCCACTGAAATGCTTCACATCCCATAAACCCCTTAGGACATCTCAGTCCTATCCTATTGCTCTAACACAGTGAGATTTGCTGGTAGAAGTGCACTCTCCTTCAGTCTGGACTGAATTTATGGAGATGGACAATCTTTTCTCCACCCACACACGTCCACTGAGCGTGGGGCATGCATGCTGACCCAACATCACAGATTGGAGGAGGACCAGACCCATTCTCACCTCTCTTCCTTTCCTGCTGAGGTTCAGCAGAGGTCTCAGATCAGCACATGATGTTACGTTACCATATGTGCTGCAATACCTCTGCACAGGAGGATGAGCTAAGGACATAGTGTCAGCCTTAATTGGAGTGAGCTGTCATAGCAGAGACAGGCTTACATGTTTGAAAGTCTGCCACTTGGACATTGGAACAATCACATGCCAGAGCTCCTTCTCTCTCTACAGATAGAGCAGATTAAACTCAAATGATGAGGTTAATGTGGAAAGAAATGGTTTTAGTTAGGACCACAGGAGACAGGCTTTTTTTAAACAAAGCTGCTCAGTAAACAGCTGATTCAAGCAAAAGGAGTACCTCATGTTTCCAGGGAGAGAGGGAGAGGCATGGAACGTGCACTTATGAGCAACTAAGAGTTTCTTCCTAAGACTCCTTAATCAAGGTTTCATTAATGAGTTATTGTATACACTCTTAAGAAAACTGTAGAAGCTGATGTTCATAACAAGAAGCAGTTGTGAAGCTGCATTACAAAGGAAAATTCAGAATTTAAGGTATACTGGAAATCCTATCCCTGCTATAGCTGCAGACCCGATAAAAAGGTTTGGCTGAAACCAGACGGAATGCTGCCAGTGCTTGCAGGGAGAGATTCCGCCCTTTGAAGGAGTGCATTAACTCGGTTGCGGTATCCCAGAAAAGGGCCAGCTCACCCTACTGACACCAAACTGCAGCCTTGGAAGGGACATAAAATAAATGGGTAAGGCTTAAGGAAGCCCAGACAAATCCATTCACCGCTAAAAGATATGGATTTACACTTCACTGATGGTAGCATTTGTTATTTTAGGAGAGTTTAGTCCAAACTTCTAATTTGCTCATGGAAAACCCTGTAATTGCTTTGCCATTTGTGTTGAAACACAAGCAGGATGGAGAAGCTCGTGATAAGTCTGAGGGAAGCATATGGGGAGATGTAGCTTTAACCTGTTTGGATTTCAGTTGCAGTGCCAAGCCAGGACAGACATCTGCAGCATACTGCAGGCAAAACAGCTTCATGCAGGCATGCTCCACTGCTCCATTGTTTTACTGTGATTTATTGATCCACATGAAAGCACTGCTTTTTATAGACATCAAAAACTGAGTGCTGAAATGGGTCATCTCTAGGTATCATTCGAAGTAAGAAAGAATTGTAGAAGTGGAATGAGCAGATAGCAGCAGGAAATGCTCCAAAATAAGATTTCTGTGAAGCACTGAGGTTTCATTTACAACAGCACTCCCTCTGATATGTTACTGTGAGATGGTAAGAGCCTGGCTATAAAGCCAATAATGGAGCTGGTTGGGCTGATGAACAAGGCTCAGCACAATGTATGCCCAATGCATTCAGCCAGAAAGACAGCAGCTGGATTTTCAGCTGCCTGCAAAGCCTCCTCCCCAAGAACCATCCTGATTTGTTACAAGCCTTTGAGTCAGAATAGGCTGAGATGTTATGTAGTGAGTGACTCCCCAATATTCTTGATCAGGAATTCCCTGAGTAGAAGATATTGGACATAGCTGGCCAGCAGGCTCAAGGCTTTTGGGGAAATAAATTCTTAATAAAGAAGGATAAAAATATTGTGATATCTCTTTGAGAGGGTATTCTCATTAAGACTTCACTACTACAGATCAGGAAAAAAATGCTTCTGCTTTTTATCCCTTGCTTCCTCCTCCCACAGACAAGTGATTTGGCTATACCTAATTAAAATGAAGAAAAAAGTGGCATAAGCTTAATTAAGATTTTAATTCAGTTACAAAGTACAAGAATAAATCACTACAGACCTGGTACTGACAATAAGAAAATACAGTCCCCATTTCTCCTCTATAATAGAGAGATAATAACAAATGAGGAAATCTGGAGAGTAGAGAAGAATGCAAGAGCTTCTGCCCCATTGCTTAACAGCAGTACTCTGCTTGTTCTGGTAGCACAGGGCAAGTATTTTACTCTAAGTTTTATCATCTCTCTCTCTCAAGCCAACAAAAGCTGAAGTATTTATTTCTGACTGGCACTTTCAGGTCCCGATGCTCCTCTAATTCACTTACCCTCTACTTTCCACCTACAGAATCTGGATCCAAGTGCAGAAAACCTGGCTTTCTCAAATAGAATTATGATTCCTAACTATAGTGCTAATGAGATCCAGAAGAACTGTTGGAATTTTTGATGGGTTCTTGGAACATGGAAACATTCTTTGGAAATATGGCACGAAACAGAGAAAATGTGACACTTTGGATTGTTTTTCTCCCAAGCTCTCCTCAGTGTTTAGAGATAGTTATAATGACAAGAATGAAAGGTGAACTCTTCTCAGCTGTATGGCTCAACCATTACAAATGGGATGAAAAACGAAGCAAAGGCAACCAATCTGCTTTACAGAATCTTTGCAGAAATGCAGTTTTTCCATATTCAGTTCAAGCCAGTTAAGATCTCCTGAAGCAGCTTTTCACACAAAGTTTTTAGTTCCACATCCTTCTTCAGAGGAATTAGCATGGTGTTAAAAAGGAGAAGTGACTGCTTTATTTTAAGGGCCACTTCTTTCTTATGCACGATGCTTAATATATTGAGCAGTATGCAAGAATCATTTCTCCTGGTAATATTATTAAAAATAATTACACTTGAACATTAAAAAATGCTGCAGTAGAAGAAAAGAAGTTCTGAAATTTACAGTATTGCATTTCAAGGACTAGAAAGGAGAAAATATATATATAGAACTAAGCAGAGACAAAATCATCCCCACCCTCACTCGTCTCTCTCATCATTTTCTCCCCAGTAAATGGCAAGTTTTAAAATATAGTGGTCGGAGAACTAAAAGGCAGCTTTTCACTTGAGCAAGTACCACGAGGGGCAGGCAGACTGGTGGCTTGAAAAGGCAGTTTACAGGGCTGTGGGCAGACAGAAGACGTTGGTACAATATGGGATGCATTTGCAATTTAACTTCAATAGGCCGTTAAGCTCTTAACCACATTAAGCATATCCACCACTGCTGGCAAAACCTTTCATGTCTTCCAATGTGCTACTGCAGTGTCTCCTGCTTCTGGCTGGGTTCTGGGGCCCTGCTGGGTACTCTGACCTCTAAGCAACGCACTTATCCTTTTCCTTCCTTAAAGGCAAGCACGTGCGTGTGTACAAACATTCAGAATTATAAATACCCAGCCTTATTTCCTTTTTTTTCCTTTTTTTTTTTTTTCCCACTTTCTAAACTGCATCATCCATCCCGTCTTAAGAGAGAAGGATAAAGCTGTTCTCCCCCAGTTGTCTATTTTACTTTTTAGTTCATCCATCTTGCTTTTAAAATGCTAATTCTTGCACATGATCCTTGCTGATCAGAAGTCGGTTCAGACCAAGCAGAGGATGAAAAATTACAATCCTGGAGCACTGTGATATTGACAATATTCTCAGATAATTCTGCAATGAAAGTGCTGTCCCCGAATTGTGACAATGCTATTTTAAACCACATTTTTTTTCTTAAGAATCAGCCGAGCTGTAATTTCCATCACACGCTGTCTGTCAGCTGAATCACAAATCACAGTTGGCTGGGTTTTTCCCCCTCTTTTCCTTGTTTAACGGAAGAAAAAGAAGCAACAGCAGAAAGAGAAAAAATAGCTAAATAAAAGCCAAGGCTGGCCTGATGCCAGAGATGGGAACTACCAAATCCTCTTCTCTTTCAGTACCCTCTGATGACACTACTTTCATTTCCTCAAAAACAAGCAGCTCCACAAGAAACCGATTCAGCAATGCCTGGTTCCCTACAGACTGATGCCCTGCATGTGCACCACAGGACACAGAATATCCTGAGTTGGAAGGGACTTATATGGTTCATCATGTCCAACTCCTGGTTTCACACAAAAATCAGACCGTATGTCTGAGAGTGTTGTCCAGACACTTCTGGAACTCTGTCATGAATACTCCTCCTGTGCTACAGCCTCTCCTTCTGAAGAAACATCACTACATCATCTTCTAGGATGTGAAAGATAACAAGAAGGGGTTCTACAGGTACGTAGGCAAGAGGAGAAAGGCCAATGAGCCTCATCTCTGTGCCTGGGAAGATCATGGAGCAGATCCTCCTAGAAGCTGTGTTAAGGTGCACAAGAGACGAAGAGATGATTCAAGACAGCCAGCATGTCTTCACCAAGGGCAGATCTTGCCTGACCAATCTGATGGCCTTCTATGATGGAGAGACGGCTTCGGTGGACACATTCTTTTCTCTAAATTGGAGAGGCATGGATATGAAAGATGGACTGTACAACGGATTAGGAATTGGTTGGCTGGATGGAGCCAAAGGACTGTGATCAATGGTTTTGTGTCAGGGTGAAGACACAAGCGCTGTCCCTCAGGGGTTGGTCTTGGGACCGATGCTCTTCAGCATCTTCATCAATGACACAGATGATGGCATTGAGCACCCTCAACAAGTTTGCAGATGACACCAAGCTGAGCAGTACAGTAGATACACTGGTGTGCTGCAGCCTGTTCCCTTCAACACTGTGCAGCACTGTTGCCTTTGAGCAGAAAGCCAGACCAACACAGGGGATGCTTTGGGGCAGAGTGCAGCGAAAACCCTTTGTAAAAACTCTGACCAGCAGTCACCTGTGTTCCAAAATGGCTGGTGCTGAATGAAAGACAGGATAGTGAATGCTTCTTAAGACAGACAGTGGCATTTTCAACAGGTGGACATGGAGACTTGCTGGAGGATGAGACAGAAACAACCGGGCAGCCTCAGAAGAATCATGGCCATTTTAGATAAGTGTGCAATTGCATTTTCAACATAATTAGGTGCCTAATTGTGCGCCCAGGCCTTGCTGGTGTATTTGCACATGTATCTAATTATGATTTATCTAAAAGTTCTCTGGCCATAATGCCTTGCTCTCCAATCCAACAGAGGCATTCATAAAAGTGAGAGATGAGTTTCAGGGCAGTGCAGAGAGGAACAATCCCCTCCCATGTGCCCTGCTGGCCACTCCTCTGTTGATGCAGACAAGGATACTTGTTGGACTGCAAGTGCATGCTGCTTTCTCATGTGATGTTCTTCAACTACTGTGACCTCTAAGTCCTTCGTGAAGACAGTCAAGCTGACTAAGCAATGGCAGTTGCACTGTAATACAAGTGTAGTGCTGCACAAATTGATCTGAAAAAATTAAGCAAAAATGCCAGGGGATAGATTTGGATAAGGTTAATAGTTGAGGTTTTTAAAGTTTGTTACTGACATCAAAAGAAAGCTGCCTTCTCTAGAAAGCCCTGCTTGCAACTCACTTGTTTTAGTCTCTCAGAAAGTTGGGTTTTGGGTTGATTTTGACGTTCTGGTCAATTCAAAAAGCAAAAAGTAAAATTTTATGAACTGTATGTAACCATTTTGCTTCAATGCATACAAAAATGAGGTGGTTGAAAAGTTTCTGCAAGACAGATGGGGAGGACAGTGTGGGAGTCACACTTGTTCTTTTGCTGACACAGGCATTAGTGGGGCTCTTGGTCAAACTGCAGGAGTAACAGTGCAGTTCTGTTCTCCCTCGGTCTCAGATAAATTCTTAGTATCCTCTTTTATGATTATTCATCTGCCTTTTAATGTGAAACTAACTCAACAGGGACATCACAAAATTCTCAGGACCAACAAAGCTAAACAGCCAAGCAGTCAGACCTCTTCATATAAACAGCCCTGTGAAAACATCTATTATTTCCTTCAGTGAAAGATTTTTAACCTACAGTATCTAGTCGTTCTTTATAGTTGTATGATGTCAAAAACATTTATTGCAGAAGCAGAGATCTGTGTTTCTTTTGCCACAGACAATAAATCTTTAGTGTCTTCTCTTGATACGCATCACTCCACTTGATCTCAGGAGGCACTCTATGTCTCTCTTTCCCTCTCACTCTTCTAGCAAGGTCATTTTCCAGAGATGAAACAAGTTTTCCAGAAGGTATAGTGTTCAATAATTAATATCTGTTGATAGTACCTTCCCAAAGCAGAGCTTTGAAAGTAAAGCAGGCTCAACACTGGCTTACAGCTTGAAGAATCCTTAAAAAGGATTTAAGTAGTGTGCCTGGAAAAAATCAGCCTCAAGAACTTAAAATGCATAGGACTGAATTCACCACTAATATAAACAGATCTGTATCCACTCACACCAGGAGGAAATTCAGCACTTCCTCTCTCACCAGTCATCATTATCTTACTACTTGCCTGAGAACCCTGCCATCCAAATACATGTAATAGAATCTGCCATTAATAGCAAGATAAAAATACCTCCTGTTGCTTTCACTATTGCATGTAGAGGTTCTACAGTAATAATAGCACAATGATAGCTACTCGGGAAGATGTCTCTTACTGGAGGCTTTGCAGGACAATGAATCATAACCAGAGGGACATACCCTAAACCAAAAATTCCGGTGAATATAGAGCATGGTTTTCTGTGGTTGCTGTTGTTTCCTCTACTACCATTTATTGTATAGCTGCCAACCTCATTTTGTTAGGTGATGCCCATTTAAAAAATAGTTGACAAAAAACAGACAAACAAAAAATTACCTCCAGGCATGTACTGGAAAAAAAAAATGCATCTCTCCAATGGATGAAATCTACATTGAATAATGTCAGTTTGAGAGTGAAATTCATTGATAAGAGAAAGATTTCACATCACAGAAGCCCTGATATCTTGTGTTCCTATCCCAAGTTGCTCTTTTAGAAGGGTGAGGAGGAAGTATGCCATCTCCTTAGAGATTAACTAGTGAAGATGAGATAATCCAAGGCTGAATCTGCTTGGCAGTTGTTTTTTTTTGTTTTTTTTTTTTTGGAGTTGAGAACTGGTTATGGTTTATTAAGAGGATTCTTAATAATGGTTTTAGTGGGGAATGGTTTTAAACTGAGACAGGGGAGGTTTAGGTTAGATGTTATGAGGAAGTTTTTCACAAAGAGGGTGGTGATGCACTGGAACAGGTTGGCCAAGGAGGTTGTGGATGCCCCATCCTTGGATGCATTCAAGGCCAGACTGGGCATGGCTCTGGGCATCATGGTCTAGTGGTTGGTGACCCTGCCCATGGCAGGGGGGTTTAAACTAGATGGTCTTTGAGGTCCTTTTCAACCCAAGACGTTTTATGATTCTATAATACTTGGGCTCTGAAGAAGGATTAAGTCCTTCCTACTGAGTTAAATCTGATAGGGACCAGGAGGGACAGTGGGGCAGTCTGACTCTCACTAGTGTAACTTACCCATTGACACTACACTGAGCACTGAATATTTACGTGCATGTAAACTGCATACATGTGTACACACACAGAAACCCAGACACAGAGAGTCAACATTAGTTGAGCATCTAGTCAAATGTCCCTTGTTTGTCTAGGCTAAGAGGAGTCTGCGTGTGAAACAAAGGATGACAGGCTGTAATTATTCCAATGAAGTACTTGTACACTGAAGGAAGGCGGCTAGGAGGAGGTGTCAACTGCAGGTCATTAAGGCTGACAAGGGATGCAATCTGGCCCTCTCCCAAGTGCACTGACCAATGTTGCCATCACCTTGTCTCCAAGGAGCCTTGGAAGCACATGGCATAGGCCTCATACAGTAAGTAAAGGAGATAGGAATAATGCTAATTGTTGTTCAGAGCAATCATAAACAGAAAGCGCCACAAGCCACAATATTCTGACACTAGGCAGCTGATGTCTTCTATAAATACATATGACTCTGTATAGGTCAGCCTAGTCTGGCATATGATTTAACTTCATTTTATTTTTATGCTATGGACAGGGTAAAATCTCTGTCCCTTACACTCCACGAAAAAATGTTCTTTATTGATTAGACTTTTCCATGTACCAGTATGGCATTACTTTTGTGTAGCGTTATCACAGGGAAGAAACCCTAGCATTTAAAAATGGTACCTGATTCTGTTTTCAAGTAAAGAGTTGACCGTGATACTGCAGTTGGACCCCCGGTAGTGGAAAGTAACACCTGCACTTGATGGAGCTATGGGAACAAACCTATTTACAACATTCTTCTCTTGGGCCAAATGTGCTTGTCTCTCCTTTGTGAACTGAACTCTCCCATTTTCGTCCTCTAACAATGAAATGTTAACTCTTCTACCCACATCATTTACCCTTCTTTTACTGGCTGTTGTTCACAGGGCTCACTAGAGGCATCTCTGCTCCCCCCATCTTGTAAATGCTTTTGCCTTCATTAGTTGGTGTTCACATCATCTCCTAAAAATTGTCAGATACCATCACTGGCCTCATTCTTTATTGCATCGTCCTCCTCAGACACTGTAACCCTTAGAAACCTGCTGGCCTCTCTCTTATATCTTAATTACCACCCCTGTCACTTGGAGGAAGCCCTGCTGCTTTGGTCAGAGCAGCCTGCCTTTAGCAAACCTACAGTTCTGATGTGTGGCAGTGGCCCAGTTGCTAGGCCACTCAGCTTTTGAGTGGAAATCAAGAATTAGCCAGTTGGAAGATATGCTTTCTGTTTCTGTTGTATCTTCCTCCTACTTTTGTTCACAGTCTATTCCATAGCCTCACTCCAATCAACAGCATTTATGTCTGTGTTGTAATCTTGGTGGAGACAGCAGACTGGAAAGCAGCCTAAAAGAGGTGTCAGCTTGTTTCAGCCTATGCAAACCCCCACCATCCTGGCTGGGAAAGAAAAGGAGGGTGGGAAGACCTTTAGGAGATGTGAATTGTCCTCATTCTCTCAGTAAAAATGTGCAAAGTTCAGTTGGAAGAATCTTCCAGAGAGAACCACCATATTCAATGCTAGAAGCATCAGGATATACCCATGGATACATACATCCCTGCTGATCTTCTGTGCATTATATGTACTAAGTCAGCTCTCATCCCAATGCTACTCTCTCATAGTAACCTTCTTCCCTAGTAATTCTTCTTACAAATAACGAATTATGTTCCACTTAACTAGGCAGAACATTAAAAAGAACCCCAAAATGTTAAAACACTCCTGAGAAGAGAGCTCACAGCCCCTCCACTCACAATGACCATCTGAGTGGTAATTGAAAGGTTTCTTTCTGTTTATCTTCCTTAAACTATTGAAATATGTCAAAATTGAATTGTGAAAGCCTAAATCAAGGGTATTTTTCAGTACTACAGTTACAAGTTGTTATCAAAGTGGCAGTTACAGATACAAATCAACAGCATGCACAATTATCTTGACTTCTAACACGTGGACCACCTTATGAATTGGATGTAATGGACAACATTGCAGCTGAAGACCAGCTATATTTTCTGCTCCTCAGATAAGCCTTGGAGAAAACTTTGAAGTCCATACTCAAAACAATTGAAATATGGGATGTGGCCCTTTGGTGCCATGGTTTTAGTGGGCATGGTGGTTGTGCATAAATGGTCAGACTAGATGATCTTAGAGGTCTTTTCCAACCAAAATTATTCTATGATTCTATATTTTAAGAATCAAAAGCAGGAGGTAAATGCCAACACTAGGGATTGGCCATTGTGGGGAATTTCCAGCTAGCATCACTCCATGCAGGCTGAGTGTGGACAGGCTGGATGAGCTGAACTAGAGTACTATGCCAGTAGGTGATCAGGTTTCTCAAATACTTGTGACACAGACCTCTCAAATCTTTAAAAGACAAAATTTCCGCTTGCAGTTTGAGCCACTGTTGTAATGCTTATCTAGCAGAGAGAACTGGCTTTTATTCAGGAAAAATATGTTATACTTGGCAAGAATTAAGCACGTGAAATCGTATAAAGCACTCTCCAAAGCTCTATGGCTTTGTGCTGTTGATTGATTTGGCCCTGACTAGGAGAAGTGCTAGACAGATGCAATTGGCTTTGATACTCCCAGGGTCAGTTCCACAGAGACATGAAGGCATACAATCAGTTTGGTGGGAAAAAAAAAGGATGAACAAGATTTTGGTTCAATAGGTCTGAATGCTTTTATGTGCATCTACCCCCAGAAAAAAAAATGCTAGGAGTAAGAAGGGCTTCCAAGGAAAACAAGTGTGACTCTGTAATGCACTGTGATTAAGGGGTGCAAATCCATGGCACCATGTGCACAAGTCCCTGGTATGCATTTGCAAGGCCAAACTTAGTGAAATTTGTTCTTTCTTGGATTTTCTTTCTCTTCACCAAAGTGTGGAGGATGCTAACTAGCTTTAATATATATGACATATAGAAATCATTCAAAGGGTAGAGTCAGTAACAAATATCAGGATGGAAGTAACGCTATGTCACTTCTTCAATTAACACCAACAGAGATCAGTATGAGGTTTGTTTTTTTTACTCCGCCGACCACACTGCACTTCTAATGCAATTTGATTTGAGAAATTAAATCCAGATTCCACAGTTTTCTAGATCCAACAAAAACACAATCCACTGCATCTTTCTAATCTTTTACGTGCCCTTCTTTTCTTTTTGTTACCAATGCTGTTATCAGAGGGAAAAAACATATTTTGTTGCCACCGTAATCTTAATAAAATGCTCCACCAAGTTCATTAGCCACCTATGATCTCTGACCATCTGCTTGGGGTACATCTATCTCGTATTACCAAAGGGAACTGATGTCTACTAATGCATGGCAGATTGGTTGTTGGGCCTGACCCTGAAAATCATTATGAAAATGACTGCAGAAATAAAAGGTCATTTCCATCAGCTGCCTGAGCCTCCAAGTGGCTATGAGAGGGCAGAAGCCTTTGTTTGTAGCCATTTTTATTTTATTAATAAAATTATATGCATGACCTGCAACTACTTGGGATTCAACTGTGGTAGGCACGCTAAATTCAAGATAGTGACCAAAGTTCTGCAGAAGTGAGGACAAATGCAACAGTCCACACACATAAGGAGCAAAGCCAAGAACAAGGCCAAAAGGCAGCACTGGAAGAAGAAAGAAAGCGGAATGGACAGAAGGAAATGCCCTACAATGTAATACCTCTTTCCTGGGGTAAGCAGTTGTTTCCTAGTGGCAATGCACAGCATTTATATGATTTAGAAATGCACTACAGTTAGTTAAAATGGGAGGATGTGAGGTTTGCTAGAAAAGTCCTTTGTTGGAACTGAGTAACATCCTAAGAGACTTTTGGTTCTTTTGAAAATGTTAAGCCCTAAACAACTGACTTTTTTCTGGGATCATTTTCTACAACTTCCTAAAGATACTTGTCCATCGTTTTACAACCACTCCAAATTTTAGCAGGTTTTATAGCATAAAATATCACCCATCAGCTTTGGCACAGAAAGATATGAAATGCTCTACCGGCTGACACATTACTTTTGATCTGCATCTACCCTCGCTGATCATACAGTTATGTTTTGTTTGCTGTACAAGAATTTGTATTTCAGACCATCAAAGGATTTCTGTTGTTTCCAGTCGAAAAAGTGTGATAAAGAAAATCCAATCCTCTTTAATTTCATCGAACTGATACCTACTGTTTGTTAAAAACTACTAACTAACTAACTAACTACTGATAGTTTGAATTATTAGGTGCAGTAAATAAAGGAAAAAAAAAAAAAAAAGAGAGCAACAGTGTGAAAGAAAACTAGAGATAGAAATGTGCGTCAGAAAGAAAGCAATCCTTAAAAATGAGTGATCAGTGCAGAGCCCTAGAGTACAAGCAATGCAGTGGTAATTGAAATGCTGTCCTTAGTGGGTTATGTTAAACATTCAGAGGCTATAGGTCAGTGAAACTGTTACTTATCATCTGGTTAGCTGTCCGACAGAGGCTGCTTAAGAAAGACAGCGAGCTCAGCTCATTTAAATTGAAGTGATTGATTTTCATTTAGCATTTGTCCACCATGGTTATCAGAAGTTGCAGAATTCATTTCAGAGTGACTTAAAAGGAACAGAATCATATGTGTCCATATATATTTAGTCACACAAAGCAGCATTAATAACTCCACTGCTCATAACTGAATTAATTTTTTTTAAAACTGCATTTAAATTACATGAAGGCTGTGACACAAGCCATCAAAAAGCAGCACATTCAATATTAAAATTAAATGTTAAGGCTGAGGGCATGCCACTATGTCACACTACTGGGGGACAAAACTCAAATGTATCAAGACATTCTAATTTATGGATGGATGTCAGCCTGAACTTTTAAGTGTAATGGGTTTTGGCAACCTATGGCAAGCTTGCTTCTTTTAGTAGGTAGAAATTTCCTCTTGAAACAAAACATGCAGATGAAGATCAGAGGCATATGTTACTTAAAGACATTCCATGAAGATTTCAAAGCTCAGTAGAAAATACTTCAGCTTATGCTTATGACTCAAAAGCTTATTTATTTTTTTTAATTCTAAATGGATCTGTAGTTCACTGTGGACTTAAGAAATGCAAAGATGAATTTAAAAAGAAAAATGTTATTGAATTCTGAGAAAGCAGTAAAAATATCAGAAGCAATATATATATATATTTTTCTTTTTCCACACTACTCACTTCTAACAGTCATATTTGGCAGAAGTCCTTCCAAACTTTTTTATGCAATCATTGTCAAGATTATGGAGCAGCTCCATCCCCCTGCCTTCTTTATGATAATGTCACATTAAAACTAATGAGAAGATTTGGACACATGAAATTATTGCGATATGCAGTTGTTTTCAGGCTTAGAGCCACTGTTGCTATGATGCAATGACAATATCCGGGTGGAGCTGCTTGTGCACACTTGGTCCTCAAATAGCTATAATCAAGCACAATAATAATCTCATTTTAAGTGAATAAACAACTCTGAGATCCAGGCTGCCACAGATACCTACAGGTAGCACTTCAAAGTATCACGTAAGCTCTCAGTTTCTAAAATGTTCTTTTTAAGATGTTTTCTCAAGGCTTTCATTTGCTTAGGGAATTAGAGCTCATAACGTCAAAGGCAAAAGTAGCCTATTTCTTGTAGTAATAGTTTGAGCCTCTCTCTTCATTCTGACTTTATTTTTCCTAACCCTAATCCCCTCTCACACCTGATTGGTTGATTTCCATCATCAGTTGTCTTTGTTGATAGGAAGTATTTGTTCTGATTTAATCCAAATGGCAATGAAGTCACAGTCTCAATCTTGTTAAACATGCCAGGCCACCGCTGGAAGGTTCTGAAACCTTTCATTTCTACAGTTATGGAGAATCCCATCTCTAATGAACTCTACTACTCCTAATAATCATTTTGAGCATGAGGGCTAGAATTATTTCTGCTCCAAATAAACTCTTCTCATTTAGATGTTGTAAAAAATGAAAAGTAAAGGACTAAGGACAGAGCTATGGGAAATTCTTTCTTGATTGTGCGTGAGCCAATTGGATGCTTTTGCATCCACATGCAGTGCTGATATTGCCTACAACATGGTTTCAAATTGTTTTAGTTCCTCCTCCTTAACTGTGACCCTCTGGAAAAGCAGACCAGAGCTATGTCAAGGAAACACAGTCATTAAAGTCATTTCATCCTTGGATTTCAAATTTGTGATGAGGTGGAAGAATTGGTGCTATTGTTTGAAATCAAATTCTGACCTCTTCTCCAGTCTGCTAACAAGAGGCATTCCCAGCTTGTTGACAAACTCTAAAGACATCACAGCAATGAATTATCTGCCAGATCAGTGAGGCACCTTCTTGGGAAATCCACTGTTACTGTGCTGTTCCTGCTCAGCAGAAGCATCTCAGATGCTAAGTGAAAAATTACAGATCAGCGCAAATGACTGCTGAGTGACTGATACAAAGCAGCACTAATGCTCACAAGTCCCAGAAGTCCAAGTGGAGTTAGAGGGGTTGCTCAAGAGGAGGAAGATACTGCAAAAACGAGAAAATGGAAGATCAAAGTTGTAAATCTTCCACAAACAGGACCTTGTTAGGAAAATAACTGAGCAATTAGTCAAAATCTATTCCTTTTTAAATACATTAGAATTGCTCAGCAGTTAATTTCAATGAAATCCAGGTTGAAGCAGAAAGCCACAGTGAATCTTCAGAAGTTGGGTGCATTTATGAGATGCCCCTTTGTGGTAGTGCAATAGGTAATACATCACTATTAAAAGAAGACTGGATGCAATTTGCTATGGGAAACAAGCAAAAGTTGTGACTAACAGTTTGAAGAGGTAACACAATACTCAGTGTGGGCACAATGAAAGAACTTTTGGCCCCTTGGCTCAGTTTTTGTATATGCAATGAATGATATGATGATATATGTGATTGATGATATAACAATCATCTGTAAATGTTAGAGCCACAAAAATATGCAGTGCAGTTTGCATCTACACAAAATTCAAATGCCAGGTCTCTGTCACAGTGTTTTCTTGCCTAGTTTATATGCTCAATCCATAATTTAATACTTCCTCCTGCATACAGTATCTTGGTAAACATCAAAGCAGTGTAACGGGATTTATCACATAGTTACATAGCTGCAGCTATGTTACACCTCTCTCCATTCTGACTGTCTAGTAGTAACTTGTTTAAAAATAAAAAAGGGAAGAGTGAAGGCCTGAACCTAAATTCCAAGAAACTGTGAAAGACAGAAATGGTTGTGTTTCTGTTCAAGATCTGCAGGTGTCCTCATGGCCAGAGGCACACAACAACACGTGCTGCACATTTGTTAAACATTAATCTTATGCAAATCTGCATATCAGATATTTCCATTTGCAAAATAATCTAGATTAATGGCATATATAATGGAAACAGCTACACAGACATATGAATGTAGATGTGTACCTGTTTATTATGTGGAAATGTAACCTGCGTGCACTATGTTTTTTCATTTTCATCAAAAATTGCCAAAGAGCATGTGATGACTCTGCACCCAAATGTTTCTTACAGCTATTTCTATACATCCATACATATATATCTGCACTTCATACAGAAATATACGTATGTGTAAATTGTGCGAATATAAATATAAGATATGCCATATGTCCCAAAAGTCCCAAAAGAGCATCTGATGTTGATGTGTAGACAGTATGTTAAGGATCTTCCTAATTAATAACCCAGATTAAAACCTCTTGGCAATCAATTAAGATTAATGACAGAAGTCACTCTCTATCCCCCTGCGCCCGCATATCGGGCTGTGAAAACCCTGGGTCGTGAAACTTTAATCCTGTTATCTGCTGTCTTCTCCATCTGAAAAGCCTACAGATTAACAGAGCAGACATTATCGAATTTACAACCAGCCGCTCGGACAGCTGCCCTACTTTCAGCAGTTAATGGAAAAGGAACTAATCTGGTTAAGAGCATGGGACTAGTCCATAAATCTGGGTGCACAAGACAGTTAAACCTGTCACGTCTCTTCTGGATGGTAGTGACTAAATTAACCTGTCGGCTTTCTTCCTGCTGCTTCTTGAAGGCTGTCAGTCTTTCTGTACGCTGTGCTAATGAGACACTCAACATTCACATAAAGTAAAATTCACATTCCCTCCCTGTAAGGGCTGTGTCCAGGCTGGGTGTTGTTTTATGTCTGAGTTTGGTTGAATACACACAGCATTCTATGCTGGAAGCTAGGCAGTAATCAAATATAACTTTTTACTGCAATTTGCTCCATAAGAAGAAGTGTTGAAGAATTAAGGAAACTATCTTCCTCCCTTTGAGCGGTGCCGAACGAAACAGTGAGCAAAACTGAGCTGCCAAATGAAATGTCTTCTTAATACAGCATGGAGAAGATCAGGGGTGGAAAGAATGGTAATGATCTTTGGGCTGCTGAAGATGGTGTTCAACAGCTGTAGCAAATTCCCTCACCTAACAGGCACACTGTCTGTGCTGCTGGCACAGCTCAAGTTACAGCAGAGCCTGGTAGGGTGTATCTTACAAGGCCTAAAACACTCAGCTGTTTCTGAACTACTAAAACCATCAGGAATTCCTCTGGCTGCACACACCATGGAGGCAGCTCCACTTTTTAGAATGCTCCATTAACATGCCATGGCATCACCAAAGGTGCATGCTATGCTTTGGCATGGCACTGCTTCCATCAGGACCATCACCCACCTGTACAGCTGCTATTGCCTTAGAGCAATGGGAACCACATAGGCACCTATTTCAATCTCTGGATTCAGTCTGAATAGGGCAGTTTGAAATTACTGCTCTTAAAGTGTTCCCTTCCACTATCTTTAACAGCAAACTTAATAATTTATCAATAATATTCTGAAAGTTTAAGAAAAGCACTGGGTCCAATTTCAGTCTGCACGGACAAATTTTCACTTGCAGAAATGGCAGAAAGCAGAAAGCATTTAAGAAGAGCTCTTTTACCTCACTTCTCCTCTCACTTTATAACCAGTTTTGCATCTTCCAACTATTGCCGCTATTCAGGAGATCCCAGATAAAGATAAGCTTTACTTTATGAATTCTTGGGTTTATTTGAAAATTCTTAGCTAATGTTTCCTTTGGTATCATTGCTTCTACATCATTCCATCTTATCACTGAATTAAGAGCTCAAGTGAACAGTATCCCATTGTAATTCAAATTGTTGCTTGGTGCTAACAGTTGAACTGTTCATCAGTACCTGTTAACGCGCAGTGTAGAACTGAAAGTTGGGGCTCTCCTAAGTGCTGCAATTGGTCTTTGATTCAAAACCGTGAGCTTACTCTCAGTGAAGGGACTCCCAGCCTCAGCCTTTTAACTCTCAGTCTTTTATACTCTCTAATTGACAGACTGAACAAATGATTTAATGTTTTCTGCCTGTGACTACTACTGAAACTACTGAACAAACACAAAGGGAATAGTGACATGGGCCTCATCTCAGAGAATATCATACTGTCAAAGTCTTTTGAACTCTGAATTTGTGATGCTAACAGAATTACAACACAAAATATGATTCTTTTGCATAATGTAGAGATGCTCACAAAGTAACATTACATTAAGCAGATGTTCCTATGAATTCTGCAGCCATTACTACAAATTCATCTTTGAAGCATGTGAATGCTAACAGGTTTAAAATTGTATATATGTATATATATATATATATGTATATATATATATATATATATATGTATGTATCTTTTCTTAAGCTTTTTTGTTACATCAAAAAAGCTGAAAATGCTCTGTAGTTCTTCTGTAGAAACTTACAGTTGAATGAGCTATGGATTTTTTTCCCTTTTCCCAGCCACATATGTTCACATTCTGACTGTGCAAATACTTAAGTACAACTGCCATGGGCCATTTCTAAACTTAAAATAATTCTGTGCAAATTACAGCAAGCAACAAGGTTATACTAAGCATTTGAGGAACACAACTGACAACCTTTAGGTGCTAAACTATAAATCAGAAAAATAAACTGAAGAATTTTTGTAAGAGAACAGGACCCTAATGCTCACATTGCAAACCACTGCCAAGTTTCTTTCTCATACAGAAAAAAACTCTATGGCAGAGGTGTTCCAGTGTGGAAACAACAGCTGATGCACCCTGTGCATGCATTCAGAATAACGTTGAAAATAACAGTATGGTCTGAAGGTTGCCTAAAACTCTTGTTCAGTTAAGTGGTTTAACACGCTACCCTAGAACTACAGTGATTCCTTATTCTTTACCCCTTATATAAAGAAAAGAAAGCATAAATATGAGTAGGAACACGGGGTAATGAATCATTTATAAATTATCTTGTTAGAAAAGAAAACAAAACATTGCTTTGAAAACAAAACAATCTCCTGCCACAGACTCCACTATGTTTGATGGGAGACCTTCAAAAGATCCATGGCTTAATGGAGGCTGTTTGTGTGGGGACTTCGATCCGTACCTGCTGTCCCCTGTCACTCCCGGGGAACTCGGCGGCAGATGTTGCAGTGCTAAGTTGTCTCTGAAGTGGCTCTCCGTCCTCATCTCCCCACCACAACAGAGTCAAACTATATTAGATCTCTTTATTTGTGCCCGAGGCATGTTTGGGAGCGCAGCTGTGTCCACCCCCAATCTACCTTTAGTGTTTCAGCCCCCAGGCAGCAAATGGGAGACCAAAACTGTTCTGCCACTCTCAACTACATCTGCTGACAATCCAGCCGCCTCGCTGCAGGCTGCTGAGGACCTGTGCAGATGTCATCGACAACCTGCTAGCTCACACCTGTACAAGTGTCCCCAGCCTCACCATTGCTGGCTGAAAAACGGATGGCTCCAAGGACTGCCATCGCAATCAAAGCGCCTTCACTCAGCTGCATGCAGACTCTGACCAGGCCACCCTCAGCATTAGCTGGCAACATGGAAGAGGTGGGAGAAAAGCTGGAGAGGAGGAAGAAAAGCTCTTGCTGCTTTGATACTTCATGCTTAAATTTCAATTACTTGATCAAGGAACTGAATTCAGCAGTGAATTCTTCTGCAAATGGGAACTACCACATTCCTAGCCAGTAAACAGAAGAAAATAAAAGCTGCTTGGCTGCTTTTTGCCGTAACAACATTTCCCAGGTAATTGCCTGCACACGTGTATTTCACCACACACTCATGTGGCTGCTCATCAAACTGACTTCAACCCACCAGAGGAACAGCATGCGATACGCACCCAGCAAATTATGCTCAAGGGAGAAGGTGTATTTTTTTTTTTCTTTCAAGACAAAAAATACTGAGCCAGACACATATAGCATTCCTACAGTACCACAGAACACACCTTAATGACCATTATTTTTGCCTTCATTCATTCATACAAATTCTTCTTTCAGTAAGGATACTGAAAGTTAGTGAGTTCCCTCTCTGTTTCTCACACGAATGTGCGCAAGAACTTCTTTACAGTGAGGGTGACGGAGCACTGGAACAGGCTGCCCAGGGGTGTTGTGGAATCTCCTTCTCTAGAGATATTCAAGTCCTGCTTGGACGCCTACCTGTGCGACCTGGTGTAGGGAACCTGCTTTGGCAGGGGGGTTGGATTCAATGATTTCTGGAGGTCCCTTCCAACCCCTACAATTCTGTGATTCTGTGATTCGTAAGCCAAGAAACTGGTCAATGTCCTTCTGCCAAATCCAAAGAGGACAGATGCCTGATTTCTCACTGGGGCAAAAATGCCTTCCCTGGTAGCCCAATTTCCCCGTAATTGCCATCCTTATGGCCAGAAATCCTCAAAACAGAGCCTGACTGACAATTGTAACCTGTTCTCTGGTAAGACCAGATCAGGCATCATTGTCTCTATTTACAGTGAATTTACTTGTTAAAGTAGTATAAAGTAGTGTATATTTTGTACTATTAATTATTCTGTATGTAACATGAATAATCCATTCAAGCAGTAAACAACATGCAAACATAACAACCAGAATGCTAACACCAGTATCTGATAGCCATACAAAGAGTATGCTTCCTATCTCCAGCTCTGCGATTTGTCATTTTGCAACTTCCAATGCATGCCGTTGTCCTAGATAAATCCTACTTTTTTAATGTGAGAACAGCACCAAACATCATCCCTATCATCAGTCAGATAACCTAACGAGTGCTTACCTCTCTTTCCCTCAGAAGTAACTCCTTCCCTTTAACATCTCTTTCTTATGTCGTCTTTATGGGATATGTTGCAAAAATAGCAAATCTCACACACTGTTGCTTTAAGGTAACTGAGAATCTGATCTGCCATGCCCATCTGTTGGTGGGGCAGTGTGTTGAGAAGAAGTTGCCATCTCACTTAGAGGAAATAGTTTGCTCCTACAGCTCTTCAAATGTGTCACACACAGGAAGCTAAATGGTTCCAGTAGATTTTAAGCACCACAATGGCAAATCAGTTCCCAATATAAATGCTCAGATTTAAAGTAATGTTTTTCTTAAGGAGTAATAATCAGAAATATGTAATCTAGTTTTACTATAAAAATTCCAAAAAATAACTGCTTCCTCTGCATCCCAGTCCTGGCTGTGTTTGTAGTGAGGGTGACTTTGTCATGGGTCATGAGTGTACTGCAAAAAGGACACCAAGGATTGTCCCAGAAACAATTTGGCTTATGAAGGAGTATGCATGGAAGCTGTTGGGGGTCACTAACTATGATGTGGTTTTATTATTTTGACTGCCAAACTCTGCTCTTCCAAGTAGCTCAGTGTTAGAAAGGTTTGGGTCTTTTTTAGGGAGAAGTTAGACAACACAACATATTATGTTTTTGTTTTCCAGCTGAACACACATGAAATAAAGAAATCCTAACTATACTTTCAGGAGATCTGTGCTTCCACAACACTTACCAGTGTTCAGCAGCTGATATACCCTAGCTGTAACATGCCCCTTTTCTGCCCACCACAACTGATATATTCATGGTGCACAAACCTCATCTCCTTGTTGCGGTCGCATCAAAGAGACTCTGTCGTACTGTCTTCTTAACAGTGCCCACAGTGCATCAAGTCGACCCTGTGGCAACAGAGCAACAGGACTCTGAGTATGATAAAACCAACCAAATCTCATTTATTTCAGACATACTTGGAAGCAATGCACAGTTCAGCTGTGTAAGACAAGTAAGGCACACAAAGTCCTACATTTAGTACAAAACTACACTCTACTGAAGACTAAAAAGCTTACCTTAATTGGTGTATACCACTTCTCCTGAATGACTGGTGAGGTAGGCTTTGGTTTAGGTGGTTTCGGATGAAAAGGTTCTTCTGGTTCTTCTGGGAGTTTCACCACAGCATTTTTTGCTTTTTCTAATCGAGCCCCTTCTTCAGTGGATCCTTTGTCACCCCAGCGAACCTAAATAAAGCCAGAGTATAGATATAAATGCAATGCAGGCAAATGACCAAGAAACTATGTGTGAAAAAGTTTAAATGTGGAAGAAATTCTCAACTAGCAGGAGAGTAGAAAATGTCCACTCCTTCTTTTTGACAGCAAGCATCTTACTTAGATGCATCTGTGTGAGTTTCCGTCTCACAAAGGCAAATAATTAAGAGAAATACTGAAGGAAAATCGTATCATACACCACACAGACTGCAAAGTAGACAGGAAATCTGATTTATCATACACTACCAGACCCTCACTTGACACTGATGAAAGCCTCAATTTTAGCCACCCCAGATTTACTAACACAGTATGCTTCCTGAGAATCCCAGCTTAGATAGAAGGTGTTACTTCAGCACTACTGAACAGAAACTCAGTGGTGCTATTCATAGGCTTTCAAGTAGTTCTCCCTACTGGTGAAAATCTAGAGGAAGCAGTCACCTGCATAATAAGTAAATGTGTAACATATAGCTGTAGGTGCATATATCACTGCCTTGAGAGCACAAAAAGTACACAAATAGTCGGAAAGGGATGGAAACCTGGAGTATTGCTGTTGGAGAGACAAATGCCTATTTCCACTTCCCTAGAAGGTTCTAATTACCAAGTTACATAGAGAAAGTACAGAAAAACATATTTTCTCCAAGAGAGATGATTTTTACTATGATAATCCTATTTCTTCCTGTAATTGGAAACATGGTACAGCAATTATTTTTGCTGTATCCTACAAGCAAACAAGTCTAGGGAAGACTCTTAATTTCTCATCCCAAAAGAGCATGTAAAAGCTATGGCTGGAGCTTAAAAGTTCTTGGCAAAAGTGCCCAATCATGTTCAGTGCAAGACTTTCTGCATCCTGCCTCCTCTTTCAAGCTAGAGTATAAGGAGGATGTGATAAACCTAAAGGCAGAAATTAAGTTCTGACAGTAGATCTTGCATAAACGTGATGTGCTGGTGAGTCATGAAATTGCTGACTGAAAAAAGCAAACCATTCTTACAAGGCTCCACCTACACACTTTTTTTTACCCTTTTTTTTTTTTTTTTTCCTCCCAGGAATCTCCTAACTAGATATGCCAGGCATGAAAAGAGATGAATCAAAATAAGAATAACTGAAGAATACTCCCCCTTCCCCTTGGGGAAAGAATTAAGATCATCACTGCAACTGCTTGGTAAGTATATGCCATTTCTATTTTACTGTTGCCACTTTAAGAGAGGGCAGAAAAAAACAGTGGGATGCAACAAATGTCCCACTGCAAAGGGGCACAAGATTGTTTTGTTCACCAGTAAAAAGAAATAAGCCCAAGTTTTCCTTCTGCTTTGACAGAGGAAGAAGACTGCTCCAGGTCTTGCGAGGGACAACATACTGTACTGAGATCACTATGCAACAGGAGGAAGTAAGGCAGCAGCCTGTTTTCTTTGTCATCTTCAGTTCCATATGCAAAACGTGCCCATTAAGAAAGGGAGGAAAACATACAGGCAAGTCATAGTCTGCCCTCTTTCAGACATACAAAATACCCTGGAAGAAAATTTTACCACTATCACCAAGAGTCTGTTAACATTGTAATCTCAATGTAGAGAATGAGAGCTGCGAAGTACAACAGATCTTGATTTGGTCCATAATACTACGTCACTTGTGTTAAAAGAAAAAAACAACCATAATTTCCTAGAAGGGTTACTTTTTTGAACCTTTCTGTTATTTTGAACTTTGCCTCTTGGCTTGCCTAGTGATATCCTTTTTTCACAGGGGAGTCCTGTCTCTACTATATTAGAATGGGTTTTCATGTCCAAGTAGACCCTGCTGAGTCATTAAAATGCATCTGTACCTTTCACTGTGATCAATGGTACTTTTACAGTGTTTTTTATGAGGTTGTTAAAATGTATTTTAAACACTGTTAAAGCCGTTTAGAGATACTTGGTAGATTCCTTACTGGTAGAATGACCTTCTCCTTCAGATTTAAATGGCTTCACCAGAAGAAAACAGAATTTGCAGATTCTGACAACACAACTTCGACATTAAAACCAATTGTCTGTAATGAGCAGGATACAGAAATGACATCATAAAACTTTAAAGCAATGTCAGAAGACAAATCTAGGAAATGGCTACATTATCATGGTCTATTGCAGAGGAACAAAAGTTGTGGAGAAGGAAGGAATTAAAGTAACTGCCCTGAAAGAGACATAGAGAAGTAGGGCAGGACTGGTGAGTGGAAATGTAAAAGTTTGTTCTCTACTTTTCTGTGTCTAAGAAAACTGCCCTAAGAGTCAAGCTGTCAAAAGAATGGCAGAAGAACAGAATGCAGAGAAGCAAGAAAAAAAGCCACACAACTGAATTGCCATATGAACTGAAAACACTGAAGAAAACGTAAATACTCGACCATCCAATTTTTCATTGGCCACAGAATCCACTGCCCTTTCATTGTCAGATAAGGAATAACCTCCCTTAGACCTGCTTACTTTCATCATGTTCTGAAACAGTTGCTGTTTGCCGTCTTGTTTTCACACTTACTCTTCCCCACTTCACCAAACGGGCAGTGTGCTCCACTGAGTCAGTGAAAAGTACCATGCACAAACAGTTGGAAACGAGAAGCTAAGCTAAGCCAACATTTCCCTCAGCTGCATTACTACAGATTCTACAGGACAGAGGAAGAGCTTCATACTAGCTGAAGGAAACATATAAACAATGGAACTTTAAACTTGCACATTCTTCTGCTGCATTTCAAAAGAATGCAGGCAAATCCATTTCTCAGGCTGATACACTTAGAGTTTGATCAAGACATAACTATGTGGCCTAGGTGGGAATTTCAGAGACAGTTTCCTAGATTAAACTTAAAGACAGAAAACTGCTTTAATTCCACAAAGGCTGACTTGACTGTAAAATCTGACATAAGGACGTGCCCATAAGGATGCACATTTTTCATTCTGTTTTAATTAACATGATGCTATCATGTCTCTTCAAAGACAGGCACTGTTGTCGCTGTGAGTTCCTTTGGGATCAAGCCTCTCCTTAGCATCACCATTGTCAACGCATTTGGCTGGCCCACAGTTGGAGGACTTATGTTTCACTGTAATTTCTTCCAAAACATTCAGAAAAGGCTCTCACTCTCTCCTTCTCATTAGCTTGATGGAAAGAGCATGTCTTCAAGCAGCTATTTAAAGTTCTGGTCAAATGGAACTACAGAAAGCTGTTCTTTCATAAGCAGGGTCAAAATTATTTGATAGGGTAAAAATTTTATAAGGCTTATGTCATTGGGAAAGAAGCAAACATTATACAATTGTATTTCCAGTGCACTTTCAAAGTCTTTGTTTCCACCACTTGCAGTCTCAAAGACCTTGTATTTCAGTAAATTATCATCTTCATATTATACAAACCTCCATCCTTTTAATTCCTCCGACTCCTCGTCCACCATAGTAGGAAGCATCCACTGTGGGCCATTTCTTAGTAGGTAAAGGTTCTTGTTCTTCTTCCTGTCAATAAATTCAAACACATTTGCTGTTAAAAGGTATTTATTTATTTTTTTATTTACTAGGTGTCTTTCTTTTATCTTTCACTGGAGTACGCAAAGAAAATATCTTCTTATCTTAAATGTGAAGGACCAGATTTTTAGGTTCCTCAAATGTTCACTCATTTCCAAACAAAATCTGGTCGTGTTTGGAAATATTCTTTTAGGGGTTTGTGTGAGAAAAGCATTGGCAGCATCCATTAGGAAAGTCCAAATGGGGAATCCAACTGAGTATTCTACAGATCAGTATACATTTCTGCTCTCTTTTTTGTTTCCAGTAATGAAAACTAGCAAAACACACAAACAGAAAAGAAAAGGATCGTTGGTAGCATCCTCTACAGAAAATGTAATGCCTGCAAAGAGCCAGATTATAAGCCCCACTCGTTGGGATTCAGCTGACAGCATTCAGCGGATCTGCAGTAGAGGTTACACAGCCAATCACAGTTTTCTAAGCCAACTGATGTCAAACTTGCTCTTGGCTGCCTTTGCTCAGTGAAGTACCTTATCATGGCCTTCGCTGTCAGAACACACTTGAATATGCTCAAGCAATTGGCTAAGTCAAGACCAAGAGGCAAAAATAGTGAAGGCATCAGAAGAGCCTCTACTATGTTATTGCTGATAAGGGGGAAAGAAGTTCCCTTATAAAGGTCTCTTAGTGTCTCGAGGTCTCTTTCCCAAAGCTGTGGGAGCACACAGTTTTAAGTCTTACGGATTGTCAGGTAATGACAACTCAGTCTTTCTTTCAGTGAAGAATGAGAAAATGTTAAATTGTCTTGAGGTAAAGCTACTAAACAGCTATATGGATACAAGCTTAAATGACTTTATTCATGCTACACTATGATGACTGAGAAAGAGCAGAGATGTGGACTTCGGCCACTCTCAGTGTAAGGCTTCTCACAGGGCAGTTCTTTCTCGTTCAGCAGCTATTTACAAAAGAAAACAAAAGGAGCCAGATTTGCAGAACACGAATGCTCACAGAATAGTATCATTACCCAACATAGTGAGCAGAGCAGTATTATACTATACCTCTTTCGGAGGTGGTGGAGGTGGAGGGGGATCTTTGATGACCTAAAAAAGCAGAAAAAAACCCACAACATAAAAACATAAGAAACTGCACTGGCACCATTGAAAAGCATGCAGAAGATTTTTTAAGAGCGAACCATTTTCAACTGAGTCCCCCACATCTGTTTGCAAACTGGCAACCACTACTGCTACATCCCTTGGGTATTGATTATCAAGGCCTTCTGGAAATTAACACCATCCGCCTGATAGAAAATAAAATCAATTGACTGGCAGACACTCTTTGGGCAGACGTGTCTGCCACTTTGCTTCCTGACCGGATAAGTCTCAGTCATTCTAAGTAATAGGCAGTGATGAAATCCTATGGAGTTAATTAGCAAGCCTGGGAGGAAAAGCAGCCCTAGGTCTATGTGAGGTCTTGCATAATGTTGGGCCAAGACGCCTGCTTCTTTGTGCCATGCCATGCTGATGGATAATTTCTGGCCCAATGACAAGTGTGAAATGCCTTCTGGTAGCTCAGGCTTCACCTCTCAACGTCTAGATCATTTCCGCAGATCTCACATTTCAGATCTAATAATTGAAGCATGTAGCTCCTTAACTGCTCATCATGGAGTGCCTGCAAGTAGGAGTTAGGTTTGCAAGGCTTCTTAAAACTGTGACTGGTTAAGGACCACTCAGATGGTAATTCACTTACGCCTATTTTTAAACCTCTACCTACAGTTTCTTGCTGTTCTCTTTCTCACATACGTAATGTAAATCTTGGGGAGTTCCCCAGTACTGACAGGAAACCACCAAAGAGTGAACAGAGGGAAGAAAGCAAGTCGCTTAAATGGTGAAGGCAAAAACTGGAAGTACAGGCATTCATCCTTCTCCACGAAAAGCAGGCTAGTCAAGCTAAAAAGTACTTCCGTGACATCAAGGCATTTTTTGTGCTTGAATGTGATACAGAAGTGATTAAAAAACATGAATCTAAAGGAGTCTATTACAGCCCATCAAAATCTGTCCACAATGGTAACTATATACTTCATCTTAATTAAAATATGTATTTTTTTCTTCACACTGTGTTATTAATTATAGTACTTTCATTGACTCTACCACTGCCTACAGATAATCTGTAATTGCATGGATGGATAGCATACATAAAAGAACATTGTTTTACTTGACCAATAATCAAGAGTTTTCATTCTTAACTTACATTTCAAGCCCAAACATACTGTGCATTTTTAGCACTGGATACAAAAATCTATCAAATATGACAAAAAAAAGTGATGCCTCCCTTGGAAACATGCATCCACAGTACCTTTGGTTTAAGATACTGACTTGTGTATGATGCTTCCAGTGGATTGGGAAGTCAGTTACGAATTTTAACAAGACATCCCTTTGCTGTAAGATGTTGCAAGAAAATGCCAAGCAATTGTTTTTCCTTAAGCGTTTCTGACTATTTTTTCCCACCAGCCATCAGAAATTCTAAGGCTGCTTTACAGAAATCAGCTGTTTAGTTGGTCAGACATTCGTGAAAGCCAGATTGCAATTACTGTCCTAACTTGAGAGAAAGAAGAACACAGAGTGATCACGGGAAGATTCTGAGAGATACTTGGGTGCTGAGCAAGATTTTCCACAGCATTAAAACTGTAAACAGTGAAATGCTACTTCTTAAACGTACTAAGGTTAACATTCTGTTATTTAGTTGTCATTTTACTTTCTCTTTTGCCTCTTTCTGACCATTATCCCCAAAACCAGTTTTCCTGCCGAGACAGCTAGCCAGCCAGGGCAAAAAGACCAAGCCAGCTGCAGATGGATATACTTTAAACAGTAGATATATAGATACATGTTAAGCAGCATTATCACCACACTTTCTACAGCTGTAAGATTCTTAAGTTCTGCAATTTCTTCCGAGGAAACACAGCTTTGCATAGAAACCTTCTTTGTGGCACATGCTACAGTTCACTTGGGCCCTTCGTCCATTGATTTTGATGGCATCAAAATTTCTGCCCCAAGGAATCAATACAAACTCTATCTGTTGACCCCATTGGACTTCAAAAGTCATGAGCTGGTGACAGTTTCTGTCTGACTCCCTGAGCAAAGGATCTAATCCTATGGCAGCTGCTACATTCCCTAAAGTTATAGGGTAGACCTGGTTTGAAACTAACCAATAAATTAATTAGCTGCTATTTCTAATAGCTTCATAAAATGAAACTTGCTTTAAATGTGACAGTGGTGTGAGAAAATAATCTGCTTTGAGTAGCAGATACTCACCCTGCTGACAGAAGTGGAATGTAAATGCCTGCATCCTTATGTTTCCACAGGCTCCTCACACACATTCACACACAAAGAATATTCTCAGTCCTGTCTGATATTTCAAGTGAAATGAGTAGAAAGCTATTTCAATAAAAAAGGAAATGCAAAGAACCCATGCAGTTTTGGCAGAAAACAGTGAAAATGTAGCAAGAATCTGAAGTTATTGAGTATCGTAATATTGCTAAATTCACTTTCCCTGAACCTGATTCAGATTGGATAAGTAACGAAGACTCTGGATAAGGCTGCTGTCTTGTTACTCCCATGTAGAGATGGATTACTTCCTAATTCTGTTTTGTTTTGTTTTATCATCGTTGTCACCAGGCAAGTCTGCATCTCTCTTATTTAATTGCAAAGAAGGAAGACTTCAGCTTGGAGGAAAGCCGATTTCTTCCAAAAAAAAAAAAAAAAAAGTTAGTTGCTTCAGGCAACAGTCCCTTTGATCTGCTCATTAACACTTATCAAATGTTCGCGTGATGTGGGCATTAGGAAATGTCAGCACCAGAGCCTGAAGCCAGCTTGATGTGATCATATGTTCTGATATTGAGGGAAGAGTGAAAGAACTGTCAACAGTGAACTGCCTTTAAAAGAAGGGGGGTAGGAGGGAAAGAAAAGGGAAAAAAAGAGAAAGAAGAAAAAGGAGTCCCCCACCTCGACGTGGACTTTATACCAAGGATAAAGCAGAGTGCCCAAAGCTTCTGAAGCTTGCAACATTGTCTGCAAGCAATAGAGATTCACACACTCATGTGGCTCTGGACACCCACTCTGTTCTGTCAGTTCTTCTCTCTTTTCCATTTGGCTCTGAAGCACAGGATGGAAGAGTTAAGGGCTGCTGCTTTCATCCTTGCTCCTGGTCTTTGTCCATGAAAGCAGTCACTCCACTGCACCATGCCTCAGAGGAAGGGCAGAGGACCTCCTGGCTGCCCTGATGAGCTACTGTCTTCTCAAACTCACAGGCACCAAAGCCCAAATGTACTTAATCCAGAAGTGGTAATAACATGTAATGTGAGAGCCTCAGAGGCAAAATAGAAGGAAAAGAATGGAACCACACACGGGATAATGAACTGAAGAAACAGACATCAAAACAACAAGAAATGAAGAAGTCAGAATGTGGTAATAGGTTCAGTGTAAGAGTCTGTGGTTTTGGATCTCAGTAATGTTTTAGCAAACAATGACCTAATAAGACCTTTTATTTTTAAGGAAGCAGATAATACCCATGAGAGATGGGAGGAAACAACAGGGCATGAACATTTAAAGTACTGTGATTTTACTGCTCCCACAGAAGTTAGGCTGCTTCTTAGTAATAATCTATGAATCTGTAGCCAAAGGCTTTTCTAGAAATAGCCAATTAAATACCAAACACTATATCCAGAAAAGATACTAAATGTAAGTTACAGTTCCTCAGTGTAAATGTCAGGACCTTGATGTAAAAATCCAGAAAGCATCTTTCTGATCGTCTTTACAGCATCATCAAACTGCTATCAAGAATTCTTGCTCTCAAGGGACTGAGGCACTAGTCACTATTTACTGTAACGGGAGAAATATGATGTGCAGTATATGAAGATTTGCCTTTCAATGGGAATTAGGAATCAAGGTGAGACAATTATTTTAAAAGAAGAAAATAGAAAGCTTTCTTCTTTATAATTTTGATTTCTCCTGTTTCATGGGAAGGTTCATGATACAAATTATTGTTGAAGGAAAACAACTAACAGCCTTCCTAGATTTCTTATGGGACTCTAATATGGAGAATGAGACAGAAGAGTGCTTTTTTATCAGAGCAGAGCTTGTTGCTTTTGACTCAGAAACCATGAGGAAGGAACCAGGGGTTGAAAACTTCTTCCATGGGGTATAACAGAGACCATAACATACAGAGCTTTTGACTAATTTGGCTATCTCTGGACTGGGAGAAGTCCACTTTCTCTGATGCCCCTGCTTCTACAAGCCTGAGATAAGAAAAAGAGTGCAATAACAGCCTGGGAGCAATCTCCAATTCTCTAGTCCTCAGTGCTGTCATTGACATGGATCAATACTAAACTTCACCAATTTAAAAGCCCCCAGCGTGCAAGGAGATGGAAGGAGTGTTAGTGGATCAGCATTGCTGATTGCAGCTGGAAGGATAAAGAGCGTTCATTACTCAGATGAAAAGAGATGTAATGTGTGCAAGATGAAAATTTAATTTTTTGCAAGGGATTATTAAGACAATAAGGGATTTCAAACTCGAGAGCCTATAATGGACTACAAATACCAATTTTAGCGATAGTACTTTTAAAATGGTCCTTGATTTCAGAATAGCATCTGTGTGCCATTATGGACAACAACTTTCAAATTAAAGAGAACAGGCTTTTTTCAGAGATTTCACAGAAATACACCACATCTGCTCACTCTGCAGAAACCCAATGAGCAGCACAGCAGCCTGCTGAAACTGCCTCATGGTGTGCAGGTCTCCCAGAATGCCAGGAGTATTGCTAAGGGCACAGACCACAGCATTTAACCCGGTCTCTTCTTGCATATCATTCATGAAAGAAAAGTGCCTCAACAGATGGCTTCTGTCACATGGAACTCCCCTGTTACCTAACCTATTTCCTGCCCTATCTGTATTTCCCAACACATTTTGAGTTATGGTCGTGAGTCACAATTCTGGTGACTTACTTTTATTGCCTTTACTCACCACTTTGCAACAGAGGGGCCAGAACCACCAGAGCAACCCCAGCGCCGCCAGAAGTAACAGCACAAGCACAGCAATAAGTGCTGCTATGCCACTGGACTGTGGAGTAAACAGAAAGATAGCACATCAGGGAATGTTGCAAAGAATTTCTGCCTGCTTTTCCCACTTGACCCAAAACAGCTTCCCACTGACTGATACAACTAAAAAAAAAACTGTGTTTACAAGAAATACATAAATGCATGCCTCAGTGCTTAAGTGCAATGCACTTTTTGTTTGTTTCCTCTGCAGCACCGTGTGTTTGCAGAGGAGGCTGCAACTTATAACTCTCAGACACCAACTAGCCATCAGCTGCTCAGCCACCAGAATTAGTGGAACAATTCTATCAGTGACCCATTTCTTGCAGTTGCCCATCTGCTACTATGGAAACAGCACTTCTCTGTGTGTGGAGCTTTCTTTGCTGCAATATGTATGAAAGACAACAAATAAAAAAATATAAATAAATAAAAGGGGGTGGATCATCAAAAGTTCTACTGTTTTTTTCTGTCGCTGCACATCTGCACTGATTCCATGTGCTGTAAGTTAGAACTTTTGACCAAAGAGAAGCAATATAAGCAGAGGGAAAAGTAATTTTGCTTTTCCCAGCAATTTGGCATGATCTGCTTTGCAGGAGTGCTTTATTTTTACCTACATCAGCCACCTCAGCAGCTTTTAAGGGGTCGTGGAAATAAACTCATTGTGTACTGATCTTTCTGAAAGGACTCAGCTAAAGAGAAAAGCAGCCCACTGGTAGTTCCAGCATCCTCCTGTGATTGCACACTCCTTACATTATCATGCTGAAAGGCTGCTCATGGTGTACTGGTGTAAAACTGCAATGATGAATAGGCCCTTAAACAGAGAAACACAGTTTGTATAGCATGTGTCTCTTCAGCTCTGAATTCATTCAGGCTTTCTTCCTGAAACATAAGGGCTGAACCAAGATAACTTTGACTCCTTCAGCTATGCAAGTGTTTAGTTCTAAAATAAACAGAAAAAAAACCCTCTATTTTTTCTCTTTTAGGTTAATTACCTAGAGCGATGAAAATACTGTTGGAAAAATACATGCTGATGAGCAGAAGGCACTGTTCTATGTGCTTCTGTGCCTGATTGGAAAGCTGCACAGAAGTCACACTCCTCAGCTTCAATCTGCTCCCATGGATCCTCCAAAGTAGAGATGTTCTGGGATGGACCCCAGGTGACTGTGTCACGCCTGGCTCACAGTAAGTATGCTTACAGTGAGCAAGTCTCTAATGGCATGGACACTTCCCAGTATTTGAAAGCCACAGCTGCACACTTTGGTAATGTAATTTGGTGTAATAGATTTAGCAAAACACAATTTGCTGGGTATAGAAAAACACAAGCCCTGCACAGAGAAGGAACACACAGACACTGCATGGATATCGGGGCAGCAGTTGAAGGAGAACCTGTAGCCATCATTGCTCACTTTATCAAAGAATTCAAAGCAGCTGAAACTTACTGTGGAGTGCCCTAGTGTTATAAAACAGATCCTAGGAATGTCTTGAAATATGGAGAAAATTACTTAGAACACACATATATATGCATGTTTCTATGGTTCTCTGAAACCATGCATTGTTAAATTCTCTGTATTTTGTACGTGTCTGCACACATGTGTTTCTAGTAAGGTGGATTTGTGCATTACAAACATCTAACAGACTTGCCATGCACTGAGGTTGTCTGCTCTGGGAAGTAGCGCAATGATCAAACAAGAACAGAAACTCCATTTCTGAATTTTACATGGAATGACATGAGCTTATTTTTGACAGAAGTGGTGGAAGCCCCATCCTTGGAGACATTCAAGATGAGGCTTTGAGCAATTTGATGTAGCTGTGCATGTCCCTGTTCACTGCAAGGGAGTTAAACTAGATGACCTTTAAGGGACCCTTCCAACTCAAATGATTCTACGATTCTGTTTACTTACACACTCTGAAGCGGTGATTGTCAAAGAGCTGGACATGAAAGACTGCCCTTCGTTCAAACTCACCAAAACTTCTATAGTTCTGGAAAGAAAAGGAAAAACAATCAGCAGCCATAAAGCACTCAGTAAAGGCACATACATGCTACAGAAGCACTGGGACGTACAGACTCCATTCAGCAGAGTGGCTGTTCTCAGACAGGTGTCCTTAGAAACCAATCCTTTCTCATTTCCAATTGAGCTTTCTTCAATTCATGCTGCTTAAAATTGAATACACCAATAGCTTGCCATGTCCCTCTGGGGTTGTATTGGTGACTGTTAGAAATAATTTCAGTCTTCTCAACAGAGAGCTGAGAATATCCCTTCTCTATTCAACGTAACATAAAACACCCCCAAAAGTTCCGCATAAAATAAATTGTGGATTGACTGTAAAAATAGCATTGTTTTGTCTACTCCATAACCATCTCTTTAGTCATACACAGACACTATGGATAAAAATGTTGAATAATTATAAATGGTCAAGACTTTCTATAAATAGTACATAAACACTGCGTGCAAATAGTATGTGGTTTATATTTTACAAATTAACCCTAAAAGAAAACAACACATGGCGAATGTTAAACAGAAGAGGACTCTTCAGCATCTCTGGCTTGGATTCCCAAGATTCGAACAGTTTATGTTATGCATAGTTGTAATTAAATAAAAATATAGATATCCATGAACTAAAATGATTAATCATTTATAGCGTTCTTCTTAGATGTCATCAATTTTTATTCTGGCACAAACACTTTAGTCAATATGGAGTTCAGAGCTATTTTAACTAATTTGGCTAATCTCTTTTTCAATTTAAGTAAAAATGAAGTAAGTTGCTTCCACTAAACTCATTTTTAAATGGTCTGTGTTATGAATAATTGATCTAACAGAAAGAATAACACTAATTTACTACTAATTACTACAGGAGTGAGTGAATCAGAACAGATAAAATAAAAAATTAATTGAATTCTCTCCCAACTAAATAAAGCAAACTGCAAGAAAAACTTCGGTTTGTGATGAATTTTTTAGATGTTGTGCTTTTTATTTTATTTTATTTTATTTTATTTTATTTTTAATTTCTCACTTTGCCATGGGAAACTTTAATGTGAAAATTCTGCTTGAGTGTGACTGGCAAAACAATCCTACTGACTTCAGTGCAGCACAGGAGGATTTTGCTCCATGCCTTTTGTTAAACATAGAAGAAATTTGTATGTTTCAACTCTTCAATATTTTGAAGATTTGCATATCATAAACACAGCACACTGTTTTTCTGTCCAGGTCATCCCAATAAATTTTCCAGCATCATGGAGTCACATCTTTTTGCACTCTGATCACACCACTGCTCTAATTCTGGCTGTACAAGTGCAACTGAAAGCTGAACTCAGCCCAGAAATACAGAAGAAATCACAGTGCAGAGAGTATTTTTCATTGCAACTTTTCAGTTAAGTCCAAATCCAGAAAGAAGAGATTGTTCTCATACATGCTTCAGTTTCCCCCACACACACACCCCCTTCAGCCTTGTCTTTTTAAAGCATGAGTCAGAGAGTAAAATGCCATAGGCTCCATACTAAATTTTGGACTTGGGTCCACCCAAGAAAAGGCATTCATTGTGGTCATGTTTCCGAAGTACAAAAGCTATTCAGCCTTTATAATTTTTCTGAACTTTCCTAAGTAATGGTGGGTGCTATCCCAGTGACAGATGCTATAATTGGGATTGTGTTGTTTGGTGTGAATTCTGGTCACCCTTCCAACTATGCTATATCCAGCTGTAGTACACCACATAATTTTGGTTTTTAAATTACCATATCATGTTCTTGAAGTCTGTGAATCTAAATCCTTACATACCTCGTGCATTTTTTTTTTTTTAAATTTCCCATAATACTTTAATTGCCTAAATGTAGTTTTGCTTTTCCTCAGCTCTTTCATCCTTGCTTGGAGCCATTTCTCTAGTCTTTTGTTGTGCGAAACTCCACTGAGATCAACAATAGCTGCCTATGCTTTGGTGAAGAACATCTGGTTTTGGCCAGGAACATCTGCCTACAGTTACTTGGAGCTATTGGGATCCAATTTCCAAACTGCCTTGTCTTTTCCTATTTCATTTTTAAAACAGTAAACATTAATCCTTGATTTTCTATGGATTTTCTTCTGCTATCCAATCAGTTCCCTCTGCTGCTTGGCAAAATCATCCTTCCTCCTGACTCGTGTGTTTTTCTTGATCAGGAATATCTTAATATTTTCCAATACCATTTCACAATGCTTTTTACCCTATGGCATTTTGTTGAGCTGTTTGACAAGCTGCTACCAGTCCTAAATGAACATGGTTGCAAAGAACAGTTCATCAGTGATTGAGTGCCATTGCTAGCTGGGAATTCCCGGCCCTATGACTTGGGTATTGGGTTATTTTGTATTCCCCAGAAAAGTTCCAGCTTTCAAGACTAGTCACCAACCCTGTTAAATTTCTCACATCGTTTCACTCTTACACATTGCTGCTTGAAGCAAAAGAAGTCACTCTTTTTTTTCTGTTCCCTCTCTGTGCCACGCATCAAACTTGTGCTGCAATATAGGCTATTTTCTTCAATTTCTGTGACCAGATCTTTCTTGCTACTATACAGAGCATCTCTACTTGTTCTCTAGCAGTGCTTCATAGCTTTCGTGTCTGCCCTATTTGTCCCTGAGAGCTTGATGGGTGTAGGCTAAAACATGCTTGTATCACTCAGTGAACAGGAAATGAAGCTGTTGTTTTGATGCTCTTCACTGGCAAACTGAACAAAGCAGGAAACTCAAAGACTTTTGATAAAACTACACAGAAAATCATCTTCCGCCACACTAAAGGAAAGGAGCATTGTCCAGGTACCATGCAGCTTTCAACAATCTATGTAAAATACTGCATAATAGCTAAGATAGCCTAGATGAGTGGATTAACAGTTTGCAATACAGAGCTGCCCTCTAATAAGCTCTGCTCGTGCAGGGTCACTTACTACAGTTAGAAAAATGGGGAGTTTACCAATAGTTGGGTGCCTATACACTGCCACCAAGCTTCACAATCCCCTACCCTTTCACTGTCAGGTTTCTGATAAATATCATCTCAGGCAGCAGGATCACTGAACACATCAGCTCTCAGCACAGATACCATGCAGTAGAAACAACCCGTCTCTGTATCAGCTTCCATTTTGATACACAGCTGCAGGGATGAGCCATTGGAGACTGTCACAGGAGTTGATCATATTCGTTCAGTTCTAGAAGCTACAGAGTGAACTCATACAGATAATCATCTCATCTTCAAAAGGATGAACCTGTCAACATGCAAAACCACTTCCTTCCTGAAACTGTCGTGTCTGTAGGGTATAAGGAGGGCAGTTTTCCCATTTGTTCAGCATCTACCTGTGTGTATTTCTGTTTCCTAGGAGCTCAACAAAATATTAACCCTGTTTCTTCTATGTCCATATTTGCAAATGTCTAAGGAAAGCCCTACATATATCATATTTACTGTAAGCTGTCCTTGTGCAAGTCATTTAGATCAGCACTCTACACAAACTGAAAACATTCTGAAAACAAAATGACATGCAGAAGTGATGATTGGTTTGGGGCCCCATCATTTCTAATGGGTGACTGTTAGTATTTTGTGGGTATTGCATTCTTTAATAAGGTCCCAGTGAAGCTCGAGGCAGCTAAAAGCAGAAACTATGTCAGCTGTGGACCAAAGCAATACAGTTTATGAGACAGAAGAGATTTTGCATGGTAGGCTTAGACCATAAGTGAAGGTGATTTATGTGGCTAGCCAAGAAGGATTGTCCCTCCTTCACTGAGAGTGAGACGGCAGAAAAGGGGTGTCACTGTCGCAGCCCAGGAGTGTAAGAAGTACTATGAGGCCAGCATTTGGATCCTTGCTGTGCTTAAGTCACTCCAACAGCACAGTGACACATGCAATGGCTCTTTTTCCCTGTAGTAACATGGAGCTTTTGGCACAATGTATTTTTGCATGGAAAGGCTGGAATGACAATAGTTCTGTACCAGCATAAAATGCAAACACTGCTATGAAAGCTGCTGCAAAACTGAACATCTCCTTGGGTCAACCCCGAAGAAAACCCACAGTGAACCAGAAGGTATCAGTGTTGGTGTTGCTGTGGCAACCCAAACAAAAACCTCACCTCTGCTGAGTCAAGCAGTCAGTGTGGTTTGTGGTGTGGATTTCAGTTACATGGGGAGGGCAAGCAGACCCTGAGGATGACTGTTAGAGATTGGTGTTTGAGTAAGGTGGAACCAAAGAGACAGCAAATTTGAGTTAATAACCATGTATAATTAACATGTGCAGATATTCGTGAATTTGACTGTTTTTATGTAGCATGGGTCTAAAGTATAATTTGTCATACTTTTAGACCTGTTTTTTTATAGTTTTATTTACAGCTCATAACCCTTGCTGAGTGTGAGAAGGATTTTCCTGTCTTTTTGTCAGAAAGTATCAGTTTTTAGATGAGAATTAATCCTGGAAAACTTCATCTAGTAGAGTTTCAAACAGTGTTTCTTTATGGCCTGAGTTAACCAGCAGACTCTTGCAACTCTGAATTGCATCCATCACGAACCACTAGCTGTTCTTATCCACAATTTAGCAAAAATGTAACTTGAGAAGCCCCAACAATTGCAATTCTTTCTTTCCTTTATGTGCACGGCTGTTTTATTGTTACAAAAGAGGGACATGGCCCATAGCCATATGTCACTCCAGCTCCGGTCTGAAGACTTTCAATCCCTATGAAATATAACTGACATTTCAATACACAGTCACCTATTTGCAAAGTATTCATTTGCTCCTTACTTTATGAGCATCCAATAAAAGGCTGCCATTTTATGACCCATTAAAATAAGATGAAAAAAAAAAATTAAATAAAATTGTGAAAGACATTTGCTGGAAGTAATAAATAATTTACCTCCAATTTTCACGCACTGAAAATTAAACTGGCAACTGCTCAAAAAGTTATTAAAATTATGGTGACTAAAGGTATTTTAGAATCAAGTGGCAGCATTAAAAATGCTAAAATGTTGTACATAGAAGGAAAGGTGCATTTTAAAGGGTGCCTTTCTTTAAAACTACTTCTTCCATGAATTGCACACAGTCTTATTACAGTTAATGTTGTAATCATTGGTAAGCCAATGTTGGTACACCAATATTGTTGGCTTACTATTTACGGTTGTATAAATTTATCTGTCACAGAATCACAGAACTGCAGGGATTGGAAGGGACTTCAAGCAATATCAAGTCCAACCCCCCCCCCCCCCCCCCCCCCCCCAATAAATACATACATATACTGAGTCCAGGGACACAGTCCTGCTGTAGGAGGACTAAGCCAGGAAGGAAAGTTCTTCCAACCCATTATTTTGCTTTTGCAGCTCTTCATAGATCCAAAACCTCAGCTGCATAAGGACACAGCAGAGTCCCTTGGAGCAGGATTACAAACTTTGCTTGCCAAATATTCACTGCATTTCCACTGTGCTAAGGGTCAGATATGCCCAGGAAGCATAGAAAACAGTTTTATCCAGTCAGCGGGAATTCTACTGAATATGGATAGGGTTGTGATACATGCTTAAGAGTTGCTCTCCTCCTACCAAACACACAGGCATGAAAGTGAATTATTTATTTTTTTCCAAAGAATATAAAGAACTTCACTGTATGCAGATCTTTAAAGAGTTGGGATTTTTGTTTTGTTTTGTTTTGTTTTAATAAGAATTAGTATGAGCTACTTTTTCTCCCCTTACTCCTTCCTGAGTGTACCTTACTCAAGTTACAGACAGTTGTCTTAGAATCCCCCCTTGCCCCTCCAAAACTGCTCTCTCAGCACAGTGTTTAGTACACTGCCTATTTGGGTTTGGCTTCCAATGGTATAGAGTACAGAGGCACGGAAGTATTTCACCACTGGGAAGTGCTTGTGAATTTGAAAGAGCAAGAAGCCAGCAATGTACTCAATGTGATCTCATGGAATCATGGGAACCTGCAGTAACTGGGTATGAAATGTCATGATTATGTTAAATGAGTCTATTAATTCAGCTCAGGATACTATGTCCACTGCATAATATTAAGCACTTAGTTCTGCTCACGCAGTCTTTCTTAATGCTCTGGGAACACTATGTGCCCTATTGAGGAACGTGAAGGACTGCATTAGAAATTACAACTGATCTTAACATCGGACCCATATGTCTTAGGAGCCAGTTAGCCTATACAATTCATTGAGTATGTTTCCATCTGTGAATAGTTCCCATTATAGTCTAATTGTGTCAAACTAAATGTATTTCTAAAATATTTTTGGAAGTTAATATTTATAACAGACATTAGGCCTAATCTAGCCTAACTTCTGCTTTTCTTCTACCTGAATGCATTTCTCTCGCTATTTTCTTTGTCATTGAGGAGCAGAGTCTGGTGATTGTACCATGTGAGCAATCAGTGACAAAAACTAATTTGGTAATTTGGAGATGGCACCCTATCATTTAGAGAGCACAGTGAAGTCATGTGGTTGATGATGATCCCAGGGAAATAAAAAGGAAGCAAGCCTTCTCTTTTCTGTTTGCTGTTATTATTGATGTAGTATTAGTGAACTGTTTGGCTATTGTGCTAGTAGAGGAGTAAAAGAGTTACAGAGACTAGCAAGCTAGCAGAAGAAGGCCTGCTTTCATCCTGGGACCTCTTTTTGGAATGACAGACTGCTGGGTCTTCTTCAAGTGCTTCCCAAGGTACATAGTTACTAAAAGGGAATGGCTTGTGGGTTTACTGTGTTCCTATTTTTGTACAGCAATGGCTGGTGTTGTCTTGAATATGAAGTATCTTAGTCTACAGGCTGGCTTTTATTGAGAAAGCTTACTTAATCCCCCTTTTTCTTGGCCAACTGTTGTTCAAGCTATGTGTATTTGTGACAGCCCATATAGACTGGGGCCCTGGAAATAACTTCAATTTGTGAGTCTGAGTTTGCATACAACCAATGTAGGAGTTCTACCTGGGAGTTGTGACAGGCATCATTAAATTACTTGTTTCTTTGCAACAAGCTAAGCATTTCTGAATGTGCTGCCTACTTCATCTTTTCATTCCATCTGGTGAAAAGGAATGCTGAAAGACAAAAGCTAATTTTAAACTTACAATTGTTACAGAGTTACTAAATAAGGCTGCACTGAAAGGTCGTAGTGTAGGATGAGCACAGCAGTGATTTCTAGTTCTTGAGAATGTGCACTGTAGGCAGTGTGGTGTTGGATGGAAATGGTTTGAGAAGTATTACAGTGGGAGGGTGGAGTGTCAAGACAAGAGTAAACTGATAAGATGCAAAATGGGTGATGGGTTAGGTATGAATATTAGCTCATTGCAGCTTCTTTTTTTATGATTGCAGTGTTATAAGGAAGTACAAATGTGTAATCTTAACAATAAGTTAACGATAATTTTGTGGGGGAATGTAAATCTGTGCATCGTTCACGCCCAGCCCCCACTCGCATGCATTTCCAAAGGCACTCATATGCCTCCTCTGAGAGAACTCATGATACTGTATTAGCTCTTTTAATTTAGATATTTATTTCATATTTGCTTGAAGAATCAGGCCAATGTTTTTGAAAGCACATTAAACTATACCATATGCCTCCTTAAATCATCCTTATCAAACAAGTTGTAGGATGATGCTCTGGTTCACTCTGTTCTGTTTTCCCTTCCTTCACAATGTGTTTATGTATATTTATCCAATTTGTTCTGTTCTTCCTGCCAAATTGCAGGTTTGAGATCTCAGCTATGCAGGGGCAGCTGTGCTATTGTTGCTGCCTTACAAAACAAAGGTCACAGGCTGAGCCTGTAGCACTAGAACTAATGACAGCTGCATGTCACCCATTATGGGACAGACACAGAATCATGAGAGTTCAAGGACCCTCTAAAGTAGGAATAAATCTTATCTTGCCTTTTGGGAAGCAAGAACTCAAGTTCTGAGAATTAACTTATATGAAAGTTATCCTTTTCCCAAATAGAGTGCTTGCTGTTAATGGCATTCTTCCCAGGGTTGGGGGGGTGGATTTGAACACTGCCTTCCCCCCACCACCCTATTAAAAAAAAAAAAAAAAAAAAAAAAGACACTGAAAAATGAAATGACGGCTGAGTTGAGAGGCATGATGCCTGCATGATACTTTTGATACTGGTAAGAATTTCCAGCTGTTCCAGAGTTATGGGCCACACAAAGAAGTGGACTGCCACAACATGTTTCCTTCCAAAGAAAGTTGTTTCCAAACCCAGCCTAGCAACTTCAAGCCCTGAAACACCAGGGTGGGACTGTTCAAATGCTCTTTGTTTGTAAGAGTTCAATCTGTAGGGCTGGTGAATTCGAAACTATTTGTCCCTTGGGTGGCCAGAGCATTATTTCTTCTCTTCTGCCTTTCAGAACAGAAGCCAGGAGTTCAAAGTTATTTAAAGGGATGTTTCTTAAAACTATGTTTAGCTTTGAAAGAAGAGGGAATGCAGTAGATGGTGCAGACTAATGAGATGAGGCACATGTCCATAGATCCAGCTCTGAGACCATACAGCTGGCTTTGGGGCTGTCTGTCTAATGTGACTTCACCAGTGTGTGTTAATTATTTAAAGGGGAGCACTGGGGAAACTACCATCACATCTGTCACCCACACGCAGGCAGAACTTCCAGTCAGTGCAGGACCAGATGTGTTTATTTGAAACAAATACTAACTAGCTACTTAATGGGTTAGAATTATTAGCCAGAAGTTAATTAGGCAAATATATTAAACACCAGTCATCCTACACAGCATCACTTTAAATTCTTTAGAGCCATTTAGCTATAGAAAAAGGTGGGAAGTGAACAATCAATAAAGAAGCAGTGGTAAAAATATAAAATTAGGAAATCTGATTGTGCATTAAATGCAATGCTTTAGGGAGTTGACTTAACTATGTGGAAAGCATTGCAGGTATTCTAGAACATGGGAGAAGGCAAGTAGGTTTTGCTTGGCACCAACAGGTGTTGGAGCAATTAAGCGCAGTAAGTTTTTCTTTCTCTAAGTAAAAGGATGACCTTGGAAAAACTTGAAAAAGGGTGGCTTCACTGCTTGAATGTGTATTCTGCATATCCCTGGAGATGCAGACAGTCGGATGGCATTCTGCTTCCATAATGAGCTTAGAAACATTGCTGGCCAATGGAAAAATGTTCTGTTCCCCAAGAGGTTAAATTCAAAAGCCATTTTTAAGATGATGGTCCATGACACAAGCAGAAGTGGGTGGAGTAAAGGCATGACATGCTTCACAGGGAGGAAAAACTAGTTGGGATCCTTTGTTAGCAGTCTGCCATGACAACCATTGCATAGAACACCTTTCAGCTGCTCCTGAATGAGAGCAGCTGTCTAAAAGCAAATGAGGTAATTTACAGGACAGTGCACCATAATCCACTCCTTTACAGTGTCTGTCTGCTTTTGTTCCCATGCTCTTCATCTTAAATCTGGTTCTGGAATTAATAAAAATGATCCTTTTAAAGTGTAAAACAAAAATATTAATTTCCTACATTAATGGAAACCTCTTTAACTCCATGCATCCACAAGAAAATATGAAGCAGCACTTTCTCTTTGCATGGGGAGAGAGCCTCCTGTAAGGCAAAGACCAAATGCAGGACAATCATTGCCAGCTGGATGCAAGTTCCAGGGCTTCCAGCTAGTTTAATTATTTCCTGTATAGCTGCAGTAAATAATATTCAATGCCTTACTGCAGTGAGCAGTAACTTTTTATAAACTGCATTTTAAACAGGCTCCTTTGGAATTTGTTTCACTTCAGACTCCTATATGAATTTGTCAGAAGAAATGTGCTGGATTTGAAGTCTACTCCTTCAACTGCACAGGGCTGCAAGCTTCTCCAAAGCATAACTGTGGCTTCCCTTAGGGCTCTATGAAGAGATGTTCCTAAAGCCATATTTAACTTGAAGCTCGTGGTTAGTTCCCATTGTCCTCAGTCCAGCATGTGATCCACAGCAACAAGCAGAGCAGCTTGTTCTGCCCTAAATCTGTGCTTCAGAGATTATCGTACTAACAAAACATGGGCAGCAAGAGAATCTTACATGCAGTCAGACGAGTGCAAACTATAAGGGGGGGGTGGGTGGGAAGATTAAAAACAAAAACAAACTGAGCTTGCTTCAGTAACAGCCCAAATGAAAATAGACTGAGGGAAGGTAATGTGAGCTGTCCAGTACAAACATGGGGAAAAAAAGCAATTGTTTTCCTCTGAAAGTTCTGATGAGGGAGACTCAGGTGCAGAGAGCAGAGAAACTAGTTCAAGAAATCTATTACCTGGAGGCTGTAGGTACTACATAAAATAGAGATTCTTCGCTCTTTAATCATTTTATTCTAAAGGGCTAAGGGAAAACATTCCAATGGTAAAGACAGGACAGAAAGTAACACAGTGATAAACCAAAACCCAAAAATGTTAAAATCTAAAGGTTTGAGAGATAAAAGTGCAGAAATAGCAGAATGCTGTCTGAGCTCCCTCTGAGGTGCCATCCTATTCACAGCTGAGTGCCAAATGAGCCAAACAGCTGTTGTCACCAGGAAAAACAAAAGCTAGAGTGACCCAGGCTCCTCCTGCGAGAAATCTGGTCAACAGCCAACTGAATGCATGTTCCAAGGTGGCATCTGCAGCTCAAACATAAATCCAAGTGCTTGGTCCTGGAGATCTCTATGCTGTCTTTCAAAGACAAAACTTATCTCTTCTTATCGCTGTAAAAGCCTGAGCTGTTTATTGTCAGATTCCATTCAGATTCTCAGAAGACTTGCCCAGTTATGTTTTGCCCCAGTGACTCCTTACTGGAATCTGGTGCACTTATGTACACTTGAAGTACATATAACGTTACTTGTGAACTTGTGCCTCTTCCTAGAGCTTTAACTACTCACTGGATGTAAAAAGCAAACTGATGATCACAAATAGATTCTCTCCTGCACATTTGTGTACTTTGTTTTGAGTGGACCGCATACTGAATGCTGAAGTCAGATAATGTGAAAATGGAATCATCTAAGAACCTGAGGATACAAACACTTAATTTTTTCTTCATATCACACAAAACAACCTGTTTAGTTTTCACACCATCAGCTGTTCATTTTGGACAGGATATAGAAAACAATATACATGAACAGAAGCCAAGGAGATTTAACAGAGGGCCAGGAAAGCTGGAAAGGCCAATGGTGTTGCTGTCCTTCTCCATGTGTGATTCTTATTGTCCTGGGACACACTTGAGTTTATATAAGGTCAAGGGCTATTTGCTTGAAGGGTGTCAATTCAGAAATGGAAACCATGTGATACTTAAATGACAGCAGTGATCCCACTTGACCCAGTGGTTCCTATTCCATTTGCACTTTGAAAGAGATAAAACATAGTCTGTTTTAAGTTACAAGGAGCTTATTTATCTTGGAGTTGGAGGTAAATGCTCATTGTATTTTTATCAGCTAATTTTAAGGCCAATGCTTCACGTGAATCTAAGCACATGGATACATGAAGGTAGGAGTAAATATAATATAAATATATGCTACACAAATTTCAGTGAAATGTTGTTTTGTGGTAATAGTTTAAACACTTTAATTGTCATCTGCACACTCAGTAAGTGGATTTGCAAAAGTTTAGAAATTACGAGAAAAGTCTTGTCCTGCTTACTTGGCACTGAAGGAAGGGATTTTACCACTGGCTTGCAGGAACAGAAGCAGCCTATTAGCAAAGCAAAGTCTATAGATACATTTTCAGAGCACAAACTCAAAAAACTCAAAGCAAAAGCCATAGAATGAAAGGAATAGCAGTGTAAGCTCTTTGTGTACTAATACTGCAAAGAGATGAGCGTTCCTCCCTGAAGTATAGTGAATACAGGAACCTCTGAAGTAATTGAGCTAGGGGGAAAAAACAAAACAACAACCTGATTCCTCTGAAGCCATGGCTTGACAGGTAAGTCAAGCTATAAAAGGGAACCAATTGATTTTTCTCAAGTTTTCTAAGTCTTCAGTGGTTGCTAGTGGAGAATGAGTTGTTCCTGCATGCTCTTTTGGTTCTAGTAACACAGCTGCCCTAACAACATATGAGATTTCTCAAAGTACATGAAACAAAGAAATAACATTTTCTTGGGCTCATCCTATCTTCTTTCTGTGGTATCAAAGGATCTCTTCTATTTTGGAGTATTTAATACTTTAGTTATTTTTATAATGAATGGCTTGCTCATGTAGAAGAAATCCATGTTGTTATTGTCTGTTAGCTAATCGCTGATCTTTTAAGAAAGCTGATCTTATAAGTGAGCTATGCAATTCTATGTCTTGGAAGTGGCATGTCAAGAAAGTATTTTAAGTAGCACAAGCACCACAGTCATCTTGTCGCATAATGCAGTAATACCACAGCAGCCTCCTACATGGTCCTCTGAAAACAGATTTAGAGTTGAGCATTCTGTTCTACAACTAGTATCTTGGAGGCTCCCAACTAACTGCATCCAGCAGCTGGAAACAAAATAGAAACTCTCAATGGCAGCAGCCTGAAGACCTTATCTATTCTCTATAGACTTGATTGTTCTGTGTTTGAAAACTGCTCGTTCATCACTGAGTGCTTCAAATTGCAAAAATACACTCAAATATTTTATATGAGCCTCTCCAGGCTACAAAGAAGTTGAGCTACAGGTTTAAAAATTGCAAAGCTAACTTTGTTTGTGTTGTACTTAATTCCACCAAAAAGAGCACTAGAAAAAGAGCAGACGGGTTGTTGCTACACTAGCAACTAATATTAGCTCTGCTGCATGAGGAATTACTGGGAGTTATCCAGCAATAGTTTGAGCTGTGCCAATGGAAAGTCAGGAGTTCAAGTATGTACAGATCTTTCATAGCTGTCACTCTTCTTCAGAGTAAATTGTTTATCTCTGGGCCAAAGCTGTAACTACTTCAAGAAAGGATGGTTGAACTGTGTTTTACATAGTAAATGCTGAGAAATGGCTTGCTCTGAACCTGTACAAGGCCGTGTGTGGTGTTCAGGCATTCTTTCTTAAAATACTACTGAGAAGAAGTATGCCATAATTAGGTGCTTCCTCTTGAGTGCAGATGCATTATGGTGGGTTGTCTATTTAGTAATGCTTCACGGAGTAAGAAAATGCAGCATTTCCAAGTAACTTCTACAGTGTTTTAATTTCTATAGACTTCCCATGTGTTTTGTTGTTTTGTGTTGTGTTTGTTTTTTTTTTTTTTTTTACATTTGTTTAGCTATTTATACACCATGTGTGCTTATGCACTTTTTGTCACTGCATGTGGAAAAGCATTGGAATCTTCAGGCTTTAGGGTGTTTAAGAAATCGGGTCTAACAAAGTTGTAAGGCCATGCAGCTCCACTGAGACACCTGATATTTAAAGGAAGCATTCCTAACATAACTGTGTTGTATCTTCCTCATGATGAAACTGGGTCTCACAGCTGCACATGGTGCTGGTTTGTTTTAGCTAGCAGAGTGGTTTGCTACAGCTGTTCTGTTGGACAGCTGGTATGCAACCGCATGCAGCCCAGCTCAGTCAAACACAGCACAACTGCACAGTGTAATGGAAGAGTAAACAGCACTAAAACTCCTGCTAAATAAATGCAAAATGTTGATCTTGTCCTAGCTATGTGAGAGGCAACCTTAACAATAAGAAGGCATACAGAATGAAAAACTCATCCTCTTTTTCTGTTCTCCAATATAGCTCTCCTCCCTGCTTATTTCCTGCATCACTACAGAACAGTGTTTGCTCCCCAGAGATGAACTTTGGCTGCTGCAGAGGCTGCGATGCAGCTCTTTACAGTGATTCACCCTTCTCTCTTCCACTGAGGTCTTCTAGTGTTTTCCAGCTTCTCTCCTCCCAATTGCCGTTTGATGCACAAAACAGATGTGTATTTAGGGTTTTGTTATATAGTCTTACAACTGAACTTGTTGATTACTATTTAGCTCAGAAAACTAATTACACAATCTGTGCAATATGCTAGTTCTTATACTGTTAATAATCATCACCAAAAAAAATGGCAATGCAGAGCTGCAGCACAGAAAAAATTAAAACCTCACTGCAAACAATTGAGAGGACCTACCTGCAAAAGCAGGTACCTAGGACCTACCTGTGAAAGCAAATGGCCTTTTCCCTCCTATGGGGCTAAGATCTGACACATCGTTTGGTGACTTACAAAGAGCTTAAAGAATCTTTATTTCGTGCTGCTATCTCATAAATCTGAGCAATGAAGTTGAAGCGGTTCTAAAAGCCTTAGGCACATCTGAATTTGAGAGGAGGAGGGGAGAATTAGTTCTCAAAGGGCCAGAAGTAATCAGGAGCCATGGCCAGTGACACTTAGAATAAGGCTGGAGCTGCAGTTTAGCCACAGTGCCGTTATGAGATTGCCTCCGTTGTTAAATTAGTGCCTCGCTTTATCATTACATGTTGAGCAGTGATACAGATCTTGACACATAATTTTAATAATAGCTTGTAAGTGTCAGTGATAATGTAATCTGTTTAACAATGAGCCTAAAGATTATCCAGAAGAGAGCATATTATGCCCTGTTAAAACAGCTAATCTGCATAAAACTTGTGACAAGCCGGACCTTTTCAGTGTTTAATAAACTGGCTGAATATTCATTTTTAAGGCACTGTCCAAATTGGTTTGGTCACAGATGACTATTTAAAGCCCATTCCAAAGCTGCCAAATACACCAGGGAAATAAGACGAGAACACAAAAAAACCTACACGACAACAAACCATCCCCCATAAAAACAACAAAAGACCGCCTCTAGCTAAATGCCCACATGATTAACATCAGCAATAATGGGTCTAATTCTAGTGAAACAGGATGACATTTGTTTCATGTACTCACTGGCCACTTCTATACAGGATTGGTGCCGGGCAAAGAAGAAACTCCGATTCCACCTTTTTTGGCTTTTCATCTGCATAACAAATCACATGAGGTTAATTTACTTCACTGTTAAAATGAGACAGTGATGCCTACATGTGCTATGAAGTCCAAACCAGTGCCCAGCTTGTGTGCCCATATTACACTGGTTGCCTGATGTATGTCAGCTCACGCTCTTTTAAAGATGTTTTTCTATTTTCAAGGCCTCTTTTAAATTTAATAAGAATAAGAACATAATTTAGGATTTCCCAATATATGAGAAATGAATGTTTGCTTCCAATTAACATAAATCCTGTGCGTGGCAGTCAATGATTGTTCCATCAGCTGTGGCTGTAGTCCTTTTCTCCAGTGCTTCTCATGTTTTTGGGAAGTGTCAGCATTTGCAAATGTCATTATGCTTACAAAGCATCTACTCATAAAACTGTGTGTCCAATATTGCATTCTCTTTCTGCAACCATGAAAAGGAGAGGAGAAAAAGAACCCCCATCCCTACAGTTGGGTGGCAGAAGACAGCAGTGAGCATTCAGGGTGTCCTTCATACGTAGAGTGCTCCAAAAGATGAAAAGGAGTCAAAGAGGGAAAAAAACTGCCAGCAGTGCATATGGTATTTGCTGAAGGGAGCTCCCATACTTCCAGTATTTGGTAAACTGTGGAAAAAGTCCATCCCTGCCCAAAGAATCATCCTCTCAACTTCCTATGGTAGAACTATTAATTTCTGTATTAGAACTGTACATGTAAGCATGGGCTATTTCCTGTCCTAGGGGAAGAGGGGAGATGAATGATCTGTGAGATAAATGTGGAGATGACTCTGTCCTGCATGTAAGGAGAAGGCAGACATGCAAGCAGTTCGGGGGCAGCTAAAGGAGGAGCTGGTAGCATAAATGAGCTTTTCTCGTGTACCATAATCTGCACTGACTGCTTGGCCTAGATCTGGGGCTAGTTGTGAGGTGGGGAAGAGGGATTAGCACATTGCCATATGTTTTTGTCTTAATGGTATGTTTCATAGATTATTTTTCTATCCCACAGCTACATTTGGCAGGTTTCCTTTCCAGCATTTGGTAACAGTTCTTTATAAATGCAGAAAGAGAACCATGCCAAATGTATCTTTTAAAACATGAGGAACTGACAAAATAGGGGTTTGCTCTGGTCTCAAAGTAGAGCCTAGGCTACCAGTAAGGGAAACTTGCAAGCATGTCCTCTATTATGACCTCAAATGGTGAGAACTCCACTGAGAGCACATGTGTTTTTCCACATCCCTTTTCTTGGGACTACTTCCTAGTAGTGCTCAGAGCCCCTCCTACCATTTGTCTCCTTCAGTCTCTACAGAGACAAAAAATCTTGGAACCCTGTTGAGAGAGCTTGTGTATCAAAGGCAAAGAAGCACATCAGCCTTCCTTATTTCCTTCCTATACTGTTCTGTAAACATTTGCTGTTGTCCATTGCTGAAGACAAGACAAGAAGCTGGGTATGTTATGGCAGGCCTTTGGCAATACCCCATATTGCAAGTTGTTTTATGCTGCAACATGTAATAATACATCACTATGCCTATTCTCCTCCTTTCATGGGTGTCAGCACACCCTTTCCTGAAGCCAAGAAAAGAAAAAGCAGCTTGAAGATCTAATTGGAACTCATCCCACCAAATGCTAGCAAATATTTGAGGGCTTCATCCTGTCCAAGCATAGCTATTCCTACTATGGCAAAGCAGACATGCACGTGTTGAACAGCTATAAATGACTACATGATCAGATAATCAGAGAAATTAAAGTCAGGAAACAACTTGGAAAGGTCATTTAAAGAAGGCAATGTGAACAATATATGTCAGTAACATTCATCTAAGCTGTTAAAAAGGTAACCTATTCCAGAAACTGACTCTCACTATAAACGTTTCTCACTGACCTAATAACATCTACACTAGATCATGTGCAAGTTTTAAGCCTGATGCCTCTTGTTCTCTTCTCAGGGGATTTGGAGAGCCCACCATAATATCTATTACTACAAAAATAACGTGATTTGGATAATAATTTTGGACAGACTGGAGCTGTAGAAAAGTGAACTGCTTGTGACTAAATACAAGTCAGAAGGAAGCCAGAAATAGAACTGGGGGAGCCCTGAAGACTTGCAAACCAGCCACCTAAACTGAGTGTAAGCTGTAATTATCTTAAGGTCATGTTACTGGTGTCTCACCTGCTGATTCTAAATAGCGTGAAATTAATTTTTTCCACCTAGAAGTAAATCTGTTTTTCTACTTCTCCAAGGAAGAAAGGTACACTAGGATAACAAATATACAACTAAACTAATTTTTTCACATTTCAAATTACAGTTCTATAAAGCTAATATGAAAATATCAATAAGCAAGCCTTAGTTTAATACATGGAACAAAGGTGACAGTTTTAATTGAAACTGAGGAGAAGCTTATAAAAGCAGGATTGATTTACACAGATTGCCTTTATCCAGAACTGTGCTATTTTCTTATTCTAATAGAATGTCTTTAACAGGCAGGAGAGATTGGAAGAAAATGTACTGGAAACACATGCTGAATAAGACAAGAATTTAAGACAAGCTAATATAAAAATCAGACATCAGGTAGAGGGAGAAAATGTGACTTTTTTTCTACAGGTGCTTTTTTTTAATCTTTTTTTTTTTTTTTCCAGTCTGGCATGATTCTAAGGCTTAATGCTTAGAGCAACAACTTGAATGTAATTCTACTGGCTGTCCACTTTAGTTTCTGGATATCAAAAATGGTAAAGGTTTCTGTTAATGGTGCTTTTTCACCACCATCTCCCTGTTGCTAGTTTAAGGAACAGAGAGAAGCAGAATGGGACTAATCCAGATTCCTGCCTAACATTTCCTTTGCCCTGCCTCATCAGAAGTTAATGCATTGAAAAACACAGGACCAATGCCTAAAAATTTTGCCTACAAAGGAGATCTCCAAAAATATTCTTAATCAGATAAGAAAATGCTTTGCATTCTGTCTTTTTTTTTATTGTTGTTGTTTGTTTGTTTTGCTTTTCTTAGGAGCTCTTGGAGCCCTACACTCAGAAAACAAATTTCCCCACTGACAATATTTCAACAGAGAAAGAGCTAAGGATTGCAAAATCTGACCAAGGGTCAATTGTAAATACAACAGAAAAAACACTGAGTAGAAATCATTTCCATTTTTATAGTGCCTATAAAAGTTGCCATGGTCACTTTGTCTGAAACTCAATTCCATTCCACATTCTAGGAAACTACTATCCATCTGGGGATCTGGATTTGGTCTCCTGGAGGAGACTACTATTGCTCAAGGCACTAAGCAGATGGAAAATGTCCCAGTACAGGGATAAAACACTACCAATCATAGTTGTTGTTCCAGGAAGAGCATTCTGTGTCATGAAGTGGCACCCATGCCCTGCCAAATTCCTGTGACAATCTATTAGCTATACCTCTTGTATACTGGATGATGTGGGTGGAGATGCTTCAGGACAATTTAGGTGTACCTTGGATAAGCTTGACTTCTGGAATCATCACAAGGGCCTTTCTTGACCACAGTCATCTTACAGGAAGGGACATTTGGTCAGCATGCTTTGTGGCTGTGTTTTTTCATAGGTACATTAGGAGCTAAATGATTACCACCACATTATTCCATACAACTGCTAGTCACAGCTAATGGTAACTGGTAGCAAATTCAAATCACTGAACAAGATGCAAACAACACACATCCTCTTACCAGTCCTCAGAGCTTTCCTATTTTTCTTCCTTCCTTCCTTCCATGCCTTTGTTTAGATTTTCTTTAAATGAGGCAAAAAGAAGGAAAAAATAATAATCACTTAGAAATGATCTAACTTTATATTTCCCACTAACTCCAATACTTACGAATGGTAGTTCCATTCACTTGATAAGTACAAGTAACACCATCAGTTCTCCCACCAAGGGTTAAGCCACTTCCTCTAAGAACAACTTGGAACTCCTCTGGAGGGGAAAAGAAAACAACAAACACAGCCATTCAGTGCATAGCAACTTAGAAGATAATTTAAATACGGTTAGCAATAAATTAAGCTCAGCATAAAAAGTTATCTTAAGTTCAAAACCTTACTAATTAATTCCTGATACTTAACTACATAGTTAAGTCATTAAGGGAAAAATAAACAATTGTTCCCTCAGTTGATTCTGACTAGCAGCAGGAGCTGTTAGTGAATTCCCTCTATCTCAGTTGCATGTGAGGAAAGAAAGCTGGGTATTTATTTGCAAGAAACTCCAGATTTTGACTGGGCTTGTTTGAAGCTCCAGAAGAGAACATTTCTACTCAGAAATGCTTCTCTGGGAGTTGCGTAAGAGCCATGCTATTTGTGACCATATAATCTTGCAGAGGAGAAGGGACAACTTTGTTTACTAAAGCAGCTAACTTCATTGAGATGAGCCACGTTTCTAAAATACATCCAAATAGACAGATTTTGCAACTACCTTATTTTGATTGGTTTCAGAGTGTTTGAATTGTGAAACTAGGAAGAAGAAAAGCACTTATAATTTTGTGTAGCTTTTCTACATAAGAAATGCCACCTTGCTGCACCTGAACAGTCAAATGGTTTACTGCTCACGTTAACGCATTCAGAGCACTATAAATATTCTCAGGCATTTATATGGACTTACATTATCAGGATTTCCAGAGTTTAACTTGATGATCATAGGTTAAGAACTGGAGTGTCACAAATGTATCACTGCTTTAAGTATTAGAATTGCAAAGCATGACTAATTGCACACATCACACAACGGGAAATAGGTGTCTCAAAGCTGTTCCTATGTATGATTTAAGTTATAGGAGCAGCCCTTAGTAGACAGCTCCTGAGAAAAAAAGAGTCAAATAAAGGATCTGATTTTTGTCTTAAAAAGGCCTCAAGGAATTTCAGGAGAGATGTCCCTCTTCTAGATGACCTGGGTGACTTCCCTTTGGGTAAAATGTGGACAACAGTCCTATATTTATTTATTTGTTTGTTTATTTTGGAGAACTTACCTCCCACACAGACACTGGATGGTTCCAAATATAAAATCTCAGTACATGATTGCTTCAACACCTGTTGAAAAAGAGGAAATAGTAAGAAATTTCAGAATGCTGTTTCAGTGAGGAATATTATTTTAAATCAAGTGATTGTACCTAGAAGATGCTTGTGCACAGCTACAGATTTGGTTTGCACATGCCTGACTTTGTAGGACATTTCCTTGAACCACGTAAAACTTTTGCATGTTTGCACAGTCAGATCTACTAAGAGTTCATAAGACTTGGATCAGTTTGTTAAACCTGGGATACTCTTCAAAACAACAGTAATGTCTGACTTTTGGCCTCAAATTTTCTGTCCAGTTTCCTAACTTAATTTTCCATGGAACCAAATCCTAAGTATTATGCCAAAGTTAGTCACAGGGAACCTGATCCAGAATCCAGCCCAGTCAAAAGGAGTCTTCCAACAAGCTGTGGGTCAGGCCAAGTGCACGTTATTCCAAGTGCTGGCACCCTGCCCTACGTAGAGCAGAGCAGGAATGCATGATTTTCCTGACTAAACAGAGCTCTGTGGAATGATTTTCTTTAACTGCTGCGTTAGAGAAGCAAAGCAGGCAGCCTAACCAGTTATGGAGGTAGTCCTCCAACAGGCAGGAGCAAAAAATATTCCTACAGATAACGCAGAAATACAGAGGATGAAATGCAAGGCACTTGTGGGCATGGTGGTGATGGGTTGACTGTTGGACTAGATGATCTTAGCAGTCTTTTCCAATCTTAATGAGTCTATCATTATAAGAAGAGGGACAAATTGGAATGATTTGTACTTCAAAAGGTGGTCTTAGACACTGTCCTTAATTCTAAGTCATAATGTGTAAAAGTCATAACAGCATTTATCCCTAATGCAGATGAGAAAAATCACTTGAAAATTGTAGGGTTAAACAAGTGAAAACAATATGCATCTTTACTGCCCTCTTCCTATGCATGATCATGTGTGATTTTTCTAAAAGGCTATTAATTTCCTTTAATAGAACTTCTGTGTAGTATTTAAATAGCTTGGCCTGTAGTATATGATATTTTTAGCAGTCATTCATATATACATATATAAAATATAATACTACATGGAATCAATTCAAGGTCAAGTTTGTAGCATAACATCCTGTTCCTGTCCCCTCTCTACCTCCATTTGCTTTCAGAGTCTGGCTCAGAACTAGGCACAGACTGTCAGTAAATCTAACTGTCCTAGTTCAGTGCAACTCCAGCAGTTTATATTAGCTGAAGATCTCAACTCTTGCTTCCAAAAAAGGACTTCACTTTTTGACTGTTATTTCAGGGTAGAGAACAGGCCTACTCTAGAGAGAAGGAAAAAAAAAGTCCATTGTACAGAACAAAACAAAATAAAAGAAGGAATAAAGCACTTGATTCCTTCATTGTAAAAACACGTTCTGGTATTTCTTTTAAGACTGAGCAGTCCCATTTAAATCAGTGACACTTTGGATTTGCTTTAATATGAAGATTCAGACATCAGCAATACCAAGGCTCATAGAAAGTATTTTTTTTCACACTTCAGAGTAGCATTAGAACCACATGAACAAACTTTTCAAGTGATCTTGTCCCCATTTGCTCAGTGTCTGATGAGTGAGGGCTGTGTTACAGAGGGGAGGGGACTGGAACAATGACACTCCATCTGTTTGTCCTTGGGAAGTGCTATTGTAACCCCACCATATTTATATTGATTTTCCAGCACTATTTCCAGATGTGACACAAGCAGGCAAACAACCAATTTGGGCAAGCTCAGCTCCATCTGAACTTAGGAATGAGCAGTGAAAAATAAAAGCTGCATCTGACATTAAATACGGCTTAGAATTCACAAACGACATTCACAAGCAAAAGGGAATAATTCAGAATGTCTACATGTCCCCATAGCACCATGAAATTTCAGTTGTTACATATAGAAGTGATGTTTGTGGTAAGAGCAAAGAAAAATTTAAAAAAAAAAAGGTTTTTCAATGCTTTTCTTAAAAAATACATAATTGCTTTGATATTAATTTTCCTCATTTAAGCAATTGTCATTCATTGCCCTCACTTGTCTTGAGAAGGCTGTGCTCAAACACCTTCAGTCTCTTAGCAAGGTTAAAAATCTAACATTTTTGTGTTCCAAACTAAGCTCACACAAGGAAGACAACTGCATGAGGAGACTGAGTTTTCTTTTTCTGAGTTACTTAAAGTGTGGTTTATCTTTATGGTCCATACATAATAGGGAAGCTGCTATTAAAATCTGACCCATTATCTCAGGAAACCTTCCCTTCAGCAGCAGTATTAAGTAACCTTAAGAAGCAAAAATGAAAGAAATGCAGAGGTTAATTGGATGTAGCCAACTCAGAAGCATGTAGATAGCCTTTTCCTTGGACTTTCCTGGGTTCTTCCAAGTGCTCCCTCAAAGCAAAATTTGGACAAGATGGATAAAGTGAATCCAAAACATAATTCATGCTAATCCTATGCATCTTACCAAGTCTAATTAGTTTGGAAACGTTCTGCTCACAGCTATTACAATGGAGAACATAAAAATGTTCTCAAATGTGGTAATCAACACTTCCTCACATCTAACAGGATTTAGAGAACTTTGTGGGTTTGGTGTTTGCTTGTTTTCAGATTTTTTTTCCTATTCTAAAATAACTTTAACCTATCTTGCTGTGGAAACCTGGACTGCAAAGTTAGCAAGACTGAAAAGAACTCTTCACAAATCTTTATAATGCTCCCTCTTCTCTGAATCATGACAATCAAAGGGAAGGATTTGGCACTGCAAATTCATTAATTAGAAACTTATTACCCACAGGAAGAGCTGAAATCATGACTAAATAAGGCTATTCTTGCATGGGATACTTAAGCACTCTGCTGACATACAGTAAATTCAAATAAGAATTTTTCAAACAAAAAGAAAATACATTTCCTCTTTTGAAAGGGTCATTTGTAAATCACTTGCAAGACTGCTCAATTCCACCTGCAAGCCAACTCTTATGCTCTTTAACTGCACCTGTACCTTCAGGCATGAGTGCTCAACTGAAGGCAGTGGGGATGAGATCATGCTAATGCTTAGTAAGTCACTTGCTGAATAAAGGCTTTCATGTCCCATGCAGATAATGATCTTCCTTCTACACTAGTGCCTCAGTATTTGCATGCATGCAGTTGTCAGAGCTCTTCATCCTACAATTTTGCTCTCACATCCTGTTTACTAATGGCAGCTAAGGGCACATCCAAATGAACTGTTTAGCTTCTGAACAGGCTAATTGGCATTCAAGTTTTCATATGAAGTCTTGCATGGTCCAGCTAGCACCTATCTCCACCTTCACCTTTCAGAGGTTTAGATGCCACAGCTTTGTGTTCAGGGAAAGTTCAGCCTTTTTCATATATATATATAAATATATGTGAATGTTTCTTTGAACAGTCCTAAAAAGCCCAGCTCCTCTATCCACTTCTCAGACTGGGACAACTTTTCACCTAACAAATTGCCAACCAAGCAATCTGAGTGTTAATCCGTACTTAAAAAATGGTATCTATATGTGTGGGTGCCTGGTTCCTGTGCATTCCCTACTAGAAGGTTCCTGAAGGCTCACATCAACTGCACCTTACAAAGAAGTGGTTTAGCACTTGATTCAATTAGAGATGCTTAACAGAAATGCTGTCAGTTTCTGACCAGTACATGTCCAATCAAAATAGAGAATTGTGTTTTGTTAGAATTATTTAAGCTGTCAAAAAAATACATCTACACATATCACTGCATTAGCATAGAAAAAGCATGCATCCCTACAATAAATTATAAAAGCCAGCCAAGCAACAAGATGGAATAAGTCACACCAGTGCTTACAGGCTTTGCAGATTCCATCTCTGTTTATAATTCTTGCTTTGCCGTAGATCTTGCCTCTGCTTTATGCAACATTTATTCCCATACAAAGCCTGACTTCTGCACCTTCCTTGGTCTCTTTAACGTGTCACGTGCTGGGCTCTGCTTTTGCTCACTTTTCACCCTCACTGCTGCCTCTGAAAGTTCAGAGAATTTAAACTGTACAGCTCCTGCAGCTCTGTAAGTATTTTGCCTACCATGTACTGGGAACATACTGCAGAACAGAGCTGTACCATGCGGCACAGTGTTATAAGCAGGCTACAACAACTTTCCCTTCCAGCACTTTAATGAATTTCATGTTCCAAGAAATTGTGAAAACAATGCACTAGTAACAAGCCATGAGCAACCCAACTGTACGTTGACAATTAATAAAATATGCTAAGTGTCAATTCATTTCACAGCATCATTCCATTTTCCTTAGCCCCGGTCTGCAGTTCAAAAGTTTTTGGCAGTGAACAGCACCATAAATCATAACTCTTGTGGCATCTGTTCCTCCCCAGAACTGAAAGCAGAGATTAGGGACTGGGGCAGGTCAACAGCACAGCTGGATGTTTTACTGAACCACCACAACTGTTTTTAAGTCTATCTGTTCTGAAACCAGATAACAGTGTATATACATGTATATGGACATACAAGTTACAGCTACCTGGTTAGAAGACCAGTATGGCCATGAACTGTTGGAGGAAGCTTTTTGACAATTTTGATCACACTCAGCAGACTAATTACCTTGAACAAATGATTCCCAAAGTCATCCGTGTCCTTCACTGCCTACAGTTCCATGTCAAACATGCATCTCTTTGTTTACATCATTGCTCTCTGGATCCCAACCCTAAATCAGTTTGGCTTGACTCCTTACAGGGAAGGCAATGCAGTTCTGTGAACTGCATGTGTTGTAATAAAATGAATGCATCTAATTTTCTTTTCCAGAGTTAAGTTTTGAAGAGGGAAAACATTCACCTTTTAAAAGCAATCCCATTTGCTAAATTCATGTAGGGCAAGTCATGTGAAATATATGCTGACAGTGCAACACAATCATTTCCACAATCAGTGTGCAAAACTCTACTCACTGCAATATTAGCTCCTGCTCTTTGCACTTCAAGCTTGGAGCCTAGAGCACTTCCTGTTGCTATCCTGACAGCCAGGCTCATTACAAAATGTATGCTGCACAGAAAGATGACAAAGGAGCACTACAAAAGCTCTGACTGCCTGCTTACCAGCATATTCAAAATAGTAGCTTTTCTTGATGTTATCACCCCTCTAATTTCCACTCTCTCTTACACCATTTTCCCTATGGGTGCCCTAAACACAATGCACAGTGGACAAAATAGAACCAATAGGGAGAAAAGCAGCACTAGGACCATGGCAGACTACAAGCAGAATTAAAACTAGGAAAGCTGCACTCAAGAGTTTGACATAGAGCAGATGTGCTTTTCTTCATAGAATTCACCAAGTACATCTTGCGGTTAACTGTGACACCTACATCAGGAAAGGATGCGCCTCTCTCACTTCCACCCTCATTCAAGATAGAGTGGTAAATACACAGTGCTAGTCAACCACCCACCACCCTGTCATTGTTTTACTGTAGAATAAAGAGAATTACTTAAAATATGCTGAAGAAAAGGGAGACAGGTGAGGAAGGGGGGTAATGCAGAATAAAACTTGCGAACAGCATCTGTGAGGAGCCATGAAAACAAAATAGCATTGAAAACTAACTGTAACATTACTAGTCTCAGTGGGATTTAGGCAGGCAGGCAAAGTTTTTGGTCATCAACTTTAACACTCAGGTTGAGATGGTTGCTTGCCAATTAGTGCCTGTACCTTTTGTTTTCCATTAACTGTTAATTAGGGAATGTCATACACCTGGTGCTTGGAGAGCAGCAGGCAAGAAAAAAAGTAGTTAGTAGGCAGGCACCATTTGGTGTAAGTGCGTGCATAAACAAGGTTAGAAATGCTGGGTTACAGCTGCATGAACTGCCTGGGACTGTAGAGCACTGTGCTTGAGTTACTCTTTCTTGGGTAAGTTAATACCTTCTTGAGTGTCGTCCCAGTTTAGAGCTGTAAAAGAAAAACCTTAGGTGAATTTGTAACACAGTGTTGTCCTATTGTTTGGTTTAGTCATTTTCCAGCTAGGCCTGGTTAAAGCCTGGCCAGAGTGAGTCTAGGGGAGCCAATTAGCATGGAGTTCACAGAAGTGGTTAGTTCAGCTCTGAAAATAACTTTGTTTCATTTGTTCTGATTGGTGTATTAAGACTATGCCTAACCCATGTTTCCATGTGTTTTTATTTTTATATGAGTCATTTAAGTGTCTCGTTGGAAACTTTTTTTCTCTCCCATGTTTCTAAAACATTTTTCCACTACTGCTGAGGCAGTGAAAATGAATTGAAAGTTAAGCAGAAGGTGCTTAAGTGTAGCAGAGGACTAACTTGCTATTTTTCTTCTGAAGATTGAAATGCTGACTGTTGGTAGCTCGGTAATTGTCATGCCATGCTAATTAAGTCTTACAGCATGCAGAAGTGAATCAAGGCGGTAAAAGCTCAGGCTGTATGTTTGCTGGTGTTGTTACAGATTTCCTTCTCATCTACAAGTTGTTTCTCTTTTTAACTGAGTAACAGTCGTTGCCCCTTTATACTGCAATGTGGTTAGACTTTAAAGCTAAAGGCCGGGAGTAGATCATGAGAGCAAATGAATATATGTAGATCCTTTGACTGCACTGATTCCAGATGAGTAACCTTAATCATGTTCAAGATCTATGGGTCAGAAGCATGCTCCTGAAGTTTCATGCATTCCCTGCTCTTAGGCAGACTAGACTCTCCATGCACTCCTTGAGGTCCACTGCCTGTCTCCAATGTTAAATCTGGAACTGTTTCAGATAGTATTCAGTGGCCCCATGTCTTCACAGACTGAATTTAATTTAAAAGAAGAGTTAAGAGTTAAACCAAGGTCATAGAATCATGGAATAACTGGGTTGGAAGGGACCTCAAAGTTCATCTGGTTCCAACCCCTTTCCATAGGCAGGGGTAGCTCTGCCAGATCAGGCTGCTCGTAGCCCTTGGAACATCTCCAGAGATGGGACATCCACAATTTCTCCTGTAGGATCAATATGCAAAATGAAATTCCAATACCAAATCTATAAGATTGTGCCACATCTCCTATCAGTACTGTGCTGAATCAAGCTATATATTCCCTCCCTCCTTTCTCTCCCAGTGCAGATTTCTTTTGACAAAGCCACCAGGCACCAGTACCATCCCACCCTAGATGGAAGTCAATCTATTTGAGATAACTTGAAACAAATGCTTTCATAGGAAACACCATTTTGATGCTTCCATCCAACAAAGCAATGGCAAAGCAACCGAAGCAGTTATGTGCATAATGGGGATATACTTCTGCCTGGTGCCAAACATCTGTGCTCTTAAGTACAGCTGGCTGCCAATTTCAGCCTACTTCCTGACACTGCCTTAGACAAAGCGCAACAGGAAAGGAGGTGGAGGAGAGCTGCTATCCTGTCCCCCATCGAAATGGAAAAAAAATCCCTGAGACATATGGTCTTGCATAAAATAACCATCAGAGAGAAGCCTGCTGCAGTGTCAGGTTAGTGGGAATATTCTAATTATACGATGTCAAAGCACTGCCTCATTTGCAGTCGCCAAGTGAACCAAATGTAGATGACAAAACGGCAGGTCGGAAGAGATGAGGATTTTAACAGCATCGGAACCTTTACCCTCACATTACTAAAAACAACTTTAAACCCAGTACTTAGCAAGTAATGTAAATAAGAATCTAGATAAACTGCTACTTTCTATAGCAGCAAAAAAAGTGTTCTTTTTTTTTTTTTTTTAATTAGTGAGTAAAATCTGTCTCAAAGCAACTTATCGCTAAGGAAACACTAGATCTCAGTTAGACTTGTAAGTGCTTCATTTTGAGCAAGTTTTACGCTTGTCCTTATGTAACAGAACCGATAGCCATGTACGGAGAGCTGACAAGTTGTATCCAAATCACAAGGCACACGTGTGCTCATGAAAACTGGAGCCATGTCAGTTATGTTACTGGCTTATCAAGCTCTCTGCTCTCAAGGAGAATATTATCTGGTTTGTAATATGTCAGAGAATGTCAAATTAAAGGCTGCACAGCAGTGAAGGATAGAGCAGAAAGCGTTCCATTCCAGGCCATTGAGTCCCTTTAACATCTACATGCAGTAATTCCCAAAACTATCTACTCAGTCTCAATCACATGGAAAACATAGCACAGCATTAGCTCTAAACCTTGCACTGAGTGCAGCTCGAATATTAGACCATTCAAGTGGATTAAAGAAGATGACTGATTTAATCACAATAATTCTTTTAATGATAACTTGTTGCATTTCTCCTCCCTCTCCATCCCCACCTCCTTAAATGTTTAATACTTTGCTTCCTGGATTCCCAGGGCATAAACTGAGCATATTTTCTTCCTACAGGAAACGATCCAATTACATTCATTTATAATTGATAATGAACTGTTTAAGCTCATTTTGCTCTTGAAAAATCTTAACAGTGTGCAGTTGGTTTGCTGGCCCTTCTTCCCTTACCTGCAGCTCGGGGATATCATTTAAAGAAAAAGTGAAGAACCATCTTAGTATATTCCAAGCAAGTAGACCAGGGATAGATTTCAGCCCTAGTGAGCTGAGCTGTCTCAGGGCAAAAGTGTTGGAAATAACTTAGCTCCTGATGACTACTCAATAACTGAATTGCTTGCAACTTGGCCAGAGAGGAATCTTAATCATAGAGGCATTAAGACACCTGGCAGCAAGTGGTGCTACTAATTTCAGAGCAGGTATTTCCATAAAAAAAACACTCAGCATTAAGAGCTACTGATATGTATTACTCTGCTCTTTCAAGAATCATTCTTTCCTGTGGTTCTGTCCCTTCTCACCATTGGCTATACTGCCAGCCCCCTTCTTATTTTTGTTAATACCATTCCAGTAAAGAGATCTGTAGAGCTAGATGCAGTAGTAAAGGTATAGTTGCAGGAGAGCTGTCCAGATAATTTAGTGCTTTATTCCATACTTACACTGAAGTTGAAGACCTAGGGTTGCAATACCAACTGTAAATTTGCAGCTGGATATTTGTGGAGGGGCTTTGTGTTGGTTTTTTTTTTTTTGGTTTTTTTTTTTTTTTTGGTTTTTTTTTATGATGATAAACTTTATGCTAAAGTTGTAGGTCTTTTTCCCATCATGGTTTTTGCCAATGTGGAAACAACTTAACTTCAAAATTACAAGTAAAATACATGCTATGTAATGTAACTTCCTAGCTTATATTCCTTGATCAGTTTTTTTCTCCTGTGATTAAGGTTGCTTTTCCCACTTAAAATGCCCAGTTCAAGACTGAGTGCCCACAAAATGAACAAGCAAAAGAGATGAATGCTCAATTCTAATCCCTTGCAGGTAGAATTCTTACGAACTTCTGTAATAACACAAGATAAAACCATTCTAGACAGAAGTGTTATTTTTTTAAGCCAATGACTTCCTCTTTAGTTCTGCGTGAGTCAAGTTCCTATAGTTTCATCTGACACCCCTTTGAAGGGGTTTCTGAAGTATGAAATGTATTTTAACTTTAAGTATCAAGTGCTGCCAACTCACATTAGAATAAAAATGTTTTGAAGTCTATGTACAAATGCCACAAGCCCTAATAGCAGTCCTAAAATAAGCTCTATTAATTTAACTTCTACAGGCGCAAGCCTTGTCCAGCTCTGCCTGCAGAGACAGCTAGACAACTTTCACTCTCCAATCAGTAGGGCTTGTGTTTGCATAAACGGAAGAGGAAGCAGGGATCCTTATCTCTTTTTGCTTTTCAGAATGTGATACAGTCTGACTTGCTGAGCTGTGCAAGCCACAAGCACAGAAAAGCATCACGAATGCAAGCAAAATGTGAAAATATTGCAAAAACAATTGGAAATAAAATGTCATACTGTCTCACAGTGGAGTTTTATGGGGACAATGCAGAAACTTCAGCCTTATTGGGGAAAAACAAATCAGGGTAACAGTCTACCAAATACAACAACAGGTACAATGTACCCAGTAGAAGAAGAGAAGGTTGATTCTACCAATGACTACCACTGCACTCAAACAGGCAGCAAACAGCTCCAGATGGGGTAGGGCATACAGGCAGTCGGGTGCTAGAAAACACATGGAGCTGTCCAGCAATGCAAGGGAGATGTTATGGTCTCGTATAAAGACCCCAGGGTTTGATTCAAATGGCACTAGTATCTTTGCTCCCAGATCCTTTACTTAATCGCTTGTTCTCACTGTTTCTAAAACTGTTGTTTCATAATTGACCAAAACAGTTAAAGTGACAGTGTTCAGAACTGCAACATTTCCTGCTTCTATGACTGCAGATATATTCTGCTCCCTTAATATTGAGTCCAGTACTGTTTTTGCATTACAGAGTTTATCTGATGCTTTATATGTCTCCCATATTTCTCCAGGCTGTCTGCCCCACAGCCTTTAGTCACCTTGTGGAATCTGACTCCATCAAGGAAATTCTGAGTTAATATTTATTAGTTAGTATTATTAATAGTTAGTAGCTATTTAGTAAAAACAGAGAATCCACAGCATTTCTCCAAGTCAAGGCACTGGTTCAGGACTATACCAAGTTAGATGCATGTGAGTTAGCAGTTAGAGCAGTCCTGACCCTGATCATCCTCTCTTTAAGATGTTCCATACCCACATGTCTGATTGTTGGGATTGCCTCAGCAGTTTTCAAAGCCATCTAGGAAGGCAGTATTTTGGTTATGACAGATGGACTCAGTCCTAACAATGAAACTTGGAACTTGATCCTTTGGGGACCTTTTCAACCCAAGCCATTCTATGATTCCATGAAAATGATAAATTCCCAAATGGTTCTCCAATAAATTAAATATATATGTATATATTTTTTATTTAATTAAAGTTTATACATATATACATATATATTTAACCTCAATCACTTATGTGAGAGGAAAGGAAAAAAAGAGCAATTTCATTTCTCATATAGTGCTACATTGCCACATGCTGATATAAACCGTGCACTCCAAAAAATCTTACAGTTCACACTGCTGTGGTTGCCCAAGAAGCCCAAGAGTCCATGTAATTATCAGCCAAACTGAATCAGTAAACTGCTCCTGATAGCATAATAAGTTGCCCTCAGCGTTTTTCCTCTAAGCTTTAGATTTCCCCTTGGATTTATTTACTCTGACAATGCTGTTCTCTTACTACTTGGTAAAGTTAGATATTAGGGATGTCAGAAGAGAGGGAAACTTAAAAAACAGTCACCTATTCACATGAGTCCATATAGAGTTTTTAATTGTTAGTCAGTATTATTAGAAAAAAATGCAATGCATCATGGAGGTGCTTGAATTTTTACAAACTTCACTGGGCTTTTTATCTTTAGTAGGAAAATTTAATTTCAATACATGCTTTCAAGATCTGAACTTGTTTTTCTCTAAATGCTGATCACTAGCTGCCTTGAACATTAATCCATAGCCATCATTAAACATGTTTCACGGAGTCATAGAATGGCTTTGATTGGAAGGGACCTTAATGGTTATCAAGTTCCAGCCCCCTTGCTGAGATTTCATATAGCTATCCAAAGAAAATAAATTGTCATAATCACTTAGACCTCAAACAACTGCAGAAGTAGGAAAAAACTGAAACTCTTAAGATAAAGTTTGTCACTTGTTTTTCTATCAACAAATGAAGATTAACTGCTCAGGATTCCTTCAATTTACTGCAGGTATAACAACAGAGCAGCAAAAAAAAAAATAAAAAATAAAAAAATTCACAGTTTAAAGTTTGGTAGAGGCAAATGGAGTAGAATAGGGGAGCAGATTCTCCTGCCATTCCTACTGAACAATTTTGTGTTGTAGTTTTGCTGGAGGGTTTCAATCGTTGGGTCACTGCTATTTCTGTAAACAGTATATCTTATTAAACAAGAAATATTCAACAATTTCAAATAAAGGTTTCACAACTGAGCCTTTAGCACTGCACTTCAAGCTGTGCTTTTGCGTGTTTGTGACTTGGGTATTTCCTTTTCCTCTTTTGAAATTATACTTCCCTTTTATGACAGAGTGTCTCTTTGAGTCTATACTCTCTAGTGCATTTGGAAACTAAAATGGATTTATAATTGCGAATAAAAGGAAAAATGTTAGTATTTCATATTTGATTAGATCTTGCTTACCAATTTTACAATGTGATGAGAGTGAACTGTCACAATCAGTCAAAACCCTTTCAATGCTAATTAATTTATAACTACAGCACACCAATCATGTTAAAACACATGCATTTAAAACAAAAACAAAACAGGAAAAATAAAAACTATCTATGGATACTTCCATCTACACTGTATAGTTTAAAAACAAAGATAATGATAGCATGTTGTTAACCATCTGCTTCCAGTAAAGACATTTAAAGTGCTTTACTAGAGAAGACAGAATCATTTTAGATGACATGACAGCAAAATGAAACTACAGTGAAATTCTGTGTTTTTCAGGAAGCTGGGAACAATATTCCAACCTCTAAAACTTCTCAGAAGCTATCAAATCATTAGCCTGGTTTCATCTAATCAACTTGACCCAACAAATAAGACCAATGAGGCAAAGACTGAGATGCTTTGATATGTTCCCTGGCAGAAAAGCTTTCTCATGCTCTTTTGTTGTCATAGAAAATGTTTTCCTTAGGCCCAGACAGCCACAACATACAGTCTTCTTATGGACAGAAATATACAGTGATCCAAATGCTGAATGATCTATTCCAGCTACAGTCTGCTAAGCAACAACCTCAACAATTCATGAGTTCAGGCACAGCTTAAAGGATCAGACAATGTTGAAGCTATAGAACAGTTTACTCTACTCAAAGTGTTCTTTTTCTGTACAGTTCCTGTCAGACTTAAACTGATTTTTTAACCATGAAGTTCTGTTTGATGCATCTTTTCTTGCTCTACATACACAGTATGCACACATCTGCTACTTCTGAACTTGGCCTTTTCGTAAGTGCCAAAAGAAGCTGGACTAAGGCTTGTGCAAGCATCATCTGCCAAAATGACTCTGTCTACACATACACACCAAAAATAAATAAATAAATAAAGGGAAGGAGCTTAAAATTCTTCCTGGAAGGAATACGGGAGAGACTAGGCAGGGACTGCCCAAAAATACCTGGAATAAAAATGGAGGCTAAGGGGATAGGCTACAAGCTATGTTAACTTTCTGTGTATTTTAATTACAGAATTCTCAAGCTGAACTCTTCAGAATCCTCAAGGGATCATACTCCTGCTGTTTCCTCAGAGAGCCTAAGAGTGGAGAAATCCAGCTCCTGGAAAGGATTTGATCTGCAGGTCAGTGACTTTTGCTTGACAATCCATACACAAACCTTTCTTTACCTACCTCGGCTTTGACATATGCATTTTGAAATGCAGTATCTGTGAAAATTCAGTAGCCTAACCAAGTGGGAGTAACCATTTAGCTTTTGTAAGTCTTTCTCTGGTGGCTTCAGTGTTGCATTCCTTTGTATCAGCAGAACTGATTTGTGTAAGTATTTTGAATGGCAAAAAGGAAATTAAAAAAGGAGTACCACATGGGCTGTACAGGAAGTGATAAATTGATGAGTGTGTAATATCCTGTATGCGAGTGGTATCCTTTATTTAAAAAAAAAAAAAAAAAAAAAAAAAAAAGGAAATGAATTATAATGAGATCACTTTGAGAAAAAGGATTTCAGTCTTGGTTTTAAGTTGACGGTAAGCTTTGTTCCTTTTATCTGCTTACATGTGGCAGAAGTGTAAATCTTGAGCAAAGCATATGGCCTTCGGTTGAACATAAAGTAAATAAATTAGGTCCTTACAATCAAACGCGTCTGCTTTAAAGGCAGCTACAATACTGTCCAGCCACTAACCATAAACATATAACATTCCTCTTGCTTTAATCTCTTCTTGTAAATGAGAGTCCCCTTTCACTGATGAGAGTCTTTCAAGGCACATTTGGAAGAAAAAACAACAACCAAAAATCTCATTCCTTAGTAGAAAAACAAGTGGTTAAGGTCTAGCATGTATTTAGAACACTTTTCTGAATACAAAGATTTGTGCAATACATATTTTTCACTCATTCCGAATGATTTCAACTAATTATTCTCAACTCTTCTGAAGTAATGGTCTCGATTTATTTTAGATTGTAACAGCCACACCTTAATGTATTCTCCTCAAACTTACTGTACTTAACAGAGCTTGGAGTCATCAAGCTTCATACAAGATCTGAGCATGAATGCTTGCAGAAGTGGTAGACAATGTTAATTTACAGAACAGCATCTCTAAGATAAGGAGAGAGCATAATACATTGGAATTACAGATTTAGGAACCACTTCTGCCTGGAGAAGTAAGTGGGAGTGAAGAGTATGCTATAATCTTCAGGAAATGTTAAACTTGCCTGGTACTTACAGAATTGATTATCCCTTTAAGTGCTTGGAATCCTCCAGTGACGGGGAAGACTTGCTCTTTTGTGTCAGCAATTCTTTCAAGCTTTGGAAAGAGCACACAAGCATGCATGTGAATCTTTTGGCAAATTAAACACTTCATGTGACTTTTCAGCCTTAAAATATAAAAGGATGAGGAGAAAAAAGAAAAAAAAAAAAAAAAGAAAAAAAAAAAAACACTTTTCATCAACCCTGCAAAAAGAAAGTTTTGAGTTCTTCTCAGCTGTAGAAGCTATCTTTAACTTTTCTAAACAGGAGGACTTGCCAGAATGTACTGCAGCAAACTAAATTCTATAGTAGTGATCCATGACATCAAACACAATAAAGAAACCTTCTAGAGCTTGTATTTTGGTGGTAATTCTGAATGTCTTTCCATAGTTACCTTCCCTGTTTGCTCTGCTTTACACTAAAAAGCCTTTCTATGTGCCTTTACAGTATTAAAATATCTCTTGCACTCTTTCACCTGACAAGAATAGTTACAGTGACTTAGGACAGTTCTGCCAGAGAATAGAAGCTCTGGATGAACTTCTAGTCAATGAAGACAGGGATCATGGATGCTCAGATCATTTTCATTTCATCTTTTTTTTTTTTTTTTCCCATTTCCTTAAGCTGTTACATGCTCTCCTTAGGTTGTCTGTAGCTACACATGTTGTCTGTAGCTACACATGTTGTCTATAGCTATGTCATATATACACTGTTGCCTAATCTGGTAACTGTCTTACTGGAAGAGTTTTACTTTTGCTACATGCAGCTACAAGTTAACAAGGATATAGCCGGCAGGTCTTTTCTACAGTAAAAGTGACACCCATACATTCTACTCATGCCTGTAAACACATGGGAGTGTCTGCTTTCTGTTCCAGTGGAGGTACAGCCTAATGTATAATACTTAACATGAACCATATAAAACCCTGCAACATGGTACAACCTAGTAATCTGAAACAGTAATACTCTTACCTGTGCTTGTACAAAATCAAGGACGCCAACACAGTAAACTCTAGCCCCCAGTTGTCTGGATGTTTTTGCCTGCCCCAGAATAGAGAAAGGAATAAGTATTTTTTCATTCAGTGGTCATTACAAGCTCTTAGAATATATGTTTTCGACTAGTGCTCACCTCTTTCTCTGCATACAAGGGAATTTGACCATCTAGCTTGCCATCTGTCAGCGCAATGATGATACTAGAAAACCTTGATGCTCCCTGCTTCTCAATCTGCAAATTGGCCTGAAAATGAAAAATATTTATTGCACTTATAATTATATCTTAACTTTTAACTAGGAAGCTGATTGTAAGTAAACCAAGTGTCCGATCTGAACAACTCTGTCTCATCTTCATACCAATCTAATCAGACAACCCTCTTACAAATTACTAACAAGGAAATTATTTATCACTACATTCCTGACAGCAGTGAGTTCATCTCTGAAGTACTGGGGTCATTAATTGATCTATTCTTCACCATGAGGTTTCCTTTGCTATACATGGCTTTTAACTGTCAGTGAGTAGGTTCCAATATATAAGAGAAACGGCTTAATGTTACAGTTGTTTTTGTTTTCATTTCTTTTTAAATAGCAACAGTCTTTTGTTTGTTGAGCTTTTCAGCCCACAGATTGCAATTATAATCCTGGCTCTACAGGTATTAAAGGGAAAAAAAAAAAAAAAAAAAAAAAGAGTTTTTACCCATAGGGTGAGAACAGAGGATATTTTGATTGCAAAATGTTCAGCAAAACCCACCTGTTTTAACCCTTCATGTATGTACGTGTCACCTGCTGGTTTCACTTCTGACAAATTCTTAAGACCTTGCTTGATTTTCTCTCTAAAAAAGAAAAAAGGTAAAAGGTAGAAGACTTAGCATCAACTTACAGTAGGGAAAGGTGTTAGTTTATCAATGGAAAGATAATATTTGTAATAAATGAGGTCTGAAATCAAAATCTGTTAAATACAGCACATAGCTGAGATATAACGTGGAGGCAGACTGTCTGTTCACCACAAAAGCATCTATGATTACAGTTATTTTAGATCTCAATAATCCAGGATGCTTTGATGAGTCAAAGGCTCATACTCAAGTAAAATCCTTCAGATGGAGGAGATGCTGTAAAGAAGTGGCCACACCTCAGCATTAAAACAGCTCAATGGAAATTCTGTTATATTCACTTCATTTTGCTCCATTAAACTGACTTCATTTCCAGTCACGTGGCAGTTAGAAAAGGAAATCCCCTAAGATAGCAGTTCTGTTCCTAGTCAAATGATCCAGATCAATATAGAGATATTTAATAGGGTAGGAAAAAAAATTAGTATCAGCAGGTAAATGCAGAACTTGAAAGACACCTTTTATCCATGGCTCTCATGGCATTTCTGCAGGAGCTTTGACAAGACACCACACTTACAAAAGCTGCAGTTCACTTATATTTAAAAGAATAAGCTTGTGCCATTGTTTCTCATGGGCCTTTGAATAAATCCATCACTGACTATGAGAGGCTGGGCTGACTGAACAAGACAAAACTAAGTAAAGACAGGAAACCTGGGACAGAATAAATACAAGGAAAAATCAGGAAATGAGCAAGAGCAAAGAGGAGGGGAAAAACGCATTGCAGGATGTATGAAAGGTTTTCATAAGGCACACACACACAAAAAAAGAGAAGGAATGCATATGCTGCTTTGCCTAAATGCCACCCACAAGTCATTTGTTCCATGGATGGGGTTTCTCTATGTGAAGAAGCGTTGTTCCTAAGTACAATCCATTGTTGTAGTAAGCTCCCAATCACAGGATCAACTGATACAATTTAAAACTTAAAAAAAAAAAAAAAAAAAAAAAAAAAAAAAAAAAAATTGCATGAATATATGGAAAACAAGTTATGTAAGATAATGCAATCTGTTTGATCCAAATATTTTATATTCAGCATCTATAGAAACAACTTGAAACTGACTGACTATGTACGAACGCAGATTATAAACCACATAGTCAGTGCTTGCCAGGATGAGTGGCAGCACATCACAGGCGTTAGTGTTCTGCTGCCAAGAAATAAGCAGCAACCGAAGTCCCAGTTTTCTGAAACAGATTTCATTCTGCAAAAAATAACTTTCGTACAATCAGTTCAGCTTTATTTATCTGAAATGTCTTGTGACCCAGGCACACAGAAATCTCTGGTGTTTCCAGGCCTCTGCCGACAAGAGCTTCCAGGAAAATCTTTGGTGGCGGCAGCTTTTTTAGCTCCAGCTAAATCAGTCACCGCCCCTTTCTCTTAGGGCACGTGTTGCAGATCAGCCCAGCCTGATGCTTGTCAGATAGAAGTCAGACCTGGTGCAGTGTCATGAGGCCAATGCAGAACCCAAGGCCCGAGCCGACGAGCCCCAAAGACAGCAAGAGGGGTTGGCAGAGGCACTCTACAGCTTGTACCCAGGAGGTTTGAAGGGCGGACACAGGAGCCCATGTCTGCCTGAATCTTTCTAAACTCTCCCCTCCCTTGTTTCTGTAATGATCTTTTGTAGCCACAGAATGCTGCAGAGAAGATCTGGTTTTACATGAAACTCGTCTGAACTGAAATAACAGAGCCATGACCTCAGCCTGGGTGTCTGGACACCACTGCAGCACAATTTAATAATGGTAATACAGGCTGGATTGCCTTTGGCTTTGTGGTTTAAGTCAGACACTGGAGGGAGGTGGAAAACAAAACAATATCAGCAACTTAGAGCTTTTCTGGGGCTGAGATGAATGAGCACAGATTTACTAACCCTTCCTCATTCGCTGTATATGCACACATTCATTGTATGTCACACCTCTGTCTTTGAGAAAAGACACATTCAGTTTGTAACAGTTACCCTGTCTCTTAGAAACTTTGCAACTACTTCCAACAAATCTGCCAGTAGCAGGAAGGCAAATGCATCTGCAGCTACTGGTGCCCTTTGCCAATTCGATCTGGGGTTTCTTTTTGGCTCCTAAATGAAGTTCTGCCAAGAGAGGCTGCAGGCACAGCCCCACTGCGTCCAAAAAAAAAAAAGAGAGGAGATAGCAGTGGTCTCTGCAGTGCACTCAGAGCAACCCTGCCATGCTCTATCTCAGAGAGCAGGACCTCATGCCAGCATTACACACTCCAGCTGGAGAGAGCTTGTTGGCTATGTGGAGGCTGTGCCAAATCCTTCGGGAGGCGTGTGGGCCTGTCTGCAAACACTACTCCCTGCTTGGGCCAAAGGCTGCAGCTAGGTTGTCTCAGTGTCTCAAGGAAGAGTCATCATTTACTGCTTTTCTAAAGTTTAATTGGCACAGTACTAATAGGCACATATTAGGTACATAGGTACCTATTATTTAATTGGCACAGCGCTAGTACTGTCAGCAGCCTGTTGGTCTGACTGTTGGTGTTGCCGATACATTGCATTTGGGACATACACAGAGAGACAGAATTTACCCTTGCTAGAAAGCAAAACATGCTTGAAGACAGAAGCTTAAAAGCTATCCAAATCATTCCTCTTTCTTAGGTACCAGTTTGGGAAACTAAGTGACAGTGCTCTTTAAGGACAGGAAGGGTGGCTGCACCCCCCAGCAAACACAGCTGGTCCACCAATGAGAGTTAACTCTGCACATCAGCTTGATGCATGATTTGGAGGAGCTTTCTGACTTTCTACACCTCTCGAATAGCATAGAGGGCCATGCACAATAATACTTATTCTGCTTAAAATGTTGGGCCTCCTGCATGGGCTCCAGATAGAAGAAAGGCAGCATCAGAAACCTGAAATTCTGCTAGCCAGCATGTAGCTGGCCCAAGGAGAATGCAGGAGGTGTTCTTAAGTGTACCTGCTTTTTAAAACTAGCAGCACAGCTGAGACCCACATGTGAATGCACAAGTTGTTGTTGACCATTTGCTTATGGTATCCAGTCAAATTTCACAGGGGAAATGTGCATCTCTACAATGGTACATAAGCAGCATGAGAAGTCTTTTCCATTTCAGTGGTGTTTTTTTTAATATGTTTATCATAGCATTGTGTATACTGTGGTTAGCAATGACTTCTCTTTGCAGAGGTATCCACACAGCACTATTCACAATCACAAAATGTTTGGTAATCTGGGGCCTTAACCACTGTAGTGTGGCTTTCTTTATATCCACAGCTTTATAATGCAGTAAAAAACAGCAGTAAATGTGTGCAAACAATTAGAATCCTATGGCTTTTAAAACAAAAAAGACCTCCCAGCTTTGAGCTGACTGCAGGGAATAAATTGTGGTTTCCTGGCATTTGTGAATTAGTGAGTGAGTGAGGGGAAAAATATCCCAGCAAGGCCAAAATGCACATAAACTAACACGGCTGCAACATCCCATCATCACACACAATGCAGTTTCACATCCCTGATACTGTACTGTGCTTTGCATCCTCATCTCCCATTCAGAACAACTAGGGTGTGGAATTCCAAGCAATTTTTAACTGTTGATTTTCTCTATATTTAAATGGCAACTGTTCCAGCTGTACCCATTCCTTCTTACTGATCTGAATAGGCTTGCAGTCACTACTGCCCACTTCTTCATCTTCCTTATAATTCCTCCTAAGCAATAAGGGGTTTTTTTTGCCCATGCAGGGATGCAAAAAAGCATCAGCAAACCTTGCAATGAAGAAAAGTTAGACAGAGAAACTCACAGCAACTATATGGGTTCTTCCCATGCTTTAAAGTAGGTTTCCACAGCCTGAAGAATGCTACAGACATGCAGTGAGAAAGGCATTTTTGTTTCCATGGCATGATTCCAGAGTTCTGCACAAGCATTCAGAGTGGTCTGTGTGCTATCAACCAGTTTGATAAGGAGCAGGCTACTGGCAGGGATTAAGGGCCCATTGAAATGGAGAGAAAGGATCTCATTGACTTGAGCAGTCCTTGGAATGGGCTTAAATGTCCTCTCATGACCTCTTTCAAGCCATCTGGAAAAATGGCTTATAACCTTGTCTGTCCCTGCAGAGAGTGGATCCGGCACTGGAGTGCGGTTGGGGGGAGACACTTGGCTGGTCTCAAGTCAAACCACTTTTTGAAATGCTAAACAGGAGGAGAATTGTGTCATTGGACAGCCTGCTTCTAGGCTGCCAGCCTGTTTGTTGCCAATGAGTTCTCTTCAGTAACTGTTGTACTTGTTACGATGAATTATTTATTTTTTTTTAAAGCGAAAAACAGTAACCTGAACAAATAGGAGAGATCATGCTTTAGCTTGACTCTACTAAGAGGAACAGAAAGGAAGAACTACCTCCCTTACACTTTGACACAGTTCATTAATGATTCCTATGTGATTTATCCAGTTTCTCCAAATCCACAAAGCTGTGAATTGTGTTTGGTTTCCAGACAGGAGAGACAGTGAGGACACGTTCTGATAGGTTTGAAGGGATTTCTCAAGGACCCTGTTGGTTTGAGATGTTTTCTATAAAATGGTTTCCTATTCCTGTGAAACCAGAGCAAGTAGCCTTGACTCCCACTGCACCTGAAAACATCAACCAAGTGGAAGGGATCAGGTACATCAAGACATGCCCATTACACCAGACAGACCTCTCACCTTTCAAATGGCACAAACTCCACTGTCTAAAGCCTATCCTGAAGTCACTATTAGAAAATACATACCTTATATGAAATTACAGGAAACATTAATGTACCACTGTGTGCTTTACCTACAAACATTAAAAAACACTTAAGATTTTTATTTACAGACCTTGCTTTACAAAATTAAATCCAGCTCTGCATGAAGGCCTCATGACTGGCCACCACTTCAAGGTATCAGTTATTGTGCAGTATCTGCTCCTCTGATTTAATAAGAGCCCTTGGTGGGGAGCGGGAGAGGGAAATTAAAAACGCAGTGCACTAACCTGTCTCCAGTTAATGGCATAATGACTTGTGCCTGGGAGGAAAAGACGATGAATGATAATCTCATCTTGGGGCTTTTAAAAGAGGGAAAAGAAAAGAAGTACACTTTAGTCAAACAAAAAGTACAGATGCACATATTCCATTCATGTACTCATGCTTTATTATTATTGCCTTTATCCTCTAAGCTCAGAAGAACACACTTTCAAACAACTATATCGAGAACGAGAAAGGAATTAAGGTGCTTCCATCTCTCTTCCAGATCTACATTGAGAATGAAGTAGCAGAAATATTATTCTTTCCTGACTGAAATCCAAATCAACAGGTGCTGAACTTAAGAATTAGAAACTCATGTGACCATGGGTTGTGATTTACCAACATATAAAAAGTGTGTTTTCATGGTCATTGGTGTAAAAATAAGTTGGAGCCATACACTCAGGGCACACTCTTGCTCTGGGGTATTACACATGGACTCATGCAAAAGCTAGTTGCTGCTTTGTAAAGCTTGATTCCATCACAAAGTAAATTACAAAGTGTATTTTTGCATCACAGAATCACCAGAACAAAAAAAAAATAATAATAATAATACTCTTTGTGCCTTTCCTTTCTAGAAAAGTCTTTCAGACATCTCTATACAAACTCTTTCAGAATGAGAGTGTTTCATCAGTGACACAGTTGTGTGACTTAAGATCAACCTCCATAAAAGGATCCAGGGAAATGACACTGTAAAAAGCAATACTGTATGAAATGATTTTTATTAGGAATTAAATCTTTTTTTGAAGAAATCTACCTGTCTTCCAGCAAGATTAAAGGGATTTACCTCCAACCATTACCAGAAAACTCATCCCTTAGGAACTTACATTCCAGAAGGCCAAGATAATAACTTTCCTAAGGTAAGTTATAACAATACCTGTCCAGCTTGCCTTCATTTTATTCATGCCAATTTCAATATATTTGGTAAATTTCATAAACCACATTTACGTTCTATGTATAATTCATGCAATTATCACTAATGTGTACTGGGTTACTAATGGTAAATTATGGTCAATTTTCAGTTAATTCATGTCAATATAATTATTGGCACCATGGAAATGAGTGCTGAGCAAACCTTTGGCTGCACAGAACTTGGGTGTAAGATCCAGTCTTATAGTCCTACTCATTAAGCTGCTGAACACAAAATGCTCTGAGTTGCTTTAAATGCAATTATAATCCAGGCTGCGTGTTATCAGCTGTGTTAGCCGCTGTAAGCAGTTTCCCAATAACAAACAACCAAAATCCCCGTCTCTGTGGATTACTTCACCACTCAGCTCAAGCAACGTGAGACTTCCCCCTTTGGGACGCAACTCTTTGCTGATCAAAACCTCAAAGTTAGAAGTTTACTAACTTCAGGAAACTGTCCTCTTCATAAGACATTTGATTTCCATTTGCATTCCCAGCACTCAGGTGATGGAGGACCACGAGTACAAAGCAGCCCTGCCCTTCAGAACTAAGATCCCCAGCACACAACACCATCACTATAAACATTGCTTTGCAGACAAGCCAGAATGGCAAGCAGATGCACACAGGGCACACAGCTCAGAGCAAATTCTTCAGTGAAAGCTTTTGCTGAAGAAAACTGTTACCAAGTGGTTCTCTGTGGTTCTGCCCACAGCCACTCCCTTCAGTTTAAGAATGGCAGACAAAGCTCCTCTCTACAACTGCTGCAAGGAGCAGTTTGGCTGTACAAGCCAAGGAACTGGGATTTACACAGGACAAACAGCACTCTTTGAGTGGGACAAGCATCACTCACTGCAAAAGAAGTGGTGCTACAATATCCTCAGGCTTTCTTTTATCCTTTTAAACCTTATAAAACTTTTAGCACTTCAAGTCACCCACTTACTCAAGGCAAGGTTTGCTTTGTGAATGATGGATGTGGGAAGTATTAAATTACACAGCCCTATCTGCACCCTGTTATTAGATTATAAGTGCTCACTGCACCTCTTTTTCCTTAGCAGAGACTGCCAAACCAATGTCTGTGAGCTGGGGGCTATCTGTTTCTATCATTTTTATTTTCTATTAAGGAGATGCTACTGCACAGCCACCCTCATCTGGTTGCACTCAGTGTTTGCACAGCATTCCTGCAGCACCCACGCTTGCCAGCTACACACAGAGCTGATTACACTGATTACAACACAAACACAGTCACTACGGCACAAACTTCCTGGGAATTTGTCCAGGCCTGAATCACAGAATCATAGGGATTAGAAGAGACCTCTGGAGATCCCCCAGCCCAACCCTCCTAAAGCAGTTCCCTGCAGCAGGTTGTATGGGAAAGCATCCAGACAAGTCCTGAAAGTCTCCAGAGAAGGAGATTCCACAACTTCTCTGGACAGCTGTTCCAGAGCTCTGTCACCCTCATAGGAAAGTTATTCCACATGTTTGTAAAGAAATTCTTATGTTCCAGTTTGTGCCCCTTGTCCCATCACTGCACACAACAGCAAAGAGCCTCACCCCATCCACTTAAAAGTTACTCCTTGTCACCTGCACCGCACATTCACACACAGACAGAGCCACAACCAGGCAGCCTGCTTTACCTACAGCTCTGAATGCCATCTGAAGTTTGCACTGTTTTCTAGCGATCTGGGCACAGAAACAGTATGTTTGCGGAACACATCTACAGAGCTTACAGATGTTGGAAGGACCGAAACGCACCTCACGAACCGCTCCGTCAGCTGGTTCACGAAGTCGAAGATCTCGTGCCAGTTCTGTGCCACACTCCCGGATCTGCAGAGTAAATCAGAGCACACCAACAGCCTTACGGACAAAGGGCAGGGGGGCCGTTTCTGGGATTGATTCGGGCAGAGCGTGGCCCTTCGCTTCGCTCCACGCCGCGGTGCCTCCTCCCTCGGCACAAACTTCCCGCACCAACAGCTGCCGCGGGGGATGGGCGGCAGATGCTGCCCGAAAAACGGATTCTTTTTTCCCCCTCGGAAAACGCGTTTTGCCCTCAAACTCCCTCCCGCGATCAGCGGGTGGGGGGGGATCACCCCCACGGCCCGAACCCCCTTTGGTCGCCCCCCGCCCGCACCCGGTGTCCGCCGACAGACAAAGCGGCCCCGCGCAGCCTTACTTGTCCAGCACGAAGTACATGTCGAAGGCGCCGTGGCACGACGGCTGCTCGTCGGCCGGGGCCGGGCTGGCGGCGGTGAACAGCAGCGGGAGGAGGAGGAGGAGCGGCAGCTCGGGCCGCGCCATGGGGCCTCGGGGCGGCGGTGAGGGGACGCGGCCCGGCGCGGCCGTGCTCCGCTCGGCGCTGCTGAAGGGCCGCCCCCCGTCCGGCCCTCCCCCGCCCTCTCCACCCCGCGTCGCCCGAGGCGGGGGCCGGGGCCGGGCGGACTCGGCGCGCCCCTCTGCGGCCCTCCGCCCGCCTCCCGTCCGCCGCCCGTCGCCGCCGCCTCAGGCACCTCCTCCCCGCCGGTCCCCGGGGCTGGGAGCGTAGTAACCACGGAAACTCCGATTAAATCGAGGCCCGAGCGTTTGGCATTGCCCTTTGGCTGCTCGCGGAGCTGCCCCTTCGCTGGGACTCAGCCCGAACCTGGGCGTGGAGCGTGCCACCGCAGGACCGGGGACCTGTTTGTATTGTTTTTATGATTTTCGTTCCATTTTAGATCAGTGCATCCTTTGTGAGTTCTCACCCTTTGCCAGGGGTGCTGAGCCATCAACTTTTCTCCAAAACAACACAAAGCTCTTCTAACTCATAGAGCCGTGGAATCCCAGAGCGATCACTGAAGCTGGCTGTCTATGGCTTGGGCAGGTTTATTCCTCAGTGTACAAAACCAGCTGGAGGGCTGGGCATGGAAAGTGGCGGTGAATGGAGTGAAACCCAGCTGGTGACCAGTCATGAATGGTATTCCCTATGGGTCAGTACTGGGGGCAGCCCCACTCAGTATCTTTATTGATGATCTGGAGGAGGAGATTGAGTGTACCCTCTGCACGTTTGCAAATGACACCAAGTTTGGGGGAAGTGTTGATCTGCCTGAGGATAGAAAGGCCATACAGAGGGATCTGGACAGGCTGGATAGCTGAGCTGAGGCCAAATGTTTTAGCTTTAATAAGACTGAGTGCCAGATCCTGCCCTTTAATCACAGCAACCCCATGCATAGCTACAGGCCTGGGGAAGAGAGGCTGGAGAGCTGCACAGAGGAAAAGGACCTGGGGGCATCGATTGACAGCTGGCTGATCACAAGCCAGTAGTGTGTCCAGGTGGCCAAGAAGACCAAGAGCATTATGGCTCATGTCAGAAATAGTGCAGCCAACAAGAGCAGGGAGGTGGTCATCCCTCTGTACTCAGCTCTAGTGAGGCCACACTTGGAGTACTGTGTTGGGACCCTCACTATAAGAAAGACATTGAGGCCTTGGAGCACGTCTAGAGAAAGGCAACAGAGATGAACAGGGTCAGGAGCGCAAATCTTATGGGGAGCAGCAGAAGGAACTTGGATTGTTCAGCTGGAGAAGGGGTGGAAAGGCCTTATTGCTCACTGCAACTGCCTGAAAGGCAGGTAACAGGGATAGGACAAGAGGGGATGGCCCTAAGTCGTACTAGGGGAAGTTCAGGTTGGATATTAGGAAAAAAGTTATTCTCAGAAAGGGAGGTGAGGCATTGGAACAGGCTGCCCATGGAGGTGGTGGAGGCATCATCCTTCAAGAACTGTGGAGATGTGGCACTGAGGCACATGGTTAGTGGGCATGGTGAAGGTGAGTTGGTGGTTGGGCTTGGTGATCTTGAAGGTCTTTTTCAACCTTTATTATTCCATAATTGTATAATATCCAAGTACTGGAACCATGGATTCACAGAATATCCAAGTCATAGAACCATGGAATCACTGAATCCTCAAGTCATAGACAAAGACCGACACAATGCCCTGTGTTGGATGGACCCACAAGGATTGAGTCCAACACCTGGACCCACAAAACACCAGCCACATTCCAAACATGCGTGTTGACCAATTTATCTCTATTTCAATGTGGTTGCCTCTAAAACACATGGCTTCACAATAGACTGTGCAAAGCTAAATATAGAGTGAGCATTTGGTCTGAAGCATAAGCCGGATCCTTTGCAGTGAGCATGAGGCACTGCAGAAAGCGTTGCAAGAATATTATCCTTCGGATTTTGCCATCTGGGCCTTCAGGTTTTCACAGGAAGTTCAAATATGCTTTATAATCTTAAAATATTTTCTGAGGGCTAAAAAGATGCTTGAGTTTTCTCTGATGAAAAGCTCCAGCCACAAGCTGCATGAACCAAAATTATCTCCCAAGTTAAAAATAAATGTCTATCCACTATTTCTTTGTTTCCTTTGCAGAGTTTTTGCCACAAGCACTATGTGACAAGCAACCAGTGGGACTGGAATTAAAACAGGTTATTCTTTTGTTCACTGTTTTGGTTCAATAGCCTTTAATCTGGGCAGCTTCGGCTTTCAGTGGACTGCATTCAAATCTCCAGTGGTGGAGAACCAAAGTTGTGCAGCTCTCCTTCTCCTCAGTCCTCAGTACTCTTCAGGTTGGGGCTCATCTTAGCTTTCTGACTCATGAAATCATAGAATCACAGAATATTGGAAGGAACCCATAAAGGTCATTGGGTCAAATTCCTAGTTCCACACTGCACCACCCAAAAATCAGACCATATTACTGAGAGCTTTGGCCAGACACTTCTTATGCTCTAGCAAGATCAGTGCCACGACCTGCCCTGGGGAGCCTATTCCATGCCCACCACCCCCTGGTGAAAAACCTTTTCCTAACACTCAGCATGACCTTTCCCTGGTCATAGGATGCATTACATCCTCCTAGCAAAATGATGTGTTGGAGCTCTCATCTCTGCCCCAGTTTGCCTCCCACCATGGCATCCATTACAGGAGCAGTTAGTCAATGGGACTGTCCAACTGGGGAAAGACAAAGCACAGTTCATTTTGTTATCCTCACGGAGCCTCCATCTCTGAGTCAACATCATCTGTGTGACAAGATAGGGGAAGGATCCTGTGTCAGCCACAGCTGTGATGAGCTGGCAAAGCTCTAACATCCATTTTCTCCTTCTCACTTCCAGCAGACAGTTTTCCCACGCTGCACAGGTTATTGGAACCGCAGGACTCCACACAAGATTTGAAGTATTTTCTTGCTACACTGAATCACAGCACAGTTCCCCTGTAATGACATCAAACCATTGCTTCTGTTTCCCTACTGCATATTTATAAACAACCTTGATCTGTAACAACCTTACAGAAAGAATGACATGAGAGCAGCAGAAGTTGGGTGGGGGAATACGTGTGCTACCCAAAGAGATGCTCCATGCCATATAATGTACTCAGCAATCTAAAAGGAAAAGAGAAGGGCACCTGGAATTCAATCCTCCCTGTATCGCACTTGAGTAACTTAATGGCTGAAAGCTTCATCCACACAAGCACAATTTACATCCGCCAAAGATCTGGCACATGGAATTCTTTGTATTTCGGAGCTAGCAAGGCTAAAGGGCGAGTGAGTTTCATTTTACAGTCTCTGTGGATGTTCAAAACAGCAGATTAAGAGCTGAGCCCCCGCAAAGACCTGGCAAAAGCAAAGGCTGTAAATCCGCTGCATTTAAGGACTGCAGAGCTGCACTGTCCTCTCTCTCTCTGCAGGCCCAGCAGAGGGTCCCCAGCACATGGCTGAGCTCAGCCTGCAGACCCCTCCCCAAGTCTTGCGAGGATGTGTCACATCATCCAGCTGTTGGAAACCGCTTCAGCTGCTTGCAGAGATCCAACCTTGCCAGCCTGAGGTCTGTGACAGCCAGAGGCTGCTCCTTCCCAGTTTCCAAGTGTGTGTAAATTCCTCTCTTGCTCTGCAGTTTCTGCTGAAGCAGCAAATAACATGAGCCTGCTTTACTGGAGGGGTGAGATGAAGCAGAGATGGACAGGGAAGCACAGGGCAGCAGCTTGTGGATATTTACATGAATTTGGCTCTGGCTGTGTTTAAGCACCTTCCTTTCCTGGCTCTCCAGAATCCATCAGACCATTCTCTTTCCCACCTCTTTCCCTGCCTCCTCCATTGCTACGGGGATGAACAAAGGCTAACATTGAGCAGCAGCAGGAGGGATCCCTGAAGCAGGAGGAGTTCCTGCTGCTCTTGCCTGAACCAGGAGACTTCTGTCTGACACTGGGTCAGCTGCCTGTAGGAGCACTTTGAGCAATGCTGCCACATCTACAGCAAGATCTTTTGATGGGGAAGACGCATGCAGAGACCAGCACCACTTTGCTGCCAAGTTCTGTCTTATGGGACTGGTGAGGCACTGGCATAGGCTGCCCAGGGAGGTGGGAGAGTCACCATCCCTGGAAGTGTTCAAGAACTGTGGAGATGTGGTGCTGAGGGATGTGGTCAGTAGACATGGTGGGGGATGGGTTGGGGCTGGACTTTGTGATCTTAGAGATCTTTACCAGCCTTAATGATTCTGTGACTCAAGGCAGCTCAGCTTGGGCTGTCAACACCAAGTCTCATTCGTTGCAAAGAAGGAGAGCAGACACTGCGAGTCCAGGAATTGTACAGCATGCAGCCATCGTCAGGGAGCTGCCTGCTGGAGAACTACCCAAACAAATCCTTCCTCTGCCTTACAGATGTAGCCCAGTGGTCTGCCTTCATTCTGCACATCAGTGTATAAATGAATAAATAAAAAGGATAGCATTAAGTAACACAGGAACTCATGTCCGTGTGCCGTTGCATGTATCATCCAGATGGAAAATATCTGTCTAGACAAATCTGGGAATTATGCAAGCTCAGAATTCCTGAATAGTCACTGCTTTCCAACACACCAAAACAGTTTGTGATACCCACTGGAAATACATAGCTAAAAACACAGGGAGAAAGCCAGCTCTCAAGTCCAAGAACTAGGAAACCTGAATGTCAGCAATGTGTTTGCTTCCATGTGAGAATATGCAGATCTGTTAGTGATTTGTGCACAGTGGGCCGTTAGTTGCTGTCGATGATAAGTGGTACTGTTCATAGGCTCAGCAAAGCAGAAAAGGTTCCCGATTTTACAACACGAAGACTGCACAGGGATGTGCAGCACTGCTTCCTGTGTGAGCAGAGGGGCTGAAAAGAAGGATGAAGGTGTGTGCTATCCCAGTGCAAACCTCACAGAGTGCAGCTAAATCAGCCTTGCCCTGGGAGAGAAAAAGAAAAGAAAAAAGCATGATGGAAAAATCAAGTCTTATGCCAGAAGCGGCTGCTGGCTGGGAGCAGCACTGAGGAACGGATGACTCCGGATGGGATTTTTGCACAACTCTGGGGCTGCAGTGACCCTGTTTGGTCTTCTTGGGAAACAACTCATGGTCACAGCAGGCAGCAGTGCGGCATATCCCATCAAGGGAACAACACATCTCTGAGTGGGTATCCCAAGGGAAAAAGAACAGAAAGGAAAAGTGGCATGTCTTCATACTGCGAGCCTGCATCCATCCAAACCATGGGACTTGATGGGGTTTTATTACTTACTCTAAGGGGAAGAAGTAAACCTCTTCTCAGGTGCATCCAAATAGAAATGTAACTTTTGTTCTGTGGAATTATGCTAGTTTAAAGCCAAACTCTTTGGTGCTGTCTGATCAGTGTTCCCTTAGGGGGCTAGGGACTGAAAGGGAACATAACCACTGGGAGGATAAATGATGAAAAACTGCGTACACCACTGTTTTGGGGGAGCCTGCATAAATGCTTGTGCTTTGCAAGGCTCAGAGATGCAGCACAGCTCCCCCTGACAGAGTGCCGACAGCCTGAAAAAGCAGATGTGCCAATTTCCTGTGCTTGATGATGATAGCTCCTAATTACGCCAGAGCTGTGGCAATGTCCTCTCTGATGCATGACTCTTAATTTTGTTTCGTGAAGTCATCTGTGCAACACTCTTCCGGCATACGATCACCAGCAAGACGCAGTCACGGAGAGCTGCACTTGCACATGCTGCCCTGCAGCTCAGCGTTGTGATGGGGCATACTGAAACACCTTGCTTAGATTGGAGCTTGAAGGTCTGGAAGAGATTTTTGTGGGTTTTTTTGTTGGTAGGGTGTAGCCCACAGCATCTGGTGGTGTCTGTGACTGTAAGAGGCAATACCTAATTCTTCCCCTTTCTTTTTTTGCTGGGGATGTGGTGCAGCTGTGGGACAGACCTGTTGGGGCTTGGCTCAATAAGTTTGGCTGCTCCTGCTCCATGGGGTGAGGATGCTGTTGGAGGGGATTTTTCTGTGCTGAGGAAATTTCTATGTCTCTCTCGTGGAGTGACTGGGAACCTGCAACAGTCAAGGCAATGGGCAGCTGGAGGAGACAGATGTGATAGGGTTGTATAGGGTAAACAAGGAGGCTGTGGGCCTTTCCTGAAGGCTTTCCGAATTGCTACTCAGAGGTAAGAGCTGGAGCCCAGTGGCACAAAGGAAGAAGAATTAGTGGGATCTGCAGTGTGGGTTCCTGCTCTGTCCTCTGGTTCAAATCTCCAGGCAGGGAGTTCTGACCTGATAGAGAAGAGAGAAGCACCATGGCATTGAGCTCTTGAAGCAAGATCCTTGGCAGACAGGGTTGGAAGGTTGTGCAGCTGGTACTTGGGCTTAGCATATCAAAGTCCAGAGTTTGATTATGAATAGGGTACTTATTATATGTTGAGCAGGTGGCTTGTCTGGACTGCATGAGGTCAGGCCATGTGGGCAGCACTGGTGCTCAGGTGTGCATCAATCCTGCACCTGTCAATCCTGTCTGTTAAAGGGTAGAAGTTTGTTGATGGATGGAAGGGAGCTGGTTGGGATGCATCTTAACTGGTGTTCAGCTTTTTTTCTTTTTACTTTTTTTTTTTTTTGTGACTCTAAACTACTTCTTCCTCAGATTCTCAGCTTCAGAAGTCAGCTAGTGCAATGCAGAAGGCAGTCCTGATATATGCTATCTTCTGTAATTGAAGAAGTTATGGGTTTTTCTTTCTACAATTGTGTGGCTACTATTTGTGGTATTTGGAGCAGTGTTGCCTGAGAGTCTAGGCTTCATTCTGAGTGGTGCTGTTGGCAGATCAGTAAATGCAATTATCTGCAACAGGCAGGAAGGGCAGAGGTCTTCACCCAGAGGTGAGCAACTAAAGCAGCTGGATCCATGTTTCATGTTTATGGTGCTTTGGCAGCCACTACCCTGTTTACCAAGGCCAGCAGGAGTCTGTCATCTTGGCTGGGTGTGGATGACACAACTAGCAATAGTTTGGGGAAATATCTACAAGTAATGTATAGCGATAACTGCGGAAAAAGACCTGGAGTATTACACACACTTCTGATAAGGCAATGTTCTAGCATTCATGTTGAATTCTTCCTCCTGCCATTGGTGAGCTAAGCTGGGGCTGGGAAGTGCGTTACTCCCATAGATGCTGTGCAAACAAGGCAGGGATTAGCTCACCTGGAACTCACATCCTGTGCCAGGGACAGTGCTGAGTCACCTCACAGGCACCTCACCCGGCAGTCAGCCAAGATGCCTCATGGCAGACACAACACGGAGTGTGTGCCCTGTCTGCTTCCTGCTTCTGAATGCTCAGAAGTACTGCCTTTCTCTTCTGCTTGCCCAATGGGGTTTCCTGCTTACAAACTTGCAAGGCTGGACACTATTGCAATCCCAGGATCATTTTATGGGCTTAGGTGTTGGATGCCTGCAGAACAGAAGAAATGAAAGAGCAACTTTTCAACATGTTCCTTGCTATCTTTCTAGCTCTCAGCCACTTCCTAAGGAAAGAACTATGTGGCTGGACCATCATTTCTTTGGGATTTGGCTGGTAGAATAGAATCCTGCATCTCTATGTGTGCAGGGTAGCATTGCCTTGTTGAACTGGACATGTCCTGAATAGTCTTTCTGGGTGGTAGGGAGGACTGATGCTTTGTGCCCAACTGAATGCAGGTGTTAGTTGTGGATGGTTTGGCTTGCATCAGCTGTATGCATCCTTATCTGCAGGAAGTAATGAGTATCTCCATGAGACTGTGCTATAAACCAACCCCTCCTCACTTCTCATGAGCTGCTGGAGCAGAAGGGGAAGACAAATCCTGAGTCATCCATGAAGAGTCATCACCTCTTTACCAACCTGATGAAAAATCATAAACATCCTGTAGATAGATTAGTAAATCTATGTATGTTCTTCCATCTCAGTTCTCCTGAGACAGGACTGGATGCACACGCTATGCTCAGTTCAGCCCATGCTGAGGTGGTGCCACACAAGCTGGGCTTTGGATGTGTGTTAGAAGAGAGTCCAGGAAGAAAAGGAGCTGTGATGTGTCTGTGTGACACCAGAAAACTGCCTTGCATCCCTGTGGGTCAGCTGGCTGCTCACGGGCTTCCCTGGATTCCCTCACCTGCTCTAAGGGGGTCAACAGCTAAGGACAGTCCCTGAAGCTGCTGTCTTCTTTTGGAGGTGTGTTTGTATTGTTTTCTACCTGCACTATATGCAAAGCAGGCAGGCTAAGATCTCTCTATGCATCACTCAGTTCCCGGCTTTCCCCAAATAAGACATGCTATAAAAACAGTTTCTCACCTTTTGTGTTGGGAGAATTGCAAGCACTCAGCATTTTGTAGGAAGTGTTTCACATCTTGCAGGAGGAAACACTTAGTTACTGACTGCAGCTCATCAGCACAGAATGCTGTGATGTGATTTAGAAGCTCATTAGAGACCATAATCATAGTGGCAGATGTTGGTTGAGAGTAAGAATCAACACAATGAAAAATAGGGAGCTTTTTGCTGTGAGGATGGTCAAGATTTGGGGATGGCTTTTTCCAAAATACTGGAGTTTATGTATGATGTGAAAGTTGCTTTCTAGGTTTTGAAAGGTGGTTAATGTGGGACTCAGCCCCAGGACCTGTGCCAGGTGTCCCAGCCCTTCACAGCCCCATTCATGTATGTGGGAGGGCAGAGGCATTTGCAAGGCTCTGGAATCAAAGCCCTGAGCTGCTACTGTGACACAGATAATCCCCATAAACTGTGATGACATCCATCTAAGGTATGCATTCTCCTACTAAGGTGAATACCAACAAATACAAATTCCATGCACTCACACAGGGTGTGCAGATGGCTGAGCAGACGAGGGTTTGCATCTCACAGCATAAGTTGTTCTTGGAGATGCGGGACCTTGAATGTGTTTCCAGGTGCAGAGGGACAAAGGCATGAGGATACTCTGGGACCTGCCTCCGCTTTCACAGTACACCAGTAATGCCTGTTGTTAAGTGTGTCACCCCATCACTTTAAAGAGCAAATACAAGAGACAAGGTAGGGATGCTGCACGAGACAAGGTAGGGATGCTGCACGAGACAAGGTAGGGATGCTGCACGGGATCAGGTGGGATGCTCTGTGGGATTGGCATCCCAAATCCCCCCTCCCGGCTGTTGTTTCTTGGTGTTCCCCAGAGGTTCAGCATCACTTTCCTTGGGATGCTTGTTCCATTCCAGCAACTGATCCCAAAGCAGTGCAAGCAGTGCCTTTCCCCTGCTTCCTTCCACCTCTTGTGCCAAGGGGATGCTGCAATCACACAGCTCTTTGTTTCACTATTAGATGCTTGTATAGATATGCACGCCCCCCTCCCCCCCCCCCAAAAAAAAAAAAAAAAGAAAAGGAAAAAAAAGAAAGAAAAGAAAGAAAAAGGAAAAATCCCCTTCTCCAAATGCCAGTTTAAATGGATGTAGATGGAAAGCATGGAGGAATCATACAGAGCAGAAAAAAATCTTTAAAACCGAGGGCTGAAGCAAATATAGCTGAGTAGTACACTAGTTACAGAATGAACAGCATATTGTATGTGCTGTGTTAGAGGTATGTTATGAATAACAAAAGCACTGGAGCATTTACATATTTGTTTTCAGAAATCCTGGCAGTTGGATTTCACCATTCTGCGCCTCTTTGCCAGAATCACTAAACAGTGGTACATATGGCTTCTGAAGTACCATATGCCGCGGGAAGCGCGAGCTGATGCCTATACCGATGCGACACACTATAGTCTTTATTTAGATTTTTTTTGCAGTTTGGAACAAAGAATATTAGATCACGCAAAACATTGTGCAAGCAGCGCAGAGCCACGCATGTAATGCGTTGAACCCGGGGAAAAGCAAACTTGGTGGGGGGAAAAAAAAGGGAAGGAATGTTGGTGTTGGGAATGGGGATGACCCACGCACACATGGCTGATGCTCACGGAAGCAGCAACACGTCGGGGAACGCGAGGAAGGGGCAGCGCTGAGCCATAGCCCCGAGCAAAGGGCGGGGGGGGATGTCAAGGCGGTGGGTGGCTGCGGGTGGGAGGCGCTGCGGTCCCCCCGGGCTGCGGCCGCAGCCGTCGGCTCTCCTCTCCTGCCCTCCATCGGAGGAAGCGAGCGCTCACCCTGCAGGGTGCTGCGGCCGGGATGGGGGGAAGAATTGGGGAGAAATGCCGAAAAGCCCAAAAAGCCGTCACCTGTGTCCTGCGGCCGCTGCTCGGGGTTTGTCCCCCGACTCTTTGGCTCCCGATCGAAAAGCAAAGAAAGTCCCTAAAAACCCGGCAGTACCCTTCCACCCGGGGCCCTCCGCCGCCGCAGCGCTGCCCTTTGGGCGCCTCTTCTTTTGCTCGTGTTACAATTGTCGCATCGCTATAATGCTCCCTTTCTTTCTCCGTCTCCATAGGCACGGAGAGAGGCAGAGGCTGCGGCCGCTATTCAGAGCCGCCGTTTGTCCCGGAGCGGTCCGGACAGCGCGGCCCTTTCTCTGTGGCCGCTGTTCTTCTCCGCTCCCGGAGCAGCAGATGGCTGCGGGCCGGGCGGGCTGTGCGGCTCCGGTGCTGAATACTCGATGGAAAAGGGCTTCATCATGCTTGGGTGGGCAGGGGGACAGCGGGCAGAGATTTATGACGGAGGGAAATCAGTCTTGGGGAGTTGCGGGCTCCATACCCGCTGGAATCCTCCGCATCAGTCTATCCGTCCCTCTGTCTTCACTTCCAGTGGATAAAGGAGAGCCCTGGATGCTGGGGGTGAAAACGGGGTGCTGCCCTGGGCCCCATCTCTTTGCCCTGTGCACTTCTGGGAAGCCAAAGCCAGCGAGCAGTGAATAGAGGGCAAGGAGCTGAGCTTTTGAGTGGTGAGGGCTAGGGGATACTGTGTGCACCTTTCAGCCTTCATCTCAGCGCTCACCGAGGAGAAACTCCCGCATTGTTGTGAGCAGACGTGAATATTTGTCAATGATTCCGGGGGTGCCAGGGTCGAGGTGGCAGCTCCGGGCTGGGGACACGGGGGGACGCGGAGCTCAGGGCTTGTTTCACTCTTTGCTTTTTGGCCTCACCACCGCTCGGAGGGTGGATCGGGCCGCTCCGTCGGGGCCGCGGCTCTGCACGCAGAATTTTTCTCTTGGATAACGCATGGAGCTCTCAGGAGACACTTTGGGGAAGTATCCCTAAAGATATCTCCCTCATCACACAGGAAGCCAGAACCCAAAAGCAGTGGTGGGGACAAAGATGCCTCGAAATGCCCCCAAAATACCCCAAAATTCCACGCTGTTCTGCACCGGGCCCGGCGCTGGTGGCGGCAGTGACGATGTTGCAGCGGTTCGGGCACCGCTCCTTCTGTGGTGCCCCTTCAAACTGTGGCAAAGGAAAAGGTTGCTTCGGTTTTCTGCTCCCCGGTGCATAGCAGCGGATAGGGCTCTGCGTGCCAAGCAGTGGGGGCTAAAAATAAGAAAGGGGGGGGAGAAAAAAAGAGAGAAAAAATATATATAACGCAAAAATAGCGCACCTCTAAAGCAGCTCCGAATTGCCGCGTATCGGCAATGTTATAGCAATCCCCGTTGAGGAGCCGCTGGGTTTGTGGAATTAATAAGATAAATGTTGAAAGCACATTACGGGCAGCCCTTAATCCTAATGCAGGGAAAATCGTAATTACGCGGCGGATAAGTGAATGTGAAAGCCCCGCACCCGCCGCTCTCTGATTGCACCCAGCGCTCAGCTCCTCTCTGGAAGGGGCTTTGTGCCGCCTTTTGTTTACTTTCGCCTTTTTATTTCCATTTTGACTTCTTATTTTTCAAATCCATCGCGGGTCCGAAATGACGGCGGTAAGGACAGGAGCAGAGAAAGCTCTCCATGCGGGAGAACCCTTCCGCAGGCACTGAGCGGTCTTATCCCGCATGCATCCCTCATCCCGCATCCATCCCTCATCCCGCATCCATCCCTAATCCCGGTGCGCGGGGGCAGCAGCGCCGTCGGGGCCGCCCCGGCGGTGGCTCCGTCACCGCGACTGTGGCTCCGTCCCCGCAGTGTCTCTGTCACGGCGGTGGCTCTGTCCCCTCGGTGGCGGCCCCGCTGGCCCCCGGGGGCGAACGTCGGGTCCCGAAGCTTCGGGGGGTCCCCGCGAGCTGCCAGGTGAGGGCCGTGCGGGCGGACGGGCGGCGAGCGGGCGTTCCCCGAAGGGGTTAAAGGGAGGGGACGTGGGCTGTCACGCGTCATTGGGCAGATTATGTGCGGCAAACAAAAAGTGTGTGTCTGCGTGCCACTCACTCACTGCGCCGCGTCCATCTGCGCGGCGCGGAGCGCGCTCGGCCGGGCCATGGAGCGGCGCTGAGCGGGGGGCACGGAGCCGGCGGCCGCCTTTGTGCCAGCGCCGGGCGGGGAGCGCGGCCCCGCCGCCCCCGGTGAGTGGCGGAGGGAACAATGCCCGGAGCCGGCCCCGGACAAAGGGCGGCCACGGGGAGCCGGGGGCTGCGCGGAGCCGGGGGAGAGCGGGGGGCGGCGGGGGGAAAGTTCGGCGGGGGCCGCCCGCCGCCGCCGCTTTCGTTTGCGGAGATCGGCGCGGTGGGGCCGGGCAGCGCCGCAACGACGGCGGCGGAGGGGGGGCACCGGGAGCGGCCCCCTCCCGGTCCCCGATCCCGCGGGGGGCCGGGCACCCTCCGCCGCTCTGCGGGGGGACGTGGTCGCGGTGTCCCCGGGAAGCGGGGCCGGGTCCCGCGGCTCCGGAGCGGGCGGTTCACGGGGATCCGTTCGGTGGAGGTGGGGAGGGCGGAATTCGGAAAAGCGGGGCGGTAGGAAGAAGGTTCCTTGGGAACACAGCGCAGGGTGGGATCCCGCACCTCCCGACCCGGCGCGGGCAGCGGGGCTGCTCTGCGGAGCGCGTGTCGGGGTAAAAAGAATTACCTCCGCTCTCTGCTTTGAATTACATCTCGGAGGGAAAGTGCTGGATTATGGTAATGCGCAGCCAGACGCTCCCTCTCGGAGCGGGAGGTGGCTGCCGTCAGCCACAATGCCACTCTCCGAACCCTCCGGGCCGGGCCACGCTCCCCACCCGCACCCGCACAACCCTGGCGTCGGAGGCGGCCGCATCCCACTCGCGGAGCCCCTTTTTTTTTTTGCCCCACCGAGATGACTTTTCTCACATTTTTTCTTCTGATTTACATCTCTGTAAACATCCATCATTTCATTTTTTGATGATTTTTATTTTTTTATTTTCTCCCAGCTCGATGGATCTCGTTTTTCCTTCTGATTTCTACCTCTATAAATATCTATAATTTCCTTTTTTGTGGCTTCTTTTTTTGTGTGTGTCTGTTTGTTCCCTAACCACCCCCCCCCCCCTCCCCTGCTCCCCCCGCCCGCAGCCATGGAGGACGCCCCGCGGGGGCCGTGGGACGGGGAGGCCAAAGCGGTGCAGCAGTGCCTGACGGACATTTTCACCAGCGTCTACACCACCTGCGACATCCCGGAGAATGCCATCTTCGGGCCGTGCGTGCTGAGCCACACGTCTCTCTACGACAGCATCGCCTTCATCGCCCTCAAATCCACCGACAAGCGCACCGTGCCCTACATCTTCCGGGTAAGAGCCGCCGACGGGGCGGGAGGAGCGGCCCCACGGCCCCTGGGGAACTCCCGACGGACACTCGGCCCTTTGCAGGTGGACACGTCGGCGGCCAACGGCTCTGCGGAGGGGCTGATGTGGCTGCGGCTGGTGCAGGCGGCCCGCGAGCGGCAGGAGCAGAACCTGGAGGCCTACGTGAAGAGCGGGCAGCTCTTCTACCGCTCCCTGCGCCGCATCGCCAAGGACGAAGAGCTGCTGGTGTGGTACGGCAAGGAGCTCGCCGAGCTGCTGCTACTCGGCCCCGCGCGGGGCCCCGACGGTGGGTGCCCCCCAACATCCCCCCCAGGGAAGGGGCCGGGCGGGGGGTTGCGGGGTGCCCTTCCCCGACGGTGGCTCTGAGAGGCCCGGGGCTGAGCGCGCGTCCCCTTCCCCGTGTCCCGCACAGGGTCGCCGCCGTTCTCCTGCCCCGAGTGCGGACAGCGCTTCCAGTTCGAGCTGCCCTTCGCCGCCCACCTGCGTTTCCGCTGCCCCAAGCGGCTGCACGGAACCAACGGCGGACCCCCCGACGGAAAGGAGGCAGCCGCCAAGGAACCGGAGCCCGCCAAGTTCGCCAAGCCGCTCCCTCACCCCTTCCCTGACGGCGGCGCCGGGGGAGCGGCCAAGCCCTCCACGGACTTCCACAACCTGGCCCGGGAGCTGGAGAATCCCCCGCGCCGCCCCGACGTCACCCCCGAGGGTGCGGGCGGAGGGACCAAACGGCGATACCCCGAGGAGGAGGCACGGAGCCGCTTCCCGACGGAGCGCCCGGGGCTGCCGGCGGCCCCCAAGGAGGAGCCGGTGTGCACCCCGCAGCAGCAGTTCCGCTCCGCCGGCTCCTACTGCGGCCCCGAGGATGGCGGCCGCCTCTTCGCGCCCCCCAGCCCCGAGACGGGCGAGGCGAAGCGCAGCGCCTTCGTCGAGGTGAAGAAGGCGGCGCGCGGTCCCGAGCCCGACGCAGCCCCCGAGGACGGCCCCGAGCGATCCTCGCCCGCGGCCCCGACGGCGGGCGGAGGGGGGGAGCCGGCGCTGTGCCCCCGCTCCGGAGGAGGCGGTGGAAACGGAGCGGCGACGAGGGGCAGCGCGTTCAGCTCGGTGCCGCAGCTCGGGGCGGCGGGTGCCGTCGGGGCGGAGGAGCGGAAGAGCGCCTTCTCGCAGCCCGCCCGCTGCTTTCCGCCGCTGCCGCTCGGCCCCAAGCTGGGAGCGCTGGGAGAGCCGTGCCCCGACGGCCCCTCCGCCGGCCGCCTGTACGCCGCCGAGCTGGCCGCCAAGGAGGGAGCGGGCGGCGGGGCGGGAGCCAAGCAGAGCCCCTTCCTCTACGCCACCGCCTTCTGGCCCAAGAGCTCCGCGGCCGCGGTGGGGCCCCTCCAGCTGCAGCTGCCGTCGGCGCTGACGCTGCTGCCGCCGTCGTTCGCGTCGCTGTGCCTCCCGGCGCAGAACTGGTGCGCCAAGTGCAACGCGTCGTTCCGCATGACGTCGGACCTGGTGTACCACATGCGCTCGCACCATAAGAAGGAGTACGCGCTGGAGCCGCTGGTGAAGCGGCGCCGCGAAGAGAAGCTCAAGTGCCCCATCTGCAACGAGTCCTTCCGCGAGCGGCACCACCTCTCTCGCCATATGACCTCGCACAACTAGCGACGGGGCTGAAGGGGGGAAGGGGGACGGGGGGAGAAAATGGAGAGAAATATGGAGGAAACGAAGAGAGCGGAGAGGATTCGAGAAGGGGAAAATGGAGGGGGGGGGGGGGAAAGAGAAAAATGGGGGAAAAAAAGATTGAGAAAATGGGGGGAAAACGGAGGAAAATGGGAAAAAAATAAAAGAAATTTGAGAAAATGGACCAAAAAAAGAGAAAAATGGACAAGAGTGAGAAAATGGGCAAAGCGGATAGAATTGGGAGGCGTGAGAAAACGGAGGAAGATGGAGAAAACGGGGAGCGATTGAGGAAATGGGCAGAATGGAGAAAAATGGAGAAGAACGGCTAAAAGATTGGGGGAAAATGGAGAAAATGGGGAAAAATGGAGAAGAATGGAAGAAAAATGGGAGAATATAAAGGAAATAACGAAGAAATATGGACAGTATTGGGGAAAATGGGAAAAAATGGAAAAAAAACCCTGAGCCAACGGAGAAAATGAGAGAATTTGAGGGAAAAAATAAGAAAAAGGGGGAAAAATCGAGAAAATGGAGAAAAAGGAAGAAATGGAGAAAAATGGACTCAAAAATGGACGAAGGGCATAAAGAGGGAAAAAAGGAAAACGGCAAAGGAAGAGAAGAAGGGAAAAGAGGAAAGAAAAAGGCGAAAACAAGGGGGAAAAGACGGGAAAAAGAGGAAAAAAAATAAGAAGGAAAGCAAATGACTTAAAGTACATTTTTTGAAATGTCATATATTGCAACATATTGATGCATTTGTCATACGTTTCTACTTAAATTATGAAGCACTTATGGTTTAGATGTAAGAATAATTCTATGTCAGGGTAAAGGTTTTATTTTAGATACGGAGCTCCGGGCGGGGCTGCGGCGGCGGCTGGAGGCGGACGGCGGACGGGACCCCCCCAACCCTCCTCGCTCCGGGGCTCCCCGCTCCCCCGTCCCCGCCCGTCCCGTCCCGTCCCCGCCGCCCGCCCGCGTGTGACATGTGCCCGTGAATGATGGAGTCTCGGTAGTTTGGTGTTTCTTTTCATGCCCCCGCCCGGCCCGGCCCGCCCACCCCCCGAAAAGATTTATTAAACTTTATAGTCTATCTGGGTGCGCTGGGTGCTTTGACAATAAATGATTTATTTTCTGCATCGCAGCAGCAGTTACTCCGTGGGGCCGCGGGGTCGGACCCTCCGCTCCCCCATTCTCCCCCGGCCTCGCTCCGCGCCCCTCTGCACCTCCGTCCCTCCCGTCCCCTTCTCTTTCCTCCATTCATCTCTTTCTTCTTTTCTTTCTCGTTCTTTCTTTCTCTTTTATTTTCCTTTCCCTTTTCATTCTTTCCTATTCCGTTCCCCCTCTCCTTTTTCGCTCTTTACACTCCATTTCAATCACTTCTTTTTCCCTTCCCCGTTTCCACGTTTCCTTTTCTCCATTTTCCCCGTTCTCCTTTTTACTTCTTTCAATTTCCCACTTTCTCCTTTTCCTTCCCTTTTCTCCTTTTCCTTTTTCCTTTTTGCTTCCCCTTTTCCATTTTCCCATCGTATTTTCCCCATTCCTTCTTACCCTTCCTTTCCCCCTCTTTCTCCCTTCCCTTTCTCCCCACTTTTCTCGTCAAATTCTCCTCCTTTTTTCACTTTTCCCATTCAGTTTTCTTTCTTTTTCGCTTTTCCCCATTGCCTTTTTTTTTTCCATTCAATTTTCCTCTCTCTCCCCCCGCTTTTCCTATTCCCTTTCCCCACTCAGCTGTCCTTTTCATTCGCTTTTCCCATTCCCTTTTTCCACCCCACTGCCCTTTTTTCCCCTTTGCTTTTCCCATTTCCTTTTCCCATTCATTTTTCCTTCTCCTTCACTTTCCCCATTCCACTTTCCCTTTTAACTTCCCCCTTTCCCATTCTCTTCTCCCATTTCCTTTTCACGTTCCCTTTCTCCCTTTACCTATTCAATTTCTTTTCCTTTTCCCATTCCCTTCTCCATCTTCCTTTTCCCATTCCTTTTCCTCTTTCCCTTCAATTTTCCCTTCTCTTTTCCCATTCCCTCTCCCCCCACCCTCTTACCCCTCACCACATCCCATTCCCGGCACAGTGCCGCTCCCCGGCCGATGCCACCTGGATCCTCGCAGCGCTCCCGGTCCCAATCACGGTTCGAGTGGCGCTGGGGCTCAGTCCCCTGGTGCGGCCGTGCGTGTGTCTCTGCGGGAAGGGGGGAGGCTGGGACCCACACCGTGCCCCTATCACCGACCCTGAGAAGCTCTTGTCCGTGGAGGGGAGGTGGGGGCGAGTTCTGTTAGGGGGACACGAGTGAGAGGTGGGCGCTGTCGTAGAGCTCCCACGATCCCGAGGGTAATGCCGGGCACCGCGCATCCGGCGGGCTGGGGTGGAGCTGGGGGGGGTGGGGGGGGGAAGGGAGAGCCACTTTTGCACACCGGGTTCTGCAGAGCAGTGCCTTTGGGGTTGTGAGTACTCCTTTATTTATTTCCTCTACTTCCTTCTCTTTTATTTTTCTTCCCCCACAGACTGTATTTTCTATTCTGGTTACTCTTCTATTTTCTTTTTATTTTTTATTTTTTTTCTTTCCTTCTTTCTTTCATTCATTCTCTCTTCTTCGTTCCTCCCTCTTCTTTTCCTTTTCCCCTTTCCCCCTCCACACTGTCCATTCCATATTCCCATCACCTCCATTCTGCCCCCCTCTCCCCACCCCCCAAAAGCTGCACTGCCCCACTCCCCCTAAATCCCTCAGCGCAGCACTTCGCAATGGGAACCTCCTGTCAAAGAGCTGTCCCATAAACTTCCCGATCGACATCCCCCCCCCGCACCATCACACCCCCTGCACCTCATTACACTTTAACCACCACCTGTACTTCACTGCATCCCAATGAGGGCAGCTCCGCCCAGACAGGGGGCACTCCTAACACTTGGGGGACGGGGAGTGGTTTAGGGCATGATCTGGAGGGAATATAAGGGAATTTGAAGGAGGGTGTAAGGGCTTTGAGGGGCCGTGTTGGGGGGGGGGGAGGCGTTTATTGCTTTGGGCTCTATTGGAGCCCTCTCACGGGCGCGCACTGCCACCTAGTGGGGCTGCGGCGTTTCAGCCTCGGGCATCCCCTGGAGCTCAGGTGGAGCCGCCCCCGGAGGGGTCACAGAGGGAGACACAGCTTTGCTGGGAAGCTCTAGTGCTCTTCGCTTTGTGTGTTTTGTTTTGTTCCTGTTCCCACCTCCATTTCTTCCCCCCTCCCCCCCACCTCCATTTCTTCTGGTTTCTCTTTTTTGGGGCCGAAATCACAGAGTCTCACTTGCGGAGGGGGAAATCCCTGCGGAGCTTCCATCAATCACTGCGATACTCTGACAGCTGGGAAACACGTGTAGTGTGCAACGGGGGCTCCTTTGCGCCTTTAGGACTTCTGGAACGTTCATTTCCTTATGTAAGCACTGCTCTGGGTTCTGCTCGGGTCTTTGTCCTTGTCTGTGACCATTGGGGTCGCTGTGCCTCATTGAAGCCCTGGTGGTGGCATAACTGTGGGATGCACAAATGGTGCCATTCCTCAGTGCCCCCAGTGTGTTGAGACCACCAGGGATGGGATTTGTGAGTACTGGATGCCCAAAAGTGGGATAGAGATGGGGCCCCTAGGGATAGGAGAAGAAAAGATGGTGCCCACAGGTAAGGAGCCCTCAGGGATGGGACGCGCAGGGACTGGGTCCACAGGGATCTTTTTGTCTACTGGTAGTTTGCTCTGTAACCAAGCCCTGAATAATTCAGGCAGCAGCAACACTTCAGCTGCAGCCTTCAGAGGCCGCTGCTGTTTGTGTGTAAGGGCTGCAACTGCCACAGGCAATTAAATTGGATTATTGCAGGAAGTGGGCTATTAGGGTTTGTTATTTATTTAGAATCAAGCCGCCTTCGTCTATCATTTTTTTTCCCCCTCTCCCTGCTGTATGGATGTCATAAGGGTAAATCATTCTCCAGGCCATGGAAGCCCTGTGAGGATGCACCGATTCCCCCCCAGCCCCCCATCCCACTGTGGTTAAGAGGAAGGAATGGGTCTCACTGGGCTGAGTGCTGCAACAGCAAAAAAGGAAGAGTCTTCTGAGCACTCCAACCCTCCTGCAGGTATGGCCTCTAAATATAGGGGCAGCTCTACTTCTATACATATGGAGATGGATGCAACATGCGTGTCTGTGTATCTGCCTGCTTATATATTTATGTGTGTGTATATATATTTATGATTCTATTTTTAGACACGAGTGTATTTATAGATACGGATGCAGGACCATGCGTGCCACCCTCAAGCATGTGTTGTTTCTCCCCCCCCCCCCCCCACATAACCTTCCTCTTCCTCACAGCTGAAGGTCACCTACAGTGCTTCCTGTAAACCTGACCCCCGGGACCCCCCTCCCCCCAGATGGCCCTGCAGTGGGGTTTTCTAGTGCTGGTGGGCACACGGAGGAGTGTGGGTTGAGTGGAGGGGAGGGCTTCCATGGAAGCTTTGGGGGTACAGAGGAAGGATAGGGGGTGGGGGAATGGGGGGTGTGCTTGGGGAGACCGTCCCCATGGGGTGTAGAGCTGCGATGAGGCAAGAGTAGAGGTAAGAGGTGAGATGGCAGTGGGGGCCATTGGGGATGCGGGATGCTGCCGCTCCCCCCGGCTCTGCGCTCAGACCCGGGGCCCCACACGGGAGGGGTCGGCCTCGGCCCCGGCCCCTTCCCCGCAGCTGCCGGCTGTCATCTCCCGGCGGGGCTGCAACCCAATCCCTGCCGGCCCTGGGGGGGCCCCGCCGTAACCCGAGGCAGCGCCGCGCCCCGTACCGCCGGGAGCTGCTCGGCCCCGCACAGGTGCGGCCCCCCCCGGGCTGCCAGCGCCGGGGGCGGCCCCCTCCCGCCGGTGTCGGGCGGCGGAGCGGGATGCCGAGCCCTCCTCCCGCCCTTCCTCCTCCTCCTCCTTCTCCTCCTCCCGCCGGCGGCATGCGCCCGGCCTTCCTCTTCTTCCTCCTCCTCCTCCTCGCCCTGCCCGCTCGCGGCCGGAGGGAGCGGCTGCCCGGCGGGGGGCACTCCGCGTCTTCCTCCTCTTCGTCCTCCTCTCCCTCCTCCCTGACGGCGGCGGGCCAGGGCCGGCGGCGGGGCCGGCTGTACTGCCGGGTGGGCATCGGCTTCCACCTGCAGCTGCACCCCGACGGCCGCGTGGACGGCGCGCACGCCGCCAGCCCGCTCAGTGAGTGCCGGGGCCGAGGCCCCTTCCTGCCCGCGTTTTGGAGGTCGGGGCTGTGGCAGCCGCGCCTTGCTGGCCGCATGGAAGCAGAAAGGTTTCTCCGGGTGGGAGCTCGCTCTGTCCCAAACCATCCTCTGAAACCGCGGCTCCCGGGGCTGGGGCGGGGGGCAAACCTGCGTGGCTTGAGAACAGGTGAGAAATTCGGGGGAAAATGGGGCTTCCCGAACCTGCGATCTGTCGGCACTGGCACAAGCCGCGCAAAAGAGCATCCTCGGCCCCCAAGTTGTCCCCCTCGGGCTCGGGGAACCGGCTGGAAATAAGGAGAAGAATAAGCCAAACCCCACAGCCGCAGCGTCATGCCGCTCGCTGGGGGACGGAGGAGCAGCAGAGCTGCGCAGAGGCGGTTGCTGAGGAGCGGGGCCTTTTGGTGGAGAAACGCAGCCGTGAGATTTCTGTTTTATTTTTGTCACGCTGATGCAAAAAGAAATGTGATTTATTCCGAGCTTCCTGTCTTCATAGGCGTTCTGGAAATCTTTGCCGTCTCTCAGGGGATCGTAGGAATCCGAGGAGTTTTCAGCAACAAATTTCTAGCTATGTCAAAGAAAGGAAAACTCCACGCAAGTGTGAGTATTCCCAGTGCATACAGCACCGTACTGGTGCTGCAACAGCTTTGTGTGCACACACTGGTACTCAGGACATGCGGGTGCCTGCCCTGCGTTGGTGATGCTTCTACATGCGTGTTAGTGATGTGCTGGGGCTGCGTAAGCCCACAGGGTGCCATTGAGTGAGGTTTGTGCACTTTCCATGCTGCTCTGGGCTGAGTTCTATGGAGGCATTGCTCCTGGGGATGCCCAGAGGATGAGTGCTTTGCTTTCAAGCAGGATGGGGCTGGGACAGTGACGATGGCTTGTGTATGGAGGATATATGGAAAATGGGCAGAGCAGGAGTAGGCAAAACAATGGACTTTAAGTATCTGAAGGGGAGCTATAAGAAGGAAGGGGATAGACTCTTTAGCAGGGTCTGTTGTGATAGAACAGGGGGAAATGGTTTGGGATTTGGTGCTTTCTTCATTGTCAGTCACTGAAATACAAGAAAAGAATGATTCTATCATTAAGTGTCCAAAGGAGGGCTATAAGAGAGAAGAGGACAGACTGTTCAGTAGGGTCTGTTGTGACAGGACAAGGGGAAAGTGTTTCAGACTAGAAGAGGGGAAAATTAGATTGGATATAAAGAAGTTTTCTAAACTAAGACTAATGAAGCTCTGGCGTAGGTTGTCCTGAGAGGAGTTTGGTGCTCCATCCCTGAAGACATTCAGAGTCAGGCTGGAGGGACTCTGAGCACCTGATGTAGCTGTTGGGGTCCCTGATCATTGCAGGGGAGTTGGACTGGATACTCTTTAAGGATCCCTTCCAATTCAAATCATTGCATTGTTCTATGAAAATGCAGCAAGGAACTCGGCCTCAGTCATGACAAATCCATGTTGCAGGAGTAACCTTGGAAGGAGACATGGTGCCTTCCTCTGATGAAAGCCATCAATTTGTAGAAACTTGACCCAAACGCCTGAGGATGGCTGGGCTGATAATGCCGATAACGCAAAGCCTGCATCTGTTGTTCCTCCCGGCCTTGGCGGGATAAAGTTATTTCATGGCCCAATGCACAAAGCAAGCTCTGTGCCCGTCACTCACGGCCATGCTTTGATGAGGAGCTGCTGCGGTGCCACGGTGCTGCGCTGTGGTACAGCCATGCCCGCAGGCCTGGAGCTGCTCTGAGAGTAGCTGTAGCTCTGTGGTTCTATAGCTTTTCAGGAGCCTCAGTCAGCCCTAAACCCAGCAGTCAGGGTGCCATGGATCAGTGAGGTAAGCATAGGGGTTGCACCTGGAGATGCAGCACTTCGGGTGCATAAAAAAAGCAGGAAAGCACAGATGAATCAGAGGGATGGATTGTCTTCCAGGCAGAAACTGAAAGATTTGATTCCAGCTGTTATACAGGGGAAAATGTGATGGGAAAGTATATTCCACCATGATCCCAGTTCTGGGGAAGGGTTTTTCTGTGGAGTCCCAGTTTGCTCAGGGAGGTATTAGGAATGATGGAGTTCAGAATGTTCCCCATGCATCCCTCACCAGTTTCAGAGCAACAGTTTGGGAGAGCCAGCACTGTGCTGTGGGAGGGAAAGGGGGGGGGGGGGGAGTGAGTGGGGACAGCCCCCCAGTTAACTTCTGTCTCTGCCTGCAGGCACGCTTCACTGCTGAGTGCCAGTTCCGTGAGCGCTTCCAGGAGAATAGCTACAACACTTATGCCTCAGCTGTGCACCGTGGGCAGCGCTCTGGCCGCCAGTGGTATGTGGCCCTCAACAAGCGGGGCAAGGCCAAGAGGGGCTGCAGCCCTCGTGCCCGCCCCCAGCACGTCTCCACACATTTCCTGCCCCGCTTCCGACAGCCCCCTCCATCCCAGCTGGCTTTCACTGTTGCTCGCCCTGAGAAGAAGCCACCCCCACCACCACCGCCACCCAAGAAGATGACCACGTCAAGGCACAGCCCCGGACCAGGCCGCTACCGGCTAAAGTTCCGCTTTGGATAGTGGCTCCTCAGGACACTGCAGGGCTGCTGGGTAGGGTGACGCTGGAATGGACGTGGGAAGGACGTCTGTTGGCAGAGATGGGACCCACAGTTCAGCTACTGATGGTATTTTGCTGTGGAACCTCTCCACAGGACCGTGACACCTTCTCCCTCCTGCCAGGGGCTGACTGAGCATTGAGTTGTCAAAATGCCATCGTGACAGTCCTCTTCTCTGGGCCAAGCAACCACAGGACCTCAGCGCTCCTCACATGTCTTCCACATGTATATGTATATATGAGCAACAAGATGTAGGACACACTAGAAGTTCACCAAAAATCTGGACTGTCTGAGGTCATACAGCTTCTTCCAAGGTTTCCCAGATGAGTCCCATTGAACCATCTCTCATTGCATCCTGAGTTCGCTGTGCTAACAGAACTCTGGGCTGCTGCTGGGCGGACATCTTATGAACTCAATCAGAGAGATGTGATATCTTCTGTTAATTCTCAACATTTACAGATACTGAATTCAGATTGCAGCCTTCCACAATGGAGATGAGACCTGCAGGGCAAATGCAGCCCAGCACAGCTATGACATCCATGAAGGACTCTGTGCTGTCACTGGCTTTAACTTTATAGCCACATTATTTTGAGTGGAAAAGCTGCTATCAGAACTAATAGGAACTAAATAATGTGTAAACAATGAGAAGAAACCCCATGCCACTGCCTCGATGAACATGCAAAGTGGCATTGAAGTGTTTATTTCTACCTAGGAGAGGCACTGCTGCTCCACGTAGGATGTGACTTTTCACAGCAAGTCCCATGTGAACATGGAGCTGTGCAGAGCTTCATGTTGTGTTGAACACTGACATCAACTTTAATGCTTCCAGAAGTCTTCGTAATCCCTCAGAGTGCTGGGTGAGAGAAAAACAGCACAGCCAGAAGAGAGATGCAATGTTTGGATTGCTTCTGTTTTGGTGTGTTCTTGGTCTGCTCCTGGCACATGGCTGTCACTCAGACTCATGACCAACCTGTGGCAGAGTGTGCTGTAAAAGCTAAGCTTGTCTCCTGGCATAGGATGTGCACAAGTCGTGTGTGCCCTGAAAAGCCAGGCTCACTGATGTTAAGTGACTGTTTCAATTACTGGCATTAAGGTAGCACAATTCACAAGATTCTACTGGGTGACACCATTTGGACCAATTTCACATGTGCACTGTGCTCTTAGTTTTTTTTCACTGCCCTTTGATAGCTGTTAGGAAAGCATTACAAATAAATGGGGAATGGATCACAAGAAGGAGTTCTGGGTGATGGAAACACAGCCATTGGTTTTGGAGGCATGTCCAGGGAGAAAATAGACTTGTGTGCTGCAAAACCGATGACATAACTTACTTAAGGGGAAATAATCAGTAAACTTTTTTGAGTAAAGTGTTAAGTTAATATGAGGATCAAACAAAGTAACACTGAGAACATAACAGTAGCTTAAAGTGTAGAACCATAGATGCATTTGAGTTGGGAAGGGATCCTTAAAGGCCACCTAGTCTTACTCCCCTGCAATGAACAGGGAAGCTACAGTGGCATCAGGTGCTCAGAGCCCATCCAGCCTGACATTGAGTGTCTCCAGGGATGGGGCTTCCACCACCTCTCTGGGCAACTTGTGCCAGTGCCTCACCACCCTCCCTGTAAGTGACAACATGGGGCTCCTTTGTTCAGCCCAGACAGTTTTCACCAGGCTTTAAGGGCTTTTCTTGGGCACTCAGAGTGAGGTACCACTGGTGATCAGATAGTAATTTGAGAGGCTTTTATTTGTTGTTGTTTTTAAGCATGCAAAACAAAAAGCCAACCAACCAAACAAAAAGAGCCATCCAGACTTCCTCCACAAGGATTATTTTAAATTTTAATGGAAGTGGATGGAAACAGACCTGTGGAGAAAGCTCCTGTTCTCATTCTGCACAGAAATGCTCCCCTTCTGGCTGAGGAGCTCATGGGGCAATACCCTCTGGCTGACTGGAGTGTGTTGTGTCTGCAGTTCCCAAAGGAGCAGTCACTTTGCTGTGAAGATTCCCAGAGGAAAACTATTCTACTCTTCTGACAGCTGCAGAAGAGATGTGTTGGCTGAACCAGAGTGGGGAAGAGGATCGAGCTGTGCCCAGTGCTAATGGAGCATGGGTTTGGGGCTGCTGCAGCATCAGCTGCTGCTGTATCTGGTGCTGCTCACTGCTCTCTACATGCTGCTTTGCCCGGTGAATGGCTGAAACCTCTTTACATCTGCAAAGGCTGCAGAAAGCAAAGGGAAGAGAAGGAAAAAAAGCCCAGGATGGTGCACATTGTGCCCTGGCACCGTGTGTGGACTTGCTGAGAAAGAGCAGGGCTCTGGGTGCCGCTGCTGGGGCTGCAGATAACACCAATGTGGAACTTTGGCAATGATAGAAGGTAACGTTTTTGTTGCTCAAAGGTCACCTAATTTGAGTACAGGCTGCAAGGTGTACAACAGCATTGTGACAGTCCTTGTTTTCAAGGGATGGGATGTGGATGTGAGGTGTTTTTCTCTCAGAACCTCAGTCCTCTTTTCCTTCAGACACCCCATTTACCTCACTTGAGCTGAATCACTCATAGAGATAACAGTCCACATTTGAGATGTTAATAGGGTTTGCTATGTTACGTTTTCTCCACGTAGGTTAGAAATCAGTAACTTCATATTCTTTCAAGCCAATATTATCCTTTGCTGTGGTCTGTTATTCTCTATTTCATTTTCTGTATGGTCAAGAACCGTTTTTCTGCAGTGCTTCAGTATGATTCTTAAAGTTTCCTTCTCCCATTTGATATATCTTTCTTTTTTTTCCTCAGTCCAATCCTAGTGTCCTTGAATGTGATCTGCCTGATGGTTATCATACCTCCAGCATGGAGAAAGCTGAGCAGCACATGTGGTGCCTGCAGGTCTGGAAGATGAGGCCCCTCCAGGACAGCTCTTTCTCAGCCCATTCAGAAGAGTATTTATGGATTTTCTTTGGGATCAATTGCACTCTCAGCAAGTTTGCAGGTGAACCCAAGCTGTGTGGTGCAGTTGAGATGCCTGAGGGAGAGGATACCATCCAGAGAGATATGGACAGGCTCAAACAGTGAGCCCAGGTGAACCTCATGAGGTTCAGTAAAACTAAGTACAAGGTACTGCACCTGGGTTGTGGCAACCCTCACTATCAGTGCAAGCTGGAGGAGGTAAGGATAGAGTACAGCCCTGCCAAAAATGACTTGGGGGTACTGGTGGATGGCAAGCTGTTCATGAGCCAGAAATGTGCACTTACAGTCCAGAAAGCCAATTGTATCTTGGGCTGCACCAAAAAAAGTGTGGTCAGCAGAGACAGAGAGATGATCCTGCCCCTCTGCTCTGTGGTGGTGAGACCTCACCTGGAGTACTGTGTCTGGATGTTGTGTCCTCAGTACAGGAGGGATGTAAACCTGTTAGAGCATGTCCAGAGGAGGGCCACAAAAATGATCTGAAGGACAGAATACCTCTCCTATGAGGATGTGCTGAGGGAGCTGGGGCTGTTCAGCCTGGAGAATGCTCAGGGGAGACCTGAGAGCAGCCTTTCAATATCTAAATGAGGATGATAAGAAAGAAGAGGACAGACTCTTTAACAGGGTCTGTTATGTTAGGACACAGGGAAATGGTTTCAAACTAAAAGAGGAGATATGTAGATTAGATGTAAAGAAGAAATTTTTTACAATATGGGTGATGAGGCACTGGAACAGGCTGCCCAGAGAGATGCTGGTTGCCCCATTACTGGAGACATTCAAAGTCAGGTTGCAGGAGCTCTGAGCACTTGATGTAGCTGCAGGCATCCCTGTACGTTGCAGAGGAGTTGAACTGGAGGACCTTTAAGGGTCTCTTCTGACTCAAACAACTCCATGATCTTCGCAGTGAAGAGCACAGTGACTGATGCTTTTGGGGTCTGCAGGTTAAATGCACTATTGCTACTTGGAGTGTATTTGCTTATGGGGAAATCTGTTTATTTTCTCTTGAACCCACTTAAACTTTATTTTTTTCTAAGATATTTCAAGCTAGCAAAATAAATCATTGAGAGAATAGCCACATAGATTGGGACTTTAGGTCCTTTTGACAATGACGTCATAGATGACCAAGTGAACATACAGATCGGATTTAATAGGTGTCCATGTGGTGTCCTCTCCTGGCCTGCCCTGAAGAAGATCATTAGGGATGCCCAGTCAGGAGGGACAGGGCATATGTAGTATTTGCATCTGTTTGCTTGTTCCCATGGAATGCAATATTTGATAAGGCAATGGTGGCAGATCCCAGTGCCCTTTGCCTCTTGTGTATGATGTAGAAAATCCTTTTCTACTTTTCACGGTGTGCTTCCCATGAAGCAAAAAGCACTTCATCAGCCTCCTTCTGTCCTGTGGGAGGGGTTGCTGGTTGTTCTCTTCACTCCAAATACCGATCAGAAACATGTAAGAGGAAAAAGGCAGTTGTGTTGCTTAGGAGTTGGACTTGATAATCTTCATGGGTTCCCCTCCAATAGTGGATATTCTGCAGTTCTGAGATGGTAAATGTGCTTTGAGATACTAAAATATTGCCGCCCAAGAACAAAGTGATATGCTTCAATAGGTGGATCATCCTTTTGAAGCTAAAAACATGTTTTCTAAGGCCTCAGACTCCTGGGCTTAGCATTCACAAGACAGGGAACAGGATGGAAGAGGGGTGGTGCATGAGAAAGGAAAATCCCTTTCTTTTCTGGGCTCTGAAGTCTGAGATCATTGAGTCACACAGTGTGCAGTTCCTGTCCTAATGGCAGCAGTATGTGAGCAAGCTGTGGGTCTGTGCTGGCATTTCCCTGAGGTCAGCCAAGTAGGCTGCAGTGGGACCATCCTAAGGTATAGCAGCTGGGACAAATCACACCTCAGTTGATGAGAACTGGCACTTGTGAAGAATCTGAAACGTCTCAGAGTGATGATCTCACTAGATGTAATTACACAGTGTCCGTAAGAATGTGGGCCGTTTTAGTTCCTTTTCCCAGAAACTTTGAGGAGACAGTGGATGCAGTCTCTAAAACTCCCTGACCAAGGAAGCTCATACAGTGCATGTGTTGATTTTTGCTATCCTTGTTATGATGTGGTTCGTTACAGCTTGGGATTTCCAAGAAATCTCAAATTACATTGAGAATTCACTGCTAAGTAACACAACCTTATCATGTGCTGCACCTCTGCTTCAGGCTTCTGGTGCCTTTACTCGCTGTGACCACCAGGGGCCTCCCTCCACCTAAGTTTTGCAGCACTGGAGCTCTACAAACGGTGCAGCTGAATGAACGGCGCCTGACAAGGTGTGGGGACTAACAACCAGCAAACAACTGAACAAACTGGTGGCTTGAGGGATAACTCGAAGAATCCATACTTATCCTGGGAAGCAAAAAATAAAGCAGGAGGGGGGAGCTCGCTTCATCTCTGCAGACTTCAGTTTTGAGTGAACGGGGACATCTGCAGCTATATCAGGTGCTCAGAGTCCCTCCAGCCTGACTCTGAATGTCCCCCAGGACAGAGCACCGAACGCCTCAGGGCAACCTGTGCCAGTGCCTCATTATGCTTAGTATAAAAAAAATGCCTTATATGCAATCTTATTTTCTCCTCTTTTAGTGTGAAACACTTTCCTCTTGTCCTGTCACAACAGACCCTAATGGGAGTCTGTCCCCCTCTCTCTTATAGCCCCCTTTTGGACACTTAATGATAACATAATTCCCAAAGCAATACATTAAGTGTAACATATTTTAAACAAAATAATTGATTAGGGGCTTCCACATGTGCACCTATGTTCTAAAGGCTTTTCTTGCTTACAAAAAGGCAAAAGATGAATCTGCAGGCCTTCATTTGGAGCTTGGCATTTATAATTGGAGTCTTCTCTCTTGTTCTTGCACTAGAGCAATTTTGGACCCAATGGGAGTCTCATGGACTCTTCCTCAACTGCTGACAAGTGTCTTAGATATTAAATGAAAATCTATTTCTTGGAGTTCCTTGTTGAAATTAACCATGGAACTTCCTCCACAGCTTTGCAGAGCCCAGGCCTTGCAGATGCAGTAGAACTACTTCATCTTTTGTCCCCTGCTAAGAATCCCCCAGAGCCATTGCTCAGCTCCAATAGGTATATTTTCCGTGATCTTATGGAAGAGGTATGGTTAATTATGTTTCACTTGGACATGCCTCTGTTCTCTCAGTGCTTGCTGGGACCAGAAGGTGGACAGATTTCATCACGTGATTGACCTTTTGCTTTCTGGCTCATCCAAACTGAGTAAGAACTGGAGAACATTTGATAAAGTCCATGGCAGACATATCTCAGAGCTTTTCTCTTCTGTCCCCATTTAATAAGCCCATAACATGCAGATAACATTTAGACTGACATTAGTGTTGGAATAATTTCTGGGAGCTGATTTTTTTTACAATTGCTTGTGTCAGTACTTCAGAGTTGGATATATAGAGCAGACTGGAAAAGCCTTATGAATATTTCATGGTGGCCCTTCTGGCCCAGGAACACAGATTTGTTTTTAAGCATCTTTCTACTCACTCATCAATTCTTCCCCTCCTCCTCCACTCCCTTCTTTTGAGTTTTTTTAAATTAGGTCCTTATTGGGAAGGGGATGATGGCCTGTTCCTAACTCTAAACTTAATAGCGGAATGGGGACCAGCTCTTTCTCTTCTTCAGTTTCTTATTACTCATTCTACTATGATAACAGCAACATCTTTTTCTTAACCATTTACTATGAAGCAGCACTTTCACGGACCAATGAAGGAAGAAGACAAATGTCAATGCTTTATTGATGGTCCTTGGTTTTGTTTACTTAGCCCTGGATTGAATGGGACAGGGCAGATCTCATTGAGATTTTGGGTATCCCACCAACACAAGCAGACATTTAAATTAGCTCTGATCATTCTTTCCAGGCTTTCACCAAACTTGTGATGTCTACATATGCAAATGAAAGTAAATAAAAAGCAATTGAAAGTTAATGCACCAAGTGGATGCCTTCAGCACACACCTTTGGAATCATTTCCTTTCTTGGGAGTGGGACTAACAGACACTAAAAAAGGCTGTGACACATGTTTATGAAATAGGAAAATAGCTGAACACATACATTTTTGCCAGGTACAGATTAATACCTGGGGGCCATTTAGTTCACGATGCATGAGAGCCGTGCCCCCACCAGTTGCACACAGTTTTTGGTAATCCCAAGTGTTCCATCCTTGATGCCCTTAATACAATATTAAATGTTTTGTGAAGAGGCCCAGGTGTGTTTGGGTAGCTTTCTACTCCAGGCAGCGAAGTTGTTACACTAACAGTAATGTTTTTTCACCTGGCAGTATGTTGCAATAATCAGAGTTCTTTGTTGAAGAATAAATTGAGCCTTTTTTTTTTTTTTTTTTTTCCTATTTCTTTATAAATTGTGAATAGTTTTGGAAAATGTTTTGGAATAAATAAATGAAATGTGTTTAAGTAGGTGCTGGAAAATATTTCCTTTTTGGAGGGGAAGTTTATTATTTTATGAGTAATCTTCAGGCAAAGGAAACCGGAGTCCAGGAAATGGATTTGCCAGTAGATTCCTGCAGTTCATAACCCGCTGCTTCAGATTTCTTTTGGGTAAGACAGATAGTAGAACAAGCACAAACTCTGGTTAAGATGAGCTAAATATGTAGGAAAGAGAAATAATTCACAAAGAGTTTGGTATCTGTTTCCTTTCGCCATAACTTTGCCTAAGGTAGAGGTGCTCAAATGTCTGCATCTTCTTTCAGCTTCATCCCTCTAAGTGCCCCGTGAATGTGTATCTTCAAAGAGATGAAGTTCAGTCTGTACTGAGTGAAAAACAAAGAAAATTTCCCCCTCTGAAGTATACCAAGGGTTGCAGTCTTTTGCAGAACCATAATGTAGAGCTAAAATACTCCTCTGCAACAAAGCTAGAGTTAAAACAGAAGCCCAAGCTGAGGACTGGGCTGAATTTTCTTGCTGACCACCTCCAACACAGCAAATGGCAAGTTGTGAAAAAGGTACCAAATCCTCATAGAATTCACTTGCTAGCTTCTGTAAGAAATGTGCTAATACTGTCTATGTGTCCAAGATTCAGCTGTGGTTAAGCCCCTTTTTTAAGCAAACACCATGCTTGGCACTAGCATGTGGATTCTTACCTTTAAACCAGGAATTGACCTTCAACTGAGTAAACAAAGTGCTAGGATGGAACTATTAAAAACTTAACCGAATTTTGCTTCGTCGTGTTGCTTTCAATTTTCTTGTCACTTTCGTTGTCCTTTTATTTTATTTTTTCCTGTTAATCCAGGTGAGAATTGTATTTCAAATATAATTTCTGTGTGGTGATGAGTTAGATACATGAAAATCCCAAGCAGCTTTCCCAATGAATAGATGAAGTACTGAAAGAAGTGAAGCCTTTGGGATTTAGGATAGAAATCTTAATTCCATGTAACATATAAATATATATGGATATATTTAGAACTGCCTTGTTATTTCAACTGCATTGTAAGGGAAACTGTTGATCACAGCCTAAACCTCTGATTAACCATCTGAGGCAAGCGATGAGTCATCTGAGGGAGCACAGGTGAAGGTAATTCAGCTGTGCTACTGGAAGGGGTGGAGCTTGACTCCATTTAGGGGCTGACCACCACTAAGGTAGCATCTCTTTTTGGAGAGTACTCTTCTGTGGAGTTTTTGTGGTGAGCTTTGACATCAGTGAGCACCCATCTTGTCTGAAGGCCTCAGAGTTGGTGAGTCTTTTCCTTAGATACTCTTTCTAGCTCTACTTGTATTATTACAACTGTGTATATGCTTGTTTTAATGAAGGGATCTGCATGCTGAAATTCTACTTTTTTTTAAAGATTATGATTCGCTCTGGTAACTGGAAACTAATGGGCCAGGAATGACATAATCCTGATGTAATTCTAAGTTTGTCAATAGCTGAGTTGAACGTTCTTTGGATTTTTAAGGATGGAGTACTGCTCTATAACAGCTCGCAGTTCTTTGCTCTGAATTGGCTTTGAAATAACAGTCTGAAACTTGCATGAAAACAGTTAAACAAATAGGGCTATTTGGAAGTGGTTGTAACAGCTCCAACTGCACTGTAATCTGGAGGTCTTACTTCTAAATAAGAATCATTTTCTTGAGGCTCATCATTTCACCTCTGTAGGCTGGGTTTTAACTTTTTCCTCACAGACATCTGTATTTTTCGGCACCAACTGTACCTTGGTTTATTACTGTCTACTTGCAAAACCTCAGTAAGTCATTCTATAGCATTTTAAGGTGTCCACTCAACCTTAGACTGAACAATTCCCCATCATGTTCGAGCTTTTATTTCTGGTCACCCTTTCTGCTTTCCCCAGGCTTAACAGCACACCTCCAGCCAGGACTCTGCTGGCATCCCTTTGTTTAAAATATGGAAAATGAAATATGGAAGAAAATGGTTAACTTTTGCAACAGATGTCCCAGAAATGGTCTTTTTTTTCACTCTGCTACTAGTTTGTTTCCTTACAAAGCTTTCAGTGATCAGTTTTGAGAAATTCAAGTAGACCTTGTCCACGAAATCACCTTTGTGTGTGCACAATGACCACTTCAGAGAGCTCCAAGGGGTTCGTATAACAGGATTCCCCTTACAGAAGTTGCCCTGACTCTTTTCAAATAGGTTAGGAAGGAAAGAATTTGTGGCCAAGTAAATGAGTACATTCCAGCTCTTCACCAGAGATCTTTGCCTGCTTCTCTGTGCTGTGGCACTTGGCTGTAATAACTTGCCATTAGTCAACTTCACTGCTGTGTCCACCAGTGCTGATTTAGAAACAGTAAGATTTCTAGAAGCACTTTACTTTGTGTGCTTCTCTTTGGCTTAGGTAGATTTTCAAAACTCACTAAAATATGTGTTAGCCTGAAATTTCTTGTGCTTCTCAGCTTGGAGGAGGCTTCTCTGTAGAGACAGTTTCTCCTTTTTTATTCCCAGGGAGAGCAGCCTATTAATAGTTTCCTTTGATCACTCATTATGGAACAGGAGCATCTGTCTTCAGGCTTTTTGCCAAGCATCTTACTAGAGGCAACTTTTCTGATAGCATCATGGGACTCATCTGTTAAATAGTCACCTAATGAGATGAAGAGGATTTTTAATACAAATGATATATGTTTACTATTTCCATTTTTAGTTCATATGTTTCAGTGCATAGTAGTGTATGAGTGGAAAATGAGCTTAGATGCCTTTTGGCAATGGGAAAGATGGGTTTGATTCATCTCTTGCTGCTTTTTAAATGCACTGCTAAGAGGGAAAGAAAGAAATGGTCTGATAAAAAAAATATTTAAGCTTTCCAGATGCCTTCAGCAGTAACTGTCCACTGGGTTAGTTAAGTAAGTAACTGTCTTAGTATGCATCAAAATACCTTATAAAACTCAAGGTGTAAGAGAGCCTTTCATCTTGGCAGAAGACAAACTGCATGGTCACTCAGTTCTCTGTCTCCACATAGCCATGTGCTTCTATGTGGATGTGACTGTGCCTCCTTGTTCATATGCTTTGTAGGGAGCTTTCTTTGGCTCAGAAAATGTTGCCCAAGCAGGCTGTTCTAACTGAACAACTGTTTTATTTTTGCCTTTATCACTGCAGTATTGAAAGGAGAGCTCTTTTGGAGTTATCCACCTATTCTAGGCCTAGGATAAAGATCACATTTACCAGTTAGTTGTTAACAGAGGAAGGAAGAAGTGAGATGCAAGGATTACTTGGCCTTTGCAATTGAAGAGGATACTGCTTCTAGTACAATTTGGATGTTCTGTATTGAATTCTAGCCTCATAAACATCACATTACAGTGTGGGAAGAGTTTGTAAGCTGCTCCAGCTTCCTTTCTTTCCTTTACAAAAAGTGGGGAAAAACATCCTATAATTATGTGATCCATTTAAGAAAAGCACTCCTGCTATCCAGCTGCTTTTCTCCACTTAGTCACTGTAACCAACAGTTACAGCCTGAGCTGTAACACCACTCCCCAGGCTGCTGGTGCTTAATTGCTAACACCCTGTTGCAAACAGCCCAGGAATAAAGAAAATATTTTTAAGCCATCTAATGTGTAACATGGCAAAATGTGATTAGAATTCAGCACATTATCTCTGTTGGTATTTTATTACTGCAGGTGCACAGCAGTGACTGATCAGCACTGTGGGCTACGCTGCAATTAATTGGAGCTATGCTGTTCATACACCTGTGCTCACAAAAGATTCTGAGTGTAAATAGAGAGTGCCAAGGAAAGAATGAAATAACTGACTCAGTGCTGACATAGCTGTAAATAAATTGCTTTCTTAGGGGAAATATCATAGAAGGGTACAAACACTTCTTAAACCAACCTGACTGTCATCACAGATCTGCAGGTGTTGGAGATGCTTGAAGCATGGTTACAGATAGATCTCAGCATCAGAGAGTGACTTGGCTCTCCCTGAACTCATTTTAGTAAGTGGGTTTAGTGAATGAGTTTAGTGAACTCTGCCCTCAGCACTCAACCTTGAGTGTTCCCTTGAGTGGATAATTAATGGGAACTGAAGTAAATTGCTGTGTTTTGGTTGAATGTATAACTGTGTTGTGGGTGATATTTAAAAAACAAAAACCAAAACCGTTCCATAGTAGTATTGTGATTCCTATAGACTCAAGGTGAGATAATGTATGTATGCCACATTTTAGCAGTAGACTTCAGGCCCCGGGAGTATTCCCACATAGTTAATTAGGTGCTTCAGAGTTAATTAAGTACTTAAGTAGAGTTTATGCGTGGAAACTAGCAGTACTGCATCAGAGTCAAAAGTTTTGGAAATGAGAGGGTCTGATGTTGATGGGATGTTAGACAGCAGCTAAGCAGTTATTTGTTCTGTATCCATAGCCTACAAGTGTTAGGTTGTGGATCTTTGCCCCTTTTTTAGAGCTTCAGACATTCATTGTGTTTTCTTACTTGATTTTGTGTACTTTTCGTAACACTTTACCTATGTGGTTTTTCTACTTAGAAGGAAATCATGGAAGGTATACCACATTGGAATGATTTTAATAAAAATTGGAGAGTGGTCTAATGTTGTAATTGGGGCATCGTAACTGTATGTTGTCACTGTAAAATCATGAAGACAAGGTGTAGGGTTGTTATTTGCAAATAGATTAAAGGAGATTTGGGTTTGACTGGATCCTTTATCGTTAAAATTAATTAAAATAATTCTGAAAATAGATCTTATAAAATTATTTTTTTTTTCTGATTTTTTTTTTTTTCCTCTCTAACTTTTTCTTCTCTGTCCTGGAAGCTATCTCATTGCTTTAATATCCTGCTCATTACATCATAGAACAGAGAGTTGCTTGTTTAATCTTCCAAAGAAGCCAGAATGAGCAAATCACGTGAATTACAGAAACATTTCACTGAGTTGTTCCTTGTTTGGTTTGTGTTTATTTGTTTAAAAAAAAACAACCAAAAACACAAACCAAACAAACCAACAACGAATCCCACAAGGAAAAGCACAACCTTTTTATCTATAAGATTTATCACTTTACCATTTTCTTTGAGCTACATCTTTAAATAATGACATAAAGTATCTAAGAAATAACATTGAAAATATTTTACTCTCTTTTATTGAGGTCTTCAGGTCCAGTTTTTTATTGCGGTACTGATACTGTGCCACAGATGAAGTTAATTGCAAGTACAAGCTGACATCTGTCTTTGCATCTGTGTTTTATTCCTAGGCACAACCATACTCTGCTCGGACAGACTTTGCACCTAAAGTCAGGAGGCTGCTTTGAAGCTCCTCTTTATTTTATAGATATAGCGAGTGAGACTCTGAGTTCATGCCAAAATCTTGATGTGTTGTGATTTGATAGCTCTGTGATAGGGAAATAGCAGTAGGTACAAAGTCCTGGAAAGAGTTGTAGAAAGTGGAATGTAAGAGATGAGTAGGAATATGTACTAATGTGAACTGTGATGGGTGTCAGTGCAGGAATAATACCTGTTACTGAAACTTCCATATCTAGTATTAGTAAAGCTCTGCCTTCAGTGGATTTTCTTTTGTTGGCCTTTGTTTTTCTATGATAATGTAAATGTTTTATGATAAAGCAGTAAATGATGCTCTTTCCCAGTTCGGCAGTGTGGTGGATTTTGAAATGCTCATGTATTTGTTTGTCCTATTCATCCACTATGAGCTTTATTTTTGTTTTTGTTTATTTACTAAATGATTTTTTCTATTGGTGTCAATGGAAGGAGCCAGTTCTTCATGAGGATTCTTCTCTAGGGTTTGTGAAAATTTTGCTTTTTTCTAAATATATATCAAGCTAAATAACTAAAATTTCTATGTTTTCGAAAAATCATTCCACTGGGGATCTTCAGGACATTTATTTATTTTAATCATGTTGTCAGTTGAATCTCATTTTAAAAGCAAACACTTGTAGTAGATTTCTGCCAAGTTTTTACACACCCTTTTCAGTGTGGTAACTCTAGGGCTTCAGATGAAGTCTATAGATGTGGCTGTGTCCTTGTGCTTGTTCTCAGGTGGATCTGTAGACATGAGTGCCTAGGAAAGCCTGGGGGGATACTGAGAAAAGTTAATAGTCCTGATAAAACTATTAATGGATTTGGTTTGATTTATTTTTCAGGGTATGTCTTCTTAGTGTTCTCCATTGTTTTTCTCCTCTGAGGATGCTGGCTCATTCTGTTTAATAGAAAGAATTTCATTATTTAAAGTTTCTAATTTAAGTAAGCACATGTAAAGAAGAATTGTAAGCAGGGTTGAAAAGAGCTAGCAGATATTATCTTGAAATAGCTTCCTTTACATATGAACGCTGAAAACAGCACTTGGGTACTTGCTTGGTACTTGTAATTTGGTTGAAGGTTGAATGGGAACAGCGATGTTCAACTCTCCCCTCCCCTAACTGGAAAGACAGAAGGAAAGGTTTTTATTTTCCTAAAGGAAATCAAATGTTGCCCCTGAACTGAAGCAAAACCTTTGGTCTGTAGGGGATGCTTGTAAGCTGAAGTGCAGGAAGGGCATCGTGTCACAGGTGTATCTCACTTGTATTCTGGGGTTGGCATTGGAAACTTCATCATTTCCATGTAGTTATTAAAGTGTAGGGCAGTACTCTTTTTACATCAAAGGACTGTTGAAATAACTAATATGTGATGCCAAGAACTTTGTTATTTGCCTTTAATTAGGAGAAAGCCATGCAAAATGGACTTATTCAGAGTATTATATACCTGGAGTACAAGGATGCTTGGTGGTTTCAAAGAAATAAGGCAATACTGCTTGACAAACTGTGTTCATGAAATGAGCAGCAGGTTCTGCATAGTTTCTTTCACCTGTCGTCCTGAAGTTCAGTTGTACTCACCCAAGATGAGCTTTGGTCTTTCATATTTTCAGAATCATGATATAGGCTGAATTCTGACATTGTACCCAGTCATTCTTGATCAACCCTTGAACAATAGGAAGCTGGAGGTTTCACATACATGGACATTAGTGAGCTGAATGTTAAATAGTTTCCAAGTTGGAAATGGTTACTTTACACTCTAATGCGTGCGGTTTATTAGTCTTTTCTGTCTTCAAATTCTGACCACTCTAAAGTCTTAGCCCCACAGTGAAGACTTGATGAGAAACTGCTCTCATTTACCAAGGTGTGAATCATTGTGCTGAAGCCTTGCATTGTGAAGAGGAGTTTGTATTGCTTGTGCCAAATAGCAGCGAAGATCTCAGAGTGTAGGGCTCAAAGAGAAACAATGTAATCCACTGGATCAATGCTCTCTCAGAGAGGAGGGAACAATTTCAAGCTGGCATCTCAGTTTGTCTAACAAAAAGCATTACTTTTACTGAAAAAAACCATCAAAACAAAGGAAAATTGATGATCGCTGTAGATTTTTAGCTCTTTGTTTTTGTTCTGGTTTCTTCATGAAACCATAGTTTCACAGGGGGGAAAAAGTGCTTTGTTATTTCAGAGACAAGATAAAAAGAAAAAAAAAATCAGAACTACTGTTGCATTTCCCATCGAGTTGATGTCTTTTGGGTCCTCCCACGGGGAAGAGTTGTTCCTTGAAACAAATAAGTGTGTTATCATGGTCCAAAGGTGTTCACTGGCATTTTGCACTTGGAGAGCTGCAAATGTGATAGATTCAGTGAAGCTCTTCTAGCGTGGAGTCAAAGGTTCATCTTGTGGCATTTGAAACAGTGCATCTACTGAGCTGCAGCTGTTTTTCTGTTCCTGTGGAGTCTGTTGACATTATAATGTATGTGTGTTATTCAGACAGAAAATGTTAGACAACTTCCTTTTTGGGGGGCTGTAAGAATGTCAAAGATAGGGTATTAAAAATTATCCAGGGAAGAGTCTTAAATATGAACAGTGGAACAGCTTTACTGTTTGGTATATATTTGAAGGGATGAATGTGTGAGTGTTTGAAAACCAGAAATGTAGGCACACTGGCATTATTGGGGAAGAATGAAAGGGCTGCACTCAAAACACTGGGAGGGGAAACAAAAAGCATACCAGAACCCAGAACCAACAAACATCCCCACCTCTAACCATCAACTGGATGTCTGCCAGTTCTGTATGTGTGGATAGCAGAATTTATTCATTTTACTTGTTCAGATATAGTCAGAAGAAACTGAAAGAGCACAGAATGTGTGTGAAATACCGAGAATAGTGCTTTTAGGTAACTTTTAATAGGAAACCTTAATTCGGCTTCAGAGAAAAATTCATGCTTGTGTGATGTGGTTACGTGATGAATGGGAACTCCTCATGGAACATGTCTGGAACATTCACCCAAGGGTGCAAAAAGAATGAAGGGATTCTTTTGCCCTCAGGCACTCACAGTGTGGAAGGCAGCCACCTGGGTGTTCGCAAATTACATTCCTGGATTATCTTCTATCTCAAGAAAGGAAGTGTTTTGTCTGAGCGGTGCATTGCAGCACATCATCCCTGAGTTTTGCTGTGGATGTAATCCCATGGGGCAGCAGCGTTCTGTAATGCTTCTCAGATTGGTTTTATTTGTTTTGTTTGAAGCTCTGATAACTGATATCATGAGCTGAACAACAGAGGAACACCAAGCAGCCTCTTCGTTTGCCACCTTATTTTTATCTCTGAACCCTGTTTTCACCCACCTCCTCTGTTTGGGGATATTTTTACTGGCTTATGTTGGGAATTAGAATTACAGATCTTACTGACTGAAATAAAATCTGCTCAGTGTTGCACAGGTACGCAGGATTCCTTTGGGCTAGAACTAGTCCAGAAGAGTCTTATTGGCACATTGACAGTGTGTAAAGTCAATGAAAATATGCATCAAAACCTCCTAGAGGGCTGAAGTGGTCCTGCTAAGGTGAGGACCAGGAAAAGTCAAGTGATGTAGTGAGGCAGGAAGGCAGGCAAGGGAAGAACAAAGGATGAGTGCAGGCATCAGTGGGTGTAAGGTACAGCCAGTGGGTTATCCTGGGGTTTTGGCAGTGTTTTAGATGCTTGGTTATAGCATGCAGCACAGCTGTGAGAACACTAAGATCAGAAAAGACCTTTAAGATCATATAAAGGTCTTTTCCAATCTTAACAATTCTATGGTTGGTGTGTAGCCCTCACTTTCTGATGTGTGCTTTTTGAAAGAAAGTTGTACAGAGGATATAGTTATGCCATAGCTGCTGACTGTCACCCAAAATCCATGTCAAATGCATGACTGCCTTGGTCATGCCATAGTGTTCAGCTCTTCTGTTTTGCTTCTCAGCTCGAGGGAGCTGTTTAGTAACTTCTCCTGTCTTATCCCTAGGACATACCTTACCCAGTTCCAGTTATTTCACGCTGGGTACATAACTACCTGGTGATGCAAAGGGATGCATTACAGCTACATGACCTCTCCACTTCAGTAAACAAAGCCTTTCCTCCAGAAATTTTACATTACTCGTCCCTGGAGACCAAAGGACAGTTGCAAATTCTTTAAGCTTTTTCAGTTGTATTTATTTGGAGGCAAAGATGAAATATTTGGATTTCAAGAGGTTTGCCCTTGTGCTTTATGGCCAGGTGTCTTGGATTTGACTTCTGGTGGTGGCTAATCTTCAGAGCCGAGAAGATCCCATAGATACTGTATGTAAATCCAGCTGTTGGCATAATCTCTTTAATGGCCTCACTTCATCAGAGACTGCACTCTGTCCTTCATAGAAACTTGAAGGCTATGTAAAAATACAGCATTCTCATTCCCACTCTGATATTTTATTCATTTAGCTTCCAAGTGCTCAGTTAACGCCTAAAGGTGAAAAGGGACTTTTAAAAAGTGAAAAATAACACCCCATAAAATGACACTTTTCCTTTTTAACTTTCTCCCAGACTTTTACTAGGAGGAAATAATTAAGTAAAAAGAGAAGAAATTAGAAAGGAGAAATGGGCATTTTGCCACTCTTTCTGCTTAGAAAAAGAGTTGGATTGAACACATACTGAGAAAGCTTTTTCTTTTTGCCTGAAACATTGCACCAGAATTACCAACAGCATAGAATCATTTTTAATGCTGAACTGTCTTATTTTCATGTGTGTCTCCTGTCTGTAAGTGTGTTGTTTTGATTATTAGATTTAGTGATTACTATTCTGAGTGATGCTTTCATTAAGCCATGGAATCCTTGCAGATATTGATATCCTAAAGACTGCCCAAGTCCCAAAGCTCTGTGTTCAGTGCTTCCTCTTCTACAAGCTGATGGACACTGGCTCCTTGCTGCCTTACTGCATGCCTGCAATCTGAACATTGCATTGCTGATAACAATGGGCTCCCTCTGTGCTTGGAGGGTGCACATCAGCCCATGATGCTCAGCAGTTAATGATGGCGGCCAGCTTCTACCATGTAGTACTGGAAACGGAAGATTTATTTTTTCATTTCCTCCTAAATATTTAGCATGCTGCATCTCTGATTTGCTGATATTAGCATCTGCAGCAGTACTTCTCTAAGAAATGTCATTAATGCTATTCCACCTAGAATTAAAAGTTACTTCAATTATTTATGAGCTGATGAACTACTTTTTTAGCTGGTGCTCACACTACAGGGTCAGGGTTCACCCCTTGCATTGTGCTGGTGACTCCAATTGAGATGTGCACCCTTTGTAGTTATATGCTTTTAGCTGTACAGCACATCTGATAAATTACATAGTTGGAAATCTCTATGGCCTGAAGTTAGTGCATTAACAGATAGGGGTTTGCAGCCTAAGCCTCTCTGAAAAAATATAATTATTTCACCTTTAAATAAATCTTTTCTCTCTTCTGTGTTTTCCGTATCTTCAGTAAGTCTTCATGTGTATTTCTTAACTTAAACTCAACATTAAAGCAGCACAATTATCCAAATACTTATTTACTTGTGAAAAGCAAGGGAGAAAATCATTTCAAAGAACTTAGAATAAAGATCATAACAGAATTATTTGGGAACTTCAAAAATCTTTCATCTGTTTTCATGGTGAATGACCATGGAAAGAAATGCCTTTCAGCAGTATGACATGACTTCACACAGAGCTAATTGTGATCTGGTGATACTGAAATTCAGAATGAAAATACACCACCAGCATCCTGCTAAGAACAAGCATTGGTTCAGCACTAAGAGGTAAAGTCGTGGTCTTCAATAACAATGAAGCCCAAGACTTCATAAAGCAATTGATTGCATAGTTGCCGTACAGATAGTGTTGTGTTGTTAATTTATTTTAGCCTGTTATCAGCCAGTAATCCAGGAACTGTTTGTTAATCTCAAATTCTAACGCACACATCAGTGGAATGCTTTAAAGGACCAGTTAACAGACTGCTTGGTTAAACAATTAGCTAATATGTATGTTTCTATTCCAAGAAATAGAAGACCAGATATTTATTACGCCACTTCGGAATAGAACCAGCATTCATATAGCAAATTATTTTGTATGGTAGGAAGGAGATTCTGTGCCTTCTGATTATTTTCTGTAATGAGACAGATTTCTTACAGTGTTGGTGGATTGGAGAAATTAGGTGGCAGAAGCACAAGATTTACGGTGATTAAATCCAGAGATAAACTAAAAACATGCAGAATCTCATTCTAAATACCCATAAAGCTTTAAATCCAGGTGCTTCCCAGAGAGAACTTCCTACTTAGGTTTTAAAATCAATGTATGTAGTGAAGTCAGCATTTGCTCACAGCTCCCAGTCTGGTGCAGAACAGACTCAAATGAAAATATCTGCTTGTACATAGTGCTTTGCATTTCCTCAATTGCTGCTATCAAAGACATCTCAGTGCTGGCCCGGAGAGACTTCTTGATGTTGGCACTTGAGCCAGAGTGGAATTGCATGGGGCTGAAACAAAGGGTGTTTTAAACACAGCAAAGTAAAGCATTTTGCTTTGGGCACAGAAGCTGCTGATGACTGGTGTCTGAAGGCAAGATTTCTGCTCTCGTTTTTGTTTTATTTCAGGTTAGAGCAGAGTAACCAGGCCACCTGGATCTTTCACCATATAGAGAACTAATAACACAGCACGCTACAGGAAAAAGAAAAATGACAAGCTGATACTTATGAGGTGTGGGAGTAAAAACAGCAAGTGTGGTCTCAATTAGTTAAAACCTTACAATTAATTTGCACATCCCACTGGATTGAAACATATAGAACTTCTACATGAGTGAACATGATTTTCTCAGTTATTTTAGCAAATTCTATGTGTACAACAACATGTTTTCAGGGATTTTTTCTAAAACACTTGAATATCTCAGTAGAATTGAATGGGACTTTGCCATAGCTGGACCTTCACCGGACTTCAACTAGTGTTCTCAAGTGTACAGAAGGATTACATTCCTTGGTAGTCAGGAAGGGAGAAGAAGGGGGAGAGCTTACTTGAACAGGTCAAGAGCTTTTGCTTTTCAATTTACAGCAGTATTTCTATTCTGTTTTTATTTTTTATCCCCAAAAATTATTAGGGTTTTGTTTTTGGTTTTTTTTTTTTTTTTTTTCTCCTTGCTAGTATCAATAACAAATTGCGAACTCCCCTGTGAACTGATACAGCAGTGTGTGTAATATTAACCAGCTTTGACAATTTGAATCCTCTCCACTGACATGGTTTTAGAAGCAGGTGGCCTTGGGATGAGCAACCACAGGCTCTGGCACAATAAAGTTGTTTGAAGCAAGGGGAACTTCAATACTCACATAAGGAAAGTCCTGTGCGGTGTTCACAGCGCTTGGTTGGAACTCTGCCTTTTCTCACTGGAAGATGCTCATTCATGCTAACAAAGGCTTACATTAAGCTGGCCTCTTTCTCCCCTCTTCAAGGATATCATCTTTGTGCTCTCCATTGCTGGACCTTGAGGAGTCTCCTGACTGTCAGATTGATGGTCAAACAGTTGTATGTAGGTGAAAGATGAGACATCATATTTGTTGTTTAGAGTTGAAAATTCTTCCAGAACTGAAGGGTTTATTTACTAACGCTCAAATGAAAATAGGGAGCTAAAGGTGTAAGTGTCAGCTAGTAAAAAATATCTGCATCCTAGCTCTGTCCTGGTACCAGATGCTTTGCTTATATCTGCCCGTTCAGAAATGTAGTGAGTCACCAGTGAGCTGCCCTGTGCTCCCACACTTATAGTAAACACGCTTTTTATAGCACATTATTTTATTTAGGTGCTTTCTGACTTTCTCCAAGGCCTTTTTACTAGTGTCCTGCATCAATCTTCATGATGTTTCTTAAAAAGATTTTGCTTCACCAAACTGCAGAGTCAGGTTTATATTCCTTTGAAACTCCATCTTTACTTTTACTGTTGTTGCTATTATTTTTCATCTAAGGTGGTAACTTGTCCTGTTAATCTGCGGAGATGAGACAATTAATGGCCATATCAGAAGCTCAGCACTCCAATAGGTGTACTAGTATTTATGTATTCTCATAAAATCAATGTAAAAAGCTATCTCTTCTTGGCAAATGTCATATCTGGACTGCTCTGACCCTAACTCATTGTGCCAAAGCAACTATTCTTCCTATGCCCGTATGTGTCCCAGAATTTGTTTATGTGGGCAATTGTTGAAAGGGAAGAAGATAATTGTTCTGGGAGGCTTTCTGTGAGAACCACTGTTTAAAAATGAATGGAATTTGGAAAAATGTGGGAGGAACATGTTAGATAGACTCTGTGAGTTACGGTAGGTTCCCAGAAACCTACATACCTGAAGTCTACAAATAGATAAGGGGGAGATGAGGCATCTCCGAAGGTATCTGAGGCCAGATTGGATGGGGACCTGGGCAGCTTTATCTGGTGGGTAGCAACTAGCAAGGAACTGGAGCTCAATGATCTTTAAGGTTCCTTTCAACCTAATTTATAGGATTATGTTACTTTTTTGGATGGGACCTCTTGGAAACAGCAAACAGAGTTTCTCTGAGCTAATGAGCAATTTCATTAAATACTAGAGTTTCTTTACAGAAAACTGCCTCAATGCAACCTTAACTTTTCTCAAGCCATTCAGACTGGGCTGCAAAAGCTTCTATGTTCTACCTCTGAACTCTCTACCTGCATGTGACTGAATTGCCAGAAGGAGGACATTGGCCATGATTGCCTTTGGCCCTCAGCACAGCAGGATTTAATCCTACCTTGTGGGGTTATTTGCTTCAGAGTTAGTCTCAAGGATTGCTGGAGGAATGGGAGCTGAGAAGAGAAGAAGGCAGCTCTAAAATTACTTCTCAGAAGCTGCATAAATGTGAGTTTTGTGACTCTTTCTGTACTTTTTAAAAATGAGTAAGCTCCCCAGGGTAAGGTACAAACTGACTCCTGGTGGATTTTGAAAATAGGTTTGTTTTTACAATACCTCACCTTCACCTATATACTCTGGTGTGTATTCAGTGTTTCTCCTCTTTTAAGGTTGATAAAGGACATGGAAGTCACATGGTATCTTTTTGCAATTCAGGAAACGACACAATACCCAGGTGAATGGGAAATTGGTAATCACAGCCTGAACCTCTGATTAATCAGCTGAGGCAAGTGTCGGGTCAGCTGTGGAAGCACAGGTGAGAGTAATTTAGCTGTGCTCCCGGAAGGGGTGGAGCTTGACTTCACCTCCTCTAGACCTCATTTAAGGGCTGACCATGATGGCAGCATCTCTTGGAGATTGCTCCCTGGTGGAGATTGCCTCAGCATTTCTCAGTGAAGGCATCCATATCAGTGAGTTTTCTTTATAAATAACCTTTTGAATATTTGTCATCATCTTTGCTACTATCTTTGTATCGTTCCACCTTATACCAGGGTCTTTTATTTTTGTGCTGTGGAACAAATCCTGCTGTTTGAGACAATTTATGGCTGATCTTCTGGGGTAGGCATGGGGTTACGGGGCAAAGAGGGAGACTACAGCTGCCTGGGGAGATTTGTGCCCTGTGAACATGGGTTTGCATCACAGGCATCAGAATGAGTTGCTATTATGTTCTTGCGTACATTGGTGTTAGTATTAAGCAATTAGGTGGAAAGTGTTGATGGAAAATAAGAACACTGGAAAGATGAGAACTCATCCTTCCTCCCCCTTCTACTGATAGCAAAAAAACCTCAACAAGCAATAACCAATTAGATGTTCTTGTTTTCAGTCCTATGAGAGCTACAAAACAGACTTTCATATGGTAGGAGAGTGGAACTTGGTTCTGACTAAGTCACCATAATGTGCTGACAGGATCTTGTATTCCTTTGCTGTTTCCAAACATCTAGGAAGGGTTTCCTGATGGGAGAATGAGAGTGTTAAATGAATGCTTATTTCACTTTTAATTAAGTCAGTTTGTATGTTTAATGAGTCCCTCCGGAAGCTGCATGAGTCTTGCAGGTAATCATAACCTCACCTCAAACAAATCAATTCTGCATTTGGAACTTAAAATACGTGTCAAATCACATCTAATTGGGAAAAATGTGGTGAAAACAGAACTTTCTTTCTGTGTGTAGATGTGGTATTTGTTTTGCTTTGTGTGCCTTCCTATGCTTTTAGAAGGGGTGAAGATGAATGGAAACCACGTTCCTTGCTAAGAATTATTGTGTAGGTGACTAGCAGAACTGGGTGTTTTTTGCTGTTGTTGTTGCTTTCTTGTTTTGTTTTTTTTTTTGTTTTGTTTTTTTGTTTTTAAGTTTCATAAATCATTGGCATAATTCTCTGCTACTGTTTATGTAGTATATGGTGGTCCATGTTTAGCAACAGTTATCCCAGAGTATAGAAGCAACTGGAACATTTAGGAATGGAGCTACTGGATCCAGTGCTCTCTGACATTCAACAGCTGTTGGGGACTGCCTGCATGCCTCTTTTGTATTCACTCTTACAATGATCAGATACTGGATGCTATTTTAAAATGTGACTCTGCACACTAACGTAGCTCTTCAATCCACTATCTCCCCCCAACGCCCCACCCCACCCCCCACCCTTTTTTTTTTTTTTTAAATGAATCTGTTCTAGGGAAATATACTTAAAAATAATCACTTCATGTTAAATGTTTCTCATAAGTAGCAACAGGCAATTTAAAGGAAAACACTGTTTTCTGAAATAGCATGTATGTCTTTTAAAAGCCTTTCTATGTACTTGGGCGCCTTTTTGATTGAGTTTACTTTATAAGGCAACATAAAATGAATAAGCAGGGGTGTCTGTGCAAGCTCAGAGAAACAGGATGGTGCTGATATGAGAAGTTGTTGTTGTTTTCAAAAACCAGTTTAATTTTACTGGTTTTGTTACTGGTTTTTTTTCAGACGCTATCGCCTACATGTGTTTATTAGTATCTTCTGCTCTTGAACCCCACCATCTGACTGCTTAATGTTACCAAACACAGTGGCTTTAAGTGATTGCTTTGAAAAGAAGTGATGGGGAAAGGTGGAAAGAGGTGATGCATGGAAGCTTTTAGTGAAAAATGAATGAAATAAGCAGCTCTTCTATCACCAGATCATTTCATGTCCTCAAATGAAGTAATGGCCTGATAAGTGAAACCTGGTGAAAGCCAGCTGTACAAAAGGACATTCAAAGCTTCACTGACAGAAGCATAATATGATAGCTGGAATGAGCTTCTAATGGGCTTTGAGGGGTTTCTGTGTACTATACACAATACTTCAGAGTATTTTCTTTCTTAGCTTGTGAATGACATTCTTGGCCATAGCACCTGTTAATGTGAATAACCTTTTAGCTAGCTGTAGTTTGTATACATTTGCGGACCGCAGAGAAAATAAGGTTTGTTAAAAGTGTAAATTGTTGCTTGTTGACAAACTGATGCACTGAGACTGAATGTTTACTGAGAGGGCCACCAGGTGAGATGACTTTGAGTCAATAAATCATCATCATCACAAGGAATTTTACAAGGTGCCCAGTGACCTCTTAATTTAGACCATCCCAGTACCAGTCAATACAGCACATGCTCCCATTATGATTTATCCTCTTTGAATTTCAGGGTAATAAATGACCCCAGAACACATGTACTGTGTGCCTGCAAATCATTCCTTTTAGACCTTGAAGACAAATGAGGTCAGTCACCATGCATCAATTGAAACCCTCATGAATGAAAATGACAACATACATGGGGTGTATTTCACAGGAATCTGAAATATAGGAACACTGCAATATGTGGGAAGTGTTTGGTCTTATGTGGAAATTATGCTGATATGATTTCAGCAGAGTTGTTTAGAAGTAATAGCTTTGGGAAGTACAGTCTGCCTTACTTGAGCAGTAGGAATCTTCAGCAGAACTGGCTTTCCAAAAGGATTAAAGGAGTGCTCAGCTCCTACTGAAATAAACCAGTGGCCTGCAGCTTATGCTCCTGTTCTCAATGTATGCAAAAATCCACCTTGAAGTTATTCACTCTATAGCTTAATTTTATTTATTTTTTGTGATCTAGGAAAAACGGTACTATTTAAGATCACTGTACTTGTGACTAATTAGGTAAAAGGGGTCTCTCCCATTACTTCTTTTCCTTTCTGAAATATGTGACAATCACATGAGAACTTTCTTGCAATGTGAGGGTTCAGGCTGCACTATGTAGCTCTTCTCTCTGGCAGGCAGGATGCTATTGGGTGAAAATGAAACACTTTCCCTTTGTAACTTGGGAGGCTACCAAGTATTTACCTCAGTGTGAGCAAAGAAGAAAGTGAGAAAGAGAGATTAGCATTTGTCAGTCACTGAGGAGTTTGTTTTGGTCTGTGTTTGTTTTGAAGGAAAACTTGTGTTGCCTGCAGATAAATAAGGTTATTTTTGCTCCTTAGATGTAAATATCTCAAAGGTTGATAAAGCTACAAAATATCTGCTGTTTAGAACTTGCTGGAAGTGCAAATCTCTTTGGGTAGTGGAGCCTGCTTGTTCCACCACTATGCAAGCTTTGTGTAATATTTTAATGCAAAAAAATGTCTGCAAGAAAGCCAGGAGAAATATAATTTTAAGCTTCAGGAGGAAACTTCAAAAGGAAACAAACAAATTTCTGTGATTCTGCATAGCTGTGATACCTGCTTTTACAGTAGCAAGACAGGATTCAACCAGAAACACCAGGTACTGTGCGGTTAAAAGATGTAATGACTTCTAGCCAGCATCTTGTAAATAAATAAGGGGAAGGGGATGCATTTCCCTTGAGAGAGAAAATGATTTCATGTTGTGCTGTAAGCACTTTGCAGCAGTGCTGGGGTTGGTTGACCTTACCTTCAGATGCTTTGACTGTGGTTTCTCTGTGCCTTATGTGCTCAAAGAATGACTCAGCAGTTGCCTTTAAGTGATCCAGTGAGCAACTCCAACCAAAGATTATCATTTAAACTACTGGTGATGCTTGTTTGCAGTTATTCAGGAACAACAAAACAAAGGTCCACATGCTTTTTGTTGTCTATTAATAGGTAGTAATCAAAGGAATAGCCCTTGCTTATAGAACAGGTTCATAGAGCTCAGGGCTGATGCTGTGACCTCTGTTCCTCCTAGAAATCTCTTTTTGCAATGGCCACGAGATGCTTCAGCTTCTTTTTTTTTTCCTGAGGCTTTTGTCTCCTTTTTAAATCATGGCTTTTTGAGTAGGGGCATAATTACTGTCAGTAATACATGTGCTTATTTCTTCATCATTCCGCAAGGGAGTTACGTGGAGGTATGTCTTGCCATAGGGACAAGTGAGTATTCCTACCTCCTGCCAGAGGCTCATCTTTTAGTGTGTTTGTTTCATTCATAGATTCCTGTTTTACCTCTCCATGGTTTAAGATGTAAGTAACATTTGACTTGAAGACTTACAGTTTGGCTTTTAAAATACAAATTTTGAGAAATTAATTTATCTTTGATCCAGGACGTGCAATTAAGTATTTTCCCTTTCTTGAAATGTTTTTGAGCTATTTTTCCCTCCTGTACATGAGATGATAGATAAATTTTAACTACTTGCTTCTAAAGCAGTGTTGGAGATGGGAGTTGTTAACAGCCCCTTAGATCTTGTTTTAGGACCAATCACTTGAGTCATTTCCAGCCCTGCCTGTGTTTCTGAGCTCAGTGTGCTGTTGGAGTTCTTCTGTACCAGTCCTACACCACTGGCAGGACCTGGGGTTGTCTTCTGTGGTTCTCGCTGACATGAAAAGTTGGTCGGTTAGTATTATTTCACTCAACTTCATTGACTGCCAGTAATTTGCCCTTTAACGTAGTTAGGCTTTATTCCCTTAGAATGGGAAGCACAACTGCACAGTTTTCACTATTCACAGGACCGTGTTACTCTAACGTATCAAAATGCATAATGCTATTTGCCATAACTTGATTTGACAGTGCACTGTGGGTTAGACCTGCCTGACGTAGACAATGGCACCCATCTTCCTAATGGAAGACTGTGAACTCTCCACAAAACAGATGCATTTCCTACTGTCAGAATGATTCCTTGGGAAAGGGCTGTGGTGGAAAAACAGCAAGCCAAGTTTTTAATTCACCAGTACTCTTGGCATCTTCCATATGTTCTTGCCTCTCACTGTAGCATTTTGGTGGCTCTCATTTCTTTCTGTGGTACTCTGTGATGTCTCTGACTTGTACCAACATTCACCCTGCCTTATCACTTCCAGGCTTGTGCCTGCTTGAGAATGGAATATGTTCAGCTGTACCAACACATACTGTCAGTTAGTGAAATGGAAAGGGGATGGATTTCTCCCAGTTGGACTAACTATAGTTCAGTCAACTTATTGGGACTGGGATTGGGGATTCTGGTGGGCACAGCTCTCACTGAGGACTGTGAGGTACTTGTGTAGTGCATTAATTATGCTCAGGTCACTTCAGTTTCTCCAATTTTATTTCACGTAATTTCTTACTCAAGGCTACAGGAATTTTTCCCCTTTGTTTTCTTACACAAGTGCTGTTGATGGATACTTAATTCTGAGCAACCTTCTGTTCCTGAGAATTGATGCTGAAGGTGTGACACAGGAAATGTCATGGGCTTTTGAATTTAATACATGGGGAGGTACAATCGGGCATATTGATTCTTTCCTTCCTGATTTCCCTTCTCTGTAATTAAGGACAAGTTGCTGCTTGTGCAAGACCTCTGTGTGTTTCTTAGAACAGTCACTTATTCACAACCTGAATGCTAATGAGACTAAAGAGGAAATTAATTGTAATGGGGAACAAAGATTTACTTTTGGGTGGTTAAAGTAATGAATTTGAAAATATGTTTCCATTGGTTGTAGCACTGTAGGACCAGGCTTTGGCCTCACTCAAGAACTTGCCCAGAGGAGTAAAAGAGAAATATAACTGCTGTGAGCTATCCAGATTGCAATACATATGGAATAGGAGAGTAGGGCTTACCTTTATGTTATGTCTCATGCTTCTTCAGGGGAAAGAATAGTTGGGATAGCACACTGACGTGTGCAGCACAGCCCATACAAGTATGAAAGGACATGACAAGATGGGCAGAGGGGATGTGGGGAGTGGATTTGTGCAGAGTGGTTGGTTGTTAGCAAGTCAGCTGAGATAAATTGGTTGGGTCTGTAGTTCAGGGAGAAGGCCACTGGATAGGATGAAGTTCTTTTTCTGTGCAGGATTAGGAGATCAGAGTGGATGGATTGTAAAATGGAAAACTCAGAGTCTTAGAAAAGCACTGATAAGGGAAAGAGGGCTTGTGATTTTTCAGGACAGGAACACCACAGCAGACATCAGGAGAATAAAAAATGTCTTCTTACTGCTTTTTACTCTATCTAATCAAACTGGAAATGTTAAAGTCACTGGCAGCAGATGGTGATAAATACAGTATAATGTACAACAACAAGCAGAATTGATGGACAAATATTTTCTTTTCCCAGCTTTGGAAACCAATAGTTGTCAATGCCTATCCAATCCCCTGATGCACCACAATGGTTTGTAGACCCAGGACATTTGGTGTTGGGCAGAGACAATAACCATGCAGCTGAAAGTTCAAGTTGAAAGCAAAAAATGAAGAATTCCCAGCAGTACTGTCTTTCAGCCCACTGCACAGCCATTTGCCCTTGTCGTGAGCATCGGGGCCAGAAGGAAAGCACCATGTGCTCTGTCTCAATTCTTGTAAAGTAATTTGTGAAAATAGAGAGTGCAGATCCAACTCTCAGGTCACCTAGTGCTCAGTGTCACGTCATTAAGGATCTGATCCTTCATCCAGTTCTCTGGTTTTCCTTTTTGAATTTTCATCTGAATTCCTTTATGAATCTATCTTTTCCAGCGCTAAAAGTTCTCAGGTTTGTAGAGCATCTTAGACACTGATGAGGTTTCCTGAGATTTTTTTTTTTTTTTTAAACTTACCTCTCTCCAAAATTTGTGTTTTCCTTCTTAGAGTTCTGAAGCAGAATCTCACTTTGAGTGAGAGCTTTTTGCTGGTCATAGAGGTGGGTGGGATGGAGGACAAGGCTCATATTGACCTTATGTTTTGTGATGGATTTTGTTGCAATATCTCATGCTGGATATTATAACAGATTTCTTCTCAGAAACAGTGTTACGGCTTTGGCACAGGCTGCCTGAGGAAGTGGTAGAGACTCTGTCCCTGGAATTGTTTGAGAAACATGGAGATGTGCAATTTGAGGACATGGTCTGCTGGACATAGTGGTGATGGGTTGGGGTTGGACTAAGTTATCTTGGAGGTCTTTGCCAATCTTTAATGCTTCTATGAACTTGGGCGAAAGAAAGGGTGTAGCTTTTAGATTTTGATTCAGATCACTTTAAAGTCAATTAAGTAAATTAGAATTTTTTCTTTAGTCACAATAGATGTAGAACTGAGATCTTAGAATATACCCAAGCCATCGTTTTAATGAAGTTCTCAGGCTCTTTGTTTGGGTTGAGGTTGAATTTGGTTCAGTTGTACTGGAGGTGAACTGAGTCTTAGTGTCCAGCATGCTGTGAGAGCTCAAGTATCTTTGTGCCTGAGAATTATCCCTGGGAAGGGCTGAGGTCTTGTACCACAGTCCCAATTGTTTTTTGAAAATCATACAGTTTGTGTCTTTCTCTTTTGGTAAGCGGAGAGAGGGCATTCCCTACTGCAAAGGGGAAAATGTCACACACTGAAAATGTCACACAAAAAATACAGTTGTCACAGCACAGTGGAAACATGAAAAACATGTGCATGGGGTATAAGTAAAACCAGGAGGTGCTGTTACTGTACCCATATCTCTCTGGACATTCTTGTGAGGCATGATATTATGAATTCAAATTTTTTAGAAAAGGTTAAATATAAAGAACAGTGTTATCAATACCTGTCTCTGGGAAATAGAAGTCTTTCATGCTTGCCAAAGAAGGAATGCCTGTGATCCTGCAATTACAGATGGGATATTATAGGGAGAGATGGACCCATGAGAACGCTGAGAGAGTTGAGCAGTTTCTGGGGTAGAGCTGGCAGAATATCAATCACTTGGTGGAGAAATTCCGTTTACAAATATAAATGCTGTGTGGTAGTAATGGAGCTGTGACAAGAGGGGGCAGGAATGCTCTACACTGCACATGGCTATGCTGAGCCTCACTTAATGCAAGGGAATGGAAGATCCAGATGCTGAATAGCAGACTGAATCATCTTGATGCAGAGCATGGAACCTGTTACCAGGCCAAGGCAGTGTGTTGAAATGAACTTACGGTGTTATGCATTTATGTGATTTAAATGTAATATGTTTTTTCCATCAGCCTCATAATAACCCTACATATCTCTGCGTCTTGTGGCTGTATCTCTGTGGCTGAGATGGGAGATGCATTAATCTAAATCTTGCAAAAATTCAGAACCTTATGGTTTTTAAGGTATTCTTAGCACTTCTTTGTGTTCATGGAAGAGCTGATGTCATTGGAGTACGTTTCTTTCAGAGTTTGCCTAGCATACCTCTAGGAGTTGCTTACTATGTTTGAATATCTGCTTTATCCTAACAGTGATTTTTCTAACTATTTATTGACTGAGATGGGAGCAGGGGCAATACAGGCACAGAGTGATGACACCACATCGCAGCCTCATGTCAGTGTGTTCACATTAAGTGATCTCTGACACTGCACATGCTGACCTGGGATTTGTATTGTCCAATGGGTGTCATATGTTGGAAAACAGATGATTATTTTTAAGTGGCAGTTTGAGTGCATAACCCCAGTCAAGAACTACTGAAATTCTCACCATCATTTAAGAGTGAATTTATGGCTCAGGAAGATCTTCCCATTCCTCATTACATTACTGAGAATGAGCAGGCAATGTGAACCCCCAAAGCTTTAAGAACAGCATTTATGAGCTCCAGGGAGAGCAGCATTCCAGATAACTTTACAAAATTTATTTATTTTTTTTTCTTTTTTAGTGAGCAATTTGTGTATCCAAAAATGAACCTTTCATTTCAAATGGTTCTTTGAATGGATCCATTTTACAACTTCTGAAGTATAGATCGATAGAATGGATCTTTTATTTTTTTCTGGAGTCACCAAGGTTGGAAAAGACTGTTTTTTTTACCCAGCAAAGAGTGTACCTGTCTAAGCTGTGGGCTGCCAGCATCTCCAGGAGAATACTGTAGGAGACAGTGACAAAGGCTTTGTTGAATACAAGGTAGACCACATCAACAGCCTTTTCCTCATCCACCAGATGGGTCCCTAGATCATAAAAGGAGATCAGGTTCTTCAAGCAGGATCTGCCCTTCAGAAACCCATTCTGGCTAGACTTGATCCCTTGGTTATCTTGCACATGCCATGTGATCTCCCTCCCGATAAACTGCTCCACAACCTTCCATGGCACTGAGGTTGAGCTGACAGGCCTGTAGTTCCTCAAATCCTCCTTAAGACCCTTCCATAGCACTGTTTCTTGCATGTATTATTTATCATAATATATCAAGAAATTAGAAGTTTGCAGCACTTCTTTCTTCAGAGTGCATGCAATAAAATTGATATATTTCACACTATGGTATTTATAAGCAGCATGAAATGGAAAAATGCACTTTATGAAAAAGATAAAGCATTTTAAGTGTATAGTAACTTTTTAAAACAGTTTCAAAAAATGTTTTGTTTTTTTTTTTTTTACTCATTCTGAGATGTGAAATTTGGGTGGACGTGTCAAGTTTGGACTCCTCATGTCCCTGCTTCTGTTTTTGCATCATTACTATAGTTAATGTTCTCTTTGAACAAAAAGTTTCAAAATTAAATCCATTAATCACCTTTCAGGAGTACGTAAGCACAGATTCTACTACCAAGAAGAGAAATGCCATCTTTAACTATAGAATGGTTCTGTATTTCTCGAGTCTTTAGTATTGTTTGTTTTTCTAAGAAGGAATGAAGCAAAATATCACCTATATAAAACTCTGCTTGTTAAGCCAGTATTTAATTTTTGTGGTGTGGAAATGTTAATACGAAGAGAAAAATGTTGAGAATAGAGATTTATTGGTAATGGGAGACTTGGTAAATATGAATTATTCTATGTTCTCAGTAGTCAAAGCTTAACACAGAGTTCAGCACAGTAACACAATTAATTTGAATGCAGCTGATTATTGGCTCTTGTTAGTATGGAGCAATAAATGGGGCTTTGTGTGGTCTTTTATCTGAAACCATAGTAATTGAGTTGATTTTAAGGACAAATAATTTTAGATCTTTAAGAACTCAGTCATATGACTCTTAAATTTTAGTTGATTTTTCTCTTTCTGTGCCCAAGTATCTTTCATTCAAATATTTCCTATGGGCTGCTGATGAGATCAGTGTGAGAACTGATGGATCAGTTGTCTATTACCTGAGTTGATCCCACCTCCAGCCAATTCTTCTCAAGCTGAGCTAGCAAGAAATGCACAAAAAGCGTAGGAGAAAAATCAGGAGAATGTGAGGGTATGGAAAGATCCTCTTGAAGCACACCTGACTGTGGTCTGCCTGTGGTGGGTATTATTCTGTGGGCTTCAGTCACACACAGAGTTGTGAGATTATTGCTGGCACAACCTGTGACATAACTTGTTTGGCTCACTCCTTGTGAGTTGGATAGTGGTCCAGTACTGAGTTAACTGAAATAATTATTTCTCGTAGTTTTCTCCCTTGAAAATTTGTTTGGTAAACCTGCCCTGATAGAAGTAACTGTACTCCTGCAATGTAAGGAAGACTTTCTAGAAATCATTTGGACTGTAGTTAATTAAAATGGAAGATTTTGAGTGCCAAACCACAACTGCTTTCCAGTGTCTGTAATCTTTCTTTAAGCTGACGCAAATACATGTGTTCTACATCTGTACTGGAGCGCTCAGCCCTGACATTCCTTCTCTAGTGCAGTATTTGTGAAATAAAAGACTGGATGTGCTTTATACAGATGGGATATTTGATCAGCTTGGAAATGCTTCCACCATGGTTGCTGTGCGTTCTCCCTGACCACCTGTGTTCCATTTAAATTGGTGATTAGTTGAGACTTACTCTGCTCTCACACCAGTTCATTACTGTTAATTGATAATGGAAATGACCAACCATTCTGAATGCCTGTTCTGAATGTGTTGGGAACTGACTCTTGCTTTTGAAGATTATAACTGGCAAAAGGATAAGGCTGCAAACAAAGCAACTCCTGTTTTCCTTGCAGAACTGCAGCAGTTTTAAGATGCATTTTGCATCAGCTGGCACTTGCAGGCAATCAATATAAAAACAGTGTTTATCGTATTGCACTGTGCCCGTGTTGACAGCTAGAGCTGTTAAAACAAGGTGGAATGAAATAAACCTCATTTTATCAGTTATTTGACACACAAAAATAAAAACAGTTATAATATTTCTTGGGTCACTCATTTTGTCGTTACATTGGCTGATTTTTTAAATTTTATTTTATTTTATTTTATTTTTTTGGCTTTGAGCAGAGCTGGAACCTAGCAAAGTTATAAAACCAGTGAGTAGATACCCAAGTATTGGGCAGTAAATTATTGCACTGACTCAGTTAAATGAAGACCGTCAGTCTTTGTCCCTTGAATTAGAATATGCTTCCTTCTTGACACCCTATGTGCTCTATTGCTTTCTTTTCTATCCAGCATTTCACATATCTAGCATTCAGTTCAGGTACTTCACAGAATCCCATTGGGTCAGAAATGAGCAGTGCTTCTGGAGGATTGCTGATGGAAAGCGAAGCCTTGCTCAGGACTCCCATGTTGTACAATGTCATAGGTAGCTCAGTGCCCCGGGTACCTTAGCCTGAGAGCACAGCCTGAACGTAGCTGGTTGCTATGAGGTTCAAAGCACAGCTCTATAGTGTAAGCACTGATGGTTGATGTGAAATATCAGGTGCTAAAATTTGCTTGCTAAAATCTGCTTAGGAAATATTTCTGTCATCTCCAGCTTCATGATGTATTTTTGCACAAGATTCCTTGGGAGCTGCCAATAGATGGGAGAGTAATGAGAGGACACATTTAGATGTCTGTTTTCATATTCCAGCTCTGCAGTACTTTGTAAAACTTGCCAGGATTCTTTTTTACATACCACAGGTATAAGCATTACTGTCACACCGAAGTATGCAGAACAAATTTATTATAATCATTTCATAAAATGGGAGCTAAATGGGGTAAAAATAGAGAACTGGGCAGACCGTAATAATAAATTGCCTCTCACTGCAGATCTGTGGGTGAAGTGAATTCTGCTCTACCTTTACTGAGATTGCAAAGATATGTTAGTGATACTGTAAGATTTTTGTATGGGAAGCTGTTACAGTAACAATGAGTGTGTACATAACGATTACAATGATGAGGTTGCTAGAAGCCTGGTCCAGCACGGCCTTGGAAGTTTCTAGGGATGGGGCATTCACCACATTTCTGGGCAACCTGTGCCTGTGCCTTGCCACCCTCACTGTAAAAGGCTTTGTAAAGAACAGTCCGGGAGCAACTGTTATTACTTTGTCTTTGAGTGGGAGAGAGTATTTCTTTTTCTTCCTTTTTCTGCTGTTTTTCTAACCCCAGTGGAGTAAGGATCTAAGTGTGGAAAGATAGAATTTGTTTTATTAGACTGAATGATAAATTTAGAATAAACGAGTGAGTTTTCAGGCATGCAAACTGTTCTCCCTTCTGCTGTTTTGTAGCATATTCATCATCCAGACTTTTCTGTATCAAATTCCAGAGCTGCTTTGCTGCTGTGAACATGGCCATAAGTAGGGTCAGAGGGTCCTCAGACTGTGCTTAGAAAAGTGGTGGATATCACATGTACCTGCTCCATCAAGAGGGGGTTACTTGTGGAAGGAGGTCTGTAGAACAAGTGCTGCATGAGGAAATGATATCACTGTGTTGGAATGGATTGGGTATCTAGGCCAGGAGATCTTACATTTATTAGTTTAAAATAATAATATTGACATTATCACAGCTTCTGGAGGTCCTTCCTGAGGTTGGGCTAGGCACCAAAAATGCAGAGGTAGAGACCAGAAGCTAAAAAGGAGCAAATTCAAGAACCTGAAACAATAAAAGGGAAAATGAATGATGAGTTTATGGTGAAAAAGAGAAAAAATAGTGATAAGAGCCTCCAAACCAATGTGTATTCTTCCTATTAAGCTATACCCCTAGTCAGGTATGTGATACGGCTTCCCTTGGTGGCAACAAATGGAGATGCTGGTGCCCACTGACCATGGAAGAGTGGCAACAGCAAAGGAAGGGGGGTGGAAGGGAAGGGCCAGGTTAACACAATGTCAGTGCAGAACTCCACATTCTTGGGAGAGTTTTGCTGAAACATTGACTTTTAAAGAAAATATTTGGGGATTGTTATTACAGGAAATAAATTTCATGGTGTTTTTAACTCGTATCTATAAAAAGCTAGAAAGGATACCAAGCAGACAGCACTGGTCTGCTGAGCGGCCCTGCAGCTGCTTTGGCTTCACAAATGTTTTGCATGTGCTGTTCTTAAAGAGAAAAGGAGAAAGAAATAGGGGGAAAAACAACACCAAAAACTTTGCTCTCCTCATCCAAACCATGAGAATTTCTTATTCCCCTCTTTTTTTTTTTTTTTTTTTTTTTTTTTTAAAATAATAATAATTGTCTTGAACACGGTTTGCATTTTTCTATTGAATGTTTGAAATAATTAGCAAAGACTTTAGCCTCAAGAAGCAGCTGTTCTGAAAATCAGGCATAAAAAGGGCCTGACAATATTTGCAAAGCAAAATTGCAATTATGTAAATTTCAGCTACTGGATTTGTAAGCATGGGAGCCTGAGAGAACAGAGTTGGAAAGCTCTCAATTACACTGTAGAGAAATCCTGGTTTGTGTTACAAGGCAAAGGCTGTGCTTGGCAGTTTGTAGTGAGTGTACAAATTGGGTCACAGACCTGTACCCATCACTTCTTCTATTTTGGTCTGGAAGTTGAGCGACTGCAACTTTCTGTCTTTAATGATTTCCTCTTGACTGCTGTAATGAACAGCTGCACAGCGTTGTCCAACACCATTTGGAGTATTTACTGGCCAACATTCAGCTGAGATGAAACGGGAGACACTTCATCTAATCGTCCTGGATGGCTCAGTGTTTGCACTTGAAAGTTTTCTTTTATACAGTCTTTGAGCAAGTGCAGAACAAATTAATGTCACAGTTTGACACCAACTGACCTTTTGAGAATGATTATTGCTGGGGAGCTCTTGAGGCATATTTTGCAGAGCTGTTTGCTTCAGGCTGGAGTGAGGAAAAAAATCATTATTCAGAATTGCATGAGTAAAAATCCAAGCAGTATCCAAGGTAACTCAGATCTGTGAATTAAGTCCTTGACTGCTTCAACTTGTTACTGTTGACAGTGATTTGCACTGGGACATCAGACCGATGTAATGTTTGAAATCTGAAGTTTTTATACTGGGTTAATTCTGATAGCTGAAAGCGTGAAGGAAGCTCAGTTTGGAGTGAAAGTTTATAACTCCTCATGGAATTCTGGGTCTAGCTTGGGCCCAGCACCATGAATCAGCACTCCATGGTACTGATAGTTTTTATTCATTTGTTTCTTTTTTTACGCTCAATTCCTTTTTTGATTGGAGCAACACTGTTATATCTTGCTCCCATGTATGATCCTCAGGAGGAAAGGATTGTACTTTTTCAACACTCTTTTGAGAAGCAGGCTTATATTTTGGGAAGGATAACCAGCAGGAGACTACAGTAGCCTACTGAAAAATGTGAGAAATAGATGAGAATGGGCAATTGTTGAAAGGACCAACTAAGAATAGTTTAATAGGCAACTAAATGAATAAACATGCATCATGTAGCAATCCTAAACATCACTGTCTTTAAGATTTCTGCTGTATTTAAAAAAATAATGGCCAAATACATTCTTCCCTCAGTTGTTTTTCCTCTAGTGTTTCCTTTTTACAGTGAATACCCTTCCTCCTCCTGCAGGACAATTTATTTTGGTGCATATTTAAGGGCCACAGCACCAGGAGTCTCAGGGCTCTGATGATGAGTGCTGAGCCTGAAGGACTTCCCAAGTTCTCAAATCTGACAGATGGGAGTAAATATGGCTGTGTTCCTAAGCAAAGATCTGCTTAATAAAACAGCAGCAGGAAAACAACAGTTGTCATAAATTGTTGTAGCCCATTGTTTTGGTGAGAATCAACATGTCAGAGTAAGGGTAAGAACCTGTGATATTGCTCATATGGCATTCTTGGTAGCGTCAGAAATAGAAACTGGGTCTCTCTTGCATGGGGAACTTCAGTTTGGAGAAAAGAAGGCTCAGGAGAGATCTTATTGCTCTTTACAGCTCCCTAAAAGGATGTTGTAGTGAGGCTGAGGTAGACTTTTCCAGGTAACAGTGATAGGATGAGAGATAATGTCTTTAAGTCGTTCCTAGAGAGAATCAGGTTGGATACTGGGAAAAATTTATTCTTAAAAAAAGAGTGGTGAGGCATTGGCACAGGCTGCCCAGGGAGGTGGTAGAGATGCTTGAACCATTCAAGAACCATGTGAATGTGGGACTTGAATTCTAGGGATGGGCTGATGGTTTTTAACACCAAGATGTGTGCTTTAACAGTTAGACAGTTTGTTTTCTACTCTCCAAATCCCCAAGCACTGATTTGGAAAAACACTGAGAACAGCAACTTTTCATTTGAAATCCTGCTCACGTAGGAGACACCTTCATTTATGGGCAACAAATCAAGATACAAATCACTGGTGTAGACCTCTCAATTCAGCTGTGAGCGGTGATTTTGACAGATACATTTTTCCCCAGAGACTGCATTTTGTACATCAGACTGAGGTTAGATTTGAAGGATCTGAGGTAACATTCCAGGGCTCTATCCATTAACCAGCTAGCCCGTGCCGTCTGCTGTAAAGCAGTGCAATGGGAAATGTGACCCAATGCTTGGGAATTGAACTAACGCCAACTGTGCTGCAGTGCTACATCCATTATGTCATACCACACACATCTGATAAGGGAAGACATAATGCTGTTGGATACGTTCTTGTATACAAGAGCTCTGCAGGTCATGGAGAGAGCTGTTTTTTATTTAATAACTGAGGTATGCAGGTGCTAATTGGAACCATATGCACATGAGGCCAACACCAAAATTTGTTACACTACAGTGAAATGAAGACTTTGCATTTCTAGGGGGCAGGGAGGGTTAGTTTTAGGTTAGTCTTTTAGATTAATCTTTTTCAATACATTAAGGTAGATGTATGGCTATAATGCTTATAGTCTTTTATTTTTGTGGAGCTCTACAAATATTTTCCTCTATTTCTTCCATCCATCAGAAATCCTTTGGATACTGTTTTACTGGAGAAAACACTTCTGGTAGGGGCTGAAGTGGTGCTGAAGGAGCGGCAGGTTCTTTGGCTAAAATAGATCCTGCTCCCTGTTTTGCTTCTCTTGGATTTCTGTTTATCTCTTTGTCTTCTTTTCTGTGGATGTTTCATTGCTGCAGTGGATATACCAAAAATTGCAATATTGCATGCACAAGCCATCATTGGTCCTTCTTCGGTGTTCATTTAGGAGTCAGCAGTAGTGTTTGGCATCACAGCAACATTGCTTTCCAAAATGAGTCTAAACTCATCAAACCAGCTGAGCTTGCATCAGTTAGCACTGTTTGGAACTGAAGTGTAATTCATCCATTTGGCAACATCATAGATGCTCACAAAGGAATTGTTAAAATAGGTGTGCTTTGCTATATGGTATGAAAATTGGTATCACCAAGAGATAACAGTAGCCCTCCTGTGATAATAAGAGAAAATCATCAAATTTGAGCTATGTGGTTGAAATGCAGAATAGCTGGAAAAGTGCATCCTTAGAAGCATGCATTAGATTGGTTCAAGGTAAAATTAATGTTAGCAGACATGAATGCACTGTGCAGTGGTCAAAACTGAAGTCTCCAACAGCTGAATGTAAAGCCATTCCTGTAAGACTGATACAGAGTTTACTTTTTTGTATAAGAATGGACAGAAGAAGCATTGAAATTCCAATTAATATCTTGTTATCCAAGAGAGAGTTTTGAATCACTTCCCAGGATGTGTCAGTCACAAGGGGATATATATGACACAATGGGCTTGAAATGCAAATTGTGTTCTAGTAAGTTTCTCAGAATCAAACTTTCCATCTACAGTCATGAGGAAGAAGCAAAAGATAGCAGTAAAGTTTGCTCTGCTACAAGACCCTTGCCCTTTTATAAGTAGCTGTCATTTACACTGGCAAAAGAATGTATTTTTAAGAGGGTGCAATCTCCAGGTTTGTTTCTGTCAAACACACTCAGTGTGGTTATTAAAATAAGTAAGAGTTGAGTGATGAGGTGATGTCCAGCAATGCAAGTGCTTTTAATTTGCTGTAATTGGTTACTTCTACATATGCCAATGAGTTTAATGAAAATAGAATATGTGTTCAGGTTGACATTGGTTGCACTTATTCAAGCCATCCACAGCAAAGTATTTTATCTTTGTGATTTACCTCTCATCATATATCCAGATGAAGAGAGAGCACCTTCCTTACAGGCCAGTAGTGTGATGAGGCTGTAATATCCTGTCCTTGAATTCTTCCAGCTACAATGCTTTCTTGATCAGTATATTTCCCCTTACAAATGCATTATGGTTTGGAGAAACAGTAACAGAATGTCTATGTAGCAGGTCAGGTAAACTTTCACCAAGCTATTATTGAAATGTCTGTGTCTTGGATTCCTGACAAATGACTCTTGTAATTTCACAACATCACTACGATTTACACAGAGGGTTGTATACAACTTCTCTATCAGAGTTTACTTTGTTGTGGTTTTTTTCAGCATAATTTATCTTGGTGAACATTCTCAGGTGTGTAGATATGTCTGGTGCCTAAATATGCACCTGCTGTCTAAACAATGGTTTGATAATGAACGTTTTGATAATGCACTTAACCATTCCTTGTAATTTAAATAAATGCATTTCAGATGAATTTCTTTTTTCTTTTCTATTTCGTCCTTTTTTTCTTTTAAACAAAAACAAAAACTCTGTCGTGTATTTTCTGGTGGGGAAAAAAAAATCACAAATATTTGAGCTGTGTTTTCAGGTTATACTTTTTTATCTGAGAAGAACTTCATTGAAATCTGTTGAGGTTCAAGTATATTTTGAAACTCGCTTTATCAGCCCCTTGCTACTTCTTTCCTGTTTTAATCTTTGGAACAAGCAAGGACATGTGTAATTTGATGGCTTAATTCAGAGTTCAGAAGGAACAGGATTGGTGTAGTTTTCCAAGCCATCCTTGTTCATGTGAACATCACAGAATGGTACCTGCTAGGCCACATCCCAATAGTTCATGCCCACACAGGTGTTCGTGGCCTGGACTGACAGTGGAGAAAGCAAAATGAGAACACTTCCCAATGGAAAGGAACAGACTCATTCCTTGACAAATTCCTCAATTTATATATGAGCAGAGGAATCCTTTGTTTTCTTCAACTTCCTCACCTTACCTCCTAAGCAGGAGAAAGTTTAAATTTACTTAAGAGGTTTCAGTTGGGAACATCTGTTTCTGGTCTTGAAGCTTTGACAAAGGAACACCAGTTCAGCTGACAGTTTTTCTACAAGCTTCATTTCAAAACCATATCAGTGTCCTTCTGTGACAGAAGTCTCTGCAGTTTTGAGTCAGGCTATAATAAATGAATGCATCCAAACTTCACTGTGACTAAGAAATGCATTAGAATTGTTGCTGAGTAGCAAAGGGATATTGACATAACCAAATGGGAAAATGTTGATGGTTGCATTAGGTAATCTTAGTGGTCTTTTCTAATCTTAATTATTCTACATCTTTCACAATATTTGTGCATAGGTTTTATTCCATTTTCTGTTCCTTCTTTTCCTCAGAATGGCAGCCTGCCTTGATGTTGGCATGGCTCATATATGTATGCTCACGACCCTATTCAAGAAATAGCTGCCTTTGAAATTCCTGAAGCTAATTATGCTGCTACGTTTTTTTTCTTTTCTTTTTTTTTTTTTTTAAATGAATTCTAACCTGATCTAGTGATAAGTTTCTGTGGGGCTTATCCCTAATTCTGGCCTTTGCGTTTCTCAGTCTGAGCTTGCATCAGTAGACAGGGAAAGCCAGCAACCGATGTTGTCCTCTCCCATCAGCTATCTTCTAGTGCATGTTTTCCTGAGGTATCTCAGTATGAGTGAGTTGTTTATGAGAAAACTCTGAACTATTGTCAAAATAGGAGTAGGTGTTATGAAAACATCACAGATATTTTGTATTTGGCATTTGTTTCTAAATCTATGGATGGGGGAGCTCCACCTATGCCAACACCTTCCACAGCTCTCCATGAAGTGAAGTGAGTGTGGAAATAAGAAGCAACACAGACCTTTTCCATCTGAATGACTGGAATAACTTTAGGTGGAAGACCAGTAGGTGTTCATAGAATCACAGTGTTGGAAAAGATCTACAAGATTATCTAGTCCAAACATCCTCCCATTAACCATTGCTACCACAAGCCACTAAACCAGGTCTTGTAGCTCCTCATCCAGATGCTTCTTGAACACTGCCAGGGACGGTGACTCCACCACCTCCCCGGGTATCCATTTCTGTGCCTGATCACTATCTGAGAGAAAAAGTTTTCCCTAATGATTTCCCTAATCTAAACCTCTTCTGGTACAACTTGAGGCCATTTCCTCAGGTCCTGTTTGTTGTTTGGGAGAAGAGGCCAAAGACCTCCCCATTACAACCTCCCTTCAGGAAGTTGTAGAGTGCAATGAGGTCTCCCATGAGCCTCCTTTTCTCCAGGCTAAACAATTCCAGCCCCCTGAGCTGCTCCTCATAAGAATTGTGCTCCAGACCCCTCACCAGTTTTGTTGCTCTTCTCCGGACACGTTCCAGGGCCTCAATGTCTTTCTTGTAGTTAAGGGCCCAAAACTGAATACAGCACTCCAAGTGTGGCCTCACCAGTGTTGAAACTGGGGTGTGCGTTCTCCAATCACAATGATATTGATGACACTTTCTTGGTTACTGATACTGAAGACTGCTCAGTTTGGCAAGCATGTAGATGTAGAGTGCTGATACCTCTCCTTCAGAGGGCTGCTCAAAAGATTAAGAGTTTTTATAAAATTGTCTATTGCAGTAGTCATTCTGAGTAGAATGTAGTCATTTCAGTATAATCCTTAATTAACACTCTACATTTGAGGGATGATGTTTAGTTGGCATGGTAGTGACAGATTGATGGCTGGACTAAATAATCTTATTGGTCTTTTCCAACCCTTGTGATTCTGTGACTGAACTTTCATGGTTTTCAAGTCCTGTTCCTAGCAATTTCTGGGGACAATGAAAAGCTAACTTAATGCCATTGATATTCATATTCATTTTTGCTGAAGTTGTAGGCAATTAATGAAAAGAAAGTATTGCCAAGAGATTGTACCTTTTTATGCTCTTGTACCTTGAATTTGAAATGGAATTGCAAGAAAAACTATTCTGTTGTATTTTTCGTGTGGAGATAACTCAACCAAAGCTTGGGCAGACCAAACAAAGGACAGCTGAAAAAATGAGTTGAAATTTCTTGCTAAACATACAGCAGAATAAAGGTGTGCATTGCTGGTTAATGCCATAGAGTTTCTAGAAAAACAGGTGTTTGGCCAAGTGGGATCTGATCCAAAGCTCTCCAGTTGGGATGCTGATGCTGTGCTTGTGCATTCAGTCAGAGCTGGCTCGTGAAGCTGTGCTCTTGGATGTTGGTTGGGCTTAGTTTAACTCCAGTGTGCCAAGTGATTCTGTGGTCTTGAGAAATATTTTACTGTTTTGCAGATTTCTTGCTTAGGTAAAAACAGAATCCCTGTAAAGCAGTAACAAGAAAAGTTAAGAAAATGTTTTTTGTTATTGTTGTTTTGTTTTGTTTTTTCCCTTTTCAGAAATGCTTGTTCTCCTCCGAAATAATGGTTCAATGCCTAGATAAGTTGTTAACTGGCATTCATTACAGTTGAAAATAGGTAAATATTTCTTCGTTTAAGGAATCTGCTCTGACCAAGTGCTAGCTTAGGATGCCGATGGCCCAACTCAAATCATTCTATGATTCTATGAATTTCTCCCTCTGCTGAAAGAAGCACTGAGAGCAGAAGGCATTTTAACTGTTGTTCCTCTAATCCTCAGTTTTGAGAACCCCAAGCACTTGCTTCTAACCCTGTAGATGAACCAGAAAAGAATCCATTTCAGTTTCTCTTTTTTACTTTGAGCAATTGCACTTTTGCTCTTCTTTTCATCTGAGGGTGTTTCTATGTCATATTCTTATCAGGCTTGTAAAGAATTGGCTGCTTGGAGCTGAGATTTCAGTACCGCTCGCTTCTGCTTAGTGTGGTTGGTCAGAGGAAATAACCAGAGACCTCTGGGTCAGGGTGTGTGTATGCATTTCCAGGAGAGAAATGGAGAGTGAAAAGTGACTTTCCCTTTTCTCTTTGTAAGCAGTTCATAACTTTCAGAAATGTTCACATCTTAGGAACAGGGTCTTCCTTTTCCTTTCAGAGATACATATTGTGACTGAGAGGAGCGTGCACAAAGATGCCAAAAGCGCACGAGGAGTATTGAGGATCAGAGCTGAGAGACCACTGAAACAGAGGTGTACACCAGTGTTGTGGTAGCACTCTGCCTGGTGGAGGACAAGAGTCCTGCAGGGAAGGAGTCAACAGGAGACAAGAGGTCATCTGGATGTGTTTGGCTCCTGTGGGAGCAACTGTGCTCTAGAGAAGTGTTGTCAGTGGCATTTTGGGGCTATAACTAACTGCATCCTGCCAAGCAGTGGCATCCAAAATAGCCAGAATCAGGAAATAGCACTATTATCATTTACTGTTAGCATGAATCCTGGATGGTTTTATACGCATAGTTGAGGAAGTAGAGGAATTGTCCAGGTATTGCAGAAATGCTGGTGTGCTCTGGTCTAGGGTCCTGTACTGTGGGATCACTGATGCTGAGGCAACTACATTGCTTCTACTGTTTGTGATGAGAAATGCATTTCCTCAAATTCCTGGAATTTTAACTCCCACTTATGCTTGTGGTTCTTCGTATTGAGCATAAATCCTCTGATTTTAATCAAAACCAGTAATTAATTATGAAAGCTATGGTCACTGGCTGCACTTGGTTGCAGGTGGTTCCCCATGTAATAGTCTGACCAGTTCATGGAGACAAAAGTAATGCACATAAATTGTCTTTTATTACTGGCTTGCACCATTTATTTTGACACAAAAAGGCATGGACAGCTGAAATAAATCCTTGGGGGAGAAAAAGTCAGTCTCCACTGGGTCTCTATGCTATTCCCCACATCCCAATTATACTCTGCAGCTCCATAAAACTTTTCCATTTTGAAAAGCTGCTCGAGTTCTATGCTCAGTGGCCCCAAACGACAATAATTTTGCTTCTGGCTGTCACTTGATATTGCAAATACAGTGTGCTTAGAGCAGAGCTAGGAAAGTCGCACATGGAGCGCATTCTTTGGAATCCTCTTTGTTTTATCATTACAGTACAACCCACAAAGATTTGTATTATTGCACCTGAATAAATAGAGCTCTGCACTTCACCCATTGAGGTCACTGCACGTGGCTTGCAAGGGGAGCATTCTTCAGCTCATTCCCTACTGCTCCTGCTGAACAACAAGAGCCTCGGCACCCGTGCCATGACCAAATGTCACACAGTGCATGTTTTTGGTACTTATCTTGAAAGGCCAGCTGCTGGCCACCAGTAATTTTCTGTGCAGCAATATTTTTCTAGCTAGTAGGAACAGCATTCATCTACGCAGTTCAATGTTACAACTACCAGCATAGTTTTAGTGGAGCAGACTTGCCAAATTCTCTAAATATTTTAATTTCATTGTAATGCATAATAACAGGTGTACAACATAGTTGCCAGTTTCTGCTTACTGGCTGGGAGAGAGTAAATTATTCTTTGTAAAATGAGAGTGATACTTAATTGATATTTTAAGATAGAAATGGACAACAGAAAATGCTCAAGCTTCAGCTCTTAGCAGTTAGGTTGGTAGCTCCTTTCTGTAGACTACTGAGGATCTTGCCTTACTTGGGAGTTATTCTCTTCTGCCCAGAATGATAAGAAACAATCTGATTCAGACATATGTTTTCCAAACCTTTCTAAGTCTTTTCCTACAGCTCTATAACTCTTGCACATGAGTTCACGTGCTTGCTCTCAATGTTTTTCTACTCTTCTTGAGGAGAAGTTATTGTGTGGGTGAAAGACCTTCCTTGTGCATTTTGACCACGGCTGCTCTGCAAATACATTTTTTAATTTAGAAGTCTGTGCAGACACAAAAGCCAGATTTCCATGGTCTTGGCTGCGTAGCCTTGTGCGGCTTATACGATACGACTACTGCTGAGCTGAAGTCTGATTTGGGAGCCAAACTTTTTTTTTTCCTACATTGTTCTCATGGAGTCCAGACATTTGTACTAGTCCGGATACATTGCCAAAATCCAAATGTGAAATTGCACCTCCTGCTCACTGGTATTATGCAAGGCATCTCAAAGTCATTTCTTCCAAACAGGTCAAATGCATGTACATGGGTAAGGCAAAAGGCCACTGTGAGTACTCTCTGATGCGTGGGCTGATGCTGCTGGTCTACCAGAAGAGCATTCCTTAGCTGCAAACCAAATGAAGGGTGTAGATGATACTTTCCTTAATGCCTCCATGCTATCCTGTTTGTTCCTCACTCTTGTAATGTAGCTTTAAGCCTTTATTTTATTTAAGGCTTGATGAATATCTCAAGTTTAACAGCCATAAACAAAGAGAGCTTCATGGTCATCAAGAGCAAAGAGCACATTAATATGGAAAAAAAAAAGTTGTTGGCAGAGCTCAGAATTCTGAGATCATTGCAGTCTGATAGGAGAATGATTTGTCTCCCTGTATTGTTTTTTTTGGTTGTTTTTTTTTTTTGTGTGTGTGTTATTTTTGTATGATTCCTTACATGCAGTTCTATTGTTTTCAGTGATGATACTAACAGTGTAGAACATGGTAAGGAGAGTCATGCAGATTCACAATCTGGACTGGCATTCATGGCTGCTGAGGAGATTTTTATGGTACCCAATGATGTTGTTACACTGCACAGTACAGCAGATTGTTCCCACACTGTGGGACAACTAAGCCCAGGCTGAGCCGCTGTGGAAACCATTGCAGTTTGAGATGGAGAAAAAAAAAATTGATTCAGGCCTATTTTATTTTCTTTCCGGAATTACCTTTGAAGTCTATTTCTTTCCAAAATGTTTTTAGGATGTCTCCTTATGCCACATACCAGAAGTACAATTGGTCTTCTGGGTCATCAAGGTCTTCCAGGTCTACTGATGCTTTTTGAGAAGGAGTCAGGATAGCAACATGTGGTTTCAGAGCTGAGGTTGTATGTGCATATATCTCAGCCATAAAGAAGGAAATCAGGATTAAAACCTACAGATATGTTTGATATCTGGAGGCTGTAGTCCAGAAGCTGTGTTGATTTCTATAGTCTGAGGGTGTGGTGCTCCTCCTCTCATTATCTGCCAAGATTTGAGATTTAGATTTCATTTTCTTAGCCTGAAGGCATTGCTGCTATCTCATGCTTCAGAATAGTACGAGTGTGTGTTTCCCTGATCAGAAATGGAATTTATACAATTTTCAGTGATTCTCTATCCTGAGGAAAACTCAAGATTTTTTTCACACATGCTCTTCAGAGTTTTTGTTTGAGAAGGAGCTGGAGCCTTTATGCTTATTTCTGAGGGCTCCCTTTTATATGCAGCACTTCAGAATGACAGTGCTGGGAGACAGATAGGGATCTGCAGGCAAGGGTTGCATCTAAACTATCTTAAAAAGGTGCTTGTGAAATAGATGTGGTTGATACTGCTGTCTAGCAGTAGGTAGCAATAAGACAAGTGAAAGATTTTTCTTAAGGCTAAAGGGCAATTTGTCATCCTGGTTTCTAATCTGCATGTGCCTGTCCCAGAGCAGACGTAGGACTGGTGCAGGTAAGAGCTGACCACAAGCAGTGCCAGAACATCTGAAGAAATTGCCTGCATAAAACGTGGCTGATCCTTTCTGGAGGTCAAGGAAGTCTGACACAGGGGTTAATCACTTTGGATATCCTGCAGGCATATCCAGGGACATTGTGTTTGGCAAGGGACTTTATGTTTAATAGCTGGGGATAATGCCTTTGTTTACATAGCATAGTATTTCATCAAATGCTAAATTATTTAAAAGAAAGTAAAAACTACAGGTTTAAAAGTTGCTTATGCTGAAATTCCTGGCTGAGGAGGAGTGAGAAACAAAATGAATTTCTAGCACAGTGGCTGCCATCAGCTGTAAGTGAAGAAGGGCTTGGGCTGCACAGCTGTGTCACTCACGTAAGAACCCAGGGAAACAGTGAAATGCACTGAAAGCAGAGTGAATTCTTCCCAAGAGTGTGAAATGCTCTCCACCTGCAGAGCAGAGGTGATGTACAGCTTCACTTATGGGACATTGTGCTGTGAGCTGCATGAAGTCCAATACTCTTGCAGCCCACCAGACCTTTCCTCCAGCAGGTGATCTCTTTGTTTTGTATCTGCTGTGAAGTGAAAGGGATAAAGGGCTCACCCCGAACTAACAGAGATCAGTGTCCTTGGAGACGGAAGATCTGTGTAATACTGAGTCCTATGTAGGATGCGCTGTTTCACGGCATCACAGAATCTTTGGAGTTGGAAGGTACATTTAAAGGCCATCTGGTCCAACTCTCCTGCAGTGAACAGGGAACCTACAGCTAGATCAGGTTGCTCTGAGTCCAGTTCAGCCTGGTCTTGAATGTCTCCAGGGACGGGGTTTCTACCACTTCTTTGGACAGCCAGTGCCCTCTTCTGCTGACTGAACAGCTCTCTCAGTCTGTCCCTGTAGGGGGAGGTGTTCCATCCCTTGAATCATTTTAATGGCCCTTCTCTGGATGCTCTCTAACAGGTCCACATCTGGATGCAGTACTCCAGGTGAGGTGTCACTAGTGTAGAGTAGAAGGACAGGATCACCATCCTTGATCTGCAGGTCTTGCTTCTTCAGATGCATCCCAGGATACAGTTGGCTTTCTGGGCTGTGAGGGCATATGTCCAGCTTGCCATCCACCAGTAGCCCCAGGTCCTTTTCAGCAGGGCTGTACCCTATCCTTCCATCCCCTAGCTTGTGCTGATAGTAGGGGTTGCCACAACCCAGATGCAAGACTTTGCACTTAGTTTTGTTGACTGCCATGAGGTCACCTTGGTCTACTTCTAAGCCTGTCTAGGTCTCTCTGGATGGCATCCTGTCCCTTGGGTGTGCTGACCACAACACAGTCTTTTCTGGGCAGCTTGTAGGGTTTTTTTCATTAGGGTTTGGAAGGTAGGGGAGAACATTGATGAGTTTGCACACCTAGAGTAAGATTCTCTCAGGTGTGAATTTGGGTGTGGGTTGTGCTGTAGCCTTCAGTTGTAGTGTGTCCATCAGAATGTGCAGCATGCTTCTGCTGACTCCTGGTTTTGAAGCTTTGTTTATTCTGGAAAGATTCAAGCTGGAGGACTTGGAAGTGCATATGGAAGCTTGCAGTTAACTTCCAGCTGCTGAAAAACTGCCCCATGAAGTCCTTTTTTTTCAAAGTAGAAAGTGCTGCTGCAAGAAGCAGGTGCTATCAGATATAATTGTTTACATAATTTATACAATTGTTTAAGGAATGTGCCTGAAAACTACACTGTTTAGACATCATGCAACTCATACAAAAGAAAAAAAAAAAAAAAAAAGAGCACAATCAAACACAGACTTTGCATCCACAGCCTCAAATCAAATGAAACTCTGTATTGTAATTGAGCAATTATCCCAGCAGGTTGGCTGTGGTGAAGCCTGCTGTGGTTTGAACATCTGGCTGCTCTGCAGGGTGACATCTGGAAGCTGCAGGCAGGAGGACAGGAGGGATGTGTTAGCATCTCGAGACTTATGAGTTCCGATCTGGTTTTCCTGCTTTGTCACAGGGCTCACTTATTATCTTGGGTGCTCCTGACTGACAGAATCACAGGAATCAGGGAACTGTTGGTGATGGAGCTTCACTTAAGTACAGCTTTATGGAAAAACTGGCATTGGACCCATATTTTTGAGAAAGTTCTGATATGTAGAACTGTTCCTATGTGATTTAATACCTGTTCTTTTTTATATGTCTCTCTCCCATCTTTAAAAATCCCCCACAGTGATCGTTTTGTTCCCTTTGGTTCCAGTGGCATCACATTTATCATAGATTACTCATACTGTAGCAAGCTGTAAGGGACTCATATGGATCGCTGAATCCAACTCCTATGACATGCTCCATGTAAAGAAGCACTCTGGACTTGGCCTTGTCCATTGGTGCTCTTGGTGCCCACTGTATGAAGACGTAGGGGGGAAAAAAAGTAACCCTTCCCTTCAGCCCACAGCAATGCTCAGTGTCTGACACCAGCACTGTCTTCGACATAGTTTGATGCTCAAGGCTGTTTTTCAGCACTGGCATTATGGAGTGATGAGAGTGTCCCATTGAAATCTGCTATTTGAGAGAGACTTCGTTGACAGATTTTTGTCTGAGACATCTGCCAGTGTTGATTTAAATGCATGTCTAGGGAAAACTTGATAGAAAACGTGTACTTTCTGCAAGCAATAGGGGCAGTTTGACAGAAAACAGGGACAGCTGTGTCATGTTCTTTTTCTTTTTTTTTTTTTTTTGGAACCAAAGACCATAAGCAAAGTGACCAGCATCACTGAAATCAGATGTTTGTAGTATTTTGCTTCAGACTGAAGGTGCCCCCAGTCAACATTTTGAGAACATCAGCTTGAAAAACTGATTTGGCGTGAAAATTGCTACACTTAAGACAAATTATATGTCTGAAAATGTTCATGCTATTTTGGAGTTACAAACTATTAAAAATAATCACCAAGCTTTCGAATGTTGGCTTTCATCTAATGCTGCTTTGTCTTCCCTTATCTAAAGTGAGAGGGTTGTTATTCCTGATTTGCATCCTTCAAAGCTTGCAGATCTGCTGTATATTTTAAGAACTCTCTGCAATTGAGAGTTGATAATTGGCTTGTGTGCATGTGGGCTTCATCTCTGCTGTCACTGATTGCAGCACTTCAAGGATTCATCTTGATCCTATTAGAATCAACTGGAGGTGGAGTTTCCACGCTGATCTTTCCTTTTTATCAGAAATAGGCCTAGGAAATGTTTGAAAATTGCTTTTAATTGGCTAGATGCACTTTGGGAAGAATGTAGGTGTGCTTTGCTAATTGGGAGATTTCACTTGAGCCCCAGACATTGAAGACCAAAATGTTTGGGTCAGGAAGTTTTCAACATTTGTTTCTTGTGTATGAATATGAATTGTATTAAGACTGCATTGGACTTTGTATGTCCAATCCCTGAACACCAGCAGCTTTGGTTGGAGCCTGAGGGACAGTTGTTCACTGTTGTGGACTTGTTTACATGGGTGGGAGAGCATCTGCTGCTGGGAACAGCCACCTTCTCCTCCCTTCTCTCCAGCTGGTTGAATACAGAATTAAGCCAGGAAGCACAAGATTTGCTGATATGGCTTCCTTTTGTCCACAATAAATAATATGGTTAATGGAGTGAGTAATTGTTAGCAGAAACCTCTTCTTTGGAGCAGTGTTGGTGGGCTCGCAAGCCTCTGTAATTCCAATCAGCACCTCCTTTTTGGCAAGGCTGTGTTGATGTGGGAAGGATGCATGATGTCCCACTGAGGTCCCAGTGCCTCAAGCCAGGGCTGCAACTTCTTCAGGCCTACATGATGGCAGTAGATGGTGCAGTGTGCATGCTGCTGTCTCAGTTGATGTGCAGGAATCAGGCTGTGAGTTGGTATCCCCAGTAGCTTCTGCCATGGGGAAGCAAACCTTGGACTTCCTCTATTCATGGACAATTTCTATTTCCCTACAGATTCTCTGTTCTGTAGTTGCACTGTGTTCTGATGACCACCAGCAGCATATTTGGAAGCTGAGATCCCATTGTAGAGCAGAACTGGTGATGTAGAAGCTGCTTCTTTGGCTTGCTGTGTGTGCGGGTATATTTATGTAGCAAACTTGGAGTGGAGGTGTGTGGTGCTCCTTTTCTGCACAACAGACATTAATGACTGTCTTTGCTCCCCGCAATAACTGGGCTGAAGCACTGGAGGATATGGCTGGTGAGACTTCATGAGCTGAAGGGAGATGCTATTGTAGCCAAGTGCCAAACATTTTGAGACAACGTCAAACAAAAGCCCTTATCATAGTGATTTACCTGGCTTTCTGATAGCCTTCTGTGTCCAAGATGTGTGCTTGGTGTGCCATCACACTTGGATCCTGCTCCTCACACTAAGCATCAATTCAGAAAATTTTGGGTGATTGGAATTTATGTAAACAGAGGAAATGTGGGGACAAGATTCAGTGGGCATAGTGGCGATGGGTTGATGGTCAGATTCACTGTTCTTAAAGGTCTTTTCCAGCTATAATGATTTTATGAGTGGGAGTGGCGGTGATGGGTGGATGGTTGGACATGATGATCTCTTAGGTGTCTTAATGATTCTGTGATTCCTGGAAAATTAAACTAATTGACATGATCCTAGGCAAAAAAACCTCAGTAGCTTGCTAGATTGCTTTAGAGCCATATGTGCCACTGGTGACTTCTGTGGAAGTTTCGTATTTTGAGCTTCCCTTAGATTCCAATGGTATGCCTACAAGGAAAAAAAATGTAATTGGAAATATGATTTATTAAGAATTTTAAACAGTTTGGCATCCCCAAAGACTTCATACATTCTCAGAGTTCCATTTTTACCAGTACACAAAAGGCCTTTCCAGATGTTTTTCTTTCCTTCTAGTTTCTAATTGAAAAAATATTTCCATCTACCACAAATAATTGGCATACATGAATAATATGCCTAAAGTAATCTGTGTAAGGTCAAGATGTTGTTTTTTTTTTGTGTGTGTGTGTTGTTGGGTTTTTTGTGTTTTGGTGCTGTCAGTGTATCACAGTGTATGTGACAATGAGATACACAAAGATAAATTGGTACAGATTTTCAAAAGAGGGCTCCCCCCATTTTTAACCCACGCTTGAACTGCAGGTGCAAATTTCAGCAAGCAAATGTCAGTCAGCTGTAGGTTTGCATTATGGCAATGGAGAAATAACTCTGTTCTGCATCTGGAATTAATTTACTAGATGCACAGTTGCACCTGCAGAGGGGGAATCCACTTCTCCACGGTCCAATAGGCAGCTTGCTCAGGAGTTTAACACAGTGAGCGACAACCCTTTGAAAAGTTGTTGGGGCCCTGCTGGAAACTGTAGTCATTCAGAGCTCTTAAATTTTTTTTCCTTCTCTCTCTACTGAGAACCATTGTAGAATAAGAATTATTTTGTGTTGTGGTGCATTATTATTATTTTTTTTAATGGGATGGCTCCCTCTTCCTTTGCTCTTGCTGACATCTTTAAGTGTTATCCTGGCAGCTGAATTATTGCAGTTCATGGCAGAGGCAGCACGGGCTTAAACACGTGCTTATTCTTCCTCAAGTTACATCCTCTTTGTTGACTTACCTGACCTAAAATCTCAGTTTTTCTTTGCCTCCTTATTTTGCCCTGAAAGCATAGACATTAGTATGAATCACCTTGGCTTAGTAACGTGCAATTCAAAATGATTCCCAGAGAAGCATGTGTGCTTCCTTGCTGTTTCTTTCAGAAGTGTCCCATTGGCTCAGGACCATCAGCAGCTCTTGCTCTGCAGTAATGCTGAGTGTAGTGGGAGAGAGTCCAACATAACAGGGCTCAAAATGTTGAGAGGAATCATCTCAGAAGGGTGGGGCTTAGTCCTACTTTTCTTCATTTCACAGAGTCATAGAATTGTTAAGGTTGGAAAAGACTACTAACATCATGAAATCCAACCACCAGCTCATCCCCAACATGCCCACTGACCACATCCCTCAGTGCCACATCCTCATGGTTCTTGAACATCTCCAGGGTCAGTGACCACACCACCTCCCTTGGCAGCCCATGCCAATGCATCACCACTCTTTCCCACTCACTGCTTCTCTCTCTGGGTCACTCCATTGATGTGGTGGGTAGAGGTCCTTAGGCTGTAGTAATGGACTTTGTTCTGCAAATTTTACTTGAGGTGGGAAAATGTTGAGAAAGTATTAGCAATAGGTGCACATTTAGGAGGAAAGCTTGCCACCAATGGCTGCATTTTTAGAAGTGACTTGAGCCACTGGTTTCTGAAAAGATGAGCAAATAGGCCAACAGCCTTGTATCTTCTTTCAGTGAGAGATTCAGGGACTAACCTAGATAATGTGCTTCTATGCAAAAAAAAACTCCCCATAGTGTCATTACACTTTCCTCTTGGCATCAGAAACTACTTCTCTGATGTTTTGTTGGTTTTTTTTTCTAGCTGGAGGATTTTGAGATGTGACAGAATGAAAAGTTTGCAGGTGGTTTGTCCACCAGAACCAGGATGGGCAGGTGCATGGAAGGCTGAGAAATTTGTAAATTATTACAATCAGTTTTGACTTGCTCAGTACCAAAAATTAAAATAATATCAGAAGCCTACATGAAAAGCCTAATTGAATCCAGAGATCATCAAATAAAACATTTGAGTTCTTGAAGTGCTCTAAAAAAAGCAAAATCTCTTTTTATAGTTCAGAAGAAGGGACACGGGATTCCATCTGTTTCATGTCATAACTACAGCAAGTTTCAAATAGCATTTATCTGTAATCCTTCAAAGGCATTGTGTGAGAAAATGATGAGGATAATATTCCATGTCTTCTACCTCCAACTGAACTGTTAACTGCATTGCGCCTAGAAGGCCAGCTTCTGCTCTCCATCACAACCCTCAACTGAAAGCAGCTGAAATTGCACAGAGCAATGTTTGCTGTCTTGATTCTTGCTGTTGGTGATCAATGAAGAAAGCACAGTTTGATTTCCAGATTTTACCAGACATGGACAGGGTTGGCTATTAGGAAACATGCTTGTTTTACAAGAACCCACTTAAAAATGGAAACCATTGCATGTGAGAACAGAAACTCCCTTCAAAGATGTCAGACAGACCCACAGCTGCAAGAGACTGTATCTGCTTTCTTACCAACTTTTTTCCTCAAATATGTATTAGCAGGTATGGATTCAGTACAGTCCTTTCTACAATACTCATATTCAAAAAATTACATTCCTGCAGTGTCATTGTTTTGTTGTTTTTTTTTCCTTTTAATTTAGAAAAGAATTATATAGGAGAGATGATACTCATTTAACTGTAGTTATTCGTTGTGTGTGGAATTTACATATATTTCTCTTTATGGTGGAATAAATATATAAACAGAAAATCCACAAATAATCACATCCCAACTTTATTTATCAGTTATAAAATCCAGTTTCCAAACAAATAATCACAAAGTGTAATTAGAAATTATGCATATGCTTATCTGTTTGTTTCATGGGCATCTCTAGCAAACCCGTCCTCTGTGCAATTATGGTCCTGTTTGTATTGCTGTTATCACCTACAGCATGAATTCAAGATAGTTAGAAATGTATGTGAAAATCAAAGCATGGTAGAAGACTTTGGCAGGAATATTAAGTGCCTCAACCACAGTAATCAAAGTTTTTATTAAACATAATTGGTAAATGCCAAGAATTAGTATTTGGGTATGTTTTAATAGCATTACCAAGGTATCATTAATAGGAGGCTTGTCCTAATTATATCTCTTCTGGCTGTTGGCAAAGACAAAATCCTGGCTCTAAGATGAAAAAGCTGAGAGCCTTCTGGTTGCCACGCTTCCATCTCCAGCTATTGGGATTTGTGTTTGACACTGTTCAGCCCTACCTACAGAAATCAGGAGTATTATCATAGAATAGCTTAGGTTAGAAGAGACTTTAAAGATCATTGAGCCTTGACTTCCCTGCTGTGGGCAGGGTTACCCTCCCACCAGATCAGGCTCCCCAGGGCCCCATTTAACCTGGCCTTGAGCACCTCCAGGCATGGGGCATGCACAGCTTCTCTGGGCAGCCTGTGTTAGAAGAACCGATATGCTGCTATTCATCTTAATCACCATGGCTATAGAGACTTCAGGGTGACATCTGCAAACCATGTAGTGAGAACGGAAGCCAGTTTGCGAGTGTGAATTTTTCACCTCCTCTGGAAAATTTTTAGTTGCCCAGAAACAGAAAAAGTTGAAACAGAGTGCCTCGGAGACCACACATCTATGATCTTGAAATATTTAACAGCATGAAATTCTGTAATATAGGGCTGATTCACACTCTTGGCAGAGAATTAATGCATTTGGGTGGCATGATACAAGATCACTTTGCATAAAAACCTTTAGCACTGAAACCCATGTATGGTTTTGTTCACTATAGCACAACCTCCTTGAGCATCATGCTCTAAGCGTAACCAGAAATATTGCCTCCAGAGAAGCAGAGGTTCTTCATTCTCACTGTTTATGGAACAATATGTTTATTGCACGGTCTCTCTTCTCTGAGGAGTTTTTCTTCTACCACAGCTTCAGGCAGAAGCTGCATGGGGAAGCACTTTTCCTTCTCACAGTACATTTCAGAGCAAGCTTGCAGAAGACTGAGCATGTGCTCCCAGGCACCAGATGTGGAGATCCTGTACCTACTGTGCTTCAACAGCCAATTACTCAAACCCATAATATTTTTGCTTCTGAAATTAACCACTTTATGAATTATACAAAAGGAAATGATCAGTGTTGACAGCTGATTCTTTGAAATAGAGGGTAATCACAAACACCATTAAAAATACGTCTGGAATTCACCATTCCACAGTGCTGACTCTCATCAAGTTTTGAAATGCTATTACCAATAGCATATCTTTCCTAAGACTCATAATTTTCCAGGTATTGCCCTGTCTGACTCAATAAATCTCAGTTTCAACTCTTCAGAAATCATTATGATTCCTGGGCACTGCACCAAAATTTGCAGATGTTTTGAAGATGTCCTGATGAGCCAAGCCTAGGACATGTGTATTTTAACCTATTATATAGATATGGCATCCTTGAAGCCAGACTACTTTAACTGGTTAGACAGTCCAGCACAAGGAAGCATGAAATACTGCCTGTTAACGAACAGCTTTGTTTCAGTTCTGAGTATTACAAAAGAGAAAAAGAAAAAAAGAGATCAACCATCTGCCTTTTTCCTCGATCTTTTCAGTGAAATCTGTACATTGCTGCTGGAAACTGAGCATAGTAGTGCTGTTGCTTACCTTAATTTTGAGTGACTCTAGCCTGAAGATGATGAGATTTTGTCTTTTGCAGGGGCCAATGTAGCTTTTTAGAAGTTTCTGTAAAGATGACAGAAACATCAACTCCTTCTGGGTTTCTTGCTGCTTGAGAATAGTACATGTTCTAGTGTGTAAGCTTTCAAGTGACTTATTCAGAGCTCACCTTGAACTTTCATTTTCATCAAAGATTCCATTAATGCCTTTGTAGTATCACTATCAACATAGTTTTGAGGAGTCTCCAGAAATGAGAGATTTTTTTGTGGGCTTCTTCCTCTCTGTCTCCAAATGCTTCTTTTCACTACTTGAGTCATATCTTATGTATTTACCTTTCCATAAAGCCATACTAAGTGTTAGATTCTTCTGTGCTCAAGAGGATGGAAAAAAGAGCCCCTCTTCCCTGAAAACCCTTGTGAACATAGAAAAGTAAGTACTGGAATAGGCTCCCCAGGGAGGTGGCTGAATTGCCATCCCTGGATGTGTTTAAGAGCTGTTTGGGTGTGGTGCTCAGAGATATGATTTAGCAGAGGGTTGTTAGAGTTAGAGCACTGTGGTTAGGCTGTGGTTGGACTTGATGATCTTCAAGGTCTTTTCCAACCTGGGTAATTCTATGATTAAAAGGAACAGAGATGATGCAGGAATGCCAGCATATGAGGAGTGCCTGAGAATCTGTAGGCATCATCACTCAGTATTAGCATCAGGAAGCATCAAAGCAACTTCTATCTCTCAAAATAATTGTAAGCATTTTAGAAAGGGGAGTTTTAGAAGGAAACATGAGAGAACGGAAGGAGTTTCTCCCAGGTATGGGGAAGCACTCTAAGGAGACACAATGGAGTTGGCTGAGCATTTCCTGTAGATAAAGTAATCTTGCAACTAGATTGCAAATCTTTCAGATAAAGATCTTCATGAAAGTTGTTTCCTTGTGGCTTTCACAGAATGACCCAGGTTGGAAGGGACCTCAAGGATCATGTAGTTCCAACCCCCTTGCCTAGCAGGGCCACCAAACATACACATTTACTAGATCAGGTTGCCCAGGGCCCCGTCCAACCTGGCCTTGAACACCTCCAAGGACGGGGCATCCACAACCTCCCTGGGCAGCCTGTTCCAGGGCCTAACCACTCTCCTAGTGAAGAACTTCCCCCTAACATCCAACCTAAATCTTCCGTCTTTCAACTTAAAACCTTTTCCCCTAGTCCTGCTATTGTCAGCTCTTTCGAAGAGTTTACTTCCCTCCTGACCGTGCTGGACATTTTTTATGGCAATCTTCACACTGGAACATTGCTCTTCTTCATTTGTCTTTGGTCTCAAGCCCAGACCTTGGGATTGTTCACACAGCCTAAATGCAAATGGATGTGTTGATCCAAGCATGGAGGTAGTTAGCTGACACCAGAAAGGAACATGGGCATTGAAGAGGATTGCCTGAGGCTTGGTTCTGCTCTTGTAAGTAATACAGATGTAATTACCTTGACTACTTCTCTGTCAGACAGAATAACGGACAGAATAATCTCTGAGACCATTTGCTGTTGCAGTGTACCATTAGTGTAGTTACTATGGTTTGTTAAGTAGAATTAATAGGGTTTGGATCTTGGCTTTGCAAAGCTGCACAAGGAAGTGTCAGAAAAATAAAGGGTACCATTTCATTTGCTTTAAATCAAGCTACAGTTCAGTTGGGTACCATGCATGAATGAATACTGGAAAGGATGGGAGATAAATCAACTAACTGAGGAAAATTACTAAAACCAAAGGTAATGGCCAGGGTTCTACCCTGAAGACTGTCTCTGAGTCAAGCAGTTAGTATGTGGCTTCTGCTGCATACCTGACCAGCCTCATATTTCCTTTTGGACTTTACCTATTGAAGTATTTTTGAGGTTGACTCTGTTACTTGTCAATGAAACACTGCGAAAGCAGTTGGCCTCTGCAGTTAAAAAGCAGTAGCCATTTCTGCCCGTACTCCATAGCATTGTGGATTGCTGATGCCATGCCACATTCTGTGCAACTTCACTTCTAACAGGGATCAGGCACCTAAGAGTATCTCTTTAGCATGGAAGGCTGTGGCCTCACTCCATGGAGATGAGGGCAAAGAACAGTTTCATCTGGACTTTGGGAAATCCCCTATGAGAAAGTAACCTTGGGCACAGTGGTGGCAGAATGATGGTTGGACTGGATGATCTTAATGGTTATTTCCAACCTAAATGATTTCATGATTCTATGACCCTTCTCTACTCAAAAAAGTTTTATGTTACTGTAGTAGTGGTAAGTGACCTTGAAGTGCTTGTAGGTTTGTATCTGTTTGTTTTTCCTGATAGCCAAGCAATTTTTGATGCTGTCTTTTTTTTTTGGAGCCTCCTGGCCTCCTCTGCCAGACTGCTGACTTAAAGAGGGGCGTGCATTCAGTCAAGTTGTTAACATTTCTCTTTAATGTAGATGTTTTGGTAAACACTGATCCTGGCTCTTCTCATGCTTGTAGTAGGCTAGACTTGGAGCTCCTGGGGTGGGTCTGGAGGAAGCCGCAAAGCTGTTCAGAGGACCAGAACATCTCTCTATGAAGACAGGCTTGGGAAGCTAAGCTTGTTCAGCCTGGAGAAGAGAAGGCTCTTGGGGACACCTCACTATTGCCATCCAGTACTTGAGGGTAGTTTATAAACAAGACAGAAATCAGCTTTTTACATGAGTAGATTCCAATAGTACTAGGGGTAATGATTTTAAACTAAAAGAGTGGAGATTTAGATTAGATGTTAGAAATTCCTTACTCAGAGGGGGTACAAAGCTCTTGTACAGGCTCTTCAGAGAAGCTATAGATGCCTCACTCAGGTGCTAAAGGTCAGGTTGGGTGAGGACCTAGGCTGCCTGATCTGGTGTGTGGCAAACAGCCCACAGCAGGTTGTTGGAACTGGGTGAGCTTTAAGGTTCTTTCCAATCTAACCATTCTGTGATTCTGATTTTACAGCATCAGCAAAAATAATACGATCAATCACGTTCAACATGAATAATTTGTTCTCTTACAGAAAATTTCTGCTATGAAATTAACTAAAATATTCATTTCAGAAGAAAATGCAGAACTGCATTGTACTTCCATTATTTCTTTCTCTTTGTGTCTTTGTAAAGTCAAAATTTGACCAAACTATTTGCAAGTCTTTCCCCTTAGCTATGTTTTCTCTTTAAAGAGATGCACTTGGTTTTGTATTTGTGGAAAAATACCTGAATTACTTTGTTCGTGAAAACTGATGCTTGTTGTACTCCCCTGTTTAATCATTAAACTCTGTTTACTGTTCAGTACTTTAAATAATATTTAATAGCGCTGTTATAAAAATGCATGTCACACAGTGAAATGCAATTAAGGCAGCTGATGAAATGAACATGACTAATACAAATTATTACAAATGTAAACAAGAACAAAGTAAACAACATGAATGTCTGCTGGCCCATGAATGTTCTCTGGGGTATTCGGGCATGGTTAAGACCTATACAATGGTGGCTTTTAAATACAGTTCTCTAACTCCAGTGATCCCAGTTGAGTAACATGCATCTATTTGTCAGCTCCCAAATGTGGAATCATAGAATCATTATGTGTCGAGAAGATCTATAAGATTATCCAGTCTGACCATCAACTCATCCACTAACCATGTCCCTCGCTGCCACATATTGATGGTTGCTGAACACCTCCAGAGACAGTGACTCTATCCCCTCTGCAGGCAGCCTGTGCCAGTGTCTTACTGCTCTTTCTGAGATGAAATATTTCCTAATAGCCAACCTGATCTTCCCTTGGCACAGCTTAAGGCCACTGCCTTTCATCTGATCAGTAGCTGACTAGTTCTGAGGGTTTCAGGTGTAAGATTTTTTTGTGTATTTTGTTGGACTCAGAACACTGTGTATTGGCTTTTCCCTGTGCTAATGCCCTTCATCTGCTCTGGCTCATTCTCCCATTCTTTTCACAGCTGCTGTGATTGAACCGAGTCACTTGATCCACAATCAGGAAATGGTGATAGGTCATTGTGCTGTATTTTTAGGTGCATGTGCATAGTGATTCAAAAGACTCAACTGAGCAGAAGTTTCTGTGTTCTCCATCTAGCATTTCTGTATTATTTTTTTAATTTCTTTTTCAGGGCTGTCAACCATATTTCTGTCTGCAAGCCAACATCCTTTCGAGTGATGTGCTTGTGCAATTGATAACATCTGATTGATTTTGCTCCTTTATTACATGCCTAAATCTCCCATTTGCACACATCTTGCTATATTTATCACAAAGAGCCCTCACCTCATGTTTCTTTCTTGTAACACCCTCATTAGAAGGCTTTGATTACGCAGGAATGTCGCCGTGTCAGGCTGTTCGAGCCCTGCACGCGTCTCTGGTGTGTGGTGCAGACGCTTGGAGCAGGAAGTTGTGAAGCAGACTGATCTGACTGGAAAAGGGCCAAAACAGGCAGGAGACTTAGAGGAAATGATTTGGTTTCATGGCTTTCTCTCATAAATCTTCATGCCGTCTTTTTGAGAGCTGCCACAAGTACTCAGAGGATGTGATGTAAGAACAGGACACCTATGCCATACTGTTATGCATGCCCTGCAGAGATGCATCCTTCATTTATCCCTTGGGCCAAAAAACAATAAGTTTTTCATCATTTCAGGTAGATGACAATTGTCAAGCATTTAAATGGTTAGCAGTTAAATGGTGGTGTTGAGAGTTCAACAGTCACGCTTGTTAACTATTTTGTTCAATGGCTTAAAAGTGTTTAGCTTTGCAATTGCCAGGAGCAGCTTTATTTGTGAAACTGTGATACTATCCTCGATAAGAAATGTGTGTTTGTTCTTGCAGCATGTTTTGTTGGCTTAATTTTATGTTTTTACGTCTCAAGTTCTTGCTGGGATATAAGCAGATATAGAGTCTGTCAGAAGGGGAGATAGGAAGGGAGTGAGTTATGCAGACTTGTAGTGCTGAATAAGGAAAGTACACTGTGCATCTGAGTATCCTTGCGCCATCTGTGAAATATTCCCAGTCTCACAATCTGACATTACAAACATTGTGGCATGATAGCAGCCTTTCAGAATCTGAAGGGGAGCTACAGGAAATATGGGGACAGAATATAGTCTGTGGCGATATGAGAAGGGGAAATGGCTCAGAGAGGGTAGATTTAGGTTATATATAAGGAAAATAATCTTTTATGGTGAGGCTGGTGAGGCACTGGAACAGTTGTGGTTCATACCCTGTCCCCGAAGACTTTCAGGGTGAGTCTGGGTAAAGCCCTTGACAGCCTGATCCAGCTGTGGTGTCCCTGTTCCTTGCAGGGGAGTTGGACTGGATGGCCCTCAAAAGTCCCTTCCAACTCCAAGGATTCTATAATTCTTTGGTCATGTAAAAGGAAGATTCTGACACACTCAGACAGTAGAGGCACGTGAAATATCTGTAAGTTTGTCCTACGTCTCCAGCCAATTTGCTGAATAGATGGCAAAGCAAACACTCTGTTATCATGTCCTTATCATCTGTGCAAGTTACATTGCATCAATGCTACATTAAATTCTGCAATAACACACAATGATGGTGCTTGGTGTGAACTGTAGAGTAGGTTTGTAACAAATGATTTGCCTATTGTAATGATTACTAAGAAGGACTTTGCATTCCATAAAGTTTATGGCTTGATACGAATATTTGTATAGGTATTACAAATCAAAATCTTTGACAAGGGTTTCTTTGCGAGTTTGTCTCTTTTCCAGAATTTTCTTATTAGTGTTTGTTTGTTTGTTTGTTTGTTTTTTCCCAGATAGGGGATGCAGAGATTTTTATATGTAGGGAAATTACTTTACCTGTAAGCTGCGTCCTTATGAAATACAATGCCAACAATGCTTCCCAAAGTGAGGACTTCAGTTCACATGGTTTCTCCAGCTGCCCTGGCTATACCAGACATTCCATTCCCAACAATTACACAAGAGGATAGATGGTATTTGCTGAATGTATGACAGAGTAAAGCCTGGTGACACAGATGGAAGGGAACTGCCATATCACGTGCTGCCATAACCTTCCTCATTTCTTAGTACTGGGTAAAATACAAGGATAGGTAATGAACTGTGTGTTCTATTTTATGGCTGTTTGATTTCTAGTAATATAACTTTTGATGACAAAATAAAGAAGAATTTTTTATAAACATATATAAAAAAGCAACCCAATGAAGTGGTGAAATATTTACTTAGCTGTGAGCTATGGTCTTCCATGTAAATTTTCAGGCCCTTCCTATGCAAGATTATTGTTTCTTTTTTTCAGTGCAGCAGATTATAGCTTCTAATAACAGAACAGTAAGATATTTTATTCTTATCACACAAAGGAAAGCATTTAGCCTTGCTTTAACTGTTAGCTGGAGTGACAAAAATGTTACTCCTTAGGTGATGACTTTCAATGCAGTGTAGAGTACAGCCCACCTTGGAGTGGCAGCACTCAATACCATGTTCCTGCAGTAATTTGCATTGAGAAGCAGCTGAGTTCTCAGCTGTGTTAAACACCTTCTCAGATACATCTTCAGAAGATGAACTTGCAGTCCAAAGATTAAAGACAGTAGTTTCTTCTTTACCTGGAGGTGTTGAAGAATTGTGGAGATGTGGCACTTAAGGATGTTATTAGTGAGCACAGTGGAGATGGGTTGGTGGTTGGACTTAGTGATCTTAGAGGTCTTCGCCAAACCTTATGGTCCTATTCTTGAAAGTAATATCACAGCGGCATTCTTGATATAGAGCACTTTGTCTTTTCACCTTAACAGCTTCCTCAGTCACTAGAGCCCATCCTCCAGCAAGTCACATGATGGCATTCCTAACTGTCAAAATGTCTCTCCCTTATCTTGCAGTTCTGCAACTTTTCATGTTACTCTGGGGGATAAATCTGATCTGTGATTTCTTTATCTGGCAGTTCTGCAATCAGAACTTATTATGAGCTTTCACTGTGTGTCCTAAAAGGTCAATATTGCATCACTTGTTTAGTGAGGTTTCATAGCTGTGGAGGAAAAGCAATCAGTATCTTGCGATGTAAGTTTACAGGCAGTGGCTCGCAATTTGATGTTTGTTGATGGAAGAAAGTCTGCATTAGGATGGGCACATCCAGTATGGCAGCTCATGCATTTTAGGGACATCTGTAGTGTAGCAGCTGAACACCTGAACACCTTGGTAGCTACGGTAATGGAAGGACAGTTGGACTAGATGATCTTGTAGGTCCTTTCCAACCTCGTGATTATATGAAATCTAGAAGCCAGGTTTCCACTATGCAAAGCATTGTATAACTACATCTTGAAAGCTGTAAATGTATAGTAAGTATTAAGTTACACAAGAAAAAAAAATTAATTACTGCTTCTAGTGTGTGTTGAATTCATATAATTTATACAGAATATTAAATTATTTTACACAATGTAATGAATAAATTAAGAACAAATAAGAAACCAATAATAATGGGTTTCCAAAAATTACTTAAAACAATTAAATTTTAAAGTTGACTTAAAAATAATTTCTAAATAAATATTTATATGGCTGGCATTCATCTTTGGAATCCCTAAGCAAAAATAAGTTTATAGTTATACACCATTAATTAATTTACTTTGTGGTGGAATTAAATGCTGCAGGCATGCCAGAACAGTATCGCTTTTCCTCAATGGAAAAAACTCTTAATGATCCTAATACATATACTGTCATAATTCATTTACTCAGCTGTTTACTTCTGCAGTGGCTAGATATCTTCTTTCCATCTCACCATCATCTTGCAAAATAAATTAACAACATATCAAGGAGCCATCACTCTGACTACTTCTGTCTGTGGTAGTCCACCTTCTGAGGAGGTGGATCTGAAATATTAACAGGTGACATGGGATGATATAATTTTTGCAGAGTGTCGTGTTTGCTCACAGTTTTTAATTGTCCAGTATTGTTCCTTAGCAAAGTAGTGGTCACTGAGGAACATTCAAGGATAGATAGGTGATCAAGAAAGTGGAAGAAATTTCCACAAATAGGCTTCCAGTGCTTGGCTGCTGTATCAAAACCTGTGTAAACTTGCAGTGGTGAAAAGCTCAAGTTAATTAAAGTCCCACCCTGCTCAATTATGACTCAAAAATGTCGGCCAGTTCAGTAAATCAAATTAAGCACCTATCCTCACATGGAACCAATGCTTCCAGTAAACCAAATTCAGGGAATTTGCCTGATGAAGATCAGTCCCATATGAGAATTTTGTTTCTTTTTTCTTTTTTTTTAAATACAAGTCTGAATGATGGATCTATTGCAGGGTTACGTAGAAAAATTAAAATATGAGAGTATTATAAGACTCATTTGCAGAAGAACAAGCAAAAACCAAATTTGAGTACATTCACTTGCAGTCTTATTCAAGGCTTATTTGACCCATGAGACAGAAGATCTGTGAGTTGCACACCATTTAGATGTGTGCAAGAAATAAACACAGCTCTAACCAAGTGTAGAGCAATGTAGAATAACATTTGATTAAGTATTTCCATGTAGATTGGCTTCAGATGACTGCTTCTAGTGAGAAATGCTGCCTCATAAATGTTTTGGTTAATGGAGTTGAAGATGAAGTTGAATCAGAACAAGTAATGGATTTTTCAGAATGGTTTTTATATGGTTTCTTGATATAATACGCAGGAAAATAGCTGTATGACTAGAGACCACAGTCTTTTTATTGAAAATGAGGCAAGTATGCAGCTGGTTGTAGAGCAAGGAGAAGGGCGTACTGTCCTTATGGGATTGATGGTTGGACTTGGAGGTCTCTTTCAACCATAGCATATGGTTCATTCATAGAATGCTATGATTCTATGAAACTGGAGCAAGATTTCAAGGTCATATGTTTTGGAGTCTCTGGTGAGTGTAGACTGTTCTGCACTTGGAAACCTCTCTGTGTTCCTCCAGATTGTGAAAAGTGTGGGGCAAGTGGGTGTCTCTGGCATTTCTCCTAAATGATAACAAAACCATGTGAAGAGGAGCTGGTAATTGAGTGCTGGTATTTGTGAGCTGTGCTGGAATGAACTCTGGGCTGTAGCCTCAAAGCCTCATGCTTTGCTTGCAGCTGAGTTAAGGGAAAGTCCACGCAGACAGCCCCCGGCTTCTGCAGAATTAGCTGCACACAGAAAATATTTCAGGACCACAGTGGAACTTCTTCAGAGCTTGGGTGGGCAGTGTGTGCCTCTGGCATCACTTAGCTCCATGCAGTCAGTGGTGCAGCATTCAGCTGGAGATAGATGACAGAGAGTATCTCCAGTCGGATCACATTAACACAACAGCGATCCAGTTACTGAGATTTGTAAGCTATGGATTAGTTAGATTTCACCTGTGGCTTTGCGTGCTTGGCATCCTGCCACCATTAGTAGGAGTCTGAAGGGGAGCACCTGTCCTGTATGATTCAAGAACCTGAGTAAGCATTAATTATATCTTTTGTTCTGTGTTCTGTGGGTTTGGAACTGTTAAGCCGTATCTAGCTGACTTGCTGCTTTGCTGCGATTTGTTTGGTCATGTTACAGAGCTGAGACTCTGTGAATGATACGGACAAGAGGTTATGGTTTCATCACTCACTGGAGCCTAGTGGTGCCAGCACAGTACCAGGAGGTCGCAGGAAAAAACAGAGGATGTTTCAACAGTAGCTTCACTACAGCTAACTCTTCAGATACAGTGATGATAGATGCCTTGTGTGTGCTGACAGCACAGGGTTGTGCACCAGCCATGTATGAAACGACAAACATTGATCAAGCAGTAAAACGCGGCTTTGATCATACTGACAGTATGAAAGAGAGCAGATTGTCAATGCTGTCATGTCAAACACCGACTCCCTGGCATGCTGGAATGACAGTATTTGTCAAGATGGGCTTATCCTATACATCATGTTTTCTGAAAATTGTTATTAGCACTTTATACCAACAAAGGACACATACAATCATGCTATGAAGTTTCATGACCTCTCAGTATAGCAGCTACTGTTCACTCAGTCTGTTTTTATTGCAGTTTTTATCACTGGTGCCTTAGTGACACTGCACGTTTTACAGTTTTGAGGCAGAAATCTTGTATGTCATAAGATACATAGAGAATCATTTGTCGTCTTGATGAAGATTTTAGTACCAGGCACTTCATTTCCTGTGACGATCCCATGGTGCCCCTTTATTCTCACATTTCTTTCCTATTTATGTGGGGAGAAGTGAACCTTGTGTTGTTTTTATACCTCATTTGTATTTAGAAAGGGAAATGTGAAAGCAGAGAGTAGTCTTTTTTGTGTAGTCTTTCCCTGTACCTCCCAGGTGTTCTGTGGAAAAATCTTCCTGACTCCAGGAATGTCTGGGATCTCATCCCTTGCAGCTAAACCCTCTCATGTAACACATGTTCCTCACTGTAATTTCTGGGCTGAAGAGTTACAAGAAAATGAACTGATCAAAAATGATCTCAGGGTTCTAGCAAAAAGCAAAGCAAAGAAAGGTGAAAATATGTGCTGTGAGTTTCAAAATGTATAAGAAGCATAGAAAGTGTTTCAGCAATGGCAAAATAGCATCTCTCTAGGCAGGCTCCTTTCTGTTGGATAAAGGTACTTCTGCAGCAGTGGAAATGCTGCTAACCTGAGTTAGATGGGAAAATCTTGGGGATGTGTTGCTTCTGATTTCACATAAACCAAAGTTTGATATGTTTGTTTTGCTTTATCACTGTTAGGAAAAAAAAAAAAAAAAAAAAAGGAAAAAAGGAAAAAAAAAGTTTTATTTTGTGTCACTTTAAGTGATTGTTCTTCCAAGGAAAAAAAAAAATTGTGCTGTAGTTGAGCGCAGTGAAAATGGAGCAAAGCAGTAAAGAAATGAACAGGAGGATGGAGGGGAAAATGTCTTTTAAGCTCTTGCGAAAGGCCCAGTGTAGGAGTTACTTGTTTCGAATATCCATCCTCCAGGGTGATAAGTGAAAAAATTAAAATGCCAATTGATCTGGGTGGGAAGTGGAAAGCTGCTATAATCCAATTAATCACAGAGCACTGGATGCCTCTGTGTCGATGCAGAACTCCACCGCGTGCTCAGCTGTTGTTACTCTTTCACAATGAGTAGTACAGTTGTCACTGCAAGACTCCTGCCAGCAAAAACATCCGCTGGGTTCGTTTTACCACCAAATATTTTTACACTTCTACACTAATAAATACAAACTACCCTGCCTGGAGAAGGCGTGTCATTCTACCGCTGCTCACATTGTATCAGGGAAGGAGGCTAAGTTGTGCCACGGCCACAGGAGTGCATGTGCCCCCCTACAGTGATTGCTGCTATCATGGAATTCATCCTTCTTAGGATTTTAGCCCCTCAATCTGAGAGGCAGATGGGTCAAGTAGAAAATAAAATGAGCTTTTACAGGAATGCTCAGTAGACAGTCCATACCAATTCTTATTCAACCTTTGTTCTGAGCACGCTCACATACATGCAGAGCTTGTGATGTGATCATGTACAGTGGATTTGCCCCAGCTTAGAAGTTCTGCAATGTTCCATAATGTACAGGGCAACATAGCAGATGTACAGTATGTTCGTGGCTGTGTTTCTTTGACATGTGGGAATATGTACTGGGGCAGTAAACAGAAGGGAAGCCTGCAATAATGCCTTCTGCATAGCAAATAGGATCACCCATTCTTCAATCTTCTGCCACCATACCTGCAGTGCCTTTACGCATAATTGCTACCCCTCTGTGTGCCACAGATCTAAGAGCTGCAATGCCACAGCTGAATGAAGAAAGAATTGCATGCCATTACGACTCTACTAGGCCTTGACCTAATAATGCTCCAGGTACTGAGATCAACAGGAATGCTGGTCAGATGGAAGGTTAATGCAGCAGCATGCTATTAGTTGGAAGGACTAAGCCTTGTAGACTTTAACTGAACTCTCCTTAACAACATGCTAAACATTTAACTACTGAAAATACACTTGTTTTCAACACTGCAGAAGACTTACACAGCTGAACTCTCTAACGTTTATGTTTGATATCAGTGGTGACATTGCTTGAATGTGTGATTAGAACGCCATTCTGTTTTCATCTCAAAACGTCAGTGAGGAGGTGTGTATTGTGTATTTCACCATTTCAGCAACACGGATGAGCTGTTATGGGAGCAACCTACTGTTGCTATACAAAGAACTTCCCCGGTTATGTCACAATGGCAGTGCCCTGTCTCGGGCAAATGGCACATTTGCTGACATTGGAGCAGAGTGTCTCAGGTTTGGTTTATGGTTAGGGTCTGTAATGCTGGTGACTTGGTTCTTCTTTGTATGTATGAGTGCTCCAGCCCATCAGGGGCTGGGGCCCTCAAGAGCTGTGCTTTATTTGGCTAAGGGATTGATAGATATAAGTTCGGGTGTTGTGAAAATAATCCTGCAATTAAATACTCACTGGACCAAACTAGGAATGAAATACACGGTCTTGAAGTCTGAATAAATCCCCTTACCACCAGCTAGCTGCTCTCGGTTGTTAGTTTCTAACCTTAGGTGATTTCAAATGATTCAGTCTGAAAACATTGTGCTTAAGCAATTAGATTTGCATCTGCTTATGGCTACTGTAATCTTATGGGTATTAAGATGTAACTGCTTTTGTCTATGAAATGAGTTGTATCTACCTTTTCAGCTGTGCCGTGAATGCCGTGAAATTTTACAAACATCTATGTATAGGAGGTCTTCTCAATATACCACCACAGTATAAACAGCAGGGAATACTGTTCTGCACTCAGACGTTCCAGCAGAAATCCAGATTAAACCTGTTTTCTTCACTGCAGTAATGATAATGCTCATATAGGCTGTTGCAATGAGATCAGACTGCTCTGTAGCTTTGGCTTACTTAAAATCAATGCTTTTTACTTCTTCCTGCAATGTGTTTTAAAGGGCTATCCACGTGAAAATATGCATATATATTGAATTCTCCTTTCTGTTTAAATCTGACTACTATAATTGTAGCTTAATCCATTGCCTGATGAGCACAATTATAGTCCTCCAACACAGATGTTCCAGAAATTTGCATTTTGTTGACATCAGTGCTTAATTTTATTTTCCTAAAGCTCAATTTGATTTTTCTAAAGAATTGTATAAACAAGAACACGTGTGTAACTAAGCTGTGTTTCCCCCACAGCCTCTTGGATTTCAGTCCTTCACTTCTGGGTGGTCACTGTACTAATGGTTGTTCTCATGCAGTGGGGTATAGAGTGCTAGGTCTGAATTAAATGAAAATACAACAGAATTAAGTTTTCAGTGAAGACATTTATGCTATCTCATTGCACTCATCCATCTCTTCCTGCAGTCAGCACAAGAAAATGGGTTTGTTGTTACAGTGTCAGCTTGGGATGTGGTTTAACACTGAAAGGAAATCGATAGCAAGCTTAAGGAAGTTTTTCATTTCTTTGTAGTCCCTGCATGTCTGCTTCATTGCAGTCCAGCCTGTCTAAAAGTTGGTGGGTGAAGTTGGTCAAGCCATACTGCATGGTGGCATTTACAGCCTGGGTCTGAAATGGCACCAGTGCTGAGAAGTCCTCCCCAGTCTGGGTTTGCTGGCCTCTCTGACTTCTGTGGTGTGAGCCCCCTCCTCCATGCTTGGGTTCGCCATTCTGTATTTCCAAAGTGGACCCAGCCAGATCCAATCCATTCCTTAGAGGTGCTCCCCTGCTTTGGGATGTGTTTGGCTCCCAAGAACATGCTGAGCTGGAGGGGGCTATATCAGTGCTGCATTCTTCTTCCAGGTTTAAGAGAGCCAGATATATTTGGTCTTACAGTTTGTAGCTTTCAGTATACCTAAGGCAATCATCTCATTGAAGGACATAATTTCAGTTCATTTCTTTCTTGTCCTTGAGGTTAAGGCTTTAGCTAATTGCAGATATTAACCAAGTCTATATTTGTACTACATGTTTTCTCCCCTCTTCTGCTGCCACAGACAGAATGACACAATGTCTGTAAGGAGACAGAACTTCACTGCAGCTGCTGTACTGCTATGTCCCAAATGAGTTCAGCCTGGGGGAAAAGAAGGGGTTAGGTTTAGACCTCTGCCTTTGACAGAGGATGTGCATTGCTACTTTTGCTGCATGTGTGTGATATGAGACCTTGCTCAGCACCAAGTTCCTTATGGAAGGGATCTGCCAAAGTACTTCTCTCTACCTGCTCCTGTTGGGAAGATAGGAAACTCTTTCCTTTCTATGTCATCTTTCAACAATTATTCCTTCATCTCTCCCAGAGGACATGGCTGTCATGTACTGTGCACGTACAGTAAGTACAGGCATCCACAGTGTTTGACTGTACACCATATAGTTAGGAAGTTAGGAATATAAATTGTGGAGTATAGATAATCCTACATGTAACACTACCTCCTGATCAATAACAGATGCTCCTGACAAGCAGCTGTGCCACAGACTGTAGAGATAGCATTTGTGCCAACCTCTTGAATGCTAACCAGAGCCTATAAAAGTGAGAAGGTGTTTAAGTGGGAGAAGAATTCAGTTTATGGAGAAAAAAATGAATTTTATGGAATAACAGAAAGAACCCTGAAAGCCAGGAGTCCTTTTGTTCTTTTGGTTTAACTTTTATTTGTTTTGAGTCAAGAAAGGACAACTGTGTTTATCTTCATTGTCCCTTTCCAAACCATGAGGCAAGAACCTCCTGAGGGGGATTTCCTTTTTGAAGTCTGGTATCGGGGTTTTCATGTTCTTTTTTTCCACTGGGGGAAAAATAGTCCTGTGTCTTTAGGAAAGCAGAGAAAGCATAAGGTGAGATAGGAAGATGCTTTGATAAATGAGCACCTTTGTGGGAATAACAGATATGGTTCTTGGCTCCTTTCTAAGAATGGAAGCACGTGCTCACCCTGTTCAAGGTGATTTTAAATTTCCTTTGGTAAGCTGATTTACAGTAGCTAAGATTCAATCTGGTTTTCAAAAGACAAAAACAAACAAACAAAAAAACTCAACAATAAAAGCTTTATCTTTATTAGCCTGGTGAAGAAGAGACCAGAGGCAAGTTTGCTCCTGGCGGTGTTATAGTACATCTGAAAAATGGCATTATCTGATGTACTGTGAGTTATTCATTCTTGAAGAAAACAAAGGGACAGACAAGCAAAACTCCACCTTGACATATCAAATCTAGCTTCTGTTTCTTTTGTATAGATGTAGTCATTTCAAATAATGGAGCCTGATCATTTTTTCCTTGTCAGTAAAGGTGTCCAAGAACATATTGAAGGTATTCCTGCCATCTACTTTTTCTCGCATTGCAGTCTCCTCCTTTCCAGTTTACATGCCAGTCTGCAAGACCAAAAAGCACCTGCATTTTATACCTGGTCTGGGATATTCCTTGGTCTGATAGGGTTTTTGAAACCAGGTCTAAACCAAATATTTATTTAGACTGTTCTCATAAAAACAGTTCCCTGGTCGTGATCATCAGGACACAAACACATCAGTAAGCTCTAAGTTTTCCTCTTTTGTCTCCAGGAAATCACTGCTCATTTCTCTCTCTTTTGAGACATTTCAAAATAGCAGTTGCCCATTTATTGGTGTCTCCTCCAGATTAGACTGAAGTTTAAAAATTGTTTTGTATGTTTATGCATAACTCATTGAAAAAGGTTCCCATCAAGTCTGCCAGCTTCCAGAAACAGCCCTCTAGTCTCAGAACAGATATCCCTTGAAAATACATTTGTATTTTCAAATAGGCTACAGAGCGAGGTGCAGTCCCTCTGAAGTTAAATGGATGTACTCCATTTGAGATAAAAGGACTTCTGAAATTAGTGCAAAGCATGTAGGTAAGTCGTTCTGAATCAGGACCCTGAAGAGCTCTGCTCAGTTAGCTAATGAGAAAACTGAGTCATTTCCCTTTTCTTCCAGGTGCCTAATGATTTGGCACCACAATCTACAGCAGAGAGACTGGCTTGCTCCACAGGGAGTAGAAGCTATGGGCAGTCTTCAAGTCTGCTCCTTGTAATGAAGCATACTTGCCGGAGTAACTTATTTGTAAATAAGCGCAGGAGAGCAAGAGAAGGATTGTATGTACAGTTTTATTATTGGAGCACACCAAAATATTCCAGTAAGTGAGTTGACTGTGAGTTTACGAACATGCTGACTCAACAGAACAAATACTACAGTTTTTACCCTTTGAGTGTATTGGCACTCAATGAAAGAATTTGTATTTTGTAGACGTAGATGATAGTTCTGGCTGGAGATGCTTTTCTTAAGTTATTAATGTTGAGACCATTTCTTCCAGCCCCAAGTTACTTTTTCCAACCATAATACTCTGTGACAATATATTAGAACATCAAAGTAAAGGGAAGTGCTGAAGAATATCTGGGGCAGAGGCCTGAGCATTTCAAAAATCATACCTGAAAGTGCTCTTCTTGAACGAAAAAGATTTGTTCACTAACAAGAACAAATATTTCAGGGTAAAGAGATGCTGCTCTTCTAAGAACTGAATGTTTGAAGGAAAACAGTGAATAGAAAACTTTCAGGGAATAGTAAGAAAATGTTACAGAAGCAAAAGGATAATGGTGAGTCAGAGGCAGATGTGAAGAGGAAAAAAAAAGGGGTTAGGAAGTGAATTAATAGGCAAGAAAATATTCACTTAGCTTATGGGGTGAGAGATTTTGGTTTAATTTATATTGCAAATGTTTTCTTTGCTCCAGATATTATCAACACTCTTTGCAGAAAGAGAATGCCTCCCTGCAGAGGTCATGTAATTTTCCTCCTCTTTACCAAGCTGAAATAGCAACCAGCAGGAAGCCATTTCCCCGCAGCCTCAGTTGCCCCCTGTTTTGAGCTTCCCAGCTCTGTTTCTGCTCTTGCTCTGGGCAGATTTGATCTGGCAAGGTGTTCTGCCACATGCACAATTTGCAACGCTCCTTGCAGGCCTGCTATATGTTCCTGGCCTCTTGGAACTGGAAAGTGCCCAGGGTCAGACACAGAACAAAACTGCTATCGCTTGCCTAAAAATGCTTTTATTTCATGTATCTGTGGGACACACTGAACCCGAGTCATCTACAGCAAAGTCACTGGAATGATAACAAGGGTGCATTTGGCTCTACAAATGGCATGTGAATCCCTTCTCAACCAGTCCTACTATTTCCAGTATTTCCTTCCTGGAAGCTGACTGGAATCTTTGTAATAGTCTGAGCATAAAAATCTCATTTCATGCTCAGTAATTGCAGATTCTCAAGCCACTTAAATCCTAAGCATCTCTGAAAACAACAGCTGATCCCAGTGTGCAAGACCATCCTGTGTCCAAGCAGAGCCTGTTGCATTCAGTCTGCTGAGTCAACCCCAGGGCCCAAAGATGAAAGACCTGACATGATGGAGGGAGTGTAAGGCAGCAATATATAGAATAATAGAATCATTAAGATGGAAAAGGCCTCTAAGATCATTTAGTCCAACAACTGACCCATCCCTATAATGTCTACTGACCATGTCCCTTAGTGCCACATCTCCACATTTCTTGAGCACCTCCAGGGATGTTGATCACCACTTCCCTGTTGAAATCTGTATTCTGAAGCAATTGGGCTCCATCCTCATTCAAGTAAATGTCTTGTTAGGTTTACTGGAACTTTGCTATGGATTGAGTTCTAAAGTTTTAATAATTTTCTAAACTACTGTGCAGCAGGAATGTAGCCATGAGCCTCCAGTCTGTTTATCAAAGCTTTCAGGAGCACACCAGCTGTGTAAATCCACCTAATAGATGGTTTCCTCCTTGCTGAATTAATATTCAATGGGAAGCCACCACCATTTTTCTCTCATTGCTGATAGCAGCAAGCAAATATTTCTTGTCTTCTAATGAGAATTTAGAGTTGAAAGCAGAAGTTCACATGTAATGATAGAAATACAGCATTCCTAACCATCAGGCTGCACACAGAATATGGGCTGCTTCTTTATGGAGTCCCAGGAAAATTCTCTGCAGTGATAATGGTGTCTTTTCTTGCTCTTTCTTTTTCTTAAGCATCATTGCTGAAGTAGACCAGTTTAAAGGAGAGCTGCGAAGGTGCGTTTTGTCCTTTAATTATAGATCATAGAATATATTTATATGTTAAAAGTAAAATCAGGAAGGTGACTGGTCAGAGCTGAGTTGTTCAAAAACACATTCTGTGTGAAACTGAACTCAGTAATGTATTTCTTAGCATGCTCAAGAAAAATGTAGTGGTGTGCAGCAGGCTCTTACTTCACATATTACTGAAATTCCATTTTGCTTCCACAAAGTGTTATAAGAATAGTTCAGAGGAGGGAATGCATGAATGTAAGGTACATTTTTATGCAGAAAGCAAACTGAACTGGAAAAATGAAGGAAAAAATCCATTCTGTTGAGTTCAAAGGAAGGGTTATTGGGGGTGATTTGTCAGCATGGAAATACAGCTCTAGAACTGGCAAGATCAGAGATCTATATAGTATACAGGGCTGATATATCATGTAGGATCAGGCTGAGTTGAAGACTGGCTGTGGGCTGCTTTAATGTGTTTATATACTGTGTTTTGGATAGACCCTTGTATATACTATTGAGATTATTCAGTGTTTTAGATAGATTGTTTAAATTAATAAGCTAAGAAAAACATGAAGCAGTATGGGTTACTGGATGCTGGCTTTTTCAAACTGTAGACAGACATTCACTGCCCACTCTTCTCTCTTGTTACTCACACCTGGCATGAGCAGCCAGGTGGTGGATTTTGAGGGAACTCAGTTATTTCTTTCTGTCTGACACCATATTTATCTGAATTCTGAAACAGAGGCTTCTGAAAGGCTCGATGGGGTTCCATAACTCCATATCTGCAATGTGTGTGACATTCTGGTGTCTATACGTGGTGATGGGCACTGCTCCATGTCCCTCTGCTCTTACTGAGGATCCCCTCCCTTTTCCAGCTCTAAACTTCTCAGCTTCCTGTTGTGGCCACCAATTCCTCCTTGAAGCAGTGAGAAGTTCCTTTAGGTAATCCTAGCAAATTATTCCACATTACGCCTCAAGTTGTGTGAGGAGAGGTTCAAGTTGGATGTTAGAAAAAATTCCTTCTCTGAGGATGGAAGTCTTCATGCACTTCTGACTGATTACATTAGGCAAACATAAATCCCGAATCCTTTGATGAGTAACTTGAGTCCTCTGAGGAAATACATAGAGTAACTGTGACTACGATCATTCAGCAAATGACAGGCTCTGTCTGAAGGAAGTGAGGAGCTGCACTGATGTTGTAGGGTGGGCTGTTAGGCACCACAGTTGGGCATGATTTCACACTGACCTGTTTGCTCCTTACTGGCAGATGTGGCCTGGAGGCTTTGTACCAGGGAGAAGAGTTAGGGTTTTGAACAGCTTTACTGCTGGGGAAGTACCTAGTGAAAAACAGGCCAAAATAGCATAAAAGAAACGTCTGACAACCAAGAAATGATAGATTAAGCTCAAAGTGGACTGAGTTAGAGGAGGAAGAGACTGTTATAGAGGATGGATAGAGAAAGGCAGTACTGGTAAATGACTACAGGAGAAGGCTGGTTTTGCAAATGAAATTCTTCAGAGGCTTGCTAAAAAAGGAAAGAAGAGTGATTAAAAAAAGGTAATGGGAAAAAAAAAAAAGGCTATTTTTTGGATTTAACAAGATCGGTGCTTTTCAGTTTGTATTATGTTTCAAAATGTGAGACTGTGAGCAGGCAGTAGAAAGATTCCAGTGTATTGCCAGATACATATCAATGGTGTAAACATGAGAGAAACAAGAGAACATAGGAGAATAAGGTGTAAATGGTGAGCAGGAGATGGGGAGGTGAGTTCTCCACTGAAGTCAAGAGAGCATCAGAAGGAAGCTGGAGGACAGCAGTTTCAGAGACTGCACCTTATAAAATAATGCTGTAAAACAGACGTGAGAATGCAGAGCTCTCTTTGGAAGGAAGTCCCAAATTCCACCATACTTTGTGATCTGTAGTTACTCTGAGGGTTTGGATTTCAAAAGCTGTGAAAGGTGAAATAAATCAAGACCAACGCTGCTGCTTGCTTTCTTTTAGCCAGAACACATTCTTCTCAAATTAAAATATAATTATGGACTTGATGTGTTCTGAACATTTTTTTAGCTGAGCTGAAAATTATGTTCTCTGTAAAGCTGCTTTAAAGAAAAAAAATATATAAAAAAAAAAAAATCCACCTAATTATAGCAGCAATGTGGAGGAGGTCTGCTGGTATATTGTATGATACATTTTGACAGCTGCTTTTTACTGGAAGGTTGTCAAGTCCATCACAAAAAAAATGTTTTGAAATGTTTAAAATGGGGGAACAAATGGTCTGTAGCTGTGACAGAGCCGGCAAAGGCAAAAAGGGCTTTTGTGTTTGTTTGGGTCAGGGAAATAGCAGTGGTTAATAGAATATTCTCATCTTAATTTGGGGGTGAAGGGGGAGAGGGGGGAGGTCTAAGCTGTTTTCAGAATCTTTACTGGGGTTATATAGGACGGAACTGCACTGTTATTTGGCACATGCATTCCTCACAGAGAGATTTAAGGAGGAAGCTTGCAGCTACATGGGCCGCACAATGAAAATATACAAACATACTGAACTGAGTCAAAGACAAGTTGAGCTGGCACGTGGAAAAACACAAGGACGGGAAGGACAAGAGGGAGACTTCTCATTGTGCTGGTTATTCAGACATGAACTCTTTCCTTCTTTCTCAAAGCATACCAGAGGGATGCCTCAGTCTTCTGGACTTATCTTTTGGGCAGGGCACTCATGACTTGCTGGTTCTTGCCTGTTTTCTCTGGGTGGGAGTGGAGGGCTGCAACAGACGCCTTGTTTGCAGCAGGGTTGAATGGTGAATCACAGAGAGACAGAGAGCAAAGCCCAGGCTGCCGTCATGCTTGGTGCTATGCTGCTCAGTTCCCTCTGCCCTCCATGTATGCAATCAGTGCAGATCAGCAGCACAAGCTCTACAGATGCTTATCAAGGCAGCCTGGTACAATCTGAAGTGTAATTCGAGTCTTGTCAAAAGATAAGGTGGAATTCTGGGATATTAAAGAACACTGTTGAGATTGGGTCAGTTAAGTTTATCCATTGCAGTGGAACGTATCCAGAGAAGGGCAATAAAGGTGCAGGGTCTGGAGCACAAGTCTAATGAGGAATGGCTGAGGGAACATGGGTTGTTCAGTCTGGAGAAGGTGAGGCTCAGGGGAGACCTTGTCACTCTCTCTACAGCTGCCTGAAAGAAGCTTGTGGTGATGTGGGAGTGGGCCTCTTCTCCCAGGTAACAGCGATGGGACAAGAGGGAATGGATTTAGTTTGGATATCAGGAAAAATTTAATCTCAGAAAGAGTGATGAGGCATTAGCATGGGCTGCCCAGGGAGGTGGTAGAGTCACTGTCCCTGGAGGTTTTCAAGAACTGTGGAGATGTGGCACTGAGGGGAATGTGGGGATGGGTTAATGGTTGGACTTGATGATCTTAGTGGGTTTTACCCCAACCCTAATCACTGTTATTCTATTATTTCCACACTGCAGAGGCAAGGTTTTCCTTAAAAAACTAACCTTGTTATCTCTTGTACATGGAGATAACAATATGTATTTGGGCTCTCTTGGAACTTTTGCTTATTCAACAGGCTTGAGGGAACTCTGAAAAGAAATACACTTCCCTGAATATGGGTTAAAGGAAAGTCTGAGTGTATCAAGGTGGCCAAAAATCACCTTTCTGTAGAGGGCTGCCAAAAAGAAAGTTTAAGCCACATTACATCAGTTCAAAGGGTGTAAAAGACGTTTCTTATGATGCAGTTCTGAATAGGGGATGTGATTTTTCACCTTAATAAGAGTGGCAGCCTCTCCCAGTAAATCTTTTGTGCCAGATCTTTTGTCTAACAGTTACGTGCGTGTGTCAGGACAAGGAAAATTAAAGGGAGTTAAATTCTGTAGAGTAGCTATCTTTGTTTAATAGATAACTTTTCTCGGGAGATGAATAACCTCTGTTATTCTTGTAAAGAAACAAAAATATTTCCTTCATGACCCATATAGGCAAATTCATCAACAAGTTATGCCATGCGTGAATTTGGCACCGAGACTGAATGCACGTAGGTATTTACTCATTCTGCTAATACTCATTTACATCAACTGACATTGGATCAGGCTTCAGGGAAATAAGATTTGCTTTGATATAGCTCAACTGTGAAGTACGTTCAACTTATTATTATTTTTTTTTTTTCCTCTCCACTGTGTGCTGAATTCCAGAAGCTTTTATTTGAATTTCAACATCTGCATGATGGAACTATCCTAGGAACCATCTTATTTGCTATTTTTATTAACATTTGTATTCTATGTGTAATTACTTGGAAAATACTGCTTATCAAGATTACTACATCTGTTAGCAAAAACTGAGGAACCCACTTTTCAATTTGAAAAGCAGTTTGGACATGCATGTCCTTTCAGTGAATCCCTGGTTTCAAGGTCAGTAATGGTTTTGCAAATGAGGCCTAGGGCTTGTCTGCACGAGTGGTCTGCATCTGAGAAATGAGTGTGATTTCTTTGATGTGAAGGTGGATCCTATCTTATGGCAGGGTATCATCAAAAGAAATTACTGTGTTTAATTCTCCTGCAAGTATATTCTGATTTTGTTTAAATGATTAAACCTTTCTGTCATGCGAATATGCGTGACTGAATACAGCAGCTCACAAACATCCAAAGAGATAATAAAGTTTTGATGAGGTAAATTTCAGCTGATGCTGAAGGGGAGCAGGAAATACTGACACGTGCTACTGCTTCTCGAGGTTACGAGGTTGGGTTCAGTAGGCTGAAGGAAAATTCAGAAAGAACATTTTTCAAAATAGCTACTTCAGCACTGGTTTTACAATTTTGCTTTACTAGAAACTGAGCTTCAGACCTTCAGCAGGCACTGGAACCATTGCTCTCCATTTAGCCTCTGTGCACTTAGGTTTGACTCCCATTTGCTATCTTCAAATGAAAATTATGCACTTGTTTCTATTTTGATCCTAAGAAACGTTATGGTTCAACTAAGTAGAGCAAAGAAATGGAAAAATAACAAAATTTCAGGATCCGTAGGGGTATCTCCATGATGTGGGCTGTGCATTCCTCACTGATGGATTCTTAGACTTCTGTTCTCACAGAATCACTAAGGTTGGAAAAGGCCATTCAGATCACCAAGTCATTGACCCATCACCACCAAGCTCAATAACCACATCTCTCTTTCTTTACATTGTCTGTTCTTCTGCCCTTCATTTCCTTTTAAGAAGCTTTTCAATAGAAACTGATAGTGCAATTTTCCATTAAACTTAATACCTGGACAGTGGATTTGATGCTTATTGTCAGCCTCATAATTCTGGCTTTTCAGGAAGATCGGTCTTGAAAAAAGTGAGTGTGGCTAATAGAGTTGGCTAAAAAGAAATCCCCATGCTTCCATTTAAAATGTACTTAACATTTCCTTTGGTCCCATGCGCACGTATTCTCACATGTACAAGTGTATTCTTGATCAAGACTTTGCTTCAAAGTTAAATGATGAGAGGAAAGAAGTAATCCATCTGTCAGTGTTTATGCTTTCATGAATTTGAGGGTAATCACTCAGCTATACATAGCACTTAGCTTAGCTATTATACTACTTGTGTAAAAGTAATATATCACTTATTACAACAGGAATATGGAATTTATACTATAGATGAGCCAGATAAAGACTCCCTATTTAGATTTGGATCAAGAATATGTTCCAAAGGCATTTGTCTATTTGTCTAAAATTGGCTGGCTGGTAGGAAAGAGGCCAGCTGAGCAGTTGGTGGGGCCTCTGTTCATTTTCTATGTTTTCAGTGTTTCTGTTCGCTTTATCTGAACAAGAGGCTTTGTAATGGGTTTGTTCTTAATTTTGTCATTAGAAATATTTACCAATGAAATCTGGCTGAATTTTTTCTTGATGTCTCCTGCTTTCAATGCATTCAATGTTTTAAAGAGCAAAGGATCTGATATATAACTGATAGAAACTGATGAGAACTGATAGAAAGAGGGAGCTTAACAAGAACTCCTCTAGCAGATGAGTATGAAAGGATTTTGCGTTTTGACAAGGTGGCCTCAGGTTGCTCCAGGAGAGTTTCAGGTTGGATATTGGGAAACATTTATTCTCAGAAGGAGTAGTGTGTTATTGGAACAGGCTACCCAGGAAAGTGATGGATTCACTGTCCCCAGTTGTGTTCATGAAACATGGAGGTCTGACACTAAGGGGCATGGTGGTGAGGGTGATGGTTGGACTAGATTATCTTAGTGGTCTTTTCTAGCCTTAATGATTCTACAATTCTATGAACCACAGCATCAAAAGCAATCAGTAGAGCTGAGAAAACCATCTCTTAAAGATACATGAATACAAGGCACTATTGGACCAAGCTGCATGGGATACAAACATAGTAGTTATGGTAAGCTGAAAGTGTGGATATTGACTTCATTTTCTTATTTTTTTATTTTTGTGTGTGTGTTTCACAATGTTACATGTGCTCTTACCCAAGCTGAACTGCAATGCTTCTCTGTTTTTTCTTGGTAAGTGAGTTAGTCCCCAGTCAGTCTTCTTAAAAGTACAACTGTCTTTCAAAGCTGAAGGGCTATTTAATCTAGTTCTACTCTACAGAATTCTTAAGACTGACAACATGCTTGGCATTTTGCTCATAACAATCCTTTCAAAGCTCTAGCAGTTTGTCACCTGAAGCATAGCATTACATTGATTTAGGAATCAGTTATTTAAGTAGAGTCAGAGTGTTTTTGAGCCTGGAATCAGGATGGGTTAGCAGCTCTGGAAGTTGGCTCAATCAGTGATTTATAGGTGTTTATAAGATGTTAAACAACGATTTTTGAGGAGTGGTGTAAACAGGGTATGTTTATATTAGCAATTCTTTGATGTGAACATCTATTTGGATTGTGCCAAGGCACTATCAGAGAACATCATCAAGAACATCATGATGATTCCACAGTAGGCATTTCCCACTGTTACTCCTCAAGACTGCACATCATGTATTTTTACTGTAGGGAGTGACTGTCAGGTATAGCAATTAATGCACTAATTAAACTCTTATAGTAAAGAAAGCTGGGATCAGGCAACAGCTGCTCCGAGTCACTCTGTTAGGATCAACATAGGGCAAATTTTGAAGTGATCAGAAGTGATGCTACCCTAGTTTTGATAACTTAAGAAAAATAAAGAATTCAGTGGCTTCTTCATTTAAGAAGAAATTTACCTAAATAAGGCAGTTTGTGAGAGGTGCTCAGGGTCTGAATCCATCAACAACAGTGCTAATGACATGAGAGGAAAGGATGAGCAGAAAGTGAACAATGTGGTTTCAGATATATTTCTATAAGCTGCTGAATATTTGGAAAAATTTTTATTAGATCAGATACTTTTTCAGCTGGAGCTTAGAAGAATTAGGATGTCTTTTGTTTGCTTGTCTTTTAAAATGTTTTCTTTATTCATTCATTTAAAACTATGTTTTGTGCCAAATTTAATGACTGAGAAGTGCTATAGATAGAAGAAAACAGAGTGGGTGTGCCTTGGCAGACCTGTGACAGGGAGACTTATGTGGGGTTATCAGTTGGATTTTGTTAGTACTGTAGGTAGATAATTTTATCTGAAAGATTTCTGGTCTGCTTAAGCTTCTTTTCCATGTAATGGATAAAGCACCAAAAAGAACCTAGGATGATGTCAAGTGAGTGGAGCTGGCACAGGTTGAACACAATATTTCATGCCAACAGCTAGGAATGAGGTACATACAGTGATAAATCTTCATGAGGACAAGTTTGTCTAGCAAGGTAAATTCAGAGGCAGATGAGTGGTTTGGATTTTAGTAGCTATGGATTCTTTCCTCTGCAAGGAGTTAAGGCCATAGTCATGATGCTTCTCTGTGTGCAAAAGTTATTTCTTTTCTCACCACCAACCACCTCAATCAGACGTTCGTCTTGTGACTGAGGGATGTGGTTGTGGATGGCACCAGAGCCCTAATCATGGGCAGGGATGCTGCTCGTATGTGTGCAGGCAGCTTGTCACAGCTAATAAGAACTTTACTGCTTCATATATACCTCCCTTCGGAATTTGAGCCATGACTTCTGATGTCAGATAATTACTGAAATTGCCAATCCCAAATATTCATAAATCCCAAGGCTGACTTAAAAGTGCTGAGATATTTTCTAATCATAATTTAGCTGTTCATTGCTGAACCCTTAACATTAATTCAAGTTTCCAAGCTGTCCTATCCAGGGCCGAGGGAGATTAGTTTCTTTGTATGAAATCTGAGAGCCTTATTAATCATTGCTTCAGGCACTGGGGCAACGTGAAGTACCACAGACCTTGCTGCAAAATTGTGATATTTGGCATCAGGGCATCTCCTTCCTGGTCTCCAGTGGACCGTAAAAATAGCTAGAAACCTTCATAAAATTGGAGAAGTCAGAAAATGAGAACAATGCTACACAAGTATCACTGCTGGGCTACCATCCAATTTCCTGTACTCTTGGCTAAGTAGGAAATGCAAATAAAAGCTACTAGCAGAAGAAGGGAAATGTGGTGCTAAAGAAGCAAGGGGAGAAAGTGGCAGAAGAATGGGAGGGAGTATCACATCAGGAGATCAACTTGGAAGAAGTCACTGTAGAATAGTTCTTTTCTGCCACTGTATACATACACAGAGCCTAATGCAGCATGGGCTATCCTTGTTTCACACTCATGCAGAACAGCTGTGTGTATGATGACTGTTAATTGAATTTTGGGGAAAAAAAGACATACTTGACTGAATCATAAAAGGGATTTTGAAAGGAAGGAAGGCTGTAATGGAATTTGTAAGAGGGGTAATGTGGGTGTTTCTTTGAGTACTGGAAAGCCTGTTTCCATCCAAGAAGCCTCTTCTCAGCTGATAGAGGTCAGATGTATGATAGTGAGACTTAATTTATTTATGTGTATTTAAATTACTAATGCGACGTAACATCTATCATTCCTTCTCTCTTTCTCTTCTTTCTTGCTTCTCCAGTCACACAGCTTTTCCAGGGAGAACTAAGAGGATTTCCATAAGTAGAGTCATAGGAAATGTTTTCTATCCTACTGACACTGGTATTTAATTAACACCAGCCTTTGAGCATTCTGCAGTACTCCGCTGCTCTGATAACAGAGTCAAACAGAGGCACAGCAGTGTGTCTTTCTCCAGCTTTGATGTTGGAGCTCTACTGCCTTGGAAGAACCTCTGAGGAAATCATTGAGATGTGAAGGGGAAACCCTTAGAACCGAGTCCTCTGGAATGGACTTCCCACTACCTTCCTTGCCTTTCTTCTGGATAGGAATTCACTTTGCATTTATGCAGTAAAACCAGTTCACAGCACAACACATGCTGCAGTTCTTTATCATCACTTGTCTAAAAATCAATATTCTGGGGAGATGGAGTGATGAAAATTGGACTGGGGCAGGATGCCTGAAAGCAAATAGTTTGTGGCCCTGTGAGATTGATACAACAATCAAATTTAGTTTCTAGAGGGAGACAAAGTAGTAAGCCAAAGTGTGTGCTTGAAGTTTGCCATCAGTATAATGTTGGTTCTTCTTTTGGGCATGAAGTCACTAGAAGTCTTGCCAAGGATATTAAGCCTTATCCTCATTTCCTGCCTTGCCATTAGCCTAAGGTTGCAACTGTGATCCAGGCCAGATCTCCACCTCAACACTCTACAGAATGTCAGTGCACAGTTTAGCCTATTTCTTCTGAGTTAAGTAAATGACAGTTGAGGGGAAAAATGACCCCAGCCCATCAGCCCAGGAGCTACATATGTAAGTCATTAGAGATATGACTGTGAAGCATCTCCTTTATATGACAGATCTAGGAGTAAATGTGTGTGAGTCCATGGAATAGGCTTGATTCAGTCAACCAAAATTGTAGGTTAGCTGAGTTTTCCCTTTTTTTAATTCATGGCAAAGTTTTAATGTGGTCACAGTACATAGTCACATGATTTACAGTCAGATGGATTAACCACTGCCTTATGCTTCACATAAGCCTTATAAATCCATGTGCATACCTTCCAGATGCTAGGCAGAGAGCATTGAGACAGCTTTAAGATGCATTAGTGAAGCTATTTTCCGATAGGAAATATACACATGGGACTGAATCTCACTGAAATGATATTTTCGGAGATTGCAGCAGAGATGTGCTTGACAGGGCCCTATAGCTATTTATAGGCAGATCTGTCAAATTTTGGATAAACTTGTCTATCTCTTTTTTTTTCCTCCTTCCAACCACATTTGCTGCAGGATTCTTCTGGTTAGCTGTGGGCTGCTGAAGCTTTGCATGAGCCATCTGCCCAGTTGCACCACCCTGTAATTACCTGGGAAGGGATCCCTGCCTTGTGATTTTGCTGGTAGCTGGACCTGATGGACATTCTTCTGAGAGCAGCTGGGAGGGATGTGTGGTTCTCACCCACTAGGGCTGGGATGGGAGTTGAGTGAAACAAATGGAAAGACTTGCATGTGAGTGGTGCAGTTTAAATGCTGTTTCCCAGATAGTGTCCCACACTGTCCTACCTGTATGGTCAGTGGCATCCAGAGAGTTTGGGCAGGATCAGGAGCCAGATCTTCATATTCTGCGATCACTAACTGGACTATGTTCAGGCTTTTTTTTCCTTGTGTTTTTGTTTTTGTTTGCTTGTTTCCAACATGAGCTTTTGGGATTAGTATTTTGTTGGTCAGACTAGGATACTTTTCCAAAATCTTGGTTATATCTTCTCTTTCTGTTGAATGTAAATACTCTGAATGGAGTCTCTACTAGGAAATCCCCTTTCTGGTTGTTTCCCAATGCTTGCTTGGATGTGTCGGTTGGTTTCCCTCCTCACATGATTTAAGCAGGTGAATTTCACTGGTGTTGAATGTACTTGGAGTATTTTTCTTAATGGAAATAGGCTTTACAAGACTAAAAGTCTTATTAGCAGGAGCAGTGATAGAGTATTACATTTGCAGAATGTAAGCTGTGCTTGCAGGTGCCTTGCTCAGAATCTGTCAATTATAGTTTGTATTAAAAGTGAATCTGATTGCTCTGCCCAAGAGCAGGAGAACTGTGCAGGGTACATTGTGTCCCATTTCTCTGAGCATTAAAGTCAGAGATTCCATGGGCAAGTCTTACATGTTGAGCATACTGAGGATGATAGAGCAGATGTGCATCAACCCTTTTTTAATTAGCATTTCAAAATGAGCAGCTCCATTGCCTTCTGTGCCTGGTGAAAGGAAAGACTAAGCGTGTTTTCATTATGGCCAAAAGCCTCCAAACTTTCTTGCTTTAAAAGTAAGACACTGTTTCTTTGCTTTGATTTCATTTCCTGACCATTTTTCTTGGTGTTACTTTTGGTTTGTTCCTCTTTGTAGGCTCAAGAACAGAACTTCTATGGATGTTTGAGTTGCTTTGTAAGTTCTCTGCAGCTCTCCAGAAATATTTGTTCTGATAGACATAAGTAAAGCTGTTCTTTAACTGACTTGAGCGAATGCTTATTCTGTCTGACAGATCTCATAACCCCAGGAGAGCTGAGGTGTATTATGTGATTGCATTGCAAACATTTGGCAAGCTGTTTGCGGGGTTGCAGAGGGGTGATGTATTTGTTTCAGGCCTTCCAGTTTCAGGGTAAGGCTGCTAATTCTTGTGCAGCTTGTTGCCTCCTTAAGCTACATTTCTAGGCAGTCTGGTGCAATGCAAGGGCATTCTGGTATTGTAATGAATTGTGCACTTGTGTTTCCCCAGGGGAAGGCAGATAAATATAGGCTTGTGTCTGAGTGGCTGGAAAGCAGCACAGGAGAAAATGATCTGGGAATTTTAGTTGATAGCCAGCTAAATATGAGTCTGCAGTGTGCCCAGGTGGCCAAGAAGGCCAATAGAATCCTCGCTTGTGTCAGTAGTGTAACCATCAGGAAGAGGGAAGTGATTGTCCCTCTGTACTCTGATATGGTGAAGCTACAACTTGAGTGCTGTGTTCAGTGTTGGGCTCCTCACTGCAAGAAAGACATCAAAGTCCTGGAGCATGTCCAGAGAAGGACAGTTAAGCTGTGCAGGATCAGGAGCACAAATCTAATGTGGAGCAGCTGAGGTAATTGGGATTGTTCAGTCTGAGAAGAGGTTCAGGGGAGACCTTACAGCTCTCTACGTCTCCCTGAAAAGAGGTTGTGGTGAGGTGGGGGTCAGCCTCTTCTCCCACATAACACCAATAGGACAAGAGGAAATGGCCTTAAGTTGTGCCAGGGGAGGTTCAGGTTGGATATGTTTCCTCTCAGGAGGAGAGGTGATGCAGTGGCACAGACTGCCTAGGGATCTGGTGGAGTCACTGTCCTTGGAGGTGTTCAAGAGCCATAGAGATGTGGCACAGAGGGACATGGTCAGAGGGCATGACATGGTGGAGATGAGTTGATGATGGGCCTAGATGATCTTAGTGGTTCTTTCCAACCTTAATAATTCAACTATTCTATAGCAGAGTCTGAACATAAATCTGTCTGTGGACATGGCCAGAGAGCAAAAGAGTCCAGTGCAGCCCAGACCTGTGGGTGGCATGCCTGCTGCCTTCATCACAGCCTCATAGACACCTGGCTGCTGGGTGGGCTGTGTGGTTGACCCCAGACCTATATGTGGGTCTTGTAATCTCCACAACAGAAAATTCAACCAGAAGAGATTCTTCAACCCATATCAGCAGGGAATAAGCAGCATAGCTCTTGTTTCAGGCTAGTGGAAAAGATGACAAGTCTGTAAACTTGGAATGTTATCTGTTTGTAGTTGTTCGTGTGATTGTAAGAGGTCTTTTACGCACGTTTTTTTTCCATGAAAAGCAAGCCAAAACAAAAAACTAAAACAACCCCCCCCCAACTTCAAAGTCATGCAAATGAACCCTTTTACTATTTTTACAGTAATTTTTCTCCACTGGAAAACAAATTATACAAACAGACTTCTAAAAAGCAAATCCCTCAGCACTGGGCAGAGGAAGCAGTCCTCTGGTACAACGTGGAATAAAACAGCAGCACACCTGCCTCCAGCTGCTCTCCTGCCACGCAGATCTCACACAGTCCAGCTATGTGAAGTTGTTTCCAAGTCAAACAAGCAGCAATTTTTAAGTAGCACCTAACAAGGAACGAGGCCAGCAAACCCCAACCCCGAAGTTCCTGCTGCACAGGCTTTATTTTCATTTCCCTGACCCGTTTGCACAGAGTTGTTGCTGATGGCCTGGCCTGCCTCCCTGCACACAGCAAAGCAATAACAAACAGAGGGCAGCTGGCACTTTGAGACACCTGCAGCACACCGAACACTGGGGGATTGTTCATCCTGCGCAATGGGACAACTCTACTGGCGTGGCATCCACACGATGCACGCAGTGTCCTGGAGTCAACCAGGGCACCTCCAGGGCCCCAGAGAGTTTCTTGGCCAATTCATAGAAACTATACCGTATTTCTTTCTGCCAGAGGAAGAACAAGGATGACCAGCAGAAGAGTAAAAGAGCCCTTTGTGCAGCATTGCTGTTGTCTTGAAGGCAGGCTCAATCCTGGAAATGCCATCGGTAAATTTGGGCAGCCTTTGAGCACCCCTTAAACGAATCTTATTATTCCAGTTTCTCATGCCTCACTCCTTATTTATTCATTAATTAGGTGTTTTCCAGTGAAAATACTTGGATGTCTTTCTGATGAAGCAGGTACAGGAGAGAGTGCTAAAAGGAAAAAAAAGAAAACCAACAAAAAAACCCTAAACCCTTAAGCAATATTTATGGACTTTTGAAAGTCGAGATTCTTGGAAAAAGAGCTACATTTCTTTTCAAATACTTTCCAGGCTGGAATCTTTTGCTAATTTATCTCATGCTTTACACATATAATAATTACGCAGCTTTTACACATTTTAGAAAGATAAATAGAAATGTGTCTTTTCAGCAAAGCAAGTGGGAAAAGTGACCTGAACTCCTACGTTTCCTTATGCACGTTCATTTTCTACAGCACCATGGGTGAGTGGCAAATCCAGGAAGACTTTCGCAAACTTGGCACTGGCATTGTATCCAGCCCCTTGCAATGGCTTCTTCTGTTGGATGCACCATACAGCCTCTTTTTCATAGAGAAGATTTATGATAAAAAGAATTAATATCCAAGTTCTATAAACGATTAGGAAATGGTCCACGTCCCCGTGCACCTTTCCCCTTGCACCTTTCCCCTTGCATCCTCTCCCTTGCTGGCATTTTGTGTCTTTCTGAGCATGTTTTAGGTCCTGCATGCATTTCTGGTTTTAATAAGCTCCTATTTTGTTTATGCTAATGGAATAATCTAAACTCGCTCTCTTAGCATCCTGTTCTCAGTCAGAATATTGTTTTCAAACTGAGGCAACACCTTGTTTACACTGATAAGCAAATTCACAGTCTGCAGAGCTCCTTCCAGCAGGAGCAGCTGTTGAGAGCACAGCAACAGGGACTGGGAAACACATGTTCCACATACATAGCAAACATTTCTTCTTCTGAAGGGTAACCAGATTTTTCTTTTCTTCTCTTTTTTTTTTTTTCCTGAAGAGTTGAAAGCTGGAACATCTGCTTCTTGGCCAGCCAGTCCTTCCCACAAGCACTGCTGCTCAGGTTCAAAAAACGTTGTTTAGGTTATGGTGCGTGAGCGTCTTGGTGCCTGTGTCTGTGTTTCTTAAACATAGTACAGTGCAGCAGAGCTGGAGTGGGGTCTGGGCTTGAGTACCTAATAGTTATTCCTGTGGCACTGCTGTGAAATGGGTCACTGTGAGACGCACATTTTTGTCATGTGACACAGAGTGGAGTGCACTTCACTTTATATTGAGGAAAATTTATTGTTTGGGTGATTCTGCTGACAAGACAGAATCCTGAAGAGCATTTCTGCCTGCCCTGCTGTCACAGGTTAGCACCAAGCAGTGCTTTTTAGGACTGGAATTCAGCATTTAGGTCCTAGGCAAAGATTTTATCTCACTCATGTGGTCAGAGCTTGCAGATACTTCAAATAAGGGGAAAAAATGAGGAAATAAATATTGCATTAATGTGCATGTTAAAATCACTTCTCTTTTTCTTTAATTTGCTTTTACCTTTAGACTACATTGCACTTATTTTGGGTAGGTGAGAGGAAAGCAGGCTAAAGGCTGCTGTGAAGCTGTGCTCACTCTGAAGCTCCTTAATCTTCCTTCTTTTGGACAGCGAGAGGTAGGTAGGAGATGAATGCTTTCCAACAGCCAGCTTGGTGTACTTGAGCAATAGAGGAGGAAACTGGAATAATTACATGTATCTTACGTGATCTAGAAATGTTTCAAAATTAGCATTGGTAAGACGGTGGGATTCCCAGCTGAAAAACTGGGGATATATGCAAAGCACACTCTGGGCTTGCTGCAGTACTGGCTCAGAATCTCTGCTCTCACCCCCCTTCTCTTTCCCTTCATCCAAATCAAATAGTGCAAGGGGTAAAATCCCATCCCAGCCTGCAGGCCTATGTTTTATGCTGGTTTTGCTCTCTGCTGAACAGGTCAGCAGTTTATTCTGTCTTGTGGAGCAGCAATGGTGACAGCATCTGTTTTACAGATACAGGGGTGAACTCCTTCCTCTGACTACTGTTGCCCAATGGTATTTCTATTAGGTGTAACATGATCTGCAGGTGGCAAGTAAGGCCAAATGCTTTGCAACAAAAATAAATGGCTACTCATTAAAAATATATTTTAACTGGTAATGTGTTTTACGTCTGTCCCTTTCAGCCTAATTGTACTCAGGCCCCTAGGTCCACACCAGGTTGGGAGGAAGTGTTGATCTACTTGAGGGTAGGAAGGACACACAGAGAGATCTAGGCAAGCAGGATCAATGGGCTGCCTCCAATTGTATGAGCTTCAACAAGACTGAATGCCTGGTCCTGTATTTGGTCACAGCAACCTCATGCATCGCTTCAGGCTTGGTGCAGAGCAGATGAAGAGCTGCATGGAGGAGAAGGACCTGGGGGTGTTGTTTGACAGACCACTGACAATGAGCCAGCAGTGTGCCCAGGTGGCCAAGAAAACCAACTACATCCTGGCTTGTGTCAGAAATGGTGTGGCGAGCAGGTAGGTGATTGCCCTCTGTACTCAGCTCTCGTGACACTCCACCTCAAGTACTGTGTTGAGTCCCTCACTGTAAGAGGACTGTAAGGTATCTGGTGATACCTTATGTCTCTCTACAATTGTCTGAAGGGAGACTGTGGTGAGGTGGGGGTGGCTTCTTTTCCTAGGTAACAGTGATAGGACAATGCAATGTCCTATCACTTCCTCGAGGGGAAGTTAAAGTTGGATTTTAGGGAAAAATTTCTTCTCAGAAGTAGTGGTGAGGCATTGGCACAGGCCACCCAGGGAAGTGGTGGAGTCACTGTCCCTGGAGATTTTCAAGAACAGTGGAGATGTGGCACTGAGAGACATGATTTAGTGGGCATGGGGGGCTGAGTTTGATGGTTAGACTAGATGACAGTTTTAGACATGTTTTCCACCCTCAGTGATTCCATATATTGACAAATTAGGAAACATTTCTTCTCAGAAAGAGTGATGAGGCATTGAAACAGGCTGTACAGGGAGGTGATGGAGTCATCATCCCTGGAAGCATTCAAGAAAAGTGGAGTTGAGGCACTGAGGGACATGGTTAATGGGCATAATGGGGATTAGTTGATGGCTGGACTTGAGGTCTTTTTCAACCTTAATGCTTCCATGATTCTGTGGCAGCCAGGGGCAGGCACGCAGAGGTGCTTGAGGAGAGGAGCGAGGTGTAGAGAAGGGATGTGCTTGGCAGGACCAGGCAGAAATGATCCTTCAGGTCTGGAACATTTTAAGAAGCCAGACTGAGCTTTATCTGAGGAATGTAATTCCTACTGGCAGTGTTAACAAGATAGGAAAAAATGCAAACAACTTCTCCTCAGACCCTGCAAGTCTGATCAGCGCCTGAAGATGTTGGTGGGAGCAGGTGTGCTGCCTCTGCTGACTGCTGAACCTGTCTCCCAGTGCATGTAAATATACCCCAAATAATGGGCAAGTCCTGGCATCTTGGTGTCTGTGGTGAGGTCTTGCTGGGAATCAAAACCAGTTTTAGGAAACATGTCTCTGTGCATGAAGTAACGTTTATAGAAATGAATCATTGGCAGGTGGTTGGCTTTTGTTTGTTTTTATTCATAAAACTTTTTTGTCTTATAACTTGAAAGCTCGCAAATAGAACTAGACCTGATGTAGACAATATTTTCTCAATATTTTACCTTGCTGCAAAGGGTAAGGAAAATGTAAGCAAGAGGTCAACATAGTTTTTGCCTCTTCTGAAATGCTTTTATACTTTCTGAACAGTATATCATAGCATTAATAAACATGAGAATCCTGTCCCTAGCATTTACTGTACTGACAGACAGAGGAAAACTGAATTTTTATTTTTCTTGTCTGGACATCACTTCCCTTTCTCCTCTTTTCTTTCACTGAGCTGGAGCATGACACAGAGATCACATGCATTTTTTGCATCTGTTTGGTGAAATGACCTTTAGGCTGCTATTCCAATGATCAGTGGAATGGTGGTAGGTATGGTGGAGACTGGTTGATAGTTGGACAAGATGATCTTTTCCAGCCTTAACGATCTAAGTATATACAGGAAGCTGGAGTGAGTCCTTGTGAACAATCAGGTATGTGTCTTGAAGAGGCAGCCTGTTGTACTTTGATAATCTGTCTGTACTTGAAGTTTGCACAGATTAATCTTCATTGCTTGCTTATCCCTATTCCACCAGTTCTTCTTGCAGTTCTGCTGACGGGCAGTACAGGGCCTGCTTTTAGACAAAGGGTAGTCAGTGTAAGTTATGAATTAATTTTGATGATGTCTGGGTGAGAGAATGTCCTGGTAGTGCTGCCTATTAAAAGGCAAACACTGATGGCAACAGAATAGGAAAAAAGATCCGTGTTGTTAAAAAATCAGTAAATACCAGGATAAGTTTGCTGCTCATAGTGGTTTGTTGTTCTGTGTGGGTTGTGTGTGGGTTTTGTTTGTTTATTTGTTTTTACACTGGTTTGAAATATGACATTTGGTATTAGTCTTTCCAAAGGATCACATACACGGGCTTCTGATGAATATGTCTTTGTATTTAGTGCAGTCAAGTTTAGCTCCTTATAAATATCGGACTTTTCCCTATTGGTAGCAGCAGATGCAAAAAAGTTTTTAAATAATCAGAGCATCCCAGAATATTTGTTTATTGTTGAAACACACCACAGATGGTGAATCAAAAATAAGCAGAAAAATATAGAAGCCTTTTCTGCTGCAAATCATAGTTTTCCCATCTTGTACTTTATCCACCTGCTCAGCCTCCACCATAGAGAGACAAATATTTGTATAAATATATGAAGTATAATAAGTAAAGACAGTTACTAGAGCTTGTTATGTTAAAGACAAATCAGAATAATAATCAGAAGGAGTTTCCTGTTCGTTGCTTTCACATTCTCTTAAAATTATTTTTAAATCAATATCTTTATCACACTGGGAGAAAAGAGTGAATTTGTACAAGTCTTCTCTGGGCAAAAAAAGTGAGACACAAAATTCAGAATATCTTGAGGAAATTTAAGCTGATTCATAGTTTAATGAATGAATGCTTATAGGAGGTTAGAAGTGAATCATGGATGAGGAAAGAGGAGAAACTATGTTGACGGATGAGAAGGATCAAAGACTTTTAGTTCTGAGAAAAGAGGCCTCAAATGCATACCTGTAACATAAAACGTTTCTGTTTAGATATTTTGGTTGTTTTTTTAGAATTCGTAATTCATAAAGCAATTTTGATGATAGTCTGTGTACTTGCCTGCAGTTCAGTGCTGATTTATAGCTGATAATATGCAAACATTACTTCGGGAGATGAATTTTATAGGCAGAAGGGCCTGTAAAGATAACTCTCTGTTTAACGTTACAAACGATAGTGTAACATCTGTCAGCTCTTAAAATGATTAGATCATACTCTGAGAGTGAAGTTATTTCTTTAGAACTAACTTTGCTGATAGAAGGTGAATCCTTTTTAGCTGAATGGCATGAACTTCTTGTCACTGAAGAATGGATGTGAAGTATGGTTGCCTTAGTTTGTGCTCTGTAGGGTCTTTTATTCTCAGTGCCCTGTCTCTGCTTTACCTGCCTATGTAGATACAAGAATTAGTTGTTCAGTGTGGGATATACTAGGAATAGGCAGGAGACATGTTTCAAGATGCTCAGATATACTGCTGGAGATTCTTCTGCCCCTTTGTAGCAATGACATTAGCATGAAATTGCAAAATGAATAACACGTGTTTTGATGGAATTAAACATGAAACTGGAAAAGGGAGCATGTCTTAGTACAACAATAGTGGTTTGCCAGATAGACCATTGCACTCTAAAAATCTGCTGCTGTTTAAATAAAGAATGCTTTTGGAAAGAGTTTCATGTGGTATTGTTTCAATTTCCCCAGTATTTGAAAAATAAGTATCACCTGATTTCAGCTGAGTGAAACCAAACATGCGTAGAGCTAGGAGATACTTCTGTAACTCACCTACCTAGTAACCTCTTCTTTCAACATTTGCTTTTTCTTAAGTGGGTCTGGAGATGTCAGAACTCCTCTGTCTTGCAAGTTCGCACTCATCCTACCAATTCTTTGCTTTTTATGATGTGGAGGCGTATGAAGAATTACCTTCTACCAACCGGTTCTCTGTTCCATTGGAAAATAATGTAAGTAAAAGGTTAAAGAGCAGAGGAGTAAAGGGAAAACAAGGTTTCCCAGCAATGAGTAGCATAGAAAGCATCCCATCAATTCTTTTGTCCATAAGATGCATCTCAGCAGCAGCACAAGAACTGGTGTACCATATTCTTCCAGGTAATGTGATCCTAACACAGAAGGTGATCTCCTGCAATCAGAACCACTGCTGAATGTGCAGCTGTCCTCCAGGTATCCTACTGTAACCTTCAAGTTGGTACTGATATATGTATGTGAAAAAGTTCATTGGGCAATTTATAGAGGCATGAAGAACAAAGACAGATGCTGCATCTGATGCACGGACTCAGATGAGAACGATCCAAAATGTTTATTACAAGTTCTCACATCACTTATATACCTTCACAAGTTTTCTTTTCCTGGCTTTCCCATTCGCCCCTACATGTCAACATAGCATTCCCCAAACACCCTTCAACCGTTCATGTGGGCGCTTATCCAGTCAGAGCCATGAGCTTTTTTCTTCTAGAGGTGTCCTTGGTTCTCATGCTGTTTATCTTGCTCCATAGCTGCTGCTCTGTACAGTCCTTGTTGTATTCCCACAGATAGAAATTTCTGATTGCTGATTCTCTTCTTGGAATTGGCCTACTTATAGCCATTCTGCTTTGATCAGCTTTATTTCTGGACAGAGACTTTGTTGCTCTGTTTGTTTGCTTGTGTTTGAATTACCAGATTTTTGCCCTGGTAATCATCAGTTGTCAGAAATGAAAATGTATTGGAAAATATATAGGAAATAGTTTCCAGTCTGTCATCTCTCTGAAAAGCTACAAATCTGTTGCAAATATTAAATTTAAATATGATTTGCTTTAGATGTAGAGTATTTTGAGTTGCACAACTCAAAATAAAGAACATTCTCACTCCACCTACTTTGATCTGTAATTAGCGCATGGGCAATAGCATTGATCAGCTGTGTTAGAGTCATCTGTGTAGGGCCAGCAGATATGGCCCACGACCTATGGAAAGTCTATATCCTTTCAAACTGGTGATTAGAGAGAGGCATGGGGAATACCTGAGGGCATGTTCTGTGATGTTGCATCTATGTTTATTCTTACTTCAGTTCTGCCAAGCTTCTCTTAAGATTACGCCATAATACATTGTAACTTTAGTGCCTTGTCATCTGAATGACATCTGGCCCAGGTGAAGTCAAAAACATTTATGTAATTTCTAAAGACATTTCCATGCATAAATCTGTGCTCATATGTCTGTTTCCATCCATCATTTGTGATATTGTTTTTGTCTTCTGGTCCTTACTCTGTATTTGTTGCTACAATTCTCATGGCCAAGAGATATCTGCCTACATTGGCCATGCACACAGAATGATGACCAATAATTTTAAGCCTACATCAATGGAAGTAAAAGACTCCTCCTTTGTAATAAGGATCTGAGGTATTTATATTGATTTTATTTATATATATTTTTTATTGTTTGCTTTTAGGCAAAAGAGAGAGAGATGTACGTGTATGTTCATAAGTGGGAAGATAACTTGTGAAACTCTTTTGTACTGGATCAGAATCGGTTACAGAAAAGAGTTTCAAGGAAGGAAACTGTCATATTTATTCACTCTCGAGCATCATGGAAGCCATCTGTGCTACAGCAAGTAGGTACCATTGTGAATGGGGCAAGAAATGTTGAAATTTTCAGTGAGATGATGTTGTGGACTATTATGGAAAGCTTCTCTTGCCATATGTTAGAAAGTAAGACCTATGATCAGCTAGCTCCTATGTCATTTGCCATTACTCATCTCTCACTGAAAAGGTATCCTGTGCAAAGGAAACACTGCATTTTCTCTATTTTCTCCGAGTGTTTTTCTGTAATCCAAATCAATTATCTGGAAGCTATGCAAATTACTGTGAATCCTGCTTAGACTAATTCCAGTATGCTTTAGAAAAAGCAGCAGGGTGCTGGAAGGGGTAAACTGGTGAGGTTTGGTGCTGTTCCTTTACAGTGCAGCAGATGTCAGTAATGAGGCAACAAAACAGCTTTGAGAGAGATGAGAATCAGAATTCTTTATGTCACACTTTTAAATCATGGGGAAGAGCTGTCAGTTGCTATTCATGACTGAACTAGGAGCAGGAGTAAACATAGAATTGTGCCTGCTTTGTGTATTATATCCTTCCTACATATTTGGATCTCATTTGAGACTTGCAGAGAAATCAAGTCATTGTCATATGCAATAAGAGATGAAAATGAGGTTCCTGTTTATCCTGTATTGGAAAAGTCTAAGTTAATGTAAGCTTCAACCTCAGCTTTCTTCCTTTGTGTTAACAATAGGGCAAATTCAAACATCATAGATACTTTGTATGTTCATTCCTTCTAACTGTAGCATATATCTTCATTGTACTTCTTTGTTTGAAAAAGAAAAAGGGAAAGAAGGAGATAGAACACTTCTGTAAGTTCACTTGGTAAGCTTAGAAGTTCAGACAAAGTACCTGCAATGCCAGGAAGACCATTTTGTTTCATTTTTGTATATCAATGTATGCAGTGTAGTTAATGAGGTTCATATACAGATGTATAATACATATATATCATGAAGCCTTGCGGTCTTGCCATGTTCATACCCTGGCTAAAGAAAAAGCCTTTACTTTGTGGCTAAGTGACGTGGTTCTTCATGTGTCTCATGTATGGCTTTTCATAACGCCCCATCACATCATGGAGCATTTCTAGCAGCAATTTGTTTATGAGGTGCATTGAAGTTAGGGCTCACTGGAGTGTTCACTAGAACAGCACTGTTAACACTGAGAATGGTATTGGGCAGACAGAAGACAGGTATGAAGAAGCCCCATATGAGAGGTCTGACTAGTTCTGTAGAAGTTTAAGCAACTATTACTCAGTGAACTGTTGTAAACTCAAGTAATGAGTACAAGGCTCTCATCAGAGACATTAGCAAGCCCTTCATGAGTGCCACTGGCCTGTTAGAGTTGGACACAAATGTCACAAGAGTACTTGGGTTCACAAACCCAGGAAGCTCACAAGCAGGTAGGATAGGACATAACAAAAGGTCGCCTTCCCTGGCCACCAATGCAAGTTCTCTTGCTGATTTGAAATTTGCCTATTGCAAGAGATATTTCATGGACAGCTTTTCTGATGGTGTAATGCAAACTGAAAGGAAAAGGGTGAGGGCTCTAGATTTTAAGCCCAGGAAGAACTACAGGGACCACCTCAGCTGGTATCCTGCAGAAGGTACAACATAAACTTCCTGAAGCCTTCAATAGAGCACGTGTCTGGGTAATTGACAAGTAGTTTATAAAGGTACAGTTCTGATTTTAAACTGCTGTTGGCAGAGGATTTACCATGTCCCCATACACCTTTATACTGAATGGGTAAATATGTCTTGCTTCATGCTCTGAGTCTAAATTTGAACTTCTCATGCTGGATCCTGGATTAGCACTTGCATGCCAGATTAAATACAACTTCAGGATTAGATGAGCTGTGACTACATAAGCTGTCATCAAAACTGTCTTCAGCCATTTTTCAGTGATCTACAAAGAATTTTCTTGCAGCTAATTGTGCATTTAATGGTTATCCCTTGTCCTGGCAGCCTTGTTTTCTGCGTCGTTACTGTCTACCCAGCTTCTACAAAATGTGTCAAAAATTCTTCCCAAGCAGTAGATGAGTGCTTCAGTCAAGAATGACTGTTTCTAAAATTCATCACATCTGTTTAAGTTGTTCCAAATTGCTGCCATCCTTCTTAAAGAATTATTTGGTTCAGAAAGCTGCCTCACTCAGAGCTTTCTTGAAGCTCTTTCTGAGGGCTTTATTTACTTTTAGTCACTCGGGACACTGACATGTAAATCTTGGATATTGCAGGAGAGGTTAGGATCTTGTACAAAGCTATCAAATCATCTTTTAAATATGAAAACCCATACTTTGCTGTAACACGTTTTTTCATTAGCAGTTTGAGGCTGTCAGAAGATATTAAACCTCGTGCTCAAGGCCCTCTGAATCAGGTTCTTACTCATAGTACGGGATAAAGATATTGAACAATTACGTTCATGCAAGGTTCATATTTTAAATCCAGTGGGTGATATCAGAGACTCTTGTATTTGATCTATGTGGTTCCTCTGAGTATTTTTGCCATTTTATTGCACTGCCCTATCAAGGGAATATTATTTATATGATATAATCCTCATTTGGTTCCAGTTTATTAAATGAAAGGAATGTGTTAGGCTGTAAGTTCTTAAGGGGTCTGGAATCTGGACTGTAATTAAATCCATTCCCCCTCAGCTAATTTATGTAATCTGATGAGAAACAAGTGTAATACAATTTGTTCAAAGAAAATTGAGAATGTTCATTCCATGGAACAGTACCAAAAAAACCTGCTGAGTGAAGCCCAGTAAAACACAAAGTTTAGGCTCCTTTTGTCTGGTCAGCTATATGTGGAGCATCTCTCTCAATTCTGCTTATGAAAGAGGATGAAATTAATGCCTTTTTAGAAGATATTTAATTTCTTCTCACTAGTGTACAGTCTTTCTCCTAAAGCAGATGTAGATAAGAAGCCATTTGCTGTAGAGCAAGGGTCCTAGGTTTTTTTCTCAGTAATGGTCTGAAATCATTTCCTTATCTCATCAGCAGTGAAACTTGTTACATCAGCCTGAGCATGGGAGGTCCAGCACTCAGGGCATTGCGGTGATGCACCATGACACATGCGTGCTTTCAGAAACAGTGTGTTGTGCTTTGCTATTGGCAAGAACCATCCCATCAGATTGTGCCCTTCTTTTCTTGCAGCACAACTGTGGTCTGTTATGGCAGTGAGTGGGCGTAGTGTTTGGCAGTTATTCATTAGCTGAGGTTGGAATTCCCTCCCATTTTACTGTCAGGTATACCAAGATACCACGTACCATGGTTACCATCTGTAAAGACCTGTAAGTTGAGCACTGTTTCAGGAAAGCAGCTAAAAAATCTTGTGTTTCCAAAATTTTCCATGTCTAATCTCAGCAAGGATTAGACAGAATTCATCCCCTAATTTTAGGGATTATCATATGTTACATACAGTAGTAGAGCGTAAAATAGTGTTGAGAAAAAAAAAGTCTGTCTTCAACATTATTTATTTATTTATTGGTAAAGGTTTTGCTGACTGGTAATTTATGTTGGACCTCTGAGGAAAGAGATACTCATTTCAAAGGATTCCATTAGGGCAACATTTTGTTTTGTCCCTCACAGAAAGAAGAGATGTGTCTTTTCAGTTTTGTCACCACTCCTTGATAGTTACAGGCCCACATGGATTTTTGGTTGTAACTGCTTTCTGTGTCAGTTGACCACTACCACAGTAATACCTAACCAGGTGTTGTTAATACTATGAGAAAATGAATAGCAAAGGGTAGGAAATGAGGGAGCTCAAATCAAAACGAACCCAGGGAAGGATGGAGGCAACAGAGAGCAAGTGGCAGGTAGATGTAGAGGTAGAAATTAGACTACATGCAGGCCTGACATTTACGTATGTGAGAAGAAACTTCCATTGCTGCCAACTCAGTAAATGTTTAATTTGGAGATGTGTACTTCCACATCTGGCTTATACTTAAATACTGCAAATATTGTTTCTTTCACTTTTAATTTCTCTCTTTTTTTCCAATTCAAACTTCAGTCTCTTAAGAAAGATAAAGTCTCCTAGGGGAAAGGTTGTCTTTTTACTGCTTTGAGCTATCTACCTATACATTTGAAATAGGAAATGGAAACTGCAAGTTAATAAAATCCTAGAAGAGAAAAGCTTTTGGTGTTGGGGGCAGGCTGTCTTGCCTTTTATGTCCACGCAGTCTTACTATCACCTCAAAGAAGGGAAATGCAGGGAAACCCTTTGAGAACATATGAATTGGCCGTGTGCTTGTTTGGAAGGTGATTTGGGTTAAAGCTTCCATGTGTAATTTGAGAAGAAATGATTCAGGGCACTTTACTTGCATGAAGACAGAGTTATGTTGCACAGGGAGGTGGCAAACCAGTCCACTTGCAGATTCTCTAAAAATAAAGGCACCAATTTTTCCACACTCCTCTGTGCATTCACTCATTAAGAAGGGAACTCTGCAGGCCACAAGGCCCAGTGCTATATATCTTGCCTTACCAGACAGCCGTGCATCTTCCCACAAGCCTCAGTTTTCCCTTGATGTGGACTAGAAGTGATACTGAATTAATCCTCTCAGTGCTGATGTAATAGATATATGCTGGTGCTGTCTGGCTGGTTTTTATCAAGCTCTTCTAAATTGCTCAGCTGTTTGCTTAAAGTCTGCCAGCCGACGTGCCACAAACCTGGCCATTTCTCATGTATGAAACATATGCCTAAACCTTTTACACTGCCTTTCGATGGCCTCTCCAAGGTGCCCACCACCACCACTCCCTGGCATAACTGCAGTGTAATAACAGCTAATTGGGGTAGGTTCCAAGTGGGGAACATAGTTCGGCATTCACTTCAATACATCCTTATTTAGAAAAGAACTTGGAGCAGGAATTTACATCCTCCGTCAGGCAAGAAAAATGAATAAAGATCCTGAATTAAGGCTTTAATTACTGAATGTGTTTTCACATAAAATAATAAGCATATCTGTTAAAATGCTGGGCACTAGGAACTAGGATTACTTACATTGCTTGTTTTTTTCCCCCTCAACATTTTCTCTCTTCAGTATTAATTTCAGGTCCTGGAAGTTAACAATCAAGAACTCCACCTGCATGGATACAGGATGAGGTGAAACAGCCAGAAACTGGAGCATAGGAAGTTCTGCATGGATGTGCACAAGAACTTCTTTATGGTGAGGGTGACGGACGGAGCACTGGATCAGGCTGCCCAGGGGGGTTGAGTCTCCTTCTCTGGAGATATTCAAGTCCCACCTGGACGCCTACCTGTGTGACGTGGTGTAGGGAACCTGCTTTGGTGGGGGGTTGGACTCAATGATCTCTGGAGGTCCCTTCTAACCCCTATGATTTTGTGATAACCAAATCCAAACACTAATCATCCCCATATGCCCGCTAATCATGTCCCTCAGTGCCACATCTCCATGGTTCTTGAACACCTCCAGGGGCAGTAACCACATAACTTCTGTGTGCAGCCCATGTTCAGCCCAGCCCCTGCAATGAGCAACCCGTGTCTGTGCCTTTCCCAGGAGACCACAGGTGGGTTCTTGATGGTTAACTTCCAGGAACTGAAATTAATACTGACTATAGAAACTGTCGAGGGGGGAAAAAAACAAACAAACAAAAACCAAACTCTGCCCTAAAGCTTTTGAAGTCCTTTTTGGAGAAGACCTATTATCTTTAAAATGCTTAGGAGTGGAGAAGGAAAGGGAGAAAGGAGCAGAGGGACTGGCAGCAACCCTCAACAAGTACAGAATAACCCCATGATTATTGGCTTTTGTGGCTGCATTTTTTGAGCTCTCCCATCTGAACTATATCAATAATTAAATATCCAATGAAAGATGGATATGCAACTGGATTTCCCACATCCTTGGTGAGGTCTGAGCAATCAGGGTATCGAAATAAACATTTGGTTGAAAAATTCCTCAGTACCCCAAACCAAGCCTACTTATCTCCTGTGCTGTGGCCGATGTCTGCAAATAATTTTATTGCGTACCAAAAAGTATTTCCAGTTACAGTTGTTGTTCAATATCAGTCTGTTTTCCTTTATTCTTGGCTTATGACAATGCTATGTACCTGTCTTTTCTCCTGCATAATGCCTATTAATCTTTTTTACTAATCTTATTTATGGAAAGTTCTTCTGCTTCCATTACTGCCCATTCTTACATCTCAACAGTGAAAAAGGTAATATTTGCACAAAAATCAAGAGCACTTCACAGGATCTTCATTTCTGTCTGCAATGGTCATGTCTAAAATATGCCATTTAAACCAGGGTAGTACAGTTGTGGTCATTTTTATTTCGTTTCTTCAACTTTCTTCAAAGAGGATACACACAAAGAAAGCAGAGCTCTCAGAGCTCTTCATTTTCCTTTTATCCTGGGCTCACGGGCAAGTGGCAGGGAGTTCCCATGATGTTCCAAGTGAGCCCAGCGGGGCCATTAGTGGAATCCAAATCTCCCAGCTCCAGTAAATTCTTCTGGTGCTTTTCCAGGGGCTGAAGTATGAGACCAATTTAAGGAAATAATGTAATGCACTGCTATAGTAAAGATACTATACATCTGCACATGATGACAACTTAACTGCAGGTACTGGATGGGTCCCACAGGTTATATTTATTATGTCTCTGAAAATGACCACAAGCGAGGAAAGTGAATTAATTCCTTTCAGTGATATGGTATTTTTGGAGGCTGTGTTTCTCCTTCACTCTGAGTTTTCAATAGGCCAGCCCCCTCCTGCTGGCCCCCTCTCTTGATTAGTGCCTGGAGACCATGGATTTGGAATGACATTCCAGGCTGATCTAGTAACAGGGTTTGGACATGAACGCTGCAAGCACTGAGCCAAACTGGAGTCCTCGCTATGCCAGAAATGCATTGTTCAGCACTGTCTGGGCAGTGCACCTGCACCTGCATGCTGGAACTGCCACCAAGGAAACCTTCCTGCAGACCTGCTTCTCATTACATCCCTAGATCAACATGTTCTTTGGAATGACATAGGATCTGGCCAGCTCCCTCTCCTGAGCTGCTGTACCCTGAGGTTTGCGGGATGCTGATACCATGCTCTCCAAGATGTTCAAAAGCTCGGATAAACATTTGGTAATGTGGATTTATGGCTTTCTCTACCCAGGCAGATCACACATGTTGTAACCACACTGAAAATATTTCCTGAAGAACAGCAGGAGAAGGAGTGGGAGAAATGCAGGCAAGAAGTTACAGTGGAGAAGGAAAGGTGATTCTTCTGTTCTTCATGCTTTTAGGAGCTAATTGAACCATTTAAAGCACTGATTGCAGTTAGTTAGATAAGAAAATACTTCCTTTGTTGCAGTGTAACATTCAAATGATTCCTCACATTGTACACTCCCATGTCATACAGTACTATAGCTTACAATTCGAACACCCTCAGCCCAAAATAGATGTAGGAAGTTTAGAAATTTCCCACCAATTTATACTTAATACAAAAAAAAAAACCCACAACTTTATCAGACTTCTCAGGTCTGCTAAAATAAACAAGTGAACAAAAAATATTTCAATAATGAAAGTGTTATTCCTTAGTGTTAATAGCACCACACTGAACAGTGAAGCAGGGATAAAGAACAAGTGTGCTGGTTTTGATCTGAAACTGACTACAAGACAGACTTTGAGGTCCTGGAGTGTGTCCAGAGAAGAGCAACAAACCTGAGAAAGGTCTGGAACACAAGTCTTATGGGAAGCAAGTGAGTTCAGTTCAAGAAGAGTTAGCTCATCAGAGACATTATTGTTCTCTACAACTGCCTGAAAGGAGGCTGTGGTGAGGTTGGGCCTCTTTTCCTAGGTAATGGTGATAGGATGGGATTGTGCCAGAGGAGGTTAAAGTCGAATACTGGGAAACATTTCTTCTCAGAAAGAGTGGTGAGGCATTGGCACAGGCTGCCCAGGGAGATGGTGCAGTCATCATCCCTGGGGGTGTTCAAGAACTGAGTAGGTGCGACACTGAGGGACATAGTTAGTGGGTATGGTGGGGATGGATTAGTGGTTAGACGAGATGAGCTTAGAGGTCTTTTCCAACTTTAACAATTCTCTGATTTCTGTGTGGCTTCAGACCCACATACTTGAGAGGAAGAATCATGGTTTCCATGTGCAACCATTACGGTGACCCCGCACATGCATACAGGAAAGATAGGCAGAGCTCACAGGGGATCTTTACTGAGAAAGTCTCCACCCTCAGCTGTGGGTCAAAGGAATGGAGATAGCCCTGGGCTGCCATGGGCTGTGATTCACTGGGGTGCATGCCATTTCCCCTGAGAGCATTTGCATGTGTTTAGCAGGTGGGTGTTGGTAGGATTCCATCTTTAATTCCATGGTAATTTTCCTCTGTGCTTACATTTGCATTTAAATATGGAAACATGCCTGAAAACACACACCCATTAAGAGATGTCAAGAGATGTATGCCGCAGTGTTTTTGGTAAGATGAAAATTTTACAGGAAAAAAGAATGAAGGATAACATGAATTGTGTTCTGGACTTGTGAAATTCCATCTTGAACAGGGCAGGTGAAAATTCTTAAAATATGTATAGGAGGCAGAAGCTATGGTAGAATATAACTCTAGTTGATGGCGCGGAAACCAACTGATAATAAGCCTTTTGCTTCCATTGGACATGGCAATATTCTGCTCTGTATACAGCACAAAAGTAATTCTAGTTCTCCAAAGCATTCAGCTACATGGAGCAGATGAGGAAAAACAATGATTACATCAGTTATCATAATATTTGAGAATCCAGCTCAAAACTTTAGGGAAGGAACAGCTTATTGATTTTAATTTGAAGCTGTTCGAAGAAGAATTAATCTGCTGTAAGTCAAACTTTTCCACTGTTAAACCCTTGTGTTATTGCAGTATTTGAGGGAGCAATTAATCCCTTTTTTTTTTTTTTTTTTTTTACTTGTGTATCCCCCACATTTACTGTCTACATAGAGAGATGTTCTTTGAAAGCTGTTTTTCATCGCTGCTTTATTCGGAGGTCAAAGCATCTTGGTCCTAGAGTAATCAGTCCACTTTCTTCTTTAGCAAATATCTTATGAACTGGAAAAGTGATAAATATGTGATAAAATTCAAAACAATCTGTTTTTGTTTTGTTGGTTTTTTTAAAATTTTTTTACTATCAAACTGATGAGTGAACTTGGCCAGCCTCCAGGAAATATTCATCTACACTTCAGACTTAACATGACATTTCCTTTTTCCTTCTTGCTATGCTAATATTTTCCCTATTAATCGCTGTGTATTTTTATCTTGCTATATTTTTGGGCAAGTTCAAACTACTGTCTTGATGCTCCTCGCTTACAGTGTTCCCATTGCAAGGTAACCAAAATGTAACTTCTGTCCTATGAAAATTATGAATATGCTAGTGGAGAACTGGGTTTATTATACCTGTATTATTTCTATCTCTGGCTTTTGATCATTGTAATTGTATATAAACTCTGCCAGATCTATTTGCCTGACAGCTCTGGTGTTGATGCTGAGCAGTATCTCAGCTAGATGCCTCAGACTCAATTCACCATTGCTGTAGCATGAATAAAATGTTGGGATTTTATTATCCATATCCATCAGTTAAATTCTTCTGATGGTTTACCTGAGCATTAGTCACCATCTAAGCTAATTATTGCTGATTTATATTTTTACAAATACTGTTAAGTTTTACGTTTCAAGCAACTGTAAGCATCCCAATATGTGAAAGACTGTAAGGAAAGAAACTATAGGATGGCTTAGGTTGGAAGAGACCTTAAAGATCATCCAGTTCCCACCACCAACTTGCTCCAGCTATCTCCTGATGTTACATCCTGGGATTTCATGGAAAAGATGTGAATTTTCAGGTTTCCAAATTGATACTCCATCAGCACATTAGTGAAACTAAGCATTGTAAAATTTTGAAAGAAAATGAAGTCACATAGCAAAGTCCAATTAAAGTGGGTGGCATATGGCAGACATCTCAGCAATTTCATGCCTTTCTTTTTTAGGATTGGATTTTAGTAGCTTCGGATTTTCGTTGCTTGTGAGTACTTTTTGATGGATATATATGGTCTGTGAGTAGTAAGAATAAAACATTCATGAATGTAAGCAAGAAAAAATGATGCTTCCAAGAAGCATTCTGAGGAAGTTGCAATGGTTTTATTCTACCTGTAGTGTGCAGTAATATCCTCTTCACATCAGCTTATTGAAGACAAACAAAGGGAGGGATTTGCTCTAAAACTGCACTGCTGTCTCAGCTCAGAAGGCCTGTTCATGAAAGATCTACAGATCTTACAGTCTGCCCTATTAAGCATATATCCGTTGGAGATCTGATTCCTCAAATCATACAACAACTTCTAGTGGTCATGCTGTCAGCTGTTAATCTAAAATGTCCATTTTAGAACAGATTTTTAAAGTACAGCCTCTGTATATGTAAGGATTGATTTCATCCTGCTGGGAGAACATGCTCATCTTTTGTAAGGAAATGCACTTTGTTTTGTTCTTGTGATTCAGATTAGCTCAGGTTTGCAGCTAATGTGAGTAACAGTCCCCACTGGCCAATTCTCTCTTTGTGACTCTTCATTGGCTTCTTCCCTTTATCTCATCAGCTCTGTGATTTTTGTCCTCACATGCAGAACACAACGGATGCTTCCAAACTGCCTGTCCCCATTTCTTCATGTACTCAGCAGCCTTCAGCCATAGGAAGTTCTCCTTCATTGTCTGTCTCCTCTTCCTGCTTTTCCCCCTACTCTAACATGTACAGCCTCTTCCAGTTCGTTTGGCCTCTTCCTGAAGTGTTTTTTTCTGACCCAAGCATATGCACAGCTCTCAGTGCACTGCACAGCCTCATTGTCTTCAATGTGTTTAATGCAGTTTGGGGAACAGGGGCCTCCAATTCTTTTTATCCCACCAGATTTTGAAGATGTTCGAGGACTGTTTCTCATTTTAACATTCAAGCAGACAACAGTGTTTGACTATGTCATTCTACATGTGTGTCTCTTGAGTTTTGCAGTCAGATTACAAGCTATGACTCTATTGTAGAGAAGAGATAAGGAATATGAATAGTATGTATGCCATTGTGCTCTATTAATAACACTGCTCTGCTGCCTTGTATGGATCCTGATGCTCTGTCATCTCTCTCTGTTGCTAATTGTATATTTAAGTTAAAGGTGTTAGTTTCCTTGATCAATAGTATGTTTGAGATTTGAAGACAAAAACAATCTGTTTCCAATAATTACGTTGATTCGAGTCATTCAGACTATATTTTGCTGCATATCACAGCAATAGTTGAACTATGTTTAATAGTGGGTTATATAAAAATTTTAGTAGCATAAAGACCAGGCAGTACCTTTTTCAGTACTGAACATTCATTTCTAAGGAACTAACTGATTGTACTCAGGCAAATGTTTGCAAGATGTTTTGCCTGAATCAAAACCTCATTTTTTAGGTAACTAAATAGGTAGTGCTTTTGAAAATGTTGTTTTTACATTACTGGCTGTTAGTAACTCCCTTCAGATTTAGCATTACTTGGGATGACCTGGTCACACACTGAATCCTAGCAAAACACATCTCTTACTGACATTGCTAACCTAGAAGCTGTGATGCAAAAGTGTCATTTTGCAGTAATTTCTACATCCTGAATGCATAGTTTGTAGCCTAGATCTTTCCTGAGACTCTTTCATAACAGTTCTTTGGAACTCATCAGCTTAGGAATGGCCATCCTGAAGACCTCTTTCCTCAAGGCAAACCTGTGACACTTGAACACGTGACACTTGCTATGCTGTCTCCCCCAGCTTTACCTCACACCACGAAAGTAAAATTCTAGAGGGAAAAAAAGGTGTTGCTTTTTCATAAGTGTATTATTTTTCAGCAGTTCAGTGATAATTAGAAGTTTTTAGCACATGGTTTTATGGAAGAATCATTTCTACACTCAGCTCTTTGCCTAAGGAGATTCCTTACTCCTTTCCAGTTGGAAAGGAAGAAGACCCTTTGAAGGAAACCACAGGAAGAGATGCATGCATACGTTAAGCATGCTTTCAGTACATGCTTTCAAAAAAAATCCATCATTTCATCTCAGATGCTTGATCAAACTTTGATCAAGAGGCTAATTTATGGGTGTTAACCCTGCTTTCTTCAAAAGGGAAAATGTTGGAGTAGCTGGCCTAGCTCCACTAGCACACATATCTGAACTGATATGCAATACTTTGTTCTTTACTTTTCTGACTTACCTTCCATCTAGCTGCCATTGATTTCCTCCAGATCTTCCTACTATCATGGCTTATATCATTACTCTCTTTCCACAAAGAACTTAAGCATTGCTTTCAGCACCACTTGGGCACACATCTGAAAGTGACATTTTTAGAAGTGTCACCAAATTTGGTAGGTACCCAGGGGGATTTTCAAGAACTGGGGAAGCACCCTACAGTGCACCCACCCTACTACAAGAAACCATTGGGCAAGGCATAAACAGGCTTTGGAAACTGGTCTTGGCACTTCCCTCCCTGACACAATTAGTTGAATGATGGCACATCGCTCCAGTTCTTCATTTGTCTCTGGCTTTCCATTAATGGAAGACAAAAGCTTATCAGAGAACCTACATGGCAACAAGACAAATGCTCAGCTGTGGTATTTTCCTCGACTAGGTCAGCCTTTGATAGAAATTCACCTTTGAAAATCAGTTCAAACCTTTCCCTTAGACTTGAAAATTTTCAGAGCAAGATTCAGTTATCTTTTCTGCCATCTCGCTGCTGATCATTATTTACTCCACTGTCTACTGTGGTGAGAAACTGGTTTCAGTACGTCCATAGTTCAGTATTGTCATAGGGTTTTTTGTTGCCATTCCCATCTCAAAATGCTTTGAAAAGGGCAGGTAAGGGGAAAGAAAAAAAAAAAAAAGAAAAAAAAAAACCACAACCCTTTTCTTTGTTGGCTGACTATTAATGCAACCAGAGTAATACTCAGAAGAACAAGAACTCGGTTTTTTATGTTGATCTATCAACTATGTGCAACTTCCAACAGGCCTTCAATGATTATTAATTGCACAATATGTATAAATGATTCATCCTGTTGTTCTTTCAACAATTACACTCCTCTTTTTTATCTTCATTGTAACTTCAAGATAACATTTTTTCTTTTCTTTGGCCATAAATCCTGATGTGTTGGGTGGTTTGATTTTTTTAAAGATAGAGAAAACTAATAAGATAATAAATTCTGAGTGATTACTGCAGAGCTTCTGGAACCTGACAGTAGTTTCCTCATTTCTTGGGACTGAGCCTATAACCCCGAGGACTTAAATTTCTTCTTTTATTGTTGTTGGTTTTTTTTTTCCCCTCTCATCTTAGCCTTCATCCCAAAGCGCAAAAGCTGTGTGCAACTAAAGTTCAGACGATGTTGGGTGCACTGAACAGGTTACATGAAAAGCAACTTGGCTACCAGAAATAATTCTAAATGCTTCAGCGCTGAGGATGTCTGCCACTGAGAACAGCAGCACCTGGACCTACACGTTGGAGCTCATAGCCAACAGTCCATGCCACAGGCTATGGAGAGTCAAGGTAAACTGCAGAAAGACTGCAAGGTTTTTAAGGATTTTTATAACATAGAATTACAGAATCCTTATGTTTGGAAAAGACCACTAAGTTTATCTAGTCCAACGATTGGTAGTGATTCTCTTGCTTAATTTTCTACTTCTTGGTCCAAACTCAACAAAAAAAAGGAAAATTTTTTGCACTGAAAGATGTGTTTAGGTGATGTTCTCTTACATCAGTGACTACACAAATCTGTATCTTCCTGTCCTGGAAGTAAACATTGCATCCTTTCATTCCCTGCTGAGTTTAGAAATATTTCTTCACATTTGTTAAGGTCCCATAAAGACTGAAATTTGAGTACCAGTCAAAGTCCTCTGGCTTTGATAGAATGCAAAGTGCAATGCTGCCTGTGGGATACCCAGGCTGAGAGAATGTGTTTGTGGATAAGAGTAGATGTACTCCGTTATGGACTATGCAGCAGTTACCAATAAATATAGGCAGAAGGGGTGTGTACAAGCGGTAGCTGAGAACATACATAATTGTGTTCTCCATTTTTTAAAAGAAAATTAGAGGTTCTTATTATCCTGACAAGAAAAAAAGACTGAAAAACTGAACTGCAGGATGATAGCATCTTTTGACTGTGGAAAATCCAGCTCTTCTGTTTAACAGAATTGCTTTCCAAGTCTTCCTTGTGTTGTGCCATCTTAAATGAGTTATTTTGCTACTCAAAAGCATCTGAAAAGCTTTTCTCCCTCTTACTTCCTCCACAAAAGTGTCTGCCTTTTTTGTAAAGAAGGGTATGTAACCTGAACTTCTCAGAATCACCTCACACAGGGCTTTAATTATTTCAAGCCTAGAAAACCCATAGCTTTGAAGGCTTCCTCATTGGGCTTCTGTATTTGAATACTTTTGCCTAATGCTTTTGTGAGCTCCTTACCTACCAGTCTGCAGTGGGACAGCTTTGAATCATCTTTCCCTGAGATCCAGAGGTACATCCAGCCTACCTTGTAGGACTGAGATTTGTGGGATGCTCTCTCCTGTCCGGAGTAGGTGTATTTTTCCCAGAAACAGGGTGAAGCTCACCACTACTGTACACTTCCTTGATGTGCCTTTCACTGCCTATAAAAAACAAGGGCATGAACTGGTCCTTTGTTAATTTCTACCAATTTTATGTAAGAGTTCACTGGCATTGCTCCTGATTTACAAGCAGTTTGGAGGATAATTATGAGTTCAGCTGGGTGTTACTGAGTTGTAATCCGGCACTGACAATATAGCATATGAAAGCAGGAAAAAAAAAAAAAAAAACCGAATCTTCAAAAATAGCTACTGTGCACAGTAGCTGAGGACAAATCAAACAACCTTGATTACCCAAAATATTATAATGAATCTCACCCTATCTTGGCAAGCATTCAATAAAATACTGTTAGTTTAGTTCCAGCTTCTTTGAGGTTAAAAGGAAAAGCAACATTCAACATCTTAAAGTTTCTTAGGTGGAAAAAGTAGCTTGTTCTTGTGGAACCAGAGGTCTGTGACATGTGTCTTATTATGAAACCACAGCTGGCATGGAGTCAGGCATATGTGCTGCGTTACACAGAACCGTGTCCTACCGAGGCGTTGGCCTCATTTGCACTAGAAAGCAGTAGAAGGACTGACAGATCAAATCCCATCCATGTTTGTTGCCACTTTGGAATGCATGTGCAGATTGCCAGGTTCCCCCTGCTGTTAGAAAAATCACCAGTATACTCCTTCTGGAGGGCAGAGAGGAAGACAATGACAGATTGAAGGAGTTTATTTTCATTTCTGCTCTCCTTCATTATTCTGCATCCCCCTATTGCTCTTGTCCACAGCCTTCTGCTGCTGCCCTGCTCCAGGAAGCTGGTCTGTGAGTTACCAGCAGGAGGGCTGAAGCCAGAGTTTGCATCGCAAATTCACAGAACCACAAACTGAAACAAGCTGTTGAGCCGTTATTGTTTATAATTAGTTTTTGACTGAAGTCCCAGTCTGCTATAGGGAATGGTTTTATCTTGGTGCATGTGTGGGTGGGAAGAGAAAAGCAGAGAGCTGAATCAAGGAACCAATCCTTATCCTGAGGGGAAGAAAGAATAGGGCAGCATAACCCGATCCCATGGGATCAAAGGTGGCCAGCACAAACATAAACACCCTTACAATGTGTTTTTTGCTGGTAAATACCCTGTTGGAACAACAAAGCACTTACCCTGGAGATACACAGCTTCTTTCTTTGGGTCAAAAAATGATTGGCAGCCCTCTATATGTCTGAAGCCCTCTCCAGTCTGTCCAGGCCTGATTTGTTTCATTTCCATCCTTAGAGTAAGCAAGTACCTTTTCCATGACAGATAATTTCCCACTGCAGAATAATGGGGGGGGGGGGGGGGGGGGGAGGGTAAACAATCATTTGTTTCCCCCCCCCTTGCTCAAGTGTCAAAATCCAGTTTGTAACCTTGACAAAACTTTGCCTGTGGGAAAATAGCCAGCTAGTTCCTTGAACATGAGCAGCCACAGGGCTTCAACCAAAGTATCCCATCTCCTGGCTAGGGATGGCAAGTGGGACTTGCTGCCATCAGCACATGTATCTCAGGGACATCCAAGCTGGATGTTGGAAAACATTTCTTCTCAGGAAGAGTAGTAAAGTATTGGAACAGGCTGCCCATTGAGGTTGTGGAGTCACTGTCCCTAGATGTGCTCAGGAAACATGTAGATGCTGTACTGAAGAACTTGATATAGCGAGCATGGTGGGGATGGGTTGATGGTTGGACCTTGTGATCTTAGAGGTCTTTTCTTAATCATTCTATGAAAATGCTTACCATTTTCCATGCCCTGGCTTTCCCAGCCACTGATGGGCTGTGATGGGGCCTGTCCTACATCTTGCAAGAATGTCGAGTGGTTTAATGCATGTTTATAAGAGGACCCAAAGATTTTTGGATGAAAAAAGTTCTATAAGCACTGTGTGGTTTGATGTGCTGCCATCTTGGTATCCAAAACTGTAGGGATACTATAACCTGTATTCTTATTTCTGTGTTTTGGGGAGGGCATTTGCCTGCCTCCAGAATGAAAATCTGCTCAGACCAGAATTAGCTGATGAGTGAAGAAAAACCACCTTGCATATTTCAGCTTGCGTTCCCAAACAGTGTGCTACTTGTTATATACCACTGCACTGACAAGTCATTGTTAAAATAAAACCAAAAACCAACAAGATGCATTCTTCTTGCAGCTGGACTGTGGGCACTGTTAAGTCTTTCATGCTTTCCACATATTTAAGTGCCGTGCTGAAAACTGCTCCATTTGTTCCAAAACACATGGAATCAAACAAAATAGTAATAGAAAAAATGAACACTGCAAATTTTGTCCTTGGCATTTAATCCTGTTCATCTGATACTATGTTTTCATCTCAGGATAATATAAATATTTAAAGCCACATGTAGTTCTGCTAATAAAAATCAGTTTGGTTAGATTGGGATTAGAGCAACTCATAAATAAGACTTCCTGCTGAAGTTTGTTTTGGTATTTATTCTAGAGCAAGAAGCAGGGATGAGATGATGCTCTTAGATCCTGACTTTCACTTCATTTTTCCAGTGGCCTATGGATTCATCTCTAGCATCTAAGCATGTGACAGAAACTAATTTATAACTGAGCAAGAAAGACCTTAACAGAGCTACTGGCAATAAATACTTGTTTCTCAGCACAAAACTTGTCTGGGCCCTGATCTTGTCTTCAATGGACATTCAAAGTTACCAGTGACTTAAATGTGGAACTGTTGTAAGAGCTGGTTTGAAACACTGGCAAAATGCAGGAAGTCATTATCCAGTAGTTAATTGCCTATTTCCTCTTTCAGATGTTTAATTTCTTTTTAATGAATGTGGGGAAGCCTTTGCAGAGACATTTCCCCCCTTAGCTCCTGAGATAACGTCAAGCAAATCCTTCCGACTCTGGTGGTGGTTTTCCAGCCGAACAATCTCCATTTGTGCAACGTGTCTCATTAACCGAGTTGTGTCCTGCGGACAGGACAGATGCATGGATGAAATTATATTTGTGTAGAATGAAAAGAATGTGTGTACTTGTATGTAGATTTTTGCATAATCTTAAACAGTGAGTAAAAATATCTTATGTTTAGTACTTCACATGGGGTCTTCAGAAATAACTCTATATAAAAAAAACTAATTTATCATAGAATCATAGAATCATTACTGTGTTAAAGCAGAATGAATTATGTCCACCCACCTTGTGTTCATTTCCTGCAGACATCCAAGTGTTGGGCTGCATGAAGTTCCAGAGGGCAGCTCTTGCTTGCATTAGCCTGCTTTCTCAAGGACATACCTTTGTGCTGAGCACGCCTCTAAGTCCATTTAACATTACCTGGCTGTGATCCAGGGCTATCGACTTCAGTGGTAAATCACACTCTGACTTCACTGATGCCGGGATGAATTCCATAGAGGTGTTGTAAATTCTTCTCTACGTCATTGTACATTGGTATGTTCTGATCAGAGGTGTTCAGAGTGTAAAAAGGCTGAGTGTTATATGTAACAGCGTAGTCTGTGATTTCATGCTCTTTCAAAGTGAGGAGGAAATCAAGGCACTTTTAAAACTATCTAGCTGGAAATGTTTTTTTCTAAATTTCTCTAATCCTCCTTATACCAAGAATAATTATCTGACTTCCTCCCCTTTCTTTCTTTTGATCTGACCAGCAGCAGAAAAGTGCCATTTTGGAAATCAGGTGAGTATCTCAGTGAGGACTGGGAGTGGTGCCATCACATCATGCTATTTGCATCTGAGCTGAACAATTTCTAAACAAATAATAGCAAGTCTCGGCCCGTTGGTTGGCTGTTTAGCAAGTACGCGACTCAGAAGGTCTGAGATCAGGAGATAAATAAAGGTTTGAGAGGTCAACACCCAAAAGTATGAGAATGGAATTCCAGCACTTCAACCTAGAAATAAGACTGATCAGCTGCTGAAACTTGTGTACGTCCATTTTCTATTTAATATAGCTGATGGTTCCTTCTGACTTTGTGTTTTGGAAACTGATACCCACAGTTGGTCTGACTGAATGGCTTGCTCTAGCATCAGTCTCAGACTGACACAGCTCTCTTCAGGAGCTGTGATTTGCTGTGGGGAGCTGAAGTTCAGCTCCTCCCTCTGTGTCTGACCTAAAAGGAAAAATCCAGAAACTTTTTACCAGCAGAATTACATCATAAACAAGCAGTAAGGCAGTAGGAGAGTTCCAGAGAGATCCAGAGGGGAAGCTGTTGGCTCCCACATCTGGTCTGCAGATCGGTGGTGGTCTGGGAAGTACTTTCAGGTGGTCTCCAGGGCTGTTTCCGTCACAGTAGTAGTTCTCTAGCAGTACCACTTCCCACTCGTTATAACTGGATCTCTTGGTAACGCCCATACTGAACGGATGAGAAGACAGCTGGGGCCTCAGACAACCAGGCCAGAGATCAGATAGCAGGGTACATCGGGACAGGCTTTTTAATAGAATAGACATGTACTCCTCAATGAACCCATGAGTCAGGAACTGCTCCATATGAATAGGGAGTTAAGAACCTGCCCATTAAACTGGAGGAATGATTTCCATTGAGCATTTCTGTTTCATATTTTCACAGCTTTTACAACCGGTATAAAAATTTCACCCACTCATATTCCAGTCCAAATTACAAAGTGATTAAAGAAGAAGTGCTCTTCAAGAATAAACATAGCGGGTTAATAACAGATGTGAATTCCAATGTAAATGTCTTTTTTCTTTCCAGCATTCTAATTTTCCTTCATGCAATGGAGTTTGACTGCTATTGAGTCTGATTGCAAATAGCATCTGTATCAATATACAGCTAATGTTTCAGTTTTATCCAAACGTGCTATTCCCCTTGTTAACACAGCTGCTTTTGTCCTTGTCAGGATCAACCTATCTGACTGTGTTTATGACTGAGCATGTATGGGCCTTTCCCTTGTACGGGCACAAATCAGACATTGAACTGACTGATAGAAGTGAAAGGTCTCCAATGCAAGATTTCTCTTCTACCCTCTCCCTTTCCCTGCTGCTCCTTCCACCCAGAACCAGAACCTGCAGCCATTACTGACAGGATCAACTGCAAAATGAGACTTTATTCCATTAAGTGAATTGTCTGGAAGAATTTACAATTGAATTTAAGAAAAAGGAAAATGCTTGTTCCACAGTAGTGCTATATACTGCTTGAATGTCTGACTGTCATGTGCTGTTGACAGCGCAAACATTGTCTTTGACTGCCTACATGTATAAAGGAATCTAATACAGCTATTGCTGAGGTTGGTTGGTCTGTACCATTTATTTACATAGTTGTTGAATTCAAACAAATAAAATACCCTCATGTGTTTGTGTCATACCCAGACATCTCATTTTCAGACATAATTGAAAGCTGATTAAATCGCCATGTGTTCTTTGTCTTTTCTGGTAAGAGCTGAATGGGTAATAACGCTATAGACAGCTTTCTTTCCTAAGAAACCCACTGTATTCCTTTGGTGCTTGATGCACTTCTTTAAATTTCACAGCTGAAGTCTTTGGACTATAGATTGAATGTGACAAACACACCCAGGCTTTGGTTACTCTCAAAACCAACATGAACTAAGCTGGGCAATAATTTGTTTGGGTTTGTACAGAACAGATCTAAGATGATGTTTTCTTTGATGTGCTTCCCACGAAAGATGGTTGCGTATGAATAGTAACAGTACAAAATATCAAATTATATGCATTTCAAAATAAGTGCGTTGGTTTGCTAGAAATTCAAAAATGCATACCTAAAAATGTGTTTGGTTGCACTGAAAGAGGGCCACCAATCTAACTTCCTGCAGCTGCAGAACATCTGTAACAAATCAGCAGCTCCTTATTGTCTATGTGAAGGACTCTTGCATGCCAACAGCCACGCCAAGAAGTGTCTGTTTGTGTATACTGTGTCCCCTCACCATGGGTTGCAGAGTACAAGCCTGAGTGCTCTTGGGGTCCTTTTGGTTTTGGCTTTTCTGTAACACTTGCAGAGGCAGAACAATCTTTTGAGAACTATGCGCCAAACTGACAGAAGGATTTCTCACTGTCTTTGGTTTCAGCTTGGCCAGACTTAGTACCAACTGCCTGGTCTTTGCAGTCAGGCCTTCTCTTTGACCAGATGATGGTCCAGTTGTTGCTTCTAGCTGCGTTTAGCTAAAAATAAGTCTGGGGCCTCTTTGGTCATCAGGCCTGCTCTAACATTGTGACAGAAGTATGGACACTTTTCTTCCATTCCTGCTCCGGCTACTGTTCTAATAGCAACTTACCAGAAGTTTGGGCAGCCATGCAATGGCCCAAGGGACTCCTCTGTTCCCAGGGCACTTGGGCATAGTGCCTGCATTTTAATGACCCAGCTGGTAGAGCGTTAATGGAGCTGTCTGCTTGCTGGAGAATGGCACAAAGCTAAGCAGCTGAAGGAGCTAGCAGGAAACAAATACCTTCAGAGAAAATAGAACAGGCATGGAGGTGAAAGCAGAGGAAACAAAGGCAGAAAAGAGCTAGATACAACTCCCTGCACCTTGTTATTCAAGTGACTGGATGATTTTGATGATCTGTCCTGGACTTAGTGCTGTGACTTTGTGAAAAGGACAAGAGAGGGAGCTCAGAAAAGAGACAAAGATGGAAGCAGTCCTGCTGGTTGTACCATAGGGTGGGGTTTATCTACCAGCCTCATCACAAATGTGTTCCCTTTGCAAAGGCAGCAAGAGCCTCTGTTTGAGCAGTTGGCATGTTAAAGATCTATTTTCTGTGAACAGAGAGAGCGTTCCAACAATTACAGAGTGAAAGTTGGTACTTCAAAGCTGTAATAATGTGGGAGAGACTCAGAAGCCCTGTTTGGTTTCCCATAAAACTTTCAACACTATGAAGCTTTGCCATTTTCAAAAGAGAATAAAACCTTTTACTGTAACATCACACTTCTATGCAGAGAGCTCTATCCCATAGCACCCATTCTGAAGATGTTTGGTTTTGCCTCTTGAACGCTGGAGAGAAAGAAGTGCTCAGATGAAAGCAAGTGTGGAAGGCAGAACTGGTGAAATGAGTATGTTATATATTTCATTCTTCTCCACAAGTGAATTATTGTCAGTTCCTTCTCAGTCTGATCAGATTGTAACATAATGTTAAAACGCCTATGTTGGAGTGATCCCTGGAGCTTGGAGAGCATCATCTCAGAGTGGTAGCAATATTATAAGGAAAATAAGGGCAAGCATAAGTGAAGCAAAGCCTAGTAGAAATAAATTTTCAACTTCAGAAGTTCAGCTTCCTTTTTTAACATCTTGGTAATCAATCTTGATCCTAATGAACAGCAAGAAGTGTAAGTGACCACTGTGCCTACATCTGTGATTCTATGACTCTAATTATAGGAAAATGGAAGGCAATTAGAACCAACCAGACTTTGTGTGTTGTCAGGTCAGAGAAAACACCAATGCACGGTACATCTTTAAAGACAGTTAACTGAAAATCTGTCAAGATATAGTAAACTGCATAAATGAGTTACAGATACCAGTTATGATTGGCCTGTACAAGCTTTAGACTCTTTAATATTGCTGAAATCGTAGTTTTGTTCTTTTTTTATGTGGAGTATGGGCCCTTGGTCTTCCCTGCAGTTTCAGAGAATGTGGTGTTGTTATTTTGAGTAATAGAGTGAAGCCAACAAGTAGTACGAGATCAGTGGTGAACAGCTCCATCCTGAGCCACAAATAGGATCATAAGAGCTCTGATTAAGTACAAAATAAAATGCTTTGAGGAAAAAAAAAAAAAAAAGAAAAAGAAAAAAAGAAAAAAAAAGAAGAAAAGAAAGAAAAAAAGGTCATTTTAAACTAAATTCTGAAGTTCTTTGTTCTTTAACTATCACAACCTTGACATAGTTAGAATTTTTTTGGTTGTTTTACATGAAACATTGTTTTAAATGAAAGCCTTTGCATTCCCAGACCAAAAGCAGTTTCATGGAAGTCCAGCTGGACAAAGAACCCATGCAGCGGAGGGAACTGAGCCCCACGTTTGAAGTTTACAGCTCACAGTAAAGCCTCTGCTCAGAAAATGCAGCAGCTCTGCCTGAACTCTCCGATTGATGGTTCCAGTTGCAGCCATGCCAACGCAGGTGTCTCTTCACAGCTGGAAGAAGGAAGCAGAGGATGCAGTACCACCTTAATAGCTGACCCCTATCTATGTGAACAACAACAAGACCTCCAAGGAGCATACCGCATGGTCATCAGATATTCTCCTTTTGGCCACAAGAGAAAGACATTGTAAGGGAAAATCCTGCATTAACTCCAACTCCCCATGTACAGAAATCAGATTAAAAATGAATAAAACCTTTGGGCTATTCTCTGCAAGACAGGCAGGGACAAGCAGCGCAGGCCAAGCCACTGTTCCCGCTGCAAAGAAAACAAAAACACAGGTGCTGAACATACTGAAGCCATGCAGATTAGCCCTGTGTGCAGTATGCACTCTTTACAAGAAGAAAAAACATCATTCTTGTTATTTGGCCATTGTTCGCTGGAGGCATGTTTTATTTCAGCTCGGCTCCAAGCAGAGTTATTACTGATCCCACAGCAGAAGTTCTCTGTGATGAGAGAAACATGTGATCTCTGGGCCCTAGAGAAGGAATTATGCTGGGAAGGCACCTCCGACGGGAGGGCTGCTGCTGGCCACCTGAGCAAACACCCCGCCTGGCGAGCACAACAAAGCAGCATGGGTATGTATACGACTGTGCACAGGAGCAGCCTGGTTCAAGGTTCTTCCAGTGACCCTGCCTCAAGAAAGATGAGATTCTGTGCATATCTGCAGACGAGGAGATTTAATGGGAGGGAGCATCACTTTGCTCCCCAATAAAAGGAAGAGAGACAGCTCATCCTTTTGCAGAGCAACTCCAAGCAGTGCTTGCTGATGTGCTGCTGTTCAGGGTTCTCCTGTGCTGGTTATGAGCTTTATGACATTGTACAGGGGAACGTGTGTAGGGAGGGGATGGAAGGGGGATTGGCTTTCATGTGCTGCACAGATTTTGCTCATATCACTTTGTTATGCAAATCCATTATTATTTCATTTCCCCCAGAAGGAGTCTTTGTGGTTTCCTCTTCCACGGGATTTCCGAATGCTTCATGGAGGGAACAAATCACAGCACAGTTCCCAGGTATGTGAGCTACATGGCCAGCTCTGCAGAAGTGGAAGCCTGGAAGATTTTGGTGGAGGTTTTAAATAGCACTTTCAGGAGGGCTGCTGAACAGGAGGTGGTGAGGCCAGCCCTGACAGTGGCACAAAAGTTGCTCATCATTCTAATCAAGTTAATTAAGATTGAGGCCTGCAAGATGCCTGGGGCTAAGGGATAAAAAGGCCAGGTTTCTTACAATGAAGCTGCCTTTTCTTTTGAGAGGGGAGCAAGGAAGGAAAAGCAAGCACTAGATTGTCTGTAGTAGTTCAAATGCTCATCTCTGCCCCACAGATGGAAGTCCAGAGTAGTTCTGAATAGATGGAGTCACTCTATCATCACACTGGTGTGTGTGCAGAACTTGTCCCGTGTGGCCTGTCTGCTTGTTATGTAGCCTTTCGTGCCCCTGCAGCTGTATTGTGTAGAGATCAGCCCTCCAGACTAAGACCTGGTTTGTATGTTTGTAGCAAAATGATTTGTGCTCTGTGCAGAAAGGCAGATGAGTTTATTTGGATATTCCAGAAGGAGTGATTTAGGAAGCTGGACAGTGTTTTGAGATTTGGAGCCTGTCAGTATATCATACTGAAATGTTTGCCTTGTTTTTATAAACACTGGAAGGCAGGTACACTTTCATTCCACTTTCTTGCTTTGATGATTATTCCATTGAGCTGCTACATTTGGCAAACAAAGACAGAAAAAGGGGGAAGGGAGAAAAATAGGAAATTAGCACCACATTTAGTCATCTCCATTAACAATGCAAAATACATAGTGTTTCTGCACAGAGCTCAGACTGTATCTTGTTCACACTAATCATTTCTACTGCTTTTTCATCAACATTGAAGCCCAACCCTTAACCCTGCCAGATGACCTCTTTTGTCTTTACCAGTAGGAAATGTGGAGAACTAATTAGGGTGCCCATTGGCTGGATAGACTGAGATTAAGGGACAAATGGAGGTATTTCTGAGTTTCCACCTGGGCATAACAGATCAGTCCTGCTGGCATCTGAAAAGCTGAGAGCAGAGCAAAGACTGCTGTGGTACTCCAGCTATCATTGGCCTCCAGCTACATGTCCCATCACTTCAACCCTCTGAAACCAATCAGTCAAACAGTTTTTTTACTCACCTTGCTGAGACTGTCCTAATTTGAATAAATTAATGTAGTAAGAGACAAGCAAAACACTGGCTAAAGTCAAGATAAAGTTCATCCCCTGATCAAGTCCAATTTTATCATAAAAAGAAATCAGGTAGGTCAGGCAAGATGAACCAGAGGAGCCTTCCTTTCTGCTGCACCCAGCAGTCTCCTGGCTTTTCTATACAAGAGCACAGCTCAACTATTAGAGAGCTTCTAATAGAGAGAGTCTCAGAGGTCATGGTTGGCAAAACTGAGTCTTTTCCCATTTTTCTGGGAAGAGATTCAGATCTGACCTTTTCTTTTGGCCTTTTTTTATAGAAAAGATGAAAATGTCACAGCAACACCATGGCCTTCGTACTACTCTCTTCTTTCCAAAACAAAGCTAGCCTTCTCTTTCAAGGAGATCTCCATTTGCTTTTTGGAAGATACACATTTAATGATTTTATTTTTTTAGCTAAGAGCTAAACTGGAAACAGGAGAAATTGCTCTCAATTAAAAATTATTATTACTTTTTTTTTTTTTTTGTCAGAGAAGGAGATAAATACACTGCATCAGTAAATGCTGACTTCATTGCATTATTAAGTACATTGGTCCTATAACACTTGGCCAGTCAGTGCAACCAGGCTAGATCATCCATCTGCTTCACTTGGAGCAAATCTCAGGCCACAAAGTATAGTATGAAAAAGTGCAGAACTACATTTCCATTCTGGAAGCAGTGCCAGTGTCAAAATATCTACTGAAAACCAAACCACAGGTTCTTTCCATAGCCCTCACTGCTATTTGTAAAATGTTATTTAAGAAACTGAACTAAAAGGATGCCCACGGAGAGTTTCAGATGGAGAGGTAGCCAAAATCCAAACTAACCAACCACAATTTATTTAAACAAAAATATTCATTTTAAAGGAAACCATTTTCTCACTTTGCGTACTTCTCAATATTTCAATACATCCATATCTTAGCAATAAACATTGATAGAAAGAAAACAAACCATGGCTGACAGGACAGCAGTGTTGCTTCTGCCAGCTCATCAAAGGCCAGTAAGTGTGCAAACCAACAGTGATGAATATTTGTCAGTTAATGAAAGATTTTCTCCCCTCAATCAGCAAATTCAAATGCTGTCTTCAGATGTAGAAAGTGCTACTTGTGTGCCAAAATCTATATTTTTCAAAAGTGGGCACTAATCTGGTAACACTCTTTTCTGAAGATTTACATGGCTGCCCCTGAATATGAAGGATCATTTTGGGGGGTTTATGGTCTAGCTCAGGAATATTGCTCCAGCCTTTAAAATTGAACATCACAGTGAAACAACTCTAACAGTGTCTTTGCGTTGGCATGGACACAAACTGGGTGGCGAGCATCTACTGTTGGGTGAGCTGAGGTAGCTCTTCATATAACCTCTCACCAAACACAGAGGGGTGGAGATCACAGACATCCAGCTAGACTGGACACCTGTAGTCAGATGTCTTAATCTCCAAGGCATGCACCATTCCTACCTGTAAGTGCTTACATGTCTAGTGCATCATGCTGTGAGAAACAGGAGTGCTGTCTTGGTAAGAACGGGACAGTCCCCAGCTCTGCAGCAATCAGGCCAAGAGCATGACCAGAGCAGCAGGAGTTAGCTGATCTCTTGCTGCTCAGTCACAGCAGGAAACTCACAGGCAAGAAAGGTCATGAAGATTAAATCATCTTCAAAAGAGAGAGCTCTTTCTATTCACGGTAATCCCTGGTTTTGCATGTTACGTTGCCAAAGTACTGAATGGTCAGAGTGCTATTTATTATAAGTAGAATTACAGGGTCATTTTAGTATACATGAGGCTGCATGGTGGATTTACAAGCTTGGAGTCTGCTTATACTGGCCTTAGAAGCTAACACTGACCCAGGGCTACCTTGCTGTAAGTTGGGAGTGGTGCATAACTGAGAGATGCAAAGTCAAGTACAACTGTATCCCCACCCAGAGAAGTACAGAGGTAAAATGCCATTGAGCTATCACTCATCAGTGGAGAATTTCAAGAAAGATTAAGTTGGAAGTTGTGTCTCAGTCTTCATGCACTTGGTCTATTTTAACTGCTGCTGAGTCCTTTTCCCTCTCTTTCCAGCTGCGATTGGCATGCCAGCAGTGTTATCACACCCATGGCTGGTGATACTGGTTGCAGATCTATCACCTGAGTCCTTAGAGCTGTTCTGGGTGAGAACGGGCAGCCTGTATATTGGTCATAGCACATCCTCTTCCTCTTACATCACTGACCCCATCCCCTCGTGAATTACTTTTTTCCACTTCTCCTCCCATCCCGTAAATACTAGATGCAAACACATTATTAAAGGGTTGTAAAAGCATCTGGAATATCACCATCATCTCAATAACCCCTTGAATTTGATTTTTAAGATGATTTTACCAAAGCTAAAAAGCACAGCATGCCTCCTGGTTGGAAACAGCACCTCTGTCTGAGGAAAGGGTGGTTTCCATGACATTTAGCGATGCTGGCAGTGAAAATGAACATGAAAAAAAGTGATTCACAGCACTTGCATGCTGAAATGAAAGAATGGAGAGGTGCATAAGCAACGTTATCTCATAGGTCAAGTCTGAGGGTTTGCCAGACATTATTTACTAATGAGGAGTAACTACTTATATGTACTGGTTCAGTTTGGTTTGTGCAGACACAGCTCTCTGGAATTTAAAAGCACACGTCCAGTTAGAGCTGAGGGCACTGTTTTTAACTTTAGGAGCTTCAAAACAGTATGGCCCACCACTGTGGGGACAATTCATGAAGTAGGCAGGGCTTGGAACTTAACGTGTGCATCATGAACTCAGCCATGAGCTTCTTGAGCTTCTAGCTGTACCTCAGTTAGTTATCATCAAATCCTCCTTTGTTTGAGTAGAGCGTGAGTTGGCTGTCTCTTGTCTTGGAGTATTTCTGACTAAAGTCTTTCTTGATTTTCAGTGGCCCAATCCCAAGAAAATATGTTGGTTGCGCAACACATCACAATCTTATGGCCAATTATTTGGCACCGCAGGCTTGGTTTGGCTTTGTGTGGTGGTATTTTTTTTCCCAATCACCTCTCTCACCAATGGCTGAAGTTGAAATATTCCCTTCCAGTTATTTCAGTTGCCTAAAGATTTTCCTCGAGAGTCCCAGTTTGGCTATGGATACAAGCCAGAGATTGCCATTTGTGCTGAATTTCTTAGCTGTCAGTTCAAATTATTTTGTTTTCTTCCTGCAGAGAACTTCATTGGTTTTATCATCTGTGTCCAAAGACCCAACCAAACCTTGCTAGTGTGCATACTAGTGCAGTTTGCTCAAATGCACAATTTTTATGGAGTGCTTGCCTAATTTTCCTATACAGACAAATGAAAAGTATAGCTAGTCTTACTATTGACATCACTATTGAAATTGAGTGTGACTGTACAAATAGGTACAAACATTTTAGATATCTATGGCAAATCAGATGCCTTAAAACTCTTTGAAAATGAAACGCTAGCATTATTTATTATTATTTTAAGCATTCAAATATGAATGCATACAAACTCATCTGCTCTGCCATTAGCACACATATCCCAGGGACATCCAGGTTGGATATGAGGAAAAAGTTTATCTCAGAAGAAGTCGTGCTGCTGTGGCACAAGCTGCCCAGGGAGGTGGTGCAGTCACCATCCCTGGGGGTGTTCGAAAGCTGTAGAGATGTGGCACTGAGGGACGTGGTCAGTGGGCATGGTGGGGGTGGGTTGGTGGTTGGACTTGGTGAGGTCTTTTCCTTAATGGTTCTGTGATTCTGTGTGAAGCGGCATACTCACAAACTATGACGAAGCAGAGATTCTTCTCTTCCACCTGCTGTGCTTTCCCCCACCAGATGCAGGAGATAAGACGATCTGTTTTTCAGTGTATTTTAGAAGCAACGACGTTGCACAGTTGAGGGGCTGCCTGATGCTGTGCCGCTAGCGCAGGGTGGGAGTTCTCTGTGCTTTTGGTGCTGAAAGGCAACACGCAAAATCACCCCAGCTGAGTCCTGCAGAAGGTGTGCGGATTTCCCTACCCGATCCTGAAGGAGGGTTATGGTGCCCGAAAAGGGACCTGGGGGCAGGAGGCGATCTGCCGAGCCTGGCCACCACCCCTTCCACCTGCTGAGATGTTCGAGGGGAGATGGTTGGGTGCACTTTGACTGAAGGTTTCTGTTTCATTCCAAGCATAACCGCCTTTGGAAGGCGCAGGGTGGAGGTGGGAGGGGAACGCCCCCCCGCCCTGCTGACTCCCCAGCTGCACTCAGCGCCGTGATTGCATTTCCAGAGCCACCTCCGTCCCTGTACGCTTCTCTCTCTGGGTGGTGGTTTCCCCTTCTCTTTGCCTCCCGCTCGCAGCCGGAGCCCAGAAGCGAGGAGGCGGTGCGATCGGCCGCGGAGCGGCCCCAGGAGCCGCGCTCACGCTGCACACGCACTGCTCACACCCCACCAAAACTCACCCGGCTGCGCCTGTAGCAGTCGGGGCGAGGAGAGAGTAACACCTCCACCTCTCGCCGCGGGAAATAAACACCCTCTCCGCTGCCAGCACCGGGAAGGACAGGCGCTCTGCGAGGCGGTGCTTTCCACCACCCCGCTTTTTTTTTTCCCCCTACGTTTTTCTTTCTTTTTTCTTCCTTTTTTCCTTTTTTTTTTTTTTTTTTTTTTTTTTCTTTCCCCCTCCCCCGCCGAAAAGAGCACTCCGTGGCTCTGAGCTCCCCGCACACCGTGTCGCGGGTGCCGGCGGACGCGATGGCAGCTCCGGCCCGCTGGGTGCTGTGCCTGTGCCTGGGCTGCCTGTGCCTGGCTCCGGGGGACGTGCTGCGGGCACGCTGGGCCGGGCTGCGGCGGAGAGCTGCACGGGGCGGCCGGGTGAGAGCAGGTGACCACGGGCTGCAGCCGGGGGACAAGGTGTCGGAGCACATGCTGCGCCTTTACGCGCAGTACAGCGCGGGTCCGGAGGAGCCGCCCCGAGAGCCGCCCGCTCCGCACCTCCGCCGCGGAAACACAGTGCGAGGGTTCCGCCCGAGGGCTGCAGGTGAGCGGCGGCTGCGGGAGTGGAGGGATGAAATGGGCGCTGCTGCCCCGCTCGGGGAACGCGGAGATGAGGAAAGTAACGTGTCCTGCGGCGACGCTTGTGTGCTTGGGGATGTGGTGCGCGGGGTGTTGTAATGACTGCTTTATCTGTGCAGCTCTCTCCTGGGTGATATCTGAGTGCCATATGAGGGAAATGGAGTAATTAATATATCCTTTCCACAGTCTCTTTTTATCTGTGATGTGCATGTGTTGCTTTTGTTGGAATCGTGGTTGGGTTGCATGTGATGGAGCAGTAACATGCCCTGGTAATCCTGTGGATTGTTTGTAGTTACGTTGGGGTGTTGGTTACAGTGAGTGGTGGCAGTTGAATCACAGAATTGTTTGAGTTGGAAGGAACCCTTGAAGACCAGCCAGTCCAACTCCTCTGCAAGGAACAGGGTCACCCACAGCTACATCAGGTGCTCAGAGCCCCTCCAGCCTGACCTTGGCTGTCTCCAGGGACAGAGCATCCACAACCTCCATGGGCAACCTGTGCCAGCACCTCTCCACCTGCACTGTAGAAAAATAACCAACAACATAAAAACTTCTTTATATCCAATCTAAATCTCCCTTCTTCAGGGGTGGTGGGGAACAAGTGGAGTTGAAGGATGGTTTGTGCACAGTGAACACATCATCATTTTTGACAGCAGCTATTAGGTCTCAGTCCTGATTATAGACTGCTCTGCACAGGTGTATGTGTGACAATGTGAAGTTGTTTTTCTTAAAAGGGTATTTATAAGTAGTGGGTTGTGTATTTTGCATGGCAGTATCTGAGAAGAACTGTGCCCTGCAGAAAGGGAAGGCAAGATTGCCTCAGCTGAACTCCCTTGCTCCACTCTTCTGTGTGCCTGACCTCTGACAGGGCTACATAGGAATCCCACAACTCCAGTGTGTCCCTGACTATACTGAGTTTCCCATATCCACTGCATCCTGAAAACTTGTTTGTTTTTTAAAACTGTTCTGCTGTACAGTGTAGCCCAGTATGACAGTCTTCTTTCTTCCACGATGGTGGGGAGTTAACCCAGAAGTTTTTACACAGGCACCCACCAGTAACAATCAGCTTTGTCCAGTTTTGCTGGCTGGCATTGATTCCTTTCTCTCCCAGAAAACCAGCTGAAAGCTGAGTGCCAGGCCTTGCTAAGGTTTATTTGGGAGTCATTACTGCTCATTCTTCAAAGGCAGCAATGTCTATTATAGGATGGTTCTGCATAGAGATCAAATACCACAAATAATTGAATGGCTTTGGCATGTTAGGATTCTATGCTACAAACACTCTCCATTGTGTGTTACTGCAAGTACTTATGTCCACAAGAGAGGTTTGAGAGGTGAGAGGCTTATGTAGCTTGGTTAGATGGAGAGCTGTGACGCCCCATTTGTTGTTCCTACAGAATCTGTGTGTGGAAGGAGCTCTCCTGTCTTTCTGAACAGTTTTTTTTTTTTTGCAATATAGATCCAATGGATGTTCCTCTGCTCTGAAATAAGCATTGCCCTCACTGAAAAAGGGTAAGATAGAATAAATAAAAAGAAAAAAAGAGGGGGGAAGCTATAATTGAAAGAAAATAACACTCTGTTTAATCACATCTGATTAAAGATATTTATTGTTCTAAACCTAGGAGATCTTTGGTTGAAATCCCATCTCTGTGGTCTTTCTGATTGTATTTATACTCTTGCTTGACTTTGGGTGGCAGCAGTCCTATGAACACACTGCTCGCTAATCTCTCCTCCTCCTCCAGTACTTTCAGAGTTCAAGTGCCAAAGCAATAAATTGGAAGTGGTTATAAGGTTTCTGATGCTTCTATAAGTATTTATGCAAAATATCTAACCAATTGGCTGTTGTCTTTCTCTCCCTGTAGGCAACAGCAGCTCATTTGTATGGTTATTGATGGTATACAGGTGCATTTCCATATTTAGAAGAAAAAAAAAACAACCCACACTGAGATTAGAGGTTCTTTGGGGTAGCAGGCACAAATGAAGCAAGCTTCTTGTGCCCAGCTGTCCAGCCAGCCCTGCCATGCCAGCGGCACATACACAATGTTTCCTTTCTGATGTGGTTTGTTTCCAGATCCTATGCATTGACTTGGTGAGCACTGGGTTGATGGTTGGATGAGGTGATCTTAGACGCCTTTTCCAACCTTTGTGATTCTATGACTGCTAGACTCCTCAGCTGCAAATGTCTGTTTTCTGCTGGCTTCTTCATATCCTTAATGGGGCTAAATCAGTGAAGGTAATTGGTAGTAAGAGCAACACATCTTCTCTGTTGCTAACCCCTTCTGAAGACAGCTTTTTGGCTGTGATCAGTTGTACTCCCTTAAGAACCCACTGACTTCTCTCGTATCTACAGCAGGAGACCTTTAGGGAAATCTTTAATAGCTTCTTTTGTAGATTAACCACGTGTTTTCAGGAGATAAACTTCTTTTTCTGAAACACATATCGCAGATACAGCTATGAAACTGTTCTGTCCCATGCTCTTTCCCTAAAGGACCACTGGGTGTTTGGCTGCATGAGAAAAGCCTCTCCCGTATGTCCCAGCTCACCCACTAGGAACAATTTTCAGAGCCTGTAAGATGGCCTACAGTTCAGTGAGATCAAGAAGGGGTAGGATTTGTTGAACCATTTCTCTGTTTCTAGTCTAAAAAGTAGTGTTGCCAGTGGCTGTCCAAGGAGGTGGTGGAGTCACTGTCCCTTGAGAAACCTGGAGATGTGGCTTAGTGGGCATGGTGGTGATGGTTGGATGAGATGATCTTACAGGTCTTTTCCAACCTTAATGATTCCGATCCTAGGACAGCTGCAGACTTGTAGTGAGTGGCTGAAGAGCGAGTAGAAGATGTGGTTAATGATAAGAAGCATCTTAGCTGTGAAATGCAAGTTTTTCTTTCTGGCTTAGTCTTCTGAGGGAACAGGGCAGGAGCTTTGATGCTATGTGGGCACCTCTGGAGTTAGCATCCTATGCTACTCCACTATCTTTTGTGCACCAGGTTTCACTGGATTACCACTGTTTTGGTTTTGAGGATGGGATTTTTGACCTTTGACTTTGATGCCTGCTTATGTGCTCTTGTATTCAGGCAAATTTGTTCAAATTGATCAAGCCTCTGTATCAACTTCTACACGTAAATATTCTTTTATCCTACCAGATAGCAAAACCCTTGAATGACCAGACCTCAGCTTGATAAAAACCTGCTGACCTCCAGTAGCTCTGAGGCTCTGGACATGGGGAAAAGAAGTGACCTAGGATAAATAGCAGAGAGTGGAAAGATAAAAGGCGAGAGCACAAGGCTTGCAGTTCACTTTTGGAAGTAATTTTAATCATAGCATCGCTAAAGAAACATGTCTTGCAAATGAGTCATTTAAAAAGCTATGACTTTAATTGGAGGGTCTCTCTAATGATGTTATAGTAAAGCTATACAGACAGAAATTACTTTAAACTCTTTTTTATTGACTGAATTTCAAGCAATTTTAGGCATTACACCTGCCCCTGGGTCAATTCCTGTGGTTTAAGAACTATGCTCTCCTCCTCCTTAAAATGCTTTTCTTTCCTTTGTTGCGGTACAAAATGCCCACGCACACACAGGAACCTGAGCAGAATCCTGTATTTTTGCTTTGCAGAATACTCAGATCCGTAATGGGGGAAGGTGCAATCAAGTAACAACAAAGGTGGGAGGAAAGTAGAAATCTGGCTTCCAAGTCTGTGTTCCTATTCTGAAACTTGTTCCCGTTTCCAGCTCTCAGTGAATTCTGAAATACTGATGTGTTCTTAACTGAACACTGGCACAAGGGCGCCACTTTAATATCTCATTTAAATGATGGCTAATGATGACTGTATAACTAAACAGCCCTCATTATTGCATCCTTTTTTCACCCATGGGATAGATTTGGCAGTCCATAAAAATGTCAGTGCATCCTCCATAAAGGTAAACACACCACATGTTGGTGGAGTTGTTCCAGCTTATTGATGCCTGGAAATGCCCCTTGTAACATAAATACATTCCTGCTGGTGATGTCACTCTTCACAGACATACTGCTTTTTCTTGAAATGCCTTTTTAATGCTATGAACAGGCAATACAAACAGCTGTGGGTTATTGCAGGAAGTGAGGAAGCACAGCCATGCTGTGAAGGTTGAGTGGGTACAAACTTCAGTTGCAGTGCTGGAGCTGGGTCACTTGCTGGCCTAAGCCAGCAGGAAATGTATTGGCAACCCTGAGAGCCCAACTGGTAAGTGATGATCCATCCCAACTTTGTGCCTCGGTGAGACATTTCAGCTTTGGACCTGGAAAGGCGGTACCTCCACCCTTCCCTTGCCACGGTGAGCTCTGCCTTTGAATCATAGAATCATTTTGGTTGGAAAAGTCCTCTAAGATCACCAAGTCCAACCACCAACCTGTGCCTACTGAACCATATCCCTCAGAACACATCTCCATTGTTCTTGAATGCCTCCAGGGATGGTGACTCCAACACCTCCTTAGGCAGCCTGTTCCAGAGCTTCTCCTGGCATATCATAATGCCATTACCTCTCATCCATGTGAATACAAGCACTAAAGCGTTTTCCCTAGAAGTACCTTCACTACCCTGCTTATGGCTGCTGTGCCAAAGCTCAATATGGTACAGATAAGCAATGCCAAAAGTGCAAGGTTACTGTGTCTTACCTAGAGCAGACTGAAAAAGCTCTGTCCTGCAGAGCCTGGTCTTCAGGTCTCCTGCTATGGTTGTACCTTTACTGGGGGTGGGGAATGCCATTAGTGTCTGGCTTCAGAGTGTCTGTTTGTTTCAGGGGAGTTGGACTAGTTAATTTTTAATGGTCCATTCCAACTTAGACAATTCTGTAATTCTGCATGGAAAGTAGAAGTGTATTCCTTGCATGGAAGTTTTTCCTTCAGTATGTTTTTCCTTTGCTGGTTTCTTCTTATGTCTTCTCTTTATGGACTTGGTTGCTGAGAAGGCTTTTGTACTACAAAAAAAGCAAAGCTAGAATAGCAAAACTCCCTTCAAATAAGAACTAGAAGGTATCACACAGAGGGTGCATGTGACAATGTTCCTAAGCTTTGACAGAAGCTCAGGTCACACAGTTGGGTTTTCCTGAACTGGAACCTAGCTAAACCACAGGTATCTGTACTGAATGCCAATCATCTGTTTGTAGGTGATTTTGTGAATGAATTATTTGAAGTCTCTTAGGGATGGTTGAATCTCTTTGGGAGCTCAGAAGGCGTTCAGTGAGAAAATAGCTCCACCTACTGCAAGTATGCTTTAATATGGAGTTAAGTACAGAGAGTGGCTTCTTGGGTTTTATTTTTAATCAAAAGTATATATTCCTCCTGTGTCTGCTTCACGCTAGCTAGAGTTTCCTTATAAACAAAAGCAGCTTATTTTGTGTTCTACCACAATAGGCTACTTTAGAAACAGCAGCATTGGTTAAATTGAATTCTTGTTAAGAATTAAAATAAAAACTTGTCATTCGACGTAAAGCAGTGATTCAAATAATGTTTTTAACAAGCATGCATGAGACATCATAAATTCTGGTTCCTTAGACTGATGTACTTAGTGTTCTGCCAAATTACATGTTAGCCTTACTGTATTAGTGATTACAGACCAAGTAGAGATCAGATGAGGTATGTGCTTATTACAAAGGTAGTAAGTAGCCAGTTTTGGACTTTGGGAATTAAAAATAGATTTTAAAATTGAAGTAAATTCAAGATATAACTAACAGCTAGATGTTGTTTGAGTTTGGTGCATTAGTTTTCAGATATTGAGAACATACCTACCAGAACCTCATGTGTTCAACCATCATGTTGGGCTGAATGTGTATACAGCAGTATCTTTCATAAATGATTTTGCTTTTTCTTTTCCCATTTCATCAAGAGAAGTCTATATTTCATTGATTTTTGTTGTTGTTTATTCCCAAATTTCCAGAACTGTGCATGTGATACACAAGGGAGGAAGGCTCTGTCCTTCTAGCAAAGCTGATACGTCCTTTTTTAATACATTGTTTAGAATATTGATTAGAAATATTCTTAGAAAAAAAGAGGTCACTTGGGTGGTTCAGATAGGAGGGCGGAGAGAGAATCTGGTGTTTTTCGTTTGACTTAGTCTGAATGGCATTAGCAGTTGTAGCATCAGCATCCAAAAGCACAGACCATCACCCAGAATGTCATTCAAAACATAAAGATATCAATATGTATATTTTTTGCAGCTCACTATAGCACCTGGACATTTGGATCTGTATGTCTCCCACTCTGAAGGACAGTTGTAACTGCAGTTCAACCAGGATGTTTTAGAACAAAAATTATGTTTTACCTCCAAGCCTTTCTCTCACAACCTACAGGGGATTAACACTGATTCCTACTGATCAGCGTGGGCTAGAAGCGCATCTCTGGGTTTGTGCACGATACCTGCGGTTAAGTTGTCTTCTCTAATTTCACAGCTGTAGAAACCTCACATTCCACCACATTCCTTTAACTGATATAGCAGCATCCTGACTGTGAGGAAACATCATCTTTCCATGACTTATTTCTGTCTGCACAGTGCCAAATAGGTGCATTTAGTCACCACCCCTACCTGTTCTTGCCACCCTAAATGGTCTTTTGGGTTTTGGCTTTCTTTTGCGTATTAGGGTTTCTCTAATGCTATCTGCCTATCTCCAGCTAGGTTAGTAAATGCTTCCTAACTGGCTGTCTTGAAGAGTGATGAAATGCCTTAGGTAGAATGACTTAATTTATCCTGTGTAATTGTAGCAATTCTGGTCCTGATTATTCTAGAGGGAAACTTCTGTTGTGATTAGTGTGTGACCTAGCCAAAAGACTGTCAGACAAGCTTGTGTGTTTTTAGTTCATTACAAATGGTGTATTGTCTCTCCTACTGCTGACATCCAAGCCTTAAATACTATTAAACAATGATTCTAGCCTGATGTTTCTCTTCCCCGTGTCTTTCAAGGCAGGGCACATTCCTTTTCCACGTGCAAGGTTATTGTCAACTTGTTCCGCACCCTACTCTGCCCTTTCTGTTGTGAAGGGCTCTAGGTCATGAAGACTCATTTGTGTATCCAAAGGTGACTGAGCACTTGAGGAGCCACTAAATTGAGCTCAGTCTAACAGAGAAAATGTTAATCTTGAGGGGAGGCATCCTTTGTAACACAGGATTTCACCTTGTCTTTGGGTTTAGCTTATGAAGCACAAGTACACAGTGCTTTCTTTATTGCTTGCCCAGTTTGCATCCTAACAAGTACATATCAATACATCAAATGTTTAATATATTTAAGTCCCTGCTAAATAGACTCACTGTTTAGAAGTTGCACCATAGGCCCCAGAGTCTCTGTCTTGTAGATGGTGCCCAGATCACAGAGGAGCAGAGCAAAGGGTGTAAAGGAGTGTAAAGGAACCAGTTAGATATATTTGCAATAAACAGTCTGACAATCAAAGGTCAAATGGCATATGTGAAAGTATACTTTAAAGCCTGTGGCAACATATTCAAAAAGAGAAGTGTTTGGAGAGTAGACACTGATTTATTCTGCACAAGATGGGAAATACCCAAAATGAAGCATGCCAAATAATTTACCCTGGCTTCTGTTTATAATCCAAAATGCTTTTACTGCGTATCTGTTTGGTACATCAGTGACACCTACCTATTACATATTTGTAGATTATGTAAGTACAAGGTTACATAACATATTTGAACTTTCTGTGCTTGCATGGGAGTGTTTGATGGTCTTTGGTGGTCATTTGGAGATGTGTCCCACTCCTCACTTCATCCATATTTGGGCACAAGGATGCCTTCTCCTTTCTGATTGGTTACCTTTTTGGACTTATCATCTATATCTATATCATCTCATGGATTCCTGGTCTTAGTGCTTCTTATTTATGGCCATCTTGGATGTTTGAAGAGAAACATCCCATCTCAGGAAGGTTGTTTTTTCTGAGATAGACTGGACATCTGGAACTTAAAGTGAAGCATGACCCTTGAGCAAAATACCTCAGCCAGACAAAAATGTCAAATAATCAGCTTTTGAGATATCACTACAACAAGATTCACTTCCTTATTTCTAATGAGGGGCTTGTGGCTTATCAGCATGGTGGAGGTGTACAGACAATCAAATGTCTGATGAAGCCAGTGAAAGCCTTTCTCCAGCATCAGCCTAATATCCCATTTGTCTTAGATGAGGTCAAACAAACCTGTTGGCAGGCCAGAGCAGTCATGATTACTCAAAGAACATTTGAGAGAGGGGAGAACGCATTTAAAATTAAAGGGGAAAAAAGGAAATAAGAGAGAGAGAAAGCTCAAAACCTTACTATGAAACTCACATTTCTGGATTGTAGATACAGTCTATAGTGCGTCTATTATCAAGCTGTGTTCCTGTGACCTAGTTTGTTTCCTGGAATCAAAGGAGTGGTAGTAAATGCATATGAGTTTTTCTGGACTGACATTTGCGTTAGGAGGAAACCAGATAGTAAGTATGTGATTTTTAAAATCACCAGTTTACCATGTTGGTCATAATTCTGACTAGTGACCTAAACCTGTTCCCACAACACTGTGTAAAAGTTTCTGAGAAACTTAATTTGTAACCTAGAAAGCAATACAGTTGATCCTTTTGGTTTCTGTAACATTTTGAATTGCCAATATTCTTATCTAAATATTTATTCTTCTAGGGAGCCCTGGAAGCCAGGAGCTGTATGTTTTTAACTTGACTTCACTCACCAAGTCAGAAAATATCTTGTCAGCTTCATTGCATTATTATATCGGTGATCTGCTGGACGCTGACTGGAACTGTTCCCAGTCCAGAGGCTGTTCTCATCATGGGCACAGGAAACCTGAAATTCAAATACATCTTTCAGTGTGGACCTTTCCATCTGTTGGAAACCAGACCCGGAGTCTTGGCCATTTCCTAATAAACATCTCCAGCTCTTACAGCGATATCCTTTCCTGGCAGTGGAAAGATATCACTCAGGTCCTGCACAAAGCAAAACAGAGCAATGAACTTCTGCTTGGTGTCAAAATGGATTCAACCAGCCGTCACCTGTGGAAGAGGGCACCATTTCACTATGAGCCCTACATCCTGATATATGCCAATGACTCTGCCATTTCAGAGCCAGAGAGCGTTGTTTCTACTTTGCAAGGGCACCACAATCCTTTGGCAAGGGTCTTCCCTAGGCCAGAAAATAAAATGAGGAGCAGCCTTGGAAAGCGGCGGCGAAAACGCTCCACCGATGTCCTGTTGCCATTGCAGAACAATGAGCTTCCAGGAGCAGAGTACCAGTACAATGAGGACAAGAGGTGGGAAGACAGAAGACCATACAAAACTTTCCAGCCTCGACTGGCAGAGAGGGCAAAAAGTAAGAAAAAGCAGAGGAAGAACCACCACCAGAAGAGCCAGACCCTCCAATTTGATGAGCAGACCTTGAAGAAGGCAAGGAGGAAGCAGTGGAATGAGCCACGGTATTGTGCCCGACGCTATCTCAAGGTGGATTTTGCTGACATTGGCTGGAGCGAGTGGATTATTTCCCCGAAATCCTTTGATGCCTATTACTGCTCAGGGGAATGTCAGTTCCCAATTCCAAAGGTACTGCGTTTGTTGATCTTTTTGTACTGCTACTGTAAGCAATGCACTTTTTTTCCTTCCATCAGTGGAATGCAGCTGGTCACCTGTTATATGTGGGGATATGGTAAATAAGTGGTGTCTTTGTCTTGTACTGTGCAGAGTAGTGCTTAAAACAGCTAGTTAAAAAAGCAGGCTTGTAAAGATAATTTAAAAAGTATTACATGGTATTATTTTTTTGCCCAGAGCCCAAATCACCATAAAGTATTTCCTGGATAGTGCTAATGATGTGTGAACTTGTTATGAACCTGTTTAATAAACATAATACAGGCCAGACTCAGAAAATCGCTTATTAGATGGTAGTAGTCATGCTATGAACAAGTCTTTGCTGCCAGACCCACAGTGGGGTCAGTTGATAGAGTACCCACTAGGAAAATGCATGTCTCAGCAGGCATTACTGCCACACTGGGACTAAAGGACTCAAGAGAGTCACCCTTTGAAAATGACAGGTGAAGAATTGTATCTAAGGAGATGGATCCCAAGGAAAGCAAGCTGAAGAAGGGATGAATCTTCTTCAGAAGGAGGTGATATGCCTGACCCCCTCAAACTGCAGTGGCAGGCTTTATAGTTTTGGATCAAAGGAAAAAATATATGAAAGGGAATAGCAAGAGATAAAGTCATTACCTTTGCATGAATTGCATTATGCATTTATTGTTGATGAGAAACATACGCTTTGTACCATATAGGTTAGAAATTTTAGAAGCAGTAGACCTGAGCTACTTTTATTCTAGCTTTAAGGGCAGGCAAATGATTCAGATACCCACTGTGACCTTCTACTTAAAGAGTGGGTTCGCATTTCCTATTGCAGGTTTCATTATAAAAACTTCATCCCAACCATAAGAATAGTTCCAGTTAGGAGAAAACAGTACATCACACACACATTCTCGATCACAACAAAATCACTTTTGTGCAAATAATGGCCTAGACTTGTTTGGATGAGGAATACAGAATTAGAGCACTATAGTTACATAGACCCTGTAAAGGTGAATATTTGCTGCCATATACTGCAAAGAGGTAGTTCATTAGGAGAGTGGGGAACTGAGACCTTATAGTGAGACTGGTACCCTGTGAGCAGTGGGCAGATATCTGTCCATACCAAGATTCATATTGCTCTTTTGTCCACATCAAACAAAATGACCATGTTTTCCAAGGGGAATGAAAAGCTGAGTTCTACAAAAGGTGAAGCAAGTGTTTTCTGGAGCCATGTGTTATTCCTGAGCCATACATAAGATCTGGTGCTACAAATAAGACTGTGTTTGCAAAATGATACCTTAACCATCAGGCAATAACAAACTAATCTGTGCCTGTGGGTATATAATGTTCCCTTGCTGAGGGTTAGCTCCTAAAGCTGACAACCTGTTGTGTAATTAGGAACAGATGTGCCTCATTCCCCCCACCCCCTTCCTTCTCCACCTCCAAATTTTCTGGCCCTACCCTTCCCCTGATTTCAATTAGCTGCTTTGACCGCTGTTATACTCATGTGTGTTGGGGGTTACAGAGCACTGTAGAGCACACAGCCAGGCAGACCCTCTCCCAAGTCAGGAATGAAAGCCCATAACTGACATCATTTGCCCCACTCCTAATATATCTGTAATGAAACTCAACAGGGCAGCAAGTCTCCCAAGGATGCACACAGCTCAGCAGGTGCAGCCCTAGCCACAGCTGGACTCATTCACAGATTTGGCAGCTTGCAGTCCACTCAGTGCTGTTCCCTCCCACTGTTCTTCTTGGCCTCACCTCCTGTAAGAAAGTCTTTTCTGTTTTTCATTAGCATGTTCTGGACAGAGCATGAAGGCAGTGACCCAGCCACCCCTCCAGGTGCAGGACGTGATGCCTCAGTACCAGAGGTGGATTTCAGTTCTCCCAAAAGCACTTGCCTTTGGGTTTTTCTGCAGTTACTGTTATATTCCCTGCTGGAAGAAAGAGAGTTGTGACAGAGCTAGTTGTCTTCAGGAGTGCATTCTAAAAGCAGTGTGTTCATGGTGGACATGAAGTCAGCACAGGGGATATTCTGTCTGCAAGGTAAACCTGTATAAAACAGAGACTTCTTGCTGAGCTCTCTTACCATACAATGGCTGAACTTATCCAGGCTGATATCTGAGGCTGTCTTGGCAATTCTTGAAGTCAGTTCTCTATGTAAAAGAACCACACTTGCTCTGAAGAATCCATTGGAATATAACATGTCTCAGGGCCAAGCTTGAAAAGAGTAGATTGGAAGAGTTTAGAACTCCACCCAAAGAGTTGAATTGTTTGTTAATCTGCATCAAAACCTCAGCCACTACCAAGGGGCGCAGTGCCATGAGCCAGTGAAGTATCAGGCTCCTCCTCAGTACCCTCTAATTATCCCTGGTAATTTCAGACTTGTCCAGTGGAAAGCCAGAAGGAAAACCAAAATGTGCACTCCGTAGGAAACCAAAACATTTTTGATGGTACGGATTCTTTATCTGAAATGAATGCTTTCTGATGAACCTTAACATGGCATTTACTGAAACTTGATTTTAATTCCAGTACCGTTAACAATGGGAAATATCTCTAACTCATTTAGATATTTTCCTTCTATGCATCTGATCTGCACACTTAGGCCATTTGTGTGGTTCCCAATGACTTCTGTGGAGAACACTGCACTGGACTTGACTAAAGTAGCGAGCCTGGATGCTTTCACATCTTTTTCAAGAAGAAATTATACAAAAAAAAATTGAGTTGTGTACTGGCCTAAGATACTTTAAAAATACTTATACTGCTAGGGAATGTTGGTATTCTTGAATTAAAAGAAAACAAGTGAATAAAAATGCTTTTCTTGAAATCTACCAGCTACATTGAGAGTAATGGCTTTGTAATCATGCTGAGATATCTACGGCCATATTTCTTGCATACGAGGTCATTAAGACTTGAGGATGAGGTAGGCAGACATCTGACCCTCAGCACCAATTCCAAGACAAATCATCTCTTATCCCAGCAAAACTAAAAATGTGGCCCAGCTGATCTTGCTGCATGTATTTCTCAGTGACATCTGAGTGAGCATATTTTTTAACCAGGGGATTCCCAGGCATGTGTAAGATGAGCTCTCAAGTGCATCATTAACATTTCACTCCTACAGAAACAAAACTCTTTGGCTAAAAACTGTCTTGAGTATGTTTCATGCTCACGTGTCATTACTACAGATACTCAGAACTGAAGGTACTTGGGAGGTAAAATTTAACATATTCATTTTTCACTTTTCAGAATATATGTTCAAATTCTGGGTTTTTGTTGTTGTGTTTTGTTCTGGGCTTTTTTGTATGTGTAATTTTTCTTGTTTGTTTTTTAAACAAATATAATTAATGCAGTCGGAATCACTTAATCTATACTAACCAACAACATTTTCCAGTTTACATGAGTGTTAATCCAGGAACCTTTGTCCTTTGGCCAGAAGGCCAACTGTGTTTTGGGCTGTATTAAGAAAGGGGTGATCAGCAGGGAGAGGGAGGTTTTGTCCCCATCTACTCAGCTCTTGTGAGGCCCCATCTGGAGTACTGCAGGCAGGCCTGGGGCCACAAATACAGGAAGGTCATGGAGTTCTTGGAGCAGGTCCAGAGGAGGGCCACTATAAGATGATGAGAGGGCTGGAGCACCTCTCATATGAGGAAAGGTTGAGGGAACTGGGCTTGTTTAGCTTAGAGAAGAGGCCTCATTGCAGTCTTCCAGTACTTGAAGGGAGTGTTTAAACAGGAGGTGGAACAGCTGTTTATGAGGGTGGATAGTGATAGGACAAGGGGGAATGGTTTTAAACTGAGACAGGGAGGTTTAGGTTAGAGATTAGGAGAAAGCCTTTCACTCAGAGGGTGGTGACACACTGGAACAGGTTGTCCAGGGAAGTCGTGGGTGCCCCATCCCTGGAGGCATTTAAGGCCAGGCTGGATGTGGCCCTGGGCAGCCTGGTCTGGTGGTTGGTGACCCTGCATATGGTGGGGGAGAGGAGGGTTGAAACTAGATGATCATTGTGGTCCTTTTCAACCCATGCCATTCTATGATTATTTGGAGCAAAATGTCACCATAAGATGAGGTATAACAGACACAGGCTTTGGGGGCTCAGTTGTTCAGCTGTGTGGCTGATGTATATTACGAATTTATGTTCTGACTTGGAAAAAAGAGCAAAACAATCCAGCCTTGGAAGACAGAAAACTGGAGCAATTAGCATCATGACATAACATATTTCTGTACTGTACACTGTATATGTTCTATCCACTTCTGCTTTTCTCAATGCACTTGCACTAATTTCCTAGCAGATAAGTTACATTTACTTTGCTCCTCCAATTAATCGGGCTGCTAGCATGTTGATTGCCTCACTCCTAGCTGTTCAAGTTTTATGACAAAACTGCAGCCCACTTGAAACTGAATTAACAGCAGAAGAGATTGCCTTGACCCATAGGTACGCCTTGATGCAAGGTCTGCTGCCCGAGCATTCTCCTGGGAAGGCATATTCCCAGCAGAATGCTCCAACTGAAAGCAGTGGAGCAGCAGTGACATCCAGTGGCCAGCAGAAGCGCACCAGAGTTGCATGCCCACCTATGGTGACACCTGGAGATGGTTGCGCACACCAGACTCTGTAACCAATCATCCACCGGTTCTTTCTTCAGGAAACAGATTTTATTCTAGAATGTACATGTATAACATTTATGCAGTTCTGTTTTCTATTTATCTTGCTCTTGCAGGCCTTGAAGCCATCCAACCATGCCACCATCCAGAGCATAGTGAGAGCTGTCGGCGTTGTCCCTGGAATTCCCGAGCCGTGCTGCGTTCCTGACAAAATGTCTTCTCTCAGCATCTTATTCTTTGATGAAAATAAGAATGTGGTTCTCAAAGTGTACCCCAACATGACAGTAGAATCCTGCGCATGCAGATAACGTCTCAGAAGATCCTTTAGAAGCACTAAGGTGATCACTCGCTGTTCACTGGGTTTCTTTCCATGATTTCTACTTTTTATTTGCACTGTCCAGGTGTTTCCTTCCAGGGGTGGGAAAAAAAGTAAAGAAATCTAAACACACAAAAAAAGATGAAAATGGAGTGGATTCTGAATAGCAATTCCAAGGGACGGGATCATGAACTTCATTCATCTTTAAATTTGGTCGAGGCATTAAGTCATGTCAACGGAGACTGACTGTTGCTGTTGAAACTGAGATGAAAGAGAAATTTACAGAAGACTTGGAAATTTTGGGGACTGTCAGGAGGACACACCGATCTATTTTTGTACATGATTTTGGAAACAGCAGTAGCTGTTAAATTTTGTCTCCACTCTTCTGGTGACTGATGGGGGAGGGAGATTAGAAGTCTACTTTTATTCATTTTAAACCTAAGCTTTCCGTCACGGTTTACTCAGTAATGCAGCAAGAAAAAGAAAAAAAAACAACTAAACAAATCTGACATTCCAAGAGCCTTAGCTAACACAACTCAGATATGTTTCCTTGGTATGACATGTTGCTGACTGCATGCGTGCGTATGTTTTCGATAACATATTCTTCATAACCCAGCTTACAAGATGTGAGTGCCCTTGGCTGAAGAAGGCAAAACATGTCACTGCTGCATGGGAAATTGTGGTATTCCGGAAGGACTTCTCTTCCATGCCACTGTAGAAACTCAGCAGGCAAAGGGTATGAAAGTGTCACACTTGGTGACGTGTTCATAACACATATTCTAGAGCGTATCTGCAAATAATCTATGAGTAAGTTATGGTAGTTAATTTCTAACGTGAAATTATTCAGTTTGTAACTCTTATCTGTGTACCTTAACGACAGTTATTTTACCAGAATTAGCTCTGGTTGGTGAGTTTTGATGTTGCGTTAATCAAATAGCAGCTCTTCTTTTTCTCATTGCTTCTGCTCTGGAAATGTGCTGTACCCATGCTGTCAATTTAGAAGCATAGGTTCTTACCTTTAAGGTTTCTTACCAGCAAGTTTTGCACAACAAAAATACAAAACATGCTTTCCATGAGAAAAAATTAATGTGAGAAACTAAAAGCAGGTAAAGAAGGATCTAATGAATCATAGGCACCTCTGCTAAAAAGTTGGTTCTGTTTCTGAGTGGATGTCAGAGGAACACTTCAAACTTTAAGTTTCTAGCAAGGTCCTCCATAGGGGATGAAGTTTTTTAAGCACTTCTGGCTGGCAAGAACCATGTTTTAGTTTGTCCTAAGAGTAGACATTTATCTTTTGGATAAACTATCTACAAACTTGACTGTAGAGTGCTTAAAGGGAAAAAGTTCATAAGGAGTGAATTAATTCCCCATGATCAGGAGAGTTCAGTTCTCTACTTTGGAGTCAGTGGTTCTTCCATGTTTTGAAGGTGATCAGCTTTCCCATGTGAATGCTTCCTTGCAGCTTCATAGCTATGTGAAGGTAATTTAAACACTCGATGATTGATTCTTGTGTTTGGTCACTGGTGCTATCGTGTTTACCAATCTGAGTCATGTGCATGGGTGTGAGAGGTGTGGACATGGATCATATAACCCAGGATCCTTTCAGCAATCATTTTTTTTACTGCACAAAGTCTCAGTGGAAGCTGATGGCAGTTTCACTTCAAAACAAAACAAAAAAAGAGAAAGAAAAAAGGAACAGCACAGATTAGTCCCAGCTGCACGTCATGCTCACAGCCCTTCCATTATCGTGCTTGAGGAGAATATCCCAATAATGCAGCTGAAACCTTCTTATTGTCCGCAATTAAGCAAGAGTAACCAGCGCAGCTATTAGACCTGGTTGCTGTATGTTAGGAATCCAAGGCTTTAGCAGCATCACCTGAAAAGGAGCATAAAGATGTTCTGCTTGGCTGTCACTGGGATACACCCACTCTTTGTCAATAGTTGTGGAATGCAGAACAGGTGCAACCTCCCAAGTAAAATCTGATCTGCCTCTTCCAGCTCTACACTGAACGTTAACTCTGTGTGTGTGAGAGACATTTTATACAAAGGAATTGTGTTTGCATCTGTGTTTTTACATGCAGCTTTCTAAATAAAGCCATTTTTAAAACCTATAAGATGTTAATCACATAAGCAATGACTTCTGTATATAACATTGTATGAGTAGGGACTTCAAAAAAACATCCAACCAATGTTATTAATCACCATTCTAGTCTTAAATCAGCATAAGGGGCTTTTGCCACATATTCTGTTTTTTGAAATACTATTAAATTCATGAATGGCTCTGCTTCCCATCTAATTATATAGCATCTAATGCCTATGCATTATTTTTATGGCTTTACTTTTATACAGGGGCAGAGCACATTTCGTGAGGTGCCACATGCCCATGGGGTCATGAATCACTCTACTCTGGTGCAGGACTGGTCCAAAAGCTTTGGATGTTCGTCTCTGAGGAGATGCCTGGAAGTTTGCAAAAGTTTGGACTTTTTGTTGAGAGTTCCTTTCCTCCTTGTAAAAACAGCCTTTGTAAATGGTTTCTTTTTAGAAGTTAATGTTTGTACAGACAATGTCAATTAAAGAAAAAATAGCACAAAAAAAAAAAAAGATATTTTGTATATGGAAAGAAACTTTTACAGATACTTTTAATTTATTTTATATCTGTGGCCATCTTGTCCTTTTCCAGTTTTCCTCTCAACACTCTCTAAACAATACCATTGTCACTGTCATTGCACAGATGAGAAGCAAAGACCATGGTTGGGTTCACAAGGGCAGATCACAGCAGCACTGTGAAAGACACGTTTCACTACTGATGTATAAGCTTGCCTAATTTGTATGTTTCCTTTCAGTAACGGGAAACTTTCACTATGAACTCTGGATAAAATATAAAATAAAATCACTTTTTACGTGAAAACTGACTTGTTTTCTCTTGTATTCAGGTCTTTCCAAGAGTTTTAAATTTTTCACTGCTTCTGTGTTCATGTGCATCCATCTCAGGTGCTCATTTGGAAGCAATCCAAACAGAGATTGTGTTTATAGTGCAAAGTGCACAGTGGCTGGGGAGCGAGTACTGTGGACTCAGTTAAAGGTTAGCTAGTACAACAGCAATAAGCCACAAAGGTCATTGGATCTGATCCAAGGCCCAGAGATGTTTGTGGGTTTCTGTACATTGTCTTTAACAAGTATTTGTGGCCTATTCTAGCCTACAAAAGCAGTGCATAAACTGTGTTGACACCTTGCAGTTTGTCACAAGAGCAAGTCTTAGTTGCTTTCTTGATGGACAAAACCCAAGACTTTTTTTGTTAAAACCAAGAAGAAAAGTAATTGCTTTAGCCTTACTGCACATAGCACAGTCCTGCAAAGCAAGGGAGGAAATAGAAGCCTCCAAAGATGCTGTTTATAGGAAATCCCATCTGGATACTTTCCTGGCTTCCCTTAGTCTGGCTGAGTGAGAGTGGAGGATGAGGGGCAGTGTTGTCTGTCCTGTGTTGGCCATGTTCCATGGATGATGGAACAAGGTAAGGGCTGGCACATTCCTGTTGCTCTTTCTTTTGGCTGGGAGAATCTGCTCACAAACAACACTAACAAAAGCTTTTGGCTCTAAAGAGGTGTAATCGTATACCGCTGGGGGATTTTTTGGGTCCATTTGGGGTGGATCTATGGTCCTCTTCCTGTCCTTCCTGTCCTCTCTAGCAGGGCAGTATGTCAAGCATTCTACCTGGAAACGGACTTTACTTTTTACAAGTTCATGTAGTGATAGGACAAGGGGTAATGGTTTTAAGCTGAAAGGGGAAGGGTTTAGATTAGAAGCAATTCTTTACTCAGGTAGCTGTTAGACCACTGCACAGGCTACTGAGAGAAGCTGTAGATATCCCATCCCTGGAGGTGCCTAAGAGCCCTGGGCAGCCTGAGCTGGTGGGGGTAACCCTGCCCCATAGGGGGCTGGGGCCTGGTAGGCTTCAAGGTAACTTCCAGCCTAAGCCATGCTATCATTTTGTGATTTACTTCCCTAGCAGCTAACTAGATTATTAAGCAGCTGCACCTTCTGTCCATAGCCTGCTAATTCAATTTATTTTGACTTCTGATGTTGCTAGCATGCAGCTCAGTAGAGGTAATGGCTGTGGCTCTGAAAACTGCCTCAGATGAGCTTTGAAGTTAGATTTGCCACTTCTCAGCTGCTGTGCATCAGTGAGATGTTGTCTATGTGAAGTCAGCCACAGCTTATCATTGACTTCTGTGTATTCGCCTTATTTCAGGAGCTCTGTCCTATCTCCCACCATCTAGCCCTAAGTCCTAGTGTACCAAAAGTCATAACCACATCTGCACATACAGAGATGCTCAGAGCCTTAAGGATTAGCATTTTTCTCTGAACTTCAATTTTCACTAAAGTTTTCCATTTAAAAACACCAATGTTCTCCTTCTGGGCAAAGTTCAGACTTTTTATCTGCTTACTTTCAAGAGGCACAATCTTTTCCCATAAAATATTTTGATCTTGTGAGAAGGAGACAAGTGTGTTTCAAAGGATGTAGAGAATTAGAACTTTGATGTATGAAGCTTGCACAAAATATCACTTTTTTTCTTGCCACGTGGAATTTTCATGAGGTCTTTATGAAAGGATGTTTTCCTCTTTTCAGCATCATATTTCACTTTGAGGTTCCTTGACTGCAACGCAGATCAGAGAGTCCCATTCTCATAAATGAGACTTCTATTGAGCCCCAGGTTATCCAGATTTCCAAGGGAATTTGAAATGTGATAGTGAGCAGAGAGCTGGATCTAATTTTAAATCACTTTTTTTTTAAGCTTTCCACAGTGTGAAATTTTTGTCATTATTTTCACCTCGTCATGTCTGCTCTCTGCACAACCTCCCCTTTGCTTTTCACCTCTGGGAGGAATTCTCTTATTTTGCTCACACTGCATCTTTAGTAATGCTTCCCCTCTCTTCTTAAAACTGTACCACACACACAAAATATGTTGATTGTAATGCAGTGTGAATCCGTTTTCCTTGGCCTTTCATCTCAAAAGATCTCCTATACTTAAAAAGCACCACAGCCATTGAAACCATTTATCTGAGCACAAGCGTGTGGCCGCTTCAGCAGTAAGAAACTAAACCATGTGTTCCATTGCAGACATTTTTGGGTGTGTGCATCTGCACTCTCATGGTTTAGCCCTAGTTCATGAGGTATGAACTCAACCACTAATGCCCCCATCCATGCCAGGAAGAAAAATAAATGAGCTAGAGAACTCAGAGATACAAGGAGCCATTGTTGTGCCACCTTGTGAAAAATGGGAAGGGAGGATGAATTTATGAAGCTGGTGAGACTGGCTTACATTTTCTTTCCCACATTTTCTATTATCTCAAGTCAAATCATTGAACTGTCAGAGTTGTTTATGCTCAAACCTATGTGCAGCTTGCCGGAGGGAATTCAGAATTCACCAAGGAGCTTAAATCTCTCAAGACTTCAGCTCTGACTTTGTCAAATAAAGATAGAAATTCTTCTCCCTGTTCCATCACCTGTCATTGGGAACTACAGGTGTCTGTTCAGAGGCAGCTTCATGAGTAGTGTGGGGAGAGAAGGAAGCTCAGCTGCTCTTCATTGCAAATGAAACCTGTGACATTCTCAGTAGCCTGTGGATGCCACTGGCACCACTGAAGGACACACAGACCAATCCCAGGTCATTTCCTTTCCAGTATGAAGGTGTGACCTTAGTCTTGAAAAGTGAGGACTGACTTTAGAGCAAGGAAGGCAATATTTCCTCATATTGTCCCAATATCTGAGTAGAAATCATGGAGAGAAGGTTGTACCTGAAACCAAGTCTCACTTTGCTAATCACAGCTTTGGCTGAATCCAATCTGCATGAAATTACTGAGGTTCTGTGTGTGTCAGGCTGGCTGTTTTGTGTCATTCAAAAACAATGATCTTACCCACTTGCTGCTAAAACTTTGTGCTCCTTTGTGTATAAATGCAAAAGTTTGGTGCACTATGGTTGCTTTTCCTCCCTTTTCCATTCCTTAGTAATTCTAATCAACAAGTAACCCGGGTAACCTCATGCAAGGATGACTGTCAATAGTTTGCATGCAACTTGTTAAACAAATATTATTAGCCTCAGCAATTCAGCTACTTTCTTCCGGATTACTCAGTTATCAGTGAGCCTTGAGGAAGAGGAATCCGCTGTGCAAAGGTGCCCTTATCTCATTCCCTTGTCAAGGCCAGTACAGATATTTCCATAGTCAGCAATTCTTCAACAATGATGAACTTCCCAAACGGTTCCCAGCTTCTTTTAACAGAGCGTTATCTGTTTTTAAGAAGTGCGGTGTAACTTCATCAGTCATGTGGCAAAGGGTGCCCTCTGGTGATGAAATAGGGAACATAAATCCTTCTGCTAGGCAGCAAACTACATCTGGGCCCCTACATCTGGGTCTAAAGGCTTTGGCCAATTCACACTGTTAGAAATGTAAGGACTAGAAACATTGGACAAATGCACCAGCAATCGAGGACACGAGGCTTACGGCTTAAACATGGAAGTGAATCAAGTGATTGATGTTTTGAGTATTTTTTAGAAGTAATTTTTTCCCTCTGTATCCAAAATGTGATGGTATTTGCTAAACTATCTTGTTGATATGCAAGCTCTTTGAGCAACACCTACTTCTTTCCATTGTTGCAGAATCCTAAGGGTTGGAATGGACCTCTGGAGATCTTCTAGTCCACCCTTCTTGCTAAAGCAGGTTTTTCTACAGCTCCAATTTTAAGGTCTCCAGAGCAAACCTTACCCGTTATACTGCTGTTGCCTCTGCAATCAAGTTCTGCACAGGGGAGCACCCTCCTGCAAAGAGTGGATTTCTTCACTAGGCTTTTCCCAGCTCAGTACCCAGCTGTGTCTCTTCTACTGGTTTGGGTGAGCTTGGTAATGACTGGACAGAGGTAAGAATTGTGAGGGTGGTAGGATGGTGGTTGCACCACTCTCACTGTGGAGGGCTCAATGAGGAAAACACAGCTGCTTCTGAAATGGTGAAGAGCAATTAACCAAGATTCTGGTAGGAATTTTCTTTATGTGCACCTGGATTAAGAGCAAGGACCCTACTGCTGAGAGTGGGCTGTGTGTTTTTGAACACATGGGAGGCAATAGGGGTTATTTTTTTTATCATCTTCCTTTAGACTGTTTTTTGTTGTTGTTGTTTTTCTTGTCTGCTGCTTCTATTTCTATTGCCCCTTTTTCTTTGATAGTTTGCTCACAACTGTATCTGCTACAGGTCCTATGTTCTCCCTAAGGTGTTTATGTTGCACCTGCACATGAGGATTTGATAAGGAGTTCTTGCACTGATAAAAAGTGTTGATAGGTCAAAGCTGTAGTGGTAAAATTAATTGTTCAGAGGTTTAGAGCCTCAAGCCATTCGTAAAAGTACTGCATATGGAGTACCACCTGTATATAGCAGCTGTCTCAACTTCTTTCCTGATGCAGGAAAACAAAAAGTTGATACTCAAGGGAGATTTTTATCAGGCTAAAGGCATGCTCTCTGGAGGCTTTGTTTTTCACCTAATTGAAAACATCTATAGTACTGCTGCCAAAGAGGTGCAAGTGAGAGCCAACCTGTCTGTGTCAACCTTGCGTTGAAACCATGAATCACTGCTGCTCACTTCTCAACTCCTTACACCTGAGCATAAAGCTCTTCTTATCAAGTGAAAATAGTAGCAAACATCAGGATTGCTGATGGGCTTTTATGAGCTTCATCCAAGGAATCATTGTTAGGCTTTTCGTCTGGGATTATTGTCTTGAAAAAAGAAGACAACTGGGTTATTCCTAAAGCAAAATAATTGCTGGAAGATGTCTGCTGCACTGGTAGAGAATTGTCATCCTCATAGTCTCTGTGTGAGTAGGCTTACTGACAGACCTATGTGAGTGGAGTAATTGGGTACTGGCCTAAAGGCAGTGAGAATGTGGTTGCATTTGAGAACTGGTTTACTGTGATTAGCAATGTTTATTTTATTGCAATACTGGATATTCTCAGTGTAGAAACAATAGAATGTTTCATATGACGTGTACCTACGTTACAGTCTAAGATAAATGATCTTATATAAATTATGTAATTTCTCTGAATCTTGTGTTAAACTGCTCACAGCTGGATTTGGAGCTCAGCTGTTGCCATTGCACTGTTCACTATAGCCAAAATAGTTTCCTACGTATAAGACAAGTTTTTAGAGCTGTAGGATTTACTTCAGAAGTGGTTGGTTTTTCCTCTGGTAGCTTTCTCTTGCACTGTTTAGCTTACATTATTCAACTCCAACCCACCCCACCATGCCCACTGACTGTGCATCTCAGTGCCACATCTCCATGGCTCTTGAACACCTCCAGGGATGGTGACCCTGCTCAGTCACCAGAGAATATTTTTTCCTAACATCCAATCTGATATTGTGATGTTTCTGGGTGTGGTTAACAGGAAAAAAAAATAAAAAAAAAAAAAAGGTTAAACCTTAAAAAATGCTAAAGTTGGTGTATGGGAAATTGGAAAATCACATCCTGACCCTCTGATTAATCAGCTGAAACAAGTGGTGGGTCAGTTGTGGGAGCACAGGTGAGAGTAATTTAGCTGAGCTATGGAAGGGGTGGAGCTTGACTCCACCTTCTCTAGACCTCATTAAGGGCTGACCACCACTAAGGCAGCATCACTTGGAGATTGCTCCTTGGTGGAGATTACCTCAGCAGTTCCCAGCAGAGTGAAGGCTTCCATACAGGTGAGTTTTTCCTGTAAATAACCTTTTGAATATTTACTACTATCTTTTCGTTATTGTCACCATATATCTGATCATAGAATCACTAAGGCTGGAAAAGACCTCTAAGATTACCAATTCTAACCATCAGCTCGTTGCCACCATGCCCACTTAAATGTGTTCCCGATACCAATAAGAAAGGCACTCACTCTGTAAGTTATGTTTTCAGAAACCTTTTGTTAATGCTAATATAAAAACATAGGAAATTAGATTAATTTAGATTCTAAGGACACCCCAAAAGGAGTATCATCAAATGGGCTTCCAATCTGCACGTTGTACTTACTTTCTCTATAGAAGAGGGGAAATTGTCTGCTTCCTACTGGACATCTTCAACTGTAAATTGGATTATGGTACACATCCTATGCTCAATCTGCATAATTGTTTGTGTGGTACTGCATGATTGTTTATCCAGTCCACATAAACTATGAAAGTCCTGGTTTGAAAACCCCACCTGGAGACACTGAAGGAGCTGATTTTGTTTGCTTAAAGAACAGATGTAGGTCATGTCTTAGTACTGTGGAACTGGGCTGGAGAGGGCACTGCTGCTCAAGGTATTCTTCTCACACAATAACTACTTTATGCCAAGGAATGCTGCTCTTTGTTTTAAAACTGCACCTCATCTGTACTGTATCCTTCTTTTTGTTCTAAAGCTATAAATACCCTTTGTATCCATTTAGCAAATCCACAGATACCCTGCAACATTATCCAGAGAGTGACTTTCATCTTAATTATACCTACCTAAGAAGGGAGTTACCCTGTATATATACGCATTATCAAAAACTGCTTGCACAGTTTCTTAAAATCCTATACTCCAATGCATGACTTCTTTAGCTATAGCAGAAATGGGCCATTATAATCTTCAAGATGGAATCTTTGATTAACTCATTCAGGATCAAAATAGCTCTGTTTCTTTATCTTTTGTGAGTACAAGTTTGACAAGCAAAATGTTTGGTTAAAGCTTTCGCTTGATCAGTAATCTGGGTTTTCTAATAGAACAGTTACATAAACAGATAATCTTTGGAGAAATTATTAGACAAGGCAGGTTCTGGCATGTGCAAAAATTAATGTGGAGAGTAAAGAACATTTTTGCCATGAAAATGTGCTCACTTGTTAAATAAGAAAAGATGGTTAAGGCCAGTGAGCAATGTAAAATGTAAGAACACAGCATATGCCATAAATTCACAGGACTGTTAAGGTTAGAAAGATCATCTAGTCCAACCATCGGCCCATCCCCACCATGCCCACTAACCATGTCCCACAGTGCCACATCTCCATGGCTCTTGAACGCCTCCAGAGACAGTGACTCTACTCCTATGTGGGCAGCCTATGGCAATGCCTCACCAATCTTTTGGAGAAGGAATTCAGAACAGTTGACTTTAACCATTCACCCAATCATAGGAAATACAACCAAAAAGCCTTACCACCATTTTTGTTCTTCAGAGCACTCACAGAATCACAGGGATGGGAAGGAACTTCAAGAGATCAAAACCCCCTGCTAAAGCAGATACCTTGCAACAGGTCACACCCCTCTGGATACTTGTGAGAAGGAGGACCCTAAATGACTATTAGTTGCAGATGAAACTTCATTCAGCTTTCTCAGTTTGGTTTCTAAAAGGCTGTTTTGATGAAGATGTCGTATGATTATTTATTTTTTAACTGTGAATAGAAATGTAGAAGAAATGTGTGTTCTGAGAAAAATAGATCTGTGATGCACTGAAAGTTTCCTATCAGAGATTCCCCTCCTTTTTCTGTGGCAGTGTCTGGGAAATGAGGACAGAGTTGTGTGCAGCAGCAAACCAGAGCATGAGTTAGTTGTTTCCTGGGGTAAACTGGAGGTTGGTGTCTGGAAGTTTCCTTTTTCCCTCTGCTGGAGTGACTCACCAGCCTACAGAGCTTTGTCTTCAGCTAAAAAAATATGCATTCTGCAGCAGTTTTGCTAGTGTGTTGCTAAACTCCACCGAAATAAAAAGGAGAACTTCCCTACACTCAGGTGCTAGCCAGCAATTCAAGCTGCCCAGTGTTCTGCTGAAACAGCTCCTTAGGGGAGCTGTAGTACATCTCTTCCATCCCATCATCACTCAGCCACACTCAGAGCACCGCATATCACAAAGCTCCCACTGGCATTTCATGCACTATTAGCCAAGTATTTTTCTTTTTTGTGATGGAAATGTCAGCAGTTCAGTGTTGCAGAGGTTTCACTGTGGTTTCCTTACATTAATTTCCTGATGTTTAAAATTCTGATAGACACCATATTCATCTCATGTGGGCAGACACTGAACCAGTGCTATGCATCTTGAAGTACCATGGCTTGATTACAGTTTTCTCTCCATTTCCAGGAGTACTGTTTTGGTACAGTTTGATAAGACTGGTAAGAAGGTTAATATGATTAACTCAGATCTGACACTTACATGTTTTAACATTATAGCTTAATGGAGTTGCCACAGTTTTATGTGAAATTAAACACTGTTAAGGGCTGTCAACTTCCATACATAAAATCTTGCTGATCTCTCAAGCAAGAGTAGAAGAAAAAGGAAGACTCTTGGTTTAAACCCAAAACCTCTACACAGTCATCCCTCACTTAATGAGGAATTAGGTGGCCACAACACATGAGCACAAGCAACTGCAATGCAATTTTCACTGAGAAGAAGTGAAAAGGACATTGTGCATGCATTAAGAACAGGATTCCAGATCTCCCTCATTACATTAACTGTCATTTAGGTTGTGCTGGACACAGTCGGTGCTATTGCATTTTCTTAATTAACAGCTGCCATGTGTTTTGGAAAGGGGCAGGAGCCGAGAGTGTGTGACAAATTTAATAACACATAATGAAGTCAGTCTGAAAGGCACGCTTTACATCTTAGCTCTTCAATGCTTGCAGAGCATTTACATCTGTTCAGCTGTAAGCAAATATGATGGGGAATCACTTTTGGCTGGTTCTTTTCCCCAGCCTGGATGGGGACAACTCATCCTAGGAATTATCAATTGATACTGAATTGATAAATTTATAGGGAAAAATACTGAAAGAGGTGCAAACCCATATACTGTGTGAAGTGTAAATGGTGATTTTAGTGACCTTTTCCAACCATACTGATTCTATGATTCTGAAGTGAATGGGCAAGAGAAGAGCTTTGGGGAATTGAAAATAAGAAAGGCTGATAGTATTTCCAGATTTAGCTGAAAAATTTTGAGTTTAAACAAATGGCTCTGAATAATAACTTAGGCAATCTCATGTAGCTTCAGAGCTGCAGGATTTACTCACAGCAAACACTTCTAAATCAATACCTAAACAGTTGGTGGTTGAAATGAAGTACCTGTTAGTAAATATAGATTATAGTTCCACTCAGATGCTTCATGTTGAAGGTGGTCTTGCAAAAACCTCTCAGAATATTGAAAGCTACATGAACAAGGTTTGGAAGCATACACGATTTCACTGCTAGCATTTAGAATATAAAATCTGGAAAGCTCAAATGAGAAACTGGAACTGCTAATGCTATCTATTTTTAAAGGAATAAAAGGGGTTTTGGAGGTGAGACTGACAGAAAAACCTAGAGATAGGAGACATGAAGTCTTGTTACAACTGGTGAGATGAAATTGTTTGCCCAGAAGGGGATTCTGTACATGAGACTTGATGCCATTATAATGCAAGATTCTGATGCTGAATGCAAGCTAATTTAGAGGGAAATCTTCTGTATTGCAGAGAACAGGCCTGATTTCCATGAATTCCTTGGATAAAATGAGTTGTGGAAGGGTTACTCACTTGAGAACGTAGGCTGCTAAACCTCTGGAAGAGGGGGAGTCAGTGATAAGTATTGGCAGGGCACTCCTGCTGTGATATTCTCAGCATCTGTGTGTCCAAGGGACAAGGTAATTTTCTGTCATGGGGGCAAAGGTGGGAATACTGATTAGGTAATATATCACATGTTGTGGAAAGTTGGGTGAACCTTTCTTTGGGTAATTAAATGAAAATATTGATGTTTTGACTTTATGGAATTTCTGGTTATCTGATTGGTTTTGCTTTGCTTCTGAGTGAAAACTATTTGATACTTGAGTGGGAGTGATTATTGTAGATGACTGTTTAATTTCTTTCAGCTAATGGTGTGAGGAGAGTTCACAAGAGATTTCCACATAATGAGATCCTGAATTAAATTTTAGATGGTGACAATTACATTAAGATTAAATATCAACAAATAGATCAGAATAAGGCTATATGTTGGTGACAAATCCTTTCACAGTTTTATTTTTCATTTGGGAAAGAGGGAGAATGAGCAATCCACTTGGTTACAGCATTATACAAACAGGTTGGTTGACTGCTGGAATTATTTCTAGATATGCCATTATTGTGTAGGGATTGTGCTTATATACCCTGTAATCTTAGAATTCCTTGAAAATTTTTACAGACCGCATATGATGATGATTGTTATTGACTTGAGCTAATTTTCTCTAAAATGGGTTATTCTAGATATAATGTACATACATGCATTATATCTGTGGTTGCAGAGGCATCAAGAGATTAAGTGTTGTTTTGACATCCTGTTAAATGGTTCAGATGAAACTAATAGAGTATTCTGCTTTGTAGAGCTATTGGGAGTTTTGGGGTGAAATAAAGTATAAGTCTGTCTGATAATGGTACAGTCTGATTCTATTTTAATTGTGACTGCATCATCGTTGCCATTTTGGGACACAGTTAAGCAATGACATTTTTCAGTATACTTAGAGTATATCAATTTGGAAACATGGTACTCGTGGGGATCTGGGGAGAAAAGGGCAAGTGCTGTACTCATGATTTCTTACAAGTATGGATTATTTATTGACACAGTGTGAAAGAGGTAAATGGAGGAGAGCTGGGAGCATGGCAGTTGAGGCCTTGGGGTGATATACGGTGCAAGCAGTAACTTTGTTGTAGAAGGCAAAATTAACAGACATATCTGTTGAGTTATATATCATTCTGCACTTATGCACAGTCATGTCTAGTAGTTCTTAATTACACTGGAGCAGTCTGCCAGAATTGTTTTCCCCAGGCAGAGTAATTATCCATAACAGCAGCCGTCTTCAGCACAGAGAAGTCAATGTATTTGGTTGGCTTGTGCTGCATGGAAGCAGCATAGCTTCAAAAAGTGAATGTATGTGCTGGGAAAGGTGTGAGAATGAAAGTAACTTGTATTTTACCTTTCTGTTAAGTCTCGCTCTGTCAGATGTGCATGGTGCTGAAAGCTACACCTGGAAACATCTTCATATCTCTCTCTTTGTAGTTGGATTCTCTGCAACTTGGTGATGAATGGGGGGGGTGGGGGGGGGGTGGGGGGAACAGTTCCATGAATATGGAAGAGAAACTATTGCTGTCCTGAAAGACTGTTACTGGAGAGCTTCTCAGAGACCAAATGTCAGCTGAACCTGGATATTCTGCATTATTAGACATAACTTTACATTGTTGCACTGAGTTGAAAGACAACTTCATAGAGGTAGAAAGTTGAAATTGTCACCAATATTTAATAATACTTCTTCCAGTTACATAGGAGCTGACGGAGAAATCTGAAAAAATTTGAAGCCTTGTGATTTAAAAAACAGTGCTATTTCCCATGTGATACTTGGCTTTGTTTGGTATCACGTTCTTGTTGTAGTTGAAAGAATGGATTTACTTGGAAGACTTATTTTTGTAGATGTCAATCAAACTAAAATGGCTTTATTAGATAGAGGAAATCCTAAAGAGCTTGCAATGAGTCAGAGATGCCACCCAGGAACTTGTGACACTGACCCAGAATAAGAGAACTACTTTTGCAAAAAATGATGTCTGTATGTTATTCATGTGCTGAGTCCATGTTATCCGACAGTGCAAGGACAGACAGGTTCTTTTAGGGATTCTATGTGGGATTATCATAGCAATTAAAACTTCTAATTTTTAATAGAATTTTTTGAAAATTCCTTCTTCCTTCCTTCTCTCTTCTTCCCGTTTTCCACCACACTTCTCAAACAATCTGGATATGGGATCAGAAAACGGGGAAAATGAGTCACCTTGGTCAAAAAACGAAGCTAGGCTTGTTTTTTCTGTGGTGGGTGGGGAGAAGAGATAAGCCAAATGGGCAGGAGTAGGTGGAATGGGCTGCAGGTCCATTCTAGAGGTGCTGAAACCTGGGACATTGTTATGCTCCAGGGCAAAGTTCGCACATAGTCAGGCTCTCGAAAGTACTGTTTTGCTCAGAAACTGAAAGTCTTTTTCACCTCCATATGGCATTACAGCAATGCTTATGATAGTTGAGGACACTGTTACATGGAGGCTTGTTCTGTAAAAGACACTAAGACAAAGGAACTGAATTCTGGAAACAGACATGGAGAAATGATACATCTAAAGTAGTGCAGAGTGATAAATGATGCGGTGTTTGTGGAATAAGATTTTCATGCCTAGTCATTACATCTTTCATCTAACTTGGACCTATTATCTTCAAGGACTTCACAGATAAATGGTTATTCAGTAAGTTGCCAACTAGTTGCCAACACAACTAGTTTCATTACTCCATGACCTCGGTCTTCCACCAGAGTCAGCTTTTATTGGTCTTGTCACCATGTATGCCAGGTCTTTTATGTTGTCTTTTCTCTAGGACAGGGACTGTGATTTACTCCGCATTCACATGGGGCCCCAATCTGTTCACACCGCAGGTGCTGCAATAAAACACACATGAAATAAAGTGGAATTAAACCATTACTTGGGAATGCCAGCTGCTCATCATGGGACCACTGCAGAATATTAAGTAGTTTACTCAGCTTCCCATTTGTGCTTAAAGTGCATTCATCTTTCACAAACTGTTTCCAAAATTCTAATAGCATATGGCAAAATACTGCCGCATGTAAACAGCACAGTGGCTGTAGCTATGCTAATAAATAGAGTAGAAAGTATCTTCTGTAGACATAGATAGCTTTACATGCAGATATTTACACTTAGAAGTTAGGCTGATAAATAACTAAGAAGAAAATACAAATTTAGTTACAAAACCCAAGATCTAAGTTTAAGTTCTAGAAGAACGCATTCCAGAAGCCCTTAGCAAACTCAGGTTTCTCTCCAGGTTAGATGTCAATACTCCATGTATTAGCACTGCGTTACCTCATAGCTTAGCACAGCACCTGTATCAATGTTTTTAATGTCCCAGCTTAGTGTTCTGTGGTTTTGTTGCTTTCTGGGAAAAGGATTCTTCACCCAAGCTGTCGTAACACTACTTATGCAGGGAACTATAATACCCACTGCTGTCACTGGCACAGAGTTTGAGGCAGACAGCACAAATCCCTAGTGCAGATACTTCTAACTGCAGATGCTCCTTTGGAAAGTGTCCATCTACTTGTCAAGAAATCACTTCCCTTCCCTCCCAAAGGACCCACGGACCTCCCAGGCTGAGGTCTGGCATCTGTCAGAGCCCCTGCCAGGCTCACCCTCTCCACTGCTGCACTGTTGTTGTGAGGGGGAGATTCTATCTGCAGAGGCAGGTTTAGCTCCAGCCATCGCATCTTCCTCTTCTCCTCAGTAAGTGATATATAAATTGATTCATTTCCTTTCTTTCTCTTGCCCTTCAGGTGTGTTTTATTAGCCTATTCAGTGTCAGTGGCAAACAAACAAACAAACAAGTTACCTTTGATTTTTTTTTTACCAAATTAACAATCACAGGATATCAGAAATCCTGCTCATCATGCTTTTAATAAATCATTCCTTTTACATATCATAACTTTCACAGTTGCTGTAAGCACAAGCATGCTACTATCAGTCAGTCCTTGTTAGTGCTGACTGATGCAAAGGTTGTTGCAATCTGGAGAACTTTGTGCCAAGGCACAAAGAACCGTAAAAGCTGGAAAAGACCTATAAGATCACCAAGTTAACCCTCCATGCCCACTGACTGTGCCCCTCAGTGCCACATCTCTGTGGTTCTCAGACACCCCCAAGGATAGTCGCTCCACCACTTCCCTGAGCAGCCTGTGCTGATGCACCACCATTGATTGTTTCTGAGAGTAGAAGCTCCCTAATATCCAACCTGAATCTCCCCTGGTGCAACATTTGGGCAACAGTGTTTCTGCCACCACTTTCTCAACTGGGATGGAAATATGCTGCCCCAGATCACCCTGAAATTCTCTGGTGCAGAGAGATCTGAGGTAGAACTTGTACTGCAACTGGTTGTTCTTCACAATGAATAGTGCTCAGATTTTAATCAGAAAAAGGTGTCAGCCATAGACAGGAATTCCTGGCAGGTGTCTTGCTCATTAAAGGAGAGGCATGCTTTAGATCTGTGTTACGTTTACACATGTACTTTGTTTCACTGATGTAACTGGCTGGGTTTTAAGATTGCATCCTGTCCCTAATTTATTCTTCTACAGTCTCCTAGAAACTTTTTTTTTCCATTGAACCTGTTAGAAATGCTTCATTTTGAAGAAGTACTGCTGGTACTGTGCAACTGCATGGTAAGTTGAGGAGTAGTTTAGTTTTATTGTAGCCAATACTTATTTATCCCTTATTCGTCTTATTTCATCCCTTCTTTACTTTCTATTAAATTTCTATAAAATTTCTGGCTTGTTTGCTTTTATTTTTCTCTTGGTCTGGGATCTTAATCTCCTTTTAAAATGGAGAGACAACAGGAGGCATTGCATTTGTGTCTGAAACTCTATATTAAGCTTATTACAGGCTTAGCATTTATTTTCTGTGATTATCATGTGATACTTCTATGGTACAAAACATAGTTTTAATTTGTTGTTGTTTTTACTTAATTTTTGGTAAATTAAGTAACTTGTAACCCTTATGACCAAGGGAGCATTACAATCTCTTTCAGTGTTGTCATCTCCTATACAACATTTTCTCTTGATGTGTTCTCTTTATTTAAAGTAATATCAGTAATATCACCACTTCAAACAAAGCAACCTGTTCTCATGCCAAGTGTGACATGTCAGACTATATTTCTGCGGTTCTCTATTCCTTTTGGTGCCTTCCTGCATGTTACCAAAATAGTACAAAGCAGAGAGAACCTCCTGAGTGGCTTTGCGTAAAGAAAAACAAGTGCCTAATAGAAAAATGGTACCATTAACTGAATTGAAATGGATTGTTGTGTTCTGAACTCAGTAGCCCTTTGCTGCTTCTAAGTGTGCTTTCTGTAATGAATAAGGCATGGTGGTCAAGTTAGGGGCGCTTTTAGCATGACTCATGTGTAGCAAAAATACATGGCAAGAAGCAATTTGTTTGTCGTTTGCTAGAATAAGGCCAAATATAGTGCCACGGATGCCAAGATTTTGCAGGTGTGCTGCCTAAATGGAACAGGCTTCAACCTGTGAGTGTGAAAACATGGAATTTTCTTACACGGCAGACACGACTGGAAACAAAGACGGCTGTCGGAACATCCAAAACACAGAATATTTTCTGCATTGTGTTGCTCTCAATTTTTATGTCAAATATTTCTTTTCTTTGGAGCCTACTTAAGTTTATATCTTTAGCAGATTGTTTAACTTCATGTCTAGTGTAAGATCTGTGCAAGAATTCAGTGCCTACGGAGACACACTTCAGCTTAGTAGGGTCTGTTGCAGTCTGTTGTTAATGTATTGCAAACATGATTTAATGTCATGTTTTGAGAGTGTCAGGATATAAAAATCATTCTAGGAGAATCCCAGGTTTTCACAGAATAAGTTGGGCTTGCAATTTATGCTGGAAATGATTTCAAAGGGTCAGTCACTTCAAAATTTATGATGGTTTCAAAACAGCTGATCTATGCAGCTGGTGAAGAATGTCAAGCTGTCTAATGAGAATGAAGTATTTATCATCAGACAAGGCCCTACTTAAATTATTTAATGTCCTTGAATTATGTCTTAAAACAGCGTACAACATCCAAGGCCTCAGATAATCCCCCCGGGATAGCTGTTATTCATGACATGAAGTGTTGAACATGAAATTTGACTGACTGGCTGAGTTCACAGCAGGTGGTGTTCCTCGAACAGCTGAGCTGAGGATGGCATCAAACCTCTAGAGCACCTCCTTTTGTACTCCTTTCATCATAGCCAGGGGCAAGGCAGCATAAAGCCAACTCAGATATTAAATGAGAAAATCCCTCTTTCACTGAAAGAGAGGATTCTTAAATCCCTATGGTTTGTTAGTGAGGCAGTGATTGATTTGGAAATAGAAGGATGTGGTAGAGAATGTCTGGGCAATGAGGTAGATGGGAGTGGGCTGGGAACAAGACTAAGCTGATAGGAACAGGTGTGTACCACTTATTGTCTAGAGCACTTAAAACTCTCTAAACTTGATTGTGCAAAGCAGTGTTTCCCCTCTCTTACAAGACATGTATTGGGCATCTAGGCAGCTTATTTGTTCTGTGCAAATAAAATGTTGTGTTAGTGCTAATATTCTGCTCCTTCCTTGCCACTGATGGCATCCAAATCCATTTGTGCTTCTACCTTAATGATAATCCATTTGTACTTTCTGTATGGACAACAAATAGAACTTCAGCCTGGCAAGGAAAAGTGTATCAGATGTCATAGCTATGCTAAGGTTGCCTGAAAATACAAGAGTGTATCATAAGATTGCTGGTAGAGCAGGGAGCTATACTGAAGGTGACAGCACATGCTTGAATTCTAGTGCTATTGAGATATAGCATGTTATTTCAGCTGCTGCCAGTTGGATTCCTCTGAACTTGAATTCTCAAGACACGCAGGTAGATTTGGGAAGAATGATGTGCACAGAGGCATTTTCCTGGGCTCTTTCTGACACTTTGCTATCAGAGCATGAAAAAAAGATGCCAGCACAGCAACCACCAAGGCTGTGCTTCAAGTATTTAATGCTGTTGATGATTCAGTTGTATTTCACTGGATTAAATCAGTTCCAGTAAATTTAAGCCCAAAGATAGGCAGTACTGGTTTTGTACTGCTCTTATCTGAATGATGACTGCAGTTACAGCTTGTGTAGTAACCGTGGCTGGAAAGCGAGGCAGTTGGATTGAGTAGGAGACCCACTGACTACTTGAGGTTGCTACTTTGTTTCTGATGATGAAATTAAAAGTTGGGTGACTGTTTCTGTAGGAAAGCACTTCCTTTATGAAAAGCATAACTTATATTTCAGTATGCTTCTCAGATCATAAACCTTGGGCAGCAGTTGCCCAAGCCTACTGCAGCATCTTGGCTGGGCACATTGGGAATGAAGTAGTCACCATCTTGAGGTGATGTGAGCAGTTGTGGCAAGTTTCTTTTTTGATGGCAACAGAGATGCTCTATAAAGGACGGTACTCACTAGCAATCAGGGCTGGAAATAACTCTGCTTTATTCCTTTGCTATCAGACTTCAAAGTACTGATGTATTCCTGAGTGTAAATAGAATCCTGCTAGAGGGTGTGTTGTGTGTGGGCAGGAAGGAGATGTATTCACTGTGTGCAGGATAAATGCTGTACCTTGAGGTGATTTACAGTGCTTGCCTCATTCTGTTTGCCTGCAGTTCTGCAGCGTTGTCCCTCTCACCACCCCTCTGCGGGGCCCCTTTCCTTTACTATAGGAATAGTGACATTCAGCAGGAAAGGGGAGAAGCAAACACTGAGAAGCCCAGCACTGTGCTGGCTCACTTGATTTGTTTTTGTAAGCCATCTCGGCTACCACCCAGTGAACCTGTGCAGCCTCGGTGGAATGATGCTGGCAGATGGCCTGGATAGCAAACCCCAAATGCAGCCCTGGATTTGCAGCAACAAAGAAATGTTCCACTGAGCTGTCCCCTTGCCAAAGGATATTTGCCTGGCACAGTGACAAGGAAGACCCCTTCCTCCCTGTTCGTATATGGCAAAGTTTCTTGCAGAGCTCCTAGGCTGCGCGTTGCCTGATAAGGGCAGCTCTTCTGTGCGTGAGGTAAGTGGCTGCAGTGATGTTGTCAGACCTGTGTTTACAGTGATCTGTTTCTTGAGATGTCTCTGGGGTGTTGCTTTCCTCTTGATCTTCAGGTTGGATGTTAATTATTGACAGTTGTTTATTGGAACATTTCTTCTCTGGAAGAGTAGTTATGCACTGGCACAGGCTGCACAGGGAAGTGGTGGAGTCACCATTCCTGGAGGTGTTCAAGAACTGTGGCGATGTGGCACTGAGAGACCTGGTCAGTAGGCATGGTGGGAATGGGTCTGTGGTTGGACTTCATGATCTTAGAGGTTCCAACCTTAATGATTCTATGATTCTCCACTGAGGTAAATACCAGGGGAGTGGCAGGCACTCCAGAAGCTACAATAGTTTGTTTTTCTTTTACTTTGCTTTTCACATCTTAATGGACAAGGAGATGGTCCTTAATTGCCTGCTTCTACTTTCAGTTCACCTGAAAAGTGCTTGGCTTAGGCAGAATTGATGGGCATTAATTCCTTCCCCCAGCACGTGCACATGAACTGATGTTTATTTCTCAACTACTAGCAGACAAACGGCTGCCTTGCTTTATACAGTGAAACATGGCATGTACCTTAAGTCCTGATAACAGTACAAATAAAGTTATCATATAAATACTCATTGTTTTAGTTTTTGTTTTATTATTATTTTAGAAGTTCACAAGCTGCATCATCCTCTATATTGATCACTGGCAATGTAGGCATTCTTCCTCAGTGTTCTCTGCTCTAACCTCTCCTTGTAAATAGCATGTTTGTTGCATGGCTTTGAAAATTAGTTCCAGGTGAACAAATTGCCTAGTATACTTTTTGTACTGTAGTTAGGTGATGGCTACAACCAACCATTACAGTGAATGTAAAGTGATGTAATTAAGCATTATATCTGCACACAATGTTTAGCAGAGGTTTGAACAGAGTATGTGATTTTGCCTTTATCTGACATCCCTCCTCCCTCCTTCCCCCCCCCCCAAAACTATAAGACAGAGGTGAGGAAGCCCTTCAGTGATATCTGTTACCTCTTAAAAGTAACATGCTTCTAAATCACAAGGAGTAAGGCAAATATCAGGATCCTTTCTTAGGCTTAAGCAAGTTCTCTGTTAGGGACTGTGTCCAGCTGTTATTGTACAAGCTGTAATTGAGAAATACCAAAAATAGGAAAATCTGCTCTTGAGCAAAACATTTTCCAATAGACCCCAACACAGCCATTAGCCTTTGACTTGACATCCCATCGAATTTTTAGAAACTAAAGAAGTTAATTTCCTTCCAGGAAAACTTGCATTGCATTTGAATCTGTGCTTTGTTGTTGTTTTTTGTTTGTTTGTTTTAAGGATTCATTTGGTCACTTAAAAGAATACTTCTTTAGACACTTTTTAGACACCAAGATGTCCAGATGGATGCAAGTTATGTAATTTTATTGTATTTTTAACTGGCAAAAGTGTATTCCCTGCAGTATGAATTGCTTACCCTTTACCTAATTGAACCTGTGACTTTACTTAGTGGAACTTGAACTCTAAGTAGTCAGTGTTGTTTAATACAGTATCAGTGTTATCTTGACTAGACTGAACTTAGAGTCTCACTAACAATTTGGGGGAATGCCCAGGGAATCAAAAGATAAAATGTGTTTAAGGGGAAGAACTGGGACTTGGAAAATAAGAGCTTCATTTTGGCCAAGAATCCTACGAAAATTCTATGGGTATCTTTTGTGTACACTAAGGAAGCTGCCATGTGCATAGTAAGAAACTGCTTTAAGATTTCCTCTTGCACATCTCTTTCTGAGCTGCCAGTTGGATTGAACTTTCCCTGAGTGTGCTAGAAAATGTGAAAATATTATTTCCAGAGGAAGGGTTGTGTGAGAGTTCCTGACAGGAACATAACTTCTTGTTAATGGTGTTGTAGGACTTTGGCATCTGGTGGTTCAGCCACTTCATGTTTCTTTAGTGGGGTTGGTGTCCTGTTTCATGGGTTCTCATTAAACATGAGGTTATGTTGGCTTGTGGAATATATCTGAATGTTTGAGGAACAGAGAGTATGGAGTCAGTTCTGCTTTAATTATACAGATGTTGATCTCATTGTGGTAATAAGAAAGACATTGAGACCCTGGAGTGTGCATAAAGAAGGACAAGAAAGCTGGTAAAGGGTCTGGAGCACAAGTCTTATGGGGAACAGTCAAGAGGACTGACATAGTTCAGTCTGCAGAAGAGTTGAACTTACGGCTCTCTACAGTTTCCTGAAAGGAGGTTTTGGTGAGATGGGAATCAGCCTCTTCTCCCAGTAACAGTGATAGAACAAAATATGATGTCTTTAAGTTGCACCACAGGAGGTTCGGATTGGATATTAGAAAAAATCTCAGAGTGGTGAGGCATTGGAACATGTTGCCTAGGGAGATGGTGGCATCAGCATCCCCGGAGGTGATCAAGAACTGTGGAGATGCAGCACTGAGGAGTGGATTGAAGTTAGACTTGATGATCTTGATGGTCTTTTCCTACCTTAATGATTCTATGATTCTATGAATTTGGTTCTTCAGGTTATCAGTTTCAGAGCAGTAACATAATAAGCCTGGGTGGGTTTCCTTTTTTTTTTTCCTTTTTTTTCCCAGATCAGTCTGACTGAAGCTGGGAGCAGCACTGAGAAGTATAGAGAGTCTGATAGGAGCTTCCCAGCACTGCTCTAAGGCAGAGAAAGCAATTTTATGTTATCTCTGTTCTATGAAACATTGATTGGATATGCTGACCTGGAGCACACTATGCAAAAGGAAGTATGACCCCACTCAGGATGAGCCTGCATTGGACAGAAGGTCTGTAATTGCAGCCTGAACCAGATGCCAGTGATCATAGCCAGTGGTTCAGCAAGAGAGCCAGCTAATGCAAGGTAATAAGATTAAGTGCAGATTTATGAGGCTTGTGTGGGAGCATACTCTGGACAAATATAAAGTGGGCAGCAATGAGGTAGGTAGCGGTGCTGCAAAAAAGGATGTGTAATGAGTAAGGAGGGAAAATATTTTCCTACTGAAAAAGGTGATCACTGAAAAAGTAAGACATGAATTCCTAATGTGCAACTTTTGAAGCCCTTTGCTGGCAGTCTTCATGGTAGTTGTAGATAACTAGAGGTAACATATTGTATCTCATATTTGAAAGAAGCACGTAAAAATTCTGATTTAAAAACATATCCCCTTTGGTCTCAAACTAAATATAAAAATTAAAATGATGAAGGTTTCTAAAGTAATGAAAATCCAAAGTCCTACCCAAACTATTTTGTTGATAAGGTCAGAATATACAGGTTAATTGCAGGTGTGTATGGTCAGAGAAGCTAACAAGTGATTAATGAGCTAGGCTGAAAAACCTCCTTAACTGAGAAGCTGGAAGGTGATTGAACTAGTTGGAGGAGCCTCAGATGGGTACATGATCCTGCTAGGTTTTGAGCAAGTCCATAGCATGTTTCTTCATGCATCTGTACTATTTGATAGGTGATTTCACTTAAAGCTTGTGGTTTTCTTTGCTGAATTACTCAAAATTTGTGCAACTTTCCTCATTGGAGAGGAATGGGTAAGTAAAAGCCTTTTTTTTTTTTTTTTTGGCAGAGCTGTGCTCAGTCCTTTTGTCTTTCAGATTGTATTGACAGTGGGGGTCGCCATGATACTGGTGCAAAACCTTGCACTTGGTTTTGTTGAACCTCATGATGTTCTCCTGGGCCCATTACTCGAGCCTGTCTAGGTCTTTCTGGATAGCAGGAACAGTCTATCCTTCATCAAGTCTTAAATGGAGGAAATTAAGTACTAATGAAGGAGTACTGGGTTGTGCAGTGTTATCTTTAGTTTTAATTACTGAAATTTCCTTTGAGGCTCCAGAATTTAGGATACAGAATACGCTATTCCTATCTTATTAAAAAGTAAACAACTAAATAAAATGGTTGCAGAGGTGGTTAACTTATTCTCTGCATTTCCTCACATAAATGTCACATGTTAATAGTATTCTGGCATAGATGAATGAAGGAATTTTTTTATCAATGAAGGTGTAGAGTAAGATCATGAACTGTGATGTATGAATCTATTAAAAATTTCTAGTTTTGGGGGGAGCAGAAAAATAGTTTTCTTTCTGCTCATTTTCTTCCTGTCATTGTCTCTTGTACCACTGGCTGCAGAATACATACATGGAGAGAGAAGGGTTTAAATTGCATTCTTCACATAGTGTCTTGCTACTGTGTATGGGAAATGGGTAATCACAGCCTGAACCTCTGATTAATCAGCTGAGGCAAGTGTTGAGTCTGCTGTTGGAGCACAGGTGAGAGTAATTTAGCTGTGCTCCCAGAAAGGGTGGAGCTTGACTCCACCTCCTCTAGACCTCATTTAAGGGCTGACCACCACTATGGCAGCATCTTTCAGAGATTGCTTTGCGGTGGAGATTGCCTCAGCATTTCCCAGTGAAGGCATCCATATTGGTGAGTTTTTCCCTACAAATAACCTTTTAAATATCTGTTACCATCTTTGTATTGTTCCACTTCATGCTACTATCTAATAAAATACTGACTCTTCCTTTATCAGGAGTAATGCCCTGCATAATGGCTTTCCTTAACGCTTGTTACTTCAGTTTCTGAGGGCTTTACCTAGAAATACAGATTTTAGTAATCTCAGGTTGAATCAGTATCATACAAGTACATAGTTTGAATATTAAATAAACCTTGCAGAGTTTAAAGATGATTATGAACAGATAATAAAGAAAATACATGTTACATATTAGAGAAATACATAATTCATACTGGAATGTCATGGGGAGAGATTGAACCTGTTGAAAATTATATTTATTTGTAGTTTGAGATCTACGAATGTCCTAAAAGTCTGACTAAGAATGGAGTGCAATACAAGAAACCTACCGGTATAATTTGTCCAAATATTTATCTTAATTTTGAAACCAATGAGTTGCATTTTTTTTCTGTGGTCGTGTACATGCAAATACAAAAGGAAATCCCAAACTAAATCACTGCTTGTCCCTAGGCCTTGTAGTTATGGCTGTAGTCCAGCAAAATGTTTTGCCAAGTGGGGAATATGGTTCTGTAGAAACATTTGGTCAAAAGACTGTACTGATTGAGTCACACCCAGAGTTTTCCCTTTTGTTCAGTCTTCCCTCACTGGTGACCCAGAAGTAGCTTAGAGAGCTACTTGGATGATGATGTGATTTTATCATCTTAATTACATGCAAATGTGATCAGAGAAGTTTACCCACAAGGGAATGTTGTTACAGGTGCTCATACATAACCAGTTTGCAATCACACAAAGGAAAGTTCCTCTTGAGACCTTGATGTAAATTGGATAGTTGAATGGTGCTTCAGTGTCAGGCATACTAAGATGTTAGGATTACTAGTTGGGCTTGCTTGCACCAAGTAACAAGCTTTTCTTATTATTCTTGGTTTAATTGTAATCTGAATGCAAATGAAATGTAATATGGATACTTCTTCAAATGGATTTTGGCTGAAAAATACTGAGACAGTGAGAAGGCATAGATGTTTCTGCTTTGAATTGAGAGGATTAAGAATACTAGCTACTACTGCTTAGTGGTGAATTCAAGAATAGACTTATCAGACACAGTAATACATAGCTGTCAGGTCATTTTAATTGCCAGGAATGAGAATCTTGAGTGTGCCTGAATAAGTAGTTTTAAAATGACTTTCATGATTGATAAGAAAGGTGATGCTGAAGACTGAAATTCAATAGCATGTTTCAGAGTAGTTCACTATTATCCGTTATCACCCAGAAATGTTTTCCCAGAGCTATTAGGAATAAAGCTTTCCATCTATCCAGTACTGGCTTTTCACCCTAGTCTGAAACCTGTATGTTTCCAATCTTAAGTAGCTGCGTCCTTGTGAATAAAGTAGTTTTTAGCTGGCTAGTTTCAGTGGTCTATTTAATCATACAGTTTACCTTCTGAATGGATATGCGTTCACTGTTAAAATAATCATGTGAATGTAAGCAATTTTGTTGAGTACTTAGCTAAGATCCTTCCTTTTCTCCTTGTTTTCTATTTTACTTCTCGGTAGAAGACGGACCTGTGGTTTCATTGCAAAGATAGCTGATTCTTAGGAGCTTTAGTAAACACAAGTCTTATGTTTGTAGTAGCTGTTATGACTAGTCACCTTACTAAGGAGGATTGTGAAGTGAGATCCAAGTGTAAACAGATTTTGTCAAATTTTGTTACTGTTGTTAAGTATGAAGAATATTGCTCTTGTTTGTGATTAGAAGAACTTCAGGTGGTTGGCATACTAATGCAAGTTTATCACAGACATGAGTTACTCTTTGGGTGATGTTGCATTTTAAATGTAGTTATGTTTCCATACTTTGTGATGTTTCATGTTTGAAAAAGAAGCTGTCAAATTATTAATATCAGACTGCTTCAGCAAGACTATGAAACACCTGTTCTTTCCCTCTTCCAGTCTACTACTCTGTAGTAAAAAATTTATCACAGTCCTTCAGTAACGAGGAGCTAGACAAGTAGCATTGATGCAGGAACTTCACTGAGGAACTAATTAAAGTTTCATCAACACCTATTAAAGAGAGTAATTCTAAGGCTCTGAAATATCAAAGGATGCAGAATGTTTTCTGGGAACTGTACTGACTCCGAGAACTAGTATACATTGCTTTTCATTGGGTAAAACTTCTGTGCTGCCATGAAACCCAAAGAAACTGAAGAAACCTCACTCTGAGGAACAATTTAGTCTTTGTTTATGTGCTCACAAAATCCACTAAGTACTTAGGTTGTCAAACGCTAAGGTTTTATTTTCTTCACAGAAGACTTCAGTTACAAGCTTTTGTGTGTGTTAGTTGATAGCACATAGAACATTTAGCCTGTAGAAAGCTTTACAGGCTAAATAGTCATCTTTCCTTACAGAAGAGCAAATAGAAGTGCACGCATGTAGCGTTTAAGTGGTTTTGAAGTTAACATGGTAAAATAGTCTGTGGAGATGATGTATGAAGAGTATGTTGGCAAAGGAGAGATGAATATGCTGTTGTATAGGAATTGAGTCATGGCCTAAATTACTGAGCACCTGGGGAAAGGACCAGGTCAGTCCTGGGAGCACAGGTGAAGGCAAACCAGCTGTGCTAGCAGAAGGGGTGGAGCCTGGCTGCACCTCTTTCAGACTTCATTTAAGGGCCGACCGCCACTGGGGAAGGATCCTTCCTTGGTGAAGCTTTCCCCTGCAAACTGAGAATATTCTGATACAGGTGAGCAATCTTCTTCCCTTCTTTTACAGCACCTTTCGATTCTGTGGTTCTTCTGCAGTCATGCCTTTGTTGCAACTCTTTTCCCATTGTACTGATGTGTTCAATTGCTGCAGCCATTAGTAAGTGTGGAGTACCTGGATACTTCCCTGCTTCCAGCTGAATGTTGTTTATAAAACTAGTTGTGTACACATAGACTTGGATCTACATGTAGCCTATATCTGCATTGCTCAGTGCTCTGTATACATAGAGATCTACGAGCTTGGATAAGGACTTTTCGGTGCATCTTGTTTGGATGGCCTTTTATTTCAGCTGTTATATTGCTGGCCAGAGTGCAGTGAGATGCCTGTAGAAGGTACATGTTATTAGCTGTCTTATTTGCTTGCACATCCTGCCTTTGGATGTAGTTAACTTGAGGCAAGGGAGGACTTCAGGCCTGTGCAGGAGCAAAGCATTAAGCCTCAGGATTTGGTTTCCGGGCATTTAAATGTTCAGTCTGAGAGGAGACATGGTGCAATTAAACATTTTACTTATTGTTATAACATAATTATCCTTTCTAGCTCCTGGATTTATTGTGTGCCTAAATTTGCTTGGGTAGCTCTTTCCTCTGATTAAATTCTCTGAATCTGAGGCTTTTAAAGAAGACAACTCATGGGCATTGTTTGGACAGGCTTCTCTTCTGTCTCATGTGAGGTTAGTTACAGAGCTCAAATAAGAACCCATAAAAGCAGCATTAAATTATCTCCCTGGTATGTTTCATCATTTTCTTCTAGCTCAATTCACTACTTTCGTTGTTTTTTATTCTAGACATCAGTTTCACACTGATGTTTGTGTTCCTGCTTTTTACTTGGAAGATGTTCCTGAGTGTTTAATGTATCTATTTCTGTGCTGTGTAAAAATCTGAACATACTGTGATTAGCTGTTTGGGCACAGTGGACTTCTAAAGATATGCAGTAAGTTTCCTTACAGCTGTTACTTCAGTCCAAAGAGGCTTTTCTAGAGGAGTGATGGTATGGATTGTTAACTCCTTTCCTTACTTCACTGACTCAGTGCATTATTTGAAAACACGCTGAGCAAAACTGAATGTCAGAGTATGCCCTTGTTATATCTTTAATGGTGGAAGTATTAAGGTGAGGGAGTAGATCACTTAGCCTTCCTGCTGGATCAAGCAGATGAAAGAAGAACCACCCTAAAAATCCTAACAGCCAAAGGTCCAAATACTTGCATTTGTTTGCATTTATGAGACTGGAATCCATCAGTTTTTTTGTCTCTCAGTACCCATGTAATCAATTAAACTTGATTGCAGTTCAAACTTTTGCAGTGTGAATGGTACTCAGCTTCATTCAAGCCTGTATTTATTGACTTTTTATTCAGTACTTTGCCAAAACTCTTACTTTGGACTGGTTTACTATGATAGTTTGTCATTTTAAGGCAAAAAATAGCTGTTAGCTAACAATGAATGGCCATGAATATGCAGTGGAGAAACAGCTTTAAATGTTAATAAATGAACTTATCCTGAAAGAAACTAACTCCTGAATCTATTAAGTCATATTAATGTATTTTTTCCTTCCTTAATAACTGAAAATTGCCAGAAGGGCGCATGAGGTGTCCTTTGGTAATTGTACATTTGTAGGTAATTGTGAAACTAAAAGCTTTGAGGGATCTAATGCAAAGCTGAGGTTAAAAGGCTGTCACTCCCTCTAATACTTTCACTTCAGGGTATTGAGGAATCATGTACAAGTGCAGAGATTGTCTTGGATCAGTGTGCCAGGGACAAGAGAACAGCTGGAGTCACCCACAGGCAGTGCTAGCAGTCTGTCAGGAGAGGGAGGGCATGGTGGAACTGGAATTATTACGAGGCCTACTATTTTCATTCTGATTAGTTTTTTTACTTATATTTCACAATGCTTTCCCTACCACCATTTGCTGGTTTTTTTTGGTTTTTTTTTCTTTAAAATTTCTGCGAATTCTGGGTTTTCTTCACCCACTAACTTTACTACCTTAGCTCAATTCCAAGCCCTGACGCTTGCTGGTTTTTACTATACTGTGCACTGTTTATAGGCAAAAATATGCAGTGAATTAGCAAGTGGAAGTATGGGATATTTGAAGGTGGGGAAACTGTAGAAGTGAATTGCATCCTCAGAATAACAGTCCCTATACTCTTGGTTTCAGGTAAAAAAAAAAAAAACAACCTATCATTTTAATGCTTTCAGGGTCAGGGTGCCTAGGGTTGGGTCACTGAACTTGAGTTAAGCTAAACATATTTTTTACCCTTTTGTTGTGAGAAGCTGTCAGGCATCCTATGAATTTCTGGTACATTCTAAACACAAGAATGTTTAGGGAAATAAAGGGAAAGAAGGTACCAGCTAGCTTGTACTTGTAAAAAACAATTTATCCTTCCAGCCTGTTGTCTCTACTGCTAGATGGAACTTCTAAATAAATCCATATGGGCACTGCTTGGCTGAAAGTGGGGATTTTTTTTTTTCCAAACAAAGGACATTGTATCCATATTGATGAGAAACGCCATCCAATTCATTTGTTTAAATATTGTACATACTATCAATTAAAAGGCGAGATCCCTTTCAAATGTGCGTGATTCAGACATGCCTTCTGAAATAATGCTTGTGTGGAGACTTGGAGTATTTAAATGGTTTCCCTTAAGTATGTTAATCTGGCTGTGTCTTCAATTAAGTGAACAACTTCCTGAAAAGGGTAGTGTTCTGATGAAAGCTGTAATTCTTCTAATGAGATGGATCTTAATTTGTGAGTTTTAATAAGGTATTCTGCTGTGAATAGACTTGCTGCTAGTTTTTGCTTTGTGTCTCTGGATGAATGCATCAAAGGCAATGTTTCATCACAAAGCCCTTTCCCAAGCCTTATCTTTGTGCACCTTTTGAAGAAATCTGGAGTATATTTGGTGTTCTTGGAGCTTAGACTCTTTGCATGATGCCTACTGGTAAATATTTTGCGGAGCAGTTGTCAACTGTTGTTCTGAAATATTCAGTCAATGGACTTCCGAGGCTGAAATGGAGAAGGCCATTTCCTCAGCCTGTAATACACATTTAATGCAGACTGTGTGCCTTAATTGTATACAAGCCCAGTTCTGGGCTTACTGGTCACAGGATTATCTGATAAAGAGACAGGATGAGGGCTAAAGAGACCCTACTGGAAAAAACTTGGAAGTGAGGTGAACTGAAATTTCATTATATTGACAATTAATACTGAGATGTGCATAGCTAAGATAACTCAGTATCCATTTTGCTTTTTGTCCCTTCCATATTTCAGTGTGTTTTTCAAGTAATAACTCTATCAAAGTGAAAATTTCTCTGAAGATGTTACTTCAGTACTTTCTGTCATTTTACTTGGGAGGGTGAAGTATTCATTAATGGGGGTATAGCCCCCCCCCCCCCAAAGTTTTCTTTGCCAGAAGCTGAAGTCTAAAAATAACACTGAATTCATGTGTTTCTCTTTTCAGTGGCTACAGGGTGGTACTTGTTGGCTTTTCCTCCTAATTTTATGCTGTTTTTCTTAATTGCTAACTCTGAAAATACAGAGTGGAACAAGAACTGATCTGTGAGTTTTACGAATGTCTCAGAGTAAGACACTGCTTTATAGCTGGGCAGCCCAACTACTGGTGATGAGCTCTGTGGCCATTGAAGAGAATTCCATTGCTTCACGTTCCCTGTTGTTAAGTGCCATGCTGGAACTTGTCAGCAATTTAAAACTTCATACTTGGTGCATAGCTGTTTTCATGCAATTACTATTCTGCACTTGAAATGTCTTAAACTTATTAGTAGTATTTGTTCTTGCTATGTAATTGTTATTTTGAAATCCTGTAGTCTGTTAGAGCTTTGGACTGACAGATATAGTGGGATCCAAGAACTGTAGGAACAGAGGAGCCAGACTGAAATCAAAGATAACTGCAACAATAGTGGAAAGATTAATGATTTTTTTCCTGTTAGTTATAGATAAGTTGGTGTGAATTACCCAGTGTCTATGTTGGCTAAGTTAAACAAGTTGAAACCTTGCTCACACAGGGAGGATTCAGCTTCAGTGGCAGATGATCATTCAAGTCAAGTGTTACTTCTAGCATGGGTGAAACTCTACTGTGAACAAGCAATAAGAATTCTCCTTTTTCATGCTGACCAGTGTTCAGGCACATGATGTTCTGCAAACGAGTAGTTGCCCCATGTCTAACATCTCCATGAAAAAGGTTGCTTGAAGAGTGCAAACGTTGGACACTTTTTAATAGTTCAAATCAGTTTCAGTGGCTAATCTTGCCTTGAACTCATAAGTTTATAGGTCGTGTCACTAGCAAAGATGCTTTTATTATGTGAGCTCTTAGATATGCCTTGCATTTGGTCTGGAGATAAAAATGATGTGTGACTTGAGTAGGGTTAATGATTATGGGAAAGCGCAATATATTTCTGTCAGCTCTGTTCATTATTAATATAACATTATATTTAAAAGATTTGAATGTTGCTTGAAAGTGTTGCTATGTACAAGCCCAAGCTGATAAGTGAAAGAGAGGGCAAGAAATTTTATGCGTTGTGCTAAGATAGCAGAGAGCTTCCTCTTCTTGTTGTGTTGTGCAGCAGTGCTTCATAATCTGAAAAGGAGATAAAATGAAGCCCTTAATCACTACATGTTAATTTTGTGTCAAAAGTACTGATGGCTTCCTGGAACTTAATGGCCCCTCTGCAAGCGAGTGAACTGATAATAGGACTTAGTTTGCAGCTGTCTCCAGCTTTTGACAATTCAATCACAAGTGTCAGAGGTGCTGTGCTCTAAAAGGCATCTCTGCCTAGAACACCTTACCTGTTACAGGCTGCCAGTTGTTGGTGTTTGTCATGTGTTTCTCTTACTCTTGCCTTTGACTAAGTGCCCCTTCTTACCTTTTTTTTCATGGGAATGTGACATTTTGGTGTCAGTGTGTAAAGCATCAGCAAAATCTGGGGGGCGTTTTCATAGAGTCAATATGAAATAAATCAGTAATTAAGCTTTGTCCACCTCTTTTCCAAGTGGCATTCTTTCACTACCAACTATTGATAGAATTGTGAAATAGTTTGATTTAGAAGGAGCCTTTTAAAGATCACCTCATTTGAACCCACCTACCATGGGCAGGGATGCCACTCACCAGCTCAGGTTGCTCAAAGACCTGTCTAACCTGGCCTTCAGGATTGGGACATCCACAGATTCTCTGGGCAGACTGTGTCAGGGTCTCACAATCCTATCATGACCTACCCATGTAAAAAGTGGCCCTCAACATTTGTTTAAGGGTATAGGTTATGCAATATAAACCTAGAAAAATACTTTTAGTCCATATCTAGCTGAGATAATGAAGAGCTTAAAAGCAGCATGCATATCGTGATTCCAAGGCAAAATGTTTTATTTTACAGCAGTTGCTTGTTTTAATGTTTAGAGATGTTCTGACAATTGAAAGGTTTTCCAACATAGATGACTGTATTAGCCTAGACTGATGAATCTTCTGTCTCTTTATTTTGCAGACAGTGCGTTTCAGGACATCGGCCCATGCAAATCCCTTACCTGCCCACAAACAGGTAAGCTGTCCTTCTTTGTGTTCATCTTTTTCAAATGTGTCAAGAAAATAGTGGCACCAATTTGCTGGTTGTTCTCTAGTAGTAAAAGAGGAAAACACGATCATGGTTGGTTAGTGATATGGAGTGGAATCCACCTGTGTAATATTTGGTTGTGGTTTGCGATAGGCACTGAGATAAAAGAAGCTTGAAATGTACTTGCAAGTAAAACCATTTATGCAGAGGCTTGCAAACAAGGTTTCCTTGCTCACAAGTTGTGCAGAAGCTTGCAAATTCATTTCCACTCAGCCTGTATGCTCATCAAATAAGGTTATTGTTACAAAGGTAGAGACAACTAGAGCTTATGAACTTCGGACTTAATGTGTGGGCCTAATATGTTAGATAGGTTATATGTTTTAAACATGCATAGAAGTTACTTGTAAGAGCAGAAGAGAGGGAAAGATCCCCAGCAGTGTTTTTGATGTGATGTGGGCATGATGCACGTCACAGGAATCTACGTATACATGTGTGTCTGTATGTAAGGATTGTCTACTCTGCCTTCTTCCTGCTTGAGTTAGTAATTTCAGCTTTAGGGACCTTTTTTGCAAGAAAGCAATCTAAATGTATTAAATCTATTTTCTTATAGAAACATCAGATAAGGTACCTGGTAGTTACCTACTAATAGGGATAATTATGTTCTGCTTTCTTATCTTGCTCAGCCTTTCAGTAAATTAGCAGTTTTCCAATTACGTGAACTTAAGTTTTATTACATTTCTTAATGGTAAGGAACTTTTGAATCACAATGACCGTGCACAGTAATAATGGCCAGAAGGAAAAGTAACTGAAGAGACTGTAAAGACAGCTCATGATCTTCCCCACCTTACATATATTTATTTAGAACAATGGTATATGTTACCTTTACTGTTTGAAGTGAAGTAAAACCAAGTAATTCACTGGAGATAACCCTTTGGTTATGTCATGTAGCTTGGGTAAAAAGCAGCCAATGTTCCTAGTATTTGAAGCAGTGAAAGGTGGTAGACATGCACGTGGAAATAATTTCTTTTGCAGGTTTGTTTTCAAATATGGGAAGAAAAAAAAGAAGAGAATTACATACTTTCACTCAGCAGACTTGTGAGAACTAGACTTGTGAGGGTAAATCTGGGTATTGTGAAGGTCACAGCACAGTACTATTGACAGCTGAAAGTGGGAAATGGGGCTTTAATGTAATTTATCTTATTTTTCAGTACGTTTAATCTATCTTGAACAAACTTGTCTGAACAATTTAAGAGTGAGAAGCTAGTCTGCTCAAAAAGGCTAAAAAGCATCGAGTCAATGTTTATTTCAGATGCATCATCATGATTTTCAATTTTCCAGTTAAGATTGGGTGTAGATACTCAAAAAGTAATTTCAGAATTAAGTGGTTTTTCAGTGCTCATACGCCTCTAATGAGCAGTATCTCAGGGCTCAAGTCACTGATGGTCTGATTACGAAAACAAAAAACAAAGAATTCATTCAAGCCTTCATCTACTAAATTTAGAGGGTTGTATTACTTACAACCTTTGTAATAAATTATTTCCAAGTTAGGTAAGGCCAGAACTGAGCGTGTTTAACACTTTCTGAATTGAGGTAAAATTAAGTCCTTGTCAGCTGAATGCCTGAACTGTTCATGTTGCATACAATCCCTGCTTGTATACTTGAGTTAAAGTTGACAAAATAGATTTCTGAATTGGTGATAGCTTGCTAGATGCTCTTTTGAAATTGTTAAAGCAATATTATTAGTTTACTGATGTAAAACCAACTGGTTTGTTCTACCACTGTGATACATGTTCAACATGTAAGATGCTCATATCCTATTATCCATTTATTGTTGAACTGAGGTAGAGGTGTCCAGCTCAGGAAGGGCATTTATGAAGGTTAGTATCTTAGCTGTGGCTTAGGATGTAAAAAGTCTTGTACTGTTTTGGTGCATACATTGGAAAGTTACTTTGGGAAGTTTCCAAACAGTAATTTTCTGCTGCTGCTGACTATCTTAATTTCAGATCACCTTTGTAATACGTTATTTGAATGTGAATGGAAGCTGTTATGAAACCATGAGTCATGGGACCCAAAGGCAGTAGAAACACAGGCCTGAACTGGACATTTTGTATCCAGAAAGCTTAAGTGCAATTAGGGGATGACTAAAAAGCTGGAGTATCTCACTAGCAAATCAGTAAGCCCAAAAGCTTTGTCAGGTACTACTACCTGCGTTAGAAAAGCCTCAAGCTTGGGGTCTCGCTTTAATGGGGCAAAATGTAGTTGTGTAAATGCAGCTTATTCTCTTTAGAACGTGAATTCAAAGGCTGTGAATGAATGCTGGAGGCAGTGTGTCCTCTTGTTGCACTTAAATTTTTTTCACAGCTGTTTTCAGCCCTTTGCTTCCAACCAGAGTTCTCTCTCAGGAAAATGCTCAGAAGCAAAAAAGAGAAAGGGATGTGCTGGTATAAAGCCTTCTATTTTATGGAGAGGCATACAAATTTGGTTAATTTTGCTAGGTAAAACTTAGCAGTGCATTCTGAGTATGCTATGTAAAATTCCTCTCATCTTTTACCCTTCCAATACGTTCTTATTTTATGTATAGACACTGGTGGAGTGGGAAGTGTAAATTGGCAGGCATATTCGGTCTGAATAGAAGCTGGTTTTCAAGCCCAAGTTTGGTAGAGGTGGTTATGAAAGGCAAGTTAATGTCAGAATAAAGAAGGTAGGGAAAGTGGATGTGGGAAAGGTATGAATTTGTATTAGCATTTTTAGGACCAAAAATTAAGTAGAAGTTCTAATATGGTCATGTCATGTGCATATTTTTGCTATAGCATATTTCCAGTGGAAGCAGCAAAGGTCAAGAATACATTCACTTTGCTCCTTATTTGAAAGAAGTGATCTTTTTTTTTTTTTTTTGACAGTGTATAGAGACACAGCACCAACACATGCAGGTTGGCTTGGGATGATAGCCAGAAAGCATTGATTGAGTACCACTAAGGAACTTAAGTGGTTTATCTCCCCTGATGTGCACTTGTGTTGCTTACACCCATATTTAATGTCATGATTGCTTCTGTGTTTGTGAACCTTGCATTGCAGAGGTTCATCTTAGTGCTCTGCAGTTCAGTAAACAAAAACCCCAGAGGTCTGTCTGCAATGAACTGTATTATAGTGAATATCATTATTTCCTGGGGGTACCAAGGAGAAGGGACGTACTATCAATTCTTATTTCCATGAATCTAGTTTTCACTTTTGCTTTGACCTGTTATCTTCAATTTTAATAACACCAGTGAGGCTAATTTCTACTACTGTTGATGACCAGTGAAATTCATGTTATAACATGATTACAGATGATCTTCATTTTCCTTTGATATCAGTGTAGCCAGGAGGTATCGTCCGTATCCTTACATGTAGTCTTGAAGCTGCTACAGTTTCCTAATGTGTAACGTATTTTCAGACTTTGTACAGTTTTTTGTGATAACAATATAAAATAGTTTAATGAAAAGGACCATCTTTGACTTGAGTAAAAATGCAAAAATTCCCAGCCTTAGATTAAAAAAGAAAAAATAGTACAATTAAACGTTACTAGAGATTATCTACCTTGTGTGGTAAAAATCTTGTTTTTTAATGACAGCCATATTGTAGGGTAAAGCCATTCATAATTCTGAGTTGTTTTGGACTTCTTATCGTCTCCAGAATACATATTTGATTTCATTATGACTAAGAAAATTGGAAAATGTCCCTCATTTAAGAAAATGTTCAGACTTTGAGCAAAATCATGCATCTAAACATTTCCTACAGCAGGAGTGCTGCACAACATTCAGCCCTTAGCTTGTTCTTTTTAGAAGGTTCTGGTACATGCTGCAGAGGCTTATTTTCTGCCATGAGGCTGTAATTATCATTTAATTCAGTCTTGCATGTTTTGAAAACATGCAGAGGGAAACCTTTTGTTTCCTATTCTTGTGACTTGAGTTCTTTAATAATCACCCTTTGTCAACACTGTTTTCATGAGAGAGCTTAAAATTCCTTTGGGATTGAAATTCTTCTTTTGAACTTAACCCTCTGTGCTCTGCATTTGGGCCTTCCTGTAGCGTATTCCAAATGGAAACTTGAGTCCAGTGTGCCAGACATGTACTGCTGTGCAAAAGGCAGGGCTTGGTTCTTAGCTGCCTTTTGGTCGAGATACGGATGAGAGCTGAGTATTCTTGCAGTGGGCCAGAAGAGAGGAGGGACCCACCAGCACAGGTAGGACTTGATCCTACTTGAGCACACTGGACATTGTGTTAAGAATTAATTAATTAATTAAGATGAATGCTCTCAAAACAAATACAGCTTAGAGAGATGCACGCAGTGTTGGCCAAGCTGGTTCCACAGTTCCATGGGGTGTAAATGCTTGCAGCTCTGCTTCTTCCCTGTGGCTAGTTTGATGGTTGTCATGTGTATGAGTGCTGGAAAGACTTGTAGAAGATCTGGGTGAAGCCTTCAGTTGGAACTTCCCCAGAACAGTAGTTAGTGAAGCTTTTGCTGGTTAGAGGAGTTGTGTTGTAATTCCCTGGTTTTTCTGTTCATATTTTATTATGTGCTGGCTAGTAGCCCAAGGTCTTAGTACTCATGGTAAACCATTTATATTTAGCTAAATATGTCAGACAATAAATTGTCTAAACTTCCCTTTGTCATCCTTAGTCTCTTACCAAAGTGTACTGATACCCTTTGTAGGGAAGCTGTTAGGTCATGGCTTGAACTGGTGATGGAGCACCTCATGAAGGGGTGTGGCTGGCCTAGGAAGTATGGGCAAATTGCACCTGTGCCCCCTGTATGACCAGATAGGATTGGACCCAGAGTGGATCCACCCTGGGCTCATATAAGGGTCAGCCACTGAAGGGAGGATTAATTAAGCTAATATTCACAAGGGCTCTGTATAACTCAATGGGTCTAATGAACAAATGATCAAAGTTAATGACTTCTCAGATGAGGATCTATGTGATGGCCACTAAGGTCATCTAGTCCAACTGTCGACCCAATCATACCTGCTAACTGTGTCACTCAGTGCCCCAGAAGAGTCTGATTCCTTGTTTCTAGAAGTAATCTCAATTGGCAGTATTGGTAATACATGCATTACTGTAATGAAATTGAAATTAACTTTATTTTTTTATTTGTTTGTTTTTGTGGGTGAGGATGGGAAGGTTGTTCAGACTGATTAAAAAAATTCAAGTGTTTTTAGTTTAAGTATAATGTCTGTCCACTGCCTGCTGACCATGCTCAGGACTTGAAGCAGCAAGCTGCATACATACAGTCCAGCAGCAGCTGACCTGTGTTGAAGTGGTAAGCTTGATTCAGATGTGTAACACCAAAGCAGCTGAGGGGAGTGCTAACCAAATGAGCTGCTGAAATCAACACTTGAGGAACGGTTTTTGTTGAGGGAGGGGTTAAAGGTGGATGGAGCATGGAAAAATTATGCTATCTTGTCTATTGGGTTGTTAACTTCAACAAATGATATAGTTATTCTGATATAGCATAGTGTCCAAGAAATGTTCCACAAATTGTTGTGTGGTTAAATTGTGTCAAAGCTTTAAATCACGTATAAGGCAATGTGAAAGCTAGAATAAATGCTAGAGGCAGCAAGCAGCCATTCTGTCTTTCAAACAGGGAATAGCTTAGGCCATAATTCACTCTAAGTGAAGAAATGTTGTTTTCTGTTTCTTTTTTTTTTTTTATGAAAGAAACTGTATTTTAGCCCAAAGAGTCATGTTGCATATGCAGCTTGAAAAAATGGTTTTGGGCATAGACTCACTGTTTGGTACCCAGTTAAGGTGTAGAGATTAAAGAATCAGTGTTTAAATGTGAAATAGCTAAATTAGAGTCAGTCAGTTGCTTAAATTCCAGATTATTTCTGAATTTAGTGCTATACAGTCTACTGCAGAGATGAGTGTCTGCTTCCATTTAAGTACTTCTATGTTATCCTTCCAATTGAGTTCCCTTTCAATCCTCCGGCACTCATCATGAATGGGCCTAGGGCAGTTTTTTTTATGGGTTTTTTTCTGTTTTTGTTTTTCCCCCATGGTGCTTGGATGACATTTTCCTAGCTCTGCTTTATTTTCCTTTTGCATGGTGCTAGTTAAACTCTAGGACAAACTGTCTTAGTAATTGTCTTTTGCCTTGGAATGGCATAAAAAGATGCTATTCACCATGTCACTGATAATTATAGTTTAGAATGAGGCTATCTGCTTCTCATCTGTTTGTTTTGTTTGATTGTCAGCGATGCTTCACTTGTGTGTAACTTCTGGATGTTCACATCACAACTATCAGTTACAAGAAATAGGCTTTTGTATATTCTGCTGATGGAAGTTTGTTATCTACTGATTGAGTGATGGAATATCCTATGTATTTTTAAGAAACCACAGACTTTTACTGACCATATGAGCTAAGAAATATGTATTTTAACTTGCTTGCAGTTTGGAGTTCTCTATTAAGATTTTGGTCATTACTTGTTGCAGTGGTACCTAATAATCAGGGCTAAATGTATTTTCTTCCTCTGCATTCCAGATATCCTGGTTGTCTTTCCACTTGCAACATTAAAATACCACCATTATTCATTCTTCTTACTGCAGCGTGAATTTTCCCTGTTCATCCGCTGTCTGCCATCTTCAGCTGTCAAATTCCACTAAGCTTGAGCCAGGCTCTTGGCTGCTTGTTCTTTATCTTGTGTTCCAAGAGATGTGGAAGCGCGGTGTGGCACTGAGGGATGTGGTTAGTGGGTGTGGTGGGAATGGGTTGATGGCTGAACTTCATGATGTTAGTGGTCTTTTCCAACCTTGATGATTCTATGAGAAATACATATAGCAACAGAAATGAATGATCTGGCACACACCACTTTTCTGACTACTTTGTACTGGCAATTTTATCCAGAATTTCAGGGTAGTTGTCAATTTAGACAAGGCGGGTGTGTGCTTGCTGGTGTGACCTGTCTGCCTTGAGCCCACGTTGAGAGGCAGCCACCAGAAGGAGTAAGTGCCACTTGCTTTTGTTGCCAGTGTGGGACTTGACAGCAGTTAGTATGTAATTAATGCTAGCGTCTTTGTGAATACTTATTTACTGGGAGCTGGACTAAGATCACTCAGCTCATTCTATGCAATGTGTCAGAGACAGAGCAGATGGTAATGTTTTGTGCCCTTCTAATCTGCTGTGAATTGGGACCAATGACCTAAAAAGGATGGGCTCTGTAATGTTTTGCCTGTTTTCTGTGGTCTTACAATCTATCCATGGTTGTGCTTCTTGCAGGAAAAGCTTCATTGTAAATGTTAATTGGAAAAGATTACACTGATCTTACAATGGATAGTATCTGATACAGAGTTTCTCCTGAAAGCGAGAAGGTTTTAGTCTGCTGTGCATATAGCTGGCTTCAGAGGCATCCCATCTGTGTGTCTGCATAACTCTAGCCATCCTGACTACAGCTTAGTTCACTACATGGGCGTGTTGTTTCAAAAGAACCTCCTTAGTATACTAAACATGCTGGAGGCCTCTCCAGACTAAAATTGTCATGGTAGACTTGCTTTATTAATCTTTTCTTCTGCAATTTTCCTTTGCAACTTAAGATAAACCTGGCAGGCTTTGAAGAAAATGAACAGTGTGGGACTCTCTGCTCCACAACCTGCTGCTGCTGGTATGAAACTGGATGTAGCTGTCACTGATGCTGCTGCAAGGCTGCGTTAATATTTCATTGGTACTGCCAGCCCTTGGCTACCCATCAGCTGTCTCCTTGAATATACTGGGAGAGGGAAGGGGGAGTGGAGTGAATACAAATAATGCACCTGCTATTGTGGTGACAACATAGACTATTCTTGTTATTAATCAGAAATTAAAATAGGCCTTCTTTTGTGAAATTATAGACTCATTAAAGTTGGAAAAGATCTCTACCATCATCAAGTCCAGCCACTGACCCATTGCAACCATGACCACTAAGCCATGTCCCTGATCCAGCAAGGGTTTATTTTGTTATCTGCAGTGATTTGTAATACAAATTTTTATGGCCAAGTGTTTAAACATCAATTCTGAAGTTGATGTAAGTACGTTATATTACCACAACTGTACAAATTGCCGTGATTTAGCTTTTCTTTTATCTCCTAGCTGACTGAGATCAGTGTCAATGTGTTGCAGCAAAAACAGCATTGCTGAGGGACCCTCTCCTCAATCACACAGTTAAATCTCTTTGCTACAATTGTGCAGATGGTTCTGTGAGTTGAGGTGTTTCCCTTCCAATGGTGTCACCCTGTGCTGGATGTTACAGGCCTACTTGTGCCAAAGAGCAGATGGGAAGCCAGGCCCAGGAATGGGCTCAGTAACAAAGTCAAGGTGGTGTATCTGAGGACACAGATGAAATAATTAGGCTTGTAGATTGTAGGTCTATATTAGAAGGTCCCTGCCTTCTTCCAACGAATCATTTGAATAACTGGGTGGTAGAGTCAAAGGGTGTCAGAGGCACAGGACCTTGGATGGTTGAAAGGGGAGGGAGAAGATCCCAAGTTCTCATTGTTTTATCAGTGAGATGCTCAAGCTGTAAGAAAACCATGATTTGCCTCATCATTTGACCTTGTGAACTCAAAGAAAATGACACGACTCATGCTGAGTATTTAGCACTATGATGACTGTACAAACCATCCATACTTGAAAGATTAACGACAGCATTGCTAAGCCTGTTTCTGGTAGGAGTATCCAGATGGTGCTGTTGTACAAAATGTTGTTGGCAGTTTTCTCAGTGTAGGACTGCTGCTCTGTATAAAGAGCAGCTTGTACTGTTGACTCTTTTGTTATATAGCACTGCTGGTGCAAATGCCGAGGAGCAGAAATTTCGGACTCTCTGCAGTGAAGTCAGTCCCAAGACAAGGAACATACGGATATGGGGAAAAACATGCTGTTGGCCATTGCTTGTCTTTTGTGACTTGGAACTTGAGAACTGGGAGAGTGTGTTCAGATCATAATCTTGTTGTTTTAGTTGGGAATATTATGAGAGTAGAGAAATAAGAATTATTTCCACGCAAATATTTATTCCTTTTCATTCTGTATACAAGAGGCAGGTGAGTGTCCTGATGTGGCTGTAGATTTGAGGCAGTGGTGCTGGTGCTATCTAATGGCAAGAGAATGAGACTTGTTTCCAGCTTTGATTTCCCCTTAATCTAATAGAGCTGCTGTTTTTAGTCTGTAAAACAACATTAATGTTTCCTAACAGTTTTTAGAAGTCCAAATTAATTGCAGAAGAAAATTGAGGTAGCACAGTGTCATTTCTGTATCAGAGCTGCTGCTCAGGTTTGTGCATTTGGAGGGTGTTTGCTAGTGGACTGTTGAAGGTAATGACAGCTCCATAATGGTGGGTCTAAATTAATTTTTAACGTTCTTAAAACTTCATCGGTTCTAAGTTCAGTTCTAAGCTTTTCTTAACCGGTGTTTTTGGCTCCAGTGATCACTGAGGGTAATGGCTTTGATTAAATGCATTTGGCATTTAAAATGACCATGTTTGGTGACCTTGAGTGGGGCTGTTAGCAAACTGATGAGATGACACTTGTCATTTCTGCTAAATTATTTAAAGCAAGTGAGCACAGTTTAGAGCATGTTTAGACATCTTCCCTTCCTAAAGGTAAGTACGGGTAACGTCATCTTTTATGGAAAGGACCACTGAAGTGCTTGTGCCTTTCATTAAAGGGTTTGTAACTTAATTCTCTGAGGAGAATGAAATCCTAACAGGACAAGAAATACAAATCTAAAGCTTCTTTGGAGAACCCTTTTGTCTTGGCAAGTCTACTTGACTGTGAAATTAGATGTTAATGATGCTGATGCTTGGAGTGTAGAATTGCAATTAACCGGTGTATTTATATATTAGCAAGTGAAAAGCTACCTTCTCTACCCATAACAACTGCGAATTTCCCACTTAACCACACACTTGCGAGTACTTTGTTGGGAGAAAAACCATTGTAGAGCATTAGGAGAGCTTTCTTCTTGGTCTGAGTGTCAACTGGGTGCTTTAGGAGAAGAACTCTTGCATTCTGCTTAGGAAGCCGGCCTAGGAGTGGAGTTCCTGGGTCACTTTTTAGAATTTGTGAGTGCTCCACTTGAAAGTTTTCATCTTTTTATTCTTTTTTATTTGATCTTGTCTGTGTCTTACCTCTTAAAGAAATGCTATTTGATTTAAACACCAACAAAAGCTTCCAAGTTGGGATTCAACATTATTCCTTGACTGTTAGAGAATTTTCTTCGTTTTTCATCTTCCTATCTCATACTAGCAGAACCCACAAGGTGGCAATGTCCCACAGTGGGATTACTTCCAGGACGAGGACTGCAAGCTATTTCTGCATGAACCTGGCAGAAATACAGATAACTTGAATTTTGTTTGCAGGAGGGATCTGATAGCAGGCTATGGTGAAGAAAGCACAGTAAGACGATGAGTTTTTCCTCAAAATGGGGAGAGCCTTTGAGACTTTCCTCACAAGACAATTTGGAACAGAGGGATGAAGGTGTTCTGTGCAATCTCTGCAGTATCCTACATCTTGGCTTAGTATTTGTGCTCATATGGTGTCTCCTTTTCTTCCATCTTGTGTTCAATTAGAAAAAAAGTTCTTGAAATTGATTTATCACAGTGGATTTCTGCTTTTACTGTTCTTTCAGTTTCACATGTGAAGAGCCTGTTTTGCTAGTTTGCTGTTTGTGTTTGATGTAAGCGTATGGGATTTTCTTCTTTTGGGTAATTGTTGTATCCCTTATTATGGCAGCGTTTTCTTTATGAAGAAAGTGCTGTTAGATCAGCCACATTTCTGGAAGAGGAAATGGATTGGTTTGCCTTAAATAAAATCTCACTGTGTGGCTGCTAAATGGCAAATGAGTTGTGATACGTTTTCATTCCTTTAATGAAAATGTGCCATTAGGATATCTTAACCAATATTTTGGCTGACACAGAGGTTTTACTGGCTACTTTACTTTTTAAGTCGTCTTAAGATCTACAAGAAATAGTAAAACATATCTGAAGTACTTCTGAGCAAAGAAAACAACCCATCTGCAGTCAGCCTGGGCTTAGCTCGAAACTGCTTCAGCTGTTTCAGCTGGTTTCAGCTCATAACTTGGTTGGTGGCCAGCTTATTTGGGCAGCAGTACCACAAGGGCAATAGAATAGAAGTGCCTGCCAAGTTTTCCTTGGGAATATGGCAGTTTTGAATATCTGTTTATATTTTATTTACTGGAAACAGAGCTGACGTTTGGCATAATGACAGCCCAGGGCTTGTTTAAATAATGCCCCTTTCCAAGATTTTTGCTTCCTTAACACTTCCCCACCAGCTGTGCCAGTTTTGTTTTGGTTTGTTGTTTTTTTTTGGGGGGGGGGGGAGGGGAAGGGAAAGGACTTTGTTGATTTAAAAAAAAAAAAAAATTGGAGTTGGTAGTCCTTAATTTCCAGTGTTTTTAAATCAATAATAACACTTGGCTTTCCCATACTTTTGTTACAAATCTGGGATACATATCTGGTCCCTCTTTTTCCTGAACTTTGTGTTTGTTCTCCTCACCTGCTGCCCTAGCTCAGTGGGTATAGCTGGCTTCAACTAATATAGATGTGTACTGGTGTTTCATTGTGAACACTAGTCTTTGTGTGCTTGAACAATATTATTTTCCCCTTCAGCTTCCCATGAAAGTTGCTCCTCTGCTATTGCAGTTCACTTCCAAAAGCAGATAGACATGCAAAGTATAGGATATGCTTTGCAAGGGAAGAAATTCCAGGTTGGATGCTACTGAAGTGTTAAATTTATGTTCTCTTTCAAAGTAGGCCAAGCATCATGATATATGTGAATATGGTCTCCCCAGTACATTAAATAATGGACCCTTTTTCTGGAGGATTGGTTATTACTCTTTTACTATTAACATATATTGATCTGAGTGTGTGTTTGCAAAGGGAATGTGACAGTATCACTAATGCTCTTAAATTCTATTGTGTATATTGTCAAAGAATTCTACAATCTGACTTACTATTTCTAGTAAATGTGGCTGATTGTGTAAAGCAATGCTCTACCCACCTTTCTGCTCTTGCCAGGGGCGTTGTTCCTGTAGCAGCATCAGCAGCACAGTGTTATATGTGGCCAGTTTTTGCTACAAGGAACAGTTTACTGTATGCAGTTTCTCCTTTCCCTCCCCTGCCCTCCATACACACCATGGTCCGTGCTGAGAGGATGACCTTCCATTATGGAGTGTCGCTTTCATCTGAGCATTGCATCTGTTTTCTCCTTGGGTTGCACAGGTGGCAATAACATCAGACAAATCTTAAGCACCCCAGGTAAGACCTTCAGAGTACTTGATTTAGAGACTGAAGTGCAACAAGCTCCCCTTTTGTCATGCTGTAGGCCTGAGGTTCTTGGCTGATAGATTAGGCCTAAAGGCTTACAGTGAATTGGATTACAATAGGCTGGTGGCCAGCCACTAGCAGGGTTTTCTAATGTATATTTTATAATGAGTAAGGATGCAACAGTGTGTTATTTGAATGGCTGGTTCTTCATCCCTTTTCTGTTGTTGCAGTAAGTTAGTGAATCTATGGTGAGGTGTTATGTCCCGAAGTACTAACTTTCTTGTGAAAAGCTTCAGCCTTTCAATGTAGAAGTGGCTTCTTATGTTCCAAAGATGAGAAACTGTCAGTTGTGGTTAATCATTAAATGGCACACTCTGTAGAAGATTACTTGTGTACTGTATAAATAGCCGTATGTGTGGGTGTGCAGGCATTGTGACTTGTCAGTCTCATAGCTTTTGGTGCCACCAATGTGAAATCAAAGGCTCTTCTCTGATGTCAACTGGATAAGATACTGCAGTGAGTTCTAGCACTTTGCTGTGTATTTAGAGGCAGTGGGGAAAAGGTCACAAACCAGTGGGATGACTCAAGTGAAGAGAGCTAGTTATCTTGCTGAAGTCACCTGGCAGCCTTTTGTGCAAATGCACTGTTCCAATTTAATTAGTAATAGGTAGGCTTGTCCATTGGATCATCAGCCTTTTCCAACAGGCGTTAGTTGTTAAAGGATCTTAATAAGCAGGTAATTAATAGAGGTGAGAGGCTCCATATGATTATCAGGAATTGACTGTCTATAGCAACTTCACTGGAAAATGTTGAGGAATATTTTGTTTTTAAAACTTTATTACAGACAATAAATAACTTGTTATTTCTGGCTTTACCAAGAGCAGGGGGGCTTATGTTTTTAGCCACTGTTGTTCCATGAAGCTTGCCTCAGGGTTTCATTGTGTTTTTTATTAGTGTTCCTTTTGTGTGGAGTGGACCCCCATAAGCACGAAACATGTTGTCTTTGGAAGAGCACTTGTTATCCTAGTACAGGAACAACAGCAGCTGGAGCCATCCTAGGTGCAAGTAACCTTTCACTTCACAATTAGTCAGTGATTCAGCACTGAATATCAAAAATAGCATGTCTTTCCATGCACATTTCCTTTACTCAAAATGTCAACCTTAGTTTTAATCAGAGGGGAAAGCACAGGGTGTTTCGTCGTATAAACTAAGATATGCACCCAAACAGCTTTTCAAACAAAGACATAATTACTGGTTCACTGATACACAAGGTACTAATTACTTCAGAAATATTGTTCACGTTCTTATGTTATAATGTTGGCAATAAAAGATTTATGATACCATCTATTTGTTTTTGCCCTTCTCAAGTGCTTGGCTGTAGTACATTTTTGTGATAGGTATGCTTAAGTCTGTATAATTTCTTGTAACACTTCTTTGTGATATAACTTGGTTTTCATTATGATTAAAATCTTGCTTTCTCCACCTGTTTCCTGAAAAATTTAGAGCTGAGGTTCTGTGATCATTGGGATTTTTGTATTTTAAAAGACTTCTGAAAATCATTTTTATGTTCTCTGGGTGGCAGAAGGAAGAAATAGGCTTTGGAAATGCGGCACGGATTTAGCATTGAGAGTACTCGTGGTGTGGTGTGGCTCTTTATGTGTAAAGCAGGAGGTAGGGAGTGAGAAGAAAATACAACTTGGGATATCTGATAGAAGAAACATATTTTGATCAACAGGAAGTCTGTGAACATTCAAACTAGTCCAGAACTTTCAGATGCTAAATGTCTTGATGACAGAGCAAAGGGTAGTGGAATACTGTCTGCAGTTCATTGATTTGCTCACTGTTGGCTATGTTGTCTTCTTTTCTTACAAGAGATGCCAAGCCAAAGGTGGAGAGGGAGGTGCAAGAGAGCAGCTTTAAGCGCTTTGTGGTGAGGGAGTTCTTTGTGGAACTTTTTTAGTGTGAGCTTGCATGGAGGGGGAGGCATTTCTACAAATATAGATCCAGGGTCATAAAATTGTAGAATCATGAAGATTGGAAAAGACTGCTAAGATCATCTAGTCCAACTGTCAGCTCACCTCTGGGAGTTTAAATATGGAAATGCATCTTCTGATTTTCCATAGGTAAAAAGGTGGACACATCTCAATGGATGAAATACTTCCTATTTGGGAGATTGCTTTCAGGGTGAATGTTAGACACCCTTAAAGTCTGTGGCATCGTTATCATAATACTACACTTGATATTTGGGCAAATGTTGTATGCTCCTGCAAGTGTTGAGCAAGTTATCTAATTATAATATTAAAAGCTCTCCCCACTATTGGTATCAAGTAACATAATCCAGATTTTCTACAGGTGTTTCATTATCAAATAATGGGAATTCTACAACTGGCTTCTGATGGAGGGGCATGCTTTAGCAGGGATGGGTTGGACCTCATGATCTTGGAGGTCTTTTCCAACCTTAATGAGTCTGTGGTTCACTTGAAGGTGGTTTTCATGGTGAATTCCTCCTGTAGTTCATTTTATTACAACTCAAATGTCTTGACATATGGATTTCAAGAGCTTCCTACCTGACAGTGATCTGTAGCCTCACTGACTGCAGAAGCATATGAGGTCGCTTAGAGGAAAGAACTATGCTAGATACTCCTCAGCATACTGTAATATGTAGAGCCAAGGGATTCCTTTGACTTTTACCAGGGGTGACTGCTGACTCCAACATCAGTCTGAGCTGCTATTTGAGAGTACCAGACATCGTATTTTGGAGGACCAGCTTTACTGGTTGACTGCATTACATGTGCTCCTAGTCACTGAGCATGGGATGTTTGCCTTTGACAGTATCATCAGGGACCTTTAATCAGCAGGCTGGAAAAAGGGTTGTGTTGGAAAACGCTTTGAAAAAGGCTTTGAAAGTTTCTTTGAAGGAGCTGTGATTGATTTCTTCTCTTGTCCCTCCTGTTTCCCTGCAAGGAACAGCTGTGGAAAGACTGCTGCATTTTTCTTGTGCAGCAGCACCCCAGGTTTTAAGAGAGGGATGCTTTCCTGATGCTCCTTGTTCCAAGACTTTGCTGCTTAAACTGAGCCCTAGCTACAATTCCTCTTGGATCTGTGAAAGTAGGGTTGCACAATTTCCATCAGTGAAGATGATTACTAGCTGAAAAATGCATTAAAGCATATCTATATTTCATGGGTTTTAAAAAAATTTTGGAAAATGTCTGGTTAGAAATAACTTCTGATCTTTTCCCAATCAATGAAAACTATTATTTATATACTAGTTTAGAACTAATCTTGCTATCACAAACAATGCAACTGTCTGCACCTGGTCTGAAGATGAGCTTTCTTCTATAGCATCACAGAATAATTCCAGCTGGAAAAGACAACTTAGATCACCAAGTCCAAACATCAATCTGTCGCCACAATGCCCACTAAGCCATACCTAAGTCTATCTTGTGGTCTATACAATAATGTGTTGCCTGTAATTTGGTCTTGCCTTACACAGCACTGCATTTTGGAAGTGGCATTCAGTTACTTGAATTTTTCTAAGGCTGAACTGTCCAGAAGAAAAGAAACTTAGAAAAAAGCACACAGCTTGCTTTTCATTCACTAAGTAAGGCAATTGTTGATACCTTAGATGCTGGGGCTGTTTTTACCTCCCTGAAACTTAGCATGTAACTTTTGTTTTACTCAGTTCTGTTTTTAAATGAAGGAAGGCATAGAATGGAGAGGGAGATGGAGGCCTTCAGCTATGCATAAAATGTTCTATGGGTCCAAACTCTGGGAAACTGAATACAGTAATGATATTTTACTAAGTTGAAATGCCTAAAATCTCAAAGGGCTGGAGATGAGTCTAAACAGGCTCCTTGAAGCTTTCTCTGCTTTGAGAGTATGTTCTCAGGTTTTGTGCTAAGGTATTAACATAACAGCTGAATTAGGCTTAACTGAAAACTGTTTTAGAGTGAAGATGGGTTGTCCTTTGGTGAATGTTACATACAATGTAAATACATAATATATACGATATTTTAGTTGATATAGCCTACACAAAATGCAGAAATATTCTTAGAATAATGTATTGAACTTCTGAAGGTTTGTATTCAATATATGAAATCTAGCTGTCAAATATTTGATGCTGAAAAGTTTAAGTTCTTTGTTGTCATCAAACGCTTGTACCTCTAACAAATTATTTAAGTCCAACTTAAGAAGCTTCAAGAAAAGAAGCATTAAAGTGGGGTGAAGGAGGCAAGGTCTTTGCTTCCTGAAGACTTGGAATGTGTTGCTGTAATGTGTTGGCTTGTATTGCCAAAGAAAACTGGGGAATTGAATTTGAAAACGCTAAAATATTTCTGAGGCTTACTTGCTGTTCTGGATAAATTAAAGCCAAAGAAATTGCTGATGCACATCAGAAATCCTATTTCTAACTGTATACTTGCTGTGAAAGTGTTCTGCAGCTTGTATTGTAATACTGCATCACAGTGTAATAGCCAGTGACTTATAGGGCAGGTCACAGAAGAGAGTGAAAATGGAAATGTGAAAATAAGGATCTTCAGAAAGGGAGAAATATGTCTGGAGGGCCAAGGAACATTCTCTTGAAATTAAGTAGAAAGCTAGATGGGGATAACAGGAGTTATGTCTACAGAGTCAAGGGAATGCTTGCAGTGGGGAGAAAGTGAACTTAATGGCTTCAGAGCTGAGAGTGAAGGTTCCTTTGAGTGAAAGGTGTATTCTAGGATAGCACTTGATAGTTGTCTAGCAGATGTAATCTATTAATTTGGGGTGGAAACGTAGGAGAGCGTAGGAAGATGAAATTGTGAAGCCTGGAATGATGGGACTTAAAGCTATTTCAGGTTTTCAGAACAATAATGAGGGGGCTCTTAAAAAGGAAGGATGAGCTGCAGATCATCTGTCATCAGAGTGTGGCTGTCATTAGGGTGGTTTTTGTGGTGAGAGTACGGAAGAGAGAGTTAGGATATCTGGGTTCTATTTCCGTCACTGCTCTGCATTTATGGACTGACTCAGCTCTCAGTACCACGCTGCTGTCTCCTGCAGATAAAAGAGGCTGACAGGATATCATTCCCTCACTTTGCAAGGGTGCAACAATGCTGTAGGCCAAAATTCTCTGCTGCTTCTAGTCATTGCCTGTCATTTCACAGCAGTGATGGGGAAATGCTGAGTTGCTTAAAACTCCTGATTTACTTTTAACTTGCAAGGTCAGGGGTTGAGGTACCCTCACAGCCTCACTGGTCTCACTGATTTCCTGACTGACCAAGTAGATGGTGGTTTTAAAAGAGTTTGGAAAAGTAAACAAGCAAATAGTTAATTGCAAGACTGCAGATCTCCAGTCATAGATCTGGGAGTCAGCCTGGTCAAAATACTGTTTAATCCAAACAAATCTCCTAATGAGGCATCTTTGCAGATGTACTTTCTTTGCATATTTACACAGATAGAAGGTCTTCGATAAACTTAAGTTGAAAGGGGTAGAATACAGCTGTGTAGTATTACCCTACTGTATATACCTTTCAGACACAAACTGCAGAGCTGTTTTGAAATACCATTGGTAAGCTCTGCTATAGGAGGGAAGGAGAAAAGTATGGTCCCTTTCAATCTGTAATCCCACTTGCAAATAAGAATGTTAAATCTCACCAAGTCTTCAGCTCCATCTGTTGTGTTCTCCTCTCCCCCATCAATAGCACAGCACAGAATTCCTAATCATGTATTGATTTTCTTAGATCAAGGGGCCAGGAACAGTGTCTGGATTACTTATAGGAAGCAACAGAAATACTGAGTAAAGTTTTCAGCTCTTTTAACTTTTCTCATAACTTTCTAGTTTCTTCTGGATGTTGTTTCTCATGGTGATGGTGCAGTTTGCTAAGGGCACGTCAAACATCACTTTGTTTAGCTGAGGCCATCAGGTTTAAGAAGTGCTTAGGTAACGTTTTTTCCAAGTATACAGTGTAGCAAAATTGGATGGACTGACCTTGCTATTTTTCTTTCCAGTAGACAACTAGGGACTTTGTTTTGATTTTTCAGCTCTGTGCCAGAACAGAGACTATTGCAGGCAGTGAGCCAGCTATGGCTCCAACTTTCTCAGGCTGTAAGGCAGAGGCAAGTGAAACCCAGAAGCTTGTGTGTGTTTGGTTTTGGTTTGTTTGTGTTGTTTGAGGAAAAAATGGCACTTTCGCTTCTGAAGAGTTCAGTACACAGACACAAAGATGTGAGGGATTCATTGTTAGTATTACTTGATTGCAGCCCTAACCAAAGGATGAACAGGAGCAAACCAGATAACAAAAATATATCAATTCAGGGAGAAGCTGTATTACCTTCAGTGAAGTGTTAAGCTACCTACACAGAAATGGCAGCCTGCCTTTTGGGGTTATTTTAGCATCATTGGGGTGGGTAACTTTTGAAGAAAATTATCTTTAAATGCTTTTTTCCTTGTTTTTGGTGAATACTCAATTACTTTTAGGTAGTGAATTTCAATGATTCCCAGAAGTGATAAAATGGGGGGAAAAAATTATCAGTTTAGCTACTTGTAAAGGTTAAGAAGCTGGAGTAGGCTTCATTCGCGTTTTGTGAGCCCTGGTGGAAACAGATTTGGTGCTTGGCGTGGGAGCTCCTGCTGCTTCATGTCCTGTAGATGCTATGGGAGCAATTCATTCAGCCTACTTTCATCTCTCCCATTGCTCTGGAAGCCTGGCTCAGCAGCCCTCAGCCAGCAGCAGCATCTGGCCTCCCGATCCATCTAAAAAGCAAGCTGAGTGCGGAGACTGGGGTGCCTCAGGCTTTGTCATGTGGTTGGGTTGCTAATGGCTTTCTCTGGTCTGTGGTTGTGGCTGCAGGGAATTAACACAGCTTTCCACCTGGGAACAATTGATTTGTGAGGAAGTGCATCATGCCACTCTTAAATGGCATCTTTAAGAGACCAAAGAGGACGCTTTTGTAAATTTGTTCATTTTTTGTAGTTCTTTAATATCCTGTTTGTGTTGTTCTTTGCAAGACAGTGTTGGAGGAAAGAGTGAAAACCACGTTTGCTGCACTAAGTATCATTGAAGACTCATGGTATTTAATTTCCTGTTGAAAGGGGCCTTTATTTAAAGCTAATTACAGGACAGACTTGACTGCATGCAGGTCCAGTTCCTGAACTAGTTTTGCTGGCTTTAAAGCAAGAGTCTCAAGCTGACCAATGATCCCCCTAAGCTCTCATGTGGCAAGCTTAAAAGGCAAAGTGGAAAAACCGAAGCTGGGAGGAGAGGAAGAGACAATTAAAAGCAAATGATCAGCTTGCCTGGTTCTGAGACATCTGTTAGCAAATCTTTCACCTCCAAGGTTTATCTGGTTGCTCTAGACAAGAGATGGAGGAGCTGGAATAAAAGGCATGAGGAGGGGGGTTGGACTCGATGATCTCTAGAGGTCCCTTCCAAACCCTACAATTCTGTGGTTCTGTGTGAAGCTGCATTCACAGACTGAAGAGCATGAGATGAAAGGAAACACCTGACTTGCAGAGGATCAGTGTAAAGATGTTGGGAGGTATAGTCACATCTTTTTCCTAGGTAGCTGTTGGTTCAGGATAGAACCTGCACTAGTCCCTACACCAGTTTGCAACTCAAAATCATCAGGATAGTTAGATAGAAATGACTCTTTCCATTCTAATTCATATGAAATGTTTTCTCTGGGGTTTTTAGAAATCAGCCATTGTGGTGTTACCTTTGTTTGTTTCTAGTGTCAAGAATGGTGTCCTTCCTACAGCTTGAAGAAAATCTCTGTAGGATAATGGGATTTGTTTTGTGCTTGCTGCTGAGGCTGAGCTGCACAGGTGCAGGAAACACGAGAAGTTTGAGACCCTGTTATGGGTCATCTGGTCAGTGCTATTGTTACTGATGCTCATACGTGACACAGCAAGTAGAGACAAATTCAGCCCTTCAGTGGTTGAAGCCATTAATGTAGTGGGCTAGAGTGCCAGGTAATTATTAGTTAAAGTTAATTTTCTTTACTTTGAAGATGTGCTATTTTACATCAAGTGAAGTGTAGGCCCAGGGGATTTGCATGTTGTAATCCAGAAATAAAATTAGTGGTGTCAAAACTCGGACGTGGGTAGCTTGGGCAAACTGAGGAATATCTTTGATCTCTTGGCTAACGTATGAGGGCTTAGGTGCTTGAACTTATGAAGAGGGAAAAAATGTGGTTCTATTTTTAATGACTTTTGCTGTAACTGCTGCATCTTATAATAAAACAGTTGCTCAGCCTTTTACTGCTATGGGTAACTAGTATTGCAGGTCTGCCCAGGGGAATTTGTCTATGCAGCATACCTCTGGATAATGGTGTTTCCCTCAACCAGCATCAAAAACTGTAAATATGTTACAGCATAAAAAGGAGTTTAGGAAGTAAATATTGTTCACTTTTTCTTGTTTGGAAAATAGATTGCACGTACCAGTGTGGTGCTTTTAAAGAACATTATTGACTAACAAAAGAGATAAGGAATGATAATCTGCAGGAAAGATCTATGAGATTGTGAGAATTAGATGAGTTTAGAATAAACCCAGTCAGTTGTAAATGCTACTGAGAAGTGTCTGGATTTACTTGCCTTTCTCTTTACAGCTTTATTCTTATTGTAGTTCTTAACTATTTCTGTATAGCACCTAAGTGGTATTTCAGGGTCTGTTATCAGATGCTAAGATGTTCTATGCACTTCAGAGATGGTCTGTTGAGGTTTAACAGCTATGAGAGCTCCCACACTGTAAGAAGTTGTGGGGGAAATGGAAAGCGACTTGCGTCAGTATGATGAAATTTTTCAGCAAGTTAAATTAGCTTAACAGCTCACAGTTCTTAGACTCCTTTTGCATTAGTTTAAGAATCAGTGTTAATTAACACAGATAATACTCCTTCAGTAGCCCAGAGATTAATTTAAATTCCTAGGGATGGATTTTCTATGCAGCTGCTCAGAGCTTTCCATTTTGTATAGATTGCACAAAGATGAATTAATTAAGTGGCTGAGATTGCTCCTATTCCTTTCTATGTAACTGAGTAGCACAAGGTGTGTGTCACTTCCTGATTTCATAGTGAAGACACTAGAGAGGTATTTTCTTTCCTGGATAAGAGGGCTTAAATAATAAGCCTCATCTATTACTGTAAAAGGGCCTTCATTTTCAGGGATGTGATCCTGAAGGCAAGTATGAATTTGTGGATATGTTGCTTCTTAGCCATCCTTCCTTTCTCTTGAGCAATGTTTGTACCATGGATGAGCAAAAAAGGAACAGTGTACTGTTTGTCTTCTTCTCCATTCCTGTTCTTATGCTCTAATTCATCCTCCAGTTTCCTCCCAGCTCCCCAGATTGGGAGATAAATGTCAGTGATGGGATCAGCAGCATTTCAGGTAGCAGTGCTCATCCTGCCTAAATACCTCTTCCAGATTATGCAACAAACTCTGCTCATGGATTCAGGCAAGCTGAATATATTTCAGGGGCCTCATTCCAGTCTCTAAATTGATGACTGGAGGGAACTTTTCCTTACCTCATGGCTCAGTGTCTGGATGGAGATCAGTGACAAATAGTGTTCTTCAGGGGTCAGTACTGGGATGAATACTCTTTTAATGTCTTTATCAGTGACACTGACAGTGGGATTGAGTGCACTTTCAGCAAGTTTGTGTCTGACACCAAGCTGCTGTACCATATTGAGGGGGTATGGTCAACATGCCCAAGGGGCAGGATGCCATCCAGAGTTTCTACAGCAGTTAATGATAATTATTGATGTTACAGGCTGTTGCTTCTCTGAAGAAAATGATAAAGTATTTACAGTTGGCTTGATGTAGAAGTCTGGTTGTGGAGGGAGTTGCTGATGCTGGTTCTAGGGAGTTGGTTTCCTACTCTTGTTGTACCAATAAGTAAGTGGTGTTGACTTCAAGATGTTAGAGTATCAGATAAACAAAAAGAAAGATGATGTGAAATGGCACAAGATGTGGGAAAACCCTGGACAAGCCATAAAATTTCTGGGCAAGCCTTTTTTTTCCAGTTCAGAAGAAGGGGTCTGGAAGCAGTGGACTTTGTAATATGATATAAAGCTAGAGACTAAAATCTTGAGACTCCCATTACTGTCTGCTGTGGTTAAAATGGTGCGGGAGGCTTTGGCCTCAATTCAACAAAGCATTTAAGTTTATATGCTCCCTTTTCTTATTAATCCCAGTGGTACTATTCAGATGAATTAAACTTAGCCTAAGTTTACAGGCTTTTGCAGAGCAGAGGCTTTACACTAGGTAGAAAGCATGGAATTATAATCTTGAAAATGCTGTTGATGTGCTGCTGGGGTAGAAATTGAAATATAAGCAACATGGAAGGCTTTTTTTAGTTAGACTGACCTCAGGTGTTATTCTAGATTAGCTTTAGAGACTTGTGATGAGTAGTTTATATTTTTGAAACCTTAATCTCATTCTGAAGAAATGCAATGTGGACTTCTCCAAAGTGGTAAAAAACATGAAATAAAATGAAAATTTGTGCTATAGCATCGAACCTGCTCAGAAACATGAGGAGATGCTGTGAGTGAAGAGGAGTTTTGAGCTGAAGTAGCTGTGGGTTCCTATGTCTCCAGAGATTTTGCCAGCTGTGCTGCAGGAAGTTGCTGTGTGTTGGGTAACTGAATGCACCCTTAGAATCTAACAGAATAGCGAGGATTCATTCAATGCTTTTGTCTGCAGACAGTGCAATTGCAGGGCAAAGGAACTGAATGTACTTCTCTTATCTCGGGCAGTCTGTGCTGAGGTTATTTGTTATTCAGGAGTCCCACCAGCTCAAAGTTAGTGAGGTTTTTTCCCTGATGTTTTATAGTGATGACATCAGAACAACACATGGAGGATGTTTTAGATGTTTTACAGACCCTGAAATTGGTGTTTTCAAATATAGAAACAATATGCTTTTCTGAAGCTGTTATTTAACAGTTGGATTACAGCTTGACAGTATCTTGTTGAGCTTTCCAACGTGTCAAATGAGAACTTCCAACTGCTGTTGTCTTCCAGTTTACCTTCTATGAGCTGTTCCTGACACTTAATGTTACCCCTTCTATTTGCTGACTGGTAATTTTGTGACTGAGGAACTAAGATATTCCTGGTATGAAGGGGGAGGATGTAACGGGGAGGGCTGAGTACCACTGTCTGAGCCCCATTCAGCTCTTTGAGTTGACCTATTTTAGGTTAGAGCTCTTGCATTTCTTTGGCTAGTATAGGCAAGAAAAAAAAAGGAAAAAAAAAAAGCAAAACAAAGCATCCCTGCTCAGTGGGAAATAAAAGATGAAATTCAGCTGGTGGGATGCATAACTGGTTGTTTCTGTTAAACAGAAATGATTGTTAGCACCCTTTCCAAGCCTGATCACAACATTTCTAACAGTGTTGTATTCTGGGGTATGTGGGCAGTTGTCAGAGTTGCTGTGCTGACAGTCAACACCACTAAATGAGAAACAGGATTTGTTTGAGACTGACTTTTGTTGCATTTTTAAACAAGACTTCAGACAATGAACTAAGGAAAAATGTTCTCATGAATTTACCAAGGTTTCTCAGTGTCTTTTCTGTCAGTATGGAGTGCTGACTTTGTTTGGAATTATGTCTTACACTGAGCCTAGTTAAAGGGCAGTGGGGCACTGGCTGGCCAGAGAAGCTGTGGATGCCCCAACCCTGGAGGTGCTCCACTCAGGTTGCATGGAGCCCTAAGTATCCTGATCTGGTGGAGGCAACCAGCCCCCCAGGATTTGGAACCAGATGGGCTATAAGTTCCCTTCCAACCCAAACCATTCTGTGATAATTCCCTCAAATAATGTAACTGGATGGGGAAATGCATAGTGTAGTCTTCACAAAGAGCAGGGACAGTGAATGATTCAGCTGTTGATAGGAAGAGTTAAAACAGGATGAGACTGAACAAGAAGAGAGAAACTTGTTCATGTGATGGGGAAAAGCATGGAATAATTTCTTGAGAACAATAGTGCAGGCCTCAGTGTTTTGAGTCATTAAAATCTGTGCTGGAGAAAATGCTAAAGCAAACAGTAAATCAGTTCTGTAAAGCAGAGGAGTGGACGTTGCCATGTTTTGTTTCACATTTCCAGAAGGAACCACTCCAGTAAGCACTGACTGTTAAGTTTTCTGGAACAGAGAGAAAAATGAATTACATCTTAACTAGGAAGAATGGAGGTTTCTGTAGTGCTTGTGGTTTTTTGTGGGTTTCTTTTTTCTTCCCTTGTGTGTTAGCAACTGAAGATCAGCTTTATGAAAGTACTTTCAAATTCACCTGCAACAATGAAAGCATCAGAATATATGTTAATGTAGCATATGAATTTTTTTCCTCCATTTTTTTCCCCCTTTTATGCTATGAAATCCTGAGGAACTTCCAGACCTTTATTTTCCACACTTCTTTGAAGCTAACTTATAATCAACCCACTGGATACCACTGGAAGCAAGGTATTAAAATGAAAATGTGGCTTGACCTTATGCAAGGGACCTGTCCAAAGGTTCAGAGGCTCATGGCTCAGAAGTCAAATCCCTTCATGAACAGTGAATTGTCACCAGATCAAAGTAGCAGTCTATAAAAAAGAGTGTTCTGTATCCCTTGGGTTCCCTCTGACTTTAGACCTGTGAATTTGAATTACTTTTTTTCACATGACAGGTGGGAATTGGAGATGGAAGAGGGAATCTTCATCTCTGGAGGGAATGAATGCTTGTTGTAAGCAAAAAGCAGGGCCTGAAATACATCTGTGACACATGTAAATAAACAGCTTGTCTCCTGGGTTGGCTGCATCTCCCTGGATTGCTCATGGGGTGTGGGTGGGAGAGAAAAGTCTGCCAGGGGTCACCACTGTTTTGCCTCATTTCCAAGCACAACAGAAGAACTTGATGTTTGTGAAAATGTGACTCACTGGAAAAGTTTTTGTCTGCCATGTGCCTGAAGGACTGTAGCAGGAAAAACATCTGCTTTCCACAGTGTTACCAATCTGGAGCATGCTCATGCTGATATGTTAAATTGACTTCTGAAGCAGTGTCTTTAAGACAAAGACTTAACTTAAAAATGCATCATAAAAAGCTTTTCTGGTATGGAGGAAGGGTACTACTTGTCTAAAATTTTTCTAAGTCTGAATGCTTGAGGATCTTTATTTTCTTTTCAAGAAAGACAGTGTGCTGGTATAACATGCTTGAATTAAGAAAATGGGATGTGCCACTGAAGCTGTAGTTGCCTGCATTATGTTATTAACTTTATTGTTTATAGGATTTGCGTTGTCACCTCTTGTTTGTCTTCAGTAACAGAACTTTACTGAAGAGACATATGGTATACCAGAGATCTGTGGGATGCCTGAGCTGTAAACCTTTTAGAAGAAAGGCTCTTAAAAATGAAGGCTTTAATCATGTTAACTGCACAGCAAATAGGCATTGTAGCACCATGCTGTTTGGTTTGCTCTGGCTGAAGTTGTATAGAACACCGCTTTCATGATTAGTTTTACTCTGTTTTCCAAACTTGTGAGCAAGTCCTGTGATTATTTCAGTATATCTCAGTCCATAGAGCAGAAGCGTGAATGTGTTGACAGGTCTGAATGTGAGGATTTGTATCCAGTGCAGTAATTTGCCCGTTGCAGACTTGTCACCTGACTCCAAACTGTGCCCAGCAGTTTATGTATACATCCTGTTTGGATCACATTCAGCGGAAGCATTGGCAGTTGGCCTACAGGTTATATATAGCTCTGCACAGTGGGATACATAATTCCAGATCTGCTAACTGTAACAGATGATCAAAACTACCACAGGGGGAAATGCAGACATAAGTCTCCATAGAAGGAACAACAACAAAAGGGTATTGCTTTCAATATAATCTATTGAATCTATTTGGTCCATAGCTTAGTTTAAGTTTTTTCCCTAGTCCAACTGATTTAGATATTCTCTGGAGCCTATTCACTCCTAGATGACTCTACATTTCTGGGAAGAAATGCAGACAATTGCTACAGGCCAGATGGAGCTTATGCAGCTATTACTGGTTTTAAAAAGGATGTACCTTTTAGAGAATGATTTTTGAGTAACACTGGAGAATGTTATGTTCTAACAGCTCATTCTGAGAAAGTAAGGGGAGAGTCCTTCTCTGAAAGTAGTGAAATGTGTGTTTCTTGATTTTACTCATATAACCTTTGTTTTCTATAGGAATCACTTGAGATATCTAGCTTAATTTGGATAATACTGAAGATGTATTTTGAGCTTTCTTTAAGCCAGGAATCATTGAACCACCTCTGAGCTCAAGTCCAACTATCAACCTGTCCTACCAAGTTGTATCAGTGAACTATATTCCTTAGTGCCATATCAACACATCTCTTAGAGTCCCCATCCATGGAAGCATTTATCACTTCCCCAGGCAACCTGTTCCAATGTCTTGACCAAATAGTACTGCAATGAGCTGCACAGATCTGAATGTTGGAACAGCAATAAGCCAGGGCCTGGACAAGGCTGAGATGGAGAAAAGAGGGAATCCTAAATTCTGTTGCTGATCTGGTTTGTTGTTTTGATTTTCAACTCTCACTATAAATCATGACAGCAAGAAGCAGCTCAGTGGCTTTGGATTCATAATTCCTCTAAAACATTTGCACCTCTATGAAATTTTTCTGCATTAGATGAAATTGTTATTGAACTTCCCAAGAGGAGGTAGTCTTGGAATGTAGGTATGACCCTCACAGAAGAGAAATTGTAGTGCTTTTTGTTCCCTAAGTTAATTAAATGAGGAAGTTGTATCAAAGGGATTCTATCCAATTGTCTTTACCAAACAATGCATTTCCAGATAAACCTTGGTGGCACCCCAGCACATTCATCTGGTTTTATTAGATGGCAGCCTCCCAAAGACAGCCAGCTTTGACTGAAGGAAGCTTTCTGATGTCTTGAGCTGTCAGGTGCTTGTTGATATATCTTACTGTTCTGATGCCTTTCCCTGCAGGCAGATTGGTTAAAGAGCAGTCCCAGCTTGCTTGGGAATCTGTATTGCCAAGCCTTGTTGTTTTGCTGCTGTCTGATGTACTTCCCTTGAGAAGCTACATATTGCTGTGGTATATAGCTCTGTTGGAAGGAAGTGATATTTATTCCTGCTATGTTGATTTCAGCTGTCATATCAGTTATTGGAGGATTTGTTTTTCAGCTCTGAGTTTTTAACATTGTATATTAAGATTTACAGTGGTGCAGTACAGGTTTTCACTTAGCGTTCAGAATGAACTTTCCAGCTCCCTTCTGGCAGATAGCAGCATCAGCTGTTGGAGTTATGCTCTGTTGCAATCTTGGATGTTTGCTTTTCCTGTAACCAATTGAATGCATAGGCAAAGGAAATTTATATAGTTCAGATTAAAATGTAAACACAGTACTCAAGCTTTACCTTAAATAAGACGTTATGATTCCTAATATGTGATACCTTTCATTCATTCATGCAAGGAACATCTCTTCCTTAATTTCTCAAATGACTTTTTTTTTTTTAACCTTTTTTTTCTTTCCTGACATTACATTTTTGTAGTTAAATAAGAGTTTGAGTGATTATATTTAAACTTGTATTGTGCTTGCTAATAAAGCCAAGGCAAGCTACCTGGAATTGTTTATTTGCTTATTCTATGGCAGTGGTCTCTGTTTATTTCTCCCTTTCACTGCGTAGGCTGTGAAAAGAATCTCCTTCCTGAACAGTTATTGCTAGGAAAGACTATGGTACACCTACTCATTCTCCACATGAGCAAAGGAACAGCTGTCGTGTTGCTGGAGGCAGCCCACCAGGCAATTCATGAACCATGAAAATTGCCTTTCAAGATGACATTTCTGTTCTTAGGAACACCAGCAAACTGTTCTCCTCTGAAGCTTTGTTTGTCTAACCCACTACTTGGCAACACGTCAACATAGCCTTTCTCTGGCTTAGTCATCATGTGCTTTGTAGTGACACCTTGCCACAGCCCTCCTATGAGTAATTTGGTGTGTTTGCATTTGTCCAGCACAGACCTCTGTTCTGTGTAAATCTGTACTGGTTGTAAGGAAAGAACTGTAAAGCTACTCAATAATAGCTAGGAAGAACGTAGTATTTCATTACATCTCTTGGCAGGTAGGGGAACTCCATAGACCCAAGATGGCTTTGGGCTACTGGCAAATACACAGTCCCCATATGTAAACACCTACAGAGCAGTAGCAACAGAGTGCATAAGTGACACTACTTTGCTGTCTTGAGAATATTCCCTCATGTGTCTCTACCTCAGCTATGAATCTATGAATCAGAGGTGAATTCCTCTTTTGAAATTTTTTGCTTTGAGCCTCCATCACAGAGAGCTTTAGTCCCAAGGAGAGAGGTTGGGGAGCACTGAGGTTGTAAGCTACTTGAGGAAATAACCTCTTGGAAGACAGATTAATAACAAGAAGTTAAAAGAATGGATCAACATCAAGAAACATGTAGTTTTGTGGTGAAAGTCCAAGAACATCTGTTGCTCTAAAATCCAGACATCACTGTATTGCTGTAGTACTACTTTTCTTACTATAGCCCCAGTAATTCCTGACAAATGAACTGCTTTGGTTTTTGGTTTTTTTTTTTTTCCTTGGCCAGTAACGTTGTCTTCAAATTCCTCCTAAAAGCCTGAATTGCTGTTTAGCTGCGAGGCTCCCTCTCTGAAGTAGCAGTTTTTAACAGAACAGACCACTTGAGAAGATGGCCGGAGGTCAAAGCGTTGTGCTGACTTGTTTTCAGAAGCACGGTACATCTGGCAGCTGCCATTGACATCAAAGGAAACTTCCTGGTGCTCAGATCTCTTTAATGGGCTGAGTAAATATCAGCCTTCTCAGGACTGCAACTTCTGAATACATTGTTTCAAATGCCTGAAGCCTCTGCTCCCAGAGACGGTTGTGGCTGCGAAGATGTTATTTGCTCTCATTTTGTATGCAATTGCCATTAATTTTAGCAAACTCCTTATGCCTCAAATTTTACTTCAGCATCTAAACTAAGTTATTAATGAAGAAAGTTGAAATCTGGTGGGTTTTTTTTGGTGCAGGGTCAGTGAATTAATGATGTTCCTGAGTGGCCTTCAGCAGTATTCTGCTTTCAGATTGAATGAAAGATGAATCATAGAATGGCCTGGGTTGAAAAGGGCTGCAATGATCGTCTAGTTTCAATCCCCTGCTATGTACAAGGACACCAACCACCAGACCAGGCTGCTCAGAGTTACATCCAGCCTGGCCTTGATTGCCTCCAGGACATCCACAACAATGTATGGGGCTTTTCAGCTCGACATTCCCTGGAAACAGAACATTTGGATATATAGACTAATTGGTTGTGAGCAAGGTAGTGTTCTTATTGCAAACCATGTTTTGACTTTGCTCTGCCTTCCTTTGTGTTTTAACCTCATCCTATGTTGGCTATGAGGGAGATGACCAAAAATCTCATTATTTCTTCCTCCAATCCTGTTGTGTACTTGAGTCCCAAGTACATGATGCTAGCAGTCCTGTGCAATTAATGGCACACACTGGAGTAACCATGTCTTAGCATGTGACATTAGTTTACCAGGAGGTGTGAAGGAAACATGAATACATGCTCTTTGTGACACAGTGTTAATATTATGTTACAGAATTGTGCTGTGGAATCAAAGCAGCAAAATCACAGGAGTGCCATCAGGCCACATGAGTACCCTTGGAGCTTATGGATGCTCTAATTTAAGGTATTCTCCATCTTTTCCATATGAACTCCTTGTCTTGGTTCACTAGAAAGTTTCCTTCTGGGTCTCTGCTTTGTTTCTTAATATATTTGTGTAACTTTTTAAAAAAACATGCTGAGTGACTGTGGGCAGGAATTCAAGAGGAGAGTATGAATGATGGAAACTTTTCTCAGTTCCTATTTCCTTCATTAAGTACCAGCTCTAATTCTTGGTTACAGCCCTGCTTTCCTCCAGAGATGTATGTGCTTTCTGCCAAGATTCAGAGCTCTGTGTGTCTGATCAATGTTATACACATTACACTTGAACTTCCACTCTTCCCAAAATTTTAGGGAGTTGAATTAAGTTTCTCACGTTGTCTTCCAAACAATGCTTAAAGGCTTTCTTTACTTTGGTTATCTTTTGAAGGATCGTTTGTTCTCTTTGCTTGGTTAAATCTCTGCACCTTTTGGAGATATAGGCAAACATGGAGACTTTAAACCAATGTAAAAGTATTTAATCCTTCAAGTTGAACAAAATTGACAAAGCACAGCATGTCAAGGATGTATTGAAACCTACCTCAACCACTATTATCAAGCATGTGGTGGTTTTTACCAGTTGAGAACCTTCTGCTGACCTGTTACTGCTTTTCATTATGGACTAAGTCACAATTGAAGTATCTTTTCCAAATGTTATACTTTGTTTTGTTTTTTTTTTTTTTCCAGATATGCCTTCTTCCATGACAGTTTTGTAGAATAAGATCCTCAGAAATTTACTTGGAACTGGTTTCAGTTGAACCATGCTTACACATGCTGTAGACAGGCAGGTTACAGTGGACCAAGCTGAGATGCTTATTGCAGGGTTAAGATGTCTTAAACTGGGCTGTCTGACAAACTTTATAGTTGGATTTGGCTTGGTATGTAGACACAACGTTCAGTAGTCTTTTGTAATATCTCTTAGAAAATATTTTAACTTGTGCTAAAAGCTTATAGGTGAGACTGGAAGTAGTGTAAGACAGAATGCCATTTCTAGGTACAATAACCACAAGTGAGTACTAAAAATATCATAGAACTCTGAAACCATTAAGTTTGGAAAATACCTCTAAGATCACCAGCTCCAACCACTAACCCATCCCCACCGTGCCCACTAACCATGTCCCTCGGTGTCACATCTCCAGGGATAGCGACTTCACCATTTATCTCAGTAGCCTTTATTCTTGTTTTAGACTCAAGAGCAAGTCTGAATTGAGAACAAGAGGTCCAGTAGACAATGTATTTTTGTTGCTTTTCATCTCAAAGCTGGTGCAGATGCTTCCCTCACTGTACCACATCCTCACTACACCCTGGTGAGTTCTAGGCAACACTGCTCAGCAGGGACTGGCTTCCTGGTAGGTCCAGGCAGGAAGGTGGCCCCCAGGCAGTACAAGGGGTTACATTCTAAACCCAGCCCCAGCACTCTGCCTTCCTTTTCTTCTGGGTTTTACTCTTGGCTTTATAAGCTAGACTGCTTCTTGGTGCTTAATAATCTGCTAACCCACTCTGACAGTTAATTTATGCTGTAACTGATATGCTGCCACTTAAATGAGAACGTGGGTGGGGTGGGTCATATGGAAAGAGGCTGTCATTCTTCTCTGTCACAGCTGGCTGCTGCTGGAGCTCTTTTCTTCCCAAGGTTCATAAATAAAACTAGATGACAATTCCCAGATTTCTTGGCTGTGTAGGACACAGGTCACTGTGTGTCACACAGTGAAGGGTGGTGGTTAAATGGATCAGAACCTCCCTTGGAACAAGGTAAAAGGAGAGAGGAGTTGGTCTGTTTTCTCAAGCGTGCTTCCTGGATATGTTTTCCTCTTCACAGGGACACTCAGGAAAGATCAAGGCCTGTGTACACCTGCAGTCATAAAGAGGGATTGCAACAGGGTCTGACAGAGCACTCTCTCTGATGGGACTGAGTCTGTAATCAGTGTGGGAGGACATGCAGATTTCAAATTTCTAAAGGGCAAATCCCATTGATTATAGTCCACAGCTGACAGGTATGAGCTTTGTCTTACAGTGTAGTGGTTATTATGTAAGAGTATCTGTTATTTCTGTTGTCTTCAGTGGGATTGTTCTCGCAGGTGTGAAAATGCATAGAAAAATCACAGCATGTGTAATTTAATCTACATTTTAGTCTGGAAAAAGCAAGAGCTGCATGGAACATACTAATTGCCCTGAAGCTCATCATGAAATCAAGCTATTGATTATAATATTCTGCTATAGTCTGTGTTAGATGCTACAGTAGAGATGGTTTTTAATGATGCTTCCTAGCAGATTGGCTGGGACACATTTGATTGTTTATATTCCATTCTGGGAACAGGCCCCACAAAAGATAAAGTGAGCTTCGGGGTATGGAACTTCAGTGGTTGACCCAGGCACAAAGACAAATGCTGACCTTTGTCTGCTGAAAAAACTTGTTTGATTTTCCAGCTGACAGTCACCTTGGACAGATCAGTTGACTCACAGAAGGTGAGAGCTTCATTTTCTAATAGGGTGAATATATTTTGGAATTCCAGAAAGAATAAGTAATGCTTATTTCTAGATCAGGCATTAGATCTAGAGTTGCCCTTCTGAAAAATATTGCTGGCATGAAAGATGGAAAGGTTGCATACTCACAAGTAATCGAAAATAGTTGAACTTAGAGCTAAATCCTGAAAACACTTAAGTCCTGTACTAAATTTAACAGTAGGTACTTGGCAGGTATTGGTATCTGGCCTTTACTGGGCAGCAGAAGAAAGCCCTGACTGACGTGGTGGGAACTGATTGAATGCTAGACTTAGTGACCATAGAAATCTTCTTACATATTAATGATTCTATCATACCAGGTGAACTGTGGTGTGAAGGGCTTTGTTCACCATTTCTTGGGCTTGCAAATCTCTCTTTTGGATCACTCATGGCGCTATTCATTCCTATAAACACTGGGTGTATTGAAGCTGTGCATATATCAAGTAATGGTGATTCAGCAGTGAAAACAAACTTCTCTGGGGCAGTAGCTGCAGGAAAGTATTGACTGATGCTTTCATCACAATTAAAAAGTAAGCTTCCTTGTATGTTATACCTTCCATAGCTACTGCCCAATTTTTTGTTTCTCTTTTGGTGTTCTTTCCACACACTACTAGAAAAGGTGCCATTGGTTTAGTTTCTAAACCTGCCGCAGACTTATGCTGGACCTGGGATCGGTCACTGAATGTGTCTGGGACCTCAAACTCCTTTCTTACTGGACATAACTGTGAAGTCTAAGACCAAATGATGTTCAAAGATGATTGGGTGTTGTCATGAGATACATCAGGAGACCAAAAATGATCAGTGAAAACAAGCAGTTTCTATTCTTTCTGCTTTGAAGAAGGGGCTAAATAAAGCTAGATCTTTTGAACTGCACAGAGAAAAAAGAAGCCAGGGGTTGGTTCTGCTTAGAGAAATGAAAGCAGAAACCTAGCTGCAACACAGCACATGTTAGCTCACTGCCTGCCCAAATACTGTAGTGCCTGTGCCATGGGAAAGGCTTGAAATGAAGTCGGTGCTCCACAATGATGAAAAATCTCAGTTTGTTATAATTAGGGCAGGAAAAAAAAGTGAAGCTGAAGCAATGATAGCAGGAGGAGGAAGTGCAGAAACCAAAGGGTTTCTCTTTGGAATATAAAATGCTCTTAAGAGCTGGAAAAATTCAATAGGCTTTTTTAAATGTTCCTGGTGAGCAGGATGTAGTTCATTTTTAACAGTTCTGAACACTGCTGATTATAGGCATAATAATTTCTTTCCAACTCTGCTGCTGGGAGACATTTCCACGAGGGCTAAAGAAAAGCTAAAGGAGAAATGTGCAAGTCACTTTATCCAGTACAAGAAACACTCAAGCAACTACAGCGTAAATAAAGAGTATGCAGAAAGTTATGATGGGCCGTTTATAAGGGAATATTGTGCTACTGAGAGGTGTTCTTTTTTATTTTTTTTTAACAAACCAGAGTAAATCAAACTGGGGTTAAAGAGATTTCAAGCATCGTTAAGGCATAAATCAAAATGATTTTCTTACTGCTGGCACCAATTTAGAATATAAAAGATAAAAATATAACAACTAATTTTCTGCACTTAGTATTTGTTCTCTTTCTTTTGATTTGGGCCTGAAAATCACAGGGGCTAATTTCGCATCCAGTCTAGTCTGGCTGTAACTTTATTTGGTCAAATAACTTCTGCAAGTAACTCTGATGGATATTTTTGCAAAGAAGTTGGTTTGGACAACTTGATATTGTGAGAGGTATTCTTGCCTGTAGAGGAGGGATGGAATGGGATGACCTTTAAGGTCCCTTCCAGCCCAAATCATTCTGTGATTTCATGGTTCTAAGTAACCTGTGTTTAGCTTGACTGCTAAATTTCAGTCATGGGAATTCCAGCCATGCTGAATGTTGTTTAGTCATTGATTTTGTAGTTATTTTGCTCTGTTCAGCTGTCAGCAGGCAAGCTTGGCTCTGAAGGAAGGTCCCATTGACTCATTACTTGGACTGCTGCTTACTTCAAAGCCCAGCCCTGACCAGCCAAGTCACTCTTAACCATATAAAAGCACGTTCTTGGTAGCCAGCTTTTGGCCAGCATGTTTTCTTCCTCAGAAGCAACTTCCCATATTCATTAAACAATCCTGCATATGGCTTTCCATTGTCCATTAGAGTCCATAGAATTAACTCGATTGTTCAAAAGGAAAGAACACAAAATGAAAACTAATGAGTTCACATGACTGTCCCTGTAGTACGAGTACATGAATGATGGGGAATAGCAAAGAGATGATTGCAGTGTGGAAATAGTCACTCGTGGAAAACAGTAGGTGTGAGTTTCAGGTAAACTTGTGCTTAAGATAATTAAACCTGTATGCTAAAACCTGTAGTAATAGCAATGAAGGACAAAGTTTATAGTGATCTGAAGTTTGTTTGGTTTTCTGGATTATCTAGTGAGAGCAAACTGTGCTCACCAGATGGAAGGGGGAAAAAGGCAGAACATTTTTAGTAACACACATGCTTGACACATTCAGATCAGGAACAATTAGTTTTGTGATAGCACTTTGTGATTTTTAATCTGTACTGAAGTTGCTCTGTGGCATTTTTTCCAAAAGCAGCACAAGTCTTACCTATTTTCTTTAATTTCCAATGGGATGTTGAGATTGCTCTCTTCTTCTGTTTTGTCGGAGTGAATACCTGTAGTTTCTTGTTTTGTTGTAGGCTGGTTGCAGGATTGTTATGCCTATTAGTTACAGTAATTTCTTCTTCTTGCTGCTTGCTTGAATGCCAAGAAAGCTTTGGACAAAAGAAAAGGCGTTTCTATTTTGAAGAACAGCTTTGCCTGCTGAGTGTGACTCTCATTCTCTTGTTAACCAGCTGATAGAGAAAATAATAGATTTTCCTGAGTGTAAACAGATTACCACAAATAAATAAATAGTCTTAATGGGTGCTTTATGCAGTCTAAATTTACCCAGGGGCTTTGAGCAATTTAAAACAAACATGCTGTGATGCATCATCCTATAACAAGATGCTTAATGGAAGTCACAGGAGGAATTTGTCTTTCTCCTCCCAAACCTACATTGATCTGCTTTCTCAGTATTCACACCAGTTACAGAAAAAAAAATGGCTGTGGAGGTTCACCAAAACTTGCAAGGAAAATAATGTGATTAATCTTCTGTTTCTTCAGTGGAGGGATGAACAAAGTGAGATAAATCTTTAATGTGAACTAGATGACTGGTGTACATACAGGTTTATTTTAGGGCCTTGTTTTGTATCTGAATTGTACTGATAGCTATGTAGCTGGCTTATATCTATGTACTCCAAAATGGCTCCAGAGATTTCTCTCTGCTGTTCCCTCACAATATGTTGCTGTAGAGAGCTGAAGGAAAGGAGCTTGGCAGCCCACTGCCAACCCAAAAGGGCAGTCCATCTTTTTCAAGGGATGGGCTTTGTAAGCTGTCATGATTACTGCCTTTGAGTATGTATTCTGGCCAAGGATTTAAATTTGATTCTGAAAATCCTGAAACCCTTGAAAAAGCTCAGATTGAAACTGGCTTACTCAGTCAGTGAATCCCACTAAAGGTTTGCTTTTGGCATTCCTCCAGATGTATTGGCATTCACAATTAAAAGGTAAAGAACTAAGAACTAGCTGCTAGTCACTGCTGGGGTGTTCTTTAAATTTCTGATTCTGTGATTGGGGTGTTGGCATGTCCCATGTGCAATGGCAGACAATGCCTTGGCATTGTTCCTCTGTGCTTCACAGTGCTTAAATGGAGTGGTGTTGGGCAGCAGATCAGCTGGAGCTGGTGTGCATGAGGAACTGTGCCCTTCCAAGGGCACACAATGTGCTGGCAGCCTCTTCAGCAAGAAAACAATTTTCACCATCTGTGGTTTTGTTTACAGAATGATTCTAAATATAATTCTCTTCTCCTGGTAGCATATTCCTGCAGTGCTATGGTCTAAGAATCACAGAATCGTTAAGGTTGGAAAAGACCAGTAAGATCATCTAGTCCAACCGTCAATGGACTCTTCAGACCTGTTTTTCTTTGAATGTGTTGGGTACAGTAATAGTTCTTAATGGCTTCCTGATGAGATGCTTGGTACTGAAGTTACCACGTGAGCTGTTGTGCGTGTAGCACTCCCAGCTGTGGTTGTTCCCTTCTGTTGTAGTACATAGCTCTGTCTGCTGAGAGGGAACACGGCATGTGAATGTTATGGATCAGATTTATCATGAGACCTTTGTTTGCTGTTCTCTGGCCTGGGTTCAGCAGCATTTCAACAGTAGATCCCTGTGAGAAATTGCTTGATGTCTTTCTGTTTCTGTTAGATTTCATTTAAACTCTTCTTATTTTCTTTTTCCAAAATAAGAAAGCAAGGGCAACAGGAACCACATTCCTCCATACCAAAAAGAGCTAAATCCAGTATTTCCCACATAGCTCTCATTGCCAAAATTGTACTCCTGCTTTTGATCTGCATTTCCAGGAAGAATCATACATGTTGTTCTCAGGCATGCCCATTAAACATGTTTCCTGATGATGCTCTCTTACTTATGAACAACATTTGAATATTGAATGTTAAAGAGGCGGTATACAAACATGACTTTTGCTGGCAAAGAAGCTGGGCGGGTTGTTCATGCTTATTTCAAATATACTGGTGAAAACCAATGTCCATTTCTCCAACATAGATGTAAGCCAATGCTGGAACTTGAGTAAGGGGAGATGCAAGTAGCTGGGGAGAAAAAAAAACAACAGATGAGCAGGGAGGAGGAGAGAGTAAAACATCAGGCAGGGAATAAACAGAAGGCAGCACTTGGAAAAGGAAAGGTGAGTTTCTTTGAAAAATGTACCTCAGTTTTGTTTAAGAAAATGAATTAAAATTTTCCCTAAGGAATTAGTTTCCAAAATCCATCTTTGTGGGACTGGACTGGAGACTCCTTGTCCTCTTCATCAAAATTGCAAGAACTTCTCGAAGAAGTTTCAAGGGCTTTTGTGAGTAACGTCACACCAATTACTGTTGATCTTATGCTGGAGCAGTTTGGCAGGAAATCAGGCTTTGCTCACTTTACCTATATTATACAATCTATACCTTAGCGTCTAGACTGCCTCTGTGTTTTGTGAACAGGCACTTACAAGGTGCACTCTGATCTGTTTTAGAAGTTTGCCTTCAAAGGAAGTGATTCACATCTGAGAAGTGTATGTTTGTTTCCTTTGACTGCCAAGGGGACTCTCAGAGATCGGTTTGAAACATTTTATTGCCTGTGTCTATTTTTAGGCGAGGAATCCTGTTGCTTTTTTCCTACCAGCACAATATAAGTTGAGAGGGAATGGACTCAAGTTGTGCCAGGGGAGGTTCAGGTTGAATAATGGGGGAAATTTCTTCTCAGAAAGAGCAGTGCTGCAGTGGCACAGGCTGCCCAGGGAGGTGGTGCAGTCACCATCCCAGGGGGTGTTCACAAAACATGGAGATGTGGCACTGAGAGACGTGGTCAGTGGGCATGGTGGGGTGGGTTGGTGGTTAGACTTGGTGGTCTTCAAGATCTTTTCCAACCTTGGTTCTGTGATTTTAACACAATCTTAAGATGCAGGATCAGGGTTTATCAGGGTTTGAGGTTTTTCTGATTTCAGAAACTTTCTGTTCCTGATTTTCTGTTTTGAAACCCTGGCTTGTTAGGAATGTTGTTCAGCAAGTCTAAAAGGTGGTCAGTGAGGAATTATCTGACTAAAAGCCACTAATGGCTCAGCTCTCCAAGATAACAGTTCTGACAGCTATAAAGCTGATGATGGGAGTACAAATTAAACATTCATTTCTGAGCAGGGTCCTTCTAAATTTTAAAAGCCTAGACTATGCTTTTGATGTGTAAGCTTGGTTAAAACTGACAAAAAGGGCATATGCAATTCAGGAAACTTCGTTTCCCCTAGGAAAGTTGAGTTGTTAAGGAGCAGCTTTCTCAGAGTAAATTGTGTAGGATAATGCTATGCGATTTGAGTACCCTGTGCTCTGATGAAAAATCACTTTTTTCTTTTAATGTGGAGTTTTGGGACAAATATATGTTAAAGCTGTGGCTGTTCTCTTGAGGTTTGAGGCAACTGCTTGATGACACGATTGTGGTTTGTGTTTATGTAGGTGCTTTCTGGCCATCTTTTGGGATATGCCATACAATGGCTTTCAAAAGCTAAGGATCACTTCTGAAAATCTTAGCAAGGAATATTGTAAATAGGCAAGACAGATGGAGTTCCATACTATGTGTTGCCTTAATTAACCAGCTAATTCTGAGCAGAAAATGCAGTGTAGGAGGGAATGCTGAATGTAGTGGTGGCATTTGAGAATTTTTGTGCTTTCAGATGATTCTAATCATGTTTTGTTGTTCGCCTCTTTCTGTTGTGTTTGGAGTGGTAGAGAAGATGTATTATTAGCACAAAAAGACTGCATTAAACCCTAGAAAATCAGCATGCTGCTAGCAGATACTTCAAAAGTTAAAGTAATAACAGTCATGCTGTGAGAGGAAAAACACTATCCTCTTACTGAAGGAAAGGAGTAAGCTGGATCTGGAAATTTTTTTTGAGAGAGCAAGGGAGAAGAACATACTGCTTGTATTGCAGCAGATGTGTTTTGTCTTTAATTTACCCTGGTATACAAAGGATCCAATAAAAGGAAACCCAGCTGAAAAAGCAGCAGAGGCTTGGATGGTATATGGAATGACCTTTCAAAAAAAAGATGCTACAGAAAGGCCTTTCAAAGGAAGCTTGTGATAAATAATTAAATGGACTCCAGAAGAGGTGTGTGTGGGGGGCTAAGGCCATTTGCTTGGCCTGCAGCCGAGGCTAAGAATAGAGTTAGTTTTGTGATTTGTGTCATTGTTCATGTATTGCACGCTACTGCATTACCACGTTGGGTGAGTGTATGCCTGTTCTGCTAGGGAGGTCTGTGTCCACACTGTGTGAAAACATGTAGGATTTTGCAGGAATTTTCAGTGGAGGTGCATTTTCAAATTGCAGAACAAATGTTTCATCGTTGGAAAACAGCCAAATAAAAGCACACTCATTTTTCAGATGTTGTAGTTTTGTTTTATTGTTTTGCATACTGTGCTTTAAAGCATCGTTACTGAAACGATATAAAAGTAAGTCAAGTGCTGTATAGCTGGTTTTCACTTGTGTTCAGAAAGGAAAGGATGTGGTCATCTCTTACAGTGTGTATGTTACTGCATTCTACTGAATGTTCAGAAGCAAAATATAGTTAAATCTGCAGAAGATGCTGAGGTGGCCAGCAGCAACTTGTCCTTAATTATTTTTCTTTTGGGCTGTGAATAGTAGCAATTTGATTCTTATGGTATTATGCAAACTGAGTGTGTCAATTTACCTGCTGTAATTTCTGCCTGCAGTGCAACTTAGAGTAAAATTCCTGAATACACTTACCCAAGCGCAGTCCAATCCTTTCAGTAGTTCTGTGGTGCAGCTAAGATGTCACTTGTCCCAATCACAGTGTCTGGGATAAGACAAATATTCCTATTTTGCCGGTTTTGGGCTGCATGTCCACTTCTATGATGCTGTCCCAGTTGCTTTATGTAGTAGAAGTGAATGAGTCCTGCATCTTTTGATGGTTATGCACTATGCATTGTCGATGTACCTGTTGTTTTTAATAGGACAGTTTATGCAAGCATGGGTGAGTAACCTTGTCCAGAGAGAGAAGAATGGTGTGTGTCAGAACAAGAAGGAGGGGCCAACTCTGTAAACAAGCTTGAGAAGCATCTGCTGCCAGCTGATGAATGCTACAGAAGTGTCTTTGGTACAAAGAATCTCAGAATGTGCCTTGAGGTCAATATGGTTTAGTTTTCAATAGCAGGAGAGTTAAAACTCTGCTTTTACGTGAACTGATGTATGTTTCTGTTTATGCTGAAATGCTTTGAGGCAAGGGAACTTGTATTAGTCATACAGTACTGATGATATGCCTTGGACTTTTTATGTTCTCACCTGTAAGTTGCTAATAGGAAGGATAACTAAGGTAGACAAGTGTATGACTGAGAACTTAGTTGAAAGAGAGCAGTTTTGCACAAAGGACCAGATGTGTTCCATTGCCCTCCTCTACCAGGGTAAGCCAAGTGATAAAAACCACATAGGATCAAGTTGCTTCAGGGCAGGTTCAGGTTGGATATCAGAAAGTATTTCCTCTGAGTGGTGAGGCATTGGAATGGACTACCAGGGAGATGGCTGAGTCACCATCCCTGGAGGTGTTCAAGAACTGTGGAGATGTGGCATTAAGAGACATGATCAGTGGACATGGTGGGGATGGGTCAGTCTGTGGTTGGACTTGGTGATTTTAGAGATCTTTTCCAACGTTTATGATTCTGAATCAGACAACCCCAGTGTGCTCAGTGGGCCTGGTCAAACTGGTAGAGGAAATGGGGCATGTGACTGTCAGTCACACTGTGATAGAAAGGAAAGATGCAGTGGTTGCTTCCTCACTATTGTATTCCCTTCCTAAAAGGAATGTGTGTCCTGACAAGAGATAACTGTCTATGAGTCATCTATACTTCAAGAAAGTCAGTGGTCAGTTTGAAATTCCATTTTACCTGTTGGTTAGCCACACTGTCTGGAGTGGGAAGGTAAAGACAAGCTTGTGTAACAGCAATTTTAAAAGCCATGGTGCTGGGAACCATTTTTAGATCTTACAGGATAATTTTTCACTGACAGGGTAGTGAGGTCATGGCACTACTGCCCAGAGAGGATGCGGATGCCCCATTTGTGTATGTGCTCAAGGGCCATCCACTGGGGACCTGAGAGTCCTGAGATGGTGGGCAGTGATCAGCCCAGGGCAGGGAATTGGAACTGGATGGGCTTTAAGGTTCCTTCCAACTCAACCATTTTGCTATGACTCTGATTCTTCTAAAACCAGAGTAAAAATCTTTTGGTGTAATCTGGCTTTATCTTTGGTATGTGATTAAGCTTGTGTTGTGAGAGCCATACAATGAGTGCATGATATTCATCATCTAGGAATACAACAGCTTAGTTTTACATCATAGCATGTGCCAAGCATCTGTCTGGACAATGGAAAGTTTTTGTATAAGTGACAGTTCTACAGGGAGGTTGTGCTGCCCGGGTGTGGGAAGAGTGATTGAGAGCCGGAGTGAGGATTCACTTCGAAGCCTTAAGTTTCAGGCCCATGCATGGGAGGAAGGGAGACTATATCCTACACCATGTCTTAGCTGTAGTTCTTCAGACAAAAAGCCTGTGTGAAATCCTTTACCTATGGAGATCAGTAGTAGAATTCTCAATAATACCAGCTGAGCTATTTTTACTGAATTTTAGTGATAACCTGAATAATTCTGAAGAGCAGGAGGGAGTTTGTTCTCTGCTATGCAGCGTAGTTTAATTGTACCACCCTGATGGGAGTAGATTGCTTGCCACAAAGCGTTTTGCTGGGAGGCAAATGGAACAAGCTTTGGGTTTCTGTTAGTGGAAAGGAGCTGCACGATAACAGATTTGTCACAGCTTATTGTGTTAGAGAAGGATGTGGAAACAGAGGGCAGCATTTGTGGCATACAAATTAGGAGCTTCAGCTGCATGTGGCAGGGATATTGAATGGTGACCATAAAAAGAACCTAAATGGAAATGAATAAGAAAGATAGATTTAGTTCAGTTTGACAGGCTGTACTTATCCATCAGATCTGTAGTGGTGCAGTTGCGCTTACATGTAAGGAAGTTGACCTGAAAAGCCAGGTACGTGTCTGGTCTTCAGAGAGAAGGCCTCTATCCTCAAAAAGCAAAAGCTGTAGCCCAAAGCAACTGCAGGGCTGACAACTAGAAGCAAAGCTGCAAATTTTGAGTGGTCAGATAGAAGCCTACCCGTGAATACTGTGATCTTGGGGATTAACTAGTTAACAGAATAGCTATTCATCAGAGGAAAAAGCCCATTGAGAGTCATTTTCCTCCAGTAAAATGTTCACCCATCTACAACAGAAAGTCACTTAACTAAAGAGGGTCCTTCTTCCCTGGATCCCCTCAATCCACTGCAAGCAAACCAGGCTAAAATAACTGAAGAACCTTTTGGAGAAGTCTGTTAATGCCACTCCACTATCAGGATGCTCTGTTGCTGTAGAATGGGAGAAGAACACAAGGCCAGCATAAGATTAGCTTTTTTTTTTTTTTTTTTAAGGAGCTCTTAAATCACCATGATTCAAAGGCCTTTGGCGTGGAGTTGCAATGTGTAGCATGTCTGTAGAGGCAGAAGAGATAACAAGTGCTAGCTCCAGTTTCTTAGATTGTTGTAAGTTCTCCTGTGATTTGGAATAGGGCCCTACACCAGCAGACCACTGAGGCACTGCCAGTTGTGCACTCAACAACCTGTCTGGGAGCTTTCTGGTGAGGAGAGCTGGCTCACAGTAAATATACAGCAAGTTGACCAGTAATAATACCCCAGAGAACTGAGCTTCCTGAGGTCTTTTCTAGTTCAGAAATGATGGCACATAATGACACAGAGTGAGCTAGAAGTCTCCTGAGTGCTTTAAAAATTATTGAATGTCAGAATGGCCTTTTCACCCCTCCCACTTCAGTAGCACTACTTAAATTGAGTTCTATCATGTGTCATTCTGTCTGAAAGACCTCTGTAAATTCTGACCCGTAGAGCTGAAGCATAATGGATCTGTAAATAATTCCTTGAGGAGCAGAAGGGGCAAGGGTCTTTCTGACAAGCTGTGTTTGTAATATCCCCAGAGGCTGCTGAGTGAAGGATCATGCATGGCAGCAGTTCTGAAGCTGGAAGCATGAGTGTAACTGGTGTAGGGTTTGTATATTTCTCCAAACATCATACTGTTCCTGCTTCTATTGGTGCACTGCTTGTATCATTTGGTTTATTACTAGCCAGATGTTACTGTTGGTCACCCGGTATTTGCATAGCCAAGTACATTCATTACGAAAGGAAACACTGGGCAGAACTTTAATGGTCGTGCATTTGAAACTCGTGATGTGAGAGTGCTTTCTCATTCACCACCCATAACAGGATCTCAGAGGCACTGCACCAGCGTGTGACAGTGGCTGAGGATGCATTCTTCCTCCTCTGAGCTTCCAGAGGAACCCATAAGATTCTGGGTGTCAGTTTCTTTTCTTACAGAAATAGGTCCTGGAGACCTCTGGGTCTGTGTAGGAACTTTAAGTAGTTCTAAGAAGTTCTGAAACATGCTTGGCATCTGTGATTTAAGCTAATCACTTCAGTAGACACTACCATCACATGATTTTTGAGGAAACATTTGATACGCTTCAACCAGGGAGGAGTCCAAGTCATATTGGAATCCTAGCTGCAGAGGTACTCTATGTACAGAAGATCATACACTGTCAAAAACTCCTTTGGTTCTCAGGATGTAAACATACCCTGAAGTCTTTGTTACTTCCCAGAGATCTCTGCTGCTTTTCCCAGCCTCTGTGAAAGTGTTTCCTTGTAGCTCATTTTCAGTAATATGAGCTACCCATATGGCTGAGCACGTGGCACAGTGTCACCACCTGCTATTTTCTGGTGTTCCATAGTGCACAATGGAAGTGCTTTCAGCCAGCCAAACACACAGCATTGTGCTTCAAGGCCTTGCCTTCAAGTAATGTGTTGGTGTTATCAGTGGCCTTGCCACTTATATCTTAAGTCAAACCAGACTGAATGCAAAGTTATTTATTCAAAGCATAGAAAACATAAAGCCCACTCTCATCTTCCACCCCTCACACCTTCTCTTGGGGTCATTCAGACAGCATGTCGTATCTCTTGAACTGATCTTTGTGTTTGTATCAATATTTATATCGCCTATAAAACTGGCTGCAAAACATCCAGATGCAAGAATTAATTCATGTAGCTCTTGTCTGGGACCAGAATGCAGTCAGATGTGCTGCCAACAAAGCCTTAAGGCAAGAGATACTTGGGGCAAGGGTCACCCAGCATTACTCTGTCTTGGAGGGCTCTTTTAAGTCTGCAGTTCTATCATTATCTCCTTTCAGTGTGGCTCCCTGGCATATCACGAGTGTAATGTTGTTTGTATTGTGGACATACGTGAAGCTTTATCGTCTTGCAGACTGTGTACAGCCACTGGGAAACAGGCTGTTTTCTGTCTTCAGTATTATCATAAATATTGGTTACAAGAAGAGAAGTGTGATGGGGTCCCCTACGATTAATTTTCAACAACAAAAAAAAAAAGTTGCCAAACTCATCCCTTGACTGCAAAGCAAACTCTGATGTTTCTTTTTTCAGATTTAAGAAAGCAAAGCAAATGTGTAAATAATCCCCAAACCAATGCTTACATATCATGATCTCAGCAAAGACAGTGTTTGAGTGGATCTGGGTCTCAATATATAAAGTTGGGAAAACAACGTGGAAATCAGTGGGGAAAAGTGTAGTTTTCACTCGATATGTAAAGGGAAGTAGGAGTTCTGGGTACAATACCATGGTTTCATTTCTCAGGAACTTTGTTTATGTTTTATTTCTGGATTTGCATGATGGGAACTCCTAAAAGCTGGGGCTTTGCTCAGAGTTTGAATGAAATCAAGCCTTTCAAAACAAAGTGCAGATTAAACTACTCATTTTCCATTTCCATTTTATGGTCTGATCACGAGAAGTTAGCATATTTCCCATGGTTTCCAGCCAAAAGCAATAATCTAAAATTCATCTGAAACTCAGTAAACATTTGGAGTCAGGTTTGAATTTTGGGGTGATTTCATGGGATCTACATAGACTTCCAGGGTTAGAACTGAACTACAATATGTATTAGAAAACACCTGCTTTTGTTAATTCCCTGTCTAACTCCTGGATATTGAACTTGACAGCTGAGATTTCTGTGCTTGGAAATAGTGAAATATCATTGCAGTGCTATCAGCTTGTGCAAAAGGGAGTCAAGGGCAAATCAAAACCTTGCTCCACAAGAACACATAACTGTTGTATTCTTTTTCTGCCTGCTGTACTCTGTTACTGTGTTGTTCTCTGACTGTAGGGGGAAGTTTCTGTGACCTAAATGTGCTTTAGTTCTGTGTTTTAAATATCTGATGTTCTATACTGTTCAGACTCCCTTGTAGGATGCCATTCCAAGAAGTTAATGAATGGGATAAATAACTTTTTTTCTGTGTGTGGTGGTCTTCTTAATGAAGCTGTAGAAGTTCACGCATCTGACCAGGCAAAATGAGCTATTGCTTGGGAGTGGCTGTGTTAGGATCTGTCCTGCTGGATGCTTTCTGGCCTCCATCTGTAAAAACACTGCAGGAATGAACAAAACACCCGAGAGACTTCGTTACAGACAGATACTGTACTCTTGGGTTAAAAGGATATCCTTGGCTGCGCTGAAGCTTGAATGCTGCCTGACTTGAAGATATAACTTTGGCTCATTTTATTTATATGCACTCGGAAAAAGAAAGATCTGCCAGTCAAGGCTGCCCTGCTTATACTGATCTTCTCAGGATCCTGTAAAACATAGATCAGGGATGATTTCTCTTGTCTCATTGCTGCTTCACTCTTCACATCAGTCTCATATGACCCAAATGTGCCTTCAGTTTACTGTTTATCACATGCATGCCTCTGCTTCATATTCTGAAGAAAACATGTATGGGGTGATGCATACATCAGAAAGTTCCCTTGGGCTCAAAAACAGAATGTGTTCCAGCTACCTGTTGATAACAGCCTTGAATCCACTCCTTGAGGCACCACCGTATGTCTGCCATAGAGTCATACAGTCATTAAGGTTGGAAAAGATCACTAACTATCAACCCACCACCACCAAGCCTGCCAAACCATGTTCCTAAGTGTCACATCCAGGGAGAGCATGTGTGAGCATATGCAGTGGGGTTGCCTGTAAAGACTTTTTGACTGTGCTATTTCCTCAAAGTAAATCATGATATGGAAAGCTTCTCAAATCATACTTTCTTCTTGGTAAGAACATACTTAGCAATTCTTCATGCTACAGATCATACTTCTGAGAGGAAAATACTTATGCTGCTGGAGTTAAGAGCCTTGTACGCATGGGAAATTTAATGAGGTACTGTGTCACAGAAGCAAGGCTCCTGGCTCCATTTGTTGAGTTTGAGGTAAGTTTTCACTGGATCTTCTGCGCATGCACAGCTTGAAGGTTGCTGGTTATATTGCTTGCAGCATTTTGGTGCTGAAGGACTTCTGCTGACCTCAAGTGAATTAGTACAGATTTGGCCTGGTGTGAGTGATCAAACAGCCATAGGAAATGTGACATTGACTGTCAGGAAGATTCAATGATGATGAGGTGGAACATCTCCCAGTAATGATGCAGCTCACCACTCAGTGCATCACTGTCAAATGCTCTTAACAGTTGTAGGCAGAAGGTATTGCAGTGATTACAAGCTGCTTTTGGTTAAAATTAGTACAACTGCACTAAGGAATCAGGGTTTGTCTTGTGGCCCAAAGGCACTTTGTATGAGAAACTGAACTAAATTTCCTGTATTAGAGGGTAAAGCAACACTAAGAAGTTGCTTTTTTGAAAGGTTATTTCAGCATCGGCCCTAGTGAGCCCTCTGTTTTGTCAGTCTGTTTGCATCTCTTGTATGTTATTGAAGAAAATCCTTGCCTTTGAAACAAAGACAGACTTCAAAGCATAAAAACAATTTGCCTGCCAAGAAGATAGATAGCTTTTACTGATGAAATTAAGGAGAGAAGGACATGGAGAAGAGATGTGCATTTTCCCACTCTCAGAATGTTTATACATTGTTTTTTCTGGATAAAAGCAGTGTGTGATGTTTTTTCCCCAACACCCACACATAGCTACTGAAAGCTGACAAGTTAACAGTGCCTGGGTTGATTCAGAGCAAAGCCACGGAACAAAAAGGGAGTGCAGTTCTGTGTTAGTTGCTATTAGCTGATACCCTCCTGCTGATGTTCTGGTAGCAGTGTCAGGTATGTCCTCTACCATGTGGTGTGAGTTAAGTTTTGTGTGAGCGTTGCTCACCTGAGGCCAGGCAAGAAAGGTGTCAATAAGAGCCTTGCCTGGTTCCTTTTTATGATGCTATGCATTGGTTCTAATTTTGTTATCAGTATGAAGTATACTTTGTGTTTGTTCTGACACCAGTGCAGAGCAATGGGCTGGGGCATGGAACACTTCTCTTCCTGAGAGCACTGCAAAGACATGAAAACACCTCCAATGCATTAGCTGCAAGGCTTACAAACCACAAAGGCGACTAGATTAATAAGGAAAAAAAGGTGGTTTTCCCACCAGGCTCTGGTTTCTAGATCCTGGGAAGCTGTCTAAAGGTGGAATTGTTCGATTGCTTTCTTGTAGTGAGGAATGCTTTATCTGGTTTTAGTTCCTTCTCTCAAGAACTAGCATTGTTGTTTCTCAGAGTCTCACAAGTTTCATCATATGATGCTCTGCTCTTCCTTTCAGTTTCCATTTCTCCAAATTCCTTGCTGAGGAAGTAGCTGTTGTACATCAATCTATTGCATACTTAGAAGGTTACTGTAGTAAAAATTCAGATTGAGTCAGCTTTTGGTTCAATAATTGTAGCAATGCATCTGAAACGATTTAGGTTTTGTCTCTGCTGCAAGACAGAGTTACTTGTGGTATAACAGACGTTGGTGCAGCCTGGCATCCATTTTAGAAACTTCTTGCTGCTGAGCTAAATTAAGACAGAACATGAGCTGCAGGGGAGTTGTCATTTTTCCAACTATTTTAGACCTTGAAATGACAGCTCTTCTTGACATATCTCCTGCAAGAATGAATATTTCTACTGTGTTTTGAAAGTAGTTTGTGCTAAACGTTGCCAGCCTTGGAAAAGCCCTCACTATTTCTTCGAGCACTTCATGTTTATATAAGTTGAGATGTTCTTACTGATGTTAATCAGAAACCAATGAAGTTGTGAAGCTGTTGTCTGTGATGCAAAAACAAACTGCAGCTTGTAACTAAAATTTAAGTGCTGGTGTATTTGGTAGCTGTCAAATTGGTTGATCAAGGTTCTGTGTAGGTCATCCCTCTTTGAATGCTGGATTAAGTATGTGCATTTCATAGCTAAAAGGAACCTTATGAGTTGTATTTCTTCCTGAAATACCAGATAACTACTTCTTGTTCTTTTTATCAACCATCAGTAGCAGGGTTCTGCAAGCCCAGTCTTTGTTGTAGCAAAATTCAGATGCATTTATGGAGCTTTTATATATATATATATATATATATATATATATATATATATATATAATTTTCCCTGAGAAACTGTTTTACTTTCCAAATCAAAAGATTGCTTGGTAGTATTTGTTTATTGTAACTATTCAGTTTTGGATTATATCAAATTCTGGACCGATCTGAACTTTCTAGTAAGCACTTAGCTTTCCTTTGAAATGCAAAAGTAGTTCATATTGTGGCCCTGTTCCGTAAAAGCTCAGAGGCAAATATGTGTCGAAGCATGGGTACTGTTGAGATGCACTTCCTCATTTCAACCAGTGCAGAAGTGCCTGCCAATATATGTGCTTGGACAAGATGATTAATAAACTGTTACTGGAAAAAATTAGTTGTGAGTATTCTGGTAGTCCTGAGAAGGATTCTATGTAAGGCAGTACTCTAAAGGAGAAAACTATCATTAAATCAGCAGGGTAACTTCTCTTGGTGTTTATAAGTGTCAGAATTGTGAGGAAATCATTTCCGGAGTTCTTAAAGTGTGAACAGCCCTGAGATTTCTGTGCAATCAGCATCAAGCCTATTGGTTATGAAGGAAAAGGACGTGCAACATAAACCAAAATCAGAGGGAAGTAAAGGAGAACATCTGCTTTTTCATGTCCTAGTCTTCTTTAGAGACTTCCTCAAATTGTTATATCTTTCTTGGTCTTCAGAATGGCAAGAAGTTTGATATGTGTTCATTTTTTGTCTCCGTATCTATTTACAGTCTTAAGTAGTAAGAGTAACCTTCATTGTTACCCCCCGCACACCCCCCCCCCCTATCTTTCAGTTGTTGTGACTCCCAGTTCAGCCACATGGGGCAAAGACTGGAAGAAGTGATGGATTATATCAAATTACATTATATTTGAATTTATATAGTTAGGAAGCTGCATTTAAGACTTCCAAGGGCAGTTTGTTATCTTTCCTGTAGTTATTCTTTCACCGTCTGTGTTTGCACAAAGATGGGACAGTGTTAAGTGTTCTTGAAGACACCGTGTTAAAAGTTTTATTAACATCTTATTGCTTACTGGGACTTCAGCAGATGTGACTTTGTGACTTGCAGGTAACATGAACATAGGTCCATGGTGGCTCTTCCCTTGGGAAGTTCTTGTTGCTTACGTGTCATTTGCCCTTATGAGTAAGATGTTTTACCCCCAGCTTGTAGTTGGTGATATGAGACAATGGTTCTTCAGTATTGACTTTTACTTGATTGCTCAATAGAGTACAACATAGATGACATAAAATGAAGAGTGGTTTCCAGGTTAGGAGATTCATCCAGAATTTCTGCCCTTGAAAGTCCAGTGGAGAACTCTGATAAACCTGCTGATGCCTGGAGAGATCTGGGCCTACACCAGCAGAAAAATATGAGCAGCAAGAGACTACACAGATAGAAAAGTTCTGTGATTATAGTCATGATGCAATGAAATGCAAAGATCCTGGGAACCACTAAGTGTAGCAAGAGTGAAAACTGAAAAATATGCTATCCAGGCTAGGTAACTTTGGTTTGATCACTGCATTTATATGCCTGTGAGTCAGGTGGATCTGACAGGATCAGATGATCTGTAGATATATGTTTCACTCTTTAGGTTGGCATTTCCCACTTTCAGTCCATACCTTGGAAGGTTTCTGAATTCCTTCTCTGAGAGTCACAACGTATAGGAACAAGGTGCCCAGGGAGGTGGTGGAGTCACCATCCCTGGAGGTGTTCAAGAAATGAGGAGGTGTGGCACTGAGGCACATAGTTGGTGAGCATGGTGGAGATGAGTTGTGGTTGGGCTAGATGATCTTACAGGTTGTTTCCAGCATTAACGAGTCTATGGTTCTTGATGCAAAAATAGAATTAAGACTTCTGAGTGTATCTTAAGCTTACTTCTGTCTGTTTGTATCTGAATCATATTTTGGCAGGTGGATCTTTAAACATGTGGAGGAAAATGAGGATGCTTGGCAGCAGTGTGCTTCGTCAGGAAAGCTGCTTCTGTGCTGTCTAGCAAATTTTTTTGTCTTTCATTGAAGCAAGTGTATTTCATAACCCATTTCTTATTTCACTGGTTCCTCTTTGTACCATGAATAGCAGCAGCAGTTATTGTGGTGAGGGCAGCTGACATGGGACTTACCCGGGTGATTTTGGAGACAGTTGGCAACTGGAAACTGGAGAAAACTTGAGCTGCTCAGGGATACAGTTAATTAGCACTATTGTTAGCAAAGCAGTATTCATTTCCTGCTACAAGCAGGGCTGAGATTGAGAATAACAGCTCTTGGGCATTATTTCTACAGAAGCATAACCATCTCCACATTGTGTTCTTTTTCTTGCATGTCCAGATTGGCCCTTTGGCACTGCAGAACAAACCAGCATTAGCTGAAGGAGTGATGCCTGAGGCTGATGCCTATGGTACTGAAAGCATTAAGGATAGCTTTTGGAGCCCCACCACAGCTCACATCCTAGGAGCCAGATGTGCAGCTTTCAAGAGTGTGCACCGCTCAGTCTGAGTTGCAGACATAAAACTTTCCCTTTGTGCCCCAAATGCAGACAGAGGGGTGGGAGTTATTAAACCAAAGGAAGTCAGTAATGAAAAGGAAGTTTGCAGTGGGGTGGTAAAACCTGAGCAAGGCAACTGTGTGATATCCAGAAGGGATTAGGGAGCTGATCAGATCCACATGTCACAACAAAGCATGAGAGAAAGACAACCAGCTCAAATATGAACAAATTATTTTTAAGAAATTACTTCTGAATAAGATGTCATGTTTCAATGAAAATAACTCTAGAGGAAGTCCACTCCATGCAGTTTTGTATATTTCTGGAGACCAACAAGAGATTTCTCTGGGTTCTGAAATAGTAGCTCAACAACCACAAATGTCCTAAAAATAAGAAACACTGCGATGTCAGTAGAATAATAATCATTAATATTAAGCTGGATCTCTCAGCAGGACAGCTATTTTAGACTTAACAGACAGTAAGAAGGTTAAAAAAAAAAAAAAAGTATGCTTTATTTTTCAGTGTTGCTTCCTAAATTCCAGTATGGTGAATTCTTTAAATCAGTGTGTTACATCAGTTGAAAGCACTTTAAGAGACTGGAAATTGCCACAGTTTCTCAGTGTTCAGAGTAATAGCCATTATTACAGCAATGCCACAAAGCAGTGGATGGAGAAAGCAATCTCATAATTATAGCAAACCTCTTCTGAAAGGGTCTGCCTATTTGAATTTTAATGCTGACATAAACAGGAGTAAATTGTTCTCCGCGGGTTACAAATCACTCCTATTAAAAAGATACATGAGAATAACAAATTTTAATTTTTTTTTTTTAAAAAAAAGGCAATTTAAGAGGGCAAATAAAAAGAAGAATGTCAGGAAAGTGATTTTCAGGAACATACTGTTAGCTGTTCTATAGATGTACCTTAATGTATGATGAGGAAAGAATGAAGGAAGTTGAGGGAGGATGCTGAGAGAATCATGTTATTCAAGGCAACGTGGTGAACTTGCATGCTCAGTGCAGGCCAGAACTGGAAATACACATAAATGCTTGAAGAAGAAAGAAAACAACCTGAAGCTTCTGTCTACCTACTGTAGGTAAGAAGTTAACTATTATCAAGTGTTGTTATAGAAACTCCCAGTCCTCATCTTTAGTGAGACTGCAGGAAGGACATGGGAGCCACAGGATTCATTTCCCCATTGATTAGTTTCTGACTGCATTAATAGCCAGTGCTCATTTCCAAAGAATGCTTGTAATATGTGCAATCTGAGACAAATTGAATTCATCACCTATTTCATCACCTATTCTCCATTTTTGAGTAGTGTGCTTTGGGAGGCAGTAACCCTCTGCTTCACACTGATATTTTCATCTGCTGTTTGAAGCAGGTCTTTGTGATGCTTCTTCTAGGGAGGTAAGTGGAAAGGAATCATTTGTAGGGCTTCAACAAGAAAGGAAACAAGGTCAGAAGAGCAGACTGGAATGATGTTCCCAAGCTATTGCTGATAGAAAAACCAGCCCTGAAACAGTTGGTAATGGGAGCCTTGCCCTTGTGCACCACAGTGACATCAAGCACAGCTCTTTTGATAAACGTGGAACATGGTTTCTCTGCTTTTCATAGAAGAACACACAAGAAGTCTCAGGGTAACTAAAACCAGCTGCTGCAGTCATGAATTTTTATGAAGGGCTTTCTGGCAGCCATATTAAATAATGCTTTTAGTCCACATGACTGCTCTCTGAAGTAATTTCTCTAACATTGACTATGCAGATGAATTATTTGTTGTAGCAGAGGCTGCAATTTAAAGTTATTGGTTCCTACAACAAAAAGATCTTCTAATTATTGATGTTTTTTCATTTGCAGTTTCTCTTCCATTCAGGATGATACTGGTAAATAGGAGAATTATTGAAAGGAGGGGGAGAGGGGATGTTCTTTCACTCCTTTGGACTCAGTTTGTAATGCCAGTTTTAACACCAGTTGAAATCTACAGGTTTGGGGCTATCTGAATTCTTCACGTACATTTCTTGTCTGAAACGAGCATCAGCAAGAGCTCACTCTCAGAGGACTGATATCTCAGGAGCTGGACCAGCAATGATCTGACATTTATTTCCCACATGAGCCCACATGAATTCACTGAGCAGTACTTCACCTGTGCACCTTCAAGACTCATGAGGGGAAAGCTACAAGACAAATAGCATAGATGAGTACAGCAAAGTCTTCTCTGTAATGTTTCAGGTGTTCACCACAAACTTCATAGCCTTCTTAAACATCAGAACCCAGAGAAGATCCTTCTCTGATCAGGTTACATAATGAAATCATGGAATGATCACCTATTGGTGATGCAAACTTCACTTATCCTTGTCATCACTATTTTTTTTCAAGAGACTGTGTGCTGGTATAGCTTGGCTCGTTGCTTTGTAGTCTGCGGTCTGCAATTATAGGAGGTGCTTGTAAACACTGCTAACTGCTGAAACTGGATTGAGGATGTATTTTGTATTTATGGCTCTATTTTTGTGAGCACACACAGCTCTAGATGGATTTCACAGTGTTTCTTGCTGGTTCTTCTCTTGTGTGATTGCAGCCCAGCTGTATAGAGCTTAAACAGTGATGAAACGGATTAGTGAAAACTGCACATAATGATCTCTGATTTCCTCCTAGGAGCTGCAGTCTCTCCCACCCCCCTTAATTTATCCACTGTTGTTGCTTTTGTGGCTGAAGTTCATTTTACCCAGTCTATTCTTGTTTATTCGACTTCCTTCTTCCAAGGTGGAATACTTCTTAAAGCTTTTTGTTGTGGGAGAATGCATTTAAGGATAACATTGATCTGTATAAGCAAATACTGTGAGATGAGGTCCATACGCCCCTTCCTGGCCATGCACAGGCAGAGAAAGAGAAGTGAAGGAGATTGTGGAAATCAGCATTGACTGTCAGCAAAAGCAAAAACCCTTTTGGGCTTCCATCACGTGCTTTTGTGTGCTGAAAGAAGCAGAAATTTCTGCATGACTATATGGGATGCCACCTGCTCATCTGGCGTCCCCCAAAGAGTAGTTATTAATTTTGCAGTAGAAAATTCTCTCTTACATCAGTTATCCTAAGCAGTCTGTTTTTATTTCTTAATCTGAATTTAGCCAAGTTCTCCCCTGTGATGGATAAAGGAAGGTGCAGAGCAAGCTCTTAGTCTAGCAATTGGTGTTTATTCCTCAGAAGTAAGTAGAGCAAAGATTGCAGGTGGCTATTTGACTAACGGTAAAAAATCAGTTTTCTGTTGAAAGGGACGTAAATTGAAGTTATTTTGTGGAAAATATTGTATTTAGTTAGAACCATGAAATAGAAACTACTATTTAAAATATATGTATTGTCTGTGATAGAATAGTACATCTGTCCTAGGTCAATGGCAATACAGTGATGAATTTTAAACCTCATTGTGAGCAGGAGGAGGACAGTACCCTTCAGTGCAAATCCCTTTCCTTTCAGCCTTGCCCTACATACCTACATTCATGTGCTCAGACTGAAGTGTGTAAATGTTTAATGAGTCTCTCCTGGGTCAGCTCCTGTTAATGTAAGCGTGTGCATAGCAGCCTGCAGAATTTGAATCTTGGTTTCTGGCAGAGTGCCTGTAGGTTTTAGTATACTATAAGGGGGAAAAAAGAACAAGCTGCCATTGAAAGCTGGTGAACTGACATAGCAGACGAGCTGCAGCCTATCTTGAGTGTAAAAATATGCCCGCTAAACCATATTTAGACAAGCATTTTGAGCATTCACTATTCCTTCAGTTGCAAGAGTGACTGGTTTGAATTCTTTTTTTCTCAAGTAATTGACATTTAAACTGTTTTCAAATGAATATTATTTAATAAAATGAAACACTAAGGAGTTAAATGGATGAGAAGCTTATCCTTACACCAAGTAAGAGATCCAGAGACCATGCTACAAAGGGGGCTGGAGGCTGAAAGACAGATTGCCATCTTGCTTTTTGCTGTTGTTCAAGCTGGAGGAAGGGGCGGCAGCTCCTGGACAGTTTTATTCCGCGGGGCTTTGTGATTCTCCTCACCCCTGGAAACTGCAGGGGACAGCTGGAGACACAGCAGGAAGCTTTCAGTTCAGTGGAGATGGGGAAATGTGCCAGGGTCTGCTTTCTCTCTTGCCTGTGGAAATTCACAAATGAGGAAGCTGCTAGGAGAAGAAAGCGTAGTCTTTGAAATAATTCAGATAAACTTTTCAGGGATTTTCAGCTTCTTACAAATACTCACAGCATAGGAAAGCTATTCCCCTTGTGGCTGCTGGATCCCTTGGTGGTGACAGTTACGAAAATGCAGATGCGTTCTCTGGAACTTGGCAGAAGACACTCACTGAATGCCTTTAACACAGGCCATCAAGCTGCTTTAATCTGTAATAAATCTTCCTTTCCCCCCCCCCCCCCCCCTTGCTGAGCTATAATTGAAGTAACACCTTTGAAGTACTAGCAGTGTTTTCTTAGATTCTTGACATCATTTCACCTGTCTTTTCTGCTAAATTGTAAGCCAGTAGTGGTAGAAAACATTCTAGCTCCCTTCACAAAATAGCAAGCAGAGGGAAATGCAAGTGTGTGTTTTAATCCTATTTGAAAACAAAAGTTGTGGTGTGGGAAGCCTTTGAATCCTTTGTGTGTGCTAATTGTGGGTAGAGATGTCTGAACTCCATCCAAAGACACGTAGAGGGCACTGTCATGTTTACTGAACATCTGGGAGGCACACCAGCTTTCCTGGAAGTCATCTGGTGCAGAAGCTGCTCAGAAGAGGCGCTTTGAGGTCTGTCTGAGAGCCATCACTGCTGCAGGCTAAGAGGATGAATTCCCTACACAAGGGAGTCTGGCATGTTTGGTGTGGTTGGAAGCAATGGAAGAGAGTGGCTTTTGAGCTGGGGGGCACTCTGCTGCGTCAGGCAGGATCTAAATAACAGAGAAGTCAGTGCACAGGAGAAATAAACCATGTGCCAGCATGAGCTTTAAGCAAACAAGGCTGGATCATTTCCTCATTTTGATAATCTTTTAAAATCGAGACAGTTTTGTTCTCACTACATTTGCAGCATGAGGCTCTACTCCAGCTCGCCATTCCAGGCAGGGTTTATGTATGCTGGAAAACGCAGAAGAAGGGATGGTTTATTATTATTCCAACTCTAAACCTGTGCCAGACTGTTAATGTCTTGATGCTTATTCAAGTGTCAGGGAGGGCTGACAGATGTCAGAGTAAATGGGAGTCTGTCAATGAGGAAATGACTTACTATTCACAGGGTGATGGCTGCAGGCTGTCAGGTGGGATGGAGAGGATGGCAGCTGAAAGAAGAAAAGGGTGGAGGCAAGAGTGGGTGAGGATGGAAATGGTTCCTTGTCTGGTGAGTCAGGGAAAGCCTCCAGCAACAGCAACCCTAAATCAGTACTAAACAAAAATAAAGATCCTAATATCCAGCCTTGGAACAACGCTAGTAAAGGAGGGGCTTGGGGCTTTTAAAAACCAGGGTGTGTGGTGGTGACAAAGAATCATTTGCATCCAACAAGAGAGAGTCAGATAGCATTTGGTATTCCAACTTCTCCTGTATTCATACTCCATCTGTGTATCATCAGACAAGGTCCTGGAGGAGAGCTATTTCCAACAGTTTAAAAATCTAATAATTGCCCTTAGAAAAAGTTTCTTCATCTTTAGGACAAAGCAGAGTACCAGTGAGAGGATTTATTTGTAAGATACATTGGGGGAAGTTTTATCCAAAGAAACAGGAAATCTAGTTGACGCTGGACCATTTATTCACTTGGGGTTAGTTAAATGCAAGCCATCAATAATGCAAGTGGCAGCAGTGAATCAACAGCTTAGGAGGTAACAAATCAGATCTAAGCCAGACAAAGCTGGAATTACTTTGTGTGCCTCCTGTGTTAGCATACAAGGGACATCAGGAACTTGTGATACAACCGGCATTGTGCTGTACTCTTTTTGATGGTTTCAGACTTGTAAAGCAGCCCTAACAATTTATACTCACTTGTATACTGTGAGTATACAAGTGAAGTTATACTCACTTGAAAGGATATGAAGCCATTTTCTCCTCCTATATTTTTAAATAAGCTAACTCTTCACATTTTTCATAGCAACCAGTGGCTTCTCATTGTATTAACATCAACACAGTACAGAATTTGATAGGTTTGTGCTCTGCTTTGGTCATCCTGGCAGAGCCTTTCCAAGAAGCACTGAGATCCATTAACGATGGATTTGAGAGTCTACCTGGCCTCTCCTGAAGCCTGTTGTCACAAAACACATTATATAGTTAATGTATATACCTAAGAAAGTCTGTAAGAAGGAATATTTTTAATTAAATCATAAAAAAGCAGATAAGACACTGATTAAAACCTCCTTTGTCATACCATAGAAGTGTATGCTTAGTTTCAATTTTGAAGGCAAGGTTTAAGTGATCTGCTGGGCTTAGCGCCCCCCCCCCCCCCCCCGCCCCCCGCCCCGGAATGCAAAGATGTACATCGTAAATGAAACCTGAAGCAGTTTTTTGTAAACCAAAATGAGAGGTTTGGTGTCAGGTTCTGCAAATGCATTCTACTGGTGCAGATGTCTCAACAGTTTCAGCAGGAGTTCTGAGCGTGGATTTAAATGCGTGTGCTGATACTGCCAGATTAGTGCTTACTTTTGAATTTGAGATAAATGAATTCAAACTCTAAATCTTTTCATAAGTCTGCATCGAGAATATGCTGTGTATGGGATTCTGCTGAGCATTTTTAAATTGTCGAATGCATATTATGCACTGACTTCTCTGCAGTGAGTTAAATGCTACTTTTCATTTACTTTGACCTTCCTCTCATTTAAAACCACAGGTTAGTTTTGGCAAGTGTTAATAGCTATTAAATGACTGGTGATCTGTTTTTAATAAGATCCTAGTTCAAGTTCAATATGAACAAACACATGGCTTAAATGAAACCTGATGTCTTCCTGCTCCATGCAGGGAAGTGCTGCAAACCACAGGGCAGAGATTGAGACATTTACACAGCAGCAAGCGTTAAAATATAAAAAGAACGGACATCAACCATTTTCTCTTCCTTCTTTGATGGTTCCTTTGGAGCTGAAGCAGGCAGCCAGCAGCTGAGCTGATTGTTTCATATTGTGCACACAGTGGAAGTTAGTCCACAACAGGGAATGCGCAGAGTTAAAACATCTCAGTATTTACTACCAGCATTTCCAGGCATGGCGTTTTTTTCTGAAGTTTCATTTCCTCACATCATACGATGTCATGAAATTACTATTAGATTTTATTCATTTTTTTCCCCCTGTTCTCTATGCTGTTTGATTCTCGTGCCTTGGAGAAACACTAGATAGTTTCAGAGAATATGTTGATATGAGGCTTATCAGCTGAGCTGTCAGTCATCAGAAAAGTAACCTAAATTATCTTGAAAAAATACATTTCCATTCTATTCAAGCATTGAAATTTTGGGAGTTAGACTCTGCCTTCTAAGGCAATTGTTATCAGCACTGGTGAGTGAACCCACTTTCTGGAGTGGGTCAGGAGGCTGGTTACCATTGGCCTGTGTGGAAGTTTTTGCTTGCTTAGGGATTAGCAATGATTGTTAGACACAATAATTTCTTCACTCCTAAAATGTCAGTTGTTTGAAGCAAAACATTTAGTTTTCACATTGTTGTCACGTTCCCTTTAAAAATACATTTTTACAGTAATAATAACAGTGGAGATAAGATGAGACTTTGGATCAGGTTTTTTAATAAGCCCATGGGCAATGAAGAGGTTGGATTTACAATGTGACTTTGTGGTATATTTCCACAGCGTTGGAGGGGTCAGTGTTAAAGCCCAATATAAACACCAGCTTTGATACCAGCAGATCCAGCTGTGGACTCAGGTCTTTGTTGCAGGAGAACATAGAACAGCAATTGCATTTAGTGTGTATTGACCTAATTTAATTCACTCCCATTTAGGGTGGGTTTGTTTTTTTAGTTTTTGTTTGAGATTGATTTCCTTAATGCATTGCTGCTATAACCAGTACCTTGTAAAAATAGTAAGCACAAATAAGTACAGCATTAGAGCAATCCAGATTGGGCATGCCCTGTGCTTGGCATGTTGACTCGTAATTGTGTTTCTCTCACCTCCTGCAATTTGTGACCTCCTCTGAACTCTTGCCAAGTTATTCATAACCGCCTGCACTGCTGCAGGCCAGCAGACAAACTACATTAGTTGCCCAATGCTGTAGCATTTGCCAGTTTTGCAGCAGCGCTGATTCATTGGCACTGCACTGGCTCCTCACATCTCCCCTTGGGCAGCCATCTCCACTGGCAAGCCCACACTCTACCTCAGAAGAGTATTTCTGCTTAAAGTCAAAGGTTGTGTCTTAAAATATAGGAGAGGAGGGGGAGAGAAAATCAGTGTGTCGTTTATGAGCAAGGCAAAAGGAGAAATGGGAAATCCTTTATCTGGGTGAAATCTAGATCTTTTTCTCAGAGATTTCTTGTACATGTGCCAACAAGTGCTGGCTGGTGAAGAGATTGGTAAGGCAAGAAAGAATGAAGCAAGATGATTAAATAGTGTATTGCACTGGGAAACCTGTTACAGACAGGAAATGGAGCTGGGACTACTACTGGGCTCTGCTCTAGCTCAGGAGGGATAGTTAGCACCAATCCCTGACATTTGTCACACTGGGAAAAGGACAAAGCAATGTGTGTGACTGCTAGGGCCTCTGACTTGACCTTGTGTCATCTGCAGAAATTATTCTCCAGTGTCATTTTGTTGTATCACATGGTGACGCTGCACAGAGGGTCAGGATGGGTGTTGGTGCAAATCCTGAAGTTCAGGATGTGCACGTCATTTCTTGAATGCTCTGGGGAGCCGCAAGCATATCTGCCAAGCCCCAGTTTCAGAAGGTGATTGGTACAGGGGTCCCTTTACTATCAGTTAGCTTACCACCTCAATTATTTTAAAAACTGACTTTCAAAGTATTTCCTTCTAGAAAAATGAGTTTATCAGAAGTGTGACTCTACTTGCTACATCTACTTGTACATAGCTTCATATGTAAATGGTCCAGCTTATGCTACCCGCCTGGAAGATGCTGGGCAAGCCCAATCCTCTCAGGCCGTGGGGACAGCGCGAGAAACAGGTCAGCTTCCAGCGCAGCAGCCAAGGCGCTGCAGCATCCCTCACCCTCCCCTCGCTCCCCCGTGTCCCTCCCTCCGCACCGCCGGGCTGCGCTCCGCCCGCAGGCGCCGGGGCGAGGTCTGCACCGCTCCGCCTCCTCTGCTCCGCCTCCAGCCGGCCCCGCTGCCGCTGGAGCGTGGTGTCTGCTCGAGAGAGAAGCGCAGCGGTGCCGGAGCGCCGGTGGACGCCTGCGGGTAGGTCTGGAGCTCTGTGTATATGTGTGTCTTTGTGGTGCGGGTGGGACACGGTGCTGCGGTAGGTGGGGGCTGGAGGCGAGACCCGGCTCTTTGTGAAAACAAGTAGAAAGTGTTGGTGGATCAGGTGCTGGTTGACCAGGGGTTGGTGTATCGGGAGCTGGAGTCCCTTCAGAAAGGAATGAGTGCTGAAAACCTGGAAGTTTCCTTTCATACGCTCATTTACCTGGTGGTGAAGGCAGGAAGGTGTTGTGCATGGATTACGTTGTTAATTGGTGCTATGAGTGTCATCTTAGGATTTTAGAGCTGACAGTATCAAGCAGGTGGATTCTTCACTGTGTTTTACTACTTGGGCTCTTCAGTTTTGATGTTCCCTTTGGAAAAATTGCTACCAAGCTTCATGCTTAAAACTTAGTAGAACTGGTGCCCTCTGATCAGCTGTGGAAGAGTTCTGTAGCATTTGGGGCTGAAGATGCTGTCTCTGCTGATGGTAGGGATGCTTTGTGGCTCTCAGCTTTCCTGAGCACCAGGCACTAGGTGTCGCAGAGAGTAGAGGCATAAGAACCACACGGTTCCTGCTGCAGAGCTTTTCTTTCTGAAGTGGAGGGCTTTAAAGTTTATCTTTCTTTAGGGTCGTAGAGTCATTACGGTTGCAAAGGGTCTCAGTAAGATAATTTAGTCCAGCCATCGAACCATCATGAGTTTGCAGTCAGTTTGTGCTGCAGTGCTGGAGCAGTGTTTGTTTGAGCTGTTCTGATTTTAACAGTCATCACGGGTAGAAAATGTGGTGGGAGTTCTGTGTGATAACTTAGAAACAGATGAGTTTGTGGTAGCACAGTCTTGGCGTGGGCGTGTTCTTCTCACTGCATCCCTGTTCATTCTGTAGAGCTCCCATCATTTGTTGTGATCCTTCTCACCCATTTGGAGAGATTAGTGTCAGAGCTTCAGCTCTGAGCTGTCAGAGAAGATTTAGTTTAAAGTACAGTCTTGACAAGGCAGCCATTGGCTTCTGGAGGTAAAGATGATCTAAGCTGTTTATTTATTTGTATCTTCATGCAGTGTTACTAAATGAAAAACTAACTCTGTTTAACTCAACATATTTCTATTTTCTTCACTCTACTGTTTTTTGCTGTTCATTTGGACGGTACAGCAAAAATGTTCTCTGCTGGAATGGAGCAGATGTGTTTATATGACAGAGGCAGAAACTTCCTCCTGCTGCTACTGTAGAATCCTTTCCAAAACGTTGGTGGGTATGCAGGTGTACTCTGCATGCACTGGCATGTGTTTTTGCTTGGTGTGGTTTTGTGGGACTGAGCCACATCACCTAAAATCACTTGGCTACAAAATAAGCTTTGCTAACAGAAGTTCCAGAGTGCATTTTGCAGCTGCAGCAGAGAAAATCTATGGCTTATTTATTGGGTATGGTGGCGATGGATTGAGGGTTGGACTAAATGATCTTGGAGGTCTTTTCTAACCTTAATGATTCTGTACATCTCTGAATTAGGAAATATTTCTTCTCCAAAAGAGTGGTGAAGTATTGGCACAGGCTGCCCAGGGAAGCCATAGAGCCACCATCCCTAGAGGTGTTCAAGAGCCTTGGAGATGTGGCACTGAGGGACATGCCATGGCTAGTGGGCATGGTAGGGACTGGATGATCTGAGAGGTCTTTTCCACTCTTAACGATTCTGTGATTTACAACCAGGAGGCTAAGGCTACCTCCAGCCAAAAGCTAATGTTAATGTCTCCTCTATTATAGCTGCTTTGAGAAAAAGCATTAAAGAATCCAAATCCCTACTTTGTGAAACATGTGTGGGTTGTGCTTAATGTGCTGACAGGATCATGAAAACAACAGAGCTCAGTTTTCCTAGGTGGCCCTAAAATAGCAGAACATGACTCAGATCCACGTGCTCAAAATACTTTGGTTTTGATTCATTGAAACGCATTTTCTCTCCAGAGTAAAATGTTCCCTATGTCACCTGCCCCTCCCATGGGCCCAGGTGTACTGCTTACACCTTGTCACATTTGACAAAAGGGCCAGAAATACCAGGTCACACACCAATGAAGAGAGGAGCTTGGGACGCTGTGAGTTGTTGGCATTCAGTGCATCGAAGCATTGAGATTCATAACCAATAAGACAGAGGATAAATATGCTTGAGTCAGGTTTGGGAATGGGATATTTTTGGAGATAATTGCTCTCACTAGGTACCAGGCCAGGTACTTTCTGCTTGGAAGCAGCAAGCTGACCTGACGGCACCTGCCTGCCCATCAGGGCTGTGAGTTGATCCTCCCTTACACATTCTTCAGAGATTGGAAAGCTCTTAACCTGTGTTTATGAGCATCCTTTCACAACACAAGCTGGTGTGTGTTTGCTAAATGCCGTATCTATTGTGTGTTGACCTGAAAGGTAAAAACCTTTCAAAAGCAAGGTAACAGCGGGTTGGTTGCGGAGCCCAAGGGTCCTCCTCCTACTGAGACCCATCTCTGCTCTAAAAATCTCTGATTGATATCCAGCTAAGATACTGGGGTATCAGGCAAGTACCACTGACTTGATGAAGAACTGTTTTTGCTCTTAACTGTCAGAGTAAGACCATCCCTTTTTATCTTAAGTCTACACTTTGTTTGCTTGTTTGTCTTTGTAACCTGCAGAAACTATGCACATTGCTTCAACCAACAATAGGTCTTTAACTGCCAGTAAAAATTCTGCATCATTCATGGAAACATCAGCTGTCACTCAATTCAAAACCAGAGATTACTTGAATCTCTTGCCTCAAACCAGCATCTAAATGGGAAAGTGATATTTGATGATGAGGTTTTAGTTAGAACCAGTTAAATAAATTTAAATACATACTGTTATTTAGCATGATTAGAACTTGCAAATTACAGCCTGGCTGTCTGTTGTAATTATGAAAGGGGATGGTATTCTCTTCTTAAGCATGCTGTAGGTTTTGCCATAAGACCAAGCATGAATGTCTGCAAACAGCTTTTACATTCAAAATATGTTGTGGTGATGGGTTGGACTTGATGATCTTAGTGGTCTTTTCAAACCTTAATGATTCCATGATTCTGTGATGTTTTGATGAGGTTGAGGAAGGAATCATGTCAAGAGAGCTTCATGCTCATGGATAGGACTGTGCTCATGGTATTGATGTGGTGTGATGCACCTTCTGTGCCCTTTTGAAAAAAGATCTTGGAACTTAATGAAAGGAGGTAACCCCACACTAATCCCTCTTTGTACTGTCAAGGAGAGGAATGTGGTAATGAGAAACCAAGGGACTCTACTAAAGCCACGTGAGGGGTTTTTAGCAGAGTCAGAAGGAGATCCAGGCTCTCAGCTGCTAGGTCTGAGCACTGGAATGATGTTTTTTGTGGTTGGCTGTGGACGTGTATGTAAACAGTTAAAAAGCACATTACCATTGTGAGCTGGTTCAGATCCACTTTCTGCCACTGATTCTTTCAGATTAAAGTCTGTTTTCTTGGCCTTGGTCATATGAGGTGGGTGATGCTTGTGGAGGCTCATGTGCTCATCACAACAAATGGATCATATCTCTCAATGCTAGCAAAGGCTGTTGGGAAAGCCACTCCCAACTCCATCAACAACACCAATTTTCTGTTTCTTCACTTACATGAAGAACAGTGCAGAGGCTGAGTTGGAAGCTTGTGGGAGGCACAAAGCGTGGTATGGAAATGATGGAGAGTCGGAGCTCTGATTCACTGGTGGGGATGGCATAGCACGGATGGCATCAGCTCCCAGCTGGCCACCCCACCCCACTCTCCGTTCCTTGACAGCTGAGCCACTGTGAATCACCTGCTGAATCACTGTTTTCAACGTGATGTTTTGAAGAAAATCATCGCTGCTGTTGGTTCGCCTTAAAACTCCTGACTGCAAGCTGCACGAGTTCATCAGCTGATGGGGAGCCGCTCAGCTGGTGGATAGCTGCTCCAACCCATAGAGCCGTAGGGAGCTGGCGGAGGGAGCCCAACGGAGCTGTTGTGCTGCTGCCTGCTTGCAGAGGTGGGGTTCATGGGTGTGCTTCTTCTCCTTGGTGCTTAGATTTTTACAGCTGTAATTTTCAGTAGCCCAAATAGAACATATAGCAATACTCTACTTCTCTGGGCAAAATTAATGCACATCTGAAAACCTCACTCAGCTTCAGCAAGTAAAAGGAAGCAGAAGGCTTTAGTTTTCTTTGCATTAAGTATGCTTGTGCTCTTATTTCAAAGCTCTGAGTTTTGCCGTCAGCATTTCCAGCTGATTTCTTAATGCTCTCTGTTGGATAGCCAATAAACTGTCTATTTTGCTTGATATGTGACTGAATTAAATGTAACTCTTAGGACTGAGGCATACCCAGCTTGCGCATTGGTTTGGTTTTAAAGAAAGTGCTTGGAGCAAAGTCTATTAACAATTTTTTCTAAAGGAAATAAATCTTAGGACATTAAAAAAAAAGCCAGCATTGGTTGTCTACTGAAACTTCTTTGCTTTCAGTTCAGCTGTCTGCTCGTAAATTTGGGTAGGAAGGAGTAGCTTCGTGTGTTGTCTGCTGCTAAAGATGGGTGGTATTTCACGGCATGCTTTGGCCGGTCTGATGCCTTTGTGCGTGCTTTTCCATTTAATTCATTCTGAATCACTTGAGCTTTACAGGAATCACCATGGAGTGTGCAGTGGACTGAACTTTTGTAGACTCTTTAGAGGCTTGTGACATATAATTCCTGCTGTGTGGATCCATCTTGCTGCTGATAACAGAGACTTGTGTGGCTCGTGTTTTAAACCTCTACTTTGACACAGGAAAAATAGCAGAATGTGGGGTTGTCGAAGAGATTTACAGATTGAAACAAACTTATCAATGGCAGAATCAATTTTGTCATGAAGAAAAATGTTAAAGGGGCTCATATTGCTTTTTCTGCCCTTCGAAAGCAGAGCACTGGTAAAAGATGGAAGAGGGACTGGTCCTTGAGGTGTGGACCTTCAGCATGTCAGCATCAGGAAGAGCTTTTTTATTATCTCCCATTTTATATCCTTGCAGACTGAGAAATTCAAAGAACGCTTAATGCTCCTAGAATATTGGAACTTCAGTTTCGAGTGACTCAGGCTCTGCCTAATTACTGTGCCAAAGTTCTCATACATGAGCTATCAGTCAGCAGCAATGCATCTGACCTTCCCACATATCAGCTGGCTCTATTTTTAAAAAGAATGAATAAAGCATTCCTTTCCGCATTCAGGAGGAAAATGCCTTTTATTGCAATCCACTTCCTGGTCTGTTTTGTTTTTTATACTTAATGACGTTTTCATTTGCAGCCTATTGTTGGCTCGGCAGCTATTTTGAGAGCTTCACAAAATTGTTCACCCTCTGTGGTTTTGGTGTAGACAAAGAAGGGGCTCAAAGCTCAGTCTGGTTTCTTGTGCCATCCTCTCTGCCTCTTACAGGATATAGCTAATTAGAAGTGTTTCTGCAATATTCCTTGGGAGAACAACAATGAAGGAGCTGTAAGTTGAAGTTAGAACTGTACAACAAACCAAAGATACGTCGGGGAAGAGCTGCAGGAAACAAAGTTTGAGCAAGAACAGTTCCCCAGTGGTTTCTGTGAGTAAGGTGTGTGAAATGCTGATGGAGGAGTTTTCAGAGTTCTTATCTTTGTAACTGTCTGAGCTGTAGGATTTCACTTCACCTTTCAGATCCTTTGTAAACAGAGCAAACACACCCAGGATCTATGGAATGCGAAGGGTGGCCTCTGTGTGTGGTATGCTTTGTTCTGGGGAGCCCAGAATCAGTGTATAAAAAGCAGCACAATTTTCACCAACTCTTTAGAAATACTTATGTATGAATGTTGCTGCTGAACTCCTAAACCATACTTCATTCCTATACCTTGCACCAAGGCTTATTCCTTCTTGCTCGTGCTTTCCCATCTTAGTGCAGGATGTTAAGATTCATCATCCTTTGCTTTGCTGTAGCCCAAGTTTATAACGATCTCCTTTAAGAACAGCCGGGGGACTGTAATCCTTCTGTATGTGTGGTTTGGGGTTTCTGACACGTATGGCAGAGCAGCGCTGTGGGGATGTGATTGCACGTTTGAGGTTAGTGCTGTGTGTATAAGGAGGTGTGCTTCAGTCACATAACAAATGCTGTTTGAAGTCAGTGTGATCTTGGACCTTAACGTCCAGGATCTCACATTCTCTGTAATGATACCAACTGCGGAAACGAAAGTTTTATTTCTCTTTCCACAATGCATGGTTACTGTCACAGGAGAGCATTGCTTGTAGAGCCAGGAAATTATTCCACTGCTCTTTCCTTCAAATCAGATCAAGTTGGAATTGAATAATAACTTTAAAAAGCAACACTTGTTTCCTTTTTAAAAAGAGAGGTGAAAAATAAGTGTTTTGCATGTTAGAAATAGCCAAATGCTATCTCTAATATGAAGTTCCCATTTTAACTCTCAGGATGTTTTTCACTCAAATCATTTTTTCTTTCTGATTGTCTAATTGCTGCTTGTCAGATAGTGTATTGTTGTGGTTCACCAAACTTTTCAGGTCCTAAGATATATGTGCTGTATACACCAGGACTTTGTGGACCAGATTCAGTTATTTCAGTTCCACTCAAACTACTCTGAAGGCAGAGTTGGTGCTATGGTTTTAACTCCTGAGCTCCTTAGAACTGAGCGCACTGCTTTGTATCTTCACCTCCCTATGAGAGGCAGCAAAAGGGTCCAGGTACTTGAGGAACCCTGCTGGCCAACCACATGTGTTGTATGAATCATCCCATTGGCTGTGCTATATTTATCTCTGTCACGCTTTGATATCATCCTTTTTCATCACATAGAGAACATGTCCTGGCTCTTGTTCACTTACAAGTGAAATGCTCAGAGTCCAAACCTGGGTCATACAGAACATCTTTTCCATCGTACAGCCTGGCATCTCACTGAGACAGAACTGAGCCATCTCCATCAAGCAGCTTTCAGAAATAGACAGCAAGCAAGTAAGTCAATATATGCCTTGCAGAGCCATCTTTTTGGAATGTTATTTTAGTGTTAAGAATCAGGATATCTATAAATGACGTAAGGATATTGTTCTTTTCTCTGGATTCAGACAGTATGAAACTCACTGTGCCTCAAATGCAGTTTTGTCTGGAAAAAAGATCTGTGTAGTTCTGGGAGTAATTGTTGTACTAAGAGTTAGAGGACTGCAAGCTTCAAAAAGATTTCATCCCTTCTGGAATTAGTTCTTAGAACTAAGCACTGCCTGCTGATTTCATGCAGAAAACCTGGTGTTTTAATGAGGAGTGATATATACTGTGCATGTGGGCAAAAAGTTAGAGAAGACCTTTCTGTGATTCTCACTTGTTTGGGTTTTTGCCATGGTGGAAATTAGTGATATGGTAGAAGTGGGGGCCTTTCCCCAAATGATTTATCAGCACAACCTTTGACGAAGTCAGATAATACCTAACTATATGCTGGCCGGTGATCGTTATATAAAATTATAAAACCATAGAATCATTTGAGTTGGAAAGGACCCTTAAAAGCCACCTAGTCCGATTCCCCTGCAATGAACAGGGACACCTGTGGCTACATCAGGTGCTCAGAGCCCATCCAACCTGACCTTTTGTGTCTCTAGGGATGGGGCTTTGACCATCTCTCTGGGCAGCCTGTTTCAGTGTCTTGTACTGTAAAACATTTCTTCCTTATATCCAATCTGAATCTCCCCTCTTTAAATTAGAAACCATTTCCCCTTGTCTTATCACGACAGATGCTGCTGAAGTGTTCCTTTCCTGGTCAGTCTTGCACCTTGCTCTCTTACACTGTAGAGTGTGTATTTCCTTTATATTTTGTTCATATGATTTACTTCTCCCCAGTTCATCAGGCTGGCAGGAACTGAATTCCCCGGCTGAACAGCTGCACACAGTGACTAATGTGACTTTTCAGACACACTCTCCAATTCTGATGCAAATCTCTGTTGGCATCTTGCGAAGGGGATTAGCACGGGTCATGCAGGGCAGGAGCTCTGCTGCCATCCCTCTCTCTGTCCTTGCAGCGGAGTTTGGCTTTCCCTTACTGTTTACTCACTGAATCCCTTGGTCTTGTGCTGCTCTGAATGCCTCAGTTGTGCAACCACGCTGCCAGCAGCAGGGAAGCTTTGGCTCTCAGGTCCCCAGGAATCCAGCTAATAACTTAATAGCTTCTCGTCTCAACCCAGCTCTCTCTGCAAAGTGCTTTGTTATGAGCTGGGAGCACACAGATGGCAGAGCGCTGCTTATCTCCAGGCTGTCACATTGGGGTTATTCTCAGAACTGGGTGCCTTTACAGAGTCAGGTTTGCTGAGGTCTGCAGCTTTAGAGAACCTTTTCCACAAATAGGATTTGGTACAATGCAGAGAAAAGCAACAGCATCTGCACTCACAATGGTGGCTCGGGGACGCTACAGCTTCTTTCAGACGCACTCTGTAGGAGTTATCTCTACTGCTGTGTGGAATTGACCCAGAATGTGATACTGTTTCTTGTTTTTATGTTGGTTTTTTTGTAACTGTTTTTTTTTTTTTTTTAGTATGGTCCCATCTTTTGAGTGTAGAACACCACCACACCTTCTGCTAATGCTCTCTTCTGCATTTGTGTCTCTCTAGGAAAGGATGCCACAGACACCTCCCTTTGCAGCAATGTTTGACAGCAGTGGCTACAACAGGAATCTGTATCAGTCAAAAGAGGATGGCTGTGGAGGACTCTACTACCACGATAACAACCTCTTGTCAGGGTCTCTGGAAGCTCTGATCCAGCACTTAGTGCCCAGTGTAGATTATTATCCTGATGTAAGTATGAGATGTTGCACTGGCACCACATTGTTCAGAATCAACAGAAACTGGACATGAGAACAACTGTCACTTGAGAGTTTTTGTCCTGTCCAGATTCATGTGTGCCTTGAGGTTTTTTAGTATCTCTTTTAGAACAGAAGAATGGTACCAAAAGGTCTTGGGGGCAGGATGGCTAAGGGGTGAACTATGACACTTTTTGTTGACAGTCTCTGGCTGAAGACATAACTCTTCTTGACTTCATAGATGAATTTCCATTTCCAAGACAGGACCCTTACAGCTCCAAGATAGAAGTGTCCTTAAGCTCTTGGTTATCTATTAATGTTTAGTGTAAAATTTAGAAACAAAGCTACTTATGTACTGATTAGTCAAACATTATATATTTCAAGCTCAGAGAACTGAAACATTTTAGATTTTATGGTGGGTGTCATAAATACTAAACTACCAGCATGGGAGTGGATTGAATAATTCAAATATGCATCTCACAGTGAGTTCAAGTAGTTATATATGGAAAGCCAAGGCAAAATAAGGAACCTTTTCTTCTAGTCCCAGAACAAGTTATTATTTGTTCTGTAAAATCAAACTTTGTGCAAAGACTGATTGTTTTATCTGGAGAAACATGGGAACAAACAATATCTGTGTTGATAGTCAATGTAGATTGGACTTGCTGTGTGAATTGTATTCTCTTGTTGGGCTAGAAATTGTTATGCCATAGGGCACTGGCTCTTGCAGAGGTGTACAGCAGAGCAAAGGAAATGAGCTGAGATTCTGGGTGTTTTCAAGTACTAGGCTTGTAAGAACACTGTGTACAAAAGCAGAGCTAAACCAGCCCGGTCCTGTCTTGTTTTGGTTTAGTCTTGCCTAATTTGGCTCAAGCATGACGGTACAGCGCTGAGTCTGGAGCAATGACAAGTGTTCAATTAAGTGATTATTGCTGTAGTAATAACACTTGGTACAGCCAAATGCAGTTTTGTTCTACAGATATTAAAATGATTTGTCAGGAGCAGATTTAGAGAAAATATAAAATGATGGTGTCTTACCCTTGATCTGTCTTTCTCTTGTTTGCAGAGGACGTACATCTTCACCTTCCTTCTCAGTTCACGCTTGTTCATGCATCCCCATGAGCTTATGGCCAAAGTTTGCCATCTGTGCATTGAACAACAGAGACTAAGTGAGTCTGGCCAGGACAAGGTAATAATCACTCACTCTGAGAATCTGCCCTTTAGTCACTAACATCTGTGGGAAATCTCCACACTGCTCAGACCATCGTGCGTATTGCTGCTGCTGCACTTTTCATTTTACCAGTACGAGGGACAGAAATAAAAGTGATGGCTATTAATGGCACACTTTGCAATGTTTGCTTTTGTTTCAGTGTTCCAGCAGTATTAATGTGTAGTGTCAAAATGTTGGAAAGACATAACAACGAATTAAGCACATGAATGGGAGTTTCACTGACGTGTGCATTCTTGTTTCAGTCTTTGTGGAGTGGCTTAGCTTGCTGGCCACTCGCATGGGAATGCATTTTTTTTCCTGTGCATTCGTATAATATATAGTGAAAAGGAGACAGAATATGGATGTTGTCATAGAGCCTCTTTGCCAGTAGAAAACAACACAAATTGAGATACTTGAATCCTTGTCCCAGTTTTTGCCCATGATGTACTGTACGTACATACATAAGTGGTAATTGATGCTTATCACTTTGATAGTTGATAGCCATAAATTATGGAACCACTAATGTACATCTTGCTCTGTGACATTCTAATAATGAAGGGAAACATGTGGATATAGCTATTCTAAGCTTTTCCAGTTACCTGGGACCTAATTTCCAGCCCATTTAAGCCAATGAGAGTTTTTTCATTGGCCTTAATGGGTATTGACTCTGGGCTGTAATCCAATAAAGATTTAAGTTGAGCTTAAAAAATTAACTGACCTTCATACCCTTGCATTCTGTTGTATTCCCCAGAAAGGAATTCTATTTCTTTTGGATTAGCTGTGTCCTGTATTGCCTTTCCTCATAATGCTTCTCCGTTGTATTTTCAATTAGAACCGAATACGAAAAATTGCTCCTAAAATCCTGCAGCTCTTGACAGAATGGACAGAGACATTTCCTTATGATTTTCGAGATGAAAGAATGATGAGAAACTTAAAGGAGTTAGCACAAAGGGTAACCAGTGGTGATGAGGTAAGTTGCTTGTGAACACAGTTATTGGATAGAATGCTCTGATATTGCACATTTCTTATTGTTAATAACATGGTATGGCTCTGGGAGATTAAGGTAACTTGTTACAGTGGTTCTTGAAGGCAGAAAGTGTTTTCCCATACCTACTTTAAGAAGGAATGCTATAGCAAAAGCAGATCCCCTTCAAAGCAGAGTTCTCCCCATCCCTAAAACCATGAAACAATCACAATGTGTGCAGACAAGCACAACTTTGTGGAGGTTTATATTTTTCATTTTTAATTATTTTGCTTGGAAGAAACCAGATAAAGTATTGGGAAGTTTGCACCTTGTGAAATCCCTACCTGTGTGGTGTGAATAACATTTGCTGGAATCAGGCCTCTGATCTTTATGTCAGTGGAATAGTTATTGCAGGCTTGGGAAGAAGTTTTGAGAGAAAAACTGGATCAAGAAGAATCATCTTGTGTTTAAAGGACTGGATCTGGATTCAGTCTGTTGTATTCCTTCCTCTGAAAGCAGAGCATGAGAAAATCGGTTCATCTTTTTCTAAGTGCAGGTTCTCAGGCCAAAGTAAATTTTCGTGGAGGTCTTATGAAATACTCTGCTGCTTAATTGATACTTGTCTTTTAAGTACTGAAATAAACTCAACCAAAATTCAAGGCTTATTTTCACTTAGTGGAAAGGCAGTTAACAAGGCTTTGATAAGCATCTCATGTGTAGCTGGCACAACATCAAGATTGCAAAAGACACTGGAGTGGCATTTGGAAGAGCTATAAACACAAAGAGCAATTGCTAAATGGCATCATGTTTCTAGTCTTCCTCAGCTTAATATTACATACATAAGCTGTTTAATAATGATATGGACAAGGCAGCAACAGCCTGTTAACAAGCTTCAGTAGGTAAGCTCTACTGGGAGGAGTTGTGAGTGCTGCCAAAGCCTGAAAAGACCTTAAGAGGCTATAAATAAGGGTGGAAAAGAACAAATGGAAAATTATTTGGAAGCTGTGTTGTGAAAGAGAGGAGGAACAAAAGAAGAGAGGTAAAGGGACTGAGATGCAGTATGGAGTATAAATGAAAAAGAGCAAACACAAGTTTAGAGTTACTACAAGATATCTCTAAAGGGGACTTTGGATTGTGGACAGGATAGGTTTGCTTTTCCAAAAGCTGGACGAGGTACTAGAAAATGATCTGTGGGCAGCAGTCTTACTCTGACAGGGAGCTACAGATTTTCCCTAACTTCCATGTGCTGCACGTCCATGTGACTTCAAGTGTTCCCTTAGAACAATAAAGGGAAAGCAAGTGCTGCAGTAAATTGACCTGCATTATTGTGAACTGTATGTAACAGCAAATAGCAGCTTCCTTGGTCCCGCTTTTCTGCATGTTGATTGGATTTCTTTTTGTGAGTTATTACTTTGAAACAGCCTTTTCCAGTTCACCTGTCTTTTACTTGTAGCTTCCTATTCCACTTTCTCAATTACTGTGCTCCACTGCTAGGAGCTGTCCCTGAGAATCCAGCTGAAACCATTCACCACTTCAAGATATTGTTCCATCCAAAAAATCTACAGTATATTGAAGCATGATAATTAATTTCTTAATATATGTATTTTTAATCTCTGTATTTCATTCCATTCCTACCACTTTTCCTCTCACTTTCCTGAGAGGTCATGCATATGAAATCGTTCCAGATATTGTTCTAGTCCCTTTCATTGATTAACTGACCTTTCTTTCTAGTTAAGCCTTATGAAGCTTTTAGCATCAGCTGTTGCCTCTGTTTGCCTGATCAGTTCCATGAAAATGCTGCTCAGTGTCTTTTTCTTTAAAAACATTTGATGGGTAGATGCAAAAGCCACATCAAAGACACTCCTGTGCTGTCTGGTCCTCAGAAGTTTTAAAATATAACTAAATATCAGCGTTCCTTTTATTAACAGCTACAAAACTTATTAGGTGTGGTACAAATAGAAAGTGGTGTCTTAAAAAAAAAAAAAAAAAAAAAAAGCTTAAATTTAAATAAAATAAAATAAACTAGAGCTTAGGAAGATTTAACGATGATAATCCTGATTTCACAGCTCTTGTTGCTGCATTGATGTAGGAGCTAAGAGGCAAGTTAGTCATAAGTTGTCCAAATAAAACAGACGGTAAACTTGTTCAAGCATCATCTACCAGGAAAGAGGAGTGTGTAATGTTTTGGAGTTCAGTTAAGAGTTTAAGGAACAGGATAGTGAAAGCTAATAGCTCAGGTTGTCTTCTTTCTGTGTGGTTATACAAAACAAGAGTTCAAGTAGTTCAGCTTCACAGATTCACCAGTTTTCTCCCTAGTTCGGTTATCAGTTTTGGGTTGACATGAGCCACAAATTCAGATGAGGTTTATTGGTTTGTTTTGAAGATTAACCCACTGATTGTTAGGTGGTTTCCACAACAAGCCAATATCCATCTGAAGAGTTTCAGATGCATTTTTTATCTCGGTTGCTTTCCAGCTAAGCAAGGATATGCTTCATAAAGTTGTCTTACATTGTACTTCCAAAAAATTGGGAAAGGAAAAAGGCCAGTGAGGCGCATCTGTCTATAGAAAATCGAAACACATAGAGACCAGAATTTACCACAGAACAATCCAAATTCAGCCTTGGTTGAGTACCACTGGCCTCAAGAATGAATTTGACCCAAAATAGTGCTGTTTACTTGGTTAAATTTGGAAATACTTATATCAGCTTTGGAGAGAAGGCTTAATTCATTAGAGTATGGAAAAAGTTCATGTGTTTGATCACACAATATTTTGCTGCTAGTAGGTTTTGGATGCTCATTTTTTCAACTATTTATATTGTCCATCAATTGCTGTAGGCTTCTGTCTGGAATTTGGAAGATGGGCCACTGGGGGTCAGTTACAGAGCTTTGCATCAGCGTCAGTCTGCTTTGGTATCATGCAGACTTTAATACTGTCCTTTTCCTACTTGAGAACATCTCTTCATTGTTTCATGTCACAGATGTATCGGAAGAATGTCCAGCAGCTTCTCCAGAACCTGCTACGAAAGCTCGCAACTGTTAGCCAGTATGAGGAAGTACTTGCAAAAATCAGTGCAGCATCCACAGATCGCCTCACAGTCTTAAAGACCAAGCCACAGTCCATCCAGAGGGACATAATCACTGTCTGCAATGATCCCTACACATTAGCTCAGCAGCTGACACACATAGAGCTTGTGAGTTTCAATTTTTTCCGGTGTGGTTTTATTCTTCTTCTTTTGAAATGCAAGTTAACAGAGGATCTGACTTGACTGCTTGTGTGCTTTATTTAGGAGAGACTTAATTACATTGGGCCAGAAGAATTTGTCCAAGCGTTTGTACAAAAGGATCCTTTGGATAATGACAAGGTAATTTGGAGATCTGGAGCAGCTCTGAAACGTGACGTTTAACATCCTAAATTGAAATGCCCTCTGAACTGAAATCAAGGACCAGCAGAAGCAAGCTTTAAAGTGAAAAGGCTTTAGTATTCATCATAACAATTTTGTTTCATCAATGCTTTTTCTTCCTGGAGCGTGCCTCCAGGATCTCCAGAACACAGAAAACAAATTGCATTGGCCTAACCCATTTGCTGTTTATTTGTTTGTTTGTTTTAGACTGAGGGGAAACTTAATCCTGTGAGTATTTTCTTCTAGCAACCTTTGTGTTTGACAGCACAAAACTGCATTTAACTATGGCTTTTATGTTACTCACTTTCAACGTCTGCTCTTCCTTTTACTAAACTGAAGGTAGAGCAGTACTACTACTATTTTGGGTACTGTCTTCAAGATTATTTGTGCTCTTTAAATTGTACAAAGGGAGTTTGTAATCCAGCTAGCACTAGAATTACCATCCAGACTAAAACCAACCAACAGAATAGGATGACTAATTGGAACAGGCTCTGTCCAGCAAGGCTGTGGATGCCCCTTCTCTGAAAGCATTCAGGGCCAGGCTGGATGAGGCTTTGAGCAACCTGGTCTAGAGGGAGGTGTCACTGCCTATAGCAGGGGGTTGGAACTAGATGATCTTAAAGGTCCCTTCCAACCCAAACCATTATGTCATTCTATGACTCAACTTTATATTCCATTTTCCTGTGAGATGGTATCTTACAATGACTTTATTTAATATTAAGCAGATACTTACCACTGTTTGCCTAACTCTATCCTGATTCCTCAAAGCATGCTGGTGGGTCTAAGAGAAGATAATGTATTCTACATGGTTCTAAGAGTGCCCCACTGGGTCAGCAGCTCAAGAAGAAGTGATGCATACCCAGAGACTGTCAATTCTACTTTACCTCTAAGTTTTTTGTCGTTGTTGGTTTATTGAGTGAATCCTGATCCCTTTACAGCATCTTGAGATGGCAAGCCAAAAGATCCCTCTTGGGTGGATATTTGTAGTAAAAACTGATGTTTTTCCTCTTCAGAGCTGCTACGGAGATCGAAAGAAGAGCCGTAACCTGGAAGCATATGTGGAATGGTTTAACAGGCTCAGTTACTTGGTTGCAACAGAAATCTGTATGGTGAGCAAAGACTTCATCTGCTAAAATATTTTATTTAATCATCAAAACCATGGAGTCTTTTTGCTGTGGTGATATTATAGTGCATTAGCTCTCCTTGGGACAGAAATGGGTGTTGTTTCTTTTGGGGCTGCATTGGTGCTGTTTCCTGCTAAAAATCACAAGCATGTGCATTTCTTACAGCCCGTGAAGAAGAAGCACAGAGCAAGAGTGATAGAATATTTCATTGATGTGGCACGGGAATGTTTTAACATTGGGAACTTCAACTCCTTAATGGCTATTATTTGTAAGTATGCATCCTCGGGCATGTTGTCCCTGTTTCAATCTGGGTAAATGAAGTGCAATGCTTTCTGTGGAATTCTGCTGCTTAGCATGCAGTTGGGAGGGGAAGAAGTGGCAGCGAACTGCTAAATGATATTGTAGTATTACTTCCATAAGAAATTATTTACTCTTTAATGTACATCACAGGTAAGTTTTCATTGTAACTCTTAGATCTCCACTTTTTGCATCAGACTTTAATGCTAAGTTGAAATAGAAAATCTGGTAGTATGAAATATTGATGTCTTACATAATTTCTAAAGTACCACAAATATCCAAGTGGTTTGAAAATTCCACATCTTTATATCTGATAGGAAACTGTTGGGGGTATTTGTTGAAATGGGAAATCTTCCCAGATACATGCAATTTTCAGTTAAATTTGTAAAAGAAAGAATTCAGAGAATTTTGCTTTTTTACTGCATATTCAGGTTTAACAAGACCGCATGAAATAATGTTACAGTATTTTGTTAGAGCCTTTTTTTCCGCAAAATATATGCTGATCTTTGTTTCCAATGTGTTTTTATCACTGGACTTTCAACAAAATACTGTCTGATTTCTGAAAATATGTATTATTGTTAATAGCTCCTTTGGATTAGGAATGCTTAACAGCCTTAAATAATCTCCAAGATTTTTAAATGTTCAAACAATTTCTCCTATATCTCTTATAGCTGGCATGAACATGAGTCCTGTTTCTCGATTAAAGAAAACGTGGGCAAAAGTGAAGACTGCCAAATTTGATATTCTTGAGGTAAGCTCAACCAATTCCTGGGTGCATGGCTGTTGTTAGCATGCTACTTTAAACTGCTCTGAAATTTGCTTTATGGCAAGTTTAATTTAGTATATATTTGCTATTAATAGAGTAGCCAGCGGGAGCAGGGAGATGACTGTCCTGCTGAACTCAGTTCTGGTGAGGTTGCATCTTGGAAACTGTGTTCAGTTTTTGGGCCCTTAGTACTAGAAAAGCATGGAGGCCCTGAAGTGTGTCCAGAGAAGAGCAGTGAAGTTGCTAAGGCATCTGGAGCACAAGTCTTATGAAGAGAGGCTGAGGGAACTGGGATTGTTTAGTCTGGAGAAGATTCAGGAGAGACTTTTTAGCCCTCTATAACTGCCTGAAGGGAGGTTGTGAGGAGGTAGGGGTTAACCTCTTCTCCTGGTGGTTGGACAGCTGGCCTCAAGTTGCATTAGGGGAGGTTCAGGTTGAATATTAGGAAAAAATTACTCTCCAAAAGGGTGGTCAGTCATGAATAGGCTGCCCAAGGAGTTGTTGGAGTCACTGTCTCTGGAGGTGTATTAAAATAGGTAACCTCTTGAAAGGCAGATATATAAGAGGTTGGCACTGATTCACCTAATGCAGTTTTGTCTTTGAAAATGAAGGTTAGCTGTTAGGCGGCTGCTTTGTCCATTCAGAGAAATTAATCTTGATTGATTGCCAATTAATTTCAGATAGTAGAGACTTTTGGCAAAGATTGTGTAGGGGCAGCAATATATGAGTTTGTGATTTACTCAGGAAATTATTCACAAGTTAATGAGCTTGGTCTAAATGGCAGTTGTTTAACTCACTCTATAAGTAATATAGAGGCAGTGTAATGTTCATGACACAAGCATGAGGTGTTTATTAATATCAAGAGATTTGACTTGTGCTCTGACAATGGATTAAAGCTTGACAGTTGTAGCCACGCTTCCTTCCTGCACCCTTGGGTGGGAGATGGACCTTTTTGTGTCGAGGGTGACTGCTAAGCCCTTATTCAGCTCGCAATGTCACAGTCCTACCTCATTCAAACATATTATGCAGGCTGGGCTCTGCTGGTTAAGAACGTGTTTTGTGATCTGTACAATCATCCTGACCACTACCAGGTTTAGATGCCTTATCTCCCTCTGTCACTGCATACATAGTAAAAGCAGAATATTACTGCTAAGACCTATTGGTTCATGACTGACTTTTGAGTTAAAGATGAGCCAAATTCTTGATGGAGAAGAAAATAAGAGGTCTATGGTGCCTGCCTTTGTTTTCCTGCTGCCAACTTGTATTGGATCCCTTCTTGTGCTGAGTGAATGTTTTTTTCAATCATGCTTCTCTTCTGATTGAAGGAACAAATGAAAAGATGCCCCAGTTCTTTAAAAGGCTCTACTTTAAAAGCTCTCTCTTTTTAAAACAGTTGCTCAAGTGAAAAAGTGTTGTGCCTGGTGATGACAGTGGCTCTCTAAAGCTCATTATTTACATTTCTTCATGCTTTGTAGCATCAGATGGACCCTTCTAGCAATTTTTATAATTACCGGACTGCTCTGCGTGGAGCAACCCAAAGGTCCTTGACAGCTCATAGCAGCAGAGAGAAGGTATGTGCACAAATGATTTGACAATGGGCAGAGATGAAATAAGCTCGTTAAGTTGCATGGTAAGCTTTTCTCTGGAGATTCTGATTTTCAGAGGTGCTGATAATTGCTGAAGGGAAGGATAAGTAGAAGTGCTGATGAAAATGTGAGAGGACAGAGTAGACGCAGGAAGAATAACCAGTGGTCTCAAAGAGACGCAGCTGGGTGTCTTTCAGTTTTAAGTGGCTTTAGAATCTACTAAGGAAAGAAAGATATTCTAAAACTGAAATACAGACAGATCTTTGGTCTAGATTCCATGGAGTCTCTTTCCTTTATAGTGTTAGATGAGCATTAAATAAACTCTAGATTTTCTTACTTGAGAAGGTGAGCTGAATCAGGTATTAGAAGGAAACAGCAAGTTAAAGTCCCCCTTCACTGATTTCTGGACTTGATGCAAATGATGTATTAACAAGGGTGGCTTTGTTTCTTTACTCTTCAAAATAAATTAGCTTTTGAGAAGTAAAGTGGATTTGGTCACACATGAATCCAGAATCACAGTTGTAGCTCTTGTGAAAAAGAGCCACCCATTCCTAGCTGCCACTCATAGAAGCAGTTGTTCATTAACTACTTTTTTGGGGTGAGTTTTAGGACTTCATAGAAAGAGCTCACGCATTGTGAAATATTGCAGTGAAGTCTTGCTTGGAAGTAGATATGGTGACATTTGTTTTATTCCCAGTTGCTACAAGGATGTCTGGTTATGCAAAATTTTGTGTGCAAATTAAAATACACTCATCTGGAGGATTTAAGAATATTACAATGTTATCCAGAGACAAATAGTTTAATTTGTTCATTTGTGCTCTGTGCTTGAGCCAATCAGTGCCAAGACTTGCTTGAACTCAGGGAAATGCAGTTCAAAAGTCATTTACTGTTTTTCTAAGCACACCTCATAGCCGCAGTAAGCAAACAGTCAAGTGCCAACAAGTGCTTCAGTTGTGACCTTGGGAGAACCACGTGCCAAGAAAACGTCAAGATAATGGAAGCAGTTTGGCACAAAGCTGGAAAGGAAACTACATGGGCTAGCTAACCATCCAAGGGAGGACTTTCCTCATAGAGGAACATCATGTCTTATAAAATGTAGCGCATGCAGAATTTTTGTTTGGTGAAAGGAGAGAGAAATAATGCAGATCTTATTTTTCGATATTTTGCTTAGCTTTTGTATCACATGGCTTCTTTTGAATGTCCTCTGTAGAGCAGTATAGTTTTAGTCAGCACTGGACTCAGAGTAATTTTGTTCTTTCCTTAGATTGTGATACCATTCTTCAGCCTCTTGATCAAAGATATTTACTTCCTCAACGAGGGTTGTGCCAATCGTCTTCCAAATGGTCATGTCAATTTTGAAGTAAGTAGACCACTGTGACACCGAGTGGGGTTTTTGTATAGCGTCAGCCTCTTCAGCAGAAAACTCAAGGCAGATCTTGATTCAGGTTCCACTGGATTTTAGCGTATAAATTGAGTACATCTGTTCTTCTCACAGGAGTGAGGAGGTCATCAGGAAAGTGCAGTTATGATGGAGTCTGAATATTTATGGAAACCAATTCAATAGTCACAGGTTTTTAGTTGGAAAACTCAAAACTTTTTCCCAGTGCTCAAATTCATATAAATATTTCAACTCATACATTTGTTTATGCTTAACCATTAATCGTAGAAATTAGTATTTTTGGTCTTCTTTAGAACCCCAGAAGTAAAAGGTGAGTTCATACTTGTTGAGATACATATGTGGTATTTATGTGTGAATCACAGAACCGGATAATATAGGAGCAATGAAGGAGTTTTGAGCCTGTTCCAGTAATGCTTTTGCCTTTGATTTCATGTTTCTTATCTGTGGATTACCCCATGATTTGTTTTCTAGTGCTTTCTCTTCTATAGACATCTGGGTCACTCACACAAAATGACACTGATTTCACTTCTTGTAATCAGCCTCAATTAGCCTGGTTCTAAAGTTAGACGGTTTGATGGTCTGGAATGCCTTTTTTCACAAAGAATACAAGTACCCTTGAGGCATGTTAAACTTTAATTGAAAGAACTTATCAATGAGTGACATCAACACACTACATGGGGAATTTTTATTTTTGGCATCAACTTGCGGCAAGAAAATGGAGTGTTTCATGTTGATTAACTTGGAATGGAACATCTGGATTTCCAAATGTCAGTGTGAAGCATCTGTAGACTTGATGTGAAAATTACTGAATACTTCACTGTGAAACAATGAGTATCATCAAATGTGGAAGTTGGGTGTAGAACTATTATCAGCTACTTGAAAGGAAATTGAGTGCAGATCATGATGTGCTATTTATATTCATAAATAACAATTTCACCAGAGCTGAGGATTGGGAAGTCATTCCAGGTTGAGGTAGAAATGCAAGAGTTGTTCAGTTAAGTCATGTATAAAATTCAGCGAGCTCCCAAGCCTTGGACTTGAAACTGGGATCTCTCTGCTCTTTAAGATATGTTCAGGTAAATAATACCCTCTTGTATCTTTGTTTCCCATTCTACTCTGGCAGAAGTTTTGGGAATTGGCAAAACAAGTCAGCGAGTTTATGACATGGAAGCAAGTGGAGTGTCCATTTGAAAGGGATCGGAAGATTCTGCAGTATTTGCTCACTATCCCAGTCTTCAGCGATGATGGTAAGGGGCCCTGGAATTCCTGCAGATCCTGTGTCACTGGTTATTGTTTTGCCTCTGTCCTTGTTAGGTCATTGCTTCCTCCCAGTAAAGACGGTATTTGACCTGAAACATCTCTGTCTGGAAAGTTTTAAAAAATGCTTCTCCCTTACAAATAAGAGAGAAAATAAGATTTTTCTTTTTAAGCTGCAAAAATTGACTGTGACCTTTTCTTTAAAATGGGATGAAAATACTTGATTTGATATACAGTCCCTGTAAATATCATTTGAAGTTTATTTATATAGACTTTCAGGACACTTAAAAGGGTGCTGCTTGAGAAAGGAAACTGGGACTTGGATGGTTTCTTACGAAACGCCATAGCCCTAGGCTCAATTTTTCCTTTTTGAGTGTTTCCTTCCACTCTTGTGCTTTTCAGCTCACACTGAATTTCTTTTTTTTTTTTTTTTCCTTTTTCCTTCAGGGCAGTCTTTGTTCTCATGCACTTTTTGTTAGAATTGTCTGGATGTAATTATAAGCAATGTTGTACTTTATGATGGGATTCTGTAGCCCTAATCTGAGGGATGGGTAATGTAAGCCTGCTTCATTTAACTTCCAACTTCCATCCATTTCCCAGGTCGAGCAGATTTTTAAATGCCAGTGGATTTAACTTATTGTATTTGCTTGTGATTGCAGCACTTTACTTGGCTTCCTATGAGAGCGAAAGTCCTGAGAATCACGTTGAGAAGGACAGATGGAAGACTCTGAGGTTTGTGTCAAAGGTTACTCACATCAGTGAATAAAGAGAATAGGATCTGGAGCTAGCATCAAACAGTTAAAACCAAATGGCACACTGTGTGTTTCAACAGATGGGCCTCAATGTCAGCATAAATCACCCTTTCGCTCTGGAACTCTTGGAAAAAATGAGCACAGTTTTCATCTGATGGGAGTCAAAAGAAGTAATTGAGTATCTTAATTTGTTACATTACTCAATGTAGGAAAAGTACTTTCTGAGCTTTGAAGAAATCTGGTTTTCAGGGAGCCCTTTCTGGAGATATTATATCCCTTTCTGAACTTAGTTTTTTCAGAGATCACAAAGATTGTCCTGAGTCTCGGAGAAAACTGATCATGTGAATAGATAAGAGACGTAGAATTAAATAGTATGTGCATTCCACACAGAAGCAAGGTGGACAGAGAAAGTCTGTGGGCTTGTAGATCTGCGATAACGCCAACCTCAGTTTCACAGGATCCTTATCTGAGGCACTCTGAAACTATCTAAGGAGATTTACATCATTCTAATGGCTGTTTTGTTCATGTTTCCCTCTTCATTTCAGGTCTACGCTTCTGGGCAGAGTGTAATGCATGGGATGGCTGCTGTTGCTGTCACCGAGGGGCATGGCGTGGTTTATGTTTTTATGCACCAAGTGGTGTTCAAAGTGATGAAAACTGTGCAGTCAGATGAGATAACTTGTCAACAAAGATGAAACAAGTTAACTCAAGAACAAACAGGCAGCTTCTCCTATCAGACAGATGAGATTAAATCACAGCCCACTCTCAACTTCAGTATTGATTGAGGACAGCATTGATAGAAGTCTTTGAAGAGCTCAGATGCTGCCCGTGAATCATTTCACACCTGGATGGAACATTTTTTTCCTTCTTCCTGCTGGAGCTAGCTGCTACAAGGACTCTAATACGATGTTATGGAGGAGAAAAAAAATCACTGTTCCTTACAGGGGAAACCCAGGTCTGCATTGACTTCCTGATAAGCTGAAGATAGCCAGGAACTCTGGTCAGGACTGCTATCAAGGGAAAGGACTGGACACAACAAATTGGCTGCTGGGGGGGGGTTTCTCCCCACCACTGTAATGGTGGCTATTTCTTTTTCCATTATGTTTTTGAGTTGGCTGCTGGCAGGCAAACTCATTATAAGTTATTAAAAAATATATTAAGTAATAAAAATTAAGACCGTGGTAGATCAAACACTTGCTAAAAATATAGTAGCTATGTAGCATGGACTATTTTACAACTTATAGAGAGGTTTTTTTCTTTCTTTCAGTTGTTTATAACTAACCACTACATGCTACAGACATTCGCATTTTTACTATACAGTTTTGTTACTCTAATTTTCCATATTTGACCTTCTTATATTAGGTTGAAAAGCTGACTTTTCTAGAATGGTCTCTGAGAAATGGATGTACAAACTATGTTGAAATATGGAAGTATGTTTGTAAGTCATTTTTATAATTGCATTTTTGGTAACAATGGAGAACACAACCCAGTTTGATGGAGTTAGCAAGATGCAAAAAAATGAAACAAAAAATACCAACCGAGGCTTCTTCCCAAGTACATCTGTGAACAAAGCAGTCTCATTGCTTGCTTTATGGGTTATTGTTCTGTGAAGTAATTCACTGTGTTACACACCTAGTGAGTTTGTAGTAGCTCTGAATACGTAGCCACTCTATTTATGCTAGGAAGAACCAATGGGGGGAAAAGAAACTGTAGCTGTAGATCAACCCTGGATGCGAAATCACTAAGCATAAGCTAATACCTGGCAAAACAGGTATTTGCAATTATCCTACCACTGTTATTAAGGGGGAAAAAAAAGAATAAAGATATCTATTGCACTCATCTGTTGAGTTTTCAGGTAAGGCTGATGTTTAAGTCAATATTCTGTCTATCCCTTTCCAGGGAGGTATTTAATTTCTGAATTCTCTAGAATGTGCTGTTGTAGCCTTCATGCATATTGTTATTATATACTGTTGGTCTGCTAGTATAAGGTGCTGGAAATTGTTGAACTGCGTATTCCATGAGCACGAGCTATGGAAGTGCCCTCCTGTTTGGTGAGTTAAGGTGGAGGAGGAAGAAGGGACTGGCTTTTTGAAAGAAGTCTGCTTCTCCAGACATTTATACCCCAGCTTTTATCACATCTAAGCTTTTTCTCTACAACCCTAAAGGAGAAATAGCATTAAGCAGCATCAACTAGAGCAGGAGCTTTGTGTGCTGTATTTTCGGGCAGGCTCTGTGCAGCCTCTATTCTCTTCTTCAGTTTTGAACATCTGAGGCTACTGTTGTGTTCCTGAAGCATTGATTTGGAAACAGGTAATAGCACATATCTGCAGCAAATCAGAGAGAAAATGAACCTTGTGTAGCTATCCAGCTTCTGAATGCTCCAAACTCCCAGAAATGAGAAGTCAAAGCGACTCATTAACCGTATTGGATTGAGTGTTCAGTCAGTGCTTAAAATCCTTGTGCAGTGCTGACAGATGCTCAGTGCTTAACAAGAACAGAAAAATTAAAGTCAGCCCTGTCAAATGACTCAGTCGAGACCCGGATTTCTTTCTGTCCATGGTGTAGGCAAAGACAGAAACAGGGGGTGTTAAGGATCTGTTTAAACCTTCTATTTGGAAGAGTCAAGATATCCAGCTGTGCCCACAAGAGCAATGCCTGTCCTCGTTACTCAAATATTTCCTGTTTCTTCTGCTTAGGTACAGCTTCAGGGCAAAATCTCAAAAAGAATTTTCAGTTGTATGCAGTACCGTGCCAAAGCCTGCTTAAAACCATCACCTTCAGCAACAAGAAGCTCTACCTCTAAGTGAATTCTGTGAGGTTTTTGTGTGCAGTCTTTCTAGACAGCACTGTCTGTCAAACAGCAGTAGGCAAGCTGTCATTCATCTTCCAAAACATTTTTTGTAATGAGTGATGCTCTCTGTCACTTTGAGTGGTAATTCGATATTAGTTGTGTGCAGTGGGACCTCTGGTGGACATCTGGTGGTATTTCTGCTGAGAAGTTTTCTTGTGAACAAGCTTTTGATCATCAGCCGGATCCAGATGGCTCATATCTACCAAGCAGACATACCCTATGCTGTATTTTATGGTCTCATTGGTCATGTGTAATCAGCTGCTTTTCAGCTTGAAATCATGGCTGACAAGGATTTTCAAGGGAAGCAGCCTATTTACCATGCTACTGTTGTCAGCCTTCTGCTTAACAGACAATGGACTCCAAACTGCCAGATGTGAAGTGTGAGATTGCTGCCAGAAAGTGCATTGTTGGCACCAACAGACCACTTTGCCACAATTCTACTGTGCTGGGCTAAGTTCTGGAATAAGTTTACCTTTAATAGAAAATTTCAGCTATAACATGACCCTAAAGGGTGTTTCTTTATAGGACAAACACATGCCTTGTAGGGTTTCTGCTTTGATAGTGCTGTTCTTCCCTGTTCTATGAAGTCCAGAGGTTGGAAGGGGACATTATTCTTAGGCGGTAACAGTAGCATTTAGATGCTGAATGCTTCACTGCTTTTTAACTTTTAATTATTATTAATTATTTTTTTTCTGGAGAGAAAGTGCATACAGAGGATGATCAGCAAGAGCTGTGGTTGAAAGTTGAAGGCAGATGGCTGAGAACAATGAATGATGTGGGCAAGGAAGTCTAAAGGAGCATGTGTTGTCAGACAAAGAGGTTGGTTCCACTTAGAGGAAATGATCTATCAATTGCTAAAACTGCAGCTGTGCTGGGGCCTTACTGTTTCTCAGGTAACACTGACATTTTCTTGGCTGTGTCTTACAGAACTGGCCTATCATCTCCCATGTTTTATTCCTACCATCTTTCTCAAAATTGAATGAAAATATGCAAACAATACTAAAACACAGCAAATGAAAGCAGCTATGGGAGAACTACTTTTAGCAGAGGTTGGTAGAAAGACAGAAATAATTAGGGCTGGGAGCATGTCTGTCATTTCAGAGGGAGTGAGGCTCTACTTACACCCCTTCCCCAGATGGCTCTAGCTTTCATTTTCTGTAAACCAAGTTAGGGAAATCAGAGAAAAATAAGGACAAAGAACAAGTTATGGGATAAGAGAAAAGAGGATATGATAGGAGATTGGTTAGCATCCCTTTCCTGAGACAATTAGGGTAAGTGGTACTGAATAGAAGTGCATTCAAGCAAAGTTAAGTTATGGCGGTTTGACTTACACATGCTTGCTGATGCAAAACCTGTGTTCATTCACAGAAATAAGCAGAGTGATCTACTGATTGAGAGGAAATATAATTAGAGCATGTGAGATTCCAACAAAAGCGACCTGATAATACAACAGTAAATAAATAAATAAATCAGACTTAATAATAATTTGGAAACTTCTGCCAATTTTTGTACAAGCATTTGGAATTGCTGAAAGTACTCCTGCCTAGCATGTCTCTAATCCAGGTAATTCCACACTGGGAGCTAAATGATTTCACTGAGCTGTCATCCACTGTCAAAAAGCAGTTTAGCAGTGTGTTATTTGAGGAAAAATGTGACACCCAATAGTGAAAATGTGTGCCTGATGAGGAGGATGTGTGCTTAGGTCCTTGGTTCCCATGGTAGGGACTGCAGCCTCAAAACAGGCAAAGCTAATTTGCGACAATGTAGATTAGACTGGTCTTCCTACACATCAATTATGTAGGAATTTATTCTAGTTCTGATCATTTATTCCTGATGTTATTGTATTTACTTGTCCCTGAGAATCTTGCTGCTTAGAAAACCTGGGTAGGTAGTGGGAAAAAGAATGAAATGTGAAGAGTGTGAAAAGTCTCAGAAACTTGGAGTGGAAACCTGGAATTAAAGAGCAGCACAGATACATTCTGAGGCAGATGAGTTCACCAAGTGGAAGCTCTTGCAGTTTCCAAAGTTGACATGGCTTTTGTTTTTCCATATTAACCAGATACAGTCATATTTTTTCCTTATTCTGTCTGCATTGTTTTTCCCAGCTCAGACTAGGCTGCAGTGACGGAAAGAAATGAAGAAGTGGCTCTTCTGAAGCTGGGCAGAGGAAAACAGGACTGTCACTGGCCCATAGCAGCATGCTGCTGTAATGAAGGGGAGTGAAGGGTGTCGTTGCTGTGTGAAAGTCCAACGAGGTCTGACTGCAGTGCTGATAAAATCCCGTTTCCATAGAAATATTCTGTGCTGTGGATGTTTGGGGTGAGAAGAGGATAGGCACAACAGTATATGAAGTGAAGGTTCTCTAACTTCGTTCTGAAATATGGCTCTATTTATCATCTTCATATCTCACGCAGATTATCAAAACTGTGCAGAAAGGCTTTCCCTCTTATCCCCATCTAGTAACTGATCTACTTAACGCCACTGGGGCCATTTCTCAGCACAGTTATTGCTCGGTGGCTATTTGTCAATAAAGAAGCAGATAATTTAGGTACAGCTAACTGAAATCAATCACACAGAATGATCTGTTGTGACATTTACATGGTAATTTTCCTGAAAAAGATGAGTAACATCAAGAAAAAGCCTAAGAGCTGAAACCAGGAAGGTTACTTTATCCCTTACACGTGAGAACAAATTCCAGGTAGACCCACATAGTTCTGGCTCTATTGAGCCTCTTTTAAGGAACAGGAGAGAGTTTTATTTTATGGGGCTGCTAAGCCATCCTCTTATGCCAATGTTACGTGAAGCAAAGTAATACTGCTCAGCAGTGAGAAGGTGCGCTCCAGTTTGCCTCTATTGAAGAGAATGTGTGAGAATTCCAAGAACCGTGTTTGATTATAAAGGTTGGAACTGACTCTAGTGATTTCTGTAGTGTGGAACAGAACTGTTTGCTGAAATGGTTTCATATGAACTTCCACAAGGCATTTTTATGGTGTCATCCAGGTAAGATATTAAAAATGTTAAAGATACGGTGACATCTTTAGGTAAGATATTAACAGTGAAACCCGTTGCAGCTGAAATGCATCCTGATTAATTACCATGGTGCTAAGGAAGTTGTCTTCTAAAGAAGCAACTGTTCTTGTTGGCACCGGACTTCCCTGTCCACATACCACAGTAGCTGACTTGATACTTTGCTTCTTGTAACCACAATAATGTTAACCGCTTCCTTTATCAAAGATCAAATTTACTTCCAGAAATCTTTTGAAAACAGCAGTTGTATGCAGTAAAACAAAGCGTGGGAGGTTACTAAGAAAAAGTCAGAGTGGCGCAGGAATCAGAACAAAACCTATGAGAAAAGTCAATTTCTGGCAAATTCCTGAACTGTTCCCACTTTGGAGTCAGTTGTTAAAGATAACTCTTAGATAATTGAAAATAGGATATTGTGGCTATCCAGAACTTCTAGAAGCGTGTTACAGAAATGTCCTGACTGAGGTAACTGTGAAGATTCTTTAAGCTCCATGGCTCTGTAATTCTTTTACAGAAAAACAAGAGTACATTGTCAGAATGCTCACGTGAGCTTCTGTCTGTTTGGGGTCTTAATAGTACCTTTAATCGTGCACTTTATCTTTTGATTAGATGTGAAGTGGCCAGGAAATTGGATGCTATGATCTTTGAAGGTCCCTTCCTATTTCTCTTTCCTCTCCTCTTTCCTTTTTTTCTCATTTTTCAGCTACTGTCACCAGCCCAACCACTAGATGTCTGCAATGCTCAGAAAACTAAAAGGTGGCTTGAGAAAAGCATTTGGGAAAAGGAAAGGAGAACCAAGGGACAGGAAGGGGGAATGCAAAAGGACCTGGAAGGGCTCATTGCCAGGCCAAGCCATCCTTGAGCCACAGATGGTATTCAGGCCTCTCCTGTCAAGCTCTCATTTCAGCGCCCAGGGGTATGTTTCCACCACCAGGAATGCTGAACTGATGATTTCATTTTCTTTGGAGAGTAGGAGGGAAAGGAGCACTTCCTCCAGCTCCAGCCTGGTGTTAGGATGTGGCAGTAGCATGTTTTCCATCCATGTTAGGGGGCACACTCAGTGTGATTTAAGCTGGTAGATGGAAGATGGTGATAGGTTGAGACATAATAAGCCCTAAGTTGCACCAGGGGAAGTTCAGGTTGGATAATAGGAAACATTTATTCTCAGAAAGAGTGGTGAGGCATTGGAGCAGGCTGCCCAGGGAGGTGGTAGAGTCACTGTCTTTGGAGGTGTTCAAGAACCATGGAGATTCTAATTAGGGACATGTTTAGTGGGCATGGTAAGGATGGGTTAATGATTGGGCTAGATGATCTTAGTGGTCTTTTTGAGACTGAATGACTCTATGATTTTTTTATCTCCTCTGGTTAGAATGGCACAGGGCAAAGATGTCCTGGAGACTCCCTGTTTTGGTGGTGGAGCATGTGAGGAAGCAGGTAATGATTCAGGATGACAAAGCCTACTGCTGTGACATGCATGTACTGCTCCAGACCAGGCACTGGGGGAGCTGAGCACTGTGCTCCCCAGGTTTCTAGGTCCAGTGTTAAACACCTATATCTCCTTTGTCATGCACAAACCTGCCTCCAGTTCTTGCTCCCCATTCTTTTGTTTCTGCAGTTCGCATTTATCTTTCCTTGCTCTCTTACTAGGTTTGGGGTTTCTTTCTTTTCTTTAAGGTACCATCCTGCAGTGCCGTGGTCATAATGTAGCATACTATGATGCTTTATTCACAGTGAAGACTTTTACTGTCATGACCCTCCAGCTGTCAGAGCTGGGGAATTCTTTGGGATATTAATTAGTCTTATTTGTCCCATGACACCCCTGGTCACAGGATTCAGAGATGTAGCTGCCCATTTTCCCTATATCCACCTCAGACTGACTTTGGTGCTCTGTAATGTCAATCTAATTTAGCCTAGAGCAAAATCAGGATATGTTCTCTGCCAGAGTTAATGGCAGTGATGTTCTGTGTAACAAAATTGCTCGCTGTTTGCCTTGAATATGTTGTAGCATTTTACATAATTTGATTGCTGTTGTTGAGGTCACACAGTGCATTTAGACAAGCTATTGTTGCATTGTTATAAAGATGTATTTTACAGACTGCTACTGGAGAGAGGGGAGTCGTGACAGGTTCAATGTTAGACAACATTAGGTATAGTAGATCGGTTAAAATTGCTTTTTACTCCTATAATTGAAAAACAGCAGCAAGAAACAGCACTTCAAGTAAAAGGCCCAGTCTGACCTGATGAAGTCATTGAAATGATTTTTTTCCCCATAATATTTTATAAAATGCCTTCCATAATACTTATACTCTGTTTAACTTATGGTTTCATTTTTATTTCCAGTGCCAAATTCAGTACAGTTCTGAAGTACCAGAAAATGCATGCTAGAATCTTTTCAGTGCTGAAATCACAACTCTGAAAGGCTGGTTAGGGATAAACATAATAACCTTAAATGCCTCAGTTTTCTTATATTGAGATGAGTTCTACTACTTCTTGAAGGACACGAGGAACACAGGAAATGCCATTTCTGTCAAGCAGAATTTTGTGAGAATTTTAATGTCAGAAGGTTCTGGGAGAACTTCAGACTTAGTTTTTGATAATTATGCTAATTGGTAGAAGGGTATCCTTTTATGCTACTGATTCAATAGACCAGCCACACAACTAAAAGTAAAATCCTTAGAATGCAAATATGTGTCTGGAAGCTAGAAAGGAGGAATAGCATTAACAACCTGTAACCCCCAACTGTTTGATTCTTGTCTGAAAGGAAAAGAAATGCTATCTTTAAAACATCTAGTTTGTTCTGGTTCAAAATGTGAGCTCTGCAAAAGCAAGGCACAATCTGAAGCTCCATATTTTCAAGTTCATTCTCCTCATATCTTTATGGTTGTAACTCTGATCCTGCTCTTGATAACAGACAGCACTGCAAGCAGAAAGGATTATACATACGAGGTTTCCATTGTACTACATCATTCTATCTCTGCCCCAGAAGCCTGCACATAAAAGAATGGGAATTACAGATTATAGGGCTTGTGCAGTTCAAACACACAGTTTTCTTTTAGCACGTGCTGTCCAGGGAAGAATGAAAAGTGAAAACAAAGTTGCTTCAGAGCTACTGCAGCTCCAACTCCTTTTTATTGTGAGAAAGCCAGGTTAACTTCTCTTTTCCCACATGCACAAGCCAATAGATGGACTGATTTCTGCTTTCCCAGGCTGATAAGTTATCACAGTTCCTTTGTTTTGTGCTTGTTACGGTTCTCAGGATGACTTACTTTCTCAGATACCCAGCTGCACTACTCAAGAAGGATCTCAGGGTTCCTGTGACAGCATTTCCCAGGTTCTGAGTTAGTTGCCTGTCTGATATCTTCTAGATTTAGCAGACATCTGAAAGGGAAGAAAAGAAATCATTATTTCTTTCTCCATTCTCACCAAAAACATCTTTGAGACATGAAAGCAGTTAGTTAGTTTGTCAATGAGGACCCACCTTTGGATGGGCTGGTTTCCACTTACATCACCTGTGAAAGGCTCACATTCATCATATTCCATTTCTGTAGCTTCACAGTGACACAGAACCTCATGACTGCTGAGCACAACAGCCTGCAGTGCTGATCCCCTGCGTTCCTATGTTTCCGTCTGTTTTTGGCATATAAAGCTGTTGTTTAGTGGGTGTTGGGGTGGTGGGTTGATGATTGGATTTGGTGATCTTAGGGGAGTTTTCCAATCTGTATGTTTCTGTGACTACGATTCTTGATGGCTGCAAGCAGGTCATGCCATGGGGTTTGTTCTTCCAACTGCAACAGTAGCTCTGTTGTAACCAGTCTTATCCTGGAGTTAATAGGCAGTTGAGCAACTAGATGTTTTGATGCATCTTCTGGTTATTTGAAACTCACCAAAACTACAGTGAGGCTGATAACAAAGAAATCTCCAGCCAACACTTGAGGTCAGCCTCTTCACCCAGCATCCAGAGACAGGATGAGAGGTAATGGCCTTAAGTGGCACCAGGAGAGGTTCAGACTGGATATTAGGAAACATTCATTCTTAGAAAGAGTGATGATGCAGTGGCACGGGCTGCCCAGGGAGGTGGTGCAGTCACCATCCCTAGGAGTGTTTGAGAGCCCTGGAGTAGTGTCACCAAAGGACTTGGTCAGTGGGCATGATAGGGATGGGCTGGGGTTGGACTCAGGGATCTTGGAGGTCTTTTCCAGTGACTCTGTGATCTTGAGATAACATAAAGACTTGGGTACTTCTCCTCCAAGTGATTCAAGCAGCAAGTTCGAGTTTGCGATCGGGATAAAATGCAATCCACAACCTCGGGGTGAACAGACAGACATTCCCAAAAGGAGAGGAGAAAGGTTGGAGGAGCAAATTAGAGATGTAGGCACGCGTGCAGTAACACCCTCCCTGCACCAGCCGAGTCACCATTCCCCGCTGTGCGGGAGCTGCTCGGATCCATCGCACGGATCGGGGCTCCGCTGGTCCCCAGCGGTGCTGGCAGAGCGGGACCGCAAGATGGCGCGGCGGGCGGAGGGAGGAGATCGGGGACAGCCCCGGCCACGGCGGCCAGCGGGTCCGACCGCTCCTCGCCTCCCTCCCCGGCTTCTCTCCCGGGGCCGCCCGCTGCTCGCTGCCCGCCCCCTCCGCTCCGCACCGCACGGCCGGCGGCATCCCAGCGGGGCTGCGCGCTGCGCTGCAGTCAGCGGATGGAACGCGCTCTGCTTTGACTCATCGCCCGCGGGCAGGTAAGGCTGACCTGTTGTTTGCATCCCATCTCCATGCCGTGCTCTCCCGTGCCTGCGTGCACTCCCCCCATCCCTTTCTCAGAGGTTTTAGATGCCTGCCAGAGCCTTCTTTGGAATGCAGTGACTGCCACTGCAGCATTTCCTATGACAGACTGCTGGGTGTGAGGACAGTCTTCCCACAATCTTCGTTTCTGATCTGTGTGTCGTAACAGTTTTATCTCCCTTCGATCTGCCTGAATGCTGAGCTTGGATCTTCGTTTGTGCCATAGGTCGCTCTTCAGAGATAACCAACGTGTTGCCTTGATACATGTGGTGTTTGATTTCTTCCTCTGCAGCACGGATCCATCAGTGGTGAACTTCATGATGAGCTGAAGTGCCGGCTGCCAGGAGACACCAGGAAATTGGAGCAGAAGGTGAGTGGTACACTGTGTCACAGTGAGCACCGAGAGGAGCAGAGGCTGCTTTAAGGAAAACTACATGCAAAACGTAAGTTATATTGTCTAATACTTCTGTTGTCACCTGTCAAAAGCAGCAAACCAAGGTAGAACTGTGTTGGAAGTCTTAACAGGCTTCCCTGGGAGTCTGAGCAGTGGTTTGGGAACAGCAGCTCCATGTGGTGTTAAGGCAATGCAGATCTAAGCTCATTTCTACTTTCCAAGTGGAGATCTTTTTAGGCTTGAAAGGCATCAGAGCTGTAAACTGGCACTGTCATGGTCCACAGATGGGATTTGTAGGCAGACATTGCTCTAAGACTCCTTCTGACATATTGTGGGTTAGCTAAAAGCTGAACGCCCAAATGCAATATGATAGGTGCATTTTTGGTTTGGTTTGGTTTGGTTTGGTTTGCTTGTTTTTTCCCCAAAATATGTATATTTAATACACCTTGCTCCTCCTAAAACAAATGATATGCTGAAGGGAAGAAGATAGGTATATCACTTTGGAAACCCTTGGGGGTTGGTCACAGCAAGTGTTTGGAGAGAAGTGTCTCCACTGTAAACTCTTTTTCCTGTCAGTAAACCTGACATTTGGAACAGCACGTGAATCAAGTGGCCTACGTGATTTTTCTGTAGGGATCGCCTTTTGGACACAGCTTTTCTTTTCCCCGTATCCCTCTCACTTTCAGGGCTAAAAAGGGTGAAATCAATCAATTACCATAGACAATTCAAATTTTGCTGCTGCTTAAATAATTAGTATTCATTTCCTACCATTCCACACAAAATATTTTCCTTCTGGCCAGGCAACCAAGTAACACTGCAAATGTATTTTTGCACCTAGGTCACTGGACAAAATGGGGAATGCATCAATGAAACCCAAACATCTGAGGCAGCCAGACAGACACATAGCAAACCTAGCTCTTGGTTGTGCTAGCAACTATAAGTTTCTAACGGACCCTGGTCTGGGCATCCATATGACTGGACAAGTTGATGTGCTTTGCAGCAGGGTGCTTGAATTGGAAAAGGAGCTGAAAAGAAAAGATGAAGAGTTGCAAGAGGGTCAAAGTCTTGTTGCTGAGCTTCAGGAGCAGCTGTCTATGCAGACTAAGGTCATAGCAGAACTCACCAAGGAACTTCAGAACAAGTGCATACAGCTGAACAAGCTGCAGGATGTTATTAACACTCAAGGAGAACACTCTCTTCAGCCTTCTCCATTTAGAGTGACTCCAAAGAATCAGGTCTCTGCCGACAGGAGGAAAGGAGCTAAGGAGGGTGTATCTGCAGAGCCAACAACACAGCTCTATGATTCCAGCAAACAAGTTAGATTTTCCTTTGAAAAATCAAGAGTCCGAAAGGATTCCAGGTGAGCTCACTGCAGATTGGCTTATGTTTGTGTTGCAAGGATGTAATTGCAATTATATTGTCTCTTTATGAGAGATCACAGGCAAAACACCCATCTTTTTTTTTCTATACAGGCTATGTCACTATGGTTGTCAGGTGCCAGCTGGATTTGTTTAACTTTTAGCTAAGAATTACCTGTGTCTCAGGTAATTCTTAGTTGTAGGTGGCCTCTGTATTTTAGCTTCTAGCCTCTTCATGATTTGTTATTACTATTAACTGAGCAGAAACTAAGTCTCAGGTCCAGGTTTGCCCTCAGCTAATGTCTTAAGCTTTGCTCTGGAGAAGCGATGGGTGGAATGTCATCACATAGGTTCAGATCCTTTTTCTTCTATTCTGGATAGCTTGAGAAAGAGTGGGTGGCCTCAGCTACAGCACAGTGTGAGCACAATTCTTAGCTATGTACTAGCCCTGTCATCCAGGCTGGATGTGGCTCTGGGCAGCCTGATCTAGTGGTTGGCGACACTGCCCATGGCATGAGGGTAAAAACTAGATGATATTTGAGGTCCTCTATGATTCTATAATACCAATGTCAACTCCCTGTTGCAAAATATGACAAGATATTTTGTACAGCATGATTATCCTGTTAGTAGCTTCCTCCTCTTTCTGACAGTCATGGTTTAGGAAGACATTTGTACTTTTACCTCTCTGAATCCAATTACACTTCCAACCCCTGCAAAAACCAGAAGAACCAGCAGCTGCCACTCAACATGGGGACAGTTCTCAGGCTGGTATCCTTAAACATACCTTGCAGTTTTACCTTTCAGTTTAGGCAAATCCCAGGTATGTGACTGAGCATGGTGATAGCCAGAATCTGTGAACTTCAGCCAGCAGCTCAAGCAGTTGTTTTGTACATCTTCATGATTTTGAGGCATTCATGCTACATTTGAACCTGTACTGCTGTAGACCTAAAGGCCATCTGGCTCAGTCAGGTTGTCATCCATTGTGTCCAGCACTATATTTCATTTCCCCTCCCATTAATATTTTATAATGTGATTCAAAAATAATCATTGTTACTGGTAAGGTTCCCAGAGATTCATAACAGTTTAGAATATACCATTCCTGCATTTATTTTGAGCTTTACTGTCTTGGATATAACTGTTTTAACATTCACTGCAACAGCCCTAAGGACAGACCACTGTCCTCTTTCCTCCCCACTGTTTCCAGCTCTCCTGCTGTTCTCTTTACTTTCCTTCTATTCCCTTCTGTTCAACAATTCCCCGTTTCCTTCATTTGCACTTCAGTTTTTATTGGAATTCTCATCTTCCATGATGGCCACTAAACTTTCATTTGCCTGCTAACTATTGCCCTGAGTATAATTTTAGAGTGAAGCTGAACTCATTGTTTGTTTCATTATCAAATGCTATTAAGTGTTTCAATTTTGCCACTGCAATTAGCATTAGAGAGTTTGCCATTAGAGAGCTGGCCATGTGTTCTTTACAAAAGTTGCTTTTCAATTTGAAGTGAGAAACAAATCAGAAAATAACAAACACAACAATTTTGGATGTGCAACATAAACATCACTTTTTAACATCAGCTATTACTTGGACATTGAAGTCAGAGAAGACAAATAATTTCTAGGATAACCTAAGGATTCATTAGATCACACCAGAGATTAAATTACCACTTCTTACATTATTAAGCTTAAATTCAACTTCATATTTTACCAATTGTTCCTAAATTACCAAGAAATCTTCCAGACTTATTCATTTTCCAGCTCTAACTAACTCTTGGGTAGGATATAAGGCAATATGCCTGGCTTTTACTTGAAAGTGCAGGAGCATTCTCTAGCAGTTTGAAAGACTATTAAATGTCTGGATGTAAGCTTTTATTAATGGTGCTACAGCAATAGTGTTGTTTTTTGTTTACATTTACTTTGTGCTGATGCTGTACAAATTCATTGTATAGTTCTCTGCTATTTATTGAACAAGGCTTTGAAGGGAATACCCCACTGGGAGTATTACAACACAAATGCTTTAATGAAAGCTCTAGAAGCTTCAGATGTATCCTCACTATAGAGTGTGAATAAGTATTCCCGTATATATGCAGTCTCCTGAGCGAGATGGATAAACCCATCTCAGCTTCCTAAAATGAGTGTGTTCTTTAAGGGAGATTGGGTATTGAAACATTTTAGTAAAGGTCTGTAGAATTTACCCCTTGAGAATGGTATCTGAAAGCTGATTACACTCCAGCTATATTTTAGTCTGATAATAATTCAACCTCATACCATTTGCAAGGCATTACTAATTTAAATGTCTGATGACCTGTGGTGTTTTTTCTTCACATGTCCCTTCACAGCATGCTATCATGATCAGTAGCATTTAAGCTGCTTATGTAAACTTCTTCCTCATTACAGTCTCAGGACTGTGACTTGACCGCTACCAGCAATTATTGGATGGAGGGTAAAGTTATTACTATTTGTTACTTAACAAATACTTATCTTTTCAGCCATTTCCAGCATATGTCCAAAATCTCTCATCACTAAGAGAAAGCATATCTCCCTGAGGCATGTGCTCCCAGCAAATCACAAAACTGGGGTGCATGTAGGGGAAGCTGAAAAAACAACAGTCAACAATGATGTATTGTGCTGGATGAATATGAAATGAGCAAGCAACTGAGTCAAGAGCCTGAGGCAGGACTGTGGTCCTCACTGCACTTACTGAAAGCAGCACAGTTCTCTGTTCTGTATTTCTGGGAACTTCAGTACTTGTTCTTAAGTATCATTTCATGAGCCATTGCTGTATTTTATTGTGGTATAATGTGCATGATGCTGGCCAGGGTAAATGAAATAAGCAAAGACATTTTTAGTTGGAAACAAAGTTAGAGACTCTATTCCAATAACCCTATTGCCTTCAAAAAAAAAAAAGCCTTGTTATGATCTCTGTTTCTAAGCAATCTTTACCATAACTACTTGATTTTATTTTCCTATTTCTTGTCATTACCATTACAGATTTACAGACATTATGCAGTGAGTAACGTGGTAAATGTACTTTCTTTTCATTCCTCATTTCCATGATAGTTCATCGCTGATTTCCCTCAGGAGACTTTGTACGTTCCCTGGTTTTGATGACTGATCTGCATTGTTTTTACAAATACAAGCAAGCGGGGTTTACTTGTAGGAAGCCATGGGGGTGATGGTTTTGTTGGGCAGCTTGTCTACACATGCTGAACAGGAACAAGGGGACCTGAAGACATAATGTAGCTTTCACTAGCAGTAAAAGAGAACCGTTCAGTTGGTCCATAATGGCTTTCAGTGCAGCATTTGTTTAATTGCATTTGTTTCTGGCATGGATTCAAGACACTATGCGACACTTAGAGAAAGCCTTTGATCCAGAGCAATCAGAATGCTTAGATTGCCTGGTGTGTACACAGAACCAGCTCTTTCCCAGCTGGTTAGTCACTGCTAGTCAATCCAGGCAATGTTGTTTTTCTCTCATTCTCTCCTTAAAATCCAACCATTCTGTTCTTCCACTAGCAAAGCAAACACACTCTTCTTGTTCTTGCAATCATTTCTAAATCAACATTTCCCACTGTGGTAAGCAATGCAGAGACATTGTGTCAGGAAATATGAGACAAGAATCAATCATGACACAGTCCCACAAGATCCAAATGGATGAAACAGCAGGATGGTGATAACAGCAGCCATCAGCAACCCTAACAAAAAAGATATTGGTCAGGTCCATATTCCAGCCGGGATACATGACCAGAGTATTTACAGTGTTGTGCCCAAATCCCTACAGAAGAAAAAAAATCAAGGACAGTGCTGGCACTCCTTATGAGGTTTGTTTAAGTTACAAGGATTGTTATGTGCATCTGTAATACTGATCACATTGTCAGTGTTAGAAATTAGAGGAAACATTTTGGAAAGAATGAAAGCCTGATGAGTAAACCCAGCTGGGCTTGATCTATTAAATTTTGCTTTTCATTGAAAACAGTGAGAAGAAGCTCATCATGGATGCTCTGAATAAAAATCAGTTCTTGAAAAGACTGGAACCTCAGCAGATCAGAGAGATGGTGGAATGTATGTATGAGAGGACTTTCCAGCAAGGGAGTTATGTCATCAGACAAGGAGAGCCAGGCAATCACATTTTTGTCCTCAAAGGTGAGTACTGCTTGCTTATGCATTGTGTAACTACCAGAATCATGAAAGCCATTTAGAAATCTTTGCAGGAGACAGTAATATTGTTATTTGTACTCATACTGTCCCTTCTGATGTCAATGCATGTATCATCTGTGACTTTTGTTTCTTTTTTAAAAGAATTAGAATTACAAGAATTAATGAGAGTTAGAGTTCATGCTGTGCAGAGTACAGGAGCATACTTAGAGAAAATGGAGTTCAGGATCGTGAAGACCTCCAGAGGAGGGCAACTACTAATTCTAATTAGAAATGGATGGTTTAGTGTGAAAAAATTGATGACAGCTGTGCTTGGAAAGGAAAGATGGAGTGTGGAGAAGGAAAGATGGAGTGTGGAGAAGGAAAGAGGCAGGATTAGTGCACCCAGAATTTCCCCTGACACAGTAGAGCTTTCCTGAGGGGCTATTAGGTAAGTTAAAAAGAAGAGGTTCAAGCTTTCAGGATGGGTTTTTGGGGGGCCACAATCTGTGAAGATATTCAGACTACATTTTACCTCTGCTGGATTGATGGTAAGGCTCAAGACCACTTTCTCTAAGGACAAAGTAACTTGCTTCTCATCTTTCTGCCCTCTCCATCACAGTCTGCACATACACACGTATGTGTTTGCAAGAACAAACAAGCCTCATGAGGAATTTCTTCTTTCATCACTGTTATAATATGCATTTGTCTAAAACACAAGAGGCTATTTCAACCACTGCAGACCGTTTTGTTTTAACAAAATTTTGTGCTATCAGTGTTTAGAATATCTCTTCTCCATACTCTATTTGTGGTGCTGAAAAGTTTCTCAACTCTCCTTGCCCTTCACAAATAGTATATTAGCAAATATAATCCAAAAGAGAAAGAAGTCCCTCTGATGATTGGCACCTGTGTTTCAAGGCAGTTTCCCTATCCCTGCTTGAAAGATGAAGCCAGAAATGCATTAAATTTTCTTAATTCCCCTACGTGCAATAGAGCTCAGATTCAATCCATGCTAACCTGATGATTTTTGACAGAGGGCAGACTGGAAGTGTTTCAGCAGAATAAACTACTTTCCTCCATACCTGTGTGGACAGCATTTGGTGAACTGGCCATTTTATACAACTGCACACGGACGGCTTCCGTGAAAGGTACATAAAATTTCCTACAGAAACATTGCTCAAAAATAAGTGAGTAGATATATCTAGATTGTCTTTGATGTTGTCATTTAATAGATGTCTGCATCTCCTAAGTACCTGTGGCAAACTCATGATTTCTTCTTTGAGTTTTCTCTTCCTGGGCAGTTGAACAATCCTCTGTCTTTTGTCTCTAGTTTGACCTTTGATAAATGATCATGCATCTCTAAGATATGCTTTTTAACCAAATCTGTACCAGATTAACTACTAAGGAAGGGTTATGTTTCAATGTAGAATGATTTAGTAGCAGCAGTGATCATTAACTCTTAATGTTCATATTTCAAACAATGATTTTGAAGTGATCTCAGAACCATATGCTGTTCTCTTTTTAATAAAGCAGAAAAACCTAATTTGAGAGGAAGTAAAACCTAAAGGAATTAGTTGCTTTTGTATTTCTTTTAGTTCCATATCACTCAGTAAGTTACTGAGTCTCACCAAGGTCCATTTGCTCATGGCATTCAGGAGAAGATTGAGTTTGATAACAATGAGGTAGTGGGAGAAAATTCTCAGTGAGACATGCTGCTTCTCCTAGACAAATACTGACCCCTGCTCTGTGTTTACTGACTGGCCTCCATAGAGTTCAGCAGTGCTGTGACATAAGTATCCATCTTCTTGCATAAGACTGGATAATAACCCATTCAGTATCCACTGACAGTAAATGAACAAAAGTGGTTTTAATTCCCCATCCCCATTTTTCAACTCTCCATTATCCTATAAAAATAATTCATATTTGGCAGCTTATTTCTTTTCTTGTCTGAATCTGCAGAAACCTTGAACCATCAGTAAGTATGAAGAGTTCATGTGTGCTTTTAAGCACACATAAAGGAGCAAAGGCACTAAAACAAGAAGTTGTTTGTTTTAAAACTTCAGCTCTTTCTTCATGCAACTAGTATAAGTGCTTAATCATTGCTGGCTCTGTAGATGGACTAACCTCCTGTAATCTGCTTCTTTGTGGCTGCCTGATAAATAGAACAGTCTTCATAATGTGATTATTTTTCATCCTAGCATTTGAATACGTTTCCTACTTTTCTTATTTGCCTTCTGCATAGCATTAGCATTGTAAAGTAATGGTTCAGCATAGTAAGATGTCATGCTATTTGAGACCTTTGTTAACATTAATTGGTTTTGAGGTAGGATGAGAATTGTTCAGTAGTTGAACAGAAAGGGTATATGAATAGCTAAAATCTCTCTAGAAGCTCACCCCTCCCCACTAGCTTTCTTGTGTTTCTTGTATTGGAAGAATGAGATCACAATGCCACCACTGAGCACAAATGGTAAATCCATATGTGAAAACTCTAATTCCTTTATATTACAGAAGGAAAACTGCTGAATATGATGCAGCATTTTTAATTTATTTTTATTTTTTATTTTTAAAGCAATTAAATTAAATATAAACACCATATTTTGCTCAAGTGAAAAGCTCGGTAGGGTCTATTGTGTCAGTGGTTGTACACAGACACCATTCAATAGTTTGCACCTTTGATGATGGATCTTGTGCTGCATTCATATTTTGATTACATTTCTAGAGGTAATTGGAAGTCTGTAAGGCTTGTTTTTATTGCCTTTTATTCACATAGGAAAAAAAGTGGTTTTGTTTGTCTCTGCTTTGTTTTCTTAAAGCAATCACCAATGTTAAAACATGGGCGCTAGACAGAGAAGTGTTTCAAAACATCATGAGAGTGACAGCACAGACAAGACAAGAACAGTACAGAAACTTTCTTAGAAGGTAAACATCATGTATTTGAGTTTCTGAGCAGTGGTTTGGGCTCTGTGATAAGATATACAATGACATTGTGTTTAATAATGTTAAGAGCACCTTAATGCCTCTGCATTAGGCACTCAATAACCTGAACACTGATCTCTTTCAATATTCTTTAGGATTAGCAGAATCATTTTGTTCATTTTAATTGTCTTTATCCTGTATTTCATTTGGAAGTAGCAAGATCTTCTTGACAAAACAAATATTTTTAAGTAATTGAACAAATGTATAGAAAGGCTACATTGGCTTGAAGTCAAAACAATGTATTAAATAACGAAATTTAATGAAATCCTCTGACTAGAAGTTAATTTGCTGCTGGTGCAGGTTAAGTAATATATTCCTCATCCCTTAAAGATTTGAATATGAGAATTACGTGGCTCTCCTTATGAACTCTTTCCTACATGTAGTACTGAGAAGACTGTAGAGGAGTGGAGAATTTTTCCCTCCTGTAGGTTATTTAGAGATAAATGGTGCTTTTTTTCTGCAGCAAACCATATTTTGGCTATTTCCAAACCAGAAGTAGCTGGTTTCACGTTTTCCTTTTCTCTATCTTTTTCTCTAAGCATGGTCATTCTGATATTGTTTCAGAGATCTCAGGCCTGACCATACATAGAATGTATTTTTGTATATTTTTTTCTTGTCTCCACCTTTGATTTCTGTAAGTATTTCTGTATTTAAGCCAATAGCCGGAGAACTACTTTCTCAAGCCAGAGTTCTCAGGACGAGAGGTTTTCTCATTCTTAGCAGCAGGTTCAATAAGTAAGTCACCACTGAGGCCCAATTTTCTTTTAGTGGTCATAAATGTAATACTGAATTTTTTACCTTTGTCTGATTTTATGGTCTCTGTAATGCATTTAGAAATACATAATTGGATTATTATAATTTCTTGTTTTTAAATGAATGAGGCCCTGAATGGCTGAATTTTGAATTGAGAGCTTTTTCCCCAATCAAAATGCAAAGTTGATCTACAAACTGATGAATGTTTCCCACATTGCTCTAGTTGTGCAGATTTTGCCTATCTAAAAAGTGAGATAAGGATGCTCCAACCTTCTAGATAGTGCATATCATGTATTTGGTAAAACCTCACCAGTTTAGGTAGTTGTAAATTGTGTTTGTGGTAATTATATGGATGAGAAAAAGTCACAATGTTAATCATAATATATACATACATTTTTGTGCTTTGCATTTCTGTTTTATTTTTTGGTAGTGTGTCCCTCTTAAAAAACTTACCAGAAGATAAACTGACCAAAATCATGGATTGCCTGGAGGTGGTAAGATACTGTTAGATTTATCTAAACAACGTTTGGTAAGCTTTTAAAATAACAAAGGATGAAGAAGTAGAAATAAATACATAAATAAATAGGAAAAAAAAATATGACTTTTAACATGGCAATGTTTTTTAATTGGTCAGAGTGGGATTTCAGATTGGCAGCAAATAACAGCAGTGTTAATATGTATGATGAAGCTGCATTTAGATGTGTTACAGATTGGCCACCACGCCAATTTTACATAGTAGAATGCCAGCATATTATTATGGGATGTAACTTGTGTTGTACATGGGAAACAAGACATCAGTAGCACATACAAATATATAAAGAACTCTGCAAAAAATCAGATTTTTCAAAGAGGCTGATGACATATCTTGCAATGTGGTCTCTCTCTTACTCCCAACAGGAGTACTATAACAAAGGAGATTATGTTATTCGGGAAGGAGAAGAAGGAAATACCTTCTTTATAATAGCAAAAGGAAAGGTAAGCAAACTAATAAAACATACAAACACTTATTGGTGAAGGCTAGCAGAGGACTCTAGAGAATCAAAGCTGGAGAATTTCATCAATAAACTGACAGGAGATATTTCAGATTTCCAAAGTGTGTCTGTGTCTGGAGATGTTTGATGGTTTGGCTGAGTTGAGTTTAGTTGGGTTAGGTTTGGTTTGGTTTTTTATGGCTGTGGGCACATCAACAGTATGTGTTGTCTCCAGTTTTGATAAAGTTTGAAATTGGTAAGTTACCAAAAAGCTCTTGAGGAACTTCATTATGAAATAATGAATCATGATTATGAAATAAATAAACCATGGGATGCTTTGACTTCTACCTTCCTAAATTTTGGTTCCTGTGCTTTCCAGGTAAAGGTTACCCAGAGTACTACAGATCACTCACAGCCTCAGCTGATTAAAAATCTGCATAAAGGAGATTACTTTGGAGAAAAGGCCCTCATTAGGTTAGTTTGCATTGATTCCTGTTGTATCATATTTTCATTGATCTGCCACTGTGTACCAGATTATACATATCATGGTTATTTTGAATGTGATCCTTCTTTTAATTTTAGTGTCAGACACAGAAGGCAATGGCAGAATTTGTCTTAGTGTTTTGGTTTTTGCAGAAACAACTTTGAAACTTACTCTGCCTCTTACCTTTGGTTTTCCCTGTAAAAACCAAATGCTGGTCTTCTCTGTAGTTTTGCTTATGTTCCAGTAAAAGCAATAATGAAAATTTGTTGCTCTAACCTCTGGATTACTACTAGCATGGATGAGCTCAATCGTTACTAGAAAGAATTGCTCTTTTTGTGCCATTGCCCATGATAGTAAGAAAAAGAAAAAAAGAGTATATGAGTCATGTACCTTTTTCCAGGAATGTGTTTTCAGACTTCTATGTGTTCTCAGAAGGCCTTGATTTATTGTATCCGGATTTCACCAATACTGGTGTTTTTCGTGATCTTTGGTAGAGTAGCTGAGTTCTTGCTTCTGGGGTTCTTTTCCTGGTAGAAATTACATGTTGGATTTGCCTAAGGAAGTTTCTGTGAACACTAATTTAATTTTAGAGATAGATAGTGCTTGCAGTAAATACACTTATAAAAACTTACTCATTGGAGAACTACTTTCTGCTCAGTACCTCAAGCACTCCCTTACTTTAATCTCTTTTCTCTGCACTTCATTGGCCTCCAGGGAGGTTGTAACAGTCATATTTCACAGGTTACAATAAGTCCTTGAAAGGTCTTTCTTTTTAGCAACAAATTGGGTGGGCAAATTTACATAGGATATGAAATACTTTATACTAGGCTTTTCTATAAGGTGACAAATATGAATAATGTACGATAAACTCCCAAATGCATATTGACATAAAACAACCACTGAAAAGTTGGGCCAAGAGGAGAAATCTGCACTTCTTCTTAGAGTTCTTGATTATTGTGTTGTTTCACGTGTGGGCAGACTGTATTTGATTTGGCAACAAACAGTACCGTCAGTAATTTTAAGGTGCCTAAATGTAAAAGTAATTGTCTCTTACCAAGACCTATACTGATATGGAACTGCAGTATTTTCACGGAGTCTACTAACCAGCAACAACTAAAAAGAAACATTTGGATGTTGTGCTGCTAGACATGGTTTAGAGAGAACTATTGGTGATGGGTGGATAGTTGGACTGGATGACCTTGTAGGTGTTTTCCAACTTTGGTGATTCTGTGATTCTGCAATTCTGTGATTCTTAAATGAGACTATATTCTGTGCTAGATGGTCATAATGACTAGTGACAGACTGTAACAGTTCGCTTAGTTCAGCAGTATTAATCCAAATACAGGCTGTGGAGGCCTTCCAGGAGTTTCACCTAGAACAGCTGTGATCCACCAAGATCCAAGTACACTGTAGAATACTTCTAAAGATTTTGACATGCTTCTGAATTCTTCTAATTTCTGTCAATTCTTAGTGATGATGTCAGATCAGCAAACGTTATTGCGGATGAATATGATGTGGAGTGCCTCGTTATAGACAGAGAGTAAGTATTATGCTGTGCCTTAAGGAAAGAGTTACATACTTTTTCAGTAAATAATAATAAGAGGTGACTACTGTGTAGGCACAATCACAGTGTTTTCTTAACAAATATTGGGAGGGGCGATTATCTTTTTGGTACATCGATTTGTAGTTATGCTTTAGTCAGACACATAATGAAAAGAGGCCTGATGGAAGGCACAGGTGCACAGAGGCTTAAGAGTGGTTTTTTCCTTTCTTTCTCTCCTTGTGCTGATGAAGCTTCACATTGTTAAATACTATTCCTTGGCTCAGGGAACAACAAAAAGCCCATGCATGTCTTTGTTTAAGGGATACTCATTTGTCAAGGAGACCATGCAGCCAAATTCCTGATATTGCCCAGCACAGGCCAGCTGCACACTTACTGAAGTGGGGAAAAAAAAAAGAAAATGTAATAGAGAATGCAAAGAAGAGAACTAGCAGGAAGGAAAGCAGCAAACCCAGCTTTCTTGGGGTTCTTCGAATTATTTCAGTGTAACAGGAAATGGTCTGAGGAGGCTGGGCACTTTTTCCCCTACCCTGTGGCAAACCAGGTTGGATATTTCAGCAGGTTAGTAAACTAGCAACCAGTCAATGCTCTGAAACTGTATACCGGCTAAGAAACAGTATGTAAAACCCTGATGCAGCCGCATGGATTTGGTTTCTCTCTCTTGCAATATGTAGTGTCATTTATGCTGTTTCTTTGATGATTTTAGGACATTTAATCAAACTGTTGGAACTTACGAGGAGTTACAAACCTACCTTGAAGGTTATGTGGCTAATTTGGCCCGGGCTGATGAAAAGCGACATGCCAAGTAAGTCAAATCCTTTGTTTGATATATTATTAATAGATAATATCAAAAAGAGAGAGATACATCAGTAAAATAATGGATGGTGGTTGATGGAGATGATCATTTGGGAATGTTTGGACTCACTACAATAAAACTGTCTGGGTATGCTTATGCAGTCCAAGGACTTTTCTGAAAATTAGAATACGGATAATCTTAGTGCATTTACTTGCAAACAGGTGCTCACTCTGTCCAAGAAATCTGAACACAGAGAAGCGGTGAAGGTGTGCTCATATGATGTATTTTTCTTTCTCATTCTGATGATAAATTCTTTTACTGCTAAAGCCACAAAAGGTCAGCTTCAGCTTCCAAAGGTGTTAATAGAACTACATAGTTGTGGTTCTACTGTGGTGGGTACACAGCCCTGCAGAAACTTTTTCTCCAGCATGAGTGCCCAAAGTTTATCGGCTCGCTCCTTCATTAGCAACCTTACCATGGGTCAGCTCAGCCTAAAACTACCATTCTTAGTACTTGATTAATTTCAGAAGGATTTCACTTTTAATTTGCTTATAAATGATGTCCAGAAAGAAAGTGGTCCTGCACAGAATAAATGAAGATGATATTAAGGAGTAGGAAGGCTTTCCTTTTTTTTCCTTTTTTCCTGTATTTTCCATTTCCTGCTTATAGAAGCATTAGAGTCCTATTATATGTTCTGCTTTCAAGGACATCACTAACCTATGGTAATTGTCTTAATGCAGAAGAAGATCCTTCTGTGGGCAGTCAACAAAAGAGTTGTCTTTGGAGATGATACAGCTGAAGGAGAAAGTAGCCCAATTCCCTTCTTCCCCATTTCAGAATTTAGAAGTTGTCACAACTCTCGGCGTTGGTGGGTTCGGAAGGGTTGAGCTTGTAAGAGTTTGTTTTAAACATATTTTAATAGTTCTCAGTCTTAAATAAAATTGTTGTCATAGTTAAAACCAGATTTCCACACTGTTTGGCTGCCACTTTGGGAATTCTACAGCATCTGCTGTTAATAGTTACTACTTTGAATTTTGGGGAGCCCTGTTTTAAGTTCCATCTTTTTTTTTTTTTTTTTTTTTTTTTTTTTTTTCATTTTGGATAGTATTTCAGTGTAATGTGAAATCACTTGTAAACATTCTTCACAAACAGGCTCTGCTTTTTTGTTAATTTGTGTTGTACTGGTGTTTTGTGATTTTAAATTTAAATTAGGGCTCATTGTGGTATACACTAATTGTAGGATATATTACCTATTCAAATCAATGCTGTTTGGTGTATGTAAAATGGGTGAAGAGAATATTTCATTTTTCAAGTAGAGACTGGAATCCCAAAAAGATTTGATGCTTGTCTTAAAATCATACAATGTTGTTGAGCAGAAAATCTGAAATCTGCCCTTTGCTAGAGTTGTCATTTTCCATACTGTACTGTGTTGAAAGAGACAGGCTTATCTATTGAGAACAGATGGGCAAAGCTTTCTTTATCTCATATGTACTCATTATTTTTATTCACAGGTTAAGGTAAAAAATGAGAATGTGGCTTTTGCTATGAAGTGTATAAAGAAGAAACATGTAGTGGACACAAAGCAACAAGAGCATATATATTCTGAAAAGAAAATCCTGGAGCAGATATGTTCTCCTTTCATTGTGAAGTAAGTTGACCATAAGATTTCCTTAAATCTGTTCCACTGCTCAGCATTAAGAATAAAGTTTTTGGCATAAATGACTGCTGGAGAAAAGGCATTGTGGATCTTGCGTATCATTTGGAGCATCCTCAATAGCTGCTGTTTGCCTCCCCAGGCTTTATCGCACATTCAAGGATAATAAGTACGTGTACATGCTGCTGGAGGCTTGCCTTGGTGGGGAATTGTGGAGCTTGCTGAGAGACAGGTAAGCTTCATATACACATAAGAGCAGATTTATATACAGTTAGGGAGGGATATGCGGAATATGGAGAAGGGAATGAGTGAAGCTTGTTCTAAGATAGGATATTGCATTATCAGGTAACTATCTGCAGAGCAGTCTTTGAAAGATCATCCAAAAAATATGACTTGGAGTAATTTATACAAGCACGCAAATGCATACACTGCAAGGAAGTTAGGAGAGGTCATCACCATCAGTTGATATTATTATGCATTTGAAGCCTGTCTAGACTTTTTTATTTACAGTGGGAGATGAAGTATCAATGAAAATAGTCAAAATAGGCAAAAAGTGATTTACAAGATCCAATGATTCAAAGACCCCCATGAGAAAGATTCATTTCCAACCACAAGTGACATTCTGAATGCCAATGCAAAAGAAGTTGTTAGCATTCTGGCTGTTACATGTTATCTGGTTAATGAGTGAGGTATTTTTAGAAGTTAATTTAGTCTGCATGGATAATGATTTTCTTTCAGAGGCAGCTTTGATGAACCCACTACGAAGTTCTGTGTTGGATGTGTGACAGAGGCTTTGGACTATCTACATCACATAGGAATTGTCTACAGAGACTTAAAGCCAGAAAACTTAATTTTGGATGCTGAAGGATATATAAAATTGGTAAGATGCAGTGTTATCTTGTCGTACCTGTGTGCTGTTAATATAAAAGCAGGATCCACATTTCCCAGGTGCAGCCTCAAGCAGTCACAGGCTCTACATTATTTCAGTTGAGAGGGAACACAGCGAACAGCTCCTGCCTGATTGGGATGACATTAGAAGTAGAAGTACAGTGCTCTTTAGAGAGCTTCAGACATCTGTTCTGAGGATTAAAAGCAACCCACCCTTTTTCTGTGGGTTGTAAATCTTGTGTTCTCAAGAAAAGCTTGGGTTGTTCTACCCAAAAGGAAAATTGTTTGGGAAATTACGAGAATAAATGGAATGATCCTATAGCATCCAGTTATCCAGTAGAATTACATCTCTCTCCTTTGCAATAACACTGTGTAATTGTTTAGTTATAAACTGCTGACTGTGAGATCTCTGCAGGAGGTGTGGAAGCAAAGAAGACCCTAAAGCTTCCCAGTAACCTCTCCATTATGCAGCATCTATTGGTTTTGATCAGGTTGATTTTGGATTTGCAAAAAAGATCGGATCAGGGCAGAAAACCTGGACGTTCTGTGGAACCCCTGAGTATGTTGCTCCAGAAGTCATTCTGAGTAAGGGCCATGACTTCAGTGTGGATTTTTGGTCCCTTGGGATTCTTGTGTATGAACTCCTTACTGGCAGGTAAGTGCCCCCTACTCCAAGTTCTTACCCCATTTATTTTCTTTTTAAGAAGGTTGCTTTTAAAATAAACACCTTATTATTTTTCCCAGAGTAAACAGCAATGACTTGCAAAATGATATGTCTTTCTTGTCTTTTATATACACATAATCATGTAGTATCCTTGACTCCTACAGGCAGTCTCTCAGTTTCACACCTTTCAAGCATTTCAAACAGGCTGAAACACAGGTTGTCAAAGCAGGAAAGTGGTTGTTTTTTTTCCATATACTGAAATATTTGCTCTGAGAAATTCCATTCGATAATGTGCTTTCTTTATCCAGTCCGCCGTTCTCTGGGGCTGATCAGATGACAACATACAATTTGATTCTAAAAGGCATTGAAAAACTGGATTTTCCTAGAACAATAACAAGGCGACCTGAGGATCTGATCCGCAGACTCTGCAGGTAGGAGTGATGCTTTGTGACAGAGCCTGGATATAGACAGGTTGAGCTATTTAAGATGAAGATCAGACTGCCAAGTTCCTTTCAACCTCATTTAGCTGCTCCTCACAGCACTGTGACATTGTCATGGCTTCCTGAAATATTTTACCATACTCAGAAAAAAGGAGCAGGGAGCAACACTTCTTTATGTCTCTTGATGAGACTACACTTCGTATGCAAGCTTCCTCCCTGCAGAACTGTTCAGTGCAAGCAGTTTTAGGACATACGTATAAATGCTCTTGCTCAAAAATAAAGCTGTTTTTTCAATCCTTATGCTTACCTTTTTTTTCTTCTTTTTTTTTTTAAGGCAGAACCCTACAGAAAGATTAGGCAATCTGAGGAATGGAATTAATGACATTAAGAAGCACAGGTAAGTGAAGGAGGCTGCCAAGAGGAAAAATTGCTTTTTAATTTGCAAATACGTTTAATATTTTAGAGCTCAGTTCAGAACCTCACAAAGCTTTGGGCACTTCCAGGCGGTTTGCAAAAGAGATGCCTCCATTGCTACCATGTGTATTTTCTACTACAGCAGGCAACACTATAAACAAAAAATCAGCTAGAAACATCTTGGTTACTTGGTTACTGTTTTGTTTGCTTATTTGTCACAGGTGACATAGGAGTTGGATGCCAAGTTAATTAATGAAAAGTTGATGCCAGTAGAATTCGTATCTGCCCTTTAGACATCCTGACCCTTTGATCTAAAACCAAACAGTTGCTCTTTAAAAAGAGGAATTAAGGGTTCTGGTGCAGTGTTAGCTTTATATCCTTTTTCTTTTAATGAAGAAAGTCCACAGTGACATTTCCTGCTTTTTCTTTTCATCTGAGTGATTTCTAAGCCCTGCAGCTTGTGCCTGAGAAAAGAAATACTTTGACTCTTCTATATCTGTCCATTTTCTCATGTTGTTAAAAGGAGGCTGAATTCCATGGGGTGTGCACATCTCTGCGTAGCTGTACTTTTGACAGTGCTCAAGCTTCCCCCTTCTAACAACCCTGTGGTCATGTGTATCATTGTCATGTAAAATGGTTTAGAGCCCTTGCTTGCATGTGATTAAGTTTTTAACAATATTGTGCTTCTAACAGAAAAGTCACTCTGTTTCTTTTCCTTGGTCTCTGTCCCTCTATCAACTTTTATTTCTTTTTGATCAGGTGGTTGAATGGTTTTAACTGGGATGGTCTGAAACTGAGGAAAATAGCATCACCTTTAAAAAGAGAGGTATTGCCTTTGGTTTTCAATTTCATAAGGCTTTACTAATATAAATGTGAAGCATTTGTCTGCAAAGAAACAACTGAGGACAAGTGCAGAATTTCCCAGAGATAGACTTTGCATTATTATAGCTCTTCAGTTCAGAGAAAATTGAAGGTAGAAAAGATATACCCAAACAATACATAACTTAAATTCAGATAGATAATGGAAATGTTATTCTGCTTGTGTAGTTTGCATTAGATTTTCATCATTATTAGAATAAATGGTGATGATTTATTGATGAACAGTGAAAAAATGTACTTTCTGAGATGGGTGTGTTATTAAGATGCACTGTTCACATGGCTGAGAGCTATACAAACTTGTGTATTCTTATGCTATTATAGCACGTCATTGAATAAGGTTCCTGTTTTAAATGGCCCATTTATCTTTGATGTGATATGAAAATAGATTATGTGTAAAGACTCTGAAACTCGCTTTGGGCTAAACTTAAATAATAATTCTGAGGTCTGCTTTGAGGAGTTAAAACTCATGAGTGTAGATGCGATCTTAAACAAATTTGAATCAAAGACATACCGAGTGTGGACCAGTCTTCTTATTAACCCTAGAGAGCTTTGGGTGACATCTAGGATTTCATAATATTTGGGGAGTGTTTTTGTATCTGGAGGCTAATGGCCTTGTTCTGTTGTACAAGTTAATTGCTGTCACTTTAGCTTTTAAAGAATACAGAATTTCCTCCATTGAAAAGATCCATATCATATTGGCCTTTCATTCCTGCAGTGGTAGCAATACAGATGATGCCTAATGAATAGAGAGTATTTCCAAAAATTATCTTCTGAAATAACCATCTGTTTGTGTATTTAATGCCGCAGTTATCTGGACCAACTGATTACAGCTACTTTGACAGCTATCCACCTGAAGAGGGAATGCCTCCAGATGAACTTTCTGGCTGGGACAAGGATTTCTGATACTTTTTCTTCCAGAGCATCTATAGAGACTCGTGGGCACCGGTTCTAAACCTGTTCTTGTGCTTCTGGCTTAAAACCAAAGTATATGATGTTTTTGAAAAACATTATGTTCCCTGGAGAATAGATGACGGTACAGCAACCAGATCTTGTTTGAGTAGTGCACCAAGTTCCCCATGCATCTCCTTATTAAAAAAAAAAAAAAAAAGCATGCAGATGCAACCTGAATATTTTTTGATACACAATATCTCTACCAACATTTTCTGACATGACGGATGGGATGCATGGTTCTTCCATTGGGAATTTCACAAGCACATATTTTGGTATCAACAAGGTTACCATGTGTCTTTATTTGGAGCACAGGGAAGATTGTGGGCCCATAATTTCATGGAATTTGTCAATACCTGACACTACTGGCATTTATTTTTCATTTAACGAGTCTACTGTGTGTTTTGCTCTTTCCAGTAATGGACAGTACTGCATTGATCCAGAAGCATGTAGAAGAAAGATTTTTTTCTACAAGATTGATTTGACTTGATGCTGCAGCTTAAAGGGTATCACTGTGGAAACTGCCTATCAGCTTAGTTCTGCACCAGGCTGAGTACATGAAACAGGGTATAACAGGTCAGATGAAAATCCAGCAGGGAACTAGGTAAATGCATAATAGATTTTTCCTGGAAAAGCAGACTCTGGTATGTATTTCCCTAACTGCTTCAAAGAGCTTTGTATGCATCTTAAGATGGTGTGCTTTTATGTAGTGTGAAGCTAAAATAATAGATAGACAAAAAGTGTTTATCTTGCAAGAAGAAATATGTAAGTACAGAATCATATTCTGTCCTTTAAATATATTTTCAATTATATTTTGCTTTCATTGGTATTTTGCTCAAATTATGAAATTTGCTGAAACATCGATGCTAAAACTCCCACTCATTTTGATGTCCCACGTGCTATCACTAGGTGTGGATACCTGTAGGTGGTAGGCATAAATGAAAAAAAAGCACAGCTGCTGACTTGGTATTTTCCAGTGAGCTTAGTATCCCAGATGGGTTTTGCAATCTCCTTGCAGGTTTTCAGGGCATGATCAGGCAGAGACTTGAGCAACTCAGTCTGGACTCAGGGTTGGCTCTTCTCTGAGCAGGAGGCTGGAATGGAGACCTCCCATGATCCTGTGATTCCAGGAATTGATTTTAATAGTCAGCTACTTGCATAATTACAATATATCATGACACTTTTCCCCATATGAGTTTGTAGACGCTTGATTTTTGTCTTTTAACATCTATATTATTAGAACAGAAGAGTTCTTTTGAAATGTTGATTGTATGATAAATGTAGTTGGGTGTCGAGTGCTCATGATTTAAATATAAAACTCTCTTGCTCCCTGCTGTGAAGGCATGGCATCTTCCTGGGGATCATGCTGGTTTTCTTGCATCAGTGCAACTGTAGCCCCTGACAGGAACTGGTTCAGTTTCCAACCTAAATTCAGATATTCAAGCTGCCATGGCACACTGCATTTCACGTGCTGGATGGAAAACCTCCCAGGAGACTTGTAAAATGTGCTCAGGGCTTCTTAACTGACAGAGGTTGACTTCTTAGCTGCTGGTTATGACCTATCCCAACTGGCCAAGGAAAGGACTGCCACTAAGGTTGTCCATTTTCCCCCATTTTTCGTGAATGAAGGAACCGGATCTTTCACTCCTGAGGTCAGCATCAAGATCCAACTTGCCCCTAATTAGACAGTGTAGGGAGCTGGGGCTGTAATTGATGTGCAACACGTGTTTTGGTTTTTTGAGGGGGAATTGCTCTTCACTGAACCTCTGCCTGATGAACTTCATTTGGCTGTTTTGGGCAGAAATCCAAAAACTGTTTTCATTAAAAATTGTAGGAAACAAGAAGATCCTTGAACTGATGATGATTTACACAGTGTAGGTTAATTGATTTGTTCCATGTTAACAAATACATTTTATTGCTGAGCAGTCAGACAGATTGATTTTCTTTGACAGAAAATCGATTTAAATATTTTGCCCAGCTTTCAGCCCAAGTAAAGGCAGCAGAGTACTTTCCATTGGAAAATTATCAGGACAAATTATCAGGACAGGTGGGTTGGAGCCTTTAAGCAAGGGCTACAGGTGCTTTAGACCCTTGCAGCAGCTCCACTTATTACCACCAAAGAACAGATTTTCAGGACTTAGACTAGACTAGACATTATGGATGTATGCTTCTGTGTGTGTCTGTCTGTCTGCCATACATATTTTTATTATAGTCAAAAGAATATTGAGCTGAATTTTATAAAAAGATTTTGAATGTATTTTTCCATTGTATCTATAGGTAGTTTTCCTTGAGATACATAACAATAAATATATATATTGTTTTTTAAGTGAAGAAATATAAGTGCACTGTTCATTGCAGTAAGCAATTAAGTAAATCTGTGGAACAAAGGGATGTTTTATTTATGAAGCAATCATGTTGCTTGTTTAACTTGCAGTGTGTGCAAATAAAAAATAAGCTTGCAGTGCAATGGGTAGGTCAGTGCCTTTTTATGGTCTCATTCTGCACAGCAGAATCACTGAGGTTAGAAACAATATCTAAGTTCATCTAATCCAAGTATCAAACCATCAACACTGCGCCCTCTCAGAGAATCATTAAGGTTTGAGAGGACCTCCAAGATAATCAAGTCCAGCAGTCAGAATATCTCCCACTCAAAATATGCGAATCATAGGAGATGCTGAGGAAATTAATGATATGTAAGAAGTTACAAGAAGTGAGATTACGGGTCCCTGTTGTGTTTATGTGGGGGAATCACATCTATTTCTTTTCTGAAACATGTGCAGATAACTAAGCTGAAATATTCCAGGATGAGAAGATGAACTGACTCGAACAATCTTTAGCAGATGGATGTACTATAGGCTTCATGTTGTCATCTGTGAGGTTATGCTGCTGCAAAACAAGAGGGCAAATAGACAACTTTCACAGAGCAGGAGACACTGGGAGATCTGAATGGATGGTTATGACTGTGATAAGATTGAGCTGTTTGTGCTGCTTCTGATAAATTAGGGCTTAGGACTGGTTGGGAGAAGACTGTACATAGCTCCTGAAATAAGGTGAACTCACAGAAGTCAGTGATAAGCTGTGGCTGACCTGCCATTGCCAGCACCTCACTGATGCACAACAGCTGAGGTGTGGCAAATGTAATTTTAAATGATATTTAGGGTACGTTGCCATTACTCTTACTGAGCTGCAGGCTAGCAACATCAAAAACCTCAAGTATTCTGATTGATTGAACTCTTGGGCCAACAGCAGGAGGCATAGTTGCTTAATAAGCTAGTTGGCCACTGCAGAAGTAAGGTCCATCTTCAGGTAAGTTAGCTATTGGACGCACAGACTTAAGAGAACCTGCTGAAGAGAGAACACAGGAAAAAGGAAGCTTAAATCCACCCTGATGTGTAATGCCCTTAAAAGAAACCAAAATTCATGTCACTGCAAGCTCCCCAAAAGATCTTTAAGCAGAATATAAATGCTTCCTCTCCCAATCTCATTCTCTCTCCAACTGTTTGTGAGGCATGAATTAATAGCCCATTAGCCAATAGATAACCCTGTCAAAAATGTGTCTTCAGCTACTTGTACATGGTGACTAAGTCAGGAAACAGCATTAGCTTTGCAGATGATACAAAAGTTTATTGGGAAGTAAAGTGCTCAGTTTACAGATCAATACATTCTTGATCATTGCAGAAGGCTTGCATAATTAATGGCTTCATAATGAGACCAAAAACTGTACATGGCTTTTCTATGCAAAACCTTATTGCTAAGGAAGTGAAAAAAATTGTGCTAAAATCTAACACTAAAAATTGAGATTATATCAATGTTGAGAACATTTGTCATGCAGCCACGTGCTCACTGCACGGCCATTGTCACACACATGGATAACCCATGGAAACTATAAGCACTTCAAGATGAAGTTTGTTATAAGTAACGACACGTTACAGAAATACACCTTAACAAATACAGCTAGGAATGAAAATTCATTTTCATGAAAAAAAACACCATATAGTACAAAGAAAGGTGAGTGACACCTTCAGGATGCAGCCTCCTTGCTAAGCCAACATGCCATAGGCTGAAACGTTGCTGGGCAAAGAATGCTGTGCCTCAGTGCTTTCTATTGGAAAGCAACATTTTAACTTAAGTGGTGCATCTCTCCTTCCAACAACAAATCGTTTATGACACAGAAAGCGCCTTCTATTTATCCTAGGATAAATGCAAAACATGGCAAATAAAAAAAAGAAGGCACCATGTGACAGAGCTGAAGATGATCCCATTGATTAAGTGTGGGGAGGCAGCTCTTAAATATTACCTTTAAAATGCTGATGAAACAGAAAGAGGCACAGAGCCTATAGTTTCTATTGCAGAATAACCTGATTAGCAACTTACAAGCTGAGCAAGCTTCCTCTGCTTAATGAAACCTAGTATAAAGGGGAAAAAAAAAAGGAGGAAAAAGGACATAAAATATATTAAATAAAATGTCAGTAACCTAAGAATAACTCTGGAAAGAAAAAACAAAACAAAACAAACACACACTTGCTAACTTAAAAAAGAGACGCTTCTTTGGCTCTTGAAATGTGTCAGCTGTTAAAATGAATATAATGATATAACTGATGCCATTTTCTTTTTAAAAAGTGCTTTTCAAAGCTTTTAAGCATTGTGTTTTTCTAGTAGAAAGCAGAAAGCCCACAGCCTATCACTGGGATGCTTTAGCCACAGCACGTTTTGTCTAAAGCTTGCTGCCCCTCATGAAACCATTCATGCATGGAAACTGTAATAGATGTATGGAAACAGAATTCTGTCCAGGTGGATTTTGTCACATCTGGTTTCCACTCTACCTCTGCATTTTCATTTCTAAGGCCAACAGACTCAATGTCAGTGACTTGAACCTGGCACGTGCATGCGAAGTTCTCAAAATGCCTTACGAACAGAGTATTTGTTTTACCCACCACTGAGCTTTCCTTTAGTGGTCAGATCAGGAAGAGAAGCAGTGGTGTAGCTGGCTTGATGCTGACCAAACAGCAAAGCCTCTGCTACACATGGAGGTTATTCCCCCCATTTCCTCCTCCCCCATCAATGCCGTCTGACTGTGAGGAAGATGGCCGGGAGCTCCTCGACCGAGGCTGCCCGTTCAGTCCCAGTGGTGTTCCCAGACGATGGCTCATCTGAGATGCTGTGTCATCTGACTCCCACCTCTCCAATTCCTCCCGTACCAGCCGCTCCATCTGCTCCCTGTGGATCTCATTATCACGGCCCAACCTTTCATCCTGAACAGATAGAGATACAAGATGGAAGTGTAATTCCCAGACTGCAGCCCATTCAAAATCTTGTTCTATGTGAATAAGAATCCTTTCCTATAGGAAATCCCTACACCACTCAATATTTTGTAGACTAGAATCAAATCACAGCTGCTGTTCTGTAGTAAATGGCTTTCTTCCAGTAACATAACTCCCAGATTCTCACTTTCACTGGTGAAAGCAGTTTGCATTACAGTATTTAACAAGCAAATCTATCTCCAGAAATGTAAGATATACCAGATGCCCTGGATTCTGCCAGAATTCTCAATAGAAAACTATCTACCCATCACAACAACCAAGGGATGAACAAGCTGCCTCAGAAGCTACTGAATGCCATTGCTGTCCTGTTCAGAACATTAAAAGGCATACTGTGGCCTCTGCATAACATAGGTCTTCTAGAAGATGGGTTCTCATATCCAAAACTTGTTTCACATCTCTTTATGGAATCATTAAGTTTGGAAAGACCTGTAAGGTCACCCAGTCCAGCCATCTATTCCTCCCCACCATGTCCACTAACTATTTCCCTCGTGGCCACATCTCCACAGTTCTTGAACACCTCTAGAAACAGTGACTTCACCACCTCTCCATGCAGCCCGAAACAGTGAAACAAAACTCAAGACTGCTCAGCCTGAGCGAAGCCCTGCAACCTTACCACAACTCCCCTTCATGCTCCCAAGCCAAGCAGAAGAGAAATGTACTATCACTAAATAAACATGCAGGCTGTGACCAGCAAGTGATGGCACAGGACAGAGCTGGGGACACTGACCTCTGTCACTCCATCCAACAGCCGTCCCAAGACATCTCTCCTTTTCAGTTTGGCTCTCTCCATTGCTTCCAGCTTCACAATCACTGCATCAATCTTGGAGACAATGCTGCCAATGGAGTGTTCCATGCGATCCACTCTCCTCATGAGTCTGAGGGCAACAAACAATTATTTCAGCTCACTAAAAGCAAGAGTTCAAGTTCTCACTCAACTTACAAACCTCAGTATTTTACTACTAAGAAAACAAATCTTTAGACTTGACAGTGCCATGGCCATTTTCTCTCTTTTCAATGACCAGATATGAAGTTTTTTTCTTTTGGGGAGTAAGGAGCAGTTCTAACTGGTTCCCATGTGCCTCTCTGAATTATATGCAATTCAGATATGACTTGAAAGCTATTAAATGGATTGACTTCAGTACCTAGAAAAAATGTAACATATTTTCTTCTGAAATATTTGATGAATATTTGGAGTTATAGGAAAGACTACAACATATCTTAAACAAAAATAGGACAAGGGGAAAAAAAAATCTCACCCATGCCGTTTTGCTCCCCCAGATGGATTAACTTACACTTGGAACTCTTCATAGGACACTCCACTAGAGCTGCTGCCCCTCCTCCTTGAGCTGTGCCCACTGTCTTCATCTTCATCTTCCTCAGAGTCATCCAAGCTCCGAGAAAAGCTGCGGCTGCTCAGAGGACGTGGCAGAGAGCTCCTGTCCAGGTCCAGATCCTCCTTTATGAAAACACAAGACACAGATAGGAAAGAGGTAAAGGTTTTCACGTGGGGCCAAGGGTGTCCAGGCCAAGGAACTTCAGCTCTACATCAGCTCCACGCTCCACCTTGTTCAGGAAGCAGCACCATCAGCTCTGATGGAATGCTATTCATATTGGCAACCTCACCCTCTCTTTCTCCAGGTCATCTCTCATCTGCTGGTGTTCATGCTCTGTCAGTTCCTGGTCCCCATCCTGATCGTATTTGGTAAATATTGCCTCAATCTCTGCATCAGTGTGGCCCTTCCTGAGAAGGCAGTAAAAACAGATCCCTTACTTCTCATTTTTCACATGCAAAAACAACTTTGTCTTAGAAAAGCAATGCTTTCACAACAAACTTCCATACTGAGCCAAGATACAACTGAATCAAAAGTTGATTTCATTTGTATTAAAGGCATCACAGAGGCAAGAGAAACTTGTCAAAGACTCAGCATCAAATGTCTGGACATGCATGCAATTCAAGATAAAAAAAGCAACAGCTTTCTTACCCTTTTAGATCTTGCCGGAGTTCATCAAAATTTAGTTTTCCCCCACCCTGTCTCAAGCTTTCTGAAATGTCATCAACAGTGGTTTTCTTTAATTTAAGTTTGACCATGGCTTTGTTATAGCCCTAAAAGAAAAAATGATAACAATGAAATTTAACATTTCCATTGGTTTGCAGTGTTAACATGATGTTAATATAATTCTTTTGATTGCAGTTCCAAAGTTTAAAACTCTGAGTTACTTGTCCATGTCCAGTATGTGTTCAAATGTTTCTGAACATGGTACAGCACCACTCCCGTGCCAGACAGCATGAAAGTGCACGTACTTTTTTGAACTGAAGTTCAGGTCAAGCTCTTAAAGTCTGTTTTAAACAACCCAACTGGCAGCCTACCCCATGAGTTCCCAACACATAACCCTGAGACCTGATCCATCACATTGCCTGGCACAAGACACCTCAAAATTCTGTACATAAACTGAATGGTGGTTTAGCTTCATCATTTTAGTATTTCTGTATTTACCTAGGCAGATGTATCCTATATCATATTCACTAGGATGACCCTTTGAAACAGTCTCAGATTGCTACAATACTTTGTAATGCAAAGTTTTTGGTTGAGTGATTTACACTCAACTCACACTCCTTCATTTAACTAAGAGATATGCATTTTCCCCAGCTGTTTCCCACCTTCCTATTTACGCTTTCTATATAGCTTTATGGAATAGTGAGGATGGAGACATCAAACCAACAAAATGTTACTTTTACCTTTCTGATAAGGTCAGACAGTTCCATTTCTGCCTTCTGTTGTGCCATATCCGATTTGACTTCAGAGTATGTATCATTGATAATGGCCAAAAACATGTTCTGTTCGTGACAGAAAAGTCCAATTAAAATAACTCTACAAGTCTAAGTTCTACCACTTACATGACCTATTGTTCACTATCACTTCTTCTCATCCGAAAGAGCAAATAAAAAGCCTCATTAAGTACAAGGGACATTATATAAATCTGAAAATTACAGTCAAACATATGATGCTCTACAGAAGGCTAAGATTAGTATGAGGACAGTTTTGAAAGCAGCACCTCCTCTTCTATTCTGTTGGCCCGTGACATCTGATGTGGATGCTGGTGGCATGGTAGTAAAGGCTGAACCTTCCCACCTGTATTCTGCTTGTTAATTGTTGATGGTGACTGAACAGTGGATGTGAGCACAGTGAGGTAGTGGGTGATGTGTTTCAGCAGAGGAAACAATAGGTCACATCTGCTGGTGCCAATTTTCACAAGCATGGCACACAGGATCTTGTTCACTTCAGGCAAAAATGCATAGCTAATGGTGGTGAATATCTTGAAAAGTATTTTGTAGCTGAGATTTTGCTCTAACAGTGTTAATTCTGCTCTTTTCATCTATTGTTGTAGTTTCCATGCAAATAAATAGGAGGCATTAATTTTAGAGCAACATATGCGAAATCTTGCAGTAATGGTTGCTACCTTATCAAATTACCAAAAACCACACACCATTCTGGGAATAATACCTGAGGATGTCCTGCTCACATAACAGCTTCAAGTGGTATCACCACAAAACAGATTACCATACTGTGACGTAACTTCCAAACTACCTGGAAACTACATTCAGGGAGAAGGTGGTGGGGCTCTTAACTTGTGTCACTGTCTATTTTATATTAACTTGTTTATATCAAAACTATTTTTTAAGAGAGAGAATTTAGAAAAGAAAAATTCTTCATAGTAAGAGAAAAAAAACCACACCAACAAACAACAAAACAACAATGTGGAGCACTATAAGAGAGCAATGACAAAACCACAGTGCAAATATGTTTTAGAGGAGTAAAAAGCAAAGAATGCAGCAGCAAACCAAGTAAAGGTGAAGCCTGATATATTCAACTTAAGTAGCTATAAGAATCCAAGAACAAGAGATGGAAAAATGATGATGTACCTAAAATCAATAGGCCACCTACCCACCACATGAAAACAAAGCTGTACATACCAAAAGGATGAAGAACATAAAGAATACAAATGTAGTGAAATAAATGGGTCCCAAAATGCGATTAGCTTCTTCAACCTCTGTGAAGTTGAAGTCTCCCAAAATGATGCGGAACTGAGTAAATCTTAAAAAAAAAACAAAAAAACACATCCAGGGGTTGAGAAAAACACTTTTGGAGCTGTGCAGGAATTCTTGATCTATTTTACCATAACAGTTGGAATGAAGGACAGCAGAGAGGTTTGCACTGCTGTAATACTCAGACACTGCAGTAGTCAGCTTCTCAAACCTACTTCTAAGCCTTGTAAAACATGAAGTCAGATGCAAGACACAAAGTGTAACTAGTGTGGCTACTTACGGCTTTTGGACACAGCTGGGAAGAAAAACAACCTGGTAACTACCTCAATTGGACCAGCTGGCTGTTAAAGATGATAGACTCCATCTGGGAGCCAGCCAACTAAACAGAACATCAGGAACAGAACACCACTGAGCACATGGTGTCAGGTATATATCTCTAAAAAGCATCTATCACTACTGAGCTACCAACAGTAACAAGCTTACAGCTCATCTCTGCAGGCAGATTGGTTTGATCTCTGGTGAGGCAATCAAATCCATTCACCAGTGCATCAAGAAATTATTCATATTTCTTATTTTTTGCTTACATGCAGTCCTGGAAAGTGCTGAAGTCATCAATCTGGGTGCCGAAGACAAGATAGGCCAACTGAGCATATGCCAAGAAAATGATAAAAAACATAATTGCAAAGCCAACAACATCTTTGACACAGCGAGACATGGTGGTGGACAACTGACTCATCGTTCTGTTGAAGTTAACAAACTTGAAAAGCTGTTAAAAGAAACAAACAAACAAATCACAACAACTGTGAACACAAAGAAGACGATTTCTAATCCCAATTGCTGTCCAGCTCTTTACATGAGATGTCTTAATGAGCTGGATGGGGACAAAGCCAGGTGATTTTCAATTAGAAATACATTGTTTCCAAAAAACCCTAAGACTTGAAATTTGAAGGAAAAAAAACCGAGAAAGCCAACTTCTGCTTGGACTCCTATTTGAAACCTTGGTTCCAAAGCAGTAGTATCAAGCTGCTTCCAAGAGCACACAGGAGAAAGCAGTATCCACTAAAAAGTGCCAATTTCTCAATAAAGGAGAAATGAAAACATTTCTTCACATATCTGATGTGACAAAGAGCTGAATGAATCTTCTAGCCTTAAACAAGGACCAATACAGAGAGAGAATGAGAACCTTGCTTTCAATCTGCACAAAGTTACCTTTGTGCTCACACGTTCTCCCATGACCAGTGTTAGAAGAAGCGTGACTAAACTCAAAGATATCAGGCAACATTCAGAACACTGAACATGCACTTTCTTATTTTAGAATATGGGTACGTGTCTTAGAGTTACCTTAATCCAGACAAAAAATACGGTGACTGCAGCAATGTTGTTGAATTGCATTTGCCAATATGCCAAGGGTTCAAAATTGGGGAATGAGTTCTGATCTTCTAGTAGCTTCTTCAGGAGCATATCAACAGTTGATGTCCTGTAGATGCTTATTCCTATCGCTGCCACGCAGAGCTGAGTACAAAAGAAACAAATGAGCACATGGAAGGTGGTTATGGTTTTAAAACAGCTTCAAAACAAGATTCAAACTAGAATTTTGGGGTAGATCATTTTACAGTGAAACTATGACAGCCATAGGGTGAGACAAATAGCCTGGGAGTAAGGGAATTTGGGAATCTCTTCCTTGCCCCTGCTGAAGAACAAAATAATGGTGAAAACTGGTGGGCTCAGAAAAATGAAGCCATCATATGGAAGAAGTGGAAGAAACAGGAAAAAAATATCAAAACAAAACAAAAAACCTTAGATTTGTCCAAGACTGAAAGTACAGAATGGAAGTGGGACAGGATCTACTTCAGCTTTGCTGGCTTTGGATACCTTTGCAAAGAACAACCCAATGTAATTCTGGATCATATAGCTTCAAATTAAAAGCTCAGATTTTTAGCTACAGTGAGATTGCTGGTGAACACAGAGTCATTAATGTCTCCCACAGAGCACATTTCAGAAAGCAGTGTTAGACTTATAAAGGTTACCTACCACAATGATAAGGATATCCAGACAGTTCCAGAGACTTCTGAAGTAGCGCAGCCTGTGAATGTGAATTTCTAAGATCTCTTCCACCATGTAGTACAGAACAAAAAGACAAAACACCACTTCACAGGCTGCCAGGAAGAAATCCAAAGTGGAGATGTAGTGAATCAGCTTCACTGGCTGAAACTGCCAGGAAGTAAGAAGGCCTCCTGTAGCTGGAAATTCCACTAGCAGCCTGGAATTTAAAAAGGCAAAGAAAATTATTTCATTTTAATACTGTCCACAAAAACACAGAAAGAACTGTCTGCATCTCTATCTGCTTCATGCTTTGCAATCCGAACACTGCCACTGCTCCTGGTCATACCTTACAATGCAGAAAAGGTTGATGTTTGCATTGTAGACTGAGAAATCAATGAAAGCTGCTCTTGTCCCTCTGTCCAACCACAGGTTCTTCTTAAGGCTGGCAATCTGCACAGCTGTCACTTCCCTGGTCCTTGAGAGGTCCTGGTAATAACCAGCCCCACTGTATGTGGCCAGCAAGCCCCAGTGGCTGCTCCCATTCAGGTCCTTCTCATTGGTGTATGTCCAGCTGTTTCAGTCAGGAGTGAGACAGTACGTTAGATCTACTTTTAACATACAACTAACAAAACAAACAAGACATGACCAAAAAACCCACATGTGTGTTGGGTGGTCCCACGTGGAGCCAGGAGTTAGACTCCATGATCCTTATGGCAACCTTCCAACTCTAGATATTCAATGATTCGTAGAGCAGTTTTATTTAGAAGCACAGAATCATTAAGGTTGGAAAAGACTGCTGAGATCATTTAGTTCAACTGTCAAAGGGTTTTAAGGGTTACTTGCAAGTTTTCATGTCTTTACTCTGGAGAAAGAACTAACAAGGTTTGTTTCACCAACATAATGGGATGCGGATAGGAAGACAGGCAACAAGTAAATTAATTGTGAAAACAGAACGCACTGATCTGCTTACTCAAAAGTTCTTTTCTCTGGGGGAAGCTAAGAAAAACTGGTATTGATGTAGCTGTGCTTCACCTCCCAAACCCTTCCCAGTGTAATCCACACATTGTCTCTCAAGAGAAGTAGAACTCCTCCCAAGTTTCAGCCAAAAAAGATGACCCAGCAACTCCCAGCACTCACCCAGCACTATGGATTTAGCTGGCTTTACAGACAGAACCTACAGCAATTCTAGAGCTGCCCCTGTGAAATGACTTTCTGTACCACTCTGCATAATCTGAGTCAGAAAAAACCACATTTAGTTGCCTACAAAATACTACATACGCTGTTCCATTTCGAAGCCCAAAAGGTGCAGTATCTTCATTGGCCACAGAATAGACATCATAGCAGTCTTTGATTTCATCTTTTAAATCCTCAGGAATTGAGCATGAACCATTCCTCACTTTCAGCTGCCGAATCCGGGGCACCCCTAGGAGCAGGTTCTCATAATAAATGAAGCTTTTGTTTTCTGCTATGGTTTTATTGTTGTACCACATATCCCAGTAGAGACCATCCAGCAGAGGGCCTTCTGTGAACTGTAAAGGAAGACAGAATTTCAGCTTGCATGTTGCTAGCACTGTTTTCACACATCAAATCAACAGCAAGATAATAACTTGCTTTTAGTATTACCTTCCAGAAGTCATCCATTGTGGACAATGTTTTAAAGTCTGTTTTCTCCATTTTGGATACAGGCGTTTCCAGGAAGAGCTGCGACATAACCCTCGTGTAATAATACATGCTGGAACTCACTGTCCCGTATGTCACTGCATGTGGATTGGCAAGGGGTGAGAAGAAAAAGATGGAGCAGTTTTGAATACATCAAGTTGTACTTGTATAGATTCTACCCTAAAAGACTAAGATCAGAACAAAATCCATAACAAATCAATTGTTGGCAATAGTAGTATTAATGTTTCTACAAAAAACAACTTCAAGAACCACAAGGGCTGGACTCAGGAGCCTGAAGAAAAGCAGCCAGTGCCACTTCAGGCATCCTGAGAGCTGGAATGACCCCAGACACTGGAATGTCCATGCCCTGTCCAGGCAGAAAGGGATGCTCAACATGGGATACTGCCAATGACACAAGCTGTCAGTGGTTAGAAAACAAAACTCCACCCCAGACATTCAATGCTCTAAGAGAATCACTGCACAGAAAGTAATGACTGCATGCTGCTTCTGTTCCTCATTCTGGGCCAAGCATGTGGCTGAGGACCACAGAGCGTAAATTACAAAATGACACACAAAGCCAAGCTGGTTTGGGAGAACAGTCTCTGGCACTGATGCCTCTGCTGCCTATAAATACGTACAAGTCAGTACATGTAAATAATACAACAATTCTGGGTTAAAATTCAGAGGAGCTTGGAAGATTAGGTCAACAGCAAAAACCTTTAAGCAGTGCTGTCAAACTTACAGAAGCATTTTATAACAGGGAAGAAAATGAGTTTTCCTGAGCAACCACAGAAGAACTATTTTTAATAAACTCCTCTGTGGCAAATCGCATGTGTGACTTGATTGCACAATACTTGGATTCTCGCTACATACACTCTCTCAAAAATACAACAGCACAAGGAATGCAAACAGCACTTTGCCAGCAGTGGAAAGCATCCTCCTATGGCACACCAAAGACCTGTCTGCCCCACAGTTATTGCTTATGTGTAAAGCAAAAAATGATCACGCTTAAAGCATAGCTAAAGAGTTAGCAGCATCTGTGCCCTTTTGATACAATGCGTGTGTCACCAAAAATATTTCCCATCACAAAACAAGCAAACAAACAGCAAGCAAACTTATCCCTCTGAAGACAAATTTGTTTTCACAGAATCATGTTCAAGTCCTGCACCAAAAGTCTCACACAGGAAATGAACATGACAGTGAGTATATAATGATTTGTGCAGTACGTCACCAAAACAGTTGAGCTGTGTCAACTGAATAATGTTTGCGGTTTGGATTTTTTTCATTTGCTCTTGTTGTAGGAATTCTACTGTGGACAAGCAAAGCACTTGCTCCCAAACTACTAACACTGCTTGTGGTTTGTGTTTTATTCAATGCAAGGCTTTCTTTAAAAACAAAAATGGCACCTTGTCCTGTTGCAGCTGGTCACAAAGACAGCTCAACAGTCATTGGCACTGGAGGCATTTAGAATAGAACTGTCCATGCTAATGACTGAGGGCTTGAAATCCGTCAGCTTTCCAGAGATAAACAAACTTTAATGCATGCAGATTTTGTTGCTAGTCTCCCTAGTGACCAAATAAAACATCACAATATGTTGTACTTGGCACCGTCTTCCTGATTGTCATGCAAATGTATGAACACGTTAATAGTTTTGACTACTAACAATTCAAAAACTGCTAAGGTGCAGAACCTCAAGCAACAATCCAACTACAAAGTCAAGAGAAAGAAATAACTCAAAATATTTTCCCCTACAATGACCTGTTCATTACTCTGCCACTTCCCCGAAACACTGTGGATTTGCAAGCAAGCAGTGCAGAACTGCACACATTAAGGCTGAGTAGTACTTACAGACGCACAGCACCACAAGGAAGATCACATACGTAACCAGCTCCCGCAAAACACTTCTCAGGTATCTCTCTCTGCTGGTGTTGTTTTCTTCCATCAGCCTTGTACCCCACAGACCTAGCAAGAAAAACATACATAGTTACATACACAGGTGTCTGATACTGGATACCTGGAGACATAGCTAATGACACACCCAATGTAATACACTGACTAAAGAGTCAAATGGCTTTGAAAGATTCATTAACATCATGTCTGAAAATATTATCAGATAAGTGAAAATGCACATTCCATATCAAAACATTTTTAGTAATTTTAATTAATTAACCAAAAGAAGGATACGTCAGTCAGGCAGCTTGAGCTTCACAGAGTTATACTTGTGTATGGGAACTGAGTCACAGCCTGAACCACTGATTGAGCACCTGGGGAAAAGACCCAGTCAGCCCTGATTGAGCACCTGGGGAAAAGACCCAGTCAGCCCTGGAAGCACAAGTGAAGGCAATTCACCTGTGCAACTGGAAGGGGTGGAGCCTGGCTGCACCTCTTAGACCTCATTTAAGGGCTGACTGCTACTGACCTCTTTGGTAGAACTTTCCCCTGTGAATCTAGCACACCTTCTGATAAAGATCAGCAATCTTCTTCCCTTTCTTTATAGCAACTTTCTATCATGCCAGTCCTTCCATCATTACATCTCTGGTGTAACGCCTTTCCTATTGCATTGATCTGTCCAATTGCTACTACATGGCATTCCCAAAAATGCAGCCTAAGAGAACTTATCAGACAGCAGTCAATCCTGCCAAAAAGGTAATAGGAAAGCAAAAGGATCTTTTAAATGCAGTTGCTATCAGAAATAGTTGTGTGAGAATGGAAAGCAGGCAGTGATTTCCATCCTTATTTCTGGTGCCTAATCCAAACCATAACAAAGCTGAGAATGGCTGCTGACATTCAGCTGAAAACTGCTGCTGTTATGGAACTTCTTTTGATTGAAGCCTAAATAGAGCAAGGTGATTTATCTAAGCTAATGATGAGAGAAAAAAGCATCTGAAAATAGAATTTCTCTTTTGCCAAATTCCCACCCTTTCCCCTTACAGATATTTTAGATTGACAGTCTTTTAAAGCATCCTTCACATTCCCAAAGGATGGAAACAGCGTAGACCCAACATTCCTAGGGAAAAAAATAAAACCTTAAATCCACCAAACACACCACAGTAACTTGAAGCTAAAGGAACAGCAACAAGGAGCAGACAACATATGTTGTGCACCAGCAACCTTCCTGCTGACCTCTGGTCACATCCCTGGACTGGTTAATCACACTATTTGCTAATATCAGCCCCCAGTAGAACATTTTCAAAGCTGTTCATTAAGGCTAAACCTGAAAACACAGAGATAAGGACTGCAGCTCAACTAAACAAAGTTCCAAATGCTCACCATAAGGTCATTCTCATAGGCAGAAGCACAAAACCAAGAACATTCGGAGTCACTATTAATACAGAACTCCACAAATCCAGCCTTCAGTATAGCAGTACGTTGCACTAGCAACCCTCATAATAAAGTCAGGAAAACATTACAGAAGAGAGGAAGAACAGTCTGGAACAGCCAGCAAGAAAGCTGGCGAGCATGCTGAGTCCTGGCCGTCAGCACATTACTCACCAACAAGAAATGCAGTGAACAGAAAGCTTGCAAGCTCCATTTCTGTCTTGGTAGAAAATAGCTGCAAGTCAGCAGTGAGAAGAAAGTTGCATACAGAAAAAAAAGCCAACAACAAAAATCTAACAACGGAGATCACATAATGGCCTTTCCATTAAACAACCTCTAGATATGCCTGGCAGCCACCTGGAAGCACTCAACAGTGGACATGTTTTTAGAGGATAAGTACAGTATTCTCCTTCTTGCCTTATTTGAATTTTGTTCTAGGTGCATCTAAATGCATAGTGGTTGTAAATGATGCTGGATTCAAGTAGACATCTTCTGCCAGCACCAGAAACATTACTTCTAGCCTTGATTAAAGGATTTCCACTGATTTCTTATGTAAACTTGTTATTTCTCAACTTTTTGACTTTACATATACACATATACACACATACAATTCATATATATTACATATATATGTGTGTGTAACATAAGCATGTAATGTACAGGGAGAACAGGTTAGGGAGAAGAGATGAAGGAGGTGGAACTAAGAATAGAAATGAAAACATGAGAAGGAGAAGCAAAGTAGAAGGGACGAAGAAGAGAATGAGAAAGGATGGAGAGATTAAGGTAAAGGAACAGAAAAGGGAAGACAAAGGAGAGGAGATAGGAAGAAGAGAGAATGAAGAAAGGACAGAAAAGGAACAAAGAATGCAGAAGAGTAGAAGGGAGGTAGGAGTGCAAATGGCAAACAGAAATGAAGAGAAGGATGATAAACAGTGGAGAAGAAATGAAGAATGAGAAGGGAAGGATAAGAAACAGAGAAAGAAAGGAAATGGGAAGCAGAGAAGAAGGGATGGGAGAGCTGGGAAGGAGATGGAATAATGAATAGAAAGCAATGAAGAAAATGATGGAGAAGGAACAGAAACAGGGAGGAATAAAGAAAAGGATGGGAAAGGAATGTACACACATATATACACATGTACACTATTATATTGGTAAATCCAGTTTATAAGGTACAGAATGCATTAATTTGTTTTTATGAAAAAGTTCTGAAAGTGTTCAGTAGTTGGGTAGAGACAATTACAACTGTCCCTCAGCACACACAGTGCCAAAAGCAAGCCCAGGTGGGCACTGCTAGCTGACTTCCCTACAGAGAAGTTCAGGTACTAGCAGAGAGTGAGGACTGTAGTCCTGGACAAAGGCTGATCCTCCCGAAAAGAACAAGGGCAACAAAACCACGTAACATTCAAAAAGAATTTCACACTCCTTCCTATGGTACTATCACAGCCAGCAGTAATTCAACTCAGTACAAACTGGATGATTTTTATCACAATGAATTAATGACTGAAAATGGCACTTGATATTTCCACTTAACAATAACCAGGAAAATCTTTTAAGACAGACTCTGTGTACATAACTTTGTACTGACGCATGTGATGACATAGTAACACTGGGAGATGGAGTACAGCTCTGATGGGAAGATTGCCTTTCCCACCTGCCTCTGGAAACAGACATTAATCTCATCCATCAGCACTAATGGAGACTGAATTACTTCTCCTTAAGAGAGGTGAACAGCCATGACCTCCTCTCCCTGGGCAGCTGAGATGGCTGCTGGGGAGATGTGCAGGAGAAGAGGAATTAAGGCCACTTCAAGGACACTTACACCAGAATTCAAAGAGAATCTCCAAAGACAGGAAAATGAAAGACAGATAATCATATGCAGTCAAGTTTTTATTCACTTACTAGATCCTTCTACAGTCTCCCTGATCACTGAAGTTATCAAACTCCTATTACATGCAGATGCATTTCACAACTAACAGCAAGAAAAACTCAAGATGTCATTGTCTCTCAGCTGCTGAGCAGCAGTCAGTCTATCCATGTTACCACCACTACCACCTGTGATATACAAAAGACTAATCCTCTGCTTTCTTGCACTGCAAGAAAAATCATAAATCATAAAATAACTAAGGCTGGAAAGATCACTAAGATCATCCAGTCCAATCATCAGCCCATGCCTGTGACTACTCTAGGCCACATCCCTCAGCATCACATCTGCCTTTTCCTTGAATACCCCCAGGGACAGTGACTCTACCACCTCCCTAGGCAGCCAGTGCCAGTGCCTCACTTCTCTTTCCAATAAGAAATTGTTCCTAATGTCCAGCCTGGGCCTGCCCTGGTGCAGCTTGAGGCCACCACCTTTCATCATACTGCTGTTACCTGAGAGAAGAGGCCAACCCTCCACCTGACCACAACCTCATTTCCAAGAGCTGTAGAGTGATAAGGTCTCTCTCAAACCTCCTCTTCACAGACTGAACCAACCCATATGATACAACTTCACATCTCTTTCAACATCACATACATTTGATTAATGGCTTTCATCCACGTCAGTTGAATGCATGCAGGATGCTACTACTCCAGAGGTGGTGCTCATCTTTCAGCCTGAAAGCAGAAATCGAAGGTTCAAGTGACAGATGGGCACCAGCTCTCCAAGCTCTCCTTTCAGCCCGACACTCTTGATATGAAACATGTAACTATCGCTGTTATTTTGTCCTGAGTGTTTTGCTCTCCTGTTACATAGTGACTTATTTATTGCAACACTTTCTGCTGCAAAGATCCTCCAAGGCAATGACCTCTGCAAGCCCAAGGTACCCAGGTAAACCACCACAACGATCGGGAGGGATTAACTGCGGTCTGGGACAGAGAAATCGTTAAAGCAAATAACTTCTGAACGCACACGAAAGACGAGCAAAGGCAGAAAGCACAGCAGACAGCCCAACTCGAACCCCCTGCTTAAAACCAAGTGTGTTTTTGGCTCTTCTGCTCACGCCACAACAGGCAGTGACTCGAGGAAAGCCCATCTCACCTCGCAGCCGCCGTGCCAGCCGCTTGGCCCAGGCGCTGCGGAGCGGCGCGGAACCCTCGGGCGGCCCCGGGGGGCGGCTCCGCACCTCGGCCGGGATCCGCCGCTGCCGCCGTCCGCCGCCCACCGAGGACGGAGCGGCCGCGGGGCCGCCCCACTCCGCGTCCATCTCCAGCGCCGGCCCCGCCGCCACCGCCCCCTCCTCCTCCTCGGGCTCGAAGCCCGGGTTGTCGCGGCTCCAGGCGGACAGCGGAGGGGACGGCGGGCAGCAACCGGCCCGCGCCGACTCCCCGAGCCGCCCCAGCTCCAGCTGCTCCCGCCCGCGGGCCGCCATCGCCCGGCGCTGGGCCGCCCCTTCCCCGCCCTCGGGGCCGGCCCGGAAAGCCCGGGGCACGGTGGGAGAGGGGGTCGGGCCGCCCTGTTGCCTCCCGCCCCTTTCCCCTCCTCGGGGCCGTCCCCCTGGAAGAGAGTTTTGGGGGTGGAAGAACGGGGAGGGGCTGCTGTTGTACCCCGTTCCTCCCTGCATCACACAACTTCCACAAAGCCGAGAGGTTTTTGTGGTTTTTATTTCAATCCGGTTACAAAATATACACAGGAGCAGCGGGACGCGCAGCATCCCCGCAGGCAGCGCTCGCCCCGTCTCGGTACGGCTCAATGGCACCGCGGTGCCTCGACCTATGTATGCATCGCCACACGCTCTACATTTACAAACACACCGCTATGGCTCTCCTCCCTCCCCCTCCCCAGCCCTGCGCTTGCACAGAAATTACAAAAAAGAAGGGAAAAAGGAAAAAAAAAGAAGCAGTGCCCAGATTCCCCTTAACGGGTGACCTCATTGTTTTCAATGCTGTGGCGATCTTCGGCATCCTCAGCGCTCTCTAGCGTCTGGTTGCTGGCGTCGACGGCGGGCACGCTATCCTGGCTCTCCCTGCTGTCCACCCCAGCACTGGCCTTGCTGTCACCTCCGTCCACCTCACGGCTGTCAAATTTTGGCCGGCTGTCGTTCTCTGCGCTCTGATGTTGGGGCAGCTCACGGCTGTTCTGTTCGCGGCTCTCCTTGGGCCACCAGAGCCCCGCTGGCTGGCCATCCCCGTCCTCCGTGGTGGCATCATCCTCAATGAGCTGCGTTGCACAAAGGGGAAATGGAGAACATCAGCAGCTGAACATGAGCCAGCGGTGTGCCCAGGTGGCCAAGAAGGCCAACAGCACCCTGGCTTGCATCAGAAATAACGCAGCCAGCAGGAGCAGGGTGGAGATTGTCCCTCTGGACTCATCTCTGCTGAGGCCACATCTTAAATACTGTGTTCGGTTTGGGGCCTCTCACTACAAGAAACACATCAAGACCCTGGAGCATGTTCAGAGAAGGGCAGGGGAGCAGCTGAGGGAACTGGGTTGGTTCGGTCTGAAGAAGAGGAGGCTCAGGGGAGACCTTACAGCTGTCTACAACTGCCTGATAGGAGGCTGTGGTGAGGTGGGGGTCAGCCTCTTCTCCCAGATAACAGTGATAGGATGAGAGGGAATTACTTGGTGATCTTACAGATCTATCTCAGCCTTAATGGTCCTATGATAAACTGTTCTCATCCTTACCACCCTTCCCAATAAGCCAGGTGCTGCTGTACAGCCATACTCACCTTCCTGGCAGCTTTGCGGATCTTGCTCGCCTTCACCACATGGGCTTTGGCCCTGAAGCCATATGCCACGCTGTCACCCCGGCCTGCATTGTCCCCACGGTTGAAAGGTGTCACGGGTGCCTCTGTGGGGAAGTCTGTGAAGACTTCATCAGACTCATCAGTGTCATTGGAATCATTGTCATCATCATCATCATCATCCACGGTCTCTTGGCTCTTGCTAGGAACATCAGGAAAGTCCTGGAAAGAATTTAACACACATTAGGCAGATCTATGTATTCAAGGCATCTCTCCGTTCATTGCAGGGGGGTTGGACCAGGTGGCCTTTAAAGATTCATTCCAACTCTGAAGGTTCTGTGATTCTATGAGGTGAGCTGAGAGGTCTCGCTCTGGTAACCCAGTGCTTAGTTGCTGGAGACTTAGTGCATAAATTGCTCTCAGTCAGCCTCATCCTGTCCAAAGCCTTGCACTGTTTAAAGGGAGGCGTTACTATAAGAGCTGCATTTGGGTGAGGAAAGTGAGTACTTCTGTGCGCTGGCTGGCATCCAGAAGACTTACCGGCTGTTCTGGGACATCAGCATTTTCTTCTGAAGAGTAGTGAGTCTGAAAGTAACAGAAAGCTCACTGTTAGCACACACAGTAGAGCTGAGAAATAAGCTTGATATTCTTCAAGCCCTCAATCCTAAGTTTTGACACCAGGAGACATCATGCTGTACCTGCTGAAGTGAAGCCAGGTCATTCTGTGTCTGCTGCAGGTGCTCCTGAGACTGAGAATCCACGTGATCCTGGTGGTACCTGTGTGTGTGATGGCTCCTGGGGTCCTGCAGGAGAAGAAGGAAGGTTTTAATGCCCAGAGAAGCACAGCAGAGCTGATGGCATCACACCGCCTCAGATGGCACAGTGTGGCAGAGCAGCACAGGATGCATCCTCATCCATTCACTGACACAGGGAAAGAACTGGGAATAAGGTACCATTTCCCATATGAACATTAGAGTCAAGAACTGTTTTATTAAAGACAACAGGCAGAATGGTAACAAAAAGGAGCTTACGTATTTTTCTTCAGAGCTGGCAGAAATGGCATGCTGCTTGGATTTGCTCACCTTGAAGGGGAAAGAGAAAAAACATTTGTGAGCATTAATGTGTTGCTAGCATGCCTAGAAAATGTGCATGTAACTGCTAACACACATTTAGGATTTACTCACTGGCCATGCAGCAGTGATGCTGATAAAGCACAAGCAAAGAAGTGTCAGCTTCATTGTGATGTTTTACCTGGAAAGCAGGTTGGAACAGGAAATCAGCAAGGTCAAATACCCCCCAAAAACACCCCAAGGCTTTCTTTTCTCCTGTTCTTGCTGTGCCAAAAGCAGCTTTCTGACAAGGATTCAGCCTGCCCGTGGCAATGTCATTTTTCCACCCTCACAGCTAGCTGGCTTTATGATGCTTAGAAATTAAACAGCAGCAAGAATTCTGACTCCAGTTTGTTTTTCAGTTACTTTAAAACTAGTTTTCAGAATTATTAACTGGAGTGGCTGTAAATCAAGTTTACATGATGCATTTATGGCCAGACCTTCATTTTACCCTGCAGACATTTGACCACAACAACCTACATTTTCAAGCAGGAGTCAAAGATCTGCTCACATAGCAGAGAGAAGGCTTTGGGGCTTTCAGTGGCCTCCTGATATTCATCAGCACACAGGTGTAAAACTGTGATATTAACTGCCACACCTGGCATTAGTTAAAAAAGAACAAACACCTTCCTCCTAAAAGCAGAACTATTCCCATAGAAAAGCATCAAACATTCCTCCCCAGTAATGCAACTTCGCAGCCCAGTACCTCCTGAACAAAAATTATGTGCAGAGTGGCACACAGCAAGTGAAAAAGCAAAGAGAATTACCTTTACTGTGATGGAGAAGTCAGCTGTTCAAAGGTGCTCCAGCAATCCCAGCAGCAGCTCCTACTGTGGACTGAGTGAGGTTCTGGCTTTCTCCCCTTGTCCCTGACTGCCTGGCATCTGCACCCGTGAGGAATTTAAACCCTGTCCCAGAGAGCAGCCACCAATCCCCGTGGAGCGGAACAAGCTGAGGTCATGAGGCTGTTGGCCACCATCCTGCCCACGTTCTCATCCACTTCCTCTTTGGCTTTGTGGCTTCTGAAGCAAACAAAAGCTACTCTATGGTTAAAACATTACTTATGGGCAAGATCATTAACCAGCAGGTTTGCTGAATGCACAGCTGTTGGTATCGTGTAGGAGGGCTTTGGGGCACATCCGTCCTCCTTTTGCAAGGAGTCAGAGCCCGGTTCCCAGAAACCCTTCACGCCCTGTTCTGTAAGGGGTAGGGATGTGTCATGTCTGCAGTGTGAGGAGTGCCAAGAGTATTGAGAACCAAGAGACATCATAGGAAGATTTCCTATGTCTGCTGCAATCTAGCAGTATCAGTTCTGCTGGTGGGGGTCTGTTCCAGCTGTGCCTTGCCTGGATCTTGCCTGCCTTATCCATGACATGCTGCAAGTCTCACAGAGAATCACAGAATCATTGGAAAAGACCTCTAAGATCACCAACTCCAGTCCCAACCCATCTCTACCATGCTCACTAACCATGTCTCTCAGTGCCACATCCCCACATTTATTGAACACCTCCAGGATCAGTGACTCCATTACTTCCCTGGGCAGCCTGTTCCAGACTCTCTTTCCCTCAGTGTATCTTTGAAATTGCAACGAGGTGTGTCATTAAAGCACAGAAAACCCTTCCATGCAGTCCTAAAGAAGGCAAAGTGTTCTTAACTGTCTTAAAGCTGTTATCTCTCTGCAGTTTTGACCATTGAACCACAGAATGGTTTGAGTTGGAAGGGACCTCAAAGCAAGTTCACCCCAAACCCCTGTCATAGGCTGATTGCCATCCAGCAAGAACTCCATCCAACCTGTCCTTGAACACCTCCAGGGTTAGAGCATTCACAACATATCTGGCTACTGATTTTGCAGCTTTTGAAGGTGTTCACTTTGTGAGGGAATGGCTTAATTTTGCACAAAAGAGATAAACATTGTGTCACAGCCATTGCCACCAGGCATCTTGTACTTGCTTACATTTTGTTGTCTGTTTAGAAACAGCAGGAGAAATAGACCCAAATTTGCTTAGTGTCTGCTCACCAGAAAGTCACGCAGACTTATATAATGATATTTTTTATCTGACAATAGCAACAGCCTGCGTAATCTGCATAATAATGCAAATGAACAGCCTAGGAGGAGATTTGGTCCATTGCTAGCACATCAATAACTGTTCTATGTGTCCAGAAACCCACGTATAGATCCACATGAATGAGGACCATCACAGTTTTATCTTTGGAGCAGTGTGGGACCATTGTTACTTACTACCTCTGGGTTACTTACTACTCTCCAGAGCTTTCAGGAACAGAAATTTCCTGAGGATTTAGGTCTGTTCTGTTGCAGTATCATTAAGGTTGGAAAAGACCACTCAAATCATCTAGTCCAGTCATCTAGCCCATCTATGTCAACTCCCACCACATCTGCATCTTGGTGCTTCTGGAAGGCAGAGCTCTTCCTGAAGCCCCTGAATGCAGACGCAGGCTCCCACCTGCAGGTGGAAATTTTCACTTGAGCATTAGGTAGCATGGGATATGCCCAGAGAAACACACATAGATGCTACTCAATGGCTGCTTCAAAAGGGCAGCCCCCCGGGATGTGGTGTGGCCCCAGGGGGTTGTTTCTGGCTGACAACTGGTGTTTCGGCCTGCTGGGACATGGCAGCACTTCTGAGCACTATTGCCAGAGCTGGAGTGTTGTTTTGCAAGAGCTGAGGAATAACATCCATGTTTTGCAGTAATTCACAAACAGGACGTGAAGTGACACTTACTAAAGAGCTTAATTTTATGCAAGATCAGCTGGTGCACAGATGTAGTAAATTTAGCACTCGTCTCATGTCCCTCATTATGTGGTTATTCATCCTGTAAATTGTTTTGCCCAGCTGAGAAATTCCTGTGCCTTGGCAGGAGGCTGTGCTCCTTGTTCTCCCAGTGATAAGGAACAAGCAGAGCAAAAAGGGGACTTTCACCATTTCCACTTCCTACACTGAAATTCCTACAAATGCTGGAGAACAGGGGAACAGCAGAATCATAGAAAACATAAGGTTGGAGAAGATCTCTAAGGTCATCCAGTTCAACCACCAACCCATCCCCACCATGCCCACTGCCCACATCCCTCAGTGCCACATCCACACAGCTCTTGAACACTTCCAGGGACGGTGGGTCCACCACCTCCCTGGGCAGCCTGTACCAGTGCCTCAGCACTCCTTCTCAGATGCAATTGCTCCTAATATCCAACCTGATCTTCTTTGGAGCTTGGTTCATTGCATTTGGACAAGAAGGAGTGCACCAGATTTTGACTTCTGGGGCTATTGGGGCTTGTAATATGTAATCTGTTGTAGCTAAGAGATGCTTTCCCTTTGATGTTCTGTTAAATCCTGAGCTCTTGTCAAGGGAACTTGTCCTACAGTAGAGCCAAACCCATGCCAGCCCAGTGTGCTTTTGGCCATCCTGCAGCCATCAGCACTCTGGGTGCAGGTCATCCTAGCTCTGGTATTTGCCATGGATCCCACTTAGTACACATGGGGCTGAGCAATTCCAGCTGTGTTCTGGGACGACAGAGCAGCATCCTCAAGAGAGAGCATTGAGTGGAATTCAGCCTCACATACAGATTTGCAGAAGACTGCTTTTTGCACAAAGCTTTGCAAAAAGCATGGTGACTAGTTGTTTCCCAATCCCCTGCCATCTCAGCATCCCCATTTCCTATTCCCATGGCAAAATTTCCTCCTCCAAGAAGAGGCCACACAAATGGAAAGATCTTCATGCTTAGAGCAAGTGTGGAAAGAACAACGTTGCCTTGTTCTACCTTGCGAAATCACTGGAAAGTCACCCGACTACTGTGACACAGAGGCAGCAGAACAGCTTGCAGCCCTTCTTGCACCTTTTGCACCCTTCATGAACCCTGCAGTTACATTTCCATGTGCTCAAGCAGAAGTGAGCACCAAAAATCTTGCTTCCAGCCCCAGAGGTAAGTGTTTGATAGGGCACCCTGTCTCTGGCAAGGGCTGGTGCAGAACAGATGCATTACAATCATTAAAGTTGGAAAGACCACCAAGATTATCTAGTCCAATTGTCAGCCCATTCACACCATGCCCACTAACCATGACCTATCTTCCCTCTTCTTGAACATCTCCAGAGATGGTGACTCCATCACCTCCCTGGGAAGCCTGTGCCAATGTCTCGCCACTCTTTCTAAGAATAAATGTTTCCTGATATCCAACCTGAACATCTCCTCGTGCAACTTGAGGTCATTCCCACTCATCGTGTTGCTGATACCTCGGAGAAGATGATGACTCCCACCATGCTACCACCTTCATTCAGACAGCTACAGAGAGCTATAAGGTCTCCTCTCTGAGGCTCCTCCAGACGGAATAATCCCATTTATCTCAGCTGCTCCCCGTAAGACCCTTATGTGCTCCAAAACCTGTACAGTTCCATTGCCTTTCTCTAAATACATTCCACGGCCTCAGTGTATTTCTTGTAGTGAGAAGCCCACAACTGAACGGAGTACTCAAGATGCATCTTAACCAGAACTTAGCCCAGAGAGACAATCACCTCCCTGCTCCTGCTGGCTGCACTATTTCTAACACAAGCCAGGGTGCTGCTGGCCTTCTTGGCCACCTGGGCACACTGCTGGTTCATGTTCAGTTAAGCACAGACCAACACATGCAGAACCTTTTCATCCATGCAGATCTCCAGTCTCTCTGCCCCAATCCCATAGTAATGTATGGGGTTACTGTGACCAAAACACAGCACACAGCACTTGTTCTTGTTGAAGCTCATACAATTGACTTCAACTCATTGATCCTGCCTGTTCAGATCCCTCCAGAGGCCGTTTCTACCTTCAGGCAGATCAGCTCTTCCTTCCCAACTTGGTATCATCTGCAGTCCCTCAGGGATAATTTGTCTGACTATTAAAAACAGAAGTAAAGAAGGCACTGAGAACCTCAGTCTTTCATCCTCAGTGATACTATGGTCCCCACTACATCCAATAAAAGTGGGAGAGACTCAATGACCTCCTTCTTGCTGTTAATATGTATTCGTACAACCACTTTTCTTTAACAGTAGTGGCCAGATGAAGTTCTTTCCTGGCTTTTACCTTTTTAATTTGACTTGGAGCAGCGCTAGGCAGGATAGCAGCCCACACACCTGCGGCTGCCTGCACACAGGGCCTCTTGTCTGAAGCCTGCTCCTACAGCTCCAGGAGGGCTGAGATATAGCACAGTACTTCTGGGATGAGCTATGACCCCGCCGCTCGACCTGAACACAGACCCAGCCATGGCTGCACACCACAAACCACCTTGCTTTTGTACAAGTTTCATGTTTTTTTGTGAGCGGTTTTCATGACTTCTGCTTCAAGACTGGAGGGGGAAGGATGCAGCCCTGAGTCAGCATGAAAACAAATATCTCCACTGGCTGCTGCGTGCCTTGAGTGGGAGGAAAAACCCAGCCGTGGGCATGGCAGGGGGAAATTAGAGAGCTGGGCACCTGGTCTGGGGAGGAAGCAGCCTGATCTGATTTTGTGGGGGAACCAAACACCAGCAGATTGCATTGAGGCACAGGAAAGTGGCACAGCATGGCTGACAGCATGGCAGCACTGATGCTTTGAGTCCTGGTCCCCTTCTGTGCCTCCCAGCGCCTTTGGAAAGGAGGGTGTTTTGGAGAAGGAAAGAAGATAATCACATCCAGATTTAGGAAATTACATTTTGCACATAATTCATAGTGGCTACCTAGAAAGATTGTTGGTTGAGTTTGCAGCTATAAATTTGGCAGAGTAAATGGCAAACTGTGGTTGGCATATACATGCAAAGGAGGAAGTGAACTGTAGCTATACATTAACTAGAGGGAAGGAGAGCCTAAGAAATTTGGTTAATGAGCAGGCTGGAAAACAAACAGCAAGAAGGGGCAGCCAGCTCTGCAGACACATATATGACATCAGGGATTTGCATTTGGAACACTGGGGTCAATAAATAACAATCCAGAGCTGCAGGTCACTTACTGAGCCTTGCTTATCACCATGAAGTCAGATGACTTCTCCTCATCCATGGAAAATGTGAGCATAGAGGATGACACACAGTTTTGGGAAGAATCTTCCATTCTGTATGGAGAAACCCCATCTGCTAGGCCCAAAATAGCTGATGTTGAAACATGGCTTAAGCTGCAGCCAGGCAATCAACCAGGCAGCAGGAGGCAGGGCTGGGTTGGGAGCAAGGTGATAGCTGTAGGTAGGTACGGCACAGGATCTCCAGGGTAGTGGTCATGGCCCCAAGCTGTCAGAGCTCAAGGAGATTTTGGTCAGTGCCATCAGATACAGGGTTTAGATTTGGGGTGGTGCTGTGTGTAGTCAGGAATTAGACTCATTGGTACTTATGGATCCCTGTCAATTCAGGATATTCTGTGGTTCTATTCCTGTAGCACTGATGTGCTGGGTCACAGGCACAGGTATAGAAACACACACACACAGAGTTAATGTGTGACATCCCCCTCAGTGCACCTAATGAAATTCTGGAGATCTGAGTCATACAGAAGTAATAAAGTAAATGGAAAAAACCAACACTCTGGATGTGTGCGATGCCAGAAATCCTAATGCAAATAACCTGAACTCCCTGCTTGAGGCTTGACATGGGAAGAGGAGGGCTGGATAACTTAGAATTTCCATCAAGGGTAAATACAACTAAAGCCACGTAGCTTCCTGGCAACTATCACAGGAAGATGTTCAAACTTTCATTCTACCTGACGTCTACTTAGAGTGATATTAAAAAAAGAGTTTCAAATCAGTTTTAGCACAGGTCATTTAGATTGGATGTCAGGATGAAATTTTTTATACTAAGGGTGATGAGGCGGTGACACAAGTTGTCCAGAGGGTTGGTGGATGTCCCATCTCTGGATACATTCAGAGTCAGGCTGGATGGGGCTCTGAGCACCTGTAGGTGTCCCTGTTCACTGCAGGGGAGTCAGACTAGGTGGCCTTAAAGGTCCTTTATGACACAAACTATTCTGTGTTAATGTTCATTTTGTCCCTGCATGGGCCCACTTTTGCATTGTTGCTGCACGGGATAAACTGGTCCTTGCTGATCATTCACTTACCAGTCCCAGGAAAGGTTTAAAAAAGGATCACTGGTGCCACATCACTTTGCTCATCAATTGTCAACTCCTGGCTCAGCACCGTCTACACATCAGACATGGCAATGATGCCTGAGAGAAGCTCAAATCTCACCCCTAACCCACAGCTATGCCCATGTTTCTCTTAATGATTTCCCATCAGCTACTACTCTCCAGGAAATCTTGATCTGCACAGAACCTGCCCTAACTAGTGCGGGAGGAGGCGGGGGTGGAGGGGGGGGAAATGGGGCTTTCCAATGCAAACAGCAGGCGGTTGGCTTGTTTGTGTTATTCTTTCGGTGCAGTAATCTCTTGCAGGACAGTCTAGGAAAGCAGAGGAGAAACATGTCTTCTGTGAAATGTAATTAACATGGTGATCTTCCTGTCACAAGGTATAATTGCAAATAGAACCCAAAGCACAAGAATGGGGCTATTTTGAGCTATGGGTTGTACATTTCAAAACACTGCAATGGGTTTGGTCTGTAACACTGAAGAAGGACAGACGTCTCTTTGCCTTCCTGTTTAGGGCAGCGGTCTAGGATGGGCTGCCACAACCTATAATGACAGCTGGCCTGCTGCTCCTTTCTCCCTGTCTATAAATGCAGTTCTCCAAAGAGTAAACATATGCTGCAACATGCGCGTGCTTGTGAGCCTCTGCTGGACATGACAAACCCCGTTCTGATCTCAGGTAGTTGTAAAACCCGCATGCAAACACTGCTCCCCACAGCCCTCACATATACGTGTCTGCATGCTCGGCAATGTGGGATGTTCCAGCAGGATTCTAGAAAACTCAGCCCACAGAGCTGAAAAAACATCCACCACTTCCTATCCTGTTCCCTGTAGGTGCTACAGACATTACAGCTGAATCCCCTGATGTGTATTTCTCACATCCAGGAACCTTTCCAGGAGGAGGCTTTTGCTGAGGATGATGCAGACCAATCTGTGGTATGGGGAGAAAAGAGATGGCAAAATTACCCCCAGATATTCCTGGGGTGATGGGAGGACTGGGGTGGTGGTAGTGGGACTTGGGGCGAAACCAGAAGCAATGGTGGTGGGAGGAGGGTGGAGGGACCTGGGTGGCAGTGGTGATAGTAATGATGATGGGACATGGAGTGTTGGTGGGAGGATCTGGGGTGCTAGTGGGACTCAGGTGCTGGTGGTGGTGGGATATGGGGTGGGTTCTTGAGCAGTGGTGGTGGGACCAGGGAGATGACTGTAAGATCTAAGGTGATAACGGGACCCAAGTGATGGCTGGACAGGGGCTGGAACTTTGGAGCAGTGGTGGTGGTGGTGGTACATGCGATAGAACTTGGAGAGGTGGTGGTAGAACTACAGTGGTGGTGAGAAAGCTGGGTAGTGGAGGAAACCTAGGGTAATAGTGACCCCACCTGCTGCTCATTCCTACTCTTTAAGCCATCGCACTGCAGATCTCCAGACTGGGCTTGCAAACAGGCTGGTGGCCTGGGACAAGGAATAGCTGCTGCCCTTCCAAAAAGCAGGGAAGGGAGTTCCTGGGTGCTAAATAGCTGTGGGGCAGGGCAGTCCTAGGGAACATTTGAGCTCCTTTTGTGTGTGTTGCCTTGGGAAGGAGTGACACCTGACAAAACTGGATGCTTTTGTTGTTGGGGCTGCAGCCAAAAACCACCGCACTTCGTGAGGAAGGTGCTGAGATGCTGAACATCAGTAGCAGTCATTACGGCTTCTGCAGAGTACTGCTGTGGGGATGCTGGGCTTCCCTTCTGCACTGGACGGGACAAGAAACCCTACAGCTCTGCTCCTAACGCCACCTGGTGACAGCTCCCAGCTCAGGGACAACGCTGGGACCAGCGATGGAGTGCGTTACAGCTTCCATAAACCAGGGCTTACCCCAGCATCTGCAGCTCCACTGAGCCAGAGAGCACGTTGTGCCAATGGCAATCGTATTCTGCTGGAACGCCCCGGTAAGCAGCCTTTCCTCGGGAAACTTGGAAGTATTGGAAGGGTTCCTTCCAAGTCAAACAGTTCTATGATTCTATGAAACACACCGCTGTGTGCTTTTATCCCATTCCTAGATGGTGCGTAAGCTGCGGAGCGCTCCCCCACCCAAAGGTTTCCCCACTAGATGGTGCCCAACGCTCATTGGTGGCCATAGCCCGCATGCGGATGTGCTCGGGCTGGGGATAGAATTAGGCAAACGCCAGTGATAGTGACAGAAATGCCTTTATTTCTTCAGAAGCACGGTGAGGCTGGAGGGCTTTTCTCCCCACATCTTTCCTCGGGAACAATGCTACCCTACGCCGCCGAGAGGGTGCTGCGTCACCCTGATGCTTTTGAGGGCACTCCTCAGAAGGACCTTCGGCGGTGGGGATACCCCCTGACCTCGCCATCCTCCTCACCGCTGTTACTGCGGCTGCCCCACTGCCCCTCAGAAGACTGGCTGCTGTCGGCGCTCCAGGAGTCAGCTTGGGCTGCAAGGGGCTGCAGGGGGCCACCCACCCCACTGAGGCCATACAGGGCTCGCTCATGCAGGCGCAGCCGGTCGGCTTGCCTCACCTGCTCCACCTGCCTGGAGCGCTCCAGCTCTGCCAGGCTCCCCATCCTCTGCCCTCCATGCAGGTGGGAAAAGCTTCCTGCCACCATGCTGCCCCTGGTGTGCTGGGTTTGGGGGCTGGTGCTGCCCCACACCCAGGGATCCCTTGGCACATCAGTGGACTTTCCCATGGCATCCCTTTTGTCCCCATTATATACTCTGCTGGGGGCTGGCCTGGCCACCCGTATCACTCCAGGTGCTGGTGCTGCCCCTGGCCAAACCCTGGCCCGGTGGCCCTCTGGGGCCACAATTCCCCCTGCTGTGCTGGGTGCTGGTGCCACCTCTGGTCTCGCTACTTGTCCCAGCCTGGCTGACCCTGGTTGCATCCTGGCTGACCCTGGTTGCATCCTGGCCCTCTGCCTCTCTGGGGTCACTGTTTCCCTCTCCATACTATGTACTGGTGCTACTCCTTGCTGAACCCTGCTCCTATGCCTCTCTGGGGCTTCAGTCTCCATCGTGCTGGGTGCTGATGACACCCCTGGCTGGGTCCTGGCCCCGTGCCCCTCAGGGACCACCATTCCTCCCTCTACATCAGGTGCTGGTGCCACCTCTTGCTGGATCCTAGCCCTCTGTCTCTTTGGACCTGCTGTTCCCACCTCCCTGCTCCCTTCTTGCCCTGCAGTGGCCACCTGGCTCCCTTTCTCAGGTGGTGTGCTCACAGCAGTGCTACAGTCCCCCATAGTCAGCCCTGAGGAGGCTGTGCCTCTGGCACCCTGAGTTGTCATGGTGGCTGGGAGGCTATGCTTCCCCACTGGTCTCTGCCCACTTCTCCCCTTTCCACTTTGGCTGCCGGCTGCTGTGGTGACAGTGGCCTCACCATCAGTGCTCTCCTGAGGGCTAGGGACCTCCAGCTCTTGTCCGCTGTGGTTGGCAGTGGCACCGTCCCCACTGTTTCCTGCAGAAGGGTGGTCCCCAGGCCTGCTGGTGGCACTGTCCCCATGATGCACGGTGGCCATGGAGGTTGATTCCTCAGGGTATCCCTGAGGCCTGGCATTCACCGCCGCAGGGATGACATTGGCCTCGCTGGTAGCACCAGTGCTACCCGCACTGCCGTCATTCTCACCCACTTGGATGTTGGCTCTTCCAATGTAAATCTGCACCTCATCCTTCGGAGAGACATGTGTTTCACCGTCCTGCCCCCGGGTGATGGTGGCAGCATCCACGTAGGGGATGTATGCAAACTCGCCTATGTCTTCCGCATCCACATGGACATCCTCCTTCTTGGTGACAGAGGTGATGGCAGAGTCTCCTGTCACCATGGTGCCTGCTTGCCCTTGGTCAGGCACAGTGGCATGGCTGCTGCCCTCACCCCCAGCCCCTTCGGAATCGGTGGCCCTCTCCCTCCCTGCTGTCACAGCCCCATCCCCTGGTGTAACACCGTTACCACCATTGCCATCTCCATGAGGTTCACCAGGGCGGGTGCTCTGGGGGAGGCCATCTTCACCATTGATGATCTCCCCCAGCAACATTGAACCCATGTCACCGCTGCCTTCCATGCTGGTTGAGGTGGGATACACACTGATGCTGTCACCAGTACTGGGGCGCAGAGCACGGCCTCCCACTTTGCTTACTGGAGTGATGTGGCTGTGGGGCTTGGGGCTGTCCTTGTCCTCTGGCACATGGCTGCTTCCAACACCTTGTCCTAGGGTCTCCCCGTCCACCTTACCCAGCCAGCGGCCATGGATTGTGCCCTGGTGGTCACCTTCTTCTTTCTATAGGGGGATAGGGAGGGTGGGCACAAGGCAGCAGGAACACCCCAGGGTCCCGTGCTGTGCCCCCATCCTGCTCACCTTCACCTGTGTCTGGTTTCTCCTCATGAAGGAGTGCATAAACTTGAAGACGAAGAAGCCATGATTGGTGTTGCAACCTTTCAGCAATATCTTGGGTGAAAAAGAAAATAATTAATTATCTCCTCTCATCCCATCACTTATGTGTGCCCTGACCCCCACGTCTCCATCCCATGGCACTCAAGTCTTGCTTCTCTCCTTTTTCACACCCATTTTAGTGGGATGTGACCTACCTGGTGCTGTCCAGGGCAGTTTCCTCTTGCCCTGGCTGGAGGTGGCACCTGCAGGCAGGAAAGTATCAGCATTAGATGAGTATTCAATGGGGTAATCAATGAAGTAATCAGTGGGGTATATAATGGGGTATCCCAATATGTTAACTGATGTGTTAGTTAATAGAGTATTAGATGGGGTATTTGATAGGTAGTTAAAAGGGTAGTTGATAGAGAAGCTACTGGGATATGTAATGGTTTATTTGATAGGTTAGTTAATGGGGCTGTCAATGGAGTAGTCAATGAGATATTTGATGGGGATAATTAAGGGAGTATTTGGTGGGGTAGTTTGTGGGGTATTTGATGGGGTTATTGATTGGAGTATAGTTTTTTGGTGGAGTAGCCAATGAGATATTTGATGGGGGTGCTCAATGGGTTATTGAATTGGATAGCTAATAGGATATTTGATGGAATATTCCACAGGATGTTATATGGGGTATTTGACTGAGTAGTTAATAAGGTAGCTGGAGTACTAGATGAGATATTCTGTGGAGTATTAGATGGGATATTGAATGGAGTATTCATTGGGATAGTTAATAAAGTAGTTAACGGGATAATTAATGGCATGTTGGATGGCATATATGATGGGACTGTTAATGGGGTAGATAATGGAACATTTTACCAAGTAACTGATGGGGTATTAGATGGGATATTGGATGAACTATTCAATGGGATAGTTAATAGAGTAGTTAATGGGGTGTTCAATGGGATAGTTAATAGGGTAGTTAATGGGGTGTTCAATGGGATAGTTATAGGGGTATTGGACAGAGTAGTTGATGGAGCAGTTAGTGGGGCATTAGATGGCCTATTCAATGGGGCATTGGAAGGGGCATTCCCGGAGGCAGTGCTATACTCACGGGTGTGGGCAGCACGGTGCCCAGCAGGCAGAGGCAGAGGCAGAAGAAGACTGCGCGCATCCTGGCTGGCTCCTGGGGGCACAGCATGACCCGCTGTGAGGTGCAGCCCTGTGGTGAAGCCTGGGGGAGGGGGTTACCTGTGCTGCTTGGAGCCCAGTTCCACAGGCGATGCTGGGGGCTCTGCACCCTGAGCTGAAATTTAAAGTTGCCCAGGGGTGCCCAGAGCCAATCAGCTCCAGCCCAGGGCCATTTGTCAAGGTCCGCGGGTGCCGGGGGGGAGTAATTTCCATCTAAAAATGTGCCTGTGGTGGCAGGCAGCTATCAAATGTTCCACCTGGCCGCACAAACAGAAAGCATGATGTATAAATATCTGCACTGGGGCCACAATTGCCTGATAATTAGTGCGGCGCCCAGCCAGCCCTGCTGCCGTGGGGACAGGGCCATGGGAATGCCAGGGCTGACGTGGGGACCAGGCCCTGATGTTGGCAGCCACCCCAGGGCCTTATCGGAGCATTTGTGGTTGTGGGGCTGGGCAGGGTGCAACATTGTGAGGTTATTGCCTGAGTATTGCCTTGCCTCCACCATTAGATGCTGCATTTATCCCACCATGCCCCGAAACACTTTTTGGGAAGGGACCACATTGAGGGGTCATCTTCCACTGGCTGGAAGAAGGCAATGTGCAAAGTCCACACCCCAAGCAAGCGTAACCCCACGGCTTGTAGGGATCCCCAAGACGCACACAACATATGGTCAGAAGCAAACCAAGCCTTGTGCATGAGCTCCACTTGTTGCTTTATTGAGTTTCTGCGATACATGGATGACAGTACTCAGGCCAGGGCGGTGTTGTGCATTCCACCACTCACTCACTGGCTATAGTAGTAATCCTGCCCATAGATGTCATAGCCATGCCCCTTGTAGTAGCCGTACTCATCCTCATAGTTGCGGTAGGTGTCCCCACGTGGTGGCCCTTCCTGGTCCCCATAGCTGCCCTCAGTGGGACCTTCATCCCCGCGGGCTCCCGCTGTCACCTCGTACTCCCACTGCTCCCCAGCTGTAGTGGCCTCAAAGCGCTGATCATCACCCAGTGTGGTTGCTTCATCTTGCGCAGTGGTGGCAGCAGCAGCGGTGGCAGCAGCGGTGGTGGCTTCAGCTTCCTCCTCCTCTTCTTCCTCTCCCTCCTCCTCCTCCTCCTCCTCCTCCTCTTCCTCTTCCTCGGCTGCCGCAGTGCTGTTCCCACGGGGTGTCTCTGCTGTGGTGTTGGTGCTGGTCCCATTGACACTGACATCCTGCTCCTCTACCTCTTCTTCTTCCTCCTCTTCCTCTTCCTCCTCTTCCTCATCACTGTCCTCATCTCCTGAATCACCCTGTGTCCCCTTCTGGCCCCCTTTGCAGCCCTGCAGCACACAGGGAGAGGGCAGTAAATAACCCGGATCAGTCACACCTCAGGGTTCTGAATTCAGAGAGCTCACCTGATGGGTGGACGCAGCCTCACCCCCTGGCCCCACATCCCCAGGGGTCAGCCCCTCACCTGCTGCCTGAGTACCTGCATGGGACGGTGCCTGTGGAGTGAGGAGGAGACACGACAGGGGACTCACACTCATCCAAAAATCTGTGGGATGGCTCAGATGCAAGTCCCTGAGTTTCTACATGCTGGAGGCCCATACTCACCCCCCCTTCCTCCTCCTCCTCTGAGCCGTCCCCCTCTTCCGAGGAGTCACTGCCCTGTGTGAAGGGAGAGCAGAGCCATTGCCATCAGTATCATGGGCATCGCAGCCTTAGCCCAGCAGAGGCTTGCTGGAGCAATATCCCTGCACATGAGACTGGGGACCCACGGAACCCGACGGACCCACCTTGTAGCGATGCAGCGGCGGGTAGGCGTAGCGGTACAGATAGTACCGGTGCCGGCTCTTCAGCACCTGCCAGGAGAGGGAGGGAGTCAGCCCCACAGCTTAGGGGGACTACAATGCTCCAGCGCCGTCGTGGCACAACCCTACCGCATTCTCCTCCGAGTCACCAGCCCGGGCTCTGCGCAGCCAGCTCCTCACTGAGAAGGCGGAGGCGGTGGCCAGCAGGCAGGCGAGCAGCAGCGCTGTCCTCATGGTGCCACTGGGCCAGCACTGATTTCTTGTGGCCGCTGCCCTGTGGGTTATAAGGCAGCCGCGGGGCCCCCCCGCCACAGCCCATCACCGCCCTGCCCTGGCTCTGCCCGCCCAGAAAACCCCCAAATTTTCAAGTGCCCCGCTGCCAGGAGGGATGCGCCACAGCACTTAATTGAGGGTCTGGCCAAGGCTGGAGGGTATAATAATGTGCTGGGCCTTGGTTAAAATAAATATTGGGAAATCTGGTTTGGGGGTTGTTTTGTTTTTCTTTTTTTTTCTTTTTCTTTCTTTTTTTTTGCTGCCTCCCTTTTTGGGAAATTCTGCCACTGTAAAGCAACCCAAAAAAGAAGAAAGAGTGATCTCACCACAGTCCCTTGGGTTGAAAGCATTGATGGAGAACAGGCTGAGAATGTGAGAGGAGGAGACTGCCTGGAGATGTCCCTTTATGCAACATGAGGAAGAGACCACATGGGACAGAGCCACCACAGTGAGACCACCACACGGTCCCAACCTCCCATGGGGTGACATGGGCTGGGGACGCGGTGCTTCCCGTCAGTGCAAGTCAGACCACGCTAATTTCTGTCCTCACCTCCATAGCCACATCAGCTGGTTTTGGGGAACAGCTCATGCCGTTCCCACATCTGAGTGGGGCAGAGAGGTCCCTGTGGCCACCCAGAGGTCCAGTGGCCCTCGTGCCCCCAGTTGGCCACCCTGTCCCCATCCCCAAAGGCGCAGCAGTCATAATTACAGGGGACGCACAGGGCTGGCCACGGCTTTCAGCCAACACCAGCTCAGGCCAGGAAAAGCCACAGAGAAAAAAAAAAAAGAAAAAATTAAAAATAAAAGGAAATATCAAAAAAAGCAATGTGGTTTTCCAGCGCCAACACTGCAGTCGCTGCTAAAGAGGTGAAAAATGTGGTGCTTGGAGGGCAAAATGGAGATGGGCATCAACAGTGGAGATGGGGATGGGGACAGGCAAAGCTTGCTGAGGTCGGAGACTAAATTTAATTGGAGAGTGCTGCCAGGGGTGATTTTTAATGTAATTAGAGGGACACTGGTTTAAAAAAAGAACTTTGACTCTAAAAGAGCTGATTTCACCCAAGATCCCTAAAAAAAGCTGGGGCATAATGACCGCATACCCAGTGCCTATTTTAGCTGGCAGGGCAGAGTGAGGGCTGGCACCAGCCAGCCCCATGTCCCTGTGGTGCCACACATGGGGCTCGGCCCCACAGAGCGCAACTCAACACCTGCAGGCTCCACAATGGGCTCATTAGGGCATGTGATGACGAACGCAGGGCCCCCCAGGAGAAGGAGAAGGAGGAGGAAGGTGAGGGGGGCACCCTGTGCTCTGCCCCATGGAGCCATGCCCCATCCAGGTGCTGCCCAGCACGTTGCAGTGTGCGGTGGGTATTTTTGCAGCTTGCTGAGGCGGTGCCATCTCCCTGCAGCTATGCTGGCAGGAAACCTCAGCACCAAAAATAAGCACAGCAAACACAGGCAGGAGCTCACGGTGCTTGGCGTCATGGTGCACCTAAATGCATCAGCCTTAGGTATGAGCATCTGACCTGGCTCCTTGCATCAGCTCAATCTGTGCTTCATGCCATTTCCCACACTATGTGGCAGGAAGACAGGTGAAGGGAATTAATGCTAGGTGCAGTTCTGCTGTAGATCCAGATTCAGCAGCAACATGGAGCTGCAAGGTGTGCACAAGGAGCTGGGCACCAGCATGTCAGGAGAGTGTTTTTACCAAGAGGTGTTTGGAAGTTCATGCACTGCAATGGACTTTGTGCACAGTAAATAGACTTGGCATATTGTAGGGGCTATGCTGTGCTGCAGCAGATCCCACACACAGGAGAGACATGGCTCAGTACCGGCTCTCAGCTAACAGTGGGCTGGTGTGGGCACAGCTCTGCTCCAGATTCAGCTCTGGTACACAGAAACCTGATTTCAGACATGGAGCCAAAGCGGTGCCTCTCTCCAGCTGTGCACCAAAAGCGCTGTTTGTGTCCCCTCTGCCCAGCCCTGACCCCAACACAGAGAGAAGCAGCAGCAGAGCTGCAGCGCTGGGGTCTGATGGTTTTAATGTGAATCAAGGACGTACACAGGATACATTTCAGCATGGAGAGATAAGTGCCGTGGACATAAAGAGGTTACAATAGAAGACTTTCTGTACATTTCTTACAAAATATTACATACACCCCCCCCCCAGCATGGTGCAGTGTGTGCCGGTGCGATGCCATGTACGACTCCCAGCAGCAAGGGCAAGGAGAGAGCAGTGGGATGTCCCCACCTGCAGGTCAGGACTTGGGATTCCCCACAGCCGGCCCCACCACTCACTGCCCACATGGCCAGCCCTCACCCTGTCTGTCTGCAGAAGCAGAGGCTGACCTGACTCCACCACAAACAAATGACGCAGCAGTGCCATCAGTACCCATCCTGGCAGTCGTTGTCATCGAGCTCGGCAGCCTGCTTCCTGTGGTAGGCACCTGGCCGCCGCCTACGGTGTGTCAGGCTGCGCAGTGAGCTGGCATCCCCACGGCTGGTAGCCTCCTGGGAGTGCTCATCATCATCATCATCATCATCATCATCCTCTTCTGGGGATGCACTGTTGGTGCTCTCTGTGGATGTGCTCTCTTCGCTCACTGCCCTGTCCTGCTCACCATCACTGTCCTCCTGGCTGCCCTCTGGGGATGAGCTCTGGCTCTCAGTTGATTCACTTGGAGCATCCTCATCAGGCTTGGAGATGTCTTCCTCTGTCTCTAAGCTGTCCTCTTTGGACCTGCTCTGCTCCTCCTCGGTATCAAGGTTTGACACCGCACTTCTGTCCTCTGCGGATGCCCTCTCCTCCCTGCTGCTGCGTTCCTGGGATGCACTCACTGCCTCTTCTGAGCCATCCTCTGCAGACTCCTCATCTGATGCCTCCTGTGATGGGCTGTCCTCATTCTCCTGGGATGGGCTGTCCCCATCCTCTTGGGATGGGCTGTCTTCATCTTCCCTGGAAGGACTGTCCCCATCCTCCTGGGATGGGCTGTCCCCATCCTCCCTGGACCCGCTATCCTCGCTGGACTTGCTGGCCTCGCTGTTCTCCTGTGAGTGACTCTTTTCCTCACTGTCTTCTATGGAGTTGGTGTCCTCAGTCTCTGGGGAGTGGCTGTCTTCATCCTCCCAGGGGCTGCCACGGTTCCTGCCACCCAGGCTGTCAAAGACGGAGGGGTCGTCACCCTGCATGCCTTCACTGCCCAACCCAATGCTCTCCTCATCATCCTCCTGGCTGCTGCTGCTGCCTCCTCCCCACCTGGAGCCACCACGGTATCGGATGTGGCGGCGTGGGGCCATCGCACTCTCACTGCTGCTGCTGCTGCTACTGTCACCATGTCCTCCAATGTCCCCAGTGCCATAAGCAGGCCCTGCACCCTCTTCCTTATCCTCATCAAAGGTGTCGTCCCCGCTGTCATCCTCCTCATCTCCAGGCCAGTCAGGCAGCCCGTTGTGTTCAGCGAGGTCTCGCTCCACATGGTTCCCAATGGCTATGTCCGCATCACTGGTCTCCCATGGCCCCAAGTTGGCACGGAGGCGTCCATGGTCTTCATCACCCAGGACAGGACCCAGCGCATTTGCCACATCCCCTGGTGCTGCATCCTGTGGACAACACAGCATGTTGGGTGCCCAAGCATCACTGCATCCCTGCTGCTCCCAACCACAGCCCCACAGTGCTTCCCAGCTCACCCCTTGAGCTAGGATGATGGGAGGACAAGGCAGAGGGACAGTCCTTCTTGGCCATAGGCAGACATGACTTTGGTCTTTCAAAACATGTCATCTCGCAAAGATACAAGTATAAGGAGGCTCTGAGCTCAGGGAAGCCCAGACCACAGCAGTTTGGAGCACAGAAACTCCTTTTTTTTAGCATGAGAACAGCATAGCATATCAGGTTAGCAGAGATGGCATGAACTTCATCTCTAATGGCCCAAAGCAGTGGGCAAAGCTCCCAGACCCACAGCATTGCTCCCCATCAGCATCCCATAAATGACACCCTACAGCCACGGAGCACACCACCTTACCTCAGGCTCTTGGGACGCAGAGAGATGGCCAGGCACCTACACACAAAGAGAAAACCTTGGGTCAGGTTGGGGCAGAACCAGCAGGTCTGAGAGAATAGCCAGCTGGATTTGGAGCAGAACCAGCCAGTTTCAGGGCTGTGCTGGGTACTTACAGGGTGGGCACGGGCTGCAGCCCACAGCAGCAATATCAGCAGCACAGCCTTCATCCTGCAGCTGAAGTGTAGAAGCGTGTGGTGCTCGTGCTGCCCTCCCGGCACGGCTGCCTGGCATTTAACTGCTGCCCGGGGCCATGGGCAGCCAATGGCACTGGGGCCAGGCGCGGAGGTGTCAGCGGGAAACAGCCTCCCACGCTTCCTCCGGCGGGACGCCAGCCCCAAAAACAGCTGCTGGTGGGGGGGGGGGGGAAGGAGGGTGTTGAGCAGCTGGCCCGGCCCTGTGTTTTCCTTGCTAAATTTACCCCCTCAGTGCACACTTCCAGGCATGACGTGCAGGAAATGGGGCACCCACGCTGGACCCCGGCCCTCGGATGTATAGTATGGGGCAGGGGGAGGGAACAGCGATAGGCAAACATCCTTATGCGCATACAGTGTTTGAATGTACCAACGGATGGATACATCCAGCAGTCACTCCAGGGTCCCTTGGGGCAAGAGACTGGGACTGGGACCGGGACCAGGACCATGCCAGTGCCCCTGCAGTGTTATGTGCCACTGTCTGTATCTCACCATCAAACCCCTCCTCCTCCTCCTCTGTCTCATCCTGCAGATTAGGTGGGATGTGTTTTCCTCTTGACCTGGGACCAAATTATACCCCTGGCCCGCACAAGATGTGAGCATATATCACCAGACTTATTTTAGGTGCCTCGAACAATTACCACCTGCTGTTGTTTGGCTCTTGGAGTCTGGCCTGCATCTAACTCAACCCCTGAAGACCCGGCGCCAGTGAACCCATAAACAGGCAGTGCACAGCCAAACCCCTGGGAAACAGAACACAGCTCAAAATTGGACTAAAACACCCCAAATTCCAGGCACAGACTGCAGCATCTCTGTCCCCAGGATGGAGATACCTGAAAGGCAGTGACAGTCATCACCGAGCTCTGCCATCATCATGCTCCAGCTAAATGCATTGCTGTAGTTGGGCAGAAGCATGGCCACAGTCCCACCCTCGCACCTTGGATGGGAGGTAAGCAGCAGTGTGCCCACCTGCAGCAGGTGATGGCCATCTGCTCCCCAAAAAAGGGGTGCAACTAGAATCATAGAACCATTAAGGTTGGAGAAGACCTCTCAGATCACCAAGTCCAACCACCAACCCATCCCCACCATGCCCAATGAACACATCCCTCAGTGCCACATCTCCACAGTTCTTAGTCACCTCCAGAAATGGCAGCTCCATCACTTCCTTGGACCCTGAATCCTGAGCTTTGAGTGTCAGAGGAACAAAAGAAATGCAAATGCAGTGAATGAAAGAGCAGCTGGAAATGCTGTTCCAGGCAGCCACCTCTGAGCATCTTGACCACATGCACTGATCCAACCCCGGCCCCTGGGCTGGTAGTCATGTTTCTGTTCGTGCCGGCTGCCTCACATCACCTCTGGGGGCCACGGGGTCCAGGCATAGTGACACTACACACATTGTGCTTCACTGGACGGAAATGGTCACCAAAAAGTGCTTTATGCATAATATTGTGCATTACACTTCTCCAAAGGTCTCATTAATGCAAACACACACCTCAGTGCCAAAGCACTTCGTGACATCTCACATCTACTGAGTTAATATAGCTCAGAAACTTTCAGGTTACATCCGTATCTACCTGGTGCTGGCTGACCCACCCTTCCTGTTCTTGGTTTTGTTTTGCTTTTTTTTTTTCACTCGTCTTTTTAAGAATTCACAAGAGCATTACATACAGAGCATTAGTTGAGTCAGTCTGGCCGAGGGGCAAAAAATAGCCATTTCTCTGTCTGCACTTTAAAATAGCTCCTCCCCAACGGGAGTTGAATGTTCCCGGGCTGGCAGGGATGTTTATTTCTCTCCCTCTTTTTTAAACTTTTAATTTCAGCTTGCGTAGGCAATGTGGTCAAACACGACACAGCCCAGCACTGCGGCTCAGGGGCGACGGGCTCAAGTCTCTAATACAGAGAGTGCAGCACACCCTGGAGGACCAGCACCCGATTTAGCAGTCACATACAGGCAGCAGCGGCAGCGTCGGAGCCACTTCCCTCACATCACCTCCATACGTTGGGGTGGATGTGAGTCCTGGCTGCTGGTCTTTCTCATCTCCCATCAGGAAAATCACAACACAAACACAGCTAAAACAGGTTTATTTGAGACTGATAAAGAAAAAAAAAAGAGCAATGATTGGTTTTGGCAAAGTTCCCCCTTGGACTGGCTTTGTGCTATGCAGATAAGGCACAGATCAGCGCTACAAGGAGGGATGAGCTCAAGGAATTCATGTGGCCACAGCCAGGAATTCCTTCATTTATTTTAATAAGGAATAACAAGGGGATGGTGGGATGCTGGAATAAGATGAACCTTGAAAGCATCTCGTCTGTATGGCTCTACCTTGGTTGCAGAAATGTAGAAGCGGAGCCCTTGAAGTAATGGACTTAAAAACCCTCTTCTTTTTTATCCTTATTTTTTTAATCTTATTCTGCATGTGTTTGTTTTCATTTCCCTTTTAATGAGATGCCACATTTTGTTGATGTTTTTCCCCTCGCTGAATTCATAGGGGATAGCTCAGCTAGAAAATACTCGTCGTCAGCTCATACGCATTCATTGTCACACTCCATCCGAGTGCTCATTTAGACAGGGCACAGGACGGTGCCGTCCCTAATTAAGAAGTGTAAGTTTTCAACTTCAGAAAGCCATGAGAGCACTCATTCACATTGTAAAACTTCCAGTCTGAGTTTGGGATGCCCTCAGGAAGCATTTGAATTTTCATTCCTTGGGGATAAAATGGGCAGATGGAATCAAGTACTCATTTAAGTTGGTACAGAGGAGAAAATTTAACCCCGTGAGACAATCAGGCATAGAAACTAGCATTATACAGTCCCTGTAATTACCACTGCAATTATGCTCAGTGCTCCATCAGCACCGTCTGGCTGAATATAGACTCAGGCCCCCAGCAAGGGCTGGAGGAGGCACATCAGACTCCAAATGCTTTCACACCCTTTCTTCCCCTTCACTAGATTGTTAAGAAAGAAAAAGGGGGGAAAAAAAAGGCATAGACACATAAGTAGATTATTATGGATACAACCACAGGTGTATTTACACAGTTTCTTTCTGTATTCTAAAGACCACCTGAATTTCAAGGTGTCTGTATTATTCCTAATGCAGTGTAAAGGAAATCTGACAGAAAAGTCAGTTCTTTGACTTTCTTTATTTCAGAACCAGAACAGGCACTGAGGTTGTATTACACTTGACATACAGGAAACCTGTGAATCCATCCCACGCACCTGGTATGCAAATGGTGGCTCAACACCACTCCCTTGTGGGCACAGGTCTGAAAGTCTAGCACTGCACTAAGCACACAGATGAGCACAGCTCCAATAACAACAAACCTGTCCTTGCAGTTGCTCCTGCCTGGCAATGCAGCACTTGACAGCTGTGTTACTAAGACAAGCTTCCTCCAGCTCATCCTCCTCTTATTTTGCTGATCTTCATTCACTTAGCGTTCAGTCACAAATATACAGGCATTATAAAGCATCTTTCCACTGACATGGCTTCTGGGCCCACAGGCAACAAGCGCAGCCCTGAAACACAAAATGATGCCAAAGCAGAGATGCAGAGCATGGGGACCACTGGTATAACATAGGTATGCAATGAGGTCTTGACCTTCTACTGTCAAACCACTATCAATACTGTCACAAACCTTACCATCTGTCACCTCCCCTTCAGACACACTAACATCCAATCCATCGTCCCACGTCAAATACAGGTGGGGACAGGATATAATTATTCAGTTTCCAAGTGATATCATCAAATGAGTCACAAGAGTAATTTTGAGGTTGTAGTCTTCCAGGGAAGCAGCTACTCAGCTTCTTTACCCACCTATATTTTACCATGACAGCACAGTCCCCCTTCTTGGGGACAGAAACATCCATCCAGAAACAAAAGCATTCCCTACAATGATCTCCCTGGCACAGAGGGGCTTGCTGAACACATTCCCAGCAAAACCAGTCAGATATCGCAGAGAGATATTCATGGCATACCACAAAGCTCTGAATAAAGGATCATCTTTTTATTAATGAATAACAAAAGGAGAAAACATAAGCTCTGAAAGCTCACCTCTCCCTTCAGACGCTGACTAGCTGACAGGACAGCAGAATTTCAACTCCAATAGGCATCAATCAGTTTCCAGGCAGAGAAGCAGAGATAAAAGGGAGAGGGATTTATAGAGTTTCTCATGGTATTTTGTCAAAGTTTTATTTTCTGTACGGACTACAGGAGGTGGACTTGGCAGTGATATCGTTCTTTTTTCCTCCCACTTGTTTTGATTTATTACCAATAAGTTCCATAGTTGGCCATACAGAAATTAAGTTTTTGTACACTGTAGGAGTGGATCCAGTACTCTTGTGGTTCAGGAGCTAAGAAAGCAACAAGGTCCTCTCCACGCCTCATGACACAAAGGTGTTGAACCTTATTCTCTGTGCAGTAAATAATCAAGTGTACCCATCCATCTCCAAACTTGTTAGACCACCACGTCGTATTATACCAATAAACATACTCCTGCATCTCTTACAAGTGAGGTGCATAGTGTAGCTGTTTCCACCCAAAACAGAACAACTTGCAGATTTTCACACATATACCAGCTCCCTCTGCTAGCACCATCACTATCCAAGAGATGGCACAGCCATGGCAACAGCACTAACACAGGTAACTCAAGAATTATGCAACACTCCAAGATTTCAATGGATTCTGTAAAATTATTTGGTTTTGTTTTTTAATTTAGAGCTTTGCTTTTCTCTTTTTCTTTCTTTCTTTCCACAGGCTTTCATGCAGTTTGCACAGCATATTGAAACAGCACTGTAAAACTTAGCAAGGACCAGAATCCTCCTTGCTTTGCTTGCTTGCAGCCAGGCAAAGTGACTGCCCCAGCTGATCTCTTGTTCAGCTCTTCTGGGGCCAACCAGAGTGACAGAAACTACTGCACCCGTTCCCTTTGGCACCCTTCCCCCTGAAAGGCTAAATATGCCCTTCCCACACTATGGCTGAGCCCCACTGGCCCAGAGCCTGTGAGCACTGAATGGTTTTTCTCATTCGATTAATTCAGCAGAATTTCACTAATTCATCCTCCAATCCCTCCGCCTCATCCAGTGGATGCCCAGGACGGTGTTTCATTTTGTTTTACTGAGATCCAGAGTCAGACCTTCCTCCTCAGAAGCTCACAGAAAAACACGCTTTCTGAAAGATTCCACACTCGATGCCAAAATATACCACAGGAAAATTTTGCAAGGCTCACGGATTTCCAGTGCACCACTGGCTAACCAAGTAGGAGCACCTCTTCTACTGCTATGGTACTGTTTCTTCTTAATGTTTGAGTTAAAATCATAAATGTCTTCTATGTAATCCTCTATTGTCTTTGTTGTTGTAAGGTTGTTTGTTTTTCTTTCCAACAAACTGAATGTCTTAGAGTGTTGTTTTATGTTTTATGGATAAATCATATCAAGCATTTATGCCTGGAGCAGAGTTTCTTAGAAGAGAAAGCACAGTGTAATTATTGTGTTGAAGGTGACCTTTATCTTACCAATGAGACTATTATTTTCCTCCTGATCCCACAGAACAATAAAGCATTATGAGATGACCAACAGAAAACATACAGTCATCTACTTTGAGAGCTGCTGGGTGACCTGGTTTCTCAACACCTGCCAGATCTCCTGCAGCATCAGTTCAGGAACCTCCTCCAAAAGACAGGGATACAAAAAGGTACAGCCTTGTCCCTTCCCATGGATTAGAGCTGAGGCAGGAGATGTGGTTGGTCTTGAGGAATCTTTCACAAAGGTGGTTGTAGAACAGGCAAAAAAAAAACCCTTCAATCCGTATAGGATCTGCAAAGGAAATGCAGATTCCAGGGTGTGATAACAGACAAATTTTTATCAAACACATAAAATCATCCTGGCTGTTCAACAGGTCTCATTTAGGTACTTCTCAAATCTAATCAAAATAGCTCTTTATCAGCTTGAATTTGGCTTAAACTACATGGGGGCAGCGGTGAGGGGGGGATATGGAAGAAAAAAAACACAGAACTTTGGGCAAAATAAAATGAAATGCCTCATTTTGTAGAAAGAGAGTATAATAGATCTAACAATTTATATTAAGCACAAATGAATTGTTTAAAAACCATTCCTAGGGTGTCCTGAAATAACACTGTTTTTATTGAACTGAGCAGCCATGAAGGACTTAGAGCCGATGGCTTTTGCAGCTAAAGAACAGGTAGTGTCAAAGAGATTGATTCTTGTCACTAGGAGTAGAATTATTTTCCTCTTCTGGGATCTACTTTCTAATTAACACTCTTTTGTTGACTCCGTTCAGGTCCAACACTGTCTTTGCTGTGTATAAGCAGGCACATGGATTAGTTTATGGACATGTATGTGTGTACACACACACACTCACTCTCCTACAAGAACTTTAGAAACAGACTGTGCTTTACCAGATGCACTTGAAGAAAATCAATGCAGATCTTGGTAACAGGAAGACTTTGTGCAATTCTTATTTTCCATACTGTAGTTCACAACTTTCTCTTAGATGCTTATACATAAAACTTGATCAACTCACAATTATGAATGCTGTGATTATCACCTGCTTATGAGGTCCAGATATCTGAAGTACTTACTGGTGAGGTTGTGGGCATCAGCATCTGCATTTCCTGCTGAAACAGGCAATGGGCTGACTTCAAAGCCTCACACTGCACCATTTTACCAAGGTATTTCAAGGTATGTGAGCAAAAGCTCAGTTCTGAAGCCTCTGTTGTTTAAATGATTATGAAAAGAATTGCAGTGTCTTATCATGTTTTACTCAAAAAACTCATCACCCAAGTCCCATCCTCTTGAGAAAAGAATCATTGTGTATCTGTCCACTGCACACAATGAGGTACTGAGTTCCAAACCTGACGTCTTCTCATTCTCTTTCCCAAATCCTGGACAGCTGCCACTCTCATTAAGAGTGGCGGATAAGGCACCTCCATTTTTCTAGAGTTAGGTCTAATGACAAAGGACTATGCAGAAGATTTCTCCCACTGCCAGAGCTGAAACTAGGTCAGTTTACATGCTTGCTTTTGTTTATCACAAGGCATTCATCACCTTCAGCTGCAGTCTCTGCCAATTAATCATTTCTGGGTGGCATTTCATAAGCCCTGAGAATATGATGGCTGCATTGGATTTGCTGTGCCAATGGCTGACCAAAAAGGCTCATTTAGAAACAAAACACAAAGGAAACAGTAAAAGCTGCACTTTCCACCTCATCTACTCTTGCAGATGGTTTTCTCTCACTCCCCATTTAAGCTGCATACTTCATGCTGTGAGCAATGACAGACAGTGAGCCTTGGTGAAATTCTTGGCTGATGAAGGGGAACTGGTCTTCAAAATGTTATAAGTAAGAACAGGCAAGACTGGCAGGCCAGATATCATCAACTGAAGGCCTCTAGACACAAAAAATCATGTCATTGATCACATTACAAGTGACTGCTGCCACACTTGATAAGAGTGATAGCCATTGTGTAGTGCCAGGGACAAGCCCATCAGTCATCACTGATCACCAATAATGCATTGCTCCTGTGCCTGGAAAGACACCAGTAACTGCAGGAGCACTAACAGTGAAATAAAGCCATAAACAAACGTCTCTGCAACCTGAGGCTGGAAGACATGATCAGAAGTCTAGGTAGAACTTAAACTGGTGGTTATAACTTTCGGGCTTCCCAAGAGAAGAGATGCAACCCCCAAAACTGGAGCTGCTTAATATGACTCAGTGCACCCGCATCCGAGCAACAGGAGCATCCTAAGCTCCATCTCCACACAGCAGCTCTGTGCTGTTCTCTGGAAAAACATCATTCTAGGGTTGTCTACTCAAAATAGCTGCCATTTGTCAAGACAGACTTTTTTTTTTCCATTTTAAACTGAGCTGGATGCATCCTACAGGGAACTCACTGTAGGAGTGAGTGAGTCAAAGCTTCTGCCCCCTCCAGGTTTCAGGCAAAAATTTCTTCTTTCCAAGACTGAAAAAGGCAGTGATAGTTAGTATTGCTTTCTCAATATGCCAGGCGTTAAATTCCCCATTTCTTGGTACAAGATCCTGCTATGCAAGGAATTAATTCCATGTTTGTCTTTTGATCAAGCTTCCCTACAGATCTCATTGCAAAGCACGGTGACTGCATTTCTTGAGGTGGAGGCGTGCTGCTTTCAGAATAGCTCCATCTGCAATACCGACGGTTTTGCTCATATGAAGTGACACAAAAGCTTGTTTTTAGAAGCACAGTTCTATGGGACAGATTTGGAAACGAGAGAAAGAACAAAGTGTCTTCACATTTAGATCTCAGGGTAGAAGAAAAGAATAGTGTCGCAATGCAAATCCTTGCTTCATATGACGTTAGATAATGCTGAGCTTCTTCCATGACTGTCATTTTAGTTACTGTGCTTTACGTTTGCACTTACCCAGACTTATCTTTTCTAGCACCAGAAGACTAAATGAGGAAGTGCAAAAAAATCCCATTGCCATAAGCCAAGACCTTTACAGAGAGAAGGGCAGTGAGCCTGCAGGAAGTGCTCATGGTGCTTTTCTCCCGCTAAGCTCAAACTTCACATCCCTTGCCTCTGGCTCCAGTACACCACCTCCAATCCTTCACCCAGATTGCTTGGACAAAACAAAACTGTTCTCTTGGGTTCTGGCAAAAGGTCCTAGCATGTTTCACAGTTATCCCCTGGCACTTCACTGAAACTGAAGTGATGCCAAGAGAAACACTCCTCTCAGCCCTGGAGGATGGAAGGGCCACAGTCCATTGTACAAAGACTTTTTCTCCCTTTGTTGAGGCAGCTGCTGTGGTTATTGACTTTGCAGCTTTTATGACAGTAATCCCAGCTTTCCCCACCGCTCCCTCTTCTTTAAGAGTGCAGTCAGCACTGAAAAATATTTTTTTTACTGTGGCTTTTGAAGTAGTCTGGTAGTTTCCACTCACCTATTGCAAACAGCTCCCAGCATCAATGCCATAATGGAACTGGTAGCGTAAGACAACAAATTACCTATTTCAGCAGTCAGGACCAATATGAGGTGCAATCAGAACTCCTTGCTCTGAAACCAGTGTGAGGAAATGCTTCCTGCTCAGAAACAAGTTTTGTTGCCCTGTCAGAAAGTTAAATAACACGATTAACAAGGGCAATACTTGCACAAACATCATAGTTCAAGAAGGAGCTTAATTCTTAGAGATGCTGCTTAGTGTTTGGGGCAGATTAACCTGTATCGGAGCAGCTTTATAAATGTTGGCAACTCCTTTGGACTACTGTGACAAGAAAAAAAATACCCAACTAGGATGTATTCCTATAGTCAATTCAAGACTGTCAAGGCTTACCCAATAAATAAAAAGTAATGCTTCCCATGGGCCGCTGTAGGTTGGCAATAGAAAAAAAAATCACATCAAATTTCTATTTCGCTATATAAACTTCACTTACTTCATGCTTTTCATTATTTGCACAAAGGCAGAAGCAGTGAAGCCAGCTAGTGAGCCAGTAATTATGAATTTATAATACATTTATAGCTATCAAACTACTTTACCAAAACAAATACACGTAATGGGATTTCAGAACTGAGAAACTCAGTGCCCAGAGCTGTACTGCGGATTTGAAACAAAGACAGAGGAACGCTACCTGGCTTCTAGTGCTACAATTGAAGTACTTCTTCCCTAGCAGTTCTTCAAGAGCGCAGCTTACTGTTATTAGGGCTCTATATCTATAATGCAAACAGATCTACTCATGGCAACAGCTAGATTGGTTGTTTCTTAGCTCACATAAATACAGGCTTCCCTGGAATCCTCCTTTTGTGCTTTTGGTGTTCCCCCCAGCCAAGGACGTTTTGAAAGCACACACTGAGTCTCACACATTTGAATACAGTTGACCCAACTGTACTGAACTACTGCCAATGTTCTCATATGCCAGAAAGCTCAAACAGTAAAAAAAGAGACCACGAGCTTCAGGTAACAAAGTGTTTCATTTGTGTTGGTAAAGATACATGGAAAGGAATGAAAATGGAAACACCTGAGGTAGAAATTCAAAGTATTTTAAAGAGCAGAGAGGAGAGAATTTCCAGAGATTAAAAACAGTCAGTAGAACGCAAACAGACACAGAAGCAAAAGGAAAATCCCAGTGATTACTCACAACCACAGGGAAAAATATAGGACAAAATAAAAAGCAGAATGAAAGCAAAACAGTGAGTAAGATCAAGGAAAATCTGAAACGATACGATCTGTTCATTTTTTGTTTTCCTGAGGATACACCTAAAGTCGTATGAAATTCCAGTGCATATGTACTGCTAAGGTGAGAAAATAAGCCAGTGACTTTTGCCAGGTGAAAACAATTTGCCTTCCACCCACTTGAGAATATTAGCACAAGCTGAAGAAACTCCTACTGCACTGCATGCTCTTCCAGCCATCTGCCTCATGCTACAGTGCAGCAGAGTTGGGTTTGGAGCTTTCCAAGCAGGAAGGTTCTATAGCTAGTGGATACAGCACACAGCCTAAGTCCTGTAAAAGGGGCAGAACCAAAGTGCCCTCTCGATCATGGAATCAAAGAATATCTTGAGTTGGAAGGAACCCCTAAGGATCATCAAATCCAACTCCTGGCTCCACACAGAACCACTCAGTATTCAAACCCTGTGTCTGAGAGCACTGTCCAAACACTCCTTGAAATCCAGCAGCTTGTGCCCATGATAAATTGGTCAAAATCCTGAATTTACATACAACTGGGCACTGCATAGAAATGTTGGGTTTTCAGACTGACTTTCAACCTACAGCAACCACTACACTGCTTCCATCAATAATTTCTAAACCACAGTGCCTACACCCTAACTTTGTTTCATTTCATGTTACTTGCAGAAAGGAAACCTTCAAACCCTACCACTGAGCCATTAACTACCATCCTGTTTAAGATCTGAAAAACATGAAGACTGTATTGCTCCTGATTTGTCTTCTAGGATCTGCTTTCACTACTCCAGTAAGCACTCACCATGCTATTATTATACACACTTGAACTATCCACTTCCTTGAAAACCCTGTATAGCTCCGCAGGCTAACAAAATCATTTATAAACAGGTTTTTAATATAACTGTTTCTTCTAGACCGATCCATTGAACTACCAATTTGGGGCCCATGGACAGAAAACTGCAGAGAAGGTACTCTTGTTTTTTAAGCAATAAGAGGCAACCTACAATTTCATATCAACCACATAGAAGCCATTACCTCATACACATTAGTTAGAAAATCATACACAGATTCTCAGCCATGTAAGAATTTTGGCCACAATGCAACACAGAGCATTAGAAAGACACAGTTCATCTTGGCAAGCTATACAGTGGCTGGCAAACCAGACAGGCAGCTCTGGTGGTAGTGAGACAGGTGACTTCAACAGCACAACGCCATCTATGTAGGCTAAGCACAGAGCTCACAGTTTTGCATTCAAGGTAAATCCAACCAGTCTTTATTGTGTTATTCTGATGAGCACCTGTAGATCAGACACAAAGGACTTGGGCTCCAAACCAACAAATGTTCCATAAAGCCAAATCTAAGAGAATGCTGTATAGAAATGAAATACAAAATACCTTCCCTTCCAATAACATTTTCAAATAACTAATCATATCCAGCTCTGTGCAGCTTTCTAGGTACATCTCATGCCAATCCAGATAGTGCACTGTAATGAAAAAGAAGAAAGTAACTGTTCCTTTTAAGAGTTTCCAGCAGAAACTTTGATGTGAACACCTATTTGTTAGTCTATTTGTTAAATCTTTGGTGGTGCTTTTTCCCCCTCCCACAGCATAAATATACTCATTCTGAAATGCCAGAGGAAGAGAACACAGGGTTTGTAAACAAAGGTGATGTGCTGTCTGGCCACAGGACCATAAAAGCAGAGGTACTGGATACACAGAAGGATGAGCCCTTGGCTGCCAAAAGACAAGGACAAGGTGATGGTGAGCATCAAACAAAAAACAGCCTGAGGAGCATTAACTTCCTTACTCTGCACAGTAATCCAGGGTTGGCTTCTGATAACCAGGAAAGCAACTCTGGCAGCAGCAGGGAACAGCACAGCTCTGAGCACCACCAGCCCAGGAGGCACAGGAAACACGGCAACATGGCTGGTCAGTGGGCTCTGAGAGGAGAAAGTCCAGTGGATGCTCTTGGTCTGGTTCGTGAGCGCAACACATGGAAATACAATAAAAACACAGTTGGCCTAGATGAAAACAACAATGAAAGTGAAGAAGAGGAAGCTGGGGAGGAAGAAGATGAGGAATGGGGTGAAGAAACTGATTACAGGGACATGAAACACAGAGCCCGTGGGACAAGCCATGGAAGACAATACAGGAGATGGCAAAATGAAAACAGCCGGCCATCTGGTGAATTCTTGAGAGATTCCAGTCTGCCAGTACGTATAACCAAGAGACACGGTGAGAAATTCAGCATGGAGGAGGAAAGTCAGGAAAAGCTCTACAAGGAAGGAAAATTCCCTCTCTCAAAGAAAAATCATAATGAGGATCAAGGTGAAAAAAGACAAAGTGAAGAAAGCAAAGAGCATTTTCAAGTAGTCAATCAGCGCAAACACAGAGCAGTGACGAAAAGGCAGGATAAGGAGGGCAGCAGTGCTGAGGAGGATGATAATGATAGTGGTGATGATGGTGAGGAAGATCTTGGCAATGTCTGGAGGGAAGCAGTCTATGAGGAAGAGGAAAGAATGCAAAACAATGACCAGGACAGTATCACTAACAAGCAAAAAGAGGAAGTAACTGCTGGAGATGACAGTGGAGTTTATAGGGAGATGCAGGATTACAAAGGTGACAAAATTAAAGATGTTACTCACTCTGAAGACAATCATTACCACCATGAGCCCCCTAATTCCAGCAGCAAGCAACAACTGCGAACAAGTAGCTCTGTTGAGAGCATGAATTCAACGGAGCATGAGGATGAGGTAAATTCTCTTTAAAATGTAACTAGAAGAGGGAAAAAAAAACATCCTTAAGTTCCTTGTGGTCAAAAGTACGCTTTGGAGACTAACGGGTCGAACAAATTAATGTTATTTTGGAGGTTTCATCTCTTTTACACATTATTCACTCAGTTTGTTGTGTGACATTTCCTGCACAACACTGAAGTAGGACCAGAAAGGAAGTGAGCACAATTCACATCCCATAGGGCGCTCCAGCCCCAAGCAGCTCCCCAGGCACTGCTGAGATGCAGTCTGTGCTCTCTGATGCCCCAAGTAAGGACTGAAGCAATGGTTATGTTAGCCTCAAGGTACCACATGCTGCATGTCACTTACTGCAGACTATGAGGAGCCCAGGTCTTACTGAACTTCTGGCTGCTCCAGAGAAGACAGCACCCTAATGCTGTTAGAGGCCTTATCCCTCTTGCATATTTCACATAGCAACCTCTTTCCAAAGCAAATAAAAATCTGACTCAGTTTGCTATATTTGTATCTGAGGAAAAAAAAATTCCAAGTATTTTTTCCTTCCAAGATTCACCACAGCTTCTGTCTCTGTGACTTACACAGGTTAAGACCACAGGAGGTTCATATCATGAGGAAAGTGCAAGGAACAGCACTGGGAAGGCTCTCCCAGGTGAGTAAACCCTATGCCAAGCTCACACATCACTGCTAACTCACTGTGGCTTGGGAATCTGCTGGCCTGCACTTCTTTTCTGCCTTGGGCAGTGTGCAATTTCACATGACTGAATTGCGCTGGTCCATCATTATACACCAGATATGTTCCAGAGAAGAATCCTTTTTGCATGTCCTTGGATTCACTCCTGTTTTCTGAAAAATATATTTAGTTGTTGCACACATCTTAGTGTCAGCACTACAGGCTGGGAATCATTTTCTACTAAAACTACCCCTTTGTAACTTATAGCTGGGAGTGCAAGGAATTGTTTAGAGAACTTCACTTAAAACTTGACTTTTATTCAGTGAATGATTCAGCGATGTCTTAAACTTGCAAAAAGCACTCAACTTCTTGGTGAGTACTTGTTTCTATTTGACCATGTGAGTAGCACTTGGCAGAAACACTTGTTTTCATCCCATTCTTACGCTCTCTCCTTCTTGATATTATTTCTAGATCTTTGTAGAAACTTCCACTGCAAAAGAGGAAAAGTCTGCCAAGCAGACAAGCAAGGAAAACCCAGCTGTATTTGCCAAGATCCTGCTGCTTGCCCTTCCACCAAAGATTATGAGCGTGTAAGTATTACATTCAGCGCACAGCATGTGGGAAAGCCAGCAACAACGCTTACAAGATACCACATTCCCCTGTCATTATTTAGGATAATTATACCCTAAGGATCATGCAAATGGGCTTGGATCATCTCAGTAACTGTCAATTTGAGTAGAGAATCAATACTATTACTTGAGAATAGTATAAATCTATATAGCCAATGTGACTTGCTTCCATTAGCCTCCCAGGGAACACTGCTTTTTCCTGTCATTAAAAACAATAATTTATCCATTCAAGCTTTCAGAGGGCATAGCAAATACTAGTACATACCTGGTGTAATAACACAGTAGCATCTCAGACGCTGTATTACTACCACACAGAAATAAATTCAGATGTCTAAATTCAGCTGTGTAAGTACAGCCACCTAACCCTTAAGTAAGCATATTCTGACTAGAGTTTTCAATACATCCAATCACATGCAGTCTCTGTGGGTATTCCCACTGCTACATCGTATTGCAGCAGCCCTTTTATTGTAAGGCCTCCATTACTGACCAAGTAATTTTTCTGAACATAGACAGAGGGGTGAGCATGTTTGTTTTTCACTCCCTTAGGTTTGTGGCACTGATAATAAGACTTACGATGGTACGTGCCAACTCTTTGGCACCAAATGTCAACTTGAAGGGACAAAAATGGGACGCCAGCTGCACCTGGACTATATGGGTGCCTGCAAACGTAAGATTCCTTTTTCCATATAGAACTTAAATGGCTGAATCCCAAATACATCCCTCCTGTGCTTAAAATTGGCTGCTAACCCTATCTTCTCCTAGCACTGTCTTGTGTCCAGTGCTTTACCACATGAAGATTTTTTTCATATCTATACAGTATATACATTAACTTCATAGATTAAAACATCATGCACAAAAAAAACGACAAAAAACCTCACAGAGCTATCTAGACACCAAATGCAGAATCATAATATCATCTCAGTTGTAAAAGTCCTTTAGGTCCAACCCTCAACCTGCAGGTGTATTACTGAACCTGCTAGATGCATTCCCAGTTTCATACGTTACCAACTCCATCAACTTTAAGCTGAACTGGAAGTCTGTTAGTGAGAATCAAGCCTAACTTGGCTCAGAAATGCTTGAATGGAGACTTAACAAAAGCTTTGTGTTTTGACACAGACATACCCCACTGTACTGATTATGAAGTGAATCAGTTCCCTCTCCGTATGAGAGACTGGCTCAAAAACATCTTAATGCAATATTATGAACGTGATCAGGATACGTCTGCATTTCTAACCGAAAAGCAAAGGAATAAGGTAAGCGATACATTTTCAAATAGGAAGATGCAGCGACATGGTTAGTACAAACCAGATGAAACAAGCGATTTTAAAGACTACACCTGTAACTACCAAGAGGGTCATGGCCTACCATGAAAAACTCATACTAACAGGTATGAATTACACAGTATCTGATACACCAAAGCTGAGCTGCTTATCCCAGAACTGAAGGTACACTAATATCAAAGTCAGCTTTGCCTCCAACTGTCTGAGGCCACTTTCTTTTTTTACCTGGGCCTGATGCTTACTGAGTCATACGGGGTCAGACTTCCTTTCCAGTTACTACTGAAGTTTACACAGTAACCACCAACATCCACTTGGCAAATCTGAGACAAGTTTTTCTATGCGGTACAGTCATAAACAATAAAAATCATTTCCTTGGTAGCATTTCATCAAAGATTAATTTCTCCAAATTGCCTCCTTGGTGGAGAGCTCTGTTCAGGCCACATCTTCATCTCAAAACAAGAATCTATTCCTCTGATGTGTTCAGGTCAAAAAGATATACCTGAATGAGAAGCGTCTCGTCTCTGGTGAGCACCCAGTTGAGCTTCTCCTGCATGACTTTGAGAAAAACTACCACATGTATGTGTATCCTGTGCACTGGCAATTTTATCAGCTTGACCAGCACCCAGTTGACAGGTAAGAACCCTTTCTTATGTTAAGTTCTGATTTGTAGGTCAAGTTAAGAACATTTTACTATCTTAAACCACTTAAGTATTCCCTACATAAGGGACTGTTCTCTCAGGTGATACAAGCAAGCAGTGATCCTCCAAAACTTACCTCTGAGAATAAGATTCAGACTGCGGGCCTTTACTCATGCCATTTGGTGGGATTTGTGTTTTAAAGGCCTTAAAGCAAAGAGCATCACAGAAATACACCTCTACTTGTGTTCTCCTCCTTTCAGATCACTGACTCATTCAGAGCTCGCTCCTTTGAGAGCCTCCCTCGTTCCCATGGAACACTGCATAACCCGTTTCTTCCAGGAGTGTGATGGAGACCAAGACAAACTTATCACTTTGAAAGAGTGGTGCCACTGCTTTGGGATTAAGGAAGGTAAGCCTTGAAGACCAGGAAAACACACAGTACAAAGCATTACCACCGCAAAGTTCCAGAGTACAAGAATATAGGTAGACAGAACTTAGAATTTCTGTACACCATTTTGAGTAACAACACTGCATAAAAACAGCACTTTGGCAAATGGTAATAACATTCCCTTCTCTGTTGCAGAAGACATAAATGAGAATCTCCTGTTCTGAGCCCGCCTGAGCAGAATCCCCATGCAGCGCTACAGCTTGTCAAACATGCAATGCCCATTTATGACTGCAATTAACAGCTCTGTTAATTTTCAGGAATAAGTTGGCATAAGATTCTTGGAGGCAGAACAAGTCGCTCTTGGATAACACAAGTGCCTAATTGTTACAAATTCATTAGCAGCAGTAGTGTTTAAGAGCTCTAAGTAGCTCATACCTAAACAGTGTTTCCCTCTGCATGTACCAATAATCTCTTAGTAAGACGACTAACCTGATGAGAGAGTTGTTCACAAAACCCTTCCGTAGAATTATAGGATGTGGATTTTATAATACACCGATAAAAACTACTTTGAAATAGGTTTTCTTTTCCTGTCGTTTACTGTCAGTAGCACTCTGCATAGAAATGTCAAATAAACAGATCTTGTTTGGGTTTCTTTGTTGCATTGGTTGTTGGTTTTGGGGTTTATTTTTTGGCATTGATCACATTTACCAGTCCGTAAAGTGTAAATCCTACTATATGAAAAGACGGTGTTTTTAAGATATTTCTTCTCCTGCTTCTTGAAGCACAGCAGTAAGACGACCCATGTCACACAGCAGATTCCTGCTAGACAAACAACTACACCACCAAGGCTGGTACAGCTATACAGATCTGGAGCAACTAGTGCACTCAGAAAAAAATAAATCACTTAAATACATATTTCTTTAATTAATCTTAGTAACTATTCCGGTCATCATCCTACAAGCCACAGACTTGTGAAAGCTTCATACCCCTGACAAGAAACAAGTGCAAAAATAGAGCTCAAGTGTAGCTCAGAACTACAGTCAGAATCCCAGCATTCTCTTGCAGCTCTGCTGATATAAAGATTTGGCTGCAAATAATTAAGAAGTTAACAGTTCCACATTCACCTCATTTTTCACTCTTTGAGAAATTCAAAGAAGCCATTTCAAACCTTCTAAAAGTCCTTGTCATTGCATGTTCCATCATAGCCAGCTCTGCCTGTGTATACAGTGCTAACCTCACAGCTGGAAGGCTGTACGCAGGTGATAAGAGTTATTATTACATGTTACTTGCAATAACAAAGTCCTTTAAATGAGGCATACACTGTAAGGGAGCAATGAGAAGTTCAGCATCATCTCAGTTCCAAGGCTGCCGAACACCAGCCTTCAAACGTGGTTCCGTTCCTCCTTTGCATCACTCAGGACACTCAGGACCAGGTTCCTCACTCCAGTGGGCTCCCCATTTCTCTGTCACAAGCTTGATGAAGTAGCTGTGATTTGCATACAGCTTGAGCTTCTCACTGATGTCAACCCACTTCACCATCCCAGCATCATCACCTGCTTCCAGAGGCAAGTTATCCATGGTCTCACCTGTCCACAAAACAAGAGTTAGGACACACTCTTGCATCTTCCCCCCACTTTCTCATCTCACACCCAATCAGTTCCTCCCTTCCACTATTTTATTTATACTACTTTACAAACCAAATTCTGAAAGTGATTCATACCTACACAAAATGAGAATACTTAACACTTTATTAAAGGCTCAAAAGTATTTAAAAAACACTTCAGTGGAGATGTGGAGAAAAGCTTTTGAATTACCCTGTATAATTTCTAACTCTGGTTTCTGAGTCAAGTCTCAGTACTGCATAAACAAGACAATAAATGCTTATTATTTAAAATAAATATCAAAGGAACAACCTTCTTTACTTCTGAGAGTTGATAAATCAAGAACCAGCAGCGTGCTAAGCTTCAACACTACTCAAAACAGCAAAAATGACGGTGAACTAAACCAATCAATCTCAAGAGGGGAGAGACGAGAACTCAGGATTACAGATCAGTCTAAGAACCAGAAATGTATGTCCATTCCAATTGCTTTACTAAAGTAAAATAAGGTACACGATTACTCTGGCAGAGTACCCAAGATAAAAGGTGTCAAGAGTAGCCAGAACATCGAAGCAATAAATGAAAATCTGACCACTACCAGAGACACATAGCTGCTGAAGGAGAATAAAAAAGAGCTGAAGGTCCTCCACCATTGAAATTGGAAATTAAACCGACTCAAGTGACCAAAAAGAAATCAGGCTTAGCATTCAGTCTCCACACAAAGGCTCAGTTTGTGGGTTGGAACTAACACAACAATACAGAATTTGCCTGAATATGGCTTAGGTTTCTCAGTTCAGGGTAGAGAGAAATTGAAGGGGAACAACTACTACTTGCTGTGGGTGAACATCACAAAAGACAAGAGATCCTGACATGCACTTGTTTCAGTCCAAGAACTCAAACCCCACTTTCATGCTCATACATTTCCATTGCACACCTCAGCCTCACAGACACCAATATTTCAGAAGAGTACATGAAGTAAAAAGCAGCTAAAAACACAAACAAAGATACCTACCACTTTCATCATGGTAGTTCACAGCCTCTGTCTCCATCCAAGCATTATCGGTGTTACGAGGGTCATCCACGTATCCTCTGTACACCTAATATAGTGAACAACCAAAAGAAACAGCATAAAAATGAGGTGGAATAATTAAAAAGTGTTTTTCTCAGATGCATTCACCCTTACAATCTTACATGACGAGAAATTCAGTATCACAGCTTATTTTACTAACAGCTACTCTTCCTCGGTTCCTCAATAGCTGCGGGTTATCTACAGAGTTCAGAGGCAACCCCAAAGACACATGGCTTACCACAAAGTGCTCCTGGCTGAACAGTCTCTGGAGTTGCTTTTCCAGCTCTGCTTTCTCCTCAGGTGATTTCTGTAAGGAGTTCAAAGCCTCTTCTCCAAACTCCCGCTTAAGAGTAGCGCTGATCTTCTCCCCTGGATCCACCATCCCCTGACAGGGAAAGAAATAGGAGTACCCTCAGACCTCATTTGACATAGCATTGTTCGACTGGCATGTAGGGTATTAAAACTACCTGCATCGAGCTCTGGATATGGAAGGAAATCTGTATTTGTGGATAAAGCGCAAGCATGCTCATCCTCCAAAAACTGGAGCAGATTAAGTTATATCTATAACATTGAATTATATCTATATTAAGCAAAAGACACTCTCAAAATTAATATATTGCCTCGTAATGTGGAAAAATCAAGAAGCCCACTAAAAGATGCCTGAGAAAAAAGTATTTGTATTACCTTTCTCCTTCCCTATACACAATGAGCTCATCCTTACAAAGCAGTTTTATCACACACATCTGCTCTTGACTTTGCCTAAAGGGGAAGTCTTCCACTCCCAGAACTTACCCCAGGGATGGCCCACTCCCCACAGTCTCTCCTCTTGATAGCTACGAACTGCAAGATGTTTTTGCCAGTAACTGGGTGAGCTACTTTATTGCCACTTCTATCCCTCTTCCACCTGCAGAAAATGACAAACAAGAGCATTATTTTCTGCTTTGTTGTAGGAGCCAAACATAACAGTGGGGCCCTCACATAGTAGTCTATCAGGTAAAGTACAGTCCCTGAGCAAAACCAGACAATAGCTGCCTGGGAAGATCTCATCCATGCAGTTTCACTGCTAGGTCCTGAACATCTATATCTGCTGAAACTCTCATTATAAAGCTTTCACCTATAGCTTTATTTTTGTCTACTCACGACATGAGGATAACGAGATGACTTCTGCTCAAAGAGTAAATTTTGGCTGCAACACTTCCAAACCATCTATTGGGCACCAACAAAAGGCCAAAAGCATCCATTGTACTGTGTACAGTAAAGGATTTAGAAGAACCGCAGTGACTAAAGCAAAAAGCAATCTAATTCAAGAGGAAAAATAGAACTTGAATTTGCATCACTTTCATGGACATAAATGAGTAGCTTTAGTAGTGTTTTGATAATGTCCTCTTCTTATATACTAGGCCAACCCAGCATTTCCTACAGTGCAAAAACAGGCATGCCACTGACTTTGTAACCGAGTCACTCAGTATTTTCCTGCTGTACTATACATTACCTTTCAGTCACCCATCCCTTACCTGGTAACAACAGGATCAGCAGCATGGTTTGGTCCCCAGCGTCCCAGTAATCCTCTCCCTGTGAGACCTGTCCTTCCTGCCGGGTTTCTGAAATAAGTGGCACAGAGTATTTAGCAGCACTATTTGCCCATGCAGGGCTCCAAGTATACAAAAAAAAGTAGCTTTAATGAAGCCTGAATCACAGAAAGGACAGCAATGTACACCCAATGTCAGCATTAGCTTTAAAGAATAAAAAAGAACAGTTCTCTGTCATCACCTTTTTGTAGCCGACAGAGTACACAAAGGAGAACAAAATGGCTGTGTCATTTCCCTGATCTTCTGCCTCCCTCGGGCCCCCACAACCCACTCTTGGGGCAGTCCAGGCCAACTTTTTCATGCCTCTCAGCACAGCTTTTTCCAGAAACAACATTCTTTTCTGTCTCTAGGGAAGACTACCCTCATTTTGTTCATGCAGGTACCATCTATTAGAACCGATACAGATGTTTAAGAGCCCTACAACTAAATCATTGAAACACATACACAAAGAAAAATCACTCACCGTGGCCTCCCGTTTTCAACCACATACAAGCCATTCCAACTTGTCCTCTCCACTTCTCCATCTCTCTCATTAAATTTGGGTGAGAAACTTTTATCGCTGTGAAAAAGAGTAATCCGAAGTTATAAAGCCTGTCACATCCCTCTGGCTGAAGGCCAGCTACCCAGTGTGTGACACCCAATTGGCCAACAAGCAGTTTTTACCAAAACTTAAAATGCAGCTCCTCCCATTTCTGTAGGGGGGTATAAAATCTGAGCAATAACTGATGACCATCTGTTTAAATCCGCGGATAAGTATGATGCTCTAAAGCACTCAACATTTCCTCCTTTTCATTCAAGCAGTATTTCAAAGCTGTTCTTGTTCATATTAGGGATCATAAGACGTTACCCAGGGATGAAGCTAACGAATGCTTTCCTAATGTAAGTGCAGCGTGCAGATATTTTCTTAGGTATGCTTTATCACAGCTGCTAAATGCAATCCCTGACTTTCAAAACATGTTTAATGCCTACGCTCTGTGTGCATCTTTGGTGCTGGTAGGGAGGCAGCTGTCTATAGAAGCACATTTACTGCTCCCCAAAGCAATTCCCCTCAAACTGTCACAAGAATCAGTCTACCGACTGGATTTTCCCCATATAAAAAATGCAGGAATCTACATTACAAACTGCCTTTGCATTTTCAAGTGCTCCCTGTCTCCTTCCACTCACCTGACCTGCGGATCTGCCCATTGGGGTCCAGACAAAATAGACACTGCAGTGTACTCCACAGGTCGGTAGTCCTTCCATTCAGTCAACCAGTCCACTTTATCTGCAGGAACATGGGCACGCTCAACACGCGATCTGGGATACGGGGAGGTGAGAGCTTTGCTGTGGTAGAAATCCTTAGCGTTACAACTGTCAAACATGTTAGCGGGATGGAGCCAGTGAGCTGCAGAGTTACTGGAAGAAAAAAACGAAAGCAACACCTTATTCCTAGAATCACAGAATACTTATTAAGTATTAAGTATGGTACTAAACGTCTCATCTTATTAGACTGCACCACACACAACAGACAGGCCCGCTGTTCCTCACACACCCCGGGTGCCGCCGTACCTGATGTGCGGGAGGCGGCTCAGCCCGCACCGGGCGGGCGGGGACAACACAACCGTGACGGACAACACGGCGACAGCCCGAGCCGGGCCGAAAACCAACATCCCCCAGCACCAAAGCGCTCGGCCCGGCCTACCGGAGCGACCCCAACCCGGAACCACCGGCACCACGTTACAAGCTGCCCTCTCATTAGGCGGAGAGCGGCCAACCAGCGCCGAGTCCCGCCCATCGGTGTCCTCCTCCCGCCCCACAACACGCTCCGCTTGGTCACGGACCAAGGGACCGTTTGGGTACCGTGTGGCACCATGAACCTAGTGCTGGGGCTGCTGCTGTTCGTGGGCACGCTGCTGTACTCCTACGTGGAGGCGCTGCTGAAGCTGCTGCTGCCCGTCAAGAGGAAGAACGTCCGCGGGGAGCTGGTGCTGGTGACGGGCGCTGCCCGCGGCCTGGGCAGAGCCACGGCCCGAGAGTTCGCCCGGTGCCAGAGCCGCCTGGTGCTGTGGGACGTCGAGGCGGTGAGGCTGGATGGGTCCTGACGGGGCGAGGGGAGCGGGGCTGGGGGCTGCAGGTGGCTGTGGGGAGCTGGGAGCCGTCTGGGTGCGGCTAGTTCTAAGCCCCTGCCATGGACAAGGTTGCCAACCACCAGACCAGGCTGCAGTCCAACCTGGATCCAATCCAGCCTGGCTTTGAATGTCTCCAGAGATGGGGTATTCACTGCCTCTCTGGGCAGCCTATCCCAGTGCCTCACCACCACCTGCTGAGTGAAAAAATTCTTCTGAACATCTAACCTAAATCTCCCCCTTTTTTAGTTTAAATGCATCTGGAGCACTATGTCCAGTTTGGGGCTCTCCAGTTCAAGAAAGAAAGGGATCTCCTAGAGTCCAGCAGGGGGCCACAAAGATGATTAGTAACCTCTTTTCTCACAGCCAGACTGTTATTCATGCCATATGCTGGGCACCTCTGGTATCTCCAGGCTGTCACCTGCAGCCGTGCTTTAGTCCTCTGCTTACAATCAGGAGGCTTCCAGATGTCACCTGGTGCCCACTTCCCACTGTCCAGCTAAATGAGCTTTAATGAGGCAAGGGCATTATTTGTCTCTCCATTCCATTTCCAGCAGCAGTCCTGTGCAGGTCCTAAATTTAAAGTCCTCCCCCAAGATGCCATGGTGCCTGAACAGCAAAGCTCAGGCAATGTATGGTCGCACATGCAACTAAGTGGGCTGTACTGAGGCCATTATGCTCATGTCATACATGTATCCTTCTTTCCTTCCTCCCATAGCATGGCCTCAGGGAGACAGCAACAGAGTGTGAAGGGCTGGGAGCCACTGTTCACACCTTTGTGGTGGACTGCAGCAAAAGAGAAGAGATCTACAGCGCTGCTGAGAAGGTGGGGGAAGTAGGCACGTGAGCCAAGAATTACCCAGACATGCCGGGGGTTTGAGAAAGGCTGGAAAACAGCACCTGAGGTTTTCCACGTAGATTGTGCAGCTGTGACTGTGTAGAGCATATTTTCTGTGGGTGATATGTAGGAGACTATAAATGCTGGCAGTAAATAAGGGAAAAACACGAGATCTAAATCAGCTTTCAAGATACTGCACAGTTCCCACCAGATTGGGAAAGAACATGATTTTCTCCTCTCTGAAAAAAGAACCTAAAACAAAAAACAAACAAAAAAAAGCCCCACAGGATTGTAAAGAGTTAAATTAATTGTTGCTCACAGCCTTGCACATCTGTGATAATGAATGTCATGGGCCTCCTTTTGTCCAAAAGGTGAAAAAGGACATTGGTGATGTCTCCATCCTGGTAAATAACGCCGGTGTGATTGCAGCTGCTGACCTGCTCTCCACCCAGGACCACCAAATAGAGAAAATGTTTGAAGTCAACATTCTTGCTCACATCTGGGTAAGGGCTGTTGCTGTGTTTATGTCTCTGTTTTTGTGAGTGTTGGTAAGGATGAGAGTGGCACCTGCTTTATCCCCTGTAGAGCTTCTCTCCGCTCTTTGCCAGTGGCCTGCATGGAAGTGATGCAGATGAGACATCTCAGAGCTGGGCTCTGGGCTCCTTGGCATTGTGGCAACTAGCCCTGGGGACACAGCTGTCAGCAGGGCCTTACAGGGTGGAGGGCACAGAAAAGAAATTAAAGAAAGTTAAAGAAATTCTGCTTGCAGTGGGAAAAATGAGAACTAAGGGATTGTATGTGGTGGGAAAGAGACACTGGCAATGTTGCTGCTGACAAGGGAAATCTAGAAAGCAGCTTAGGAGCAACATGAGCATCAGCCTCTGGCCTTGGGTGCTGTGTGGTATCTTGCATTAGGGAGAGCTTCACTTAATTGCATGCAATTAGAATCAGTGTTGAGGACATCTAAGAAGTCATTGCTCTTTTCCTCCTCATCACCTTATTTCTGCCCCTTTTAAAACTCCTTTTCAAGACAACGAGAGCTTTTCTGCCTACAATGATGAAGAACAACCACGGTCACATTGTCACAGTGGCTTCTGCAGCAGGTCAATTTGTAACTTCTTTCATGGTGGCTTATTGGTAAGTGACTTCAAAATCAGCTCTCTTCATTTAATTTTAATTGTGTCTTCTTCACCAGCAAACACGGAGTAACAGAAATAAACTTCCCACTGAATAAGCTACTTCCAAAGGACAGTGCTAAGGAGAAAAAACCCACAACATAAGGACCAATAGAGGTACCCACTGATTTGCTTATTAGCTCTGACTGATTCAGGTGATCCGGTGAAAGACTAATGTGTTACAAATCAACTAATGCAATCTTCAATCTTTTTTCTCTCCGTAACTGATCTGGACTTTTGCTTACTAAGAAAGGTATTTTATTCCCTTCTTATTAGACTGTAGTGCTCTTGTGAGTCACTGTAGTTTTGTCAAGTAAACGTATAATGAGTAGCTTTTCGTATTTCTAGTATTTGTGACAGTGACTTCGGTACATAGAAATACTTCTGCCACCACGTGGTAAAATGCAGACTTTGACAGTAAACCATTCACATGACAAAAGAAACATGCTAATACTTAGTGTTGCAAGCATCACATCACTACTGAGAGATCAATGCACTGCCCATTTAAACTAGAAGTATTTATATTTCATGAACAAAGTTACAGAAGAGCTCTAACGTGGCATGTTATCAGACTGCATGTTGTTAGCCCTCTACCACGGTGGTTCCAAACAGAACCATTTTCCCTGGGTACGTTTCTGCACAGGGAGTCACTGTTGGTAGCAGGAGAACTCCTGAGCCAGGAGTTTTAACCAGTTTTCACTGTTCAGATCCTTAGCATCAAATGTGTTCATCTGTTTCTGCTTGCCAAGAATTTTCTAACACCACTCTAACAAGTAAACGCTTCGGGTTTATGCGCTAAGATTTATCAGACTCTTCATGATAAAGGTAACTTTCTGAAGGATGCTCACTTTGCATCCCATAGTGTCTTCTCCAGTCTGCACTGTGTATTTCAGCACTGAGCTGTGGCACAGCAACAGTTAGAATTAGCCCCCGCCTTCCCATTGTTTCCCTCACTAGTCAGTACTGCATGTTCTCTCAGCCCCTTTCCATTTCTGAGGCTGGAAATAACATTCATGCCTTCTGATTTGTGCTTTTTTCCTCCACCAGTTCAAGCAAGTTTGCTGCAGTTGGATTTCATAAAGCTCTAACGGAGGAGCTGACTTCACTGGGAAAGGATGGAATAAAAACAACGTGTCTCTGTCCAGTTTTTATGAATACTGGATTTGTCAAAAACCCCAGTACTAGGTAACAATGATCACAAGTCAGCATTACATATTTGTCCCTGCTTTACCTGTTATTCAAACCGAGTGTATTTCCCACATAGCAGTTGTCCTTTATTTACCTGACTTTGTGCACATGTGAAGTATCCTACTTCACATTTAGCAGCTGCCCATGTTTTATCACTGTTGCCCTTACTTATATGCTTTCCTTTGATTTTAGGCTTGGAAAGATCTTGGAGGTAGATGAAGTTGTGAAGGCACTGATGGAAGGAATATTGACCAACCAGAAAATGGTTTTTGTTCCACCACAGCTGAGCTTTGCTTTAGTTTCTGAAATGTAAGTGGCACACAAACACACACATACAAATAAACCACCAAAGAAGGGGAAAAAAGATGCAACATAAATGCAGGAGAGTACAAGCATCACATTAGTAACATTGGCTTCAAGTTTAAGCTTCACTGTAGGAGGAAATGTAATTAGCACCGTTAGCAGTCAAATACTACATTTGGCAGCATAGAAATATTCTTGCTTGACAGCTAGATACGAGAAATTTAGGTTCAACCCAGCTTCATTTACTTTCTACTACCGTCAATATTTTTCACCACTGCATTCATTTATTTATGTCGTTCCTTATTTAACTTCAGATGGAGAGAGATCAAGGGATCACTTTTCCTTCACAAATGGGAATTGCCACAGGGCTTGCAAAGAACAATTTGTCTGGAACAGGAGCCCTAGGCAAACTCCAGAAACAGCTGAACAACTGCTGCTTTTTAGTGTTCTGAGTCAACACCAGAAGGTCTAGGTCATGGAGGCTGAGAATGCTGCTTCTCTCTGCTATGTGAAGTGAAATTTGTCCTCTCAAGCTTTAATATTCAGTGTATCTTCTCCTCTAGTGAGGCTCTGTTTTCACTGGAGCTCTGACTCAAGGCCTGAAATTTGCATAAGAACAACTAAATTGACACTTCAGTCAACTTCTACAGCATCCCAAGAAACACTTCATAATAACTTGTTAATGAAACTCAACATCACACAGTTAAAAAACAACTCTTTTGCATTCCAAGGGATACTTGGACAGCAGAAGTGTGCAAAGCCACAAAGGAGTGGTACTTAATACTGTCATAACCCTTGAGATAACTCTGTGTTAAGCTGGGAGCAGGCAGACACAAAGAGACACAAATACGGCTCATGCTAAGAAAAAAAATCATAGAAGAGGGAAGTGCACCTCAAGGTCTCTGTTTTTACCATCCCACCCTTTCCTCAGACTGCTGCTTTTGAAAGTAGAAAAACACTTAATAAGCACAGCTCTCTACTCAGTGTTAAACCTTCGTGGGTCCTGCATGCAGTGTTGCAGCCAACATCTTTTGCAGTGGATATCTACCCTTGAAGTGATCATAAAAGGGGGAAGGTGCTGAAGGGACTGTCAAGCTAGTCGAACAGTTATGAAGGCAATGGGTTTTTAGGAAGTACTCCCCAGATTTAAGTTCTGGTGTCAGTCTGATGTTCACATGCAGTCTGTGCCCTGATGAGCTCCAGTCCCACCTGTGGTAACACTTCCTCTGAAACCTGAATTCTTATCCTAGGTTTAATTTCATGGATTTTTTTACTTTTTTTTTTTCATCCTTCAGGTTGATTCCAGAACGTGCCTCGAATGTTCTCAAGAAGCTGACCGATGTTAAGTTTGATGCAATTGTTGGGCATGGAAGCAATCAGTGAAAAGGAAATTGTTTCTTATTTCCCCGTGAAATGACTGAAATCAGAACATCTGCTGAGTGTAGCTCAATGATTTGGATTCAGAGCAGAATTGAGATGGGTACTTCTTCCACGCCACCACTTCCCATCGCACCTTAAGGTCCATCCCACACCAGCAGGAACAGATATGAGTAATGTGGTGTGTTAGCAGAGCAGAGATGCAACTCTAGAAGTCAGAAGCACTGTTCTGACTGTGCATTCTACCATCTCTGGCTCCTACTACGGCAGCAGACAGCAAATCCAGCAAGGCCTATTTTGGGGTCGGAGAAGCTACCTACATGAATACAATGGGATTGCCTGAGTCTTCTAATCCTGAGTGGGATTAGTCTGGTCTTATCACTGAGCAACACTGTCTTGTGTGGGGAGGAGTTCTTTGAGGTGTCCCACTTCATCTTAATGAAGCATTTTAAGTTCAAAAAGCCTTGTATTGCACGCTCCATGTTTTGTGCTTTTGTAACGAGTACTTGAAATAATACAGCTTTTTAATCATGTGTTACCTAAGTATGTTTGATTGTCCATCATGCATGAGCACCGTCAGAACAACTTGTACAACAGAATAAAAGCAGATCTCTACCCAGAAGGTGTCAAATAACCCCATACCTGTTCTCCTTCCTCAGAGTTTATCAATTCCAATCCTGTGAAATGCTAAACCCATTCATTGCACAAGATGCTGTAGCACAGTCAGCCCTGGATAATCCTGGGCTTTAACCTGTGGTTCCCCATGCAAGTACAGGGGAACTGCAGTGCAGGAATACTCTGCCAGTGCCTGGGCCCAGACAGAGATGTGTGTGCCAGACCAATGGGCAGGAGTATAAGGGGAACAGCCCCAGATGGGCCAAGCTCTTCCTCATGATCCAGCCATGAGCCAGCCACCTGCTCTACCAGGACCTGCAATGACCAGGAGGTTAAGCTTCCAAAGTTCTGCATGAACTAACTGCCTTTGCCCTGAGGTACAAGAGAACACCATGCGATGAAACACCGGTCAAAGACCTCTTCAGAGCACAGATTCTTTCTGCCTACTCACATAGCTCCTCACTGTGGCAGGCATTGGCTGGCTAGGAGGTCTGAATTTTGCATTTGCAGGAGGTCTGAATACACTGCCCACATTAAGCACGGCAAGAAGTGGGTGGCTTCTAACATGGTCCTTGTTCTGCATACCAATGTTTTTTTTAAGGCTCCTCAGTTCTCTTCCTGGCCACAAGAGACAAGCTTATCCCAAAATCTGGTTGTTACAGACGCTTAGCAGAAGTTGAATACTGGCATCTCACACACTGGCTTAAGGCACTTGTGAGTGGGGTGAGAGACACTGGACTCATCTCTATGTCCCTCTGAGCCATCTCCTGGAGCTGGCACTTCCCTGCCTCAGCCACAGTTCTGACCTGAGCCCCATGCCAGGAGAATGCCAGCACTGCTGAGCTGTGAAATTAGGGTCTGGCTGCACTACTGATGTGCTAATTAAGAAGAGAAACAAGTGCCAGGAGAAGAATAACAAGTCTGTAGTTCTGTGTATCTCCAGTGGAATCAAACATCTTTCCCACATATAGGATGAGTAACTGCAGCCAAAGCACTGGGACAAAATCTCTATTAACAACTAATCTCATACAAGCCAATTCTGGACATTAATGGAGCCTTCACTCTCCTTAGAGTAGGTAAAAGGAAAATCCTTCTATATCCAATTATGAACACAATTTGAACACATCTGAATTTCTAAATGAAAAGAGAAAAGCAAGTAATCCCCTTCAAACAGGACAATGCAAATACATTGTTAGAGCTGGAGGAATAAACCCAAGCGATCTTTCAGATTCTCCCATTTCTTATTAACATTTCTATTTCGGTTAGAGTTCTGGATGCTGAATTACACAGAAGTGACAGAACTGGGCAGTGTAGACTCAATTAGATATGCAAAATACAACAGGCTGATCCAAAAGCAGTTACGTTACAAAAGCATACTGTAGAACACAGGTCAAATTAAAAAATGAGATAAATTACTCTAGAATATGAGTAGCTTTGTGATGTCAAGCCAAGCACTTCACAAAAAACACTCCAGATGTGCTCTGCTGGAAGCAGGAGACCCCAAACACTCCCTACAGAGAGGAGACCACAGCCTTCACCTGAACCATGTCAAAAGGAATGGCAGTCAGAAATGCCATTAGGGAAGCTCAGGAGACAGAACTCCATCTGCCTCTTGCTCCTTTGCCCTCGTATGAGCAAGGGCTTCTTATCCCAGCACAACTCTGTCCTGATAACCCCACGAGACAATGAATAAAGCCACCAGGAAGTTCAGCACAGCAGTATCTTTCATAAGCAAAGGATGGGTGACCACCAACATATATTTTGCTGACAGTTCCTCACGTAATCCTGACATCACCCACTGCGCCTTCTATAACATCACATAGCAGAGCATATACACTACTTTGGATTAGTTGTACATTAGTTTGCTCTGTGCAAATTCCATTTGATAAAGAGCCCTTCTCTGGAACTATAAATCACTTAGGGAGGAAGAAGTTAGGACAGCATTTTGTTCTGCCTGACCACAGCCATGGGTCAGCCTGCTTACAGCAATCAAAGCTCGTTCATCAGCCTGTTTGGGAAAGATCAGCACACAAGGGACTGTCTATTCTCCACTAAGATTAAAACCAACCGGTGCTCTGCTCCAGCCAAGTGGTAGAAAAAGGTGCAGTGAAAACAGAATTCAGGAGGACAAACAGGGAAGACTTTCCTTAAAACTGTCCAAGTTCCCTGAGGCAAACTGCATCAGCAAGACAGATCAGGATTTTCACAGGTTTCTCAAATAGATCTGCAGTTATTCCCACTTCTGCCCTTTTATTTTGGGGTGCAGGGGTATATTTTGTTTGTTTTCTGCAGTCACTATCAGTTCTTTTCACTCAGGATGAGACTTTCTTTCAAAGAAGTCACATTTCTTTAGACATTGCAGGAGACAATGGTAAAGGCCTTATTAACACCAAAGAAGACCATATCCACTGCTCTCCGCTCATCCATCAGGCTGACTGTTTCACTGCAGGAGCCTTGTTCACCTTGGTGAACACACCGATGGTGGGTTCTACTGATGTTGTTATACACATGGACCCTGGAAAGGGGTTCCACAAGCAGCTGATATTTCCATTTTGGAAACTGTAACCCTTCCTCTAAGTTAGCAGCTTCAGTACTCTGGACAAGTGCTTCCTACGTAGCTAGGAGAACTTCCATAGTGAAAAAGACAACAGACATTCCTTTCACAGCGCAAACACAACACACGTTCCCATTGCCAAACCTGTCAATCCCCCAGGGATTATATAAAAATTATAAAGGTCAACTAAAAAATTTGGCTGCTTTACCAGGAGGGAAGTAATTAAACTAAACAATCAGCAGGTCCAAAGAAGACATGACTCATGACATCTTGTGGTTTTCTGATGCAAGCCACTGTGCCCAAAACCATATATATAGACAATGTCCATCCATGCATCACTATCGCCATCGCCTGAGCCACCTGCCTCCTTCTGATCAGCCGCTCAACATGCAGCCCAAAGGTAACACAGATCCTTGGCTCTTATCTGTGCTATGTTGCAGGCAGATACTGAAGTAGGTTGTCCAGACAGACTGTGGAGCCTCCACCACAGGAGAGGCTCTGATCCCACCTGGACACAGTCCTGGACAAACCTGCTCCAGCTGACCCTGCTGAAAGGGCCTGGATGTGGGAGGGGGGTGAACTCCATCAGCTCCAGAGGTCCCTCAGCCTTTCTGTGAGGCTGCAAAGAAACAGCTCCTGGCAAGGACCACTCAAAAAACACCCCTTCCTTACCCTGACTGCACACATCAGCAGCTCAAAGACAGGGCTGGCACTTGAGGACACACAACACAGTGCACACAACTGACAACACAGCTCCTGCTGCCCCATTTCCCTGTCACTCCTCTCAGAGGACAGCCTCATTGCTCCTCCACATCTCCCCCTTCAGCCAAAAGCTGTAACGCTACTTGCTGTCTGCTTCACAGGAGTCTCTCTCACAATGAAGTTCCTGCTGCTGTCCTGCATCCTGAGCACGGTCCTTGTTGTCACCAATGCCGTAAGTACTGAACAAAAATACACAGGCATCCGGTGTGGGAAATCTTAACACTGTTAGCTGGAAATTACATGGCTTTTATCTTCAGGACAGCCTCAAGAACACCAAAGGTTGTTACATGGCTAAATGCATTCATGGTATTCCCAATTTAGATTTCCAGGTTAAGATTAAGCCCTTCTCAGACTTGAAAGCGAAAACAACAAATAGCAAGCTCACACCCAGACCATCAACCAAGTTCTTATTCCATCAGCACAGAACTAAGCAGACAGTTTTTCAGACACTGAAGAACAACTTCCCTTTTCAGATGTAGCACGCTAACAGGACATGTTGATTAACAATATGTATGGTTTTAAAACCAAAAAGGAAGTGTCTGTTAGTTTTATTCTCGGCAATAATAAACAACAAGAAAAAACCCACCATCAACAGCATACCACCAAGTACAATGAATTGTGCTTTGCTCAAAAATAAAATAAAATAAAATAAAAACTCGTACTTCTTCTACAGAAGGGCTCTGACAGCGTTGAAAGCTCTGGTTCGGAGAGCCTAGAAGAGGTAAGTCTTCTGTTTCTCAGTTCCTGAATCTCACCAGCAATAACATTCACATTGACCTGGAGGGGTTGGTACTGAGCTGGGAAACACTGATGCACAATTCTTCTGCTTTCACAGCGCCCACAAAAAGGAACTCGCGTTGTCTTGCCCCTTCTTGGCGGCCTCCTGAATCAGCGCAAGTACGCTCGGCCAACCCTTGTGCTGGAAGTCTGAGGTAAGCCTCCTGCCTTGTAGTATAAGACACAAGCCTACAGCAAACCCTACCGCTACATCTGCCTACTTCTCACTTGCATTGCTCTAATTATGCAATAAATAGCCTTTAGAACATATTTTCCTTCCAGAAATAACATACTAAATAACTTGGAAGCAGTGCAGCTTTTATGTCTCGTTCAGCGTGGTACTTCTAGAATTAACAATGAACAGACTAAAGCCACTAATGCCATTGGTTCTAACCTGCAGTTCTATTCTTACTCTGTAGATACCTATCTGGACAACCAGGGCCATCTCCTATGAAATACCGCTGCTTCCCAATCATCTTCTTCCTTCAGCTTCCTCATGCTTTTTATCACCAGCACAGTGAAACCACAGCTCAGCAGTGGGGTTCCCGTGACTGAAGCCAACGTGGGTCACAGTGAATAGCTCGCCGCACTCTTGTCTGCTTCCTTTCTATGTCTGAATAAACGCTAGGTAGCAAGTAACCACAATTTCTTCATCATTTCTTAACAACAAACGTTCCCACATCAATTCAGTGCCCACACTGCCACTGTCAGCAAACGAGGAAGGGCACTACTGCAGCAGCTGAGCCCTCAGACTCTGGGCTCTGTGGAACCTCCATCCCATCCTTTAGACGGTCACTGTAGCACACAAACCTCTGCTGCAGCACCACCAGCTCCTACTTAGGATCTTGAGGTGGTTTATTTGTTTGGTAAACAAAACAAATGACCGCCTCCCAGAGCTCACCGCCCTCATTGGGCGGAGCCACCATTCGGTTGGCTGAGCCCGTCCTTTGGCCCCGTCCCCTTCTCACTCCGCTCTCCCGACTGGCTGCATCCCTCTCCCTGGTCTCCCGGCGGGGCCGCGTGCATTGAGCTGTCCCGGTGGTGCGGAGCGGTCGCAAGATGAACCTGGCGGTGGATCTGCTGCTGTTCGTGGGCACGCTGCTGTACTCCTACGTGGAGGCGCTGCTGAAGCTGCTGCTGCCCGTCAAGAGGAAGAACGTCCGCGGGGAGCTGGTGCTGGTGACGGGCGCTGCCCGCGGCCTGGGCAGAGCCACGGCCCGAGAGTTCGCCCGGTGCCAGAGCCGCCTGGTGCTGTGGGACGTCGAGGCGGTGAGGCCGGGATGGGTCCTGACGGGGCAGCTAAACGGGCTGTAACGAGACAGTGACACCCGTGTCACAACACGCGTCCTTCTTCCCGCAGCATGGCCTGAAGGAGACGGCAGCAGAATGCGAAAGTCTGGGAGCCACCGTGCACACCTTTGTGGTGGACTGCAGCAAAAGGGAGGAGATCTACAGCGCTGCCGACAAGGTAGGGGGGCAGGTGCATGTGGCAGCGCTTACCCACACAGGCTTTGATTTGGGGAAGCCCTGCGATCTGTCCACTTTTTGCTGCTGTACGTACATACCCTCAGGTACTGCAGCCTGTCCCAGCCTTTGTCCTGCTGAGCTCATGCTTCAGACTTTAGACCCTGCAACCAAACTTCCTGCTGCCGATTGCTGAGGAGCAGGCGTAGAAATGTGAAAGGCTGCAGTGTAGGGCATGGTTCAAATCGTTCTGTATGTCCACAGTGCATGTTTGTCCATGGGTGATGCGTAGGATGCTGTAATAACTGACAATAAAAAAGGGAAAGATGTCAAATCTAAATCAGCTTTCACGACTGTTGTGGTTTTGGCCACAAGAAGGGTACGACATGTTCCTACCTGCAAGGAAATCGTTGTAGGAATTAAATCATTTGCTACTCATGCACTTTGTATGTTAACAAGCGATGTTCACCTACATATCTTATGGTCCAAAAGGTGAAAAAGGACATTGGTGATGTCTCCATCCTGGTGAATAACGCTGGTGTGATTGCAGCTGCTGACCTGCTCTCCACCCAGGACCACCAAGTGGAGAAAACCTTTGAAGTCAACATTCTCGCTCACATCTGGGTAAGGGTCTCCAGCACATTCAATGTGAGCATTATTAAGGATATATGTTTAGACCCACAGTTATTTAAAGCTGCAGGCAAATTACCAAATCCTTGTGCTGCTTTGTGTGTATAGCAAGCACGCACTCGGTCCGGTTGTTGGGAAACTTGATTGTCTCTTGCTAATCTGGAGCTGGCCTGGCTCTCTTGTCTTTTCCTTATTGGCCAGTGATGGCCTCTCCTGCGCTGTAGGTTGGTCTATGTCACAGATGTCTTAGTGTCTGTCTTTGGGTCAGGCTGTTTGGGCACTCTCAGCCAGGCACCAAGAACATCTTCTGCTGATACCTTACTTTGCTGCAAGGGTCCTTCCAGAAATCAGGGTACAGAGTGCAGTAGCTGGAGGGAGAATGGGTGTTTCTGTGGCTCTCAGAATCCACCTAGCATTAGGAAAAGCATTAGTCGCTTAATTGCACGTATTTGGGAACAGCATTGAAAACATTTAAGACATGACTCTTTTCCTCCTCCCCCGACCCTTTTTGTGGCCCTTGTTCTAAATCCCTTTCAAGACAACGAGAGCTTTTCTGCCAACAATGATGAAAAACAACCACGGTCACATTGTCACAGTGGCTTCTGCAGCAGGTCATTTTGTAGTTCCTTTCATGGTGACTTATTGGTAAGTGACCTTAAATCAGCTCCTTTCATTTCTTACCTTTGTCTTCTCCACCAGCAAACATGGAGAGGAAAGAAATACACTCAGTCAGCTTCTTCCAAAGGAAGAAGAAATCCACAACACCCAGCACATAAAGACTTGTAGATGCCCAGTGATTTACTTGTTAGCTCTGACTGAATTGGGAACAATGCTTCAATGAAGGACTAATGATATGACAAATAAACTAATGAAATCTATTTTTTTTTTCCTCCCCATAACTGATCCAGACTTTGATTGGTGAAAAAGGTATCTGCTTTCCTTCTTCTTAGATTAACATCGTGCTCTTGTGAGTTGCTGTAGCCATAAGAAAAACTATGACTAGTTTCTTTTTACCATTCTTTCTTCTCAGTTTTACAGACTCAGGCCATATTGTTTTCTTCTTGTAGTAAGAAATGCTGGATGTGACACTGTTTACTGAATTAGGTTTCAAAAAGAAAACCATCAGACTTATGCATGCCAATTCATATCCCCTAATGCTCCTCTGACAGTTCACTATTGAGATTACTCAGATATTCCACTTCACATCCCAAAATGTTTGCCAGGCAGCGATATCTATGTTAGGAAAACACTGTAAGACAGCAAAAATTAGAGTTAGTCCCTGCCTTCCCAAGTGGATCGCATTGCTTCCCTCACTAGTCAGTACTGCATGTTCTCTCAGCCCCTTTCTACCAGGGTGGAAATAACATTCGTGCCTTCTGATTTGTGCTTTTTTTCCTCCATCAGTGCAAGCAAGTTTGCTGCAGTTGGATTTCATAAAGCCCTAACGGACGAACTGTCTTCTCTGGGAAAGGATGGAATAAAAACAACGTGTCTCTGTCCAGTTTTTATCAATACTGGATTTGTCAAAAACCCCAGTACTAGGTAATGATCACAAGTCAGCATTACCTATTTGCCCCTGCTTTACCTCTGTTATTCAAACTGAGTGTATGTCCCACATAGCAGTTGTCCTTTACTCACCTGACTTTGTGTACATGTGAAGCATCCTACTTCACATTCAGCAGCTGCCCATGTTTTATCACTGTTGCCTTTACATATATGCTTTCCTTTGGTTTTAGGCTTGGAAAGATCTTGGAGGTTGATGAAGTTGTGAAGGCACTGATGGAAGGAATACTGACCAACCAGAAAATGGTTTTTGTTCCATCAAATCAACGCATTGCTTTACTTTTTGAAAGGTATAGGACAACATAAGGAATAACTACAGGAGCATACAAGCATTACACTTCATAGAATCACCAGAGTTGGAAAAGACCCCTAAGGTCATCCAGTCCAATTGTCCACCTGTCACTAATATTTCCAGCTAAACCATGTCGCTTGGTACAACATCTAAACATTTCTTGACAGCACTTTAACATCAGATTAAATTTAGTGCTATTTTAGAAGCTGGGGCAAGTCAATGCTACACTGTATTGTTTCTTCCCACTGACAACAGCAGACACTGTGAGCAAAGGGAAAGCAAGGTCAGTTCTCATTTCAGTGTACCTGTCTACATTTAACACTAAACCCACAAGCAGTAATTGAATCAATGTCCTTTGCAGTGGATATCTGCCCTTGAAGTGATCATAAAAGATGGAAGGTGCTGAAGGGACTGTCAATGTAGTCAGTTATGAAGGCAATGGGTTTTTAGGAAGTACTCCCCAGATTTAAGTTCTGATCTCAGTCTGATGTTCTGATGCATTCTGTGCCCCGATGAGCTCCAGCCCCACCTGTGGTAACACTTCCTCCGAAACCTGAATTCTTATCCTACGTTTAATTTTGTGGGTTTTTGTTTTTTTTTTTTGTTCCAGGTTGTTCCCAGAACGTGCCTTGAATTATCTCAAAAAGATGAGCGATGTTAAGTTTGATGCAATTGTTGGGCATGGAAGCAATCAGTGAAAAGGAAATTGTTTCATGACGTGACTGAAATCAGAACATCTGCTGAGTATAGCACAACGATTTGGAGCAGAATTGAGCTGGGTACTTCTTCCACGCCACCACTTCTCATCACACCTTAAGGGCCATTCAACACCTGCAGCAGGAACAGATGTGCATAACACGGTGTGTTAGCAGAGATGCAGCTCAAGAAGTTGGACTGTTATGCAATGTGCACAACTGCTCATGTGAGTGCAGTGGGATTGTAGAGTATAAATTAATCTGGTTTTACCACTGAGTAAAATTACCTTGTGTGGAGGAATGCTTAGAGGTGGCCTGCTTCAACGTGATGAATCTTTAAGTTCCAAAAGTCTCATTCTGCACACAGTTTAATGCATTCTTTGTAGTGAGTACCTGCAATAATACAGCCTCTTAATCAAGTGTTACCTAAATATGTTGATTGCCTATTATGTATGAGCTCCACTAGCACAACGTGTGCAGAATAAAAGCAGTTCTTTAACCAGGTGTCTCTCAGCAGTTAACAGTCACAGTCATATCCTATAGGTGCATTTAAGATGCACTGTTAAATAATATATGCTCTCTGCTTAGGCCATTTCTCAGAATGCTTGCTGGTGATTCCTAGATCAGATTCAAACACCTCCCTCTGAAACAAGTATATATCAACTGGGAAGCAAGAGTCTCCTTGCTCTGGCTTCATTTCAACGAATTAATGAACTTATTGCAGTACAAATTTAAAGCCAGTACTGACACCAGTTAGCACACACAATTCCGTACACCTGTTTTCATCTCTTCAAACAGCACTTACAGAAGTGAGGGTTTATTTATCCCACCCCTCTGAAATGCTGATCCTACTCATTGCACAGGATGCTGTAGCACTGCCAGCCCTGGGTGATTCTGGACTTCCCCTTCATGCTCTACTTTTCCATGTACAGGTGAGCAGCAGAGCAGGGATACTCTGCAGGAGAAGGGAAACCTGACATTGCGGGTGTATGGGATACAGCCCCCAGATGAGACCAGATCTTGCCCTCAAGCCAGCTCTAGTATGACTGCAGTGATCAGTTAATCCTCCCAAGTTCTGTACGAACACTTTACCATGTGGTACCACGTGATGAAATGCCAAAGACCTTTATAGAGCACAGATTGACTTTTTGCCTACTTCTGCAACTCCAGACTGTGACAGATGTTGGCTGACAAGTGGCCATTTGAGGGAGGCCAGAAAACCCGCCAGGTTAAGCAGAGCTAGAACTAAGCAGCTTCCAATATAATCCATATTGATGTCCTGAGCACTTGTACTACAAACTTGGATCCTTCAGAAGATAGAGAAGTTTTAACATGGCTCCACCTGCTCTTAGGTGGTAACAGGCCTAAGTCTGTGTTGCTGACAGGCTAATTGGGAGGAAAGGTTCTTTTGCTGCTTATACAACCAGCATGGAACAGGGCATTCAGGGTGTGGCTAAATACCATTTCTTACACTGGGACAATTGGATTCTAGTTTCTGAATCTTGTGGCTGAAAAAGAGCTTTTTCAGTATTCCGTGCATGGAATAGAAGTTAAAATAAGTAATGAAAAGTTATAAAACACTGAAGACTTCTGAATGAATTGCACTTAAATGCCATACTATAGAACATTTGAGTCATGATTGAAACAGAAGCCAGCTTAATACACATGAATTATTTTTGTACTTGTTTTCCCTTTCTTGGAGACAATCCCAGAATCTGAGAAGGGGTTTTTTGTTTTGCATCTCTCTTGAAATAAGCTGTTTTATGCTGCTTCTGCTTTTATTTGAGCTGCATATTTCCACTTCTGCTTGGTATAAAGGAACATAAAAGAGGATTTAAGCCTTTATCCCATGAACACAAGTGACAGCAAATCAAACTGTCAGGCCTCCTAAGCATCTTGGTTCTCTTCTTGGCCACAAGAGACAAGCTTATCCCAAAATCTGGTTGTTACAGGTACTTAGCAGGAGCCTATGCCATCAAACCTCACGTAGCAACTTCCTGTAAAGACCTACAGATGAATACTGGCATCTCACACACTGGCTTAGGGCACTTGTGATTTGAGTGAGAGGCTCTGGACTCATGCTCTGCCTCCTTCTGAGTCATCTCTTGGAGTTGGCACTTCCCTGCCTCAGCCACAGTTCTGACCTGAGCCCCGTGCCAAGGGAATGCAAGCACCACTGAGCTGTGAAATTAGGGGCTGGCCGTACTACTGATGTGCTAATTAAGAACAGAAATTATGTAGCTCTGAGCATCTCTGGTGGAGTCAAACCTTTTCCCTGCATACAAGGTAACTTCATCCAGAGCAGCTGGATGCACTATGGCCTCCACCTGATGACTGGAGCAACACTCAAAATATTTTGCATTTTGCAGCAGTCCTGTTACCATGAATAAACATGCCCTCATGCAAACAATTTCTCCTCTGCATTCTTTGTTTTTTAATGCTCACAATCAAAATAGTCTTTGAGAAACTCCAGTTCAACAGATGCGCAACAGGGAAATACATTCATTGCTCACAGCAAACTCTGTGTGCACAGCTACAGCTGGGGTTTTTAGAAAACTTTAGTCACTTGTGCTCGATATTTGACCGAAATTGTGCTTTTTGAACTGATGTGCTGTGAGGCACCACAGCCCCACACCGCCTCTTCCCGCCTCCTCACCGCGCATGCGCGCTGCTCGCCCCCTCCTCCCGGCGGCCCTCGGCGGAGCTCAGGTGAGCGGCGGCGGCGTGGGGCCCTTATTCATCCCTCCTTCCCTCACCGCTAACACCCCGACCCCTCTTTCCCTTCGATTTACCCGATGAACGGTTCCTTGGGTGGTTCCAGAGGCCACAGCCCGCTTATGAGGGGGAGGGAGGTAGAACGCTCGGAGGCCGCGGCCCTCAGCGGGGAGGGCGGCGCGTCTGGGCCTGGCCCCGGGCCCTGAAGGGAACCTGAGGCTGCGAGAGGAGGAATGGAGGATCACATCAACTCTTATGCTGCTTAAACGGTGGGAAAAATTACCTGCAGCTGCCAGGGAGGGGCTCCCATTGCTTCCTTCCTGCTCATGCAAAAGGGAAGTGCTCCTTCGGCCCGTTATGAGCTGCCTTGCCCAGGTGTCTGTCATCTGTTGATGGGTTCCACCTTGCCATCCCCCCCGGACAATTCCGTATTGGTTGGTAGGAAATTGCAATTGGAGAGATCTTGTTAAGGGATGTGCAGGTGGTGCATCTCCTAGTTCCTATGTGCCCCTTTCTATAATAGTCCTGCACGATGTGGTCATAAAGGTGACAGAATGCAGAGTTTTGGGGCTGTTCTTTGTCACAAAGGCTACTGGAAGCACAAACAGTGTGTATTTTGCACAGGAAAGTAGCACAGCAGCAGAAATCCCACACTGATTGCACTCAGGCTTAAATCTCAGCAGGTGGGTGTGTTCTGCTTGTGCTGGAGGTGAAGCTGTGCAAGGTTCAGCAGCCCTGTGGAGATAAAACATTGGATTAGAGTGAGCTGGTTACTCTGTAATCTATGCCTGAACTCTTACCTGTGTAAATCTACTGTGCTACATGCTGAGATTGCTCCTGTTGTTTATGTGCAGGCACTGAAGGAGCTCACAGCTCAGGTACACTATGTCCAACCCTCAGCCATGCCCACTAATCCTGTCTCTCAGTGCCACATCTTCCCTCTTCATCATCATAGAATCATCATGGGACCACAAGGTTGGAATGGACCTATAAGATCATCTAGTCCAACCGTCCTCCCTTTACCATACCTACAGGAAACCCCTAAACCATGTCTCCTAGCTCCCTATCCAGATGCCTGTTGAACACTGCCAGGGATGGCGACTCCACCACCTCCCTGGGCAGCCATTCCAGTGCCTGACCACTCTCTGAGTGAGAACTAGATAGGCATGTGGAATCTGAATTATGTTGTTTTGATTACTTTCATTTTCAGGTGTATTTAATGAGACTTAAACTAAGCATAGGCTTGCAATGCAGCGTGTGACTTGAACTTTCCCATGTTTTCATGTAACCTCGTGGGCGGCAGCAGCGCCGTACAGTTACCTGCAGAGACTTATCAGGCTCCATCTTAACTAGTTAGTTTTGTTGCTATGACAAAGTCCTTTTGTATCATGAAAGCATCTTTCTGCTTCTGGCAGCTGAGGCAGGAGGACGATCCTCTCCCAGATCAGTGTCACAGGGGAGGATCCTTGTTTCCTTCGCTTCATGAGTGACATTAGTGCCCTGCTTGTGGCTGATGCTCATATCCCCTTTAGCTGCAGAGTTATTTCAGGCACGTTACTTACACTGAAGCCAAGTGCTTTGTTTTATGCTCTCTTCAATTTCAGATGCTTTGGCCCAAGTGACTGAACCTAAAGCAGTTCACTTTGGGATGTTCCTCTTAGTTGAACCTAAGGCATCTCTAATGTATGGGGGGCTCTGAGCTACCATCTCTGCTTGTTTGTATACATGCAGTAGTAAAGGAGGGCTCTGATGGGATCTTCGAATATCAGCGCTGACCAGCTGCACGCTGCCAACACAGACACGACGAATGTTCTAAATGTTCATAACTCAAGAAGTAAAATTGATGGCAGCAAACAGGGGTGAGCTGTAAACAGGGAGTAAGGCCTTTTTGCACCGGGGGGGGTTACTCTTCTATGAAAAGTGCAAAGTAGCTGCCTACGGAGTAACAGCTGATGTTATGAATGAGGCACTTCCTTCAGATTCCTTAGAGCCAGGCACTTAAGTGTGTACTCAGGCTGTATCCAGGCCAGAGCTCTTCACTGCTGAGATGAAAGGAGGGTTATGGCTGGCTGTGACTGTACTTTAGAAAAGAAAGCCTCCGTTTGCATGCAGTAACCTCACCTCTAGCAGCTGGCTGCTGTTATTGCATTCTTGTTTATTTGAGGGGCATCTGAATGGCTTTTCTGTGTCAGTCAGTGGATTCTGAGTGCGTAATTGACAGAACATTTTGCATACAGTCCTGAATGCTTAGTAAGTGTTGTAGCGAGTGATGCTTAAACTGGTGAACTTTTGCATTACTGAGTCGTTGAGAAATACCACAGAATCACAGAATGACCCGGGTTGGAAGGGACCTCAAGGATCATGTAGTTCCAACCCCCCTGCCTGGCAGGGCCATCAAACATACACCTTTACTAGATCAGGTTGCCCAGGGCCCCGTCCAACCTGGCCTTGAACACCTCCAAGGACGGGGCATCCACGACCTCCCTGGGCAGCCTGTTCCAGGGCCTAACCACTCTCCTAGTGAAGAACTTTCCCCGAACATCCAACCTAAATCTTCCCACTTTTAACTTAAAACCATTTCCCCGTGTCCTGCTATTGTCAGCCCTTTCCAGGAGTTTACTCCGCTCCTGGGTGTAGGTTCCCAACCCACTTTCTTCTGCTGTCCCTTTAAGGCTGTGCAATGACAAAACAATTTATCATTCCAGTACAGGCAAGGAGGAGGAGTAGGCTTGGACTTGAAGTACACTGACCTTCGTGACTTCTGCGAGACCTTCACATTTCCGTTTACTGTTCTATTGAAGGACTACTAAAACTCTGTTCTGTTTAAAGTGTAAGGACAGTAAATGCTGAGAGACGGGCATTTAAATCATCCCAGCCTGGTTAGCTTCTGCAAATTAAACATCTCTCCTTGTGCCAGGATCCTGATAGACTGCAAATACATGACCTTAATGTTGTGTATTACATCTCATAGTATTACTTCTGTGCTTAAATCTAAAAGTGCACCATTTTTATATGACAAGCTCTTTATGGCATTGGTTGTTGACTTACTTTAAATCTCTGTCAAAAACATTGCTTGATTTCTTAAATAAGTGATAGGAACTTGGACAGTGATATTTCTCAAGTCTGATGCAACCTGGTAGCTCTTAATTATCAGCAGCCAGCTGGATATCTACACAGATCTCCATCTCCTACAAAGGTGCAGCTGTCTCGTAATCTCAGCTGCTATTTTCCACAGATGATGAGGGTTTGTTTGAAGACTCAAAGTGTGAGATACTATAATTAAGACAAGCGGAGGATCTATGGGTACAGTATCTAAGTGATTTGGGAGGCAAGAAATGTCACAGAAACAAGATGTTCCTGAATTGGTGATGTGGGAGATGAACAAACTCTTTCACGGTGTATTAATATCTGTCACAAAGTCTCATCATGATGAAGCCATAGTGTGTCAGACTGCTTGGGGTCTGAATTATAAATCCAGGTTTTTTAAGCCTGTTAACTTCAGTGCCTTGAAGAAACTTCTTTTATGTGAGGAGGATTTTAATGTCATGTGATCTAGTATTAATACCTGGTCTAGTATTAAATGTGGAGTTTGGCAGCGCTAACCTTGATGACCCTTGAGGTCCTGTCCAACCTAAGCCATTCTATGTGCCCATACACTTACCTGATATTGCCATGATTTATACTGAGAGTTCCCTGGTACATGTGGTTCCTGTGACTGTGATTTCCTCTGGTGTGAGGAGACCAAGGGCTCCAGTATCTGCTCCTGCAGAACCACTGCTAAATGTATCAGTCCATATCAGTGCTCTTCTTATCCAAATGATTGCTCAGACTGTCACTAGCAGCTTCATTTAATAGGAGCATCCTATGAGGATGAAAAGCATGGTTCACAACCAGTTAAGTCTGGTTTTTGAGCTACTGTTCTATTTATTATATTTAAAAACAAACGAAACAAACAAAAAGTTACCCCAGCAGTGTTGATTTAGCTTAGAAATTGTGGGCTTTGTGTTGGTGCTTGCAATGGCAAGTCCAGAACAGGTAAACCTTACACCACCAGTCACTTTTACAAAGAGCCATGTGTGTGGTAAAGCCATGTGTGCAATCAGTTAAAACACGCAGATAAATTTAGCACGTAACACCAAGTGAAATAACCTTATGACTTATGAGCTGCAAACCATTGTTTAGTCATCAGTGGCAGTTCTGTTTGAAAGCAGCACTTCAACTCAGCTGTAAAAGTACCATTGTTTGCTCTGTTTTACTTCTGAATCACACGTGACATTCTTCATAATCCTTGTACAGTGTTCCAACTTCTGTCTTTTTCTTGGATATCTTTTACAGGAAGGATCTTTGCTTGCTGCAGCATTAGTTTCGTCTCACTGTAACCTGCCTGGCTGACTGCAGACAACAGCACCGTGGCTGCACAGAACGTGGAGCTGTCAGCAACACTGAGACTGAGACCATCCGATCACCTGGAGTCACTTCCTGCTCTTTCTGATGCATGAGGAGTTGTAAATGTATTAAGTGGCACGGATACCTTAAAAATATTCCAGAAGAACAGAAGGTCTGCACTCACCCACATGACTTACATCTTTATTTTAAAAGCTTCATTTTGTTCCATCGGTCAGTCAACTTCTTCCAGTGCCAGAGCCCAGGAGCAGGAATCACTGAATTGAGGAAGGATCATTTCTTAGTAGAACGCACAGTAAGTTAACGAGCAAACACAAAATAAAAGCTATCCCAATCTAAAAGAGGAACACAATACTCAATATTCTCTCTGCTTTCCAGAGGTGTTTGTCTTTGAACCTTACAAACTTGATGCTCTCACTTGCCAGAATGTAACAGGACTCTAGTAGCTTGTAACTTGGATCAATATCTTCATGCTTTCCAATAGTATTTCATGTTTTTCTTCTGGGCTTACCATCTTCCACAAAGCTTGTGGATGCACAGCCTAAATCACAGTATCACACAGTATCACAGTATTATCAGGGTTGGAAAAGACCTAGAAGATCATCTAGTCCAACCATTCCCAGTACTTCCCGGCTAGATCATATTCATCAACACAACATCCAAACGTTTCTTGAATACTCCCATGGTCGGTGACTCCACCACCTCCCTGTGCAGTGCATTGCAATGCCTGACTACCCTTTCCTAGAAGTAATACTTCCTAATGTACTGACTGAATCTCCCCTGGCGCAACTTAAAACCATTCCCTCTAATTCTATCACTACTGTTACATCTTACTGATGTCACAGGTTTCAAATTGTCATGGGTGTTAGACACACAGAATTGAAACTTCACATGTGCTATCAAGCTGGAAAATGATGTGCTCTTCCCTAGTGCTTGAGTTTTATTTACAGATAAAAAAGTGGACTTCAGACTTAGCCAGACTGGAGGTCACAGTATTTGGAAGAGTGAAATATTTGTGTGACAGAAGCCAAAGTAAACCTTCTTTCTATTGTCTGTGATATCCCAGATGTGTCTTTCAATTCTTGGAAAGCTGTGATAGAACAACCACGATTCCTTTTGTCAGATCTGCATAAATCTTAGACACCAAAAACACCTGCAGCTAAGTCAGGTAGATAGAGTCTAAAAAGCTAGCAAACAGTAACACGATTTGCTGCATGCACATTTTCATGTTTTAGGTTAATATTAGGTAAAGGAAAATCATTCCAAAATTTTTCCTTAAACATAAATTCCTTTACACTTTAATTCTTGTTGAAACACTAATAGAGTGGCTTCATTTTTACATATGCATCAATACAGATAATACTTTGGGATTGCTCTGGCTGTTGAGATTGAGAAAAACTGAGTATGTACAGATATACCTGTGGGGGTCAAATTAGTCTGTCTCTGGCAGCAGTGATGAGATGAGGAGAGAATCCCATCTGCCTGTGGTCCATGGCCCTTCTGCTCCTCTGCTATCCACAGATGTTAGGTGAGGAACAGCAGAGGACACATCACTGCCTTTTCTTCATATCTTTTTTCAACAAGTGTGGGGAACGAGTTCATAAACAAGGGCTTTTCCCAAAGGTACCTGCATATGATTTGCCTGCAGGACTCTTCCCCTCTTCCCACTCCCCCTAACTAAGATCAGCAGTAGTATTTTTAGCATGTAATCTGATGGTGGATACTGACATTACCTGATATCTCCTTTGTCCTTTTTTTTTTTTGTGTGTGTGTGCTTGTGTATGTGCTTTTAGATAGGAAGATGAAAAGAACTTAGCTACATTTTAGGACTGACTCCTGATGGGCTGGACTTTGTCTCGGTGGGAATATTTGACGGTTCACTCTGCAAAAGACGAAACAACCAATGGCTTCAGAATCCATGGTCCCAGAGCAGGCAAAACAACATCCAATGAAGGGAAAGAGGCGGTCACAGCAAAAGCAAACTCGATCTTCCAGCAGTGATGGTGAAGATGATATCTTTGTATTTGAAGCAAACGAGGCTTGGAAGGATTTCCACAGCTCTCTTCTTCACTTCTTTGAGGCTGGAGAGCTCTGTGATGTTACGCTGAAGGTGACAGAGACCACCCACATTCATTGTGTTTTAACAGTCTGAAGATTAAGCTATAAATGTGCTGGAGATGGCAGTGAGTTTGGGCAGGGGTGTGGAAGTGACAGAATCCCTGTTTGAGCTGAGGCATTTCTAGATAAGCTCTTAGATTTTTTGTAATTTACAAAGGTCACAACTAAAATGTAAATGATTAAGATACTGACAATCCAGGAGAGCAAGTTCATGACTCACCTCACCCAGTTTGCTCTGTAAGGAAGTTCCCATGGTTGATTTGTTCTCTACTATGTTATTTCAGCTTCCAGCTCCTTGCAGACTCTCTGTTCACACACTTTGATCCCAAATGTTATCCGTAGTTTTGCCTCCTGTGTTTCTATGCTAGATCTTTCCTGGCAAACAGGATTTCTGTAACAAATTGAGCTTCCAGCATTCTCCTGGAAAATAAAAAACCCTCAATCACATTGTTCTACAACTGATCAAAGAGGAAACGAAAAGGATGAAGCCAGTTTTATTATTCTTATGCAGTGTTGTTTTAAATGCATTCTTTTCATCTCAGCTTTCTATTACTTATGTCCTGATCACAGGAAATTTGTAACTACCATTTGCAGCTATGTTTGCCAGCACGTACAAACATTGAGTATTGCTTAATCAAGTACTGCTTCCTTCTGCTACAACCTTGTCCTACTCTGGTAGTCAGGTTACAGCTGAAATCTGCTTGGGATGTGCTGATGTCTAATGTCTAATCTAATGTCAGCAGTATGAGGGAGATGGAATTCATTTGTTTCAGCAAAATACAGAAGCTCAGTGTATGCTTGGCTCAGAAATTTACCTTTTCAGCTTAACTGTCTTTTATAACTGGAAGAAAACTACCTGAAATTGATATTTCAATAAAATAGTTTTCTTTTCTTTTTCTCAGGTTGGTACAAAGCTCATCTCCTGCCACAAACTGGTGCTGGCATGTGTTATACCTTACTTCAGAGCCATGTTTCTTTCAGAAATGGCTGAAGCCAAGCAGACGCTGATTGAGATCAGGGACTTTGATGGCGATGCGATAGAAGACCTTGTGAAGTTTGTCTACAGCTCCCGGCTGACACTGACTGTGGATAACGTCCAGCCACTCCTGTATGCAGCTTGCATTCTTCAGGTGGAACTGGTAGCAAAGGCGTGCTGTGAATACATGAAGCTGCACTTCCATCCTTCCAACTGCCTGGCGGTCAGGTCATTTGCAGAGAGCCACAACCGCATTGACCTGATGGACATGGCCGATCAATATGCTTGTGAACATTTTACTGAGGTGGTGGAATGTGAAGACTTTGTGAGCGTCTCACCTCAGCACCTCCATAAACTGTTGTCCTCCAGTGACCTGAACGTAGAAAATGAAAAGCAGGTTTACAATGCTGCTATCAAGTGGCTGCTGGCCAATCCACAGCATCATGCCACGTGGCTGGATGAAATTCTCGCACAGGTAGGGCAGGCATCACTGATTTGGGTCTGTGTCAGCTGGTTTTACTTAGGTAGATTATGAGAAGAAAAACGTTTTTACCAGTCGGTGCTTGTGAATACAAGTCATGTATTGGCAGTGCAAGCAGGTTAGGCCTTGGGACTGTCAGGATGAAGTTATGTTACTCAGTTTCTGTCATGAAAAATATTACTTACTGTAAAGTCATCAGTGGGGGGAGGAAGGGGAAGTCAACAAAAAGTTACATCTCTGCCACAACACGGTATCTCTAGTTTTACACGTAGGGAGGTGGAGAACACAGAGCCATCACTTCATGTGGCTCAATGTCACTACAGCCCAAATGTAATTTCCCTTGCTGGTAAGTGTTTGTACTTGGAAAGGAGAACAAAGCTGTTTAAGAGGTATAGTTGGATGGCTAGGGAGGCAAAACTGTAATGGAGATAAGTCATCAAGGGATGCTACTTTCTAGAATGTTTGTATACATAAATAGGGAAAGGCCAAGATTTTGCAGACCCATTAAAGCTAGAGTAGTACTGCTGATTACCTGTAGGCTCTGAAAGGAGTGTGCAGTTTAATCCTCTAGGCTTGTTAAGTAAGTGTTCATTGCTGAGAGAAACATGTCACAGCATCACAGGGTCACTCGGATGAACACCCAGAGCCCTTCCTGTCAAAATGTGGACTGTTTCAATAAAGCTTTGCACATGCTGATTTTAATCCAGCATTTGAGATAGGAACCTGCCCTGAGGAGGAGGGGGAACATGTTGTGTGCTGCAGAGTGCCACAAGCATCATAGTAAACTGGATCAGCTTGGGGTCTCACAGCTGTCCCTGAACTCCACTGGGAACATGCTGCATTGATCGTATTTGCATCATAGGAGTATCAAGAGGTCTGCTAACATGGTGCTGTTTTTGTCCTGACACATCATTTTTGATATATCTCTGTAAAAGATCACGACTGTTTAAACATTTTCAGTTGCGTCTAGACTGCCGTAAGGTTTGGGGTAAAAAAAATAAAACTCCTTTAAATATACAGGCTATATAATTGGGGCTTTTTAAAAGGATGCAGTTATATAATTGTATATAATACAGTTATGTTAGCAGATTATTAGCTTTATTCGTGGAAACTAGAGTCTGGAGCAAAGCACTGAACAAGTAAAACTGAAAATAAGGGCTATTTAGCAAGATATGTAGAGTCTAGAGTTGAATACAATGTAATTGCCAGCAGAAAACAGGACTGGGCTTCCTAACAGTTGATCATACATCATAGTCACTCTTAGGGGTTTTCCTGTTATCATAAACTTCTGACTTCTCATCAGCCTGGAGTTCTTAATGTATCATTAACCTCCCAAGTCTATTAGCAGGGCACTGGCAGTGCTTTGGGTCAGCCTAAAATAAACCAGTGCCAAAGAAAGTGAAGAAACAGGATTGAACCCAAGTGGTTAAGGAAGAATTGCAAGAGAGATCAACTTAGAGTCAAAGACACTTGTGTAACAGCACCATTCTGCTTCTCTGAGAAGCTCCTGATATGCTGGGTTTGTCCTGCACCTTGCGGAGCTATCTGAGGGCTCATCAAAAGCAAGACACTACTTTACTTCAGTTTGCCCCTGTTCAGACCTGTCAAAATTGCTGGCCTTCTTTTTGACACCCCACTCTGATTATCCTTCATATTCCTCATTGCTTCTCCCAGAAGGAGGAATTAAAGGTTTGCAGAAATGAATTCTATGGGGAGGGACATTTCAGGGTGGAAATTGAGGCTGACCTCACTTCAGATCTGCTCTGTCCTTGGGATTGTTCCAGGCAGTGGCTGCTGGTAGTGGTCTCACTCAGGCAGCCTCGTCATCGTGCCTGACCATCAACCATTCTGAGGAAGGATAGGAAGGATTTGGGGAAAGAAGCACCTTGGTAACAATAGCCATTAGGAAAACTGAAATCTGTACAGTAGCAACCTCACTGTATCAACATCTGCCAGTACCGTTACATCCTTACAGTTCTCCTTTGTGTCACTGCATCATCACACTATTTTCACATTAATCCTTTCAACAGTCTTGAACCTTCTCCTGTTATTATATTCCACTGTGTATCCGATGCCAAGATTTTATAGTCTTGTTTGAAAAGACTGTACTTTTTGCTCTGTAGTCCTCTCTGACACCCAGGCTGCTCTATGCTCCCTCCAGACTTTGGCAATTAGCTGTAACTGGTTGTTTCATTTTATTGTGAGCTCTGTCAAGCCCACCCTAGAGAAGGGGATTCCTGCCCCTTAGTTCACTCTGACAGGGTTTCCATTGACTTGCCATTACCACACTAATCTGAAATGTGCTATTCCAGAACTGCTGGCTCAGGAAGGAAGTGCTCACACTCCCCTGGTATGGGCAGCTGCCCTTCTTCCTCCATTGCAAAGGCATTTGCCTACAGTCGCAAATGGTTGTGGCAAATAATTGTCACCAAAAATAACCGTTTGTATCAGGGTTAGTCTGGAAAAGAAAACAAAAGCTGCTCTTCTTACTGAAGGGTAACTTCAGCACTGGAACAGGCTGCCCAGGGAGGTGGTGGAGTCTCCTTCTCTGGAGATATTCAAGACCCAACTGTACACCTACCTGTGTGACGTGGTGTAGGGAGCCTGCTTTGGCAGGGGGTTGGATTCAATGATCTCTAGAGGTCCCTTCCAACCCCTACAATTCTGTGATTCTGTGAAGGGTGTGGGGCTGACAGTTGGCTTGGAAGTCGAAGTCCGTTACGTGTACGTCACTATAAATGGTCAGATCAGTTTAGCCAGTTACTTCAACTGTGTTCATTTCTGTCAGGTACGACTGCCTCTCTTGCCCATTTGTTTCCTTATGGGTGTTGTGGCAAAGGAAGAGATTGTCAAGCAGAATCTAAAATGTAGGGATTTGCTGGATGAAGCAAGAAACTACCACCTTCACCTGAGCAGCAGGGCAGTGCCAGACTTTGAATACTCCATTCGCACAACACCAAGGAAGCAGACTGCTGGTAATTAAATGTGTGTCTGATTATCCAGTATGGAGTGGTGTGGAGAAAAGGCAGAGCATCTGCATAGGGTTAGACAGCTTAATGGAAGTGGATGTTAATGTGTAACTGGGAAAGCCATTATGTCCCCCTGGTGATTAGGTTATGGGCTGCATTTTCTGAACAGAATTTTGGCAGTTTCTCTGTTTAGAGCAGCATTTAATCTTATTGGCTAGAGCTGTTAGGGGTATTACGTGCAGGCAGTAAGCAGAAAGCTGTACAGAAACCAGTGGACATACACCTTTTGGTGCCAGAACGCTGAGCGAGCTGTTAAACTCTGCTTAACCAACACCAAAAGCAAGTCATGCATGTTAGACCGCAAATTCTAATTCTTATATTCAGTTAAGATGTAGCAATCAATCAGTTTTTCTCCCTAAGCAAATCAGAAAAAAAAAAAAGCCTGTTTAAAATATGCCTTGCTTTTATGAGAGAGTAGACAATAAATTGTCCTAAAAGCATGCCAAACAAATGCCAAAGGCCATCATCCCGTATACAGGGCAATTACTGCCCCCCTTGAAGTGAAATAAGGCTTCTCCTGAAGTATGTGGTTTGCCGTCAACTCTGGTGTAGAATTTGATCCCTGTTTTCTCTGCAAGCTCTATGGAAGCCTCCTTTGTCTCCTCCAGGTGTGCTGTTCTGTGTTGGTGGCAGGGGAGGATCAGGTGACCCATTCCGCAGCATTGAGTGTTACTCTATAAATAAGAACAGCTGGTTCTTCGGCCCTGAAATGAACAGCAGGAGAAGACACGTGGGTGTAATCTCTGTGGGAGGTCAGTAATCCTACTCGGGCAACCTCGTTCAAAAGAGTTACATGACTTATCAGTTCAGTATTCTTTGTTTTCATAAAACTTCTTCCCCATGAAGAGGTTTTTCCTTCTAAAACAATATCTGAGAGCACACTTACTGAAAAGCTATTACTGCCAACTGCACGTAGCCTGCTGCCTTAAGTGATTTAATCATTTCCAGACCATTCCTAAACAAATGGAGGTGCACAGCAGAGTAACCCAGAGTTTGCTAGTTCTCATGTAAGCTTCCTTCATATTTAAATCCATACAAACTAGCCACTGAGTCTCCGAGGACAGAGCAACCTTTATCTTTGGGTCCACAACTTTTGGCAGGCAGCTTAGTATCCATGGTGCAACTCCCCTCTGTCCACAGTCACCCCTGTGTTGCTGCATCAGAATGGAAATCTTTCCCTGTAAAATCTGGGAGAAGCTGAGGTAAACATCTGAAATTGACCTGGCCTGCACTGCTTGAGTTATGGGAGGATTTCATGTCGATGTATCTCAGGATCTGTGTAAAATCTGTGATAAAACAGATCTCTGGTTGATCAGAACATATAAAAGTACAAAGTCCTTCCTTAATAAAATCCCAGTAACCAAAAACCTTTAAAAACATGACCTTGTTTGGGCTCGTTGCCCCACACATGTAAATGAAAACTGAAATGTTACCAAGCAACCTCCATATCCAAATACGTGTGTGCCTTTCAGGTAGAGTCTATGCAGTGGGTGGACATGATGGAAATGAACATTTAGGAAGCATGGAAGTGTTTGATCCTCTCACAAACAAGTGGATGATTAAGGCATCAATGAACACAAAGAGGTACGTGTGCCATGATCCCACATGGTACAAAGTTTAAGTCCTACTCCATGATAATCATCTCCTGCTACTGCTGGAAACCCATTTGTTCTGCCTTTATGTGGGCTTCCAAACTCTGCTATTTTTAGGATTCTTTTTTCTATGTTGTGGCTTAAATGCTGTGCTTATCTTCTGCAGAGCAAACAAAAATCTGTGTCATATACTTGCACATATTTGCACATATTGTTTGCAAACACAAAGTCGTGTGTTATATACCAAGTATTTCAGTGCAGAACTACAAAATCCCCCTCTCCAGGGAAAGGCCCTGGTGCTTTCTTGCTTTCTAATGCCACTCTCATCCTATTTGGGCTTTTCTTTAGGATGGGCTGGCTTCAGAAATGAGGAGAAGCTTTTCCATTGCAACTGTGCTTATGTTCTGATAACAGATAAAGATTCTGAAACTGGTTAAGTGGTTTTCTGGTATTTTATCTCTTATAAACAATGATAGCCACCAGCACATGTATAGTAAAATGCTTCATGGCCAGGGAACCTCTTCCTTCTGGCAAAGTTCAGTTCTGGACTTCTGTGACATTTCTTACTTAGGAAGCTGGGCAGTATTGCAGACCCATTACTTTATTACTTTTTTCCCACTACTTTGAAAGCCTTACCAGTCAGTTACCATTGCACCTGATGTCTTTCTCATCCCCTTTACGGATGTGCACTGAGGCCCTGATTCCATGCTTCTCTTAGGAGAGGAATTGCTCTTGCTTCCCTCGGGGGCCCTATTTATGCAATAGGAGGTCTAGATGACAACACGTGCTTCAGTGATGTGGAAAGATACGACATTGAGTCCGATCGATGGAGTGCGATAGCCCCCATGAACACACCCCGGGGGGGAGTCGGCTCCGTAGCCCTCATGGTGAGTTTGTTTCCTCTCAGTGCTGCTTTTCAAATATTAAGTTTTCTAAACAATCTTTCCCTATTCAACTTTTTCAGAACCATGTGTATGCTGTGGGTGGCAATGATGGCATAGCATCTCTTTCCAGTGTGGAGAAATATGATCCCCATTTGGACAAGTGGATGGAAGTGAAAGAGATGGGGCAGCGAAGAGCGGGCAATGGTGTCAGTGAGCTCCATGGTTGCCTGTATGTTGTCGGTGAGTAGGCCAAGGCACTGTGTTGGGCAGAGCTGTCCTGTATGATGTGCTCCTGTGCAGGAGAAGAAAGCATGAGGGCACGGTTGAACGAAGGAGTGGTAGCTAGGAAATAAGAAGTTTCACTGGCCCACACCAATGGGAACGCATTACTGAAATCAGTCTTATTCAAGGATTTGTTTCCTACTTTGGTTTTCAGCAGTGGCTTGTTTTGAAAGTACTGCAAGAGCTTGCTGACAGTGGAGAGAGCTGTTGAATTAATGTTCAGGTGGCTTTAAGATTTGGTTAAAAACAGACTGGGGCACTAGGCCACTGCATGCTAAGAAAAGCCGTGTAATGCACATCTAGGCCATCACCACCACTGGAAGTGGCCAGGTATCAATATCTAATGACTTTTTGCAGGTGGCTTTGATGACAACTCTCCACTGAGCTCCGTGGAGCGCTTTGACCCACGCAGTGACAAATGGGAGTATGTCGCAGAGCTCACAACCCCGAGGGGGGGAGTTGGCATCGCAACGCTGATGGGCAGAATTTTTGCAGTTGGAGGTCACAACGGTAACGCCTACCTGAATACCGTGGAAGCATTTGATCCCATAGTTAACAGGTAATTCTCTTTTTTTATTTGGCCTAAAAAAGAAACCATATCCGCCTGTATGGAAGGAACACAGCATAACAGAAGCAGCGTACAGTAATTGAGTAATACTCACATAAGCGATGTGGGAGTGCTGCTCACGTCACTAGGTTCTTCTTGGAATTCTTATTTAGGCACACCCTCCTCCCTCTTCCTCCTCTTGGCCGTCCCTTGTCCTCTTACCTTCACTCAGTTTGAATCTGTGTTCCTGTGGTAGTTCCAATCTGATTTTGCCCTAAACTTACTGGAGAAATAATGAGAATGAATGAACAAAGTACAGTTAACAGCTAGGTTCTATAATAGAATTTCAAATCTTGGAATAATAACTCAGGTTACTCAGAAAGGACACAGACTCACTTGTCGTCTTCTCCTTTGCCCTGTGCTCCAGGTGGGAACTCGTTGGCTCTGTGTCACACTGCAGAGCTGGGGCAGGCGTTGCCGTGTGTGCCTGCCTCAGCAGCCAGATCCGTGATGTGGGCCAAGGATCCAGCAATGTAGTTGACTGCATGTGAACTCAGCTGCCTCCTCCAAATTCCAGGGGAACAATCATACAGAAGCACTGCAGAGCTTTTAAATGTGGTGGTTTGTGTGGTAGGTTAAGGAACACAATACATTTTCCCTGTGAAAATGTTACCTTCTGTGACTTTTAAGCTTCTGGTGGCTGACAACTGCAGTGTAGAAGAGCCTGTGAAAACATGGGACAGCAGTGTGACTTTGTCTCGCTCCATGCTGAGATCATTCCATCTTTGAGAAGTGAAGATAAAGAGCCATTTGAGGCAGCTGTTGCAGGGACTCATTGAACTGCAAACCAGACGTGGACAAGTGAGGAGCAAGCAGAGGGCAGCATCACTGAGCCTCACCTGACAGCCCTGCTGTGTGTTTCCTGAGGGACTGGAGTGCCATTTCTTAACATAACTAACTTATTATCAGGAATGCAATCTTAAAACGTTTCCTAATCATAGAAGATCTTTGAAACAGAGCTTTTCGGTTCTCCCTGGGCTAACTGGATACAGATGTTAACTGCTCACCTGCTGTGGGACTGCTGGCTGCGGTGGAGATGGCAGCACTCAGCCTGGACCTGCCTCTCGAGTGCTCCCTCAGCCCCACACACTTGTTACAAAGCTGAAAAGACTCTCAGAGCCTGAGCATAGCGACTGGAATACTGACATTGTTTTATCCTCAATAAAATCTGTAGTAATGACTCCCTCTGAAAGGCTCCATCTGTGAAGAGATCAACCCCAAAGTAACAGCTGAAGGCTGCAGTGGTCTCTGAAACCCCTTTGTCACAGGAAAGGGACACACACACACACATTTGCAGTGTTCTGTTGAGAGTTTTGAGTGCAAGTCTAGCGGCCAGGCTGAATTTCAGGATCCAGTAACAGATGTGGGGTAACAGTTGAGGTCGTGGGTCCTTAGGATTATTCAGCCAAAACAATCTCTCAAAACCAGTTGAAGCTTTCAGTCGGCAGCAGGAAGAATGGAAAAGCAGCAATACTTAGAGCAAGGACTAAAACAGGAACTCGTCACTGCTCTGTGCACAAGTGACTTGTTACACAGTTACAAACCCTGTCTGCAAGGTCAGGTCTGGTTGGAAAGACCTCAGCATCCTGTTCTTGCCCAAACACGTACAGGGTGGGGACTGATTGTCCTCTGTGACCACAACCCCGAGGTACTGCCTTGTTCAGGTGACGGGAGAGCAGCAAATGTCTGTGCCTTCTCTGCCAGGGAACTGGGTGGGTTTTAAGGTTCCTTCCAACCCAAGCCATGCTGTGCTTTTGTGATTCAATGAAATGAAGCCTTGTATTTTCATTTAGGCTGAATTGACTTTTAAAACAAATCTCTGTGCCACAGCAGCACCGTGTGCTGAAAACCCAAGTTCCAGATGTTCCACAATGTTTTGCTGGCTACTTCTGCCACATCAGTATTTGTTTCCCGAACCTTTGCGTGGTCTCTTGACTGGAGCTGGCAGAAAGCACAGCGTTCCTTGCCAGGAGATTAAACTAATATTTGTAATTCTTTCCTGGCTCTGTCATCAAGCTTGGTGCTGCTGACACCTCACAGTGTTTTTGGATGCAGTGCCTTGGCTTCCAATTTGAAAGCTCTTATGGCACCAAAACCGAGTCCACCCGCAGCCACATAACTGCAGCCATCTGCCTGCAGTCAGATGCGGACAAACAGCATCCATGTAGGCAGGCACCTGCTGGTCTGAACCACAAATCTCTGATAGTTACTCACCCGACGGGTGCTCCTCCCAGTCCTAACACATCTGCACTGTGTGGGCTTCAGAAAGGCAAGTGGACGTGCCTTCCATCAGCCCGACAGAGGCAAAAAAAAGGCACAGCGAGGCAGAGGCAGCAGTCACAGCCACACATGGGTGCCCCAGCGACGTGGAGCAGAGCTGAGGCTGTAGCCACTCAGCTTGGGATTGCTGAAACAAGAAATTCCACCCCCTGGCGGCTTGTTTGGCATTTTGCCGTTTCAGATCACACTGCCATTTCTTTCACTGGAAGAATTTAAAAACAAGCAAGTCAAAATTAATTTGTTTGAATTATGTATAAACTCTGCCTTTATATGATCCATACACACGTGCACACAGCAGTTCATCTCCCCGTACAGAAGACAGACAAAAAGATCTGTGGCACAATTTCTTTGGAGGGAACTTTACCTTGTTTTCCTTTCCTGTGCCACAGATCCCATGTGCCCAAGGGCCCGGCTCATGGCAGGCAACACTCAGCAACATTCAAACCTTACTTTAAGGACATCTCCACAGAGAATTGTGGTGTTTCACATGCACATTAAAATGTTGAGCAAGATAGGGTTTAAAAAATACATATGGAATCACAGCAGTGACATTTGATATCTTCTCTCCATCCTCAGCAGCTCTGTTCTGAGATACTCGGAGTGCCACAAGATGCTGGGCTCCATGTGGCTCCCAGGAATGCCTCTTCCAAATGTAGGAGTAGAACAGAACAAAGCCATCAGCGTGGCTTGAACAGAAGAGTGGTTGAACAGAAGCATTCTGAAGCAAAACGCTGGACCTAAAGAAAAGCCTGACCTCAACAACACTGGGGGAAAGAAGCCCCATAGGACTTCCAGGGGCCTCACTGCTCAACTCAACACCCCAGAAGAGCAGCAGCAGCATGTTGCAGATATGTGTACAAACCTATGGGTCAGGAATAGCAGTGTTTGGAAACATATTCAGAAATGCTGACAGTGGCCCAGGAATGCTGTTGACTTTGATTATTAACAGTGCAATTAACGTAAAGCAAGCACGAGCCGTCAGAGAGAGATCCAAGTGAGACCGCAATCAACTTTCATGCAGCTGCTTTGCCAAAAACAAAAGCAAGCATTTAAAACAGGGTCCAGTATTCGGAATGCTTCAGATGCTACATTAAAAACCACATCCATTAGCAGCAAACGTGATAGGTGCAAAGCGTATTGCAGAAAAGACCTGAATTAAACGCGTATCCCAGCAATGTGGAGAGGTGAAATCGCTGTTCCTGGGAGCAAAGACATTCACCGCCACCAAACAAAGCAGAGGGCAGACAGCAATTTCTCTCCTAGAACACGAAGACTCTGGCAACGACTCACAACAAACGGGCTACTTCATGTATTGTTTATTACCCACATGAGCGAATTGACCATGTCGGACACTCCGTCGCACACAGGGCAGAGGTTATGTACAAGAGGCACACATGCCCCCAAAATAAGTTTAAGGTATACAGGTTTGTAATGAGAACCAAGATGGAAGGGAGAAAAACCAAACACAAGGACATTGCAATCAGACTTTGACCTTCAGTTAACAGAAGAGATCTCTGTCTCCATGGAAGCAGGGCTTTTCAACTCTTAAATAAAAGGCATCTTAAAAATAGAACATATAACAATTCAAACACATTATTTCTTCTAAATAAATATTGTGTGGAAATGATGCTGCATTGCCACCACAGCCTCCTCTCCTTCAGGGACTCAACCATCACCTCTAATTTTCCTCGGATGGTTTTGTTTCCTAATGGCAAATCCTCTTTTTTTCTTTCCCCCCATTTTTTGAAGGGCCTGATCAAACTCAGGTGAAAACTATGGGCATCTTTCCCTCACGGGCCTCTCACCTGGCTCATGATGGAAATACGATGGCTTTCTGAAAATGAGCTCCAACTTAAGCTGTCTCTTCCACCAACAGAAAGAAAGCGCTGCTTCCACCCACCCCTGGCTTTGAAATGAGAAACCCTTTTCCACCTTCCAGCTGCTTTCCAACCACGACAGCACTCCCTGCCCTCTTCCTCAGCTGGAGCACCTGGACACAGCCTTACTGCATGGCGAAAACAGAAAGTGGCAGCGACCCTCCACTTTGCACGCCATGAACAGGCTCCCAGTTACTCCTCGCCACTGCCCCGGGGCAGCTTATCCCCGAAATGCACTAAGGCTTTTAATAAAGTGAACATACGACAACTCAAGGGTACGTCTCCGGCACAGCATTGCTGGGTTAGCCCCCAGCAGGGGAAAGCCACGCCTGCAGGACCTATGTGTGGTAATGCAGAACCCCCCCTGCTTCCAAGTATTTACTGCGGATTCTCGTGAGCCTCTGAACTACCCGCAGGCATTTTGCAAGGGGTTACTGCTGCACTTGTGCAGACCTGCTCCTCCACACTGAAATTACGTAGGGAAAGGGAGCTAACTGACCGGAGATACATTCTTCCCTGTAAGCACAATTTATTTTGGGATATCGTCCTCCTCTTCACCACTCCCACAGCTGTGAGGAACGTGAGAGGGGACCAGAGGGCTAAGGCACACTATCAGATATGAGGATGGCAAGATGCTGCTGTCATGCAACAGGAAATCTTTGGGTACAGAAGACTGTCTTCCTACAAGTGCCGTGGATGCTGCCTTCGCTGCTTCTGCCACCTGCCAAATCACAGTTCTAAAAATGCAACTCCTGACAAGGACAAAGGCTTACAAACACCTCGCTGTTCCCTTTTGTGCTCCCTTGAAGACAGGTTGCACATCCCTGGGCCCACTCTGTGGTTTAGCTGAGGTAGAGCACACAGTTACCTCCCACGTGAAGGGCACCTGATTTTGGTATCCAAATCCTGCTCCTGGATATTCACTGGGACCAGCAAGGGCTGCAGGCCAACGTCTGAACACAGGACTCACTCTGTGCCCCATGAGGCCACATGGCCTCTCCCTGTCCCAACTCTCCCACCCAGGGCAGCGCTCAAGTGAGCACAGTGACCAAAGACATCTGTCCACTCCCCCTGAATTGGCGCAGTGTGAGCAGACAAGGTGTCCTCAGCAGGAGTAACATCCCTCCATTGCAGGGCCAATGCCGAGCCCCAGCTGCATTTGGCTTTCACAGCTGAAAAAAGCTGTGAAAAAAGCGTTCACGAGCGAGATGGTGAGCAACGTCATGTTAGGGTGCGTGTGAGGTGAGATGGAGGCACAGTGACGTGACTTTGGAAGTGGACGTGCAGCACCGTTGGCAGGGTGTCATCAGTGCAGCTGCTGGCAGGCAACACATGTGAGTGAGGCTGGGGCCGGCGAGTCAGAGCACTCTGCTGTCTGTACTGAATTGATGGGGATGCCACTCGCCATCCAAAAACCAAGATCCAACATGATGGATCGTACTCACGCTCGCAAATACACTCATTCCACATCTCCTTCAGGCACACAACCATTGCAGACCGTGGTGTGTTGCATAATAACTTCTGGAGGCAGATTTCCTTCTTGTCGGCACTTCTTCAGGTATGATTATTGTCCTGCTGGTTATTTGTAATAGAAATGTTTATAGACCATCAACACATAGAGCCACTCAGATGATTCATTGCACTTCACCATTTTAAACGAAGGTGCCATCAACGCTGAGGCCCTCCTCTGTCTCTTCTTTTCCAAGGCAACAAAATGCTACCCTAAAATAAAGTTCATTTTTTTCCAGTGTAACCAGATTACTTCACCTTTATTTATTTCCCTTGCAGGTGCTTCGTATCCAATAATTCAGCAAGCCAGAGTGTTTCTGAAGCTTCCAAAGTGCAAAAGAGTTCAAGGTACTTAGCCACCGAGAGCACCAGTTAAGGCGTACTTGTGTTCAGTCTCAGCCAATGTAAACCCTGTCTAGTGTAGTGTACCATTTCGGCCATGCTACTGGTCAGTGCCAGAGGGCACACCGCTGTGCTGAGCTCAGCAAAAAACTCTGCAAAAAGATTAGAGAGAGAGAAAATGATTGGTTGGTTTCAAGCAACAGGCGCAGAATATTTGGCAATATATCCCTTCACCCCAAAACACTGTGTGTGTGATGAACAACAGCACTGTGAGCACTGGGGTGCGTTGTAGAGAGCGCGGCCAGCAGCGTGAGGGAGGTGATCCTTCGCCTCTACTCTGCCCTGGGGAGGCCACATCTGCAGCACCGTGCCCAGCTCTGGGCTCCACAGCTCAAGAAGGATGGGGAACTTCTAGTGTCCAGCAAAGGGCAACAAAGATGATGGGGGCCTGGAGCACCTGCATGGGGAAAGGCTGAGAGAGCTGGGACAGTTCAGCCTGGAAAAGGGAAGGTTGAGACTGGATCTGATCAGTGCTTATCACTACCTAAAGGATGGGAATCAAGTGTGTGGGGCCAGGCTCTTTTCTGTGGTGTGCAGTGATGGGGGCAGCGGGCACAGACTGCAACACAGGAATTCCATAGGAACAGGAGGAAGAACTTTCCTGTGAGGGTGACAGAGCACTGGAACAGCTGTCCAAAGAAGCCGTGGAGCTTCCTTCTCTGGAGACATTCAAAGCCTGCCTGCACATTTTCCTGTGCAACCTATTTTAGGGAACCCACTTTAGTGGGGAAGTTGGACCAGATAATCCCCAGGGGGGGATACCCTCCAACCCCTACGATTCTGTGATTCTATGCAATAAGAACGTAGCAGTGGTTTTACTGCCAAATGCTTGTCACATACTCAATAAAGACTCCAGTTCAAGTGCTGCTTGCTTACTGTCTCATAGCAGGAAACCAGTCTTACCATTTTCAAGTCAAGAATTTCAGAGTCAGAGAATTCTGACAAACAAAATGAAACACAGGGCTACTGGGCACAAATCTGATTGAAAGTGAAGTGAACCAACTCAGAAAACCTAAGCTCCCTGCAAGGGAAAAACAAAGAGCAGAAAAACCCCTGGGCTGGCTTTCTCTCATTAGCACAAAGCGATTTGCCTGGTTTCCTGCCCTGAACTCTCACCCTTAGTTCACAGACATCTGAGGCTGCCAAGACAACCTTTCAATTGGAACACTCACCAATATATCATCACTAAGTACTTCTGCCAAAAACCTGCCAATACATCGCAGGTGTCTATTTCAATGTATTTAAGGCTTTCTCCTGTAGTTATGGTGTTTGTTATACCAAGTGTTAGAATTTAATTAAGCTCGTACAAATAAACACAGTGTGCAAAATGGAAGAGCTAAAGTGAAGAAACCTTACCCTTATTATTCTTGGACAGTGCATCAGCATGTTCCCAAATATTATACGCATAGAGGACATAGGAAGTGATGTTGACGTATGAAGAGGTGATGCTTGGGATGGTGACTGAAGAGCCAACGCTATTGCAACCACAATTGCTACCATTTGATCCCTGCTGAGAACTCATCGATCTGGCAGGAGAGGGCACTGGAGAATGAGGAGAAGGCACGCCTGTGCTTCTGCAGGAGAAACAAACACCACCGTCAATGTCTGTTTTCAGAGCTGTCCTATCACAAGGCTATTTCATGCCAGGAGCTATCTGGTGTCATCTGGACCTGCACTTAATGTGGCCAGCTTGCTAGCCTGCAAGGTCCCATCACAGCTTCCTGCCACTAGTTCCACCACTGCACCTGGGAGGCCATTTAATATCAGCAGGCTGTAGTGCACACATGGCAGAAAAATAACTAGCTCTAGACCAAGTGAGCCTCTCAGTCACAGGGTTTAAAGGGGACCAATGTGGAACTGGGCACCTACTTCCCAAATACAATCACTGTAAAACACAGGGAAACTTTTAATCTGTGTCCTTAAGGTACAGGCCCTGTGTTCTGAGCTTTGGGTCAAGCACTCTTAAATGGCAGCTTTCCTTTTCCTTTTGCTGCTACACATTGTCATGGTTTTGTGGCGTGCAGAAACACCCTTGTGCCCCCTACACATGATGTGAGGTGGCAAGGTGGAGTGGATGGCAAGTCATTCTCAAATGCAGTTAGCATCTTAAAGATTCCCACTTAGGTTTCTGCTCACACCTTTACAGATGCAGATTTCTACACCTTACCTTGCAACACACGGAGAAGGTGCCTGAGTTACTCTGGAAGAACTCTGCAGCAAGGAAGAGAGTTCTTGTTAGTTTTCTTGGCCAATATCAGAACCAACTGCAGCCCCTGAGCTGGCGATACAAGCGGCCTACCTTGAAGTGGTCATTCAGGATCCTGGAATACTTTACTGCAGTGTCTCTTTTGTAACGAAACATTGCCATGTGCAGGAGGGACTGGCAGCGCATGCTGTGAACAGAAAGACAGTCAAGAGTCAGCACTCGTGCCTGGTGCCACTGTGCCAGCAATGACAGTGCCAGGTAGGCACCAGCACCCATCAGCCTCTGCCAAATCAAGTTCATGATTTCCTCTCCCGCTCAGCCTAAGAAGAGTCAGATTCTGTGAAAAAGAGGAAGGGCTGTGTTTTAAGGAGACAGACGCTTTTGGATGTCAGGGGCTGAGTGAGCCCTCAACCATCAGCATCAGCTGTGCTCAGCTGTTCTGCATGAATGTGTGAAAGAACTTCTTTATGGTGAGGGTGATGGAGCACTGGAACAGGCTGCCCAGGGAGGTGGTGGAGTCTCCTTCTCTGGAGATATTCAAAACCCACCTGGACGCCTACCTGTGTGACGTGGTGTAGGGAACCTGCTTTGACAGGGGGGTTGGACTCGATGATCTCTAGAGGTCCCTTCCAACCCCTACAATTCTGTGATTCTGTGATTCAGCTACAGCAACAGTTACACAGCCAAAACGTGGGCAGGCAAATCCCATTCTACTACCTGGGGTGAAGGCCTTCATGCACTCTCCAGTTACCAACAGGTCAAATTTTGGAGCCTGCACCTTCTGTGCCTGGTCTCTTATATCCTAGCACACTTTAAACATATTCTGGTTTGCTCTGGTTTTTATATTGTTTTTTCCCCTGAAGAACTCTGATTCCCATTTAACTCATTCCCTTTGTCCCTCCAAGTACCAGGACTTTCACTATAGCAAGTCTACAGACAGAATATGAAGGCAGCAAAACAGTTACGCACCATAAGACAGCAAAGACACGTTCATGTGAAGACGCTGAGACATCCGTAAAGGGTTTTAGTGTCATTACGTATCTGAGGGAACAAAATGAACAGCATCTTCTTAGTCATCAGGGTTCTCAAGTCTGTTTAGAAGATCTGCTGTATGCTACTGCCTCAAACACTGCTCAGAAAGCAACAAAGCACTGTGAAAACACAGTCCATCAAAATCAGAAAGCAGTGAAGTTTAAAGGTCTTTAAGTCCACTATAAAAAAATTACTGGCAGCTGTTTCAATCAGCTCCATGGGGAGGAAATCAAAGCAGCTGTTGAAAATACTCACGCAACCTCAACTTCAACATGAATCAAGTGGTTCCCGTCTCTTTTCTATTCAGTATCTGGCTCCCTGTGTTGTACCACTCACAGATGTCATATGTATCACTAACAAATACAACCGCTGCTTCCCTCCAAGCACACTGCCTGATCATCACGGTTCGAAAGCCACTTACTTGAGGAGATCTATTGTGTCAGCGAAGATGCTGTACGCAGGCTTTGGTGCTACTGCATTCGATTCCAGGGCCATCCCATATTCAACAAAGGAAAGGGCAGCGTCGAGGTACTGAAAGGCCTTTCCAGTCTTGTCCACCTGTTGAAAAAAATTTGCACTTTCAGACTATGACAAAAACTATTTAACTCAAGTGTACCTGAATTCCTTTTCTCTCTCTAAACAGGCAGAATTTGAAGAAATTACAAAGCACACATCAGGCCTGCAGGTAGTGATGGAAGGTTCTCTGTTGAGCCCCTAATGTTGTCCTGGTCACCATGCATTTGTTGTTCAACAGCAACGCAGTTATCACCAGGACCCTGATATTTCAGAGTGAACCCCCCTACAACTGACCTTCCCCCTGACAGCCCAGGCTTACCATGGCGTCAGCTTCGTGCTTCATCTTCTTGGCCTCTTCCAGGTAATATTCGGTCAAATGCTGTCTGAAATGGACACGAGCAGAGGAAAACAAATGTAAGAGACAAAAGGTAGGGGAAGTACCAGTGTTAACCTTCCTTATCTAGATGACAATGTGACTCCAAGACAAGCTGATACTGCCATCAAACACACATCAGATTTAGAAGAATCACTACATGAATGTCATCTGCCTGTTTAGAGGTTCATAACCTAGGGCCTGCCACCTGCCACGACTCAAAGAAACTAACACCATCCCTTGCTGTCAGGCACACTCCCATGCAGAGTGGAATGTCTCTGAGTTAAACAAGTACCTGACTTCAACAGCAGCTTCCCTCAAACTGAGAGCAGCTAAAAAGAGAGACAACTGCTTTGTGGGGACATCCGAGAAGCAACAAGGCAGGTCTAACAAAAGCAATGCTCAGTACAAAGCAGGAGCCATGGCAGCTGCATGGCCAACCTTGCCCAGCATCTTCACAGGAGCACAAAACAAAATCTTACCTACCCTTCAAACTTGATTTGAGGTCTCCTTGGTTTGGAGGTACCATTTGGCACAGAAGGCACTGGTAAAGGATTTGTGACATCCCCTGCAGATCCCTGAAAAATCAGGAGCAAAGATAAAGCTGATTAGAGAGACCCACTTAGAATAGTTCTGAAACACGGCTTTCCTAAATTTGAAGTGAAAATGTTTACTTGTCTGAAATAGAAGCTGCTTTTCAAGGCTCCTCCCCCTCTTCTTTCCCAGACCCCGAACCAATACTGGAAATGAAAACCTGGCTTCCCACCAGGCTGCTGCTGAGGTTTTAATGCCATTCAAACATTCCCTGAGCAGGCAGAAATTAGGCAGCAGGTTTCCTTGTACAACAGCTTAGACAGCAGTAAGGCTGCCAGCAGCACATTTTTCACAGCCACTGGAAAAGACAGGAACTGGTAATATCCATTCACACTTACATCTATCTTAACCACTGCAACTGCTGATTCTGCATTACTAACTACAATGTCAGGAAAAAGAACGTAGTGAGAAGCCAGCTAATACAGCGTGCACAGTCTCCATCAGTGTGCACACACATGAAAGTTCTGGACCACACACGTCCAGGCACTCAGAAACAGCAACACAGTTCAATTTTCTAACCCACTAATGTGAAGACCCAGCTGCAAGAATCATTAACAATATTTTTTAATGCAAGCCGTTTAAGCTAGCAAGATACAGTCACAGACTGCTGAAGGGACAAATATATTTCAAAGAGCTTTCTCTTACTGTTCTCCCCACTTAATAACCCACAGACGGGTTTCTAACGAGAATCAAGCAGCAGCCACAAGTTGCAGGACGCATCCCACCATTAATACCCAATACCTACTTTGCTGCCCTTCACCTGCTCAGAGTGGTTTTCCACCATTTTCTTCTGCTTGGCGGAAGAAGGATCCTTGTGGTTGCTTGTGTCCAGGGCAGTGCTGCTGGCAGTGGCAGGCGGCTGGCCATTCTCGCTCCTGGGCCTCTTGTGGGCCTTCTTGGTTGGCTTTGGTGCAGGATGAGTGGGAGACATAGGCGGCAGTGGCAGGGGTTGCCCGAGATCTTTGTTCTGGGTCTCAGACGAAGCGTTCCATGCTCTGGAGATGGGAAGTGAATTTTGCAGTTGGGATGAATACGTTATCTATACAATATTAAGGGTGTTGGGTCTTTTTGTTATAATAAAAAATCATCCTTAAACACGCTGTGTACCAAGACTGTTTAAATTGCTTCAGAAATGCAAGATGACTTATTAACAAAGATTCTATCAGAAACAAAGATGAAGCTTCAGGGATCCTGCTGTGTGTTAGATACCCTGCGTTCAGCTGTCAGCAACACACAAGCAGGTTGCTCCAGAGGTAGGAATAAGCCTCTGGACTCATCCTTGCAGGAAACACATGCAAGCAGATGCTGCAAAAATGCCACAGCACCTTTTCACTGAAAAAGGGAGGAGGTGCAAGGAAAATTTCCAGGACCAATCGCCCAAGATGGCAAGGGATCCACTGCGCTGCCTCTGTTCGCCTGCTATGGAATAAGGCATCTTCTGCTGTCACCGACACCTGTCCTGACACATGATCCCATGCAGAATCAAGGCCTCAGCAGAATTAAGCCCTGTTGGTCCTTCAGGAGTTGCCAACTCTACTAGGCAACACACGTGAGGATTCAAGGGAGAAAGACTGAAAATGCTGTGCTTTTAAATGGCAGAGCTGATCATATTTAATAATACTGGGCCAAATATCCATCATCTGGGGTTGGGATTATGAGGGAACTCCTGCAGCTATAAGCAGAACTCAGCAGCAAGGAGTGCTAAACATGGGTTCTGACAGATTAGTGCTGTAAGACTGTCAAGGTTTTCCCTACAGAGAAGCAGCTGAGTCAGGATGCAAACCTCAACAAATCCAAGCCAATACCTCAAGCTCAGGCCATGAGTAAGCTGAAAATGACTGCAGCAGCCCATGATGGATGCACCAGTCTCCTCTCTCGGGAGCGCTGCCCATTGAAATAGATTCTTGGAAGACTTCACACAGACCCAGCCAAAATGCTAGTGGTCTGTGTTGTGCAAATCATGAGGGGAGTTTTAGCAGAGCTAAAGCACTGCCCAGGCAGTTGGTGGAATAAAGGAGACATTTCTGGCTATGAAAGCCACCTGAAAATCCTGGTGTGGTTCACAAGGCACAGTGAATGTGCACCCATTCAGCTACACAATGGGACGGTCTGAGGGGAGAAGGGAAATGCTCCTGACCAGGGATTACCAATGCAGTCAGACAGGGTCCCAGCAGGCAGGCAATCTGCCGCATTATTTCCAACAGAAACGCCAGACTCCACGCAATCATTTTGTTGCACAGTATCTCTTCTGAAAGATGGCAGTGCCACTGCGTGGATATCAGCCTAGAAGGAAAAGCAGCGCTGGCACAACCAGCAATTTCATTTCCTGCAGCCTCAACAGATTTTTTGAGCTGTGTGTAATGGATGGATCAGTTCAGCAATCTGAACTGCAGGATGGATACGCTTGTGTTTCAAATGGCCGAGTCTTCATTTCGTTTCATCTGACAGAAATCGGGACAAGCGCCACCACATGCAGCTTTTACAGCAACAAAATGCAAGTGTAGGAGGAGGCCAAGCACCAAAACATCACCTTAAGTGTTACAAAGGGAGAGGAAAATGAGGAATACTAAGGGCAGCTGCACATCTGCAACAAATAAAAAGGCAAATTACGCTCCCATAGCCACGTGGCAGACAAATTTGCAGCAGATTATGTTTCCAAAGGCACGTTAAGAATGGAAGGTGCAGCTCCTGTCTTAAGTCATAAAGAAATGCTCAGTTTAATGCACCTTTCTACCATCCCACCACCATATACTCACTTCAATTTACAGGAGTCTTTGTTAGGTGAAGACTGCAATGATTTTGCTTCTTTGCCCAACTTCCTTTTCTTGCTATCAATGTCCTTCTCCTTTTCTCTCTAACAAACACAAACAAAATAAAATCAAATTTCACATGAAGTGCAGATCAAACCAGCTAACTTTCGTGGTTTTGCATTAAAAACAAGAGATTGGAACCAGCAAAGTGGAAAGCCAGAGTACAGTGGATTTCAGGCTGAGTATCCTGAAATGACCTTTATCCACTTGTGCTTGGACAGAACAATTGTTTCGTCATGGAGGGGATGGAACAGCTAAAGCTCTCCATGCCAACAGCTGAAAACTAACGTACTTCCATAGCTGAAAACACACATTTCATGATGTGATTTCTGCATACTCATCGGAGACTTGAACCACTCAGATTCCTGACAGGTGCAGGGATTCAGGTGTTACCAGCAAGAATCAATTACAAGGTGATGTGCTGCCTACACACTGTCCTTCAGTACAGCAAGAACCACCGAGGCAGAGGGGTAATAAAGGACACCTTTTATGCACGCTCCACAGATGCTGTGATACAAACTGGGTGATGCAGCGTGGCGGGTTGCACGTGGACGGTGCAGAGCCATCAGGGCAGGGCTCCAGCACTGGGATCACATCCTTACGCCATTTCTCAGGTTGATCTCCACACTGCTTCAGAAAAGGTCTGGCAGCTGCAGCTGACCCAGCTGGCTGTGAGGGAGCCTATGCTGCCAAGGGCACTGTGGCACACTGACCCAACACGCGTGGCGAGGCCAGGACATGGGCTTTCCTGCCATCAGACGCTCAGGTTGCGGGGCACGATGTGCCTGGCATCAGATAGCTCCTCTTTGGCTCTGGAGAGACCGGTAGGAGCAGTGACAGATTCACTGCCTGCCTTCTTCCTGCTGTACCACAGGACAGGAACCACTGGGGCATCCACGTTTCTTCACTGTCTCCCTGCTCTTCTCAGTTCTCCCACACAACCACAGGAAGATCATGAGGTAACAGGAGCAAATGAAACCTGCCCCAAACCAAGGTTATTCACCCACACATGCTAAGCCACCTCCTCCTGAAGGAATGTTGTACTGTAACTCAAGGAAAAGCAACTATTCTAATTGTAGGATAATATAGTTGTTAGCTGCAGAACAAGGGTTGAGGGCAGCATGCTCTCCTGAAAGGGACAGCTGATGGCTGAGGCCATGTCTGTAACACGAGGTGCACAGAGAAGGCACTGCAGCCCCGCAAAGCTCTCCTAGAGCTGAAACTAGGATTAATTTTTTGGAAACACCAAAGCATTTGTTAGACAGCTTGCTGGGCTTTTTGTTTACTCAGCAGTGGATTTCTGACCAATAAGAAACATCAGTGGATAGTTTTTGACAAGAGGTCCCTTTAAAAATTTGGCAACGCTGCAGTAGTAGGTTAATGAGTCCACCCTGAAGCTATGAAGAAGGAACAAACCACATTGCAGGGGTTTTTCAGGCAGTTCTATGTACACCATCGTGGTCTCTGCACAAACCCACCTCCACCTCCACCTCTCACCTTCCTCTTTTTGAAGGACCTGTCAGGAGTGTCTGTGCTTTTCTTCTCCAAGTCCAGCCCCTTGATGCCAGGGTGCTCCCTCACCTCCGCTCTCTTCTTTTGGTTTCCCTTCTCAGGAAGCTGGGGAACTCTTGACAGGAGGGGGAGATCAATTCTAACCAGGAGGCTGGGACTGCCAGGCACGTCACTCACTGGTGGCAGCAACTTCTTCTCCTTGGTGGGCAGAGGAAGTTTCCCCTTGTGAAAACCCTCTTTGACCTCAGCAGCAGACCTGTGGCCACTAGTCCTGGTGGGAGCTGCGTCCTGGCCCTCAGGAAGGTGTTTGAGAGTGGGACGCTCCTGGGCACTGCCTTCCAGAACATCCCTCACGGGTCCGTGGTCCAGCAGGGCGTTGGCGTGGTGGGAGCTCTTGTGCTTCTTCTCCTTAGGAGCCTCCTGCAGTTGGGGTTTCAGTTCTTTTTGGTCACAGGATTTGGGTCTGCTTTTTGTTTTGGGTTTTGGCTTCTCTCTGCAAGTCTGCTCTCTGATCTCATAAGGAGCAGGCTCGCTCTCCACCTTCAGGCCTCCCTTGGGCTCTTCATGTACCGGGAGCTTGCTGGGCCTTTTGATTCCCACCGTGTGCCTCTGTGAGGGCTCCTCAGTGCGCACAGGAGACTTCTGGCAGCCAAGTTGGGTCGGAAGATGAACATCCTGAGGAGCCTGGGCTGCTTGGATGGAGTTCCTCTCGTAAGGCTCCCTCGGTGCAACATGCTCGCAGGAGGAACTGTTGCTGATGGGCTGCTCCTTGTCCTCCTCGTGGCCATCTGAGCAGGCAGTGTCGCTGGAGCTTTCTGTTGGCACTGCTGGTGGGTTCACCTTGGTAAGCCAGTTGTCAAGCTGCCACTTATTGGAAATTGGTGGGTCGGGCTGCAGATAGAAAGAGAAAGGAAGTACGCAAGGCTGACATCTTTATCTCAAACTGAGCACTGGCTATCAGAACCCAAGCTTCCCTGTACTGTTAAATGATCTTGAAGGCAAAAGACCGTGAGAAAGAAGGAATGCTCTGGTACATGAAGACCAACCCTTAATTCAGAAGCACAGGCATCCTTTTTACACAGGACCAGTCAAACATGTGGCACAACACACCAGAGTTTCTCCAGCCCCACTTGTCATGCAGTGAGAGGCTGCTCTGCACAAAAGCTTCACCTTGGTGTGCTCTGTGCCACTAACCAGCACCCTGCACAGTCAGATGTGCACAGACATACCCACTGCAAAAACAAAGCAGGTGCTATCCTCACGATGCTTTTACCAAATCATTTGAACAAGATGATCAAGAGCTGTCACATCTCACTGAAGTCTGACAGGTACGCTGGCACGCTCCTGTGTTTTAAAGCATTTATCAAAAGAAAGTATACAGCCAACACATCAAGCCCGGCCTCTTCTGAGCCCTCTGCCTGTGCTGACAGTTAGGTCCCTCTCATCACACAAGGTATGAGCTACCACTGAGCTACATTGACCAGATATATCACACGACTAGGAGAAGCTCTACAGATCAAAACAAAGGTCTGACAAATTGAAAAGAGAGTTAACCAAGCAGCCATAAAAACAGACATCAAAGCTGCAAATTGCAAATTAAGGGCACAATTCTCTGGAGCCAGTTCAGAAAATACCACTTATTTCTCAGCCACAACTCCCTATTCTGAGAACAGCCACAGCACTTCTCAGAAAAAAAAGCTCTAGCACAGGAAAGGTCTTCCAGGACTAATTAATCCCTTCTGCAGTGGTTTTCTTCTCCACCCAGACTCAGCCCTCCTTTGTGCAGCAGAACACAGTAACATGTCTTCAGCCACGACTCCAAAGAGGAGCCTGGCTTAAAAACAGACTTGGTTTAATCACATAAAATTAAATAATAAATAAATAAATCCATTCTTGTTTTCAGATAATGATCTCTTCCCTATTTTCGCTACCATTTTTTACTTATTAGCTCCTCAGGAGCATTTTGTTGTTGTTAACACTATCAAGGCCTCACTTAGGAACATGGTAGGTTTTGGATAATAGTGTAAGTAGGCAGCTATCAGACAGTGGCAGATGTTGACCCTGTTCTGCACTTATCATCAGCTACCGTGTGTGATCTACACCCTCACAGGGATGTTCAGCCTTTCCAAACACAAAGGATAAGGAGACAGTATTTTTTAAAAACAAAATACAAACAAGGAAATATTAACTATATTTCTTGAATTATTTGCTCTCATATGAAGAGCTGGATCTAATAAAAATAAGCCAAGAGCGCTAACCTGCTCCTTGTGCAAAATGGATCAGGAGGTTGCTGAATAAAAATGGGTATAAAATGGTCAGTTCACAATAACTAGGGTTTAACTAGAGTGAGAACCATCTTATCGTGTAACATTATCAGTATAAAGCAGGCACAACTGGGTATGAGAAGGCATCTGTTTCTCCCATTGCACAAGGCAAAGTCTGCAAGTGAACTGCTGAAATGTGAAAGGTGTTAGATGTGAAACGTTAGTGCGATTCTAAGGTAAAAGAAAGGGAAGTTTGAGCTATAGAGGACAGGGGGAATAAACGATGGAGTTTCTGGACTTCGTGTGAGTCCCTCAGAGTAGACAGTGAATTGCTTTACGTAAGCTGCAGTCCATCAGGCTGAACCATGCACGTTCCTAATGGCCTAAGAATGTCCTGCGAACTGGAGGACTGCTTTAAGCTATGGGACATGAACACAGCTGCAGCGGATTTTTAAAAGCTGCACTCTCTCGGTCATTATGCAACTCTGAGGCACTGAGCTCCATTTCCCTGCATTTCCCCATAACAGCCTCAGAAATGCCAGTGCAGCACTATCTGAGCCAAACCCAACAGAAGCAAAGCTAAGCACATTCCTGCCCTTCCTGCAGGTCCTATCCCTTCTGCTGCGATCTGGGAGAAGCTGAGTCTGCCACTCACATGCAGGAACTGAACAGGGGCAGCAGCAGCTGCACTTCCAGAGATAGGCCCCAAAGCACTGTGGCAAGCTACAGTTCCCACCTACAATTTGCTTGTACCACACAGGTGAAGGCATAAATTCTCCAGCAATGCCAGCCAATGATGCCGAAAGACAAGGGGAGCGTTTCAAGGTTAGGCACGTAAAAGTATTACTGAGGGTTATTCGGTTGACAAACTCTGGCAGAGAAGCAAAAGGCAGGAGGAGTTTTGATGATACAGCAGAGGTGTCACCGGGACACCTGAAGGACGACCATATTTCAGGTCTGACAGCAGCGAGTCCACATTAAGCAGCCTCTACATTTACTTTGCATTCACCTCAGGAGCTGACACTCTCGGAGGGTCGTTGGCTTCACTGTCACTCGAGCTGCTCTCTGTCTCTGAAGAGTCTGAAGAGCTGTCTGAGTCACTGCTGCTCCCTGACTCTGTGCTGTTGGAATGTGCTGATGCCACGCTCTCGGGCTGGGACTGCAGGGCACTGCAAGGCCACCAGGAGACAAAATTAGAAAGCAGCACTCGTGAAGTTTACTTATTATATTGATATGGCAGTATCCAGAAATAAAACCTAAACCCCTTATTTTGGCACTGGAAGGAAAGGTGAGAAGGCCAAAGGAAAACACAGCCATATCCACAGATAAAACATCAGAATTAAAAAAAAAAAATACCTCTGGAAATAATAAAACCTTCATCTCCCACTCATGGCAAAGGGAGAACAGTTGGCTGAATACAATTCTGGTTCAAAAGCAAAATCCAGCTTGCCTGGATTATTTATTTCTAATTTAAACTTTCTGTAACTGAAACCAAAGCTGAACAGCAGCTTCAGGCAGCTACAAACCAGAGCAGAAAAAGGATCCCATTCCCATACATCTCATGCACAAAAAAGCAAAGTTCTCCCCCCTCTTCCAAGAGATTTGGTCTAACTAGCAGTCTGGGAACAAACATGTACCTTGGAGGATCAAGTGAAGAAGGTGGCCGTTCAACAACCTGTTTTGTTCAAAAAACAAATGGGAGAGGGGAAGGAAAGGTTAGCTTTAGGAGCTCAGAGCAATGCAACAAGCTGCGATGATTTTATGGGATGTCTGTGTGCAGAGGGGATAAAACATCTAAAACTGACTTGGTCGTCACCACTCTCTTCACTATCACTGAGCTGCAGGTCCTCCTGGAGCACTCTGAAAGACAACCAGAAGAAACACATCAGCCAGGGCAGACACGTTTTCAAGCAGCAGACCCCGAGAGAAGACTCGCTTTCCTAAACAAACAGATCTCCCAATTCCTATTTTACTTTTTGGCATGCTCAAGCTGCTAATCCTACGGGTACCAGAAGGAATGGCAACATGACTCCCAGCCTCAGGGTGCTTTGTCCAGCAGTGCAAAGCTTCACAGGGTGCATGCATAGACAGCTGCTGAAGAAGCACAGTTCTGGTACAGCAAGGGGCAGGTGAAATCTGGTCTACTGCTGCCAGAGGACAGAGCGGGATGCCGTTCAAATACACAACTAAATCCTAAGGCTGCAGCCGGTAACCAGTGCTTCCAGTTTCACCAGTAGCCGGGTTGAAGGGGAACTCAGGCATTATCACAGAACTTTTCCAAGCAGCAGATTCAAGCACCATAATTCAAAGCAAAGGCTGTATGTTTCCTTCAAACAAAAAGCTCCATCATTAATATCAGAGCTAACAGGAATTACACATAGACAACAAAGAGATAACAGACTCCAGCAATTATTCTCAAGGCTTGTTATGCTGATGAATACTTTTGCTTCCTTTCAGAACCAATAACAATTCCTCTGCTTCCAGAACTTCAGGAGGGAATCCAGCCCCTCTACATAAAGCCACAGCATGGCAGTTTGTTATTTGCTGCTATATGCAAACATTCTTGCTCACACAGAAGGAAAAGCACCCACTTTCTAGGGCACGTCCAGCCCAGCTGGATGATGGAATCCTACAGGAAACTCCACACCTACGTACAGCCACATACCAACAGCTACAGCACATCAGCTCCTAACACACCCATGGTCCTGTCCACTCCTTCTAGAAAGGAAGACAAATCCTTCGTGCTTGGACCAGGGTGACCTGGAACTGAATATCCACTAATGAGAACACCCCTCATCTTCAGCCTCTGTGGAAAACAACACCCTAATACAGTAGCAAGTTCCATTACTGAGTTATGTACTCCCATCTTCCTGCATCGCTGCCACTCCATTTGCTTGCACCATTAAACTGAAGAACTCGATCCATCCAGCTCCATCTCTTGCTGGTAATGCTGCTAAATTAGATGTTTTTTTCCTTCTTTTTGTTTCTGGATGGGATCTGAGTGAGGGGCTATCTCCCTTCTAAATACTACACTTCCAAGTTCTTGGTTTGGAAAAGGAAAATTGGAACGCTTTCCTGCTTGTAAAGAAGCCTTTCTTTAATTCTTCTCATCTTTTTTATTTACATCTTTGAATCCCATAGAACCTTGCTAGCCTAGGGTGCATTCTTATTTTGGTAGGATGTATATCTCACATAAGCATAGTTTCCTTCCAAAGATGCCAGGGCTGGCAGTGCTGGAGAGCAACTGCTGATTCTGATGACACAGCAACTCTGATGCAGTTTATTTTCAAGCTATAAGACTCTCAGAACTCAAGAGTGGATGCAAAGACAAATGTCTGGGTGTCCAAACCAGAAGGGACAAATTGCATCCTCCTGTCCCCATCCCCCAAAGCCTAGCAGACAAACTACAGACACTACAGCACCAACGATGCAACGTGTCGCTGCTGTGGTTATTTTTCCAGTTCATAGCTCTGCTGTTGAAACACGTCCATGCAGCTGCTGCTGTACAGCTCACAGACAAAACCTGTCTCTAAAGGCTCTGCTTCTGCGTGACAACCATCTGAGTCAGACTGAGGCTGGCATAGAGCAGGACAGCACGAAGAACCACTCATGGTTTTTGGTGCCCAGCAGTTAAGCCAGCCCCTCCTGCAGGGACTGCAGCTACCCACAGCCCCCATTACTTCTAACCCATGCAGAAAAGGCTCTGTGCCATGAGGGCTCGCCTGCACCTTCACAGAGGTACAAGCTTTCTTCGCTCAGGCATTTTGACTGTGCCTTCCCTCAGGGCTATCCTCCTCCATCTCCCAGCCTCCAGTGCCTCATTTCTGCACACACCTCCCCTGCAGACACCACCTGGAGCCTCTTCTTGTAGTAAACACCGGAGAGAAGCAATAAAGGACACTAAGGTGGAAAACAACTCCCTGCATCCAAAGTGGTTTTCTGGTTTTCGGTTTGCTTCGCTTCAAGCATCCTGGACCACAGACATTGCTTTAGAGGTGAGAGATAACATAAGGAAGCATCATAGATAGTCTTTTACATCTGCCTTTTTAGCCTGAGCTGCTGCTAAGTTAAACAGAGAGTGCAGGAGCATTGCAACCACTGAAGTTCAATTCAGGACCGAGGAGGAGCTTGCCTCTATTTTAAATGAGTCATACTCCTGCATGGATAGACAAAGCTAGTTTCCCCAAAACAACGTTTCAACAAATTATCAAATAGCCTGGTTAAAGAAAATAAACCTGCTCTAATAATTGTAATGCTTTTATTAGTTCAGCACTTGAAAGATGTCAAGTTCTCACTTGCAGGACCAGCAGCTCCCATGCACGCCATCAATCTCCCTGCAAATCTATTTAAAAAGAGCTCTTTTCACCAGACAAGCAGTGCTGAAGCCAGAGTGGCTTTGCCAAACATCTCCATTGAAGCAGGGGCTGCTCCCTCCCTGCCGACCACCAGGCCGGGCTGGCAGCTCCCCATTCCAGCACAGGCAGCTGCAAGTGCAGGGGCTGCATCCAACAATGAAAGCCATCTGGGAACCCAGGCCCCTCAGGGAGTTGAATGCTTAATTTGGGTACACAGATGCACAGGGATTTCAGTCTCTAATTAAGAGGCACAAGCGCCATTTCTGTTCAGCCTGCTACGCTGGGTAACGCGAGTGATGCTGAGCAGCTGAGCTTTCAGACGGTCACGTGGCTTTTGCAGAGCAAAGAAAGCCCTGTTGTGCAAAGAGCAACAAAAACAAAAACGGAGGGCCATAGCAGTTCAAGGGAAACATGCGGGGTAAGTCCTTGGGTAAATCTCCATTCGCTTCCCTCTGGATGTAAACTGCTCTGCTGCTCTGGCCTCAATTGCCTTTGTAGGCAATTAAGCAGGTTAAGTGTGTCCAGGGTACATGAGAGCTAGCTCTAAGATGCTACAGACACTGCATTTAACAATGGACATCAGTGACCACAGGGTCCCTTCATCCTCTGAGGTGGGACGGTGATGTGGGATGGGGTCCCTTCTTCCTTGCTGGCTCCAGAGGGCTTTGATTTGTCTTCATGCAATGAAATCTCTAACTGCAGAGACTCAGTGAGATGCTCCCAACAACAGCAATAGGATGGTTCTGGCTGGGTTAACAGCTCAGGTCAGGAAGGCTTCCACAAAGAGCTTGCATGAGAAATCTCAAGGTGGGGAGATTCTCTTCCTCTCACTTGTGCCCATTCCAGCCTTTTTTGTTGTTCTTACCAACTTAATTATTCATCATAAAGCAAAGTTTAAAAGGAAATAGGTTTAAGTTTTGTAGCCTGCAGCTTGCAGCCCTCCAACAGCACAGCCTGAAGTAAACGAGCTCTGTATTATCACCGAAATGACAGGCGTTCAATGGTTGCACACAGACAACTCAGCCTCCTATTTGAGATGTGGAATGGATTCTGCTATTCAGGGCTCAGGGCCCAACAATGCTGCCATCTGGCCAGCTTAATCCCCAAAGGACTGAAAGTCAGCCTGCATAAAACTACCGTCAAGAAATTCCTGTAATTAACCTAATTAGTAGATAACCGCTTTAACCCACCGGAACTGCTCCAAGTCATCTTTCTGCTATTACAAATCTTTTCCACTGGCTTAAATAATGGCATTGAAGCAACAGATGCATCAGCTGGCACTCCTTCCCTGCCTCTGCAAAACTGGGCTTATGCATAAACTTCTACAAATTCAGGCTCAAATTCTACAAAGCCTTCTGCTAAGAGGAACCACAGAACGATAGGGAAAAGAAACAGAAAAGAGAGAAGAAATAAGTCAATATTAAAAAGGTACAGGAATTTATATCCACCCCACTACACAGAATGTATGCTGAGGTTTTTGGAAGCTCTGCATGAAAGGTTTTATTCTTGTCGTTGCTGGGTTTTTGTTTGTTTTGTTTTAATTAAAACAACTGAAGCACAACACTTTTAATTAAAACAACTAAGGGAACCTTTCCCTGGCAGCTGATGAAAATTAGACCATGGGATCTCTTAAAACATCACCTCAAGTGTCCACAAATTCCAGCCCATCACTTTAGGAAGGAAGCCTCACAAACTTCCCAATGTTCTGCCAAACAAATCAGCTTTACTTCTGTCTCCTTTGCAATCTGTATCAGTTTAACACATGACTAACACACACACGGTATGCGACGACATGAAGTGGCCACAAAGCAACACAGCAAAACCCCTCCACTTGGTGCACTGATCGTTGTGTGGTTGGAGTTTCTTTGTTTGTACATTCACTCAGTTGAAAAAACCAAACTGATAAACCTTTCATCTTCAGAAACACCAAGCAAGCCAAACGGTAATTCTTTACAGATTCTTTCATGTAACTGCAGAGTAGAGCATGGGAACTGAGTCTGGTTACTTACGATATTGTTGGATGAGAACTAGGCAACGTTTTGGAAGGTGCGTCATACTGCTCTGTAAATCAAAAACGAAGCGGTTGGTTTTGCTTGCCCCTTGTGAACTATACTTTACCTTACGGGCTTTGGATGTCAGATTAGAAAATCACTCTCTTCCAGGGTGTAATCGTTTGCCAGTGGGATTATTCACCACCCCAAATAGGATTTCCTAATAGAATTCCTAATAGAACACTGTTTGTTCTCTCCCAGAACAATTTCCAGGTAAGTAATGGACACAATCTCCTAAGCACTATCTAAATTCCTTAGTATTCAGCCAAGCCCAGGAAACTGTGCTCCTTAATCAAGGTGAACATCTGATATTCTCCCCAGTGCTAAACACAGCACACAAAGCTATCTGCCAGCTCATACATATCACCACGTGTTATTTGGATTTCTACTTACTGTGATTCTGTGCTACAGATGTGATATGCTGCGATTCCTGGAAGGAAAAGACAAAGTGAAAAGTTGAGAATAAAACAAGCAGATCTCTCTTAATAGCTACATATCAGTGATTTCAGCGTGTTATAAAAGCCTGCCTTGCCAAAGTTTGCCTTTGAGCTGCCTATGAGTTTCAGCTGCTTTGACGTAGTTTAGCACTGACAAATTGCCATGTGCTACTACCATCAGGAATGTGCTGCTGGCACCTTCATGGTATGTGCCTTTATGAAGAAATACAGAACATTTTAGCAGAGCTGCCAAATATTTCTGTTTAATGCAGGCATCAAATATTTTTGTTGAAAACAAAGATGAAACCTCTTCTTGTGTTGCTGAAGAGACATGATGCTGAACATGTTTCTGCACTGCAGTCACAGCTAGAGCCAATGTGCTTTAATTTATCAGGCTTCTACAGAAGAGAATCTCTCCTGTCAGGCTTTATCTATGAAAGGTAGATGAAAATCAGATGGAAGCACGTGCCAGAGATGGGAAACCCCTGTGATCTATCAAAAGGTCTGGAAAAAGAGGCTGATTTACCTTTGTTGGAAAGGGGAATTTGGAGGGCTCCGAAGCACTTGGCGTGTGAATAGCTGTCAAGAGAGGTGGCCATGAGTGTGTCATTTCCTGGAAAGAGATAGAGAAAAGCAAAATGCAGTATTTCCATTGATACATGCAGGTGAATTTTTAAGCTTAAGACTTGCATGGCTCCACCTGAAGTCACAGAATCACAGAATTGTCCTTGTCGACATGGGAGATGGTGTGTCAAGAAGCCTTCCTCTGGGCAGAGCACCCATCCCAGGTAAAGGACTCACTCCTAGCAAGCACACCTGCATAGCCCAAGCTGCACCACACAGTTTGCCTGAAGGCTTGAAAGAAAATGCGTGGGGAGCATGTCTGTGCAAAGTGCATTTTGTACATTTGGCAGCAAGTACATCAACTACAGGGTCAAAATCTCTACTGGGCTGGAATTTGCAGATGCCTTTTTTTTCATCAAGGCACAATTAAGAGAGCTCAGAAGTGTCTCCAGGATCCTTATCAATCAAGAATTGAGTAAGGCATGATAATTTATAGGGAAATAAATCCACGTTGCTACCCTTGGCTCTACGAAGCAGGGTTTGGAGCAATCTAGAGGGGTTTTTGAGCAAGAACGAGAAGCAGTTTGCGTGGAAGCTGCGTAGCCACCTGGGTACAGAATTAGCATCATGAGCCAGTGGGCTGCTCAGGGAGTCAGCTCTTCATCAGCAGCCCTGGCTCGGCCCTGGAGCAGCCATTCAGTTTCAGGTGACATCTGCCAAGGTGCACCGAGCTACATGTCCTGGGACACACCACACTGCATGACATCACATGCAGACAGGAAGCCTGGCACTGCACCTCCATCTCTATTTGGATTTGGTGGCTTTGCTTCTCTGCAGTGTACCCAAAGACTCTCCTGGCTAATAAACTGAAGCACAGCAGGGTTTCTATTCACACTATTTTACTGTGGGAAAAACAGAGTTAAGCACAGAGAGCTGGTATTTCAGAGCACCTACCTTCAAAATTTCTTCAACGCATTGGCTATCACTGGGCAAGGTTTGCTACAACAAAAAAGAGGGAAGAAGAATGAGTTTATTTTTACCAACTGACATAAGACATGCACTCATCAAATGTTTGCTCACCACTGATTATATAAACTTCATGGAAACCCATTAAAAAAAATACATGGGCATAAAGTAAGAAGCCACCAAAAGGGTCAGTTGCTAAGATTCTCTGCATTTTATTTCCTTCCTTATTCCTATGCACCCATGTGCACTCAGCCAATAAAGAAACAAAAACCCTAAGCTTGAGAAAGCAAACTTGAAGACCACCTGTAAGTGATCTTTAAGTGGAGATACTGTGCACCAGGTCCTCGAGTCCCAGCTCCTGGACTCCTGTGAACATCACAGAATCGAATCATAGAACAGCTTGGATTGAAAGGGAGCCCAAGGATCACCAGGTTCCGAGCTCCCCCCTGGTCCTATCACTGTTTTCCTGTGTAAAAAGTTGATTTCCCTCATGTTTATGAGCTCCTTTAAATACTGTAATCCTGTAATGAGGTCCCTCCACAACCTTCTCGTGCAAAACCTCGCATTCTGCTTTGCTGAACATCATTAGATTCACATGGGTCCCTCTGTCAAGCTTATCTAGGTCCCTCTGCATGGCATCCCTTCCTTCTGCCATTTGATATTATAGCTGCAAAAGCAATACAGCTGTAATGCTGCACTTCAGAGTAATGCCTTGGAGCCACCACCAAGTAGGCATTCACTGTGTTTCTTTTTTCCTAACTTCATCACTGCAGAAAAGTTCACCAACGATACCACTAAGCTCCCACTTAGAGCTGCTTCCCGATTAATATTGTATTTTAATACAAATATTAACCCTCACATCTATTTTTGCTTGACAACCACACAGGCTTTCACCACTCGAACGCAGTGAGGAACACCAGACACCAGGGTTATCCTCCAAGGATGCTCTCGTGTTCTGTATCACAAAACAAGCTGGAATGCATCCATCAGCTATCAGCAGAGCACGCTCTGGAAGCCTGTGTGATTTTGCAGAAGACAAAGGGAAAGCATTGCTCTCACAACTGCAGCAGTAGAAAAAAGACCCCTGCAAACCACAGGAGAACGGATGGCACATGGGAGCCACTGCTGCCAGCGAGGAGCAAAGAAAAGCAACCAGGCTGCAGCAAGTAAAAGAAGCACGCTAAATAAACACCATTTTCTTCTCATCCCTTTCAACTTGAGAAACTGTTATTAGAGGGCTGTTTTGTTTTTTTAAGTACATATACAATTACTGGCATTTTTAAAAGGGAAAATAAAGAATTTGACCTAAACATCGTTAAGATTGGAACAGGTTGACCAAGGAGGTTGTGGATGCCCCATCCCTGAAGGCATTCAAGGCCAGGCTGGATGTGGCTCTGTGCAGCATGGTCTGGTGGTTGGTGACCCTGCACATAGCAGGGGGGTTGAAACTGGATGAGCATTGTGGTCCTTTTCAACCCGGGTCATTTTACGACTCTTTGATGCTCTGCAGTACTCAAGTGAAGTACTTTCAAAATGAAAGCACTGAGCACCACTTTGAGAACAGAGCACAGGCTTCCCAGACCTCCTCTCTTCACCATGCCATTCCTGACCACTCCTGTTTATCTGAGAACACTCAGTGCCAGCCTCACAGCCCCTGGGGCACTCGGAGGAGGAAGCAGCTTCCAAGTCACACAGGAGTTGCAGCCATGGAGCAGGCTGACTTTTGATGTCGACATTATTTTAGCACTAGCGTGGTTTCCCTTGCATGACAACAGCCATTTTGTATGCACATTTCCTTCATAAATCCTCTGCTATTAGCTTGAGAAATTATTTTACTGTCAATTCTGATCTTCATCTGAATTCAGCGAGGAGGCAAGAGAACAGAAACATACTTGTCAGGACCACTCATAACCAGGAAAGCCTAGGTGCTATTTTTAAACCTTCAGAGAAATGCAAGAAGCCTTTCCAAGTGCTTCCAAGCCAAGGAACTAAACCTGTGGGGAAAAAAACAGCAGGGCAGCCTTTTGCTTACGAAGACAACTCTTCCTATCGTTTTACAACTGATCCGCAAGCAAAAGGAGTAGTTCTAGATTTGATGCTCTGGAAGTGAGAGAGCAGAGTGCTTTATGAGTGAGTAGCTGTGTCACTGTAAATCATCACCAACCAACACGTTTATCTCCCTGGCAAAGGTCTTCTGTGGCCATACAACCACAAGGAAAAGCTCTCTCATTAAAATGGTGGTGGTACAGAAACTGATTTTCTAAACTTAAGGAGAAGGCATTGCTATGTGGCCACTACTCATTCTCAACTCAAGCAGCCAAAGAGAAAGAACGACTGCCTGAAAAGTTGAAATAATCAATTAGGTACCGATTTATTGCTGAAGTAATAAATGTTTGTCATGGAGATTATGAAAACTGGCTGCAAAAGTTTGGGAGGGAGGGAGATACTGTGGATAATTCAGTCAACTACCTCTTTAGAACTCAGCCTGAATGAAACATGAGACCTGACACTCTAGCACAGAACACCATGATGCGTAGTACAGCACAGAAAGAACACCACTAGTTTCTGGATATTACTTCAGCAATTAACACGCTGGTAGAGTCATGCTTTAGAAACAGCACAACATGCCCTACCAGGTAATACCTGTCCAGGTAATACTCTGATCACGCTCATCACAAATCAAAGCTGACTCACACTTTGGTGTAGTCACTCCTTGCTGCTGTACAGGGCAAGGGCACGAGACTGCTGTGATGCCAGGAGGAAAGAGCAGTACCAGCTAGAGCACGCATCACTGTGCTGACACAGGAGACACCCATGGAGCACCACCCCTGAGCTACAAAACACCCTTCACCTGAGCTCACCAGAGTCCACACAGAGCAATAGAACATGAAACGTGATAACCACCTCCCTTCATTTCCACAGCATTAGGAATCAGAGCAAAGCCAGAAAGTTGCTCAGAGCAGTGTTAGGAGAGTATTAAGGTGATGTCCAACATTGGAAAAGGAATCTGGAAGAAAATGCATCACTTGAATAAGATACCAGAGGCATCATCAAAGTACTTCAAGGGCTCAAACGAAGCCACTTCCCTCTCTCCAGCAGCACTGGGGACAGCAGGCTGATCCCTGCCCGCCCCCTGGTCCCCACGCCAGCACTGCATAGCCCGTCTCCCTTGTCACACTATGAGCTCTCTGTCCCCGACAGACCCCCAGGGTGCAGGCGGGGTGCCCACAGTCCTAGCCCCAAGTCCCCAGACAGAAGTGAGGTCGCTGTAGCCATCAGCTCAGCACTTACCTCTGTCAGCATCAGTATCGCTCACCGCCTTCCTACATGGCAAGGGAAATTTCCTGTTTTCACACATCCCCCCAGCAGCCCTGATCGGTGTCAGGAGATTACGATGTTTTTTATGCCAGTGGTGGCCCTGCCAGCAAAGAACTTTCAATCTCTTCCCTGGTGCTGAGCTGTGAGCGCAGTGATGCTCCCAGGTACAGCTCCCTTGGCTCCTCTCCGAAAAACGCTCTCTCAAGCACACGGTTGCTTAGCAATATTTGCCTTCCCCCTTTATGGTCCAAACTGGCAACTTCTGTCCCTTTGGTACTTTGCACCAGTGCAAGATACGGCGTGGAGTGTTTTGAAATCCACATCAGGTTGGCAGAAGGTGTTCCGCGTGAGCTGCCGTAGCTGCTTTGACATGAAGCTGCTGGTTTGTTTCCAGCCTGGGTCAAACAAATCGCTTCTTCCAAAGAGGAGGCACACAAGGGAAAAATGTCTTTTGCCTCCAGTGGGACTCACCTATTAAATCAAGCACAACGAGTCGCTTTTTCTGTTTACATTATTCTATCTGCATGCTTTGGCACAGTTGAAAAAAAAAACAAACAAAAAAACACAAAGGAAACAAAATAACACGGCCATATAATTTTCCCCAGTCCACCAGGATTGGGTTTGATTCCTCCTAAGATACTGTGCATCTATCAGGTGAGAGAAAACAAGGGATTCCTGTTAGGGAATAGGGCCCATGGTGCCCAACACAAGGGAGCGGTGACACCAAACTTCCATTCCTTCTAACCAAACTGGGCAGATTGCTTGTGTTATGCCTGAGAGCAAGGACCAGCCCAGGTCCAGCTGCTTGATGCCCAGTAATAAATCCCAATGACGCACACTCCCAATGACGCACACTCCCCCCAGTTCATAATAGATGCTTGTAGCAGGATGGCTACCGATACAATTCTTCAATAATTAGAAATTAAAGTTACCTCTGGTTAGCTGTGAAGCCAGCCTGCTGGAAGACCTCGCTGTCACAAGCTCTCAGCCTTCTCAGATCACCCTGTTTCACATTGCTGCTTACAACATGGAGCAGTGACGGCTCACACAAGCAGCACAGAATGCCTCTCGTTATAAGCCACACACTTGCATGCAAGGAACCCAAGCTGTACTTGCTCCTGTTGCTTTTCCCCACAGCAATTCCCTCTCTGAGATGCTGCTATGCAGCCACCACTGCAGTCCCTATGCCCCAGCAGTCGGCAGCTCATTTCCCCTCGCAGGCCTTCCACCCTAACGAGTTGCCTGGCAAAACACAGCAACTAATACAGCTGCAGCACTCAGCCGCAGTTAGCCATGGCTATTTCCATTCCCATGCTAATTTTTTAATAGATAGTTCTATGCAATCAGCTCCCTTTGCTGAATTGCTGCTTTCCTAAAGTCGCAATCAAAGCAGCTGCTGTGTGCAAATGCTCAAGCAATGACAGCAATGGTTAATCCTTTCAAGAAGAAGCTGGGACTCATCCGTAGGAGCCAAAAATAATCCTTCAGAGGTAGGATATGGGCACACAGCCCATAATATCAGAGTTCTAATCCCCTTTTGAGTCGTGCCAATGCAAGGGTTACAAACAGGGAAGCTGCAGGAGCCATATTGCTCAAGACACACTTTGTAACCCCAGGTTCCCAGCAAGTGCTAACACTTCTATCAGACAATGTGCTTTAACTGGGAGAGGCTGAGCACGTGTCCCAGTCCACACAGCACTGCTGCCCTGTGGTTAAGGGATCCTGGCCAAGTGCCCGGGAGAAATGTGGAAAGTGAAGTTGTCTTCCTGTTATCTTTCTGTCACATATACACTTCTCCGCTTTCTAAAGGCCAGCTGGAGCTTTACTGAGCAGCTTATCAACCTTACTGCTTTCCCAGGGTATCGCCTTGTGCCCTAGATCACACTAATAACACCGCCCTTTCAGGACAGACTTCATTTTATTTCGATCCCACCCTGTCAGAGCTGCATCTGAATGTATTCATTCACCCTCTGTAAACTGTGTGTGTTAGTCCACATTGCTCAGATGGAGGTTTGGAGATGTTAATCACAACCACAACTGCAGGGTATGCATTTTACTGTTAACAAGAGCATTCCTTGCTCTCAGGGCCTTGAGTTGAGAATCCAGGAATAACAACAGTCGTTCACGTTTGACCCACTATAAAAAGACAAATTCATGCAATGCTTGTGAAGCAAGGAAACCCTTCTGAAATCCCATCCAACATCTCCGACCATGAAGTGGGTAGTGGGGAAACACTAAACTTTATGGTGCAAAACAACAAACAAACAGAAGCAAACGAACCAAAAAAGGGGGAGAGAAATCAATCTCATTTGTCATATGAGCTGCTTCTCAACTTACTTCCCACTTTGTAGGTGAAAGAGTCATCCCAGCGATGTCTCATTATACGGGACAAAAGGAGCTACCTACCAACATTAATAAAACTCAGGAAAAAGGAAGTTTAATCTTCCCCAAGCACCAAGTGCTGCACATTTATTTAGACTCTGTGCCCTTAAGAATGCTTCAGGATTTATCAACACTGTCTATCAAAGCAGCTTCGCTGATTCCTGGCCCTGCCATCAAGCCTGTTTCCTTTAGGACACCACCATGTTTGTAAATGGAAGTCATAGGAAGGGAATAAAGTCTAAACGTGAAGTTTTTAATTCAGACAAAAGGAGAAACACTGTTGAGTTTCTGTATGTGAATGCAAAGTGAGTCACTGCTGTTATCTGCTGTGGATTCACTCGCCCTGCAGTGGATCTGCTCGTCTGTTCAGACAGGAATGCTTAACTCCTCAGTGCTGCCAGGAGCAGGAGCTGCCCATAATGAATCCACAGCTGCAGGTGATAGATGCCTTTGAAATTCAATTAACCACAAAACATGTGCTAGAAGACATGGTTTTCCCAAACCATGTCAAGGGACATCACAGGGAAGAAGCTGTTTTCTAAGAGCAAACAGCCCACCCACTCACCCCAGACACCCATCTCACCCCACACATCCAGCACAGAGCTTATCCAGGTACCCAACCATGTAAATCAAACTGGAAGTAGGGTTTTGTCTAGCACAGAATCGTTTCCTGTATTAGTTTCAATTCCCTTTCTATGGTGTTCTTCCTAGGCCACACACCAATAGCACTTCTGCCTCATTATGGTGCAGGATTACTGACACACACTGAGCTCCAGAGGTATGTGCTTAATGGAAAGTGAATGGAAAGAAGGTCACTCAGCAGACAGCATCATTGCCACTGTTGTCCTATCTTAGCTCAGCTTAATGCGGATACATACACAAGGTAACACAAAGATCATGCAGATGTAAAAAATGGTAAGATGGATGTAGAAATGGAGCTAAGAGAGAATAAGGAAGTCTCATTTCTTACAAATAAGCATTTTTTTTTTTCTCTAAAGAAAAAAATAAACACACACACACACAAAAACAGCCTTTAAAAGTACTTCTGGGTGATGAGGAACGGGTAACGAAGAAGATAAGACTCCATGTTGCTTTACTACCCCTAGGAGTAAAACATCTGGAGGAGCAAACAACAAACTTCAGAACACACTGCTCTTCCCATTGTGAGTTATGACACGCTATGCCAAATCAACAGTGAAACAAATTCTCTCAGCACAAAACTATTTTCACAACTTCTTGACAATGTTACATTACCAGCTTCCTGTTTTTCCACATGAAACTGCCTACAGCTATTTGCAGCCCATCAAAACATCTCCCAACACTCTACCAGGAAAAGCAGATGGCATCCACCCTATTCCTTTTTATTAGAGAGTCAAAATGCAATTCTAAACGTGTCTCCATAGGTCTTCTCAACAAATATCTCAGAAAACAGCACTGGGAGATTCACGTGCCACAGGACACAGATAAGCCTAAGGATGAGCACAGTAATGCTCCCCAGAATACACACAACAATGTTGTTTTATAAAACTTGACATACAAGCAAAGGAAGCATCTCTCTTCCTTGTCCCATCCAGGAGAAAACCAAGCAGAATTCTACCTCAAAATGCACCTTCCAGACATGGTAACATGCACAGCCATCAGTGCGCTGGCAGCCTCTGTTCTTCAATACCCCGCTTTCCCACAGATGAACCCTTCATGCAACAAAGCCCTCTGACAATTGCACTCACCTCAGTGGGCTCAGACGAGATGTTCAATTTGGTTAACTTGGCCTTGGTGTTTGCCTTCAAATCTGAGATGTTTTCATATGGTTCACCATGGTATTCCTCCAGCAGAGGCTTGAGATCCGGTGACTCCACAGGAGCCTGCTCTTGGCCATCCATTGGTCTGACATAGGCAGTTGGTTTCTGCTGCATTGCACTGGTTTTTGACGGCAAAGGTGGAGGAAAGGGTTGAGAGGAAGGCTGAGTGGTGCCAGCCAAGACGACAGCTGAGTTGTCCTGACTTTTATTCTCTCGTGAACCCACCGCTCGGTCCTGAGGTGATTGAGCGTAGGCTGGGCCATGAGCTTTGCTACTCTTCTGTGACTTGGAATTAGTGTGCTGGATGGAATGTAGAGGTGACAGGGGTGCCACTGGAGAAGACAAAGATGGTAGCAATGGAGAAAGCTCCAAAAGAGTGGCCTGAGGTTCAGGAGCACGACCTCCACCAGCAGGGTGCCTGTCAGTTCTGTTGTGGTGAGAACCGGCATGACTGTCCGGCCTGCCACGCTTGTGTTCCTGACCTTGGCTCCAGCTGCTGGACGAGCTGTGACTCTTGGCATGCCAGCCTGGAGCTGGTCCTGTTCCTGGTTGTGCCTTTTGGTGGGGGGCGTAGTGGCCTGGATGGGGAGGAGCAATGACTGGAGGTCCCATGTATGGATAGCGGGTTGCATGGTGGAATGAAGATGATAACGTACAGCTGGTCTTTTCAGGGAAGGATGGGCGACTGGGCTTTCTTTGTGGGATCTGAGGAACATCGATCTCTGGTATCCCTATGAGATTCTGATGGCATCTGTCATTAATAATAAGATCCTGCAAGTCATCGTAATTGCCCAGCATATTCTGAATACGGCTTGACAACTCATCCTCTTTAGTAGTCTGAAACAGAAGAACAGAATGGGAAATCTGAAAAGCACAGAAAAAAAACAATCTCATAGAGCCAGCTTAAGAAGAGGCAACCCCTGACATCTTTTTCTTATCACCACAAGTTATCAAGGTCATCTTGTTTCTGCAGGCAGTCTCTGCAAAGCAGATCGGGCTGCTCTTATCAGTATTACTCACTGGAGAAGATGCTGAAGGCTCACTTGTTATCAACACAGCCTGCAAATAGATGCATAGCCCATCCACTTGTGAGATTTCTCCTACCAACTCCCACACTTCAGGAGACCCCCAGCAGAACCTGCCCAACCTGAAGTCCACACTGCATGTTACCACCCATGGAATTTTAAATGCACATACTGTTATCCCCAGTTAAGCAGATGAGACCACCATGCAGCCCCCCCGTCACTACCTTGTACGGCTCAGGAAAGAGTGGGGTGTTCTCAGGGAACCTGTCTTTCTCCTGCAGAGCCTCCTGATTCCGCCTCTGTCTCTCCTGAATACGCAGCAAGTTTCTGTCCTCATTGTACAAGCTTTAGGAAAGAGAGAATGAAAGAGTGGTCAGTGTTTTACAGCAGTGTTATCAGCGGGTGTCTGCTTTGCGTGGAACCCTTTGTTTTCAGACAATTACATCGAGCACAGCAACTTGAAATGCACAGGTTGGCCACAGGCAATAAAATAGTCATGCCTAGTATTTGCAGTACTGCAACGCAATGTAACATACAACATACAGCATGCATCCATCTCACAGATTTCTACTGCCAACACCATTTATCAAGAAAGGCAGGAAGAAGGAAAATAATCATCCATTTAATAGTGAATAGCAATCCAAGAAACTACTCAATACTTCAGCTCTTCACTTGGGAGAAAAACTATTTCAGAGTTTGAACTTTAACAACTTTAGAAACTGGCTTGAAACCCTCCACTTGGGTACTCACTGCTTACTTAGGCAACGGTGTAGTTGCATTTAATCCCATCAAATAACCACGTTTAAAAAGAAGATCTCAGGAATTTGGAAAGCCCAACACAGGAGCACTCCATTCTTCCTGAACCACAGACATCCTCCTCACTTCACCAGCCTTACATCAAAACAGCAACAAAGCTGTCTCACATGCAGCAGCAAGACTTCATGGAAAACCAGACATTGCAAGCTGAAGCTCCGCTGTGAGGCACCACTGCAAAATAAGGGGATCTATGCTCTAGCGCTTATGGACACCTGGGAAGAAAAATCACATTGGCAAAGTAGGTAGACACAGGCATTTCTCTCCTTCACCATCATGCTGCCTCCTGCATGCAGGCAGCTCTTGAGTTGTTCTTAGTTTATGACTTCTGATTTATCCCAGTCTGGCAGGGAATCATCACATCTTCCCCATGGAGATGCCTCCTCAGCCATCACACACTGTCAACTACCCAAAATTCAGCTGTCCCCAGAGAATAGGTCTGACTGCCGCAGTGTGGTTTTCCTGACTCCAAGAGAGCTCTGGAAATGATGCTGCAAAGCGGGAAATTTCCATAAATGGAACTGCAGCAAGGAGGTACTTTATTCTACTGAGACAGATAAACGTATTCAGGGGTTAAACTATGCACATTTCAAATAGTTTCCCACTTTGCTAGTGCTGGATTGTTTCCAAACGCAGCAAAACCAGAAGCTTCCAGTAAGCACAATGTACCTCACTTCTGAAAACAATGCAAGTTGAAAAACAGAAAGGAATCGCACATCACTGGTTCAATAAACACACAACCCATCTGCTAAAAACAATATGCAAGACAAATACATCCTCTGTGCATGTGATGGCATCTAGCAAGTAAAAAATGTCCCACATATCATGAGTTTGCTGCACAGTTTCCTTGCGAGTCCTGGCAGATGTGCAACACGACTGCAGAAGACAATAAATTAGGAAGATTAATAAGGGGAGATAGAAGAAACTGCGGCTACATCCACTACTTCAAATTGTGTACAAGTGATTTCTTAGATGAATGCATTTTGTGCTGACGCTATTTTCTAAACGTTCCTGTGTGAGTTATCTGGAAACATTTTTACTGAATGAAACATCACCTTCCAAACATTCCAGGAACTAGAAAAGGATTCTGTAAATATTCTTCATATAAACTTACAGAAATTCCCGTCAGAGCAAGCATGGAAAGGCCCCAGGAGATGATCTAACAGCTAAGACATTGTCTGTTAGCACAAAGTGGATCTTTAAAACCCTCCCCGTACACTCATGAGATTACAGACACATTTTGGGATATGGACACCAATTACAGATCACATCTCTTAGATGAGCAGGACTGGAGCAGCTCCTCTTTCCCCCCAGCTCACCTCCCATGTAGTTGCAGAAGGCAATGCAATGCAATGGGGAGGTTGGACAACTCACCCCGCATTTGCTGGCTTCCCCTGCAGGTTGCACAGCTCTCCTGCACAAAAAGCTCTCTTCGGACTCACCAGCACCTTCACTGCCCTAGCTTTTGCCTGTGGAAGCCAGCACCGTGCAGTGGCTACCAACAGTGCTCAGCTCCATGACAAAGATCCAACAGGAACACGCACACAGAGCCGGCTTCCTGCAGTTCCCCGAGTCCCTCCCCATCCCAGCCACACCAGTGGCAAGAAATACAATTACAATGAACTCCTTCTCCTGGTGATCCAAGCAGAGATTTGCTGCCACAATCAGACCTGGAAGCATTTGCACACAAAGCACATTTGCTCATCCTGGCCAAGTGCCACACAGTTCTGTTTCATCACACACACAACCTCACAGGGAAAGCTGCAGAAACACCTATTGGACATAATCCCATCTCAGGCTGCAATGGGTTTTCTAAAATAGGTTTCTTCACCACCTCCCTCAGCACCCGCCGTTCTCCCAGCCAAGCTTTCTTACGGCAACTCTCAGCCATCGTTATCATCGTTGTGCGGGTAGCACATAGAGGAAATTAGCAAACATAAAGGATATCTGCTTTTTGCAATGAGACAGCATCACACAGAGCTAAGCTCCTTCCTCCTCTTCATGTCTCCTGATAGGCATTTTGACTCATGTTGCCCTGTGGCTATTTCTGTCTTGGTCCACAATAGTGAACACTCCATCATACGCATGCTTGGTTTTGTTTTGACTCAGTACTTACTGAACTTCTGACAGTGTTGGCTGGGCTAGAGGATACACAGCTACTGCACTAGCTTTCGCCAAGCACACTTTGCTGATACACTTCACTGCACCACAGATCCAGGCCTCCTGCCGACGGGTCATTGAGCTGGCACAGCTCTGCGCTGAGAAAGAGCTGTTTGAAATATGCATCTAAACAATACAAAGAGATAAAAGCAGCAGCAGATGCTGCATCTTGCTTTACCTCCCCAGGTGAGAGATTGCTCACCTCTTTTGGCAGGGCAGGAAGACAGAAGAACCACAACGACAAAGGAATGCCTCTTGAGGAGTGTTTTCCTGACTAGAAGAGTAATTCCTCTCCTTCCAACAGGCCCAAAACCACAACAATCTCAGTTACCTTTACAAGCCTCTCAAGTCACTACTAGAGCACAAAACATCTCTTTACCATCTGCTCTATTGTTCCATAAGGTACCTGCAGCAGTACTTGAAAACCTGAGATCCAAAGAACAAAAGTTCACACCACTATCAACAGCAAATCAAGAGTGAAAAGGGCGATAATCCCTGAACACCGGCACCAGTGCTTGCCTATTTCCCCGGCTGGCAGATCGCTGAGATTCTGAATCACTTCACAGCTGGGCTCCGCTGCAGAGCAAACAAGTGGAAATTCTGACCAAATTCTGTTCCAAATTGCAGAGCAGGAGGGTGAGCCAAACCCACTGAAAAAGGCAAAAATATTCTTATCGGCTTCAAGGGACTTCATGTCAATGCAACGGGCAGGCATTATTCAGCTATGCAAAATAGAACTGACCCTGGGTACACACAAGCAAAGCATCCTCCACTTGGATGCTGCATAAGGCTGAGCTTCAGTGCTTTGCCAACAACAAAAAAAGACAAACAAAAGCAAGAAACATGAACAACTCGACTGTTTTGAGTTTGAGTTCCTGAGCACTAATTGCAAATGAAAGCATTATCAGCACATCACTTCTTGTACCGCGGGTGTATTTCATCCTCTTTACCACAAGCTCTCTCAGCAATAACACTACGTCTATTAAGATAAAATAGAATGTGTCTACACATATGGGAGCAGAAACTGATGGGAAAGGATGTAGAGGAACATCAGTGTGAGATACAGAAAACACCAGGTAAAGCCCTGAGGGCTTGTTCTGTTTGTCCTCCCAGGAAGACGGAACAGTTTGTCCTTTCCATCATGCTCCGTCATAAGTATCTCACAAGTTCTTGGCTTAGAGCAGAAGCAGAACGCTCACAAGCAGTTTAACAGCAACAATTACAAAAAAAGCAAAACAACCAAGCCACATAACATGACCTTGCAAAATGTTTTCTACTCAAGCCTTGTGCTGCGTCCCCAGTGGATTATGGATATCCTTCTATTTCTGGGCTGGCAAGCATCCATATTCAGAGCTATCACACTGTTTTCCTCAGAGTTCCTGATTACATTCAAACAAAAGGAAAACCAAAAACCCAACACACTTGTAACTTGCATCTCTTGCAGCCGTAGTATTTACCAAAACATAACTCTTTCCTATCTGCATCCCAGCACTGTGTGCAGCACACGTTTTGTGCTGCCTGCTGCAGCAGCAGTGAGCCCCCTTAAGACCTTTTCTTTCCCTGAACCCTCCTTGACCCCAAGCTTGCTTCCCAGCAATAAATTCCTTTTACAAAGCTGTGAAGAAGAGAGGAGGGATGCAGGAGGGAGGGATGCAGTGATTTGCCACGATGCTTGCTCCCTCATTCTGAAAGCAGAGGGATGTGCCACTGTTGCAGGGCTAGTAGGTAGGCATGAGGGCTTGCAAGTCAGGGCCCTGAGCATAGCGTCTCCCCTGACTGCTCCATGTCCCAGTGCTGACTCCCAGCTGACAGCCATCCATCACCTCTGCAGCTCTGTGTGCCTGTCAAGAAACCTCCTCCAACCCCACCCTTGCTTTCCAACAGTTGGTGGGTTGATTTGCCTTTGGAGTCAGGGCTCCACAGCAAGGAAGCATGCTGGGTGCTGCCCCGCACAGCAGGGCACAGGGGCCTCTGTCCAACAGCAGAATCGTGGTCTGTAACACAAGCCACAAGGATGCCAGCATGCTCCCAAACTGTCCTCAGAGCCATCACTGTCTTTAATGCAAGTTCAAATGCTGGTGTGTGACTACACAGCCCATGACACTGTCCTCAGAAAACAGCCTGCAGTGGACAGAGAGCTGCTTCTCCTCCTGTCCTGGGTGCTCTCTGTATGAAAACAAAATGAAAATAAAGATGTGTATTTGCTTAAATGGTAATCAGATCTGCTACTGGCCCCAAAAGGAATGACTCCAACAGCAGGGAAGGGGGTGGGGAAAGGTTAAAAGCAAACAAACGACGCTTGCTTCCCTCCGAACACGCAGAACCTCTTCCTCCTAAACATTAAGAGGGAACATTTCCTTTTAGTACAACTGCAGGAAAACATTAATTTATTCAAGTCATTTGGTCATTAAGGCAGCCTCTCTTCTGTGATGAGAAGCTGCTGATCAACATTTCCCAAGAGCAAGGGACACGTTCTTGTTTAACTTGGAAAGAAATGCTGCCACGCATGGCCCAGGCAGCTCGCCCCACGAGGTGGAGACGTGCAGATCAAAGACAGCCCTTGCATTCACATAGAACAGCACACAACGTGCCTCATCCCAACCTCTCCTTCCTTTCCTTTACGGTAATGCCATCACGTTGCGACTTGCTGGATATTGTTAAGCTCCTTTTCACATCATCAAACACCGTTTCACAGCACATACACAGTTTGAGCAGAAACCAATGATAAATCACATGGCAGCAGTGCAACAGATGGCATGGTTAGTCAATTATTTTCTACATCAGCACCATCGACACTGCCAATATTGGACGCTGAGCAAAAGATGGAGACCTCGTGGCCCATCCGCACATCCACAAGTGTTTATATATTAGCTGTCTTTGGTAAGAGCACTTAACCAAGCTGCTGCCTCCTAAGAGCCCCAGTGTGCTGAGCTTAACAGAATGCAGCCAGGAAAGGCGTTAACTAGAAGTTATGCAGGGAACACCAAAGCTGTCACTCTCCATCTAAATGCAAATACACCAGGAGGGCTTCTAGGAAGGCGTGCATGTGTGAAGAGTAATTACAAGGACAGCAGCCAGGCCTCAGAACTATGATAGATTTAAGGCTGCGTTTGATCTGGATGCGCAGGCAAAGGAGGAAATGTGAAAAATGTAAATCATCGGGTAGCAGCGATGATAAATCCTGCCCACTTTGTCTCTTAGAGACAGTGTTCTGTCTCATAGAGCAGCCTAACTCACCAGGCTCAGGACTTCCCCAAGCCAAGCATGCAGTCCAACCGCCTTCCAGCCCCGCGGGCGCTTCTGCCTTCCTGGGTAGGTGAGGGAAGGAGAGGATAATGCAAGCAGGCCAGAGGAGCCCGTGCCTCTGGTGACTCCAGAGACAAGGATCTTCCCTCCTGCAGCCCCACATCGCCCCACTGCTTCCGAGCCCTTGTGTTAGACACTGCACAGGCTCATGAGCTTTTCAGAAAGGAGCACCCTGGGCTAACGCGTGCTTATTGATCCCACTTAACAAACACAAAACAAAGCAATACCGTTTTGCAGTAGAGCAACACACCACAACCAACACGCGAGGATCCCGTTTTTCCACCAAGAGCAAGATTTTTAAGCTGAAAACGCAGCCTGTTTGCATTTAATACGCTGATCAGCAAGGGCCAGACGTCTACCAAATAGTGCATAAGAAAACACAAACAGTTCTGAAATGCGCAGCCAGCGCCACACACTTACTCCATCGTGATTTCCCTAGATAAGGAGGAAGACAATGGGAAAGCACGCTTTGAAGATATCCACAGGCACTCTCCAGGGCTGATGGGAGCCAACCCGGCTCCTCCTTGTCTAAATATTACCACACAGCCCCAGTGCAAAGTAGGTTTAAAAGGAAGCAGCCCGGGATTAAATCTCACTAGAGAAAGCGTGTGCTTAACTAACCAGGGGTACTGCAGGCACCTCGGGTTGCAGAAGGGCTGTGGTCACAGCATATGGCCTTCCAAACAAATAACTGGCCTTCCAACTACGCCACTTCAATGAGCTACCCACGGCCTGAATGTGCCAGGGCAGCTAACATAAATCCTCTGTGCTATTATCTCCATGCCAAATTCGCACTGAAATATTGCTCTGAGTAGCTTTTGTTGTGGCTCAGGCCAATCAATTCATTGGTAACACACTTATGGGCAGCAAGAGAACTGTGTATCTGCAGCAGCAAGCTACCAAAAGGGGAACAAAACAGCAAAATCAGGTTTGTGTTTCCCTGCAACAGGCTGCAGAAGAGTGCCTTGCACAAGTAAATCTTGGAGCCCTGAGATCACATGGGAAAAGCTGCAGCAAAGCAGCACTGGTTGAGAAAGAGCTAAACAGTAGGGATCAAGGAGGATAGGGATCATTCTTTTCCCTTTTAAATAACAACTTCCCTGACCTACTTCATTCCTTTGTTCACATGATTACAAGATTTTGTTTCACACACATTTTTGTCTTAAGTGACTGTAAGAAACAAAGTCACAGTTGCTTAGAACTACTTCCTCCTCGGGCCAAAGTGCCAAACATTTTAAGGCTGACCTCGCACCAATGTAATCAGTAAAGGAAAGCCCAACTGTTAGGGGAACTCACTGTTTCCCCGGAGCCCCACTGAAATCACTAGTAGAAAAAAGATCTGAAGAAAAATTAGGTTACAGGGAAAAAAAATCCAGATGCTATCAGCTATTACATATCAGAAAGTGTTTCATTATCCACCTGAAACCACTTTGCAAGGCAAAACCAAGGATTTACATCTTACACTCCTTGGTTCTACATCAGTTCTTCTAGCACACTGCAAGGTGCAAGGAGTTGAATGCAGTGAATTTCTGTCTTTAAGGCTATGCTAAGATTACTCAAGCAGATGTGCTTTTTTTTGCCCACCGATTTTATAGAACTGGCTGCTTAAATGCTATTAAAATATCCTAGTGTTGTTCTCTTCAGCACCAAAGAATCATAGAATGGCCTGGGAAAGGACCACAATGCTCATCTAGTTTCAACCCCCTGCTATGTGCAGGGTCACCAACCACCAGAGCAGGCTGCCCAGAGCCACATCCAGATATTAGGATGAGGTTTTTCACCCAGAGGTTGGTGGCACACTGGAGCAGGTTGCCCAAGGAGGCTGTGGATGCCCCGTACGTGCAGGCATTCAAGGCCAGGCTGGATGTGGCTCTGGGCAGCCTGCTCTGGTGGTTGGTGACTCTGCATATAACAGGGAGTTGAAACTGGATGAGCATTGTGGCCCTTTTCAACCCAGGCCATTCTACAATTCTATGAACTAGAAAAAAAACAGGGGTTACTGAAGGCCAAAATTATTGCATGGTTTCACTGCAACCAGCGGCAGACAAATTGTGCAGCAAAGGAAAAGATTTCCCTGCTCTTTTGAGCTTTCCACTTACATAACAGCAGGTACCACGCAACAGGTTGAACAAGTCTTATCTGCACTGCAAGGACTAAGCAGGAACAGAAGGAGATTAGCAGTGTTTGCAGAAGCAGTCCGCTTATACGCTCAAAAGCCCATTTAAAAACTCTTTCCCGCAGCCTCTGCCAGGTTCTAATGATTCCCCAACTATGTCCAAAGTTTTCCATCTCCGCACAGAAACATCTGCTCACTTTCCCATGGTCTGCAGCCCGCGTTTGATTGCACCGAGGCACGCACACTGCCTATCTGGGCACTTCTCCGTGCTGGAGTTTCACACTGCACTTGGACCGTGCTCTGCTGTCTGAGTAACAAAGCAGCTCATTGTCACTCCCAAGGCTTGGACGGCATTCAAGCCACGCACAGCAATAACCCATGACAGGCTGCATTAGGCAGGTACCGAAGCATGCCTAGTAGCACTATTAGCAACTACAAAAAGGCTACAAATACTCCTCTCCCTTCAATTCTGAACAGATCTGTTGCACAACTTGAAGTCCCTCGATTAAAAAAAGACCATTTTCCTTCTATCGTGCAAACCGCTGGTTGCAAATGGCATGTTTCCCTTGGCACTGGAAGCCAGATTGGAACCAGAGCTCAGCCCTACTGGTGTGCACAGCGTTTGCTGTAGGAGCCATGCGTGCTTGCACAGGGAAACTGGGAAAGGGGAGCACCGGTGGGAACCAGCAAGGCTGCTTCCAAAATATTTACCTGCTGCCCTGAGCACATAGTGACTGATAAGCCCGCTCTGCTCTGGAGAGCACACAGCTGTATAACCAAACGTGCTGCCAGGTCGATACTCAGTCTGTTTTACAGCAACACCAAGGCATTCTAAGGTCAGTGTGCCTTTAAACACAGCCCTTCCACAGCTGAAAACCCGTGCGCTGGTTTTCGCAGCCCATATAGCAGCGCAAGGCATGATTTGTACAGTGAAGCCAAGGGACAATGCATTTTCCAGCTGAAATGGCAAAGTGCTGCATACCAGGAGTTAGCTGCCAGCAACTGGGAAATGTGTTGATTAATACTTTTTCTGGGTTGCCTCAGGTCAGCTCACGCATGGGTATCTTGCCACTATTCATTAATCACTCTATGTGCGTTTATCCTGGTACAATATAAGTGTCTCACACAGTGACTGCACCAAACGAGGCGATTCCTACCTCCAAAAGCACCGAGACTGTCCGTTCATTTGCCACGCTTAGCTTGGTGCTCAGGTTGGCAGCAATTTCCCACCTAGTGTATTTCATTTCATACTCCCCTCTCTCCTCACTGACACCCTGCAAGCGCAGTGTTCATAGGGCAGACAGCCACTGGCAGCACCGCAATTAAGAGATTGCTCCGTGAGGTTTTGTGTTTCTACTTGGTTTCATGTTTCCTTTAAGGCAACTGAGGGTGATGGCGATGCAACCACAGGAGTGTGGGGAGTAGCTCAGCAAGGGACAGGTAACACTGTGGAGAGGATCCGAGTCAGGCTCACCAAACTGGGGAGCCACTGGAGACACCCATGTGCAGGACAGGAGGGTTTCTTGCCCGGCTCACTGCCCTCCTTCCCAGAAGGAAGGAAGCCACATCAGCCCAGACAATAAACTAAAGTGGTTTCATGCCATCTTGCAACTGAGGCTGGAAAACTGCACCAAGCTGCTGTAGGGCAAAGCAGCATTGCTGCCCCTTGGGTCCCTCTCACCCCAGCGAGGCCCATGCATTGCCTCTGCATTGGGAAGCAGCTGCCCTTAGGCTCTCCCAGCAGATGCCCTGCAGTGAGCCCCAGCTCCATCTCTGTGGCTTTTAAATCCTTTTGTGCACACTGCCAGAATCCTCACCCTCTGCCCATGTCTGCCCAGTACTATGCCCAGTGTCAAAGCCTCCCAAACCTCCTGCCCCAAAGCAGCTTACCGCTGGCAAGAGCTACAAGGAAATGAAAAGAATAGGTTCTGATCCAAATTTCTCCTCTTGGTGTTGAAAACAGTCCATTGCCTTACAGCACATGGAGAGGACACACTGGCTGGAAATGAGCGTACACAGACTGCTGCACATAAATGGTCTTTAACATTGCACTACTCCAGTAAACACACCTTCCACCTGTAAGTTTCCTTGATCAGAAAGAAAGTGGAGAATAGCGTGTTTTCAAAGGGAAACCATTACCTTGATATTTAATCTACATGCAAAGGAAAAAGGCGATAGAGATATAATTTTCCTGACATCTGCCTTGCTCAGAAGTTGTCCACCTCTCCATCTGCCCCATGACTAAATCCCCTCACCACCAATTGGGAAAAAACTAGCAACAGACTTAGGGTGAGCACCAAAGCAACAGCATTTGACCCCCAAAACGATATAAGATTTAGTCCACAAGAGGCCTGAATGCTCTTTAGCTATAAGAATCAATCCAGATTGTGTCCGGCTTTACAAGCATTACAGGATAGGCTTGGTTTAACAAAGCAGCACATGGAAAGAGATATTAATCTATCGCTACTTGCACCAAAACCAGACTGAGGTGGGTTTGGTTGCAACCAGCAGGAGGTGTGGCAATGACAAACCATTTTCACTTATTGACAAATCATGAAGAGGAAATTCTGGGCTGTCTGTGCTGGTCCTCCAAAAACCTGACACAAAGTCTAAGGGCAACTCAGAAGGAAAAACTCTTCCCTTTTCCTCAGTTAAATTCTTCCTTCCAATCAGGCTGTGCTGCCCTGCACACATGATGTTCCCAAACTGCAAAACCCAGGTTCCTAGCATGGTTTCCTTTTGCACAGCCTGCATAGGACTATTCACAGTCCATCCTTAAGGACATCTCTGTGCTTGGAGATGCTTGTTTTATCAGATGAATTCATCTATCAGGTAACCCTTCCTTCAGCGGCTGTTATCAGCAGTTGTTTATTAGGCTACAGCACTGCTCAATACAAACTCTTGCATTCTGTAAAGACTAGAAAGTAAAGCTTTTGTTTTCCCCATCGAACAGACTGTTTTCATAAGCAGCCTACGAAAAGCATGTTACAACTAGATGGCACATCTTCCTATAGCATCATTAGCTTTATTTCAGCTTTCTTACTTGCCAGTACTTAATTACACTGCACCACCCAACTCACAAACTCTGCTTTTTCCCAACAGGGAAGAATTTCAGCTGGCCCCTTCCTGCCTGTTTTTCTTTCCCTCCAGAATCTGGGCAGTTCAATAGAATTTCATTAGTCTCTTATAGACTTCACGTGCTGTTGGAACTGGAAATGGCCCCATCAGGTCTCACAACCAAGAGCCATCAATGCACTCACACGCTGCTGACAACGCAAGGTGATGTTTCCCAACAAGGAACAGAGGCTGCATGCAGTACATCTGCCAAAGGACGCCCAGCAGGAATGGAGAAGTGAGAGCATTCCTCATGTCAGACCCGGCGAGGCAAGGCAAAAAGCTGCTTTCTATGACTGCACACCCAGGGCTTTACACACCAGGCACTTCTGTTTCCTCATCTACAGAGACCAGGGCGTTGAGATGGATGACTCTCCACGCTGCCCTTCACCCCGCGGGCCCGCTCCCTGCCCATCACACGTGGCTCTGGTTCAGGCATGAAGAAACATGTTCCCGACCGCCAGCTGGGACAGCACGGCCACGGGCTTACTGGCAATACGGGAACAACGCTTTCTAGAACAGCGTGTGCTGCCGAGGGCACAGGGATGGGGAGAGCTGCATCACACCATTCCCGCCTGCCAGCAGGATCCCTGCATGCAACACTGCCTGCTAGGAAACAGGATCCTGGGGAAAGAGCTGCAGCCTGCTGCATCCAGAGCAAAAAATGTGTATGAATATAACACCAGCCTATTGCTTCTCATTTTGCTTTTTTGGATAGAGGCATCTGCTCTCTTCCTGTTTAGGTTTTGGTGAGGAATTTTTTCTTTTCCTTTGTTTTAATTTTTGCAACAAGCACAAAAACAAGGCAAGCTTCTTTTCTTTTTTTTTTTTTTTTTTTTTTCCCCCAGTTCTGAGAATGAGTTTTGCTGTTGCCAAAGAGGTTAAACATTAACCAATGGCAACTGATGTTGTCTACCTGGACTTGTGCAAGGCCTTTGACATGGTCTCCCGCCACATCCTTATCTCTAAACAGGAGAGGTTTGAAGGGTGGATTATTAGGGGGGGAAGGAATTGGCTGGATGGTTGCAGCCAGACGGCTGTAGTCAATGGCTCTATGCCCAGGTGGAGGCCGGTCATGAGCGGTGTCCTCCAGGGGTCCATCTGGGGACCGGCGCTCTTCAACACCTTTATCAATGACATAGATGATGGGAACCAGTGCACCCTCAGCAAGTTGGCTGATGACACCAAGCTGAGTGGTGCAGTTGATAGAATAGATGGGAGGGACGCTATCCAAAGGGACCTGGACTGGCTTGAAAAGCAGGTGTGTGAGAACTTAAGGAGGTTCAATAAGGCCAAGTAAAAGGTGTTGCACTTGGATCAAGGCAATTTCAGGTGCAAGTATAGCCTGGGAGAAGAACTCCTTGAGAGCAGCGCTGCAGGGAAGAACCTGGGGGTTCTGACAGACAAAAAGCTGGACATGAGCGAGCAGTGCACATTTGAACAGTATCCTGGGCCTTATCAACAGAGGAGTTGCCAGCAGGGAGAGGGAGGTGACTGACCCCCTCTACTCTACCCCTGTGAGGACTCAGCTGTAATACTGCATCCTGGCCTGGGGCCCCCAGCACTGCAAGGATGTGGAGCTGTTGCAGAAGGTCCAGAGGAAGGCTACAAAAGTCATCAGTGGGCTGGAGCACCAATCTTATAAGGAAAGGTTGAGGGAGCTGGGCTTGTTTAGCTTGGAGAAGGCTCCAGGGAGACCCTGCAGTGGCTTTACAGTACTCAGAAGGGAGCTAACAAGCAGGAGGGGGACCAACTTTTTACATGGTCTGATAGTGACAGGACAAGGGGGAATGGCTTTAAACTAAAAGAGAGGAGATTTAGGTGAGATGTTAGGATGAAAGCTTTTCTCACAGGGTGGTGAGGCACTGGCATAAGCTGCTCAGAGAGGCTGTGGATGCCTCATCCCTGGAGGTGATGGGCCTCATTAAAGGCCCCTCCAACCTAGGGGAACAACCCAAACCAATCTATGATTCTACAGTTAACCATTTTCCTTATCAACCTCTCTCTATATGTTAAAGCAGGGACAGTTTTCCCTTAACCTGATGGGTAAGGCTGAAGAAACAACAGTAGCACAACTTCATGTCGCTGTTACAATAAACCACAATACAACTACAAGTGACAGTTCCAAACACTAAACGTACCCATCCCCAGACCAACCCAGAAGACAAACACGCTCATGTGAAGTGTGAAACGGCTTAATGAAGTTCACCTACTGGAACTTGCTGAGGTATCTCATCTTGACAGTACCCAAACCAGTGAGGCACTGAGAACTAGAACTGAGCAAGCACCTCCCCCGACGGGGGTCTCATCCCCAAGCTGTGTGAATGCACAGCTGTGGAAAACCTGTGCTCAGCTGCTTCCCATCAAGTGTTTTGCTCCAGCAAGGTGCTGCACCTGGGAGGACACCTGCCCCAGCCAGTCCAGCCAGCACTACGTGTGTCTTCATGCTCTCACCATGGCCACAACCAACTCCATCCAGCAGCTTCAACTGCAGCACACAATACTGTAGAAATAACTCCCTGATCCCCACCCTCATTCACCAGGCAGCAGAACAACCCCAAGACCCTGCCAAGCTGTGTTTGCAGCAGCCCTCAGGAGGAGCAGCGCGTTGGCAAAGCCACCACGGGACCGAGGATGTTTCATCTTTGGGCTGACAGGTGAGGTAACACAAGACAATGTTTCAGCCCTTCTTCACCTGCATCAGCTGCCTGGAACGCAGTATCACCAATACTGGCATCTGCCTGTATCGGCAGGACCCGCAGAACAAACACGTTATGAAATGTGCCTGGAGATCTGGCCCAGAAAGCTGCGAAACGACACAGAGCAAAAACCAAGCTGCATCTTCCTCAGGGAAAAGCCTCAGCACCACTCCCTCCAGAAGAAACTGTTTTGCTGCACTGACTGGTTTAAATGCAGATGGAGCTACATGGTGTCTGGACACAGCATTCCCTTCTTTTTTTTACTGAGGGCCCAGCACTATTCCCTGACTCTCAAGGAGTTGAGATGTGGCTGTTGGGGTGCTTCATGTTGTCCCCAGCTCTGGAGAAATGAACTTATCTGTTCTGCTCGTGCAGCCCTGAACACAGCACAACAGCCCAGCATGGTCCATGCTGCTCGGGGATGCTACAAGCATCACATCATCTGCATGTTCCAGAAGGGAACGCACAGAGCTGCAGCTGCAAGCCTATAGCCCAGCCAGCAAGTGAAACACAAAGCAGCCCACACTGTGCACTGAACAGCACAGGCTGAGGGATAGCCCCTCCATTGACTGCTTCTAGATGTAAGGTGATTACAGCAGCTGGTGGGAAAAGCTGATTCATCTCAAGCAGCTAAAACACCCAACTCACCACACAATCAATTTTAATATATAGTATTAAAAGAAAATACAGTTATGGCATTTACTAGTGCACCAGTTTCTCAGTCACCACCACTGCAATTTCTGAAGCACTGCTGAGCAGCAACAGGTGTGTTTCACCTCCTTTTTCCCCTTAATCTGCCACCTCCAGAACACTGAATCCAAATGCCATATGAGCACTGAAAACGAAAGAAGGACGCTGAATTTTCTCGCTGCCAAACCCGCATCCTCCCCAGGTTGACCTCCCTTCTCCTGGCCGTGCCTATTGAAATGCACAGCAAGCGAGAAACAGCAAACCCAAGCAGATGGAGGGCTGCCCAAAAGGCCTCACGCCGAGCGATACCCAAAACGCTGCGGTGTTCTGTATCACACCATAGCACCGGTGATTTACCGAGCTTGCACAAACCGACTGCGGGGTTGGTTGGGTGGTTTTCTTTGACAAAAGAGATGCAAAACCAAAAGGCTCACACCTAACAGACAGAACCCCCTGACACGCCTGTAACAAATCGGTTCTGCGGGTGCTTGGCCTCTCTTGCCTATGTAGTATGACTGCAGTTACTGAGCGTACGCGGCTTTGGTGTTGAATAAAGGCTTCTATGCACTGGTGCTGCACGCATCTCTGGCACCCCGTGGCTAACCCAGCTCCATCGGGGCACACCGCTGCTCACCCTCGCTCCCACTCTCTCTTAAAACAGGCAGCAACCTGACTTTAGTGCCGATCTTCAAGCAGGCAGAGGTTAGTTAGCGAGTAAGGGAACACGGGAACAAGAAGAAAAAGCGCCGTAAAACTAAGCCTTGGTGTCTGTCGCACGGAGAGAGAGTTCAGCCCTTTAGGAAGCCATACACTCGCAGCTGTAGTTCGGTCACCTCAATGCCCCGAGAGCCGGGGAGGGGGGTGTGCCGCCACCTCCCTCCCTGCTGCGGGATGCCGGAGGGCATCCCCTGCTCGGGGAATCCCGGAACGACCCCAACAGAGCCGGGTGACCCCCCCTGCCCCCCCCACTTAACCGGGTGACCCCCCTCCGCCCCCCGAAGCCGGTGACTCTCTCCGAGCTGTGCCCCCCGGATCCCCTCACAGCCGTACCTGGACTGCGCGGCCATGGCGAAGCTCACGCCGCCGGCCCCGCCGCCTCCATGGGGCCCTCCCGCAGCCCCACGGCCGCGCTACGCCCCGCAGCGCCTCATCGCTCGCTCTGCCCTGAGCTGCCCGGCCCGGGTTGGGTTACGCTCATCCGGGCCCTCCTCCGGCCCGCCGCATTCCCCGACCCCACCGAGGGAGCGGCGGCCACCCGCGGCCCGAAGGGGCGGTGCGGCCGCGGGGCTGCCCGAGGCCCCTCGCCGTGCGCCCGCCGACGGACGTGGCTGCCGCTCGGTGCCCGCAGCCCCCCGCCGCTCCCCCTTGTACCCCCCCTTCTCCGGGCGCTGTGGTACGGCCCGCAGCCCGTGGAGGAGGCGTGGGGCGGGCCGAAGGGCTGAGCGGGGGGAGGTGGTTTAAAGAACAGAAATACGAGCTACCGAAAGGCGTTTGGCCGCGTTTCGCCAGGCTGAGACCTGTATTTTGTTGGAGCAAAGTGTGAAAATTGTGTCTTCTTCCTTGTCTCCTATAGCCAACAGCACCAACACATTATTCCTCTCAGACTTCCCAAAGTGCCCCCTGTGCTGCTGTGCTCAGCATCAGCAGGACGCAGCCTTCCCCCACATAGGTTTTATTCACCCACCGGGGATTAAGTTTCCCCTTTTCCAGCCCTCGCCTCTGAAAAGTGTGCTCCAAACGAAGGAAGCAGTCTCCGTGAGGTAAAATGCAAACAAAACAGGTCAATAAAACACAACCTGTCACACTGAGGAGTGCATCCCTGATGTAAATATCACAGGCAAAGGGTTCAGGGTGGATATTAGGAACAATTTCTTCTCAGCAAGAGTGGTGCTCCATTGGCACAGGCTGCACGGGGAGGTGGTGCAGTCACCATCCCTGGGGGTGTTCAGGAACTGTGTGGATGTGGCACTGAGGGACATGGACAGCAGGCATGGTGGAGGCATAAAGGATAAATGCAGTAGATACCACACGGTATTAAAATAATTAGACATTGGCCATGTGAGCTTTCCTGAAGTATCACATTTGCTGTACGACACAACAAGTGCTTGTTTATCCCCAGAAATAGGTCAGCTTCATGCCCTTACCAACCTTTTCCAAACGTCTCATTATATTGTACCGCACTGTGTTTTTTTAAGCAGACACACACCCTTACTTTCAGCCTTCGAGAGGCACTGCTCTCTTTTAATTAAAGCACGTCCTGCCAGGTCTGTTGACAAGAAATCCATCTCTCCACCACCACTGCCACTGATGAGTCCTCCACATTGGAAGGTGAGAAGGGTCACACGTGCGTTGTGATTCCAGGCTGTGATTCCAGGTGTGCGAAGCAGCAAAGCCTTTTTATTTACAGAGAGCACTTCTGCACCAGGTCAGAAGGCAAAGGCTGACGCAGACTTGCAGGACAACCCCTAACAGTGCAGCCCTTTAGCACCCCTAGAAGGCAATGTCCTCTTGCCCTGCTCCTTCTCATCACCTCCATAGAAAAGCAGAGGCTGATGCCTGCAGAAGGGTTCATCCCTAAGGAATGGCTTGTGCTCTGGTAATTCCAAAGTGTATACAAACCTTGCAAGGGCTCGATATACTCCTGTCTTCCCCCAGCCCCAGCTGTGGAAACAGCTGTGCAACAAACACATACGTTGCTGCTGTAAAGCACAGGGTACAACACCACACAGCACAGCATTTCACAGGCTTCACATGTCCAGATGATAGATTAACCTTTCCCCTAAACTCCTGCCTCCAGTGTACAGCTGGAAAGCAAGTAAAACCCAGAAACTCAAACATACAAGCATAGACAAAAACCAGTTTAACGAGGCAAATCAAGTTGCATGCTGTGGGCAATGGCAGGAGTCTGGACCAAACACCTCTCCACAGGCTTTGCTTTATAGCACCTCCTTAAACTTAGCACTTCCAGATCTCCATCCGTCTGCCAGCAGCACACCCTTGCTGGGCAAAGCATGCAAAGCACTCAGCACCAGGTCTCACCCAGCTTGCATGGCTACAGAAGTGGCAGGGGAAAGGAAAAGCAGCACGGCACTGAAAAAAGTAGGAGGGGAGGAACGTAACCAAAAGGTAGTTTGGGCTTTAAGAACAGAAAACCAAGATGAATGCAGCTAGTTAGGGGGAAAAAAAGAGAAAGGAAAAGAAGAAGAAAAATGGTATAGATGTTAAAAATGAACCATTTCTGAGAAGCAAGGGGAAAGCAGCCCTTTGTGCTTCAGGATTTAAAGTAAAGGAAATAGACTTGAAAACAGAAACCACCTTCTCCCACAAAGCAGACCGCACTGCAGGCTGTACCCGAGGAGATTTTGGCAGCCGTCAGGAGGAATTTCCATTATCTCCCCAGGCACTGCTGACTTATCACTGTTAATGTCTTCAAATGTTCCATCACCAGTAAGAACTTTCACAAACAGTTAAAGTCAGAGAGAGGTTTATAGTCCTTGTTGGCTTTGGCACTGAAACTGTCAGAAACCACACTGTGCAAGGGTGTTAAATCTCCTGATTTATATTCCAATTGAATCAAGATAACAATCTATGTACAGAACACAATGTACCCTTCAGATTCACTACAGCTGTCAGATTCATTTTGCAGCAATATTCAATCCCCAGATGAGGCAGAGAGGTATGTAGGACACCAAGAAACTAAATGCCTGGGATTTTGGTTTGCTTTTGACCCGGCTGTTATGCATTATATTGCAGAGTTCCAGAAAGTGGATTTCTTTAACCGATTCTTCATAGTTATGAAGACAACTCCATAGACAGGAGAAGAGCAAATGAATTCCTACCTATCATGTGGGATGCTCTCTTTGCCTGGAGATGCCATAGCTGTCTTTCTGCAGTCAGCTCATCTGAAAGAGAGAAAAACAGATATTGAACATCTCCTTGCAAAACAATAGCACACTGTACCCAGAGGATGCCACCCAAGCTTTGCTTGAACAGTCAAAGACCAACCCAGGAACATCCAGGACAGAGAGGGGAAATGGGAGAGTTAAAGAAGCAAATGTGATGTGTCTTCAGGTTCCAAAGTAGTAAGTCATGACAACATAGTGATGTCCAAAACATTTGTCATGCTGACTAGAAAATGAAATCTGAATGCGTATTTTCTTTCTCTGTGCTCAGCTTTTCAGTTTGGATTTGTGTTGCATCCAAAATCTGTTTTAAATTAATTCTCCAAACCCATTTGGAGACACAGTCCTCATCCTCCCCTCTCAGATATATTCAGAACTGTGTGAATCCCTCGATTCTCCCTAGCAGCCTAAATCTTTCATAGAGAGTCACCGAGGTTGGAAAAGGCCTCAAGGATAATCTAGACCAACAGTCCACCTACCTCCAATACTGCCTACTAAACTATGTTCCTTAGTACCACCATGTTCCTTAGTACCACATCCCCATGGCTCTTGAACACCTCCAGGGATGGTGACTCAGCAGTACTATAGGCACTGTCCCAGGCCACCTCACCAAAGGAAGAAAGGAGGAAACAGAAGGGGAAGGATGTTGCAGTAGTTATTGCAAGAGGCTGCCCTTTATGCCACTGTAACAGCAGACCTGAAATCGTAGAGCTATAGAATCACAGAGCTGTTTGTGTTGGAAGGGACCTTTAAAGGCCATCTGATCCAGCTCCTCTGCAATGAACGGAAACACCTACAGCTCTCCTCTTTGATGTCAATCAAACTAGATGGGTAATCTAATTAGGATGGCTTTTCTTGTTCCAAAAACAACCATATCATTATCAGTGCATTTTGCTTAAAGGGCAAAAAACCCTTTATTTCTTCACTCTTTAAGGTCTTTTCCAACCTGAGTTATTATATGATTCTCTACTTCGAATAGACTATAACTCTTCAGTGAGAAAAGGAAAGGTTAGCACTGTTTGTCTGGGCATCTGCAATGTACTATCAACGAACCCTGGTGGAAGACAAAATAAATGCAAGCAGCCTGCCCGGTGCTGATGCTGCAGGAGGAGGCCGTCAGGAGGGGCAGCTCATCTGCTGCCTGCCCTGTATGCTGCTGAGCCATGCCACAGATGATTAATGTGAAATCCCAGCTTCTTAACCAAACGCAACCCGAGGTGAGGTCATCTCCAACAGAGCACCTTCTACCAATCAGCAGCTAACCAGAACCATGAGCAAAGAGGCCTTTTCAACACCCGACTTCCACCAGCCTACGGAGAGAACTCCCTCAGAGCTCACACATACACCACACACATGCTGACAGACCATATGGCTTCCTGAGGGCCCTCTGGTTGGATTAAACAGCTCAGGGACAGCTTTCAGAAAATAAAGCAGCAAAACACCACCACGAGGCCCTGCAGTGAGGAAGGCAACAACGAAGACCACTGAAATATTCCTGTATTCCACACAAATGACAGTAAAAATGGCCTTACCCACAAGTTGCGTGGTATGGTGACAGCAGGCAGAGAACTATCTATGGCATCGAGCTCACTCAGAAGTCAGTAGTTCAAGCTGTAGCAGCAATTTTCGATCCTAAAATGAAATAAGAGAAAACAGTGAGTGCTGAAGAACTGCCAGGAGTCACCGGGGCGAGTGTCCCATATCCTCTGTACTGTATGCACAGAGATTGAGGTCAGAGATACTGTCTGTGATACTGTGAACGAGAACCAGGGGACAGCGTGGCACAGGGAAGGCTGTGGCCATCTCCCAGCCACCTAGGAAAGCAGCACTCAAGGGAATGGTGGACTTGTGATGCTCTGGTGATGGGTTTTGCCACGTGTGTCAGAAATGCAGGCCCAAAGAGAAGAAGGCTGAGCCTGGCACTTGTTTTTCAAAGCCTTAACTTTCAAGTGTGAACGGGAGGGTGGTGGGAATGGAAGAGTAAAGCCACAGGTACCTTCAGGTTGAGCCTTCAGGTTGGGCGCTGGGATGCTGGGAACAGAACATCAACGAAGGCGCTGCCGGGGCAACGCTTCATCCTTAGATACCTTACCCAAAATGCACTGCCTGACCCGCTCCATTGCTGCACACAGCTCATCCTGGAGCTGACCACAGAGCAGTTCATCTTCACTTTACCTTTTCCATTGAGAGACTTGAGGAACTTCAGGAACCTAATAAAACTCTCTTCTGGACCTTTTCATTGCCTCTTAAAGATATTTTTCCTGTTCTCCTTGCCCTAACCCGGGCATTCTAGATGAGAAGAGGCTGAGGCAGCCCACCAGGTTCTCATCAACTCTCTCAGCCTCTAACCAAACCTAGAGGTTCGTTTTCCTTTTATGCATCTGGAAAACGTCAGAGCCAAACTGAAGGTAAGGTTAGAAGGCTTATTCACTCTTCTCTTGCTGGTGTCTTCAGAATCAGGTGACAAACAAAAAAGAGTTAAGCCAGACACCAGTAAGCAAGGCTCTCCCAACCCAGTAGGAATTCATTCTGTAGGTGGGCACTGGCAAAGGAATCCATTTAATGAAGTTCTGTCACACCCACAAAGGCAAACTTCATTAGGCACAGACTGTGGAATACAATTGACATGGAAAGAGGACAGTGCTTTACGCTGATCTGCATATGAATGTTAGGCTTGGGCTCCAACATCTCTTTTTGTCCTACTGGAAACACCCCAGGCCCCATGAAGCCAGCTTCTGAAGAAGCAGGGAAGGGCAGGACAGCAGTGGGTCCAGACATTCCCAGCAGGCACCTGGTTGTGCAGCAGAGAGCTGTGACTGCAGAGAGAGGCCTGGTCCCACCAAAGGACAGCATGGCCTGCTTTCTGAAGCCTCACTGGGACATTCTGAACGATGCCTTCACACCTCTCCTGCTCTGTCCTGAGGCAGCATGGAAAGGCCCTGGCTGCCTGTGGCCTTGTCTCCCAGCACGCTGTTGTCACTGATACTGCTTGAGAAGGTGATGCAATGGCTTGAGGAGGTGGGTTTTAGCCCCAGATAAATGTTAGTCGAGAGGCACAGCACAGTGCTGACTCCAGTTATGGGAGATGGTTGGATGCTCTTTGATATGCTGGCAGAACACAGCCTGTGAACAGTGAGAAACAGGCACCTTGCCTTGTGTTTTGATGCAAGAATTTGGGAATGGGTTTGAAGATTGGAAAACAATTCATATTTGGTACACTTGTGACTCCATTTCCAGTCAATGTTGATACATTACCTGAATTTTCAGACGGAATGCAGTTCCAATCAGACATTCAACTCAAGAACATGATCATGGCTCTTCACCAGACTTGTATAAGCCCTCTCCTACCAGAGAGCTTTCTGGAGCTGGAATCTGACAGCCTAAAAGAGGCTGATGGCATTGTACGCTCTCTTACCCTCAACACTGAAGGAAGCTGAAACTGCACAGAGGTAGACCTGGGCTGGGAACAAAGCCCCCCAGCTCGTACCGGTGAGCAAAGAGCCTTTCAGACATGAGCTTGATCTCTGCATCACCTGCTCCAGGCTGGAGACAAGCCAGACACACCTAGGCCCGACGTGTACCAGCATCCCAAAGATGATGTGGAGGGGCAACCTGGCAAGGACATATAGTCTGCAGAGAGAGGTGAAGCACTCTAGAAGTACGTGGCTAAGGAAATCATGTACCCCTTATGTCTCTGACCTTACGGCATGCTTTGAAGTTGCAAGGGGACTGAATATTTTCCCAGGTTTAGTGGCAGATTTCACATCATGGAGCAGGAGAGTTAATGCTGTTGTAAATAACTGCAGCACAGGGCACTCTGCCTGGATTGCCTGTTCACCAAGTTATTTTTTTAATCATCTCATTAGGTAACATCCGTGAGATTATGTTTCCTATGCAAATGCTGGTGCTGTGGTAGGTGCAGCCCCCAGCAGAACCCTTGAGAGAAGATGCAGAGGGGAGGGTCTGAGGCCCAAGCAGAGAAGCTTCAGACAAAACCTTTCAGTTGCTGCCACGTAAATGCAGCTGACTGTAAATTGAGAGGGCTGGGGAAAAGCCAGGTGTGTACCTGCATGAAATACTGCACATTCAGTGCTAGAGGAGGCAGAAATGGGCTTCCCTTTCACCCTGTGTGTTGCAGCAAGTGTGAGCGTGGAGAACTCTTGTTACCATCGCTGGTTTTACAATGTGAGCATGGAGCCATACTGATAGCAGGCCTCACAAACATATTTTTCTCTCCATGTGTGTACTTTTCTTCTACTACTTGAGAACTTACTCTGCTATAATGGAGGGTGGGTGCTATATCAAAGATAATTAATGGAAGAGTTATTCCGTCTGTTCCTTTGCCAAGCTAAACATTGGCATACAGCGGGCAGATCCAACCTGCAGACTGTTACAACACAGCATGTGGGCTCTTGATCCTTGCAGGTGAAAACGCATAGCTAACAGTGATGACTGTTGAAAAATAGTGTTTTGTAGCTGAGAATTTGCTCCATCAAATAGTGTTATTGTGCTCTTTGCATCAGAAATAAACAGGAGGCATTACTTTCACAGTGACCTACACATACACAGCTCAACACGATTCCTCTCCAGTGCACATGGCCCAGCTAAGCCCAAAGGTTGGAGACCTCTGTAGGAGGAGGACACAGAAACAGCCAGATTCACCCACCAGTGGACATTAAGTGTATTTTTATTTACAGAGTAGAGATGCCTAATAAGTTATAAAGTTAGACATCTGATAATTCAACTTCTTTTCTTTTCTTTTCTTTTTTTTTTTTTTTTTTGTAAAAGTATATAAATATATACATGGAACTCTATCAAGTAAACATTGTTAACTGTGGTACTTACAGTAAACAGTCACCGCTATCCTTACACTAACAGGCAGCTCTTAAAGCTTAAATACTGATTTAAGATACCCTCTATAAAATAGTTCCAACTGTACTAAAAGGCCAAAACATTTTGCCATACACAAGCTTTTAAAAGAAACCATTAAAACAGCATGGTAATAAATTTTGCCAGGACAAAAATACTGCTTTATCCCACCCCCTACGAAACAAATACTCCAGAGCAGCTGCAGAGCTGCAGGAGTATTTTTACATTACTTCTTTTTTTTTTTTCTTTTCCCCATTTTTTCATTAAAATATTTTTTATTTGAGTATTTAATCACGTATTAAGGAAGCTGCAAAAAAATGCAGCTTTATTAAATATTATTTACTGTTATACAAATATCTCACAGCTGTGTCCATGGGCTGAAGACACCAGTGGTATGGTACAAGCTGTCCTTTGTCCATACACTATGTACCTTATCTGCAGTGACACACAGAGATAGATAGAGAAAACATTTGACAGCAGCTGAAGAAAAGGACTTTGATAGTATTGGCAGAACAAAGAACAGGTGAGAGCCTTCAGGTTTCCTCACTTCCTTATTTTTGAAAGCACTTCCAGTTCAGGATTTTATTTGCCTCTCTTCTTCGTGCTGGAGATGATTCAGGACATACAGGACAACTTGATAGCAGAAGATGTACTGATCCTGCAAGAGGAAGATCAGAGTGCATATTATGTTAGCAGTGTAGCTTTGGGAGCTAATGCATGATTTGGGGTGAGAGTTCTTTTCTGTTTGCTTTTGGAAACTCTACTGAGAAAAGCCCTTTTCAAAAAGTGGTTCCAGGTCTGATGTAGGTTCAATATCTCCAGACCTAGATTGCTCCCAGAGGTTTGGTTTACTTCTAGCTAAACACCTCCCTCCAAAAGGAGACTTCAGGATGGTCTCCACTGGTTTCAGTGATTCAGAGCAGGTACAGTGAGGCCCTCTCTTTAGCATGTTATATATATATATATTTGCCCAGAAAAGCTCAACTGATTTCCTCTCTTTAGGAAGAAGAAAACTCCAGTTCCAACTCTTCTTTTTAGTCACAAATTGAAAGAGCACAGCATGCTTAAAGCTGCATATAATTTTTAATCTATAAAATGCATCCCGATACTCAGAGACATCCATCCAATTTCATTCTCATAACACAGGGCTTGCATTAGAGGGCACAAAGATGATCACTACAGGAAGCTTCTCGGTACATCAGACTTAGAATCCCAGTGTCTGGAAAGCTGTACTTGGAGACTCACCTCAGTCTGCACCATCCCATGCCGCTGCAGACGCATTGTGCGCACCAGGTCTGAGATGTCAAACTACCAAAGTAAACAGCAGCAAGTTAAGTGCTGAATAAATCCATACGTGCATACACAAAATATCCCCAGCACCACACCAAGGAATCCAACCAGGTCCATGAAACATGTAGCAGTGAAACAACTTACACTTGTGTGTATCCTGCATACACTTGGTAGGTTACCAGCATGAGCTGCCTCAGGGCAATAAGGATGTCACTCTCCTACACCTTTTACTTTCTCTGTGCACCTCCACTGGCTTTATGGATTACTGTTACCAAGAGCTGAGTATGCAAAAAATCTAGTCCTTTGGCCCAACCAAACACAATGCCTTTCATTTCTCCTGGTGTATAAATCTTCTGGACATTTGGTGGGTGCTTAAAAACCCTACTGAGCTCACCATAGCTCTGCTTCCCTACAAACTCACAAAAGGATTTGCTGTACTGGCCCAATGGTGGACAGTAACATACCGAAGCTAGCCAGCACTTTCCTCAGTATCCCCCAAGAAAGTACATTCCCATTGGTGCTGGAAAAAGAAATTGACATATTGCTATCTTAGGTCAAGGTGTTTCTACAGTGTGAGTTTGTGATGGTTTCTTTCATCACTCATTTTAAATATGGAAGTAATACTCCCACTGAGCAGAGTTCTTGCGAGTCAGAAGCATGGTTGAGCCCATTCTCTCATGTACTCACATCGAGGTCTCTGCTGATGAGCCCCAGAACTACATCGATACAAATCAGGGTCCCTGAGCGGCCAATGCCCGCACTGCAGTGTGTTACGATGGGTCCTGATCTGTGGACGTGCCGCATGTAGGAGATGAACGTCAGCAGGTCGTCTGGCTGAGAAGGGGTGTCATGGTCGGGCCAGGCGGTGAAGTTCAGGTGGGAAATGTGCCGTACCTCACCTGTCTGAGGGTTAACAACAACAGTAGGAACAAAATGTTGCACATAGCAAGAAGAAAAAGAAGACAGAGAAGTTCCTAAATGTTAAGCCTTAGAAGAGAGAGATTTGTTCCATCAGATTGGTCTGCAATTCAACGAAACCAAAGAAATGATGACTCAAACTGAAAATAAACAGTAGGTGGTTAAATAGTATGAGGTTTTCTGTGCAGACCAACCATGCACAGGAACAAACCATCCAGACTGAATGCTGTATCTCTACATATCTTTCTGCTTCTGTGGACAAAAACACCCAGGGAGCCACATTTGAAGTCTAGTTAGCATCAAAAAATCTCCTCCTGGCCCAACTGCCTTCTCCTGTAAAGGTCCCACAGCAGCACAAACTGTAGGGCTGATGAGTTGCTCAATAACTATCACTGGGCAAAGAGAAGCACTACATTACTTCTCAGAGCAGACGTTGTGATTAAAACCAGGCAAGACACCAGCACAAAGACAGAAATGCCAGCACTCAAAAAGCACATAAAAATCAGACTGACTTACCTGGATCTCTTCTAGCTCCAGCACTCTGATGATGAAGCCCTTCAGTTGCTGAAACCTTACAAGAGCCAGACGCAGTCTATCTGTTATCATGGTGGTTTTATGGAGCACATCTGGCCAGTAACGTTGGCATTTTATCTTCTCTCCTTCAACCTCCTGAGTCATCATGGCAATCACAGTACAATTCTGCTCCCAAACCATCTGCCAGAAGTCTGCTACAGTAGTGGGGAGAGGTCCTTGACAAGCAATGTAGACAAACTCTTCATTCCCCACTGGCATGCGAATGAAGCTGGCATTGATGTATCCACCTTCACTGCCAAGAGGAACTCTGGTGGTATCATCTGCATTTCCAAAACAACAGAAATACTTCAGTGTTAGGTGTGAATACAATTAAATCTTCACACAGCAGAGATGCTGAGCCTTACACACTCACATGGTGTCTATCTCCAAAGGTGTTTCAACATTTTATTGCAAAACAGAAAACATAAAACACAATGCAATACTTGCATCGAAATACAGATCAGTACTTCTATTTGAATAAAGAAAAAGATGGTCAGGGAGGAAATCTAACCAACAGACACTGTGGTGCCTGACCTCAACTGAAGCACTCCTGATGCCGAGGCTCAATACTTCTCATGCAGAGCTAAGCCTGTGTCAGTTGTTACTGCTCCATAACACTGCTCCCAGCTAACAAACAACATTTTGCTGCAGGAAATTTACTGACAGTAGTATATCTGTCTGTTATTCCAAATTTACACAAGTAAAACTGAATAATAATATATATATTAAAAAAATTGTCTGTCTACATCCATGTATGTCATTTAAGAATGAGTGGGATCTGTTGAAACACCTGAAAAATCTCTGGCCATTCATTCTTAGCTGTTGCATGAGTTTGTTGTTCACCAGTCTTACACCACTTTATAAATATTGACTGCAAACACGTAGAAAACGTCTGCTCTATTTATTTTTTTCCTGCTCAGCAGCAGATCCAATTAATTTTCCATACAAATTGAGACAAAATATCTACCCTGACTGCCAGACCCATTAATACTCACAAGGGAGGATGTTTTTGTATCTGTTCTTCCTCCTGTTCTCCTTTGCTTGTCCAATCAAACACTGATCCAATGGTTTTAACTCTTGAAGATTCTGTAGGGAAAGAATGTTTTGTGAAGCCACAAAAACTACAGAAGGTTAAGAAAGATGCAAACACATTTTTGAATTGAACTCCCAACTCGACCCAATCTCATCTCTCAGCAGCTGCTGGGTGGGGGGTGAAGGGGGATGTTTGTGAAGGAACTCTTCTCATTCTTTTAAAGAGCTTCAAATTAAAGAGCTGTGGTATTTAAGGCAGTGATGAATCAACTGTTCTATGTCAGTTCCATCCTGTTAAAAGGCTGTGTTTTAGAACAAAGGCCCTAACAAGATCGATGCTACTCACTTCGATCTCTTTGGAAGGAACCCCCTGTTCCAGCAGTCCCCGCAGTACCCTGATGGCTGCCTTCAGCTTCGTTCCACAGTACTTGCCACCAGGGAGCACACTCACGGCACGGAGAGAGGAGATCTCTTCGTTTGTCACCAGAGGGAGATCTGGCAGAAGAATGAGGCTGATTTGCATGGCTGCGCAAATAATAATCTAAACTAAACTAAATTAACAACTAAAAGGAAGGAAATATGTAAAATGCAGTGCAATGTTGCATGTCCTCGCACTAGATGGTTTCCTTGCCATGAAAGGTTCCTATCAGGCTTCAGTGCCCCTTGGAAACATGACAACATTAACCAACTCAAGGGCTGTCTGTTACTGCAATTAAGTGTCTTAAACCTACTTGTTCAGTCCCAAGGCTTACACTGATCTTTATTTTCTTCTTTTAATGAATACACACACTAGAGACAGATGGCTTCTGTATAAGGATTTCAGGACTTGACATTTCTAATTCTCAAAAAGTTTTTGCTTATATCACACCCTCAAACCATATCCAAGACTTTTAAAAATTCACATCTGAACATATTGGCTACTTAATGTGATCCTCAGTTTTCAATTAATGGTTTGCCGAAGCTCTTGCCTTTATTTACACATTCCTGGCTGAATGATTCAATTGGCAATTCATCACTTCCCCACGTGATTTCATCTTCATCTGCTTGACTCGAGGGAGGCTGTGGAGGAGATCTAAGGAGAGCAAAGAACAGAAGTAAGAAGCGACACCTAGAGACTTCCAATGCAGTTGCAACCTCATGAAGCATCACCAGAAAGTTATTTACAGCTACAGGTACCGATGGACCAGATCCACTGCACTGATATGAAACACCCACATTTTTCTTTTTCTTTAATATTTAGCACAGAAATAACATCATGGGGATTTCCAGGACTCAAGGCAGGTCAAAGCAGAAGCTAATAACGTGGTCAGGTACGCTCTCAGTTTTCCATGTACCAACAGTAAGTGTCAAGCAGCCAAGTGGTTATTAGACTAATCAGTGGAACTACGTGGGCACTTTAAGACCTGAAGAAATCACATTAGGGAACCTTGTGAAGATTCCAATCGAAGACAAGACTGTTTGAATTTCTTCCTTGTTTGAAAGAAACAAACTATTAGTACAGTGCAAATGAAGTTGTTTGGAACCACCTGACAAATGTTCTACTTACGTGTTATAACCACATATCAAAGGAATTAAAATGCAGCCAGGGCACGGTAAAACACATACACCTGTCTAATATTCAAGTGAATTATAACCTTTCAAATAACAAGGACAGAGAGCTATTTGACAAGACATTATACATATATATTTCCTACACACACATCCAATTTGCATTATAACACATCTCTACTGACTACTTCAAATCTCATAGGTTTACTTTCAAGAAACATTGGAAAAGAAATGTTACCTTTCTGGCACAGCTCCTTCCTCACCATGGTCTTCACAACCATTTATGTGCATGGGCTGTTGGAAGAGAAACGAAACATATCAAGGTTGTTGTTATGAAATTCACCTACTGTGGATTTTAAAGGATGTGAATGGCTACACACAGTATTTTTGGAGGGGAGTAAGTTCAAAACACCAAGTAATGCAAGACTTGACTCTTTGAGACAGCTCACTAACCCAAAACAACACGGTTTTCCTCAAAAGACAATGAAGACTCAGTAGAGGATATTTCAGTTCTTTAAGGAAAGAGCAAGTCTCCAAGATGTTTTTTACTCATTATGACACCTTGAAAGTCTCTACTGTCATAGTCAGACAACGCTGATAGAGCTGGATGGCTGACTTATCCCTTTGCTCCTCTCAATGGACAGATAGCTGCAGGGACATGCTGGACAGACAAGAGCTCTGCTAATCTGACACAACACCTGGAAAGCTAATGACTGATCTAAGAGAAGACGTGTAATAATGCTGGGGATACAATATATAAAAGTCAGTCAAATTAATGGGAGTATTTTAGTAAAACGTAAGGGGAAAGAAGCCTCGCATTTACATTTTGGAAAGTCTACACAATATTCATTGTCCCTGCTCCCTTTCTCCATGCAGCAATCAATGAAATTTTAGATTAAATGGCTCAAATAACCCTAACAAGCAATTATATTATTACATTTTAAAAATAATTATTATCTAAAATGCATGAAAGGGTATTTCTACAAACTCCATGCAAATATGGAAGATGATAAATGGAAAGAGACTATCTGAGAAAGAAAAATCTGCCAGCTTCTTGCCATCTCACCTCTGAAAAATCTTCAGGTAAAGATGAGCCATCACAGTCTGTGTCCTCAGACTTATCTTCTGCCAGTTTCCCATTCATCTCTACTGGAGCAGGAAGATCAGAATGCAGAAAAAAGAGCAAAAACACACTGAAAGAAGCCCAGAAATCACCTTCTCAAACATGTGAATCTTGTTATACCAGACTACAGGCGCCAGAATAAGCCCCTCTGTTATCAGTATGTTGAAGCATCAGACCTGAGGCTTCCTCTTTTTTAAATATAACAGCTGCAATTGAAAGTGAGATTGTTGGCACAGATAACAGAATTGCTGTGCCATGGTGTAACAGACGAACAGGCCAGTGCTGTTAAGTGAGCAGACTGACATGCCAGCAGCATGTTCGCAACTCTATTATATTTAGACCCACAGAAGTTCTAAACAAGGCTTCTGCTCACTCTTTGTTAAGTCATAATGAAAACCTTATGGAAAAGGTCTTACCTATCTGGCTGCTACAGCAGTTCTCTGCTGCCCTATCTGACAAGTTCAATATATCTTCATTTGCAAAGGCCAAATCCCATCTAAAATAAATTTGAAGTAGTGGAGCTCATACGACTGGCTGAGGTCCTCTTTCCTCCCTGATTTTAATGTAACAATGGATGGCAATAAGCAAAGTGAACTTCAAGAAGAACGAAAGTGCTGAAATAATTGTAATTCTAGAAGGTCTGATTTCTACTTATGCTGTACAAAACAATTCCATGTCACTCATCATATTTGCCACTGCTCGCTAGGCACTGTACTTTCAGGAGGCCTAGTTTCCAGCGATCTGTTTTTCCAGTGACTCAGTACCTGGCAGATGATCTTCCGATGTGGCCTTCTTGATGTGCAGAAGGCTCTGAGCTTCTGATGTTGCATTGTTACGATTTAAGAGGTTCTGGGCTTCCTCATCTACAACATCCAACAGATACTGGACTACTTCATTGTGATCATCTTCATCATAATACTCATCATCTGGAACCTCTGCTTCTAAAATGAAATAGTGTAAAATTATATATATATATATTTCCTAAACAGGGGAGGGGACAGGGCAAAGAGGAGCAGATGCTGAAGTGTTACTTCCAGTTGTTATGACTTTCTCTCATCGTCTCTGGCATAATATCCAGATTTCATAAACCTACTTCCAACATTAAGAAACTCCTCAAGAGCACAATACAGGGCTTGAGGATGATCTTCTAAACATGACTGCCATCCTTACTTTGACTTATTTCAGTCCGTTCAAACTGTGCAATTGCCTTGATTCTCCTTCATCCATGAACCAAAATACTGAATGACCCTCATCTCATCTCACCTGATTTGTCACTGTGTTTAGAAACATCTGATATCGGAGCAGTGAAGCCAAGCGAAGGGGCATCTCCAGACCCTGTGAGATTCATTTGTCCCTTTGTATGATGGATATTATTTTCTGTGTTTGCATGAGAAGGTCCTATGATGCTGTTGCCATTCACCTAAGACAAGTGAAGAACAGTACAACTTAACAATAAAAACATGGGTATTTATAATTGCTTTTTCACTTCCAATGGCAACAGTTGGATCTGCACAGTTTGGTGAAAAGCACTGTTTAATTAATACATTTTTTTCAAACACACTAAAAAACAACTTGTATGAACTATATCCTTTTTTCTAGGTAATGAAAATGTACTCCCCTGAGGGATATTTACCTTGGGCCCATAGGCATCAGTCGTCTTTTCTGTTTTATCACAGGGATCACCATGTGAGCAGCCTAAATAAAATGGGGAAAAAAGCCAACAACTTAAGAACATCGTTTTCACTGTAATTACATTACTTTCCATTGATGATCTTTTATACAAAAGATACAAGATGTGTTGTGAAATAGGTAACATTTCTGCCTGTTTGATTAATGGTCATTGACAAAATTATGACTGATGACCTATACTTGATTGAGGTTATTTGAACTTCAAGCTCAATGGAACGAGAAAGCAGGAAAGCTCGTAAAAATAACCAACTCTAAGCAAAGATAAATGTTGATAAGCAGCCTAACAACCTGCAGTTGGAAGGCAATACTTGCACCTTATGGAAATAGGATGTGATTTCCCTTCCTTTTCAACTGTATAGATTACTACTTCACAATAATCTATCACTGTTTTTCCCCCCTAAAAAACCAACCAACAGCAAAACCAAACCAACACACATCATCTGCACATGGATCCTCACCCTAAGGTATCTTCCCCTCCTTGTCAACAAAAAATGGGATACTGTGATATAAAAGACCAGTGCCTATCTCAAACATCACATTATTGGTATAATAAATGAGACATGGTGGAACAAGTAGTTGCTATGTACGTTCTGGATTTGCTTGTAAAAGCACATGTAAGAAATGAAGCATTTAGATGAAAGCACAGAAAGATAAAGGAAGGTGTTTCAGGCAGTGTCTTCCAAGATCCAATTACAGTGCTGGTTCCTAACCAATATCTTGACCAACATTTTGGAAACAATGGTTACTATAGTTGAAAAGTATATGAGCAATTGGAAGAACTAAAATGATGTCACGAGGCAAGATCAATATTCAATTTAATTATATTAATACTAATGATAATATTAATATTAATGATAATATTTAATGATACATTAATGGAGAGGTGTGGAAAACAGGACTGTGATGAATCAAAACAAATGAAAGCAGCAAATGTCAATGGAAAAAGTGAATGTTTCAGACATAAGAGGCAGTATATGCAGTGATTCAGCAGAGAAGCAAATGCAGCTGGAACTAAATCCAAGCAAGCAGTACTTAGCAAAAGAGCTGCTTTCACAGGGTCAGTACTAAAAGGAGTGCTGTCTACAGAATGCTCAAAGCCATTGCTTGTCTGCTAGGCAATGGTGAACCTCAGTCCACACCATGTGTGGGGCTGCAGACACCAGATGTGAAGAGGAAAGCAGACAGATGGAAACAAACCCTGGGGATACAATAAAATCAGTCTGGGCTGTTTTACTCTTGGAAAAGAGAAGATGAACATCAGACCTGAAGCCACTGCAGATGTAACAGAACGATGTTTTTATTTGTGGTCAGAACAAACAGGACTCAAGTAAAAATATATATATATATATGTAATAATAATAATAATAATTGATCTGTTAAATTTACTCCTTGAATGACTTTGGCTTGTTATGAGAGAAAATTTCAGAACTGCAAGAGAAACTGAATGAATGCCTGCTGGAGCTATCTCAGCACACAGAGTTGTAGTGCAATGCACACTAGAGAGCATGTAAGACCCACAACACTTCTTTTTTACAGATATGCATTTCACATGCAATAAGTGACCATGGAAATCTTACCATTGGTTTTCTTTGACCACGAATCTGAGCTATCTGGACTCCTGGATTTTGGAAGTACTGGATGACCATCTCTATGAAAAGAAACGTGCAGAAATTTTCATTAAAAAAAACAACAACATATATCAATAAAACCACCACCAAACAAACAAACAAACAAAAAAACCCAGTTCTTTAACATCTTAGTATAAACAATCATCAAACCTTGTCATTGCACTTTGCATTTCAACAGGTCAGGAATATTAGAACATTTAATGACAGAGATGAAGCACTAGTAGTTAGGTTGGTTCCTACTTCAGGAATCAGTGAGGGCTTTGTGCAGTTTTATTCTAGGTTATGACAAAGATTTGATCTTGTTTGCCTCCAAATTAAAGGATAGGCGAGGAGGGAGCAAAGAACATCAGCATGACAAGCAGGTTTCAAAATGGAGGGGAATGTTGCCAGGTTTCCCATTCCGAGCAAAACTTAAAACTTAGGAATAGTCTGACGTTTGTCAGACTGCAGTATTTCCATAAAAACAGAAGCAGGGATTAGTGAAAATATGGGTCTGTGCCAGAGGGTTCTGACATTCAGAGCTGTGCCAGAACATCCACATGATGGAATTATGTAAGCACAGAACAGTTTTTTCTCATTCTCTTTTTTTTTTTTTAAATACATATATTTGTAGAATGTGTAACAATGGTTTTGATTAAAAAAAGATAAAAAGGAAAAAAGAAAAGGAATAATTGCATTAAAACATTCTGTGCCATATTTAGTGAATGTTTTTAACACTTGATAGCTTGACACAGCTTTGTCTCCCCAAGAAACACAAAACACAGCAAGTATTAAGTGCCCTTCTATTGCACTGAAGTGCAAATCTGAGAGCATATGTTCCCTTTTTGCAGCACCAGCCCTCAATAACATGCCAGCTGATACTGCCCTGGTGAATAGCTGTCATACCAGCAACATGTTTTACCCACTTATAATCAGTGAGAAAAGCAATAAGTACAGGGAAGCATGCAGTTCCAGAACACACCTGGTCACTTTGAGCACGACCCAAGGAAGAGATGTTTCCAATGTTCTTCTGGCTTCTTTCAATGTCATTCCTTGTGTGCTAACCCCATTAATGTAATGGATAATATCTAGTGCACGGAGACTCTCCTCTCTGGCAGCAGCTGATTTGGGGAGAATGTCACTGATATATACAACTTGGTAAATGCTGTCATGACCACCTGCTAACAAGAGACCTGTGGAGAAAGATGCAAAAAAAAAACAACAAAAAACAAAAAAAGATCTAATACTTTCTTTGGAACTTAAGAAAAATAATCACATTAGCATGAAAAGGCACTATGATTCTCTATTACCTAGCTCCTCTTTATGGCACGTTAGCGTAATATCGGGCAGCAAGTGAGGCAGTACTGGCATCTTAGGTAACTCCAACACACGTCCGAGAACCAGTCTGACAGTTTTTGGGGCAGCACGAAGAAAGCTGACTGCATCTGTATGACTCATGTTGGTGACGTCAATGTCATTAACCTGTGGAGACAAAAGCAACAGAGCCTGGAAAAGAGAAGGCTCCAAGGAGACCTTATTGTGGCCTTCCAGTACTTGAAGGAAATGTATAAGCAGGAGGGGGATCGGCTGTTTACATGGGTTGATAGTGACAGGAAAAGGGAGAATGGTTTTAAAGTAAGACGGGAGATTTGGGTTAGATATTAGGAGGAAGCTTTTCCCCCAACAGATGGTAACACACAGGAACAGGTTGACCAAGGAGGTTGTGGATGCCCCATCCCTGGAGGCATTCAAGGCCAGGCTGAATGTGGCTCTGGGCAGCCTGGTCTGGTGGTTGGTGACTCTGCCCATGGCAGGGAGGTTGAAATTAGATAATATTTGAGGTCCTTTTCAGCCCAGGCCATTCTAGGATTCTATGATTCTATTTAATCTTAGCACAGAGTTCACATAATTATTCTGGTTTTGGCTCAAAACTGTTATTTTCATGCATCCCCTTTGTCTGGAAATGGTAATTCACTCACTTTTATGAGTCGGTCCCCAGGTCGCAGTCTCCCATCACTTTTGGCAGGATCCTGAACAATGTCATGAATGTAGCAGCCCACATTATCGCTCCCTTTGGTCACCGTAAAGCCCAGGCTGCCCTTTTCAGACTTGGTCATGGTGACCTGGAGTTCTACTTCCTAGGGGAAGAAAGTAGCACTTAACAACACACACATAAAACAGAAGCGGCTTTAGACCATGGGGAAATTGAATTTAACACTGACAGAAATAGATAACTAATGCACCAGTTGGTGTAACTGGAACTCAAGCCTGGATAGCACTGAGACATCTGTAAGAGCAGGCTCAACTCAGCTGTATCCAGCACTTGTCTCTCATTTGGACAGGATGCTCTTTTGCCTGAAGCTGACCTTGGACCAAAGGCCTAATGATCTAAACAGTGCTGTGAAGGCTCACATCAAAACTGGCACCTTGCTTTATTCTGAACTAGCTATCATACATAAAAAGGCTCTCAGAGGAAGACAGCACAGCAGGATCTAGTCAAGTGAAGTAAGTGAAGAATAGATTTTCCTACAACAAGACAAAACTATGTCTTTCCATGGAACTGCATGCATACATATACCTTCTCTATTTTTATTTGCATGAACTGTCATTTCAAAGACACATATCTGTTTCATTTGCACAGACACTCACACAATGCCATGAAGGTCTGTAGATAAATTCTGAAGAAGAGACTAAAAAGGAGACAGTATGTTAGTTCTCAAAAGGGAGTATGGGCATGAACAGCTGTGTAACCTAGGACGCTTCCACAACTGAAACATACCAAGGCTCAATTGTCACATTCTTTTTTATTTGTGAATCAATTACGTGAGGTTATGGAAGCACAAGCTCCTTCTGATACTCTGCACAAATTTTTTCAGAGTGGCAAGAAACTATCACAGAAGTCTCAAAACTATGCTACATTTCACAATAGAGCACAAAATGTTGATTAAAGCAGCAAAGAACAGAGTTTCCTGAGGACCCCTCTGGCCTGATTTATCCCATGATCTCTAACCAACTACACAGCAAGGTAACTGGCATATACGTCTGGCTTGAGAAATTGCCTAGAGCTAGGGAAATGTTTAACACCAAGCTTCTAGGCTAAAGCGATACACAAAATATGTGTGCAAATCTGCCTGTGCACACAGGATGCTCACAGAGGGAAATATTATCAATCCTTGAAAACCTCAGAGAGAAAACAACTGCAGACAACTGTATGAGCACAGTTCAGAGTGTAAGTGCCATTTATAAGACATCTCCAGTTCACTGCGTGTATAACCTACAATCATCACGTTTGTAAATTAATATGCCTATCCTCTATTCAGTCACTCTCCAAACTATGGCTACAAAAACTTCCAGCTGCCACAGCAGAGGTTACACTTAAACCTCAGAAAGACAGAAGCAGGAAATTACCGGTTCATATTCTTCAGCACTTTTTTCCAGCTGGCTGAGTAGTGAGGCCATTCTTTCCAGGCGTGGAGGCAGCTCAGAAGCAGAAGCAGCATAACAGCTGTTCATTAAAACAGATGTGGTAACTTCAGGAATGGTTCTACAGGGTGGGATCGATGTCAAATCCAACAGCGGAGTGCTGGAGATAGACAAGGAGGATCAGCTAATACAGCATGGCTGTCAACAGTAAATTAATACGCAAACTAATACTGATTTTATACAGATCTAGCAAGCAAAACAAAAGAAGCATTCCCATGAGTGCATGACAGGAATCATTATGAGCTGCTCACCTGTCCTCAAGCTCTGACCTGCTAGGAGTCTCATGGGCAGAATACAAGATGGTGCGAAGAGCACCACGTGCCTCGTGCTGGCTGTGTGCCTGTGTCACAGCTTCATCCGGAGGCTGGCAGAGGGCAGAATTCCAGCTCTGACCCAGCTGTGCCAGTGAGTCCATTGTCTCCTCATCGCCACTCCTGCTACTGTCACTGTAGCTGTCTCTCCTTGAGGGAGACTTCAGCCTTCTCTTGCTCAAATCAGCAGTTTCATTTTCATCTGAGCTGTCACCCTGTTCTTCATTTGGTGGACCAGAAACTTCTCTATTGACATCTGGAAATACTTGTAGAGGTGAAGTGATGGGGGTCTACAGAAAGCAAGGACATTTAAATGGATTAAACTCCAGTTGTGCGGTTGCAAAGACTGCAGTACACCAGAAGCAGACAAATTGCTGTTTCATAGAATATATTTCACACATGTTACAGTTTCTATTTGAGATCAACTTCAAATCTATGCGCTACAAAGCAACACCCGCCTCAGAAACATCGTAATAAACCCGGCTAAAAATCCTGAAGTACAAAAATTAAAGAAGCCAACAAAGACAAAACCCCCAACAAAATACCAACAAAAAGGCCCTTGTTCTTTCCATGTCTCTGAACTTCTCAGTACACTCCTGAGGAATTTATCACAGGAGCCAACCGTCTGTGAGCACAACTCCCCCATCTTTCCATCTCTATCTTGCATTTAATTAATAACCCTCCCCCAAGTGAACCCTCAAACAGCAATTAAAGAAGAAGAATCTTATGCCACAGGCCTTACCAACAAAGCAGGGTCGATGTCCGGCAGTATACCAGGTGGCGGCCGACAAAGAAGAAGAGAGACTTCTGGGGATGTTCCCCTCAGGGCAGAGATGACTTCCTACAGCCATATTTGGGTTCAGTGTTAGACAGAGCCACCAAGATGTGCAGGACTACCACAGCACGACTTACACCATGAAGACAGACAGAAAAATTACTAACCTGCTGGGATAAACCCTTGAGCGATGCCCCATTCACTTTGAGAATGACATCCCCAATGTCTATCTGCCCACTCTCTGCAGCGGGCTGCCCAGGGAAGAGCTTCTTCACCCTCACAATGGTTGAGTCCAGCTGCTCTGGAGTAGGATTATCCTCACGGCAGAAGCTGAACCCAAGACCTGAGCTGTTCTTCATCAGCTTTACCTCAAATGTGTTCTCTGTAAGAGAAGTGGTAGCACATTATTTCCTACAGCACACTGGCCATTAAAGCAAGTGGAGTGCACTCTGCCTTCAGCCATGATGTTTTTTAGCTTGCTTTCCTAACTCCACACCACACAGCACATGGAGGTGTCCTCAAAGTTCAGTTCTCCAGAAGCCCGTTAAGGAGACTGTCATCACAACTGACTGATGTGCCTGTTCTGGCCACTGAACAGACACCTGTAAGAGCAGCAACTGTAGCTCCTGGCAGGCAGGATGTCTGTTCCCATCTAGACAGGAGCAGCAGTTATATAAAACAGGAATTCTCACTTTTATATGAGGATTTAACCCCTGCTACATTTATCTTAGCAGCACCAGAATTAGCAGCACCCTTCTATCTCAACAATCCTACAGCCCTGGCCTGCTGGCAAAATTAGGAACAAGAAAGGAACAGTGAGAGAGCGAACAGTTCACAGGCACTGAACTGTGTTAACAAGATATGAAAGGAAACCTTCAGAACAAATTGTAATGGCACAGAAACACAAAAATTGCATGATGTGCAGGGGTTTGGTATGGATTCCTAATCAGTTCTGACTCCCGTCTTTCTATTTCACAGGAGATACAGAAAAACAATTATATAAAACTCAAGGACTCTTCCAGTGTTTTCCTACATGGCCAGACCTGCAGTGACAAAGCTGTAGTCTTTGGTGTTCGTAGCTCTTGTTGCTGCTGTCTCCTGAGGCTCACATGGCCCCACCAGATTTGGTGGTGTGCACTGTGGTGTTACTGGAGCATGAGCCTTTGCCACTGAAATCTGTCCTTTTTCCAACAGCAGATGCACCACCTGAAAAGATGAAATATCCTCTGGTTAACTGGCAGTGATCATGGAGATGGCACAGTCTAGTTTGTCAGGATCTTTAGCTACTGACCTGCCCAGTGTTTCTCAGCATTTCCACAGCTTGTTTATGAGTAGCACCTTCCAAACTAACCCCATTGACAGAAAGCACACGGTCACCTAGAAATAAGTAATCCATCACTTGAGAAAAAATGAAGCACAATGTAAATAAAACACAGAAACCATAAACTCTCAGCTAATAAAGGCAGTGACTGAAGTAAATAATCAAATCACAGAATCGTCGAAGTTGGAAAACACCATTAAGATTATCTAGTCCAACCTCAACCATCCCTACCACATCTACTGACCACAGCTCTCCAATGCCATATCTTCACAGTTCTTGAACACTCTAGGGATGGTGACTCTACCACCTCCCTGGATAACCTTGTCCAGTGCCTCACCACTCTTCCTGAGAAGAAATGTTTCCTAGTACCTAATCTTCTCTTACTTTTCTGAGCGAAGAGGAGAACTTTACAACTAAACCAACCTGGGACAATCCCACATCAAAGCCAGCATTAACTACTGGAATGATGGATCTGCCACAAAGTTCTTACATCTATATCAAAAACCAATTTCAATCTGTAAAGTTATCTCTTTAGTAAGGACTGAAGCTTGGCTCAAAAACAAGAAAAGCCACAGCCATTACAATGATTTTATGTATGAAGTTACCCTATGCACTAAGTGAAAGGGCTACAAATAACACAAAAGCTCTCCCTCCCCAAGGCTGACACAGAGAAGTGTTCTCCACAAAAACAGGCTGCATTATGGATAATAATATGGTTTCATACTTTCCCCTCCACATCTCTGCAGTTTTCTTTTGGTTCTGCTGCTGCTCTCTCCTCTGTCCTCACATTAACAGAATTACCTGACACATCACCTGAGACAAAATTAAAACCATAAACACTTGACCTCAGGAAAGGCGTTCTTCCTCTTGATGCCTTCTCAGATTGTGCTTTTGTTAAACAGATTTCCCAGCTTCCAAGCCACTGTGTACCCTCACGCCTACCCTGGGCAGCTCTCTGACCATTTCTCACATTCAGAATCCCTGATGGAATGACCCCAAATACCTTTTTCTATTTTGCCATCTTCTTCAGCTGCTCCTTTTGGAATAACTGCTTTCACATAAATACCACCATGCTTTATACTTGTGTTTACACCACCCTAAAAGGAGAGCAAAAATAGGATATGTCAGTCTTTTTACAGCTAGAACATTTTGTAATTCAATTCAACACACTACAAGGATAGCTGCACTCAAGGAAGCACTTTGACTACTGGCACATCAAACAAAAACATTTTACAAAGCATGGTCCACAGTCATGCAGTTTGTTACGAGTGAGGCCAGGGTGGAAGACTGTACAAACACAATGCATCACAATGCAAATGCACTCCAATCAAAGAGGTATCGTGCAGCAAAGCATGTCTGCTGTGCTGGAGTTAACACGCTTGCATGCACACAAAGCTCCAAGAACTGTGTGAGCACATCCAGCAGCAACAGCCAAAGATGCATCCCATGCAGTGCCCTACTCCAGTTCACCCTCTGATGTAACACAAACTGAGGAGTGCTTCTTTTCTCTCAGGTCATAGAATTTTGAAGGTGTACACTGAAAAAATCTGCTCAAGCTCAAATGGCGCTATTTTCTGTGGGCCTTTGCATTCCAGGCTCTCAGACAGCCAATGCTACACTGTCAGAATTGTTCCACAAACGGGAGGGAGGAAGGAGACCAACAAAATGTTAATGTTCACTCCGAAAGCATGTGATGCTACATCTGAAAGATTAAAGCACAAAGCTGGTTGTGTCCTTCTTTTCTCCACTATGCAGGATGGCAGTGCAAGGCTCAGCATGGAGGCTGAAAAAGGAAAGTGCAGTGAAGGCACTACTTGGTAATTCCTCCAAGGGCAATCAATGCATTGTTGGCATTTTGTGATGGCTTCTGCAAAACCCCAGGCCTTGCAGGCTTGCTGCTGTTCAGTAACCACGTCCTGCTTACCCTTTGTGCCTCCAGTCACTGAGAACTTGACAGAGCAATGTGACTTCAGGGGTTACAAATCCCAACTCCACCCATATGCCTATCCACACTGCCACACTTGGGAGAAGAATGACTTGGTTTAGATATAAGCAGCCACTAAAACCCAACAGATTTGATCTACAGTTAATAGCTGCTCTCTATTGTTATAATTTATGCTACTTTTCCATTCTCAAATTATTGCATAATCTGCTGATCTATCAGCCAGAGATAATTCTGGAATATTAAAATACTCAGATGCATTTCTGAACACAAAAACAGAGCAGCGAAAGACACGTACGTATCAGTTATGATTAACTTTCTTCATCTCTGGTGCCACTGCGAGGTGTGGCAGCCCCTAAGTGCGAATCACCATCAAAATTTTATAACCTGATGAGAAATTCACCCATTAAAAGTACGTTTTTGTCTCCTGTGGGCAGTAACCTTGCAAGGAGGCACTGCCAGACAGGTCTAAGTTGCATCTCGGTAGTTTTTTGCTTTCTGCCTTTTAACCAGCAGAGGGAGAACACAACACAGTACATGTGCATGGAGTGCAAATACTCTGAGGTAACACAACCCCTTTTCTGCACGTGATGCCCAGTAGGAGAGCTCTAATTTCTCCCCCTTGCAGACTTGCCACGTTACTGGGGAGCAAAGGACAAAGCCCATCTTTCAGTTTGTACTTGCAAAACAGCTGCTGCAATAAGATTCTATTTTGACTTTGGGGTTTCACTGTAAATCATCAAATGAAGGTTACCTGAAGGGAAGATGGCATGAAGAATTTACAACACTATTTTTCAGCTTTGATAAGATAAATTGTAAGTCAGTAAAACTACATGCTCTGCTGTAACTCCAGAAAATATTTTGCTTCCTTGGAATTTAGTAATTTAATGGGTTATGGGAGTAGAGAAAAAGAGAAAACATCTGAAAACCTTGTCAAACAGTACCGTGACACTTATTCCCAAGCCGTTATCTTTTTTGGCTAGTTCAACCTCAAAGATATCTCCAGGTTTAAGAAGTTCTGCAGAAACCTTTTTAGAATTCATTTTGTCGGCTGTATTTGCTGAAGATTCCTTTAATTAAAACAACAACAACAACAACAACAAAAAAAAAGAAAAAAAGAAAAAAAGAAAAAAAGAAAAAAAGAAGAAAAAAGAGATTTGTTGTTAGAACAGATCCTAAGGGATGTGTTTCTGAATCAGCTGCAGCCAAAAAGTTTCCACACTGGGAAAGTACCACTATGTATAGCACATGAGACACAGTGCTTTAACTCTTCCACAGCTGCAATCAAACAGCATTAGTGCAGAAACACATTTGGCCTTCAGTAGTTGAGTCTTTAACGTCATGGAACACAGAAAATATAACTAGAGCTTCACCATTAGAGCAGCCTAGGTTCTGTTGCATTAATTAGCATAAATTAAGGCAACTCTCTTCATCAGCTCAACACAGCGGTCATTACAGGTTAGGGATGAATTTATAGTACTTTCCGCTGTGTAACTTCAGCAAAATGAAGAATGTCTTTGCTCAGGGCATGGCTCATTTCAGAGCTTCATAAGACAATAATGAAGTTTCATTAGACAAGGTTTTTTTTTCCATTGATTAGATCAATGTCAAAAGATACAGGTTCAGTTGCTACTCCAGGCTCTCATTTCAGTTACATCAGAACTACTTTTCTTATCTCTTTAGGAATGTAATCAGACTATGATCACATGAGACAAAACTTAATGAATGGACGTTACAGAATGTACAAGAGCATTACATATTCATTCCAAAGCAGAATCTGCTTTGAGTAAGACATGCCCATGACATGACGCGGTGAAGCTGGAAAATGCTTTGAAATTCCAGGAGTGAATTTCTTCACTTATTTTGAATGAAATCACCAACCTGGTAGAAACATGCTATCAGCATTTGGCATTAAGAGGACAAACTGTGGGTTAGTCTGCCATTCCCCTCATGCCCCTTTCACCTCATTCACACCAACAGACAGATATTTCACTGCCACTATTACACCAGTGGGAAACTTTGACATGAAATAAACTGTGCCTTTTGAGCAACCTGCTGCTCCTGACTGCTGGAGTAAGTTGCTTCATCCATGTCAGAATCTCCTCGGTCAGAATACTCCACGGACTCCACAGCTCCCGACCTTTTCATTTTGGCTCGAGTACTGTCCGATGACAACCTTCTCTTCTCATTAGTTTTCAAAACCCCAGATTGGGAGTCACTGTACTTCTGTGGATCCTGCTGGGCTCTGCCACTGGCACGTCTGCCAAAGCAACCAGCCGTCTGGCTTTGGGACAGGCTGGCACTCTCAGTCCTGGAGTCCTGGGAGCTCACACTCCCATCCCGCCTGCCCCCTGACAAGGCAGACACACTGCCTGCTACAGCCCTCTGATGAGCACGGGACCTGCTAGGTTCCTCTGAAGAGGACTCTGCCTCATTGTCCTGCACTGATGATGGTCTTCTTGCATAGGTCCTGGTCCCATTAGTGAGATGTGAGGTGCTACACGATGCTGAAAGCCAGAAGAGAAGACAGTCAGCAGGGACTGGTGACATCCTGTCTACAGTGTTACACAAATTTCTCAGTTTAGGGCCACGTGAGGTTATACCATTCTATACCATACAGAATGCTTTCTATATAAGGTGCAACCAGTGTGCCCTCACTGAAATTACCCCAAATGATCCAAGTGTAAAGTTTAATGCTTCCGCTGTCAGTCTCTAACACAACTGTAAGCACATATTAACCGGGGTGCACAGAAGTGATGTATGGCCAAGTCAGCTGCTCAGATCAGTGGTCTGATACCAAGAAATACCTCTCTCCATACCTTTGGATGGCTTTTCCTTGGGCTGAGAGATAACAAGTGTTACATCCTCAGGTGCATTCTCTATAATTTCTAATGCTGTGTGGTGGCTGACGCCCTCCAAACTTGTGCTGTTCACAGATATCAGTCGGTGTCCTGCACAAAAGCGCTTGTTTAGACACAATCCAACATCCACTTTTGGTCTTTTCTGTCATGTATACCTTTCCCTTTTCACACCATTCACCTGGTTTCAGAGTTCCTTCCACATCAGCTGGGCCTCCAGGAGTAACTGAGTGAATGAAAATTCCCAGATCAAGTTTCCCCGTCTTCTCTCCACCAACTATCTGAAAGCCTATTGAAAAAGGCCCAAAGGATGCAAATGTCAGTGAGCAGAGCCTAAGTTGGTCCAGCACAAGTTGGTATTTCAAAGCAGACAAAAAATTTTTGACATTCTATTAAATGTAAAATTAAAAAAAATATATATATATAAAATAATATCTATTTCTACCAATTCTACAAGGTAAATCTGGGAAAGATGTCCATGGTCAAGAAAAATGAACATCCAAGATGTCAGGCTTTCTCTGCTCTAACAAAAAGACCAAAGTAACAGCAGAAAAGGCAGAAGGGACAATCCCTACAAATTGCTCTTGTTCTTGGTCAGCTCTTAAGTTACTATGCAGTGTCAATACTAAATATGATCTCCAGGACTCCTTCTCCCTTCAAATTTACATTACAGTACTCTGTGACAGAACAGAGATGCTCCAAAGAACTCCCCTAAACTCTATGGGATACCAGATTACAGGGGAAAATGATGGGGGTTTATGAAAAACAACAGTAAAAAAACAAGGAATGGAATCCAAATATCTGAGATTCTGGGCTCACTAAACCTCATAATTGAAGTTCAGTTCAGCTATATGATGAGAATATAGAAGTACACAGTTCATTTATAATAGCTTTATAAGCTTTACTTCTTGAAAACCTCTAAGTCATCACAACTGTGAGGTGTCCACATGACACAATCCTTTTATTTGAACACAAAGATAATCCCTCAATGCCATTTTTTAAGATTATTTCACAGTAAGCAGAAATGTCAGCCCACATGTAATACAAAGAAACTGAGAAATGGATTTGCCCAACACCACTCAAGTCAGCAGCAGGAGTAACCAAGGAAGTCCAGGCTTCTGCAGCTTAAATGTCTTTAAAATACAGCCCATGACTATTTTCCTCAGTCCTACAATAAATACACTTAAATACAGAACACAAAATCCTTATATTATTTTCAGCTTCCAGAAACATCCAAAACAATTCAACCATGCTAATGTCACATACCCAAGCCCATTTTTTCATCCTTTTTCAGGTTCACCAAAGTGATCTCTCTTTCTGGTGAAGAAACTCTGTTCTGTGTTGTTTGCAGAGACTCACCTGAAAAGCCAACATTTCTTAAGTCAGACACCAGATGAACACATGCACACTGACATCCTTTCAGGTTTGTCTTTGAGTTCTATTCCATAGAACAGATCACTCCTCTGATAGCCTGAAAATCCTCTCTAATATAGTGGGTCCAGCTGCAAAGAGAAGGTTGCCCAGAGAAGCTGTGGATGCCCACCCTCCCTGGAGGTACTCATGACCCAGTTGGATGGGGCCCTTGGCAGCCTGATTGTCCTTTCCAACCCAAGCCATTCTATGGTTCTAAGCTACTAAAAGGTTACTGAGTGAATTCTATTTACAATCTTTAATTGAAACAATTAATGTTAGAAATATGTACTATGACCCATCTTGTTTAAATTGCCAGCATACTGTCAGTCTGAACTCATGAATGATCTACCCAGAGAAGATGGAACTGCTTGGACTGGAGTGCCTAGCCCAGTTCTGCTGAAGTGGTACAGGCACTTCCTCAACAACAGAACATTACTGAACTCTACACTTCAGTAACAGGCAAAAAAAACTGGAGCAAGAGAACACAGCAGAGAGCCCCAACCAGAAAACAGCTTCTATCCCCACCCCTCCCTACTCCAAAAGTCAGCACATGGTCATGTGGGGCCATGCAGAACCATCAGCCTCACAAACATGGGAGAGGAGCTTTGAAGAGCAAAGTTTGTTGCAGGTAACAGCACCTTTAACGAGTCAAACTAGATACTTTCCGTAGCTGTAAAAATCAGCATGTATTTTATATTTATGTATGTTATATTTTATATAACAGATGTAAAAATCTCTCTCCAGAAGCAACCCCCAAACCAGTATTTGAGATAGATTTAGACAAAAATCCCATTCAACTGATTGGCAGAGGTCTGATGTAAACATAGCCAAAGAACAGAAAAAGTGCCAGTGAAGCTCTCAACAAGTATAAATTAAAAGTTACCAACTTAACCAATGGAATGGATGCATTGTTATTTATCAACTTACTGCTCTCTTTTAATGGTGTTGATGATGGAAGATTTCCAGAGCTACTCATGCTAACACCTGCAACATGAATGCAAGTATTGGACATTAATATGATTTTTTTCCCCAAGAAAGCTATGAAGACACATTAGGCTTTACACAGAACATGCATGAGCCCATCACAATAGCAGAGTATTTATTTCTACAATGAGCAAACACCAATGTAGCTATGGTTGAGCAAATTCCAACCGTTAATGTGCTTTGGTCACATTTCAAAGTTCAGATAGGTGTAAGCTCATGCAAAGGCAAAGAACTAAAGAAAGGACAGAGCGATGGCCTTCTCAGCCACTCTAAACTTCAGAAGAAATCAGTAAGGCTTTAAGAAAAAGCCTAAGACAAAGACTAAATTTTGTAGTTCTATTTGATGGATATGCCTAACTTTACAAAGATCAGAACCGCAGCCTTGCAAGTTTTTATACAGTAACAAGCAAGTTTAGGCAGTAACAAGAATGGTTTCAGTCACTACAGAAACTACATGCCTTATGTCCCTCTTCAGTAGTTTCTGCTCATAATGCAGAAAAGCCTCAGTTCCCCATTCTGTCTTGATTTCAGTGCAGTGTAGGTAGTTGTAGTGTTTGTATGTTACTGCCTGAGTGCTTACCCATCTCCCACTTGTTGTAAAGCTACATAAATAATCACAGTTATCTTATTAAACACATGAAAAGCAAGCTAATGTTGTGAACACTTCCATCATCCTAGCTTTTATTATTGTAACAGAAAGCCTCCTGCAACCAAAAATTGATGACAGAGATATAAAAAATTAACATACCACATCCCAGTGTGAGAAATAACTGTATTCAGCTGCTTTGGAGCACTTTTTCTGCTCAAAAACATTGGGTTTTTTTTGTTTTGTTTTTGTGAACATACTTTTTTACTGCTACTAGGACTTACTTGTGTGCAGTACTTTGAACACCTGTGGTATTAGAACAGTTGGATACTTTGTCCATAGGAGTATTTTATTTTTCTTCTTTGCTACAACTGACCTGGAATAATAGGCAATTTGCCTGCATTAACTTTGCCCTCATCCCTTTTTCAAGTCAAAAAGCTACCATCAGTTTATATGAATATCAAAGCACTACATATGAAGCAACTGTAATTTGTTAGTAAATACAGTAACAGTATTTTTGTGTGCTGACCTACTACATAGGCTTGCCCGGTATCTTCCATGGATGATGAGTCCGATTCATTTTTCTTTCTTTCAGGACTTCTACTTAAACCTGCATGAGATTTTGAACTTAAAGGGGAGAAGGAGAGAAGGGAAATCAGACAGAGGGAAAAGGAAATTGGGAAAGGGAAGGGAGGGATCAATGTAATAAAATAATGGTATGAATAATAAATTAAAATTGATGCAAAATGTACATCAAATGTACACAAAGGAATTTCAGGGTGCTCAGAGAGACTCTTACTTGTTCAGTTTTAATGGTCCCGCTGCTGATCCACTATCAAATTTTGGCATTCGCTGAAAGACTCTTCCCATTAAGTCCTCTATTTTCTGTGAGGAAGAGTCCAAAGCTGTGATAATATTCTTCTTCGGGGGGTAAACTGAGATATGGCTCTGACTCAGATCATGGAACGATTTGCTAATAACCCTGGGTCTTTCCTCCCACGAAGTCTTTTCATTCTTGTCCTTTGAAGAGCCAGAGGGTGGTTGGAAGAGCGAGAGCTCGGAGCAGGACAGTCGCTTCAGGATCTCTGCTTGCACAGATAGAGGGCGCACGGCAAGGCGGTTGAGGGTGCTGCTGGCCAGGCTGCCCGTGCTGATGGCCCGCCCCATGCCAAAGCCTTTCACCGACTCCGCATGGATGTTCAGGCTCCTAAAGGAAGCTCGCTCTGTGAAATTTTTAGAACAAGGAACAGTTTCAAGTTATACAACAGAGCCAGCGTGATCTCCCTATACAAGGCATGCAACAAGGTTATTTTTTTGCTTTAGCAACAGTGCTAAGAAGTACACATCATCATCAGGTCCATTTAGTTCACTAAAGACACAAAACTTGGACAGTACGCTGCCCTATCCATCTGCTGTGCTTAAGTGCAACAACGCTAAACAGGAAAATATCCCCTTTATTAGCATTCACACTCTCTGTTAAACTGCAGGGCCTTAGGAAGAGGCATATCACATCTGCTGCAAAGAACAGAATGCAAAGTGCTGACCAGAATTTTGACTACCTGACTGCCCACTGATCCATATTCAATCCATACTAAGCATGCAGACAAGGAACATGTAGTGGTGGAAGACAATTTTTGTAATTTTAAAATGTGAATTAGTGCACAACTGCCACTTCTATATCCACATCAAAGAGCTGCCCCAGTCATGACCATAGACAGACCTAGTGAGCTATGTAAGAATGGTTTTGCTGGAGCAGACATCACAAATCTCAATTTTCTGCCTATGGCTGGGCTCACATCCTGTGGAAAAGCACTTTAATGAAATATTTTAAGGGCTCTTTTCCTGATGTTGCTATTAATCCCTGCCAACACAAGCCACAATTTTCCTATGGATTTCAGGTGAATACTTTCTGCCAACCCCCAACTGAGAATCCTCATGTGCTCAGGAGACTTCCTTAATAAAACTGACTTAAATCTCAGTGCTTTGCGGTTTTCTAAATACCCTTTCAGGTATTCAAAGTTCATTCCTAAAACTCAGTGTCTGGTTCTGGTCACTGTGTGATAGAAGTGAATAAAAGAAACTATTATCCCTCAAGTTATAGCAAAAGCCCTTTCTTGTGTACCACAAAATCATAAATTCCACTTTTCCTGAGCTCTGTGCCTCTTCTCTTTTTATTTATGCAGACAGAATGTTACCGAATTGGCATTTTCCTTTTATTTTCCCAGTCTTAACACTTTTTATTAGATTTACATGTGTTATAATGACGATTTTTTCCCCCCAGATAACTGAAAACACTGTGCAGCACTGGGACTATGAAGTGCTCTTTCCCATGTCTCCATTCTCTGTTGTAATGTTCCATGGCAAGTCACTCCCATGCACGCTGGGTCTTCTTCCGTTTCTCAGAATAATTTCTCTATTCAGCTAAGATCATAGGGAGGGAGGTGATCCTCCCCCTCTTCTCCACCCTGGTAAGGCCTCATCTGGAGTACTGCATCCAGTTCTGGGCCCCCCAGTACAAAAAAGTCAGGGATCTCTTGGAAAGAGTCCAGAGGAGGGCCACAAAAATAGTGAAGGTCCTGGAGCATCTCCCCTATGAAGAAAGGCTAAGTGAACTGAGTCTGTTTAGCCTTGAGAAAAGAAGGCTGAGAGGAGACCTGATCCAGGTCTATAAATATCTGAGGTGTGGGGAGCGAAGTGGCGAGGCCAGGCTCTTTTCAGCAGTGTGTGGAGACAGGACAAGGGGAAATGGCCAGAAACTGGAACATAGGAAGTTCCACACAAATGAGCTTAAGAACTTCTTTACAGTGAGGGTGACGGAGCACTGGAACAGGCTGCCCAGGGAGGTTATGGCATCTCCTTCTCTGGAGATATTCAAGAGCCACCTGGATGCCTACCTGTGTAGGGAACCTGCTTTGGCAGGGGGGTTGGACTCGATGATCTCTGGAGGCCCCTTCCAACCCCTTCAATTCTGTGATTCTGTGATAGTGATTTGGCTGCATGGCTGCAATGTGATTTTTTTTTTTTTCCCTAAATTAGAAATCACAGTCTCCACTGCTTTGGGATCAGACTCCATCCCAGCTATGCTAGCGAAAACCCGGATTAACAGCAACTGGAATGCAGACAGATACAAATATGGAACAAAGAGAGAGTGAGAAGGCAGACTGACCCAAAGATCACTTTCAGGTCTGCAGTGAAGGCCAGCCAGCCACCAGCCAAGTGAACCCTGCTCCAAGCAGGACAGAAATTAATTAGAACAGGGGCTGTTGGATTGTTGTTAACTTTTTTTGCTTTTAAATGATTCTATTCTGCAGATTTTTATTTATTTATTTATTTATTCCTAAAAGAACACTGCTATTTTTATACACACAAACCAGGTGGCAATTCCTATCTGAAGAAAACTGGCAGAGAAGTCATTAGTGTTGCTCCTTAGCAAGGTCCACCAAAAAGGAAGTAGCATAAAGACAGCCACACTCACTGCTTACACACACAGCACCATTACAATGCTTCCTGCTTTATTTGCTCTATTGTGTTTATATTACTTTATCTGTAACCTCACATAAGCAACTCAACACATTTCACACTGGACAAACTCTTAACATCATATTAAAGAACTACCTCTAATTATTTTTTCTTAAATGTACCAAAAGCCATTAATCAAATGAGAAGGCACTATTAATGAATTATTTTTAGATTTCTTTTACTTAAGAGTTGTTCCTGGCTGCCGGCTCTGTGCAATTGCCAACTCTTCCTCTTGTTCTCATAATAAAAGCTCTGGAGTACAATCCCTGCAAATGCAGAGCTACCTGTGTAGCATGCAGTGGAATTATCAAAGCTCAAGTCCAGCTTTTCTCCTCTTATAAAAGCACATAAAGATTGTTATTAAAAACCAACGTGACAGCACAGTTCTTACCGATGTCCTGAGTGTCCTGGTTGCTCTGCCTGGTCCTCATCTGCAGCTGGAACTTATGCTGGGAAGAGCAGAGATGCAAAAGGTACTGACAGGTTTTACTGTTGTCAGTCTGAAAGGAATGCTTGATACCATCTGATGTGTTCTGCAATGTTATTTTCTTCTTCTACATGATGGGGGGGAAAAAAAAAGTTTAAGATGGTGACGACTTCTACCCTACGAAGAACTTTTAATCTGCTTGTGCACAATGACTGCATTCAAATTTTCCTGAAGAAAATGCATTGACTGAAGACATGCATAGGGCCTGAAAGTAATTTGAGCTTAACACAGAAGCATTTTAAAGCTACTTCTGAGCAAGCTGAGATGGCACTTCATTATTATTTAATCAGTTTACTACTGATAACCTTAGCACAGAAGAAATGGGCACAGCATTCCAGTAAGTTATGGGAGCTAGAAGTACTGTTTTCATGGCTCAGCCATACAAGACATCGTCACAGATTATGCTGTAGTAGTGCAACATAATTTGCAGAAATAATGAACACAAAGAAACAGGATCTGGAGATAGAAACGCAGAAAGGGACACACACAGGTACAGGGTAAGAGACCAACTTACACTGAAGGAAATTTTTTTTGTCTCTCTCCATGGGAAGCGCAGCACAGGAGTGCGGGCACCATTGTGAACCTCAAAGATAACGACTCCTCTGGAGCACACCCCCAGCAGGATGCCTGTCTGCGATCTCTTCTCCGGTAACACGTGATGAAGGTGAACACCATACTCTGTGAGCCTCTGACACAGCTGTACAGATCAATGCAATAACAATTCTAAGGGTCTGAAGTGAAGGATATCGCAAGTACTAAAAACAGAGATGAATTTTGGAAAGAAGCTTCCTCTTCGATTGACTATACACGGTGCGCAGATGTTACAATAGCAAAGACATTGAATACAAACTGTTCTAGATGGCTTTAAGACTCAGTAGTATCTGGGCTCTGTAACAGCAATGCTATAGCACATAAACCAAGGATTCATCTAAAAACTCACAACTGAAGTACAAACAATAAAAACCTCTGGGTAAATTGAACTTTCCACAAACTAATTGCTAAAAATGAATTGTAACTAGTCAGATGAATTTGGTATGTGAATACATTCCTTTGATGCAGAATGAGATCTCCACTTCCATTTTGTGATGTTAGCAAAGACAGTCAAAAGAAGTAACTCTGCTCACTCTGCTGCCCTAGTCATTCATTCATTCATTCAGTCTCTTCATTCGTTGCTGAAGGGACTGTGGTAATGTATCAGCCAAGGAAATCCAACTGCTCTCTCTCTACCCACCACTGGTCAGCCTAGATTCAATTAGGATCAAGTTCCCTGCTCCTGCTTAGCATAATTTTTAGCAATTACAGGAACATTTCTGCCAAATGAGCAACAGCTGAGATCACCTCTGCCATTGTGGTCTCAAAGTGACCAAGAAAATGCAGGTGTCATAGTTATCCAGTGGCTTAATTGCAAACTCTTACCTGCTAAGTTCATTTTCATGCATTGAGTCAAGGCAGTATCTGATCACTATCTCATGAGCAACAGCAGAAAACCCATAATGACATTTCTCAGTTGCCTCTTTTAGAATAAACTAAGTATACCTGTGATTATATGCAGTCTTCCCATCATTTTTCAGGCTATCTGCACAAGGAAGTCTGCTCAGTAATGTTTCTGGCTTGCTTCAAACCAAGTATCTCAAGCAGCACAAAGGGTATGAGCTGTAATAAAACTTTTCCTTATTTAAATTCTTTTCCCCATCCTCCACACAAAGATGAAGAAAAACCAAGTATGAAGGAAATGCAGGATGTGCTGCCTCATAATCAGAGCTTCCTTCAGCATAAACATGAGGATCAGTAGTTGCCTTTAACTACTGCATTTGAGATAAAGCAAGAGCAATACTGACAATGGAAAAAAAAAAAAGTGAAAGGACTTCTCTCTCATCAATCATGATTTCTTTTCACTTGTAACAATCAACCTTTTAAGAATACGTTTTCACCTTCCTTCCTTTCCAGCTGTTTTCCTCTATTTTACTTGAAGTCCATGCACTCATCTTCTCAAAAGGAATTATAAAGTCTGATGAAGGAAACAAACCACTATCACTTACCTTCAAGAATTCTAATTCTATCTCTTTTTCAGAAGCACCTGCATAAGTGCTATGCAACTTTGGCAACTCTTCCTTGATGTAGGATGTATCCAGTTTCTCCAGCACTCTAGCTGGGACATAGTGTTCTAGTCTGAAATATGACATGCCATGCACCTACAATACAAAACATTTTTGTAACAGCGTCTCCATATGCAATGGACTACATGGATATGCCTGAAACATAAAGACTTAATTTTAAAAAGAACTACAGATCTGTAAACTTAGACAGAGCAAGGGGAGAGATTATGCATCCCAGTGCTGACCCAGAGTTTAATTTCACTTGTATTTTGAAGGCCTATTCAAGCCTGAATCCTTCTCCACTAAATAAGGAAGGTTCAACAATTGGATCTTGAACTAGGTTCCGCAGCAGTCCCATGTCTAAGCTCTGCTAGACTACTTCAAAACTACAGTTACCAATTGGCTGACTTTCCTGTCCAGGATGGAACTGCGAAGGATGCACAGTAGCTCACAGTCCATTTTTTTATTAAGCAGCAAAAAAAATCATTTCACAGAGATGAAACTTATGATGTACCTCTGCCTGGTAATCTCCATACTCAGCTTGAAGAGCAAGGGATGCTAACAATAAAGCTGTCTCATCATCACAGTGCATCCTGTCTTCCAGGATGTCCTTCCGCAGCTGCAGGTAATACTGGTGACAAGTGAGAGTGTGCCTAGAAGGTAAAAAAAAAAAAAAAAAAAAAAAAAGGAAAGACACAAAAAATCATCTTTGGTATTCTTATTTTTAGGGAATTTGGAATCCTCAATAAATATTCAATTTATGTCCATAAGTTCAGAGCTTAAGAGGTTAAAAAGATGTTCATACACTCACTGTATAAGACTGACATCATCCACAAAAAACTTGATGCGAAAAAACAGAGTGAAGTTGACAGGGGGTTTGTTCTTTTTCTTCGACTCTTCTTTCCATCCTTCTGGAGCTACTTTACTCAGCTTTATGTCAGGATCAACGAAGAAAAATTCATTGTCTGCCATGAACGTTAAAGAAAAGGACATGGGTAAAAACAGAACAAAGTCATTTTTCCAGCTGGAGGGTCAGGACAGAATTTCCAATTCTGGAATTCGGTTCAGCCATCACAAAACCTCACTGTCCCAACAATGGATTGTAAGCACAGTCTATCAAGGATCCAAGGGATCACTGAGTAACAGCAGGAGAAATATTTTTTTAGTTAACAAAAAAATATGAGAGCAGAAAAAGAAAAACCATCTTCCATGATGGCTATGAATCAGGCACCATGGTATCCTTCAAATTTCTTAACCCACAGGAATTCCTAATCTGTCACTCCCTCCCTCCCTTACTATTTATGTCCAATTTGCACTTCTATAAACATTTTCATGGTTGAATTGCAAAAGGCACTGGGAGCCAAGTACAGATGAAGAAGGCTCTCAGGCTGCTCAGGTTTTCTGACTCATGCCAGAACTCTGAGTGCTACAGTTCTGTGATATCCTGCTAGACACAAAAACAGGAAACGTGGGTCTCAATACGTTAGTGCTGCCAAAGTGATCTTCTCCCCTTTGGGGAAAGTAAAGTCCAACATCTGGTCTGTTCTAACAGCAGAAAATGAACAGTTCAGAAACAAATTTATCTAGTTTGAAGGCATCTTACTCTGTACAAAAGGCCCTACCATTTGCCCCAGCATGCCTGTGGGCTGCCCCCAAAAGGCTGTAAGAACATACAAATTAAACCCAGCTCACATCTTCTGTGGGGCACTAGACAGCAACATGCATGAAGGCAACAAGCAATAGTGAAGAACACTCAGAAACCAAAAAGAACCAGCTGAGATGCTGTTACTCAGACAAATGTAGGCTTTTATTGAGTAAACATTTTCTTCCCTGAGGAATGTATTTTGCCTCATACAAGAGCGTGTAACTCAAAGTGACACCTCTGTATGCGCCAGGCAGCCTCCAATTATTCCCAACATCCTGTAGTTAGCTCTCATACCTATTGCTCCAGAAAATATTTATTCTTACCTCTTAAAGTAGCCAGTCCAAATAAATGATGCTCCACTAAGCCAATATGGGCAACAACCATATCAAAGACATCTTTGCAAATTGTTTTGGTGTCACAGGTCAGCTCCAGCTTCTGTCCACTTAGAAGCATCACATTTACTTTCCTCCTTGTATCATCATTCTTCCCTTTCTTTGTCTGCGTTTGATGAAATAAAATATCCCAAGGTTCAGCCTCATGGTTAAGGTGCCTTTGTTGGTTAAATATATTTTCCCTGCCACCAACTGCTTAGTAGTCCCTTTCTTACCAAGATAGACTTTGGCAGATCCAAGGAGATGAATGGTTCAATCGTCATTTTCACAAACTCAGGGCCAAAGAAATTCTGCAAAGCACAAGAGTACGAATTAATACTGCATTACTGGAACAAGAGACAGAGGCACAGTAAACTCCTGCCCTGTAAGTACTAAATAAGAACTGAAGGCTGAAACTGGAAAATCGCTAGGAATTCTTGCCAAGAGCTGGTTGGTTTGAACAACCTCATTTCACCCACATGCGTGCCAGACACACTGGCAGGCCATGCTGTTGATGACATTACCACTATTATGTTGTCCTTCCTTTTGAGGGCAAAAAGCTAGGACATTAATCTGATTTTGTCTTCCTTGAAAATAGAAGGCGCACATTGCATATCAGGATCATATGGGCTTCTTTCAGTCATCAGTTGCCTGACACTGAGAAGGTCCTCTGTGCTGGTGGCAACTCTGCCTCAGCAAACTTCTGCCTGTAACATACAACTCTCCTTTCCTAGAGGCTAAAATGCTTCAGTCTAATTCTGCCTGCTAGGTTCATGCAGAGATTCTGGCCAATTTCTCCCTGCCTGTAGGCAAACAAGTATTCTGCTGGTTATTCCTGGAAATTACAAAAGAATCTGTCCAAACGCTTAAAGAAGGCCTCTGCACAATATTGATTTAAATCATGCCTTAAGCAACAGGCCCAAGTTTCATCCAAATAATTGCTGGTTAAAGCCTACGTGAATAAACTAGCCAGAATGTTGGGACTGGAGACAAACGAGCGTCTGGAGACAAACTCTGCATTAGGGGACAGCAAATTCATATTTAGGTCCCGTGTCATATTTTCCCATCCAAACCAGAAAAAAAGAATCCAATGAAATGAAAGCAGCAGCAGGGGGCATCAAATTGCCATCTATCCAACAATCAGTGCTCCATCTGCCTATATTATATCTCTGTCTCCCTCTTCCTCTTTAATCTCATATTTCATCCACTTTTACTTTTCCTAGCAAGAGCTGGGAAAGCAAAGGGGAGCTTGCATGATGCTTCAAGGTGGACCCAAGAGTAAAACACATCCTCTTGGTGTGTCTTTACCTTCCCAGTTTGTTAATTTCACAATCTTTGAAGGTGGTGGGACACATCTACGTTCTGCCAAGGGAAACCAATACAAACAGAACTGGTTAAAAACATGACAGGATATAGGAGAAAAATGCACCTTATCCTTGCTGGATACTGTAGTACTCAATGCACATTCAAGTTGCATCTTGCTGTTCGTTTCATTATCTTTTGATGCTGCATTTGCCTACCTGCCCACTAATAAAACAAGATCTCCAAAGTCTCTCCTAGAAGGCAACACCAAACTACCAATGACTGCTTATTACAAGACCTGATTTATGAATCTCACATACTTCAGTTTCAGCTGAGACACTGCTCTTTTTCAAAGAATACATAAGTTCACCCACGATCAAGGCATTACCCTCAGTTTCCTTTGAGTCATGGCTGTTTCCAGAGCTATTTCTCTGAGCGGATCTCTGGTGATGTCCAGCATAGAAGACCTGATTGCATCTCCAGAGTAGAGGTTGGGCCGGGACTGCCTGAGAGCCATACGAGCCTGCAGCTGCAGCATTTCTTCTTCCTGGCGCTTCAGCATCGCTTCTTGACTGACGAGATTGCCGTCAAATGATGCTTCATGCTGCCTGCTATACAGTCAGAGGGGATAAAAGTCATTACCAGTAGGCATCAGACATTCTTCTGCATTAAGCAATTTCCAAAGTGAAAAATCAGAAACATCAACAAGCCCCTAACAAATATTGCATTAAACTCAACGTTTATTCAGCAGCCAGGAGACGAATATAGCACATCAGGACTGAAGCACCCTACAGCAAGCAATCAGTATGGAAAATGAGTAGAACATGCCAAGTTTCGACAACTGCAAACTGTCATTTATTTGTATAAAAATGAATGCTCAAATGCACTCTGAAAAATATGTGACGTGCCTACATATCAGCATTCTACATTATTATAAATAGAATAATTAAATGTTTTCATCTTTTTTGAACAGGAAAAAAATGTTTATTTTAAAGTGCTAAAATGGCTTCACTGATACACAGGCGTGGTAATAAATAAGAGTCTAAATGAAGCAGCAGGGGGAAAAAAAGCAAGCAAGAAAAATAAAAAATGCCACTATTTCTGAGAAAACAGCAAATTAGTTTCCAGTTCTTGTATCAGCACACGTGCTGAAATTTTATCTATTTTCATTAGGGGAAAAAAAAGTCATATTCCATTTTAGGTGGATGGATGCTGTTTTTTATTGAAAATCCAGATATTTGGAAATGCAAAAATAGGAGAAAAAAAACCCAAAATATTTTTCTCTCCTCTCCCTTTCTCCCATACATAAGGAAAAACATTTCTAAACCCAAAACTCAAAACAAATGAATCAAGGCTTCTTTAGAAATCCTAAAGCAAGAAAAAAATATCATTCTTCTCCTGCATAGAGAATCAGACAGAGACAATTTTTAAACAGAAGTAGGTAGGGGAACTTAACAGAACTTCCATCCACCAGAAAGCACATTTAACAAAGGTATATTTGCACAACAGCAAGCTCAGTTCACTTTGCTAACAACCCATCATCAGTTGTGTCAATAATTCCAATTCTAAGCTAAGCCAATTTGATGGCACGCTGGAGCAATGAAAAACATGGAAAGAGTTCTGAATCCTTTACATTGCTGCACTGAATCTCAGGAATACAGACAAATGTAAAATCAAGTCCTTCACTGACGCTGATGTAGAGCCCTTGGTAGTAAGAAGGTCATTTACTGAGACTTTTTAGGACACAACAATTCCTATAGCTGTTTCTTATCAGAACCCAAATGTGTTTGATGAACAAATCAATTAAAAAAAAAAAGAAAATGCCTCTGTGCAGACAGCACCATTGTCTATGATAATTTGTGGGCATGACGTCAGATTTAGTTCCATCTAATGAATGCCAGAAGTGAGAACCACACAGAACATCTTCTGAAACTCCCTGAGATTGAAGTTTCATTGGCCAATAAACAGACAAGACAAAAGCACACTTAAAATACAATTTATATTACTGTGGAAAAGCCCAAATAATAAAATGGTAACAATGTGCCAAGAACAAAGCAAAATAACACTGAATCCTCAAATGGAATTTCAGGTAAGTTCTTGAGGAGTAATGGAAGATCGCATTCATGTCAACCCATTATCCTTCCCACTGTTCTGGGCCTTCATAACAGTGCTCCCCTTTTCCCTCCTCCGCTCCTCACTGTAACAGACTTAATAATGTGTGCCCAAAAGGACACAGCAAAGAGGAAAGGCCCCAGACCTGCAGGGACTTGTGCACCATCTCAGCTTTTCGCAGAGAGGAGGCTTATTGAGATCAACGTACGTGGGAATATTCACAATGAAGTTACTTAAATATGCCCACAAGCGTTCTCCAGATCAAGGCCTAAGGATGGGCCCTGAAATGAAAAAGAAAAGCACAACACAAAACAAAACCAAAACACCTTCTGAACATAAGTATCTGTGAATTATCAAAGATGATATGAAAAAGTGAGGCGTGTTACAACTGGCTTTATCTGAAAGCACTTTCACATGAGTGAAAATGCCAACTGCTGAAAAAAAAGTGCCTCTCCAATAGCAGGCAGACGTATGCAACAGCAATCAGAAGTTACTGTGCAAAATAGTATCCTCACACTGCTTTGTCTTTTTAACTCACGTGCCTTTTTCTGAAATAGTGCATGGGGGCAAGTGGGAGGAAACTCAAAAATGTAATGCTTCAGGCATTTTCCTGGTGCAGGACACAAATGCTGTCATCAGTTCAAGATAGCAAACTGACATCTTGGCTAAATGCAACAATGCCAGGCTCAGGTAGACAGATTTCAATGGAAGATAGAGTACAGGCCACTGTCAGGTTTCCAAGGCCAGGACTGTACCTCTCCTTTGTCATTAGAGAAGATACTGTTGACAGATACAGGCAGAGCACTTCTGAGAAATGTGGAACATGCAGGTATTATTACTCCCACCAAAAACTCCAAATTCCATTCCTAACAGATAGCATAGCAGATAAAAGTGTTTTTTCTCTGGTTCCCCATGAGGCAAGTACTTGGTTGCTGCTCTGTATTTTCGTCTGTGTTTGAGTGCAAATCACAGCACTACAGCTGCTCATTAACCCCCAGATGGCTGACTCCATAAGCAGCAAGTGTATACAGAACCTCATCTGGTGTACTTACCAAGAATTAGCACAGATTGGGTCAGAGGAGGAGGCTGGAAGAAGGGAAGCGGGTGGACATTCTGTGATAGTGCAGTGGGAAGGTCAGGAAGAGATGGAGAAAGAGTGATGCATTTGGGTAGGAGAGGACGGAGATGCACACGGAATGTAGTGAGGAATGGAAGGAAAGGGATCAGAAGGAAAAGATCCGTGTCAGCAGCTGCTCCTAGAGAGAAAAAGGAAGAAATAGTGAAGGAGGAAAAAGAGAAAAAAGGACAAAAATCAGAAATACAAGAAGCAAAGAGGAAAAACAGGCACAATCCACTGCCACGAGGAAAGCATTCCGAGAAGTTCAAAGGGTAACAGCGGTGACAGAACACAAGAAGGGTTTCGCCTTACTCTAAAACTACTAAAAAAAAATTGATGGCTTCTGCTAGCTCAGGAGCAGGCTGCAGCATGAGTCCCACAGCCTGGTAAATGAGCAGCTTTACTGCTTGCTTAGCATTGGCTGCAGATTCCCTTTGATCCAGATTCCCCCATTTGCTATACCTCAATTGTACGAAGTTCATTCCACAAGTAATTAAACTGACTGTCTCTAATGACATGCTACAGAAGCAGTACATTTAAAACGCACCAAAGTATAGATGGTATCTCTGAGCACTAAAACTGTTCCCAACTGCTGAAAGGACTCAAGCTGGGGATTCAGTCACATACTGCCCCAAACCCTGAAATCAAATGATGAGCCAAAACCCCCAAACCTCTGAGAATGTGCTTCTTAGAACTACTTGTTAGCAAGTACTTTGAAAGAGTGTTTCTGAAGTCAGAAAAGACAAAGTCTTCAACAGCGCAGAACATTCTGAAGAAGCAACATACAGTATTCTGGATATAAACAGTGCATTTGCATCCCCAGAAATGTCCCTGCTGAATTCTGTTACTGTGTTTGATGGTACTCCTTTCTACATGGCATTGAATTGCAAACCTTTAGTAGCAGTTGGAGAATGACAAAGAAGGAGCTAGCCAGCTCTGCCTCCCATTCAGCTCATGTAATTAACAGAGATATTATCAAACTGTTATTGTAGCAACAAATTCTGATCCTAGCTGCTTTGCTGTTTTGCAATAGGTCTACAAAAAAGTAGAATTTGCTTTTAAGATTTTAGTCTTTTAAAATATCTTAACTATAATTACTCGTGGTTCTTCAGCAGAAAAAGCTTTTTTTAGCCTTAGGAAATGGGGGGGACTAATATGGAAATCAGTAAGGAACTTGTGGTACCTTCTATGCCATTTCTTGTGCAGCTGTAGAACAGTATCTTATAGCACAGGCACAGATATGAAGCCAAGCAACACCACCAGACTCAAATGAATACCAGGCCTTGGAGGAAGACTGCAGTTACATCAGTGTAAGGTTCACACCATTGCAAAGCAGCAGATGATTCTGTGCTGAGCATACAGAGTAGTATTCTTCAGAATTCCATATGTACACGAACTAGCTCTATTAAAAACACAGTCTTAAAAGAGCAATATAAAGTGAAATGATGCACTGTGAAATGAACCATGAGAAAGTCCTTAATCTTTAATGGTAGCACTTCCACTTCCATAATGGGCCTGATTTGTTGACAGCAGCGTGACTCGCTTCCATACAACGTACTACAGTCAGTTTCTGAAATGTTTTGCAAACAGAAATAAAAGTTCTCTATCAGCATCCGCGAATTACTGCTGGCTCATTCTTAAGTACAGCCACAGTGCTGAACTGGCAGCTTCCATGTGTTGAATTCAAACCTACTGTGGAAACAGGGCTGACTTCACAGTGCACATCAAGAAAGAAAGAAACAATGGCAAAGGAATGAAGAAAGCTCTGAGCTGACTCCATGCACACAGTGGTAAGTGAACTGTTTGACCATTCTAGCGCAGTACTGAGGTGGCATACAACTGGAAGCAGAAGTGTAGAGCCCTTTACTCCCTATCACCTCCTGCTCTTGCACCTGCATCACGGCAACTCTCACTATCAGTACAAGCTGGGGGATGTAAAGACAGAGACTGCTCAGCCAAAAAGACTTGAGCATACTGGTAGATGGCAAGCTGGACAAGCAATGTGTCCTCACAGCCTAAAAAGCCAACCATATCCCAGGCTGCATGTAAAGTAGCGTGGTCAGCAAGGAGAGGAAGGTGATCCTGCCCCTCTAACCTGCACTGGTTGAGACCTCATCTGCAGTACCATATCCAGATGTTGAATCCTCAGTACAGGAACGACATGGACTTGTTAGGCAACATCCAGAGGAGGGCCATAAAAATGATCCAAGGGAACACCTCTCTTATGAGGACAGGCTGAGAGAGCTGAGACTATTCAGCATGGAGAAGAGAAAGTTCCAGGGGGACCTGATAACGGCCTTTCAATATCTAAAAGGGGGATCTGAAAAGAAGGGGACAGACTCTTTAGCAGGGTCTGTTGTGATAGGACAAGAGGAAATGGTTTCAAACTAAAAGAGGGTAGATTTAGACTGGATAGAAGGAAGAAGTTTTCTTACACAAGGGTGGTACTGAAGCACTCACACAGTTGTCCAGAGAGGTGGTAAAAGCCCCACCCTTGGAGACATTTAAGGTCAGTCTGGATGGGCCTCTGATCTAACTGCAAACGTCCCTGTTCATTGCAGGGGAGTCAGACTAGATGACCTTTAAGGGTCCCTTCCAATTCAAATGATTCTGTGATTTGCCAGGGTTACATGCATTCCAACCACCAAAGAAGTATTCACCCAGCTAAGCAATGCTTAAATACTTTTCCCACTACAAGAAAAGCCATTACATTTAATTGCCAATACACATATTTCTAAATAATTTACAGTTTTCAGGCACGGTACAAGTGCTAAGAAAGCAATGTGTCATCTCAGCAGACCAAATAACACTTCCAAGTCACCTTTCTTTTGCTAATCTGCACTCCCCCCACAGATCATCTTAGACCCTGCCTCACTCAGGTGCATTCAGGGCAGGTAATGCAGTGCAGGACACCTGTGTGTGTGTGTGTGAGTGTGTGTATGTCGAACGGGACCCACAGCCATCTGTGCTGCTGTGAGTGCGTGGTTTGCTTGCCTCCAGACCTGAGACATTCTGTCTCTCAGATCCAAACGTACACTGAAACACCATGATAGAAAGTTATAAATATCCTAAAATACTGAGCTATCATTCCCCTGAGCCATCCCAAACAAAACAGAAGGCTGCTGAGATGGTGGTGGTTGTTGCAGTGAAGAAAGGAAACATGTCCCAGCCTCTTCTGTTTCCACAACATAAGCAATTTCAATCCTACTGAATGGATTATTATAGGTATGCCACAGTGACTCAGCATCTTACAGAGACCAAAAGAACATCTGACTAAAAGGTCCATGTCTGAAAGATGCTCAGACACTTACAATGGACCCAGCAGGTATGTTCAGAGCAGCTGCTGCTGTACTAAGGTGTAGTACAAAGTAGAACCCACTTTTTAAAGCAGTACTGATGAACAGCATTTGTAAAAGAAATTAAAAAAAAACCAAAAACAACAACACAATAATGTACAGACTTAATATTCCAATATATATGTAACAGTGAAAGGCAACTCAGAAAGCAGAAGTTGTACTAATACTTAGTAAAATGGGCCTGCCTAGTCAGTGCTGAGGTTATACAAAAGCAAAAAGACAACATGGAACACCAACAGAAACCAAGCGCTTGTCAGACAAAGCAACTACATGGACAGCTGCTGGATTATTTTAAAGCAGTTATATATTATAGCTCCATTATTAAGTAAGCACACATCAAAATAATACTTACTGATATCAGTACTTTATAAAACCTTCAGAGAAGTATAATCAAAATACAAATGATTTCAGTATACTGAAATATATGCAATTCTAAAATGATTTTAGTGTCCAACATGCAGTTTCCTAACATTACACAGAAGCACACGAAAAATCTGCTTGCAGATTGACAGTAGTTTCTCCGATAGAGACCGAGCATTCCAAGAAACACTGCTTTCACATGGCTTACCTTGCCCTCTGAGAATGTGCTTGACTTGATTGAGAGATATCATCAGTACCTGGCAAAGCACCACCAGCATCATCCCTCTTGAATCCTTCATTTCTTCTCACTGGCAAACCAAAAGACAAATTAGTATAGAAATGGGCAACAAAGCATAAGGAGCAATCCCATCTAACATTAAGGACTTAGCAGAGATTAATTAGATTTTCATCAAAGACAACTTAGAAAGAATCTGGTTTCTGTGTTCCTGATATTAGACACGCAATCATTATCCAGTCATTTTAGTTCTCAGAGATCTTACTGCTTCCTCCAATGAAGGTAACAATACCACAAGCTCTTTGAGGAAGAATACTAAGGCAAGCCTAATTAAATAAAAAAAAAAACAACACAAGAAAACCCTATCCAATCAAAACCACAAAACCACACACAGACAACTTTCCAGCCTGAAATGTTTCTTCTTCAGTCACGAAATGTACAAGTGGCAGAGTCACCTTAAAAATTGCTTTGGAGCAGAATCAGAGCAGCGAGGTAAAGCACAGTGCTGCAGTTCAGAAGAAGGGAATTAGGAAAGCAACACATCGCTGAACTCCCGTGTTTAATTTCTGTTTCTGAAATCTGACACTTTTCTATGATTTATGAAATAGTGGTCATTCTTTTCTCCTTTTGATAATAGACTTACTTGCTTTCCTGTTGACAAGTCACCTCTTTTGCTGATAAGTCCTCTGCAGCAGCGCTGAGATTCTACACTTAGAATCTGATTTTGCAAAGCATTTTGCTTTCCTCTCTGACTGTACCCACAATGAACAAAGGCAGCAGGAGAGCTCTTGGACATGAAGACTTTGAAACTGTTTTTTACATTACAGCTGTTTTGCAGAGCCCAGCAGTGCAGGTAACCAAAAGGTGCTCTCTCTCACCCGTACAGACCCCAGAAATTTTTGGCTTTGGGCAGACACTGACAAGCAGCCTGGTCTGAATGACAAGACATGGAAGGGAAGTGAGTTACAGGAGCTGTACCTCAAGACCAAGATTGTTACTTGCTGCTTGCTTCTACTTCCTAGACTCTGGTTCAGCATTTAGGAAGAGGGCAGCCAAAAACATGGAGAAAGCTGAGAGCACAGAGAAACCTTCTGAAACCCAAATAATTAAAGCATACGTGTTCCATATGAGGCTTTTGCAATTTACTACAATTGTACACCAGCAACAGCTTGATTGTTTTTGTGTCTGGGAAGGCTGCATGCCATTTAGATCAAGTCCTCCAGGGAAGTTAACCATTTCCACCTTTTCCTGACAAGTTCCCTTTCAGAGTGTGAAATGTCAAACTCATTTCTGCACAGACTGCCAATTGTGCTGAATTGTACACAATTATGTAATTATATGAGATCATCTTACAACTTCAGACCAGTGGTAATTATCAAGCCTCCTACTACAGATTTAGACTTCCTTCATCTTTTTTTTTTTTTTTTTAAACAATTATCTTCACTTCTTTTTGTTTTGTTATTTCTTAAACTGAAATCTTACCTTGCCTGAAATCTGCTTCTGAAGAAATAATGGATGGGCTTTCACTCGAAGTACTGTAAACATCGCTGTGGTATGATTTGTATCTTCTCAGAGGCTCTGAAAGTTGAAATTGGGGTATCGGAATAGTAAGAGAACAACAGTTCTAATGTAGAATCAAACACAGTGCAATGAAATGTGCTCTGTTCTCAGTATTTTAAATGCCTCTCTGTGCTTAGTTAACATGGAAGCCAAGGATGCACTCTGTGAATCCACAGGGCTGCCTCCATGGCTCAGCGTTCTGGGCCGGCAGCCCCTCTCCTGGCTCCTCATAACTCCCTCTCAGAATCACTCCCAAGTTAAAATTGATGGCTAAAATCCCAAAAATAACCAAAGAGAAACAACCAAAAGGCAGAACAAAACCAATCTCTATCACCCAATGTCATAAGTGTCCATGCACCTCTCCTGTGTGCAACCACAGCCCAGCCCCTGGTTCCTTCTCTATGAAAAAGGAAAAACCCTCACAGCAAGAAAGCAGGAACTGGAAAATTATAATTCATTCACGTTCGGCACCCACAGAAATAAATAAATAAATCATAACAACCAATTAATGAGTCTCTCTGGGACTTCTACAGAACCACAATAAACAACTGCATTTGAAGAGAAATCAGAACAACACAGCCTCAACTTCTCTCATTTGTGGATTCTTTAACACACTGAAGCAAAGGAGACAGTGGAAAGGATCCATCTGTGCTATTTGCAACAGCCTCCCCAAACATTCTCATATGCAGGTGAGTGAACAACTACATAGAGTGTTTGTAAGCAGAAAACAAGCAAAACAAACAAACAAAAAAGCCTCCATCATTCACCACTTCAGGATACCACTTCAGTTGTCCTTTCTAGAAGGCCTTTGGTCCTCATACAGGTAACATTCTTAACAGCTGTAGACACAAACGCAAAGCACTGCAGTAAAGAATGGAAAGGTTGGAATACAGAATGCTGAGCAATGGGGCAGGTAGCAGCAGCGGATTTGAAGTTACTGCAGAGTACAGCTGGAAGAGGAGTTATTAACCCAGCGATACATCTGCTGAGAGAGAATCATTAATAATGAGGTTATCATACAGAAATAACAAGGGAAATGGGCAAAAACCTCCAGTATTAAAAATATTCTTATGGAAAACCAGTTATCTGCTGTTTGGAAAGGAAGAAACTGAGCTCAACTAGCAAGCTAAGATGCCTTGTTTGGTTACTAGGAGCAGCTTTTTTTCAGCAGGGCAAGCACTCTACCTTGCAAACCCAGCACCAAAAATCATCTTCCCTTTCACAACTGCTACTTCAGCACCCTGGATTTTAATGCAAAGAAATTCACCATCAACCTAACCATTACTTGACTAGACAGGGAAACAAAGGCCAAATTTGGTAGGGAGCCTTTTGTCATGTATTGTTACAATGCTCCCACCCCACCACAATATAGCAGCTACAGCGCAGAAACACTTAAATGAAAACAGATCTCCTCTTTCCCAGCAGTTTTACTGACTCCTGATTTTGCAAGTCTGCTGGCTGGCTTTGAAGCAAGAGGAAAGGAAGGGCATAATAAAGTACAACATGAGATTCTGAGCAGATCCTTTTTCCACCCAGTCAGCAACTGGGCTTCCTGAACGACACACAAACTGTGCCTCCAGCCCGCTCCTTTGAGACATGGCGTTCTGCACAAAATCCATGTAAAGCTTTAAATCAGGAGCTGAGAGCTGAGCTCCCAAGCCAAAGAGTATGCACTCAGAGTCCTGATCGATCGCCGTGGGGCATCCTCTCATTGGCAGCAGCTCCCAGCTCTCAGCTGTTGATGCGATACATGCACACATCCTGACCACGTGAGATCTTTGCCAGGGGCATAGACAGGACATGCAGGGCAGACCTGTGAGCATAGGATTCAATACTGAGGCTACTATATTTACTGTGCTTGGAAAAAAATCACCGAATAGCTCACTCTGCCTTCTTCCCTCAGCACATTCTCTTCAATTTTAACACATCACACTGAGATTTAACTTCAGAGAAGACACATGGATCATGACCAAACCGAATTCCTTCTAAATCAGGGCTGGCTTCCAAAGGTCATGAGTCCTGACTCTGGGATTGAGGTAAAGTTCAGTTCTTCATGCAATAGTTAGAAAAACAAGGATGAGCTTCCAGCTCATTAGGTGGGAAGGTGAAAGATGAAATCCACGACAGCTAATGAAGGCAATAAAGAACTTCCCTCTGCAATCCACAGCTTTCCCTGGGATTTTTTTTTTTAACAACCTTGTTGTTTTATATTTGGTGACTAAGGAGAGAGTGTAGGATTGATTTAACTCCTAGAAACAGCAAGCACACTGTAGCAAAACTTATTCTACCAGTAGCTTTTCCTATGCAATACACTGCTAGGTGATAGTCTCTTATCAGAACACCCTAGGTCATTTCAATACCTTAGTGGAAAGAAAAATAAAAGAAACACACAAAAACTCCCTCTCAATTTCAGCGTGTTCTAAGAATCCGTGACTACAACATCCATATACAACTTGTTATACAACTGAAGCTAACACCAGCTACCATCCAACACAGGATGAGCAAAGAACCCAGGCCATGTTGCTCAGTGCTGCAGTGGTACTTTTTCCACCTCCCCATGGAAGGCAGCAGTGCACAACCCCAGAGGCACCTCACCTAATGCAGAATAACAAAACGTGGTATTTGTGCAGGGCAAGGCATGCGAGCTCAGACACGTCATTACAGAAAGCCTTGTCCCAGCCAACTGCAACAGAAATCAGAACCGCATTCAACTTGGAATGCCATTATCCCGAGCACATGACTCACATTAGATACACTGGTTCTCAAATGCGTGTTATTGCAAAATTACAACTGGTTGTACAGAGAAGGAAAAGGGCTGAGACGATGGCAGAGTTAAAGGAGCAGTTTTGTGAAAGGGTGCTAGTCTGGTCTGTGGGTTTTAGTGGTATCCATCTTTGTTAGCAGAGAGTTTCATTGTTGCATTATTTAAAACACATAAGCAGTCGTTTGAAGAGGGCCTGGGATCTGCTTCCCTCACAGGTATTTAACAAATAGGCTGGAGTCATGTTCACCCTTCTTTTTCCCCTTTCCATCTAATCAAGCCTCAATGATCTTACACAAGGCAGAACGGCGCAGGTACAGTGGGAAGAGCATGGAAACCCAGTCTGAATTCCTAGTGAAGATCCATCTGGACTAACAGCCACAGGAAGAAATCTGCTCCTCCAGGGGAACAGCCTCAACCCTTGTTTTTAATACACAGTTACCACACTGAACAGAAAAGCTGTACTGAGCATACCAACCATGTCACCACTCAGACCTCCCAGAGAACCTAACGGCCATCTGGTACACAGCGTCTGGCACCATCTGCGTGACAAGAAGGAGCAGAGCCATGTAGAACTGCCAGTCCCACACATCTCCAGGGCTGGAAGGGCGAAGGGCTGCCAGAACTTGGTGCCTCCCACCATTCTTTTCTGGATCTTGACTACACCATCCAGGATGAGGCACACACACACACTCATACGCTGGCTGAAAGTTTGACAAATGCGGTCTGCTTTGGTTTTTGTTTGTTTTTAAGTGCTTTGTTAGACTGAGATAATCCCAAACCTGTTCCCAGACAGTGTGAGCTGCTGCAGATGTGACAGCAGATAACACCTGCCACTCTGCAGGGCAGTGATGGGATTACAAGGTCTGTTTTATACCTTCTGATAAACCACCCTTCAGCTTTCGAACACTGTTTAAGGTGAACTCAGTCCACAGCGGAAATACCAACCACATGATAAGCTCATTGCACCACTACTGCATTTAAATCATCCTACAGCACAGTGATGGTAAGATATGCGTCAGCTGAGCCTCTGCTTCCACATGCATATTGTGTACATCACTGTGGGTGACTCGCATTTCCCCTGCTTCTCCTACAGAATAAATATAACCCAACTGAAAGAAGTGTGCATTTCACTGGCTTCACAGAGATGAGTTTGTAGGGAAGCTGTTCCTCTTTGCTAAATCCCATCTCCCACTTCACCAGCAGCTCCCCTATTCCAGTCTCTCATCTGCATGCAACGTCTGCTCACCTGCAGACATCTTTCCTCATCCACAAGTGCAGCTTCAAACTATGAGAGTCTTTAAAATCCCGAGCACGTGAAGTACCCCCAGACACCCACCCATCACTACCAACCCAAATACAACAGCCATGACACAGAAGCTTTATAATGGAGTCCAGATGAGCCTGCACAGGAACTAACACTTGGTGAGACAAATGTACCTGGGAGGTAAAGGCTGATCTCTGGAGGCACAGAACACTACTGTCTGCTCTTACTGACTCCATGGAGAAAGCAACAGTAAGTGAAGAAATAACGGAGACCTCATCATCCAGCCTTTCAGTAGGAAAAAATCAAAGGTAACAAAGAGAGAGGGATAAAAACAAGCTGAGGGTCTGGAACTCACATGGCTCCAACTGCAAAACCTTTTAACAATGTCTTGGGAATATTCCCAAACCACCCCCACACCCCACCCCTGTAGTCACATTCCAAAGCTTCATCAAGATCCAGTTTTTGGTATCCTCCCCTATTCCTCCTATTGTCTGCTACTTGCTGCACAGCCAGCCCTGCAGCACTGCTCTCCAACCAGCCCAAGTGCCCCTGCAGCAGGACATTGAAATCCTTGCTCCCTGGTCCTGCATGTAAAAGACTGAATGTATTTTCCCTCTGAGCAGAGATGTTGCCAAGGGTGCCAAGCAAAAATTGCCAGGGTTTAAGAGAACAACAGAATCAGCTCATTTGGTACCAATAATTGCTTGGTTTTAACTCAGGTCACCACAACTCTGTTACAAAAATAGGAATGAACAATCACAGCTGAGACACAGCACTTATTCTTCCATTTCTTGGCACGATTAAAGCACATTTTGGAGTCTGCTCTGAGAGTTCAAAATTGGCTGCTGTATCCTTGAACTAAATAGCAGTCCTCTGCTCTTCCCCTCCCACCTTCTGGCACCTGAGCAATGTCCCCAGCTTTCCTTAGCATACAGCTGATGAACACAATGCAGAGAAAGAACACAAAGACAGCAGTTCAGCAGCACTCGAGGCATCCCGGCTGCAGATTATAGTGCAGCTTGATGTTCAGTAGCTCACTACAAACAATCCCACTATAGCACAGCTGTAATTAAAGCTCTGTCATTCTTTCCACTATAAACACTACTTTTCATGAGTTTATAATTTGGGTTGTAAAATCTGCTCTGAGTGCAAGCTTGGTGTACTGGAGCCCGAGCATGAGAACATTCTCTTTTTCCAAGACAGCCAGCTCCTCAAGGCCTTGTGAATAACAAAACAGTTTGCCAGCTCAACCGAAAAGAAGTTAAGGGAGAAATAAGCCACGTGTCACTTAAATTCCTGCATAGATTGAAGAGGGAACTTATATCCGGCGAATCTTTGCCTGCCAAGTCCAGTGCCATTTTACAGTTCAGAAACTGAAAAACAAGTTACAGCTGCAGGCAGGCCTTACTCACGCCTAACGCGCAACCTTGACCTGGGTTTAGCAGGACTGCAAACAGTCCCACTACATCACCAAGCAGGGAGATAACCTCAACACTGCTGAGCCCAGCCCCAGTCTGGCTCCCAGGGCTGTTCCACAACTCCATGCTGGAGCAGAACCGTCACTGCTGACAACCAATCTGCTGGAACACCTTGTTCTCCTGCTCTTTCTTCCTCCTTTCCAATGTCTACCATATGATGTGGCACTGTATGAGCCTTCCAACACAAGCCATTCTTTGATCCTATGATTCTAACTCCCATGTGAAAAACCATTCCCTGTTCATTGTCCTAAAACACCTCTTCAAATTGGCTCTAATTAAAATATCACGTTCACAGTCAGACATTGGCTCCCAACTTCTAAGCAGTGAAAAATGGAGAATCTAAAATAAAGCAGAAGAACACGGAACTCTAACTACAAAACAAGAGTGAAAGGTGCCTTCTTCCTCTATCAAGAGCAGAAAAGAATACTGCAGCCCAGCTATTTGGTGAGAAAGTATCTAAGACTTTTTTTGTAGCAAGCAGTGATTGTGAATTCCTAAGGATGGGCAGTGACTCATTGCAACTGCTTCCATCTGCCCTGTATAGATTTGTCACTCAGCTTGCCTGAGTGCAGAGCCCCAGTTCCTGGTTTGCTCACCCATTCCCCAGATGAACTGCACAGTTTCGCACATCTGACCCATCTAGGATGGCAAAGCACAGGAGGCATGTTACATTCTCTGCCATCTTCCAATCTGTTTAGCTGAGAATGAGAAAGCCTGACTCATCAAGGGGTTTGGCCGAGCTTTTGGTTTTGCTGTTGTGCAACATCAACCTGCACAAAGCTGAACTCCTGACCAACAAAGCTGGTTATCTTTCCTAATGCAGGGAGTGGCCTCCTCTTGCACTCTGCGAGGTGCCTATCTCTAAACATCTGAGGTGACTCACACACTTGATATGGTCCCCCTTCAATTCCACACTCTTGAACCAAAAACAAAAACATCCCATTTGCACCATCAGACATCTCAGTAGATAATTACAGATGGTGAAGTCCTAGTCTGAACAAACAATGGTTATCTCTACAGAGCTATTTCCCTCTACATTCATTCCTTCACTTGATAATATAACCCTCATTGAAAGATGTTAATATGAGGACACAAAAAATCTCCATGTGTCCTTTCTGCACAATCATTGCAGCAATCACAGCAAGTTTTTAAACTGCCTATGCCTTGTCAGTACAGCTCCTTCTTTCTGAAGCACAAGGCTCACGCACATAGGAAAGAATTAACTTCCCATGCAACCTGCAATATAGGCTTCTCCTGGAATGGCCACAGGAGTGATTTTGGCAACTTCAACTGATAAAAGGTTTTATCATTTCTGCTTATTAGAGATGTTCCTGAGGTAGTCCTTACATCTCAGAGCAGGACAATGAGACAGAAATTACATCATGTAGTTGTTATTTCTGACATAAGGCATCCAGGCTAGTTCTCCATTGTGTGGACTTCGTACACATTAGAATAAATCACTCAATTAGCTCTGTACACACAGCTCTTCCAGCTTATACCTTAGATAAATAAGTTATACCTTCTGGCCCATCATGAACAGGTTATGACTTGGCTCTCAGTTCCAATTCAGCTGAACTATATTTATAACCCCTGAAAATCAAATCACACATTCAAAACAAACAAAATACACAGTTTCTCATTATATGGCTCCACATAAAGATGTTTTCAGAAGTTTCCACAACAGCTTTTTTTCCTCTCCCCATGTTCTCTAAATTAACCAGGGGAACTTGTTGATAATTATTCTCACTGAGATAAAGATCTTAATATAAGCCCAAAAGAAATTACATATTTATGGGCTCAACTGGATCATCCAGAATTATACAGAGCAAAACCTGAGATTACCAGGTGACCCACTTCTTCGTTTTCACTGGGTTATAAATCTATTCCTAATGGCTAGAGAAGAATATTTTCCTTAATGGGAAATTACTGTTGCCAATATTGTTACTTTTTCCTAACTTCACTTGATACTAGCTGGCTTAAAGAGAGTCACTATGTTTACTGAGAAAGTAATCTGCACAAGAACTTTCATTTTTGCTGGCAACAAATACTTTGATTTTACTTAAAAATAGAAGGCCAAGGTAAAATCTCAGCGGTTTCAAGAGCTGCTACAAGAGAACTCAAATTTATCATAAAGAGAAATCTCTGTTTAGTGACTGGAATAATTCAGAACATCTAAAAGCTTCACTAACCTTCTACACTCATGGCTTCCCTCAGGAGCTGCAACTTCTTCTGTCTCTCCCTTATCCTGTCAAAGGCACTCGATATTGCTGCAGAAGTTGATGTCTCAGGCACGTGGCGTGTTTGGTCCAGTTTCTGAGGTCCAAAGATATCCAGTGCTATGCTCCCATCAGAATATCTTGCTTCTTTGTTTCTGGTCACAGTAGAAGTCCGTACTGCAAAGGTCTCACACTGATGACTGTGCCTGTGGGAGTCTGAAGCATGGTCCCTCTCAGCTGCTTTGTTGCTCGTGCAAAGCAAGTCTGTGGAGGAAGCCCACACCTTTCGCTTGGGAGCTGCATCTGTATGGAGGTGACCTTTGTTTTCAAACTCATTGGTTTTACATCTGTAAGGATAGAAAGAATCTTCCTGTCCTGAGTTGTAATCTGAGGAAATGCCCTGGAAAAATTCCTCCTCGCCTTGTGTTCCTCTCATGGCCAGAAATCCCATCGACTTGCTAAGCCCTTTGTTAAGCATTGTCTGTTGAGAGAAATGAGTCTTGTGTTCGTCACGTGCATCAACCACTGAGGATTTTCCTGGAATAAGGAGACATTTCATGTAAGTCATATTATACTTAGGACACAGGAGTGCAACACAAATTATGTGCTTGAAATCACACCATAAGCATGTATTTGGCATTGACTTCGTCATGTGAAACAGCTGCTTAAAGACTGGCTCAGTCAAAGACAAAAGTCCAGCTATCTCAGCTCTGAGAAACATTCCATCTTATTTCTGAAGAGCTCAAGGAAAACTAGTGCACCTCCCAATTTAGCAATAGCATTAAAAAGTACTACTAGATACATACTGGAATTTGATTTCCCATTAATTCTATTTAAGTCTGGAACTAGCACCAGAAGTACTGTGTAATGATTAATCAGAAATCAGCGACTCCTTTCACCCCTCACACCCAAACACACAACCTGCTATTTGTAATCACCTCCCAACAAGTCCAGGTTTGTTCCACGGATGTACAGATGCCTTACAGTAGTATCAGTAGTACGGAAGAATGACTGTGCAGTTCGGTATTTTAAACATCCCCACTTTTCCTGTAACTTTTCTTGTAATGACTGCTTTTGATGATAACAGTTTCTCAATACACGGAATGCTCCACAACAAAAAAAACTGACAAAGTTTCCAAGGTCAAGATGATTCTATGAGCCTGCATGCTTCAAGTTTTGTTATAATGAACACTGCCTCTCTTCCTTCTCCCTTACCACAAAATAGCTCTGAGAATAGATGAAACTGCCTGAGGTGGAATGTTAGCAGAGAAATACGTGTTCTCAGAAAAATACCATATCACAGTCACTGCAAAGTTTGGATACTTATGTTCACCTCAGACATAAAATTTGGTGAATGTACATGCCTAATTTTACAGAACTAATTACAAGCATTCAGTAATGACATTTCTTAATATTCACAAATGAACTGAGAGCTCATGCTAAGACTTTCTGATCTCAGAATAACCGTTTAGAGAGTTAATTCACAGAAAAAGATCAGCATCAGAGACTGCCCAACAGCTACTTCCTGAAGGGAGAACTAATATATTTCAATACTTATGCATTATTAAAATTGTAATAGTCTTAAGTCCGTTTTAGTAGTCTACTCTGTTGCAGTAGTCTACTCATAGCTACCACTGATCAAATACATTGCACAAGTCACTATGAAGTCCAACATTTTCAATCTGCAGAACACTCATTGCCTGACCATGGAATCTGAGCTTTATCATGGTTCTCTCATTGAGAAAATCCAACAGGACTGTGTTCTACTCAGAACCACCTAAGTACTGTCTGCCCACTCAACTGGAGACATACAGCCTTTCCTAGAGCTAACTTAATTCCCAATTATTACCATGTACATCTAGTAACAAAGAACTGCCTTGAAGCCCTCCTGAGAACAGAAACCAGCCTTTACCTCAGAATACACGAACATGCTTTGCCCTCCACCCTCACAGCTACCTCTCCTGTGCTACTGTCTGCTCTGCAGAAATCAAGTTCCACAGAATACAGGATGGCAATGGTAGCTGCGCTCAGAAATGCTTTAAAAGCCTGTGGTTTTTGGACTCTCATACTCTACTTGAATGGGGAACTCCTTGCTTTCACTGTTTCTGTGATAGCAAGCTGAAGGCAGGTGCTTAATGAAAATCAAAGCAAAATGTTCCTTGCCTCTTACCCACACATAAACATCTGATATCAAAACGTTAGGGCTCTGAGCCTGAGTGCAGCAGGAACTGTTCTTGCTCATGCGGTGGCTCAGAAGATGCAGACTTTCTTCTCCTTGCATTACTCACCCAACTGGGAATTCCTCTTGAGGAAAAGTGAAGGCCGTGAGCTCAATAGCTCAATAGCAATGGCTGAGAAATCACTCACTGCTACAGGTTCCTCACCGAATCAGCTAATTGTGTGATGAGAAAGGGTATGAGCTGTCCCATCAGGAGACACTGGAGGAAATGCTCCACTTCCACACTGCCCTTCCACTCTGCAGCCTGGTGATACCTACAGGTCATTCTTCACCTAATTTCCACAATGACCTACGCTCACAATGTTGTAAGCACACACAGGAGTTACTCTGTGCTCCAGTTCCCAGCAGTGTAACAGGACAAAGAACTGCTGCTCCACATCTCAGTAAAGGGGACTGGTCATTCCAATAGCAGTTAAGATATTAGAGCAACGAAGTCCTAAAAAGAAACAGGCTTTCTCCTTCCCCAGTAACTTCTCTGTTAAAACAAACTCTCAGAATACTGCCTGGGTTCTCTATTTCACATATTGCCTGTGGGTGTTTATCTTCTACTTGATTTTACACTGGTGCAATTATTTATAATTACTGTAAATAATTCAAATGCAATTATATTAATTGTATGATTCCAAAGTATAATACATAGTGAGAGAATACATACCATAAGAATAGCAATTAATCACCAAGAGTTCACAAAAAAAAAACCAAAACACACCACCAACCTTCTGGTGCTAACATCAAAATATAAGTTTCCACACCCGTACAAAAGACAGAAGTTACATTTTCTACATGACTATGGATCTACTGCCTTTGTTGTCTTCAGCTACAAACACAACCACGCTTTTTTTGACAGTAGCCCTATTTACAAACCATCTTTCACTCCAACTGCCTGTAATCTTGGCAATTTTCACCTGAGCTGGAGAGCTGCATCTGCTCCTAACCCAATTCAGTTTGTCTGCAATCACCTGTGCGCTAGCTTGATCATACACACAATCAGTCAAATGCTACGCAAGAACAAATGTCATCACACAAACACAGAGTCTATCTATATAGAATTGAGTGCATGTTTGTTAAAATCCCTTCTAATCATCCTTTTTTGTTTGTGAAAACCAGGAAGCCCTTCTAGCTGCCTTTTAGCAGTGTTTGTGGGTATGTACATACACCATACACACATCCTGAAATGAGGGGAGAAAGAGAGAGGCTGCCTACACATGCAGAAAAGAGTGGACTATCAATGCAAGACCATGAGGTCTGAAAAGAGGAAGTGGTTCTATGTAAGTTTACAAAACACCTCCCACACTGTTAATGTTCAGGAAAAAGAAAAAGTCCTTATCCCCAAACAATGTGATCAGTCTTTCAGATGTGAGTGGGCAACTAGTGGGGAGGCTGGATTTGCAGTCCTTATGGGGCCCATTAAGAGCCAACAGAACACAACAGTGAGATAAGGCTGGGGGCTGGCTGCTAAAATTGCACCTTCTCCTTTTACTTTTTATAATTGTTGAGAAAATGTCTCCTCAGTGAAGGAAGAAATGAGCTGGACGTGTGGGTTGATTTCTTTTTCACTGAGGCCAAAGGGCAACCCTGCTTTCCCCTTTCTGCATTCCCCAGGAGAAGCTCAGTTCTATAGCCAATTTTCTGCAGCACTGACACAGTATTTTATATTTCCAGTTTGGTTTACTCCCTAATCTTTGTGTCCCTTTCTCCCTTTGTTCCAGGAGGTCTGTGTTTGCCCACACTTTCAGCACTGCCTGGCCAGCAGCTCATTAACACAGCAGCCATTACACTTCAGTTGAAAGATTTTCACCACCATCAATCACAGCACTGCTGGGTGCACACGTGTACAGGATGAAAACAGCACTGGATTACTGATGGTGAAATAATAAATAAATAAAATAAAACCTTCATCAAGTGCCTGTTTTGTTTTACTGATCTCTTGCAATCGTTCTTCCACACACTCAGTTCTGTTTTTCTAATAGCAAGGAGCTGAGAAAGGCGTGTGCAAGAAGATACTGCCAGAGGAAAGATCTTCATATTAATGGAATAAAGTTATGTGCTGTATTTTTTGATAAGTGAAAGTCATGTGCTTGTATTTGGCAAGAAAATGACAAAGATGCCTTAGTTCACATGTGGAGGTCATCACTGTAAACTCTTTTTAGACCTCATTTTCAACAAGATGGGGAACTAAAATTTAATCTGTTGATCCATTTCCCTGGAAACTTTCTCATTTCAAGGAGTTTTTGCCAGGCAGCTGTGAAGCAATAAATATTCTGAAGAGTGTTAACCAAACACGAACATTTCTTGTTAAAACTAAAAGCAGCCTCATTGGGCCTTAGAACCTTCTATTTTATTTACAGTGCTAGTCATTACTGTAGCACTTCACACAGAGCGAAGTCTACCAAGCAGTTAGCACCTAAAATTTTGTTCTATATTTCCAGTTTCCTATAAAGCAGAAATAAGGTAAGCATTCTTGATCATTTAAACTCATCTCTATCTCTTGCTCAGGTGGCACAGTATTCTGGCACAGATGAAGGTTAGAATTTTGCAGACTTAACCTGTAGCCCTACAATACATAAGGTTAACTTGCAATGGACTCTGCACTGGGTCAAGTCAAGATTCACTGTAGTGGGAACGTGAAGGCAAAAAAACCTGTATCTAGATTTCTTGAAAAGATGAAATACGTTTACTAAGGCCCACCCTTGGTGTTGACAAATCCTGATCACAAGCTCCAACCCCATACATAAACACACAGAAGACACAGTGATGCTGTCCTGGTGCAGGATTTCAGCTCTTCCAGAGATGGAAAGCAAGCTCTCAGGCCTCTGTCAGTTAATGGACAGATGTCAACTGGGTTTTACACAGACCACACATCCTTTTGAAGGAGGAATGCTACAGTTTTTAGCAAAAAGAGAATGGTGGCAAATTAATCCTTGCTTTCTATTTGGAAGACTTCGAAAATTACTCACCCTTTTGTCACACCAAGAGAATTATATCAAACAACTTCCACAATAATTCCTTAAGACTTACAAGGTCTATCGTGTTTTGAATAGGAAGCTTTAATAACAACTCCAATGTTCAGATGACTCACACCACGTTTTACCATTTTTATTTCTACTGGCTAAGTCAGTTCCTAAATAAGAACATCAACTAAACAGATGTTCTCTAGCATTAATTTAGAATAAATTACTTCTGCAGTCAGCCCTGCCATGAAGCTCATTCACCAAAATAACCACAGAAACTGAGTCATAAAAGAGACCGAAAACAAATTTAATTGGGGAGAATGTGAGCAAGAAGCTATTTAATAATCATATTTAAGATGTAAAGACAGAAATAAATAACTGAAAATATCCAACCTTAGTATATGTAAGGAGAGCAATGTATCTAATTTCAACAAGTGAAGTAACAAAATATTTCAATATGTTTGTTCTAAGCCAGGAGAAGAAGCCCCAGCAACTGTCATTTTGGATGACCGTGGCATGGAAAAGCAATCCAAAGGGTAATATTTCCACCTTTCAAAGACTGAAACGGGGAGTATATCTCTCTTCAGCTCAACCATCTCCATTAAGCATGAACATAGCACAACTAAGAAGTGGTCTGAAGTTTGATGTTTACAGCAATGTTTTGATGGTCTTAGAATTGATAATAAATGCTTTTGCTTCATGCTGCTATTTTTTTTTCTTTGACAGCTATTCGATACACTGACAATCCTCTCTAACTACAATTTAGCAATGACTCAACAGCATTACACCCCAGTAAGCAGCAGACAAGTCTCCTGTCCAGTTAAGATTTCTGCTCAGTTTCTTACTGTGAAAATGACTGCAGCTTTATTTTCAATCCACTCTATGTTTTCCTTAACTGCGTAGGACTCCTCAAAAAAAAACAAACAAAAAAAGCCAAGTAGAAGCAGTGCATAATTTCCATCAATTACCACAAGTCTTGGTTAACCGGGGATGTCCCCAATGACCAGAGACTTGCTAATGCGATGCCTATCTACAAGAAGGATAGTAAGAAGGATGGAGGGAACTATAGGTCTGTCAGCCTGGCCTCGATATCAGGGAAAGTCCTAGAGCACAGCATGTGTGGGACAACTAAGGGATCATGTCCAGCCAGCACAGGTTCATGGAGGCCAAGTCCTGCTTAGCCACCTTGATCTCCTTCAATGACCAGGGGACCTGACTGGTACAAGAGGGAAAGGCTGTGGACATAGTCTATCTAGACTTTAGGTAACCCTCTGACTCTGTCTTCCATGGTATTCTTCTGGAGAAGCTTGGCAGCCCATGGCTTAGACAGGTAGACTCTGCTAGATACAAAACTGGTTGGATGGCCTGGCCCAGAAAATGGTGGTGAATGGAGTTAAATCCAGCTGATGACTGGCCATGAGAAAAATGATGGACATAACTTCTGACTTACTGGAAAGAGTCTAGTCGGCATCACAGCACTAATCCAGTAGCTTTCTACCTTTGCAAGTGCTGGCTATTTTGCAGCTGGAAAAAGAGGCATTTATTTCAAGTATACACAATTGCAGAACAGTACAGCATCAACAGAGAGAAAAATAAAGGGCTCTGTACTTTTCTGAGTTGTTTTTGGTTTATTTTTCTCATGGCATTACTGCTTTTCTTAAACTGTAATCTGGTTTTCTCCTTGTGGCTGCTCACTCTGTGAGACCACTGTTGGTAGGATCAGTACAATACCCCATAGCTCCCTTTTCCAGAAACCTAAAAGCTGTACCCTCAGGGAAGCTGATCTGCGTTCATATGGACAGAATTAGCACCAGCAAAACAGCACGCTGCTGCAGAAAAAGAAATAACCAAGCCCTAATTCATTGAGAGCTGTCAATCATTAACCCCAGAGACCCCTTTCACTGGGTCTCCTTCCTAACACTCCAATACAAAGCTCAGTATATCTGCCAAGTGGAACTGAAAATAGTTACAGCTGCTTTGGATACATGGACATTTTGTTCAGTTCTGTGGTGTACTGACTCTCTGTATTCCCTGAGGAATGAGTGGAGATTAAGGCATGGATCTAAAATGGAAATACAGAGAATTAAGATGATGGCAGTAAAACACATTAGGGAACAGGGCTGAAGTCAGAAGACACACCGGAAAGTTTTAGGGGGAACTAGGACAGGTTTAAGCCCTTTAAGGCAAAAGAGAGAAGTAATCAGAGTTCTGCAGGTATAGGGAAACTAAAACAGATTGGGACGGAAGCAGAACATACCAAACATTTACAAAAAAAAAAAAAAGAAAAAAAGGAACAGCAGAATTCAATTTCTCTCCTTTTTCTGAAAACAGAGGCACAAACAATGAATGTTTTTTATTTTTTTTAAATTCTAGCAGAACAGAAGGGAAGAAGCAAAATACTGTATGCTATCACTAAAAGCATACAGTCATCAGCAGACATTTTTGGTAGTTGACAGTTCACATTGACAAAACTAGGAAAAAAATCCAGTATTAATAACTCACACCTTCATTATTGGGTCTGGGAGGATGCAAACAAGCCAATATTTGTACCTGAACAGTAGTGCACAATTTTTCACTGTGCCACACACCACCTGTAATGCTGAGCACGCAAGGACTTGTGCTTAACTTGAGAGAAAGAGGAAACAGAGGCTAAGAACTATGCAGCCAACTTCAGTCTGCGGACTACCAAGTTCACTTCATTTCCCAAGCAGTGTTTCAGTGAAGATTAGGTTTAGTTAGGTCTGTGAAGACAATGTGATGTTCCCAGAAAAAAAAAAAAAAAAAAGGAATAAAAGAAGCATTTCATAAAGTGAACACTGACTATTTAAAATCCTGTTTTTGAATATACTGCAGCTAACTCAATTGGTCACCTCTGCCCCAGAGAGCCCCATAACTTTGGTTGTTCTTCCCTGACACACAAAATTCCCAGACCCACACACTACAGGAACTCGGTCTGTCCAGCACTGTGGAAATACCAGGTAAAGCCAGAGGCATGTGGGAACACAGAGGTCAGTGTCCAGATCCACAGTCCTTCCAGTGCCCAGACACTGTACCCTCACCAACTTCTGTATTAATTAAATGAAAAGCAACACCTCTCATTTATCTCATAAGCACAGTTATGCATACAAAGTGATTCAAAGAGAGCCAGGATAACAGAGAACAATAATGTTGACATGCCATTTTAGAAGTCAGAAGATACAACAGAAGAATACCAGTTAGAGCCTCTATTCTGTAAGTAAAAGGCACAGTTCTCAGATGTTTCCACATTAAAAGAGAGGTTATTCAACCTGGTCCTGAGCCAAAAAGCCATGCAGATACTGGTAGAGATGCAGTACCAATCTCTGCAATTCTAAACAAGACCTTCACTGTTAAGATACAGTTAAGACCGTGGGTTAAACAGGACTTCTGGAGATTAAAAAAAAGGAATTTAAAAATTGCTAAAAAGCTCAGTGAGAAATTCATGGGTAGGAAAACTGTACAAAATAGGACCAAAAAAAATTATCAAAGCACAAACAGACTGAAAAAAGAGAACTTAAAAATGAAAGCAGAAAAGCGTTCAGAATTAGCGAAAAGAACAAAGGAAAGAAAAATTAGGGTCAGCAACACAGTGAGAACAGATTAAAAACGACCTTGCTATGTCTTCAAAACTAAACAGATATTAATTTTGACCATAAACAAAACAGTTAATGAATGATAATCACGGGATCAAAAGTGTAAAAGAGGTGGTGAAAATGAGAGCATGGAAACTACCCAGCTTAAGGTAGTAGTCAAATGACAATGCGTTAACATCAAGTTCCTCTACAACACGTAGCAAGTTATTAATTAAACCTAAGATGATGGGAATCCACTTAAAAAGCAAAATGAAAGTACAAAGTGAGGAATATGGAAGAAGTACATACTCTTAGAAGTACAAAAGCGTGTAAAGAAATTGTGGATGTAATGAAACTAAAAATTGGGGTGGAATAGGGTCAAAGAACAAATTATTAATTTAACAAATCAAAACAGTAAGAGTTCTGGCACAACCTTTAAAGAACTGGTGAGAACCAGGGAAGAAATTGCAAGGCTTAAGAAGTTCACAGAAGCAATGTATGACATGGTTTCATTCATCCTAAGTCCCTTACTCACCAAGATCTGCTTAGAAATACTCTGGGAGAGATGACAATAGGAAAGAAGTGGAACACCAAACCTCTGAGGAGGCAGAGTGTGCAGTTGTGCCAGAAAATGAGGAGACAGTTGTACTAGACGCTGTTCCTAAACAGAGCTAGCAAATGTTTACATACTATTCCTTTATCAAGAAGCAGCCTGATCTAGTGCTTGTCTTATAAGAATTATAAGAAAAACAAGGACTTGCCAGACTTGCATCATATTTCTGCAGTTTCTCCTGCCAATGACAATTCCATGGATTATTTTTGTTCCTGCAATTCTCCGTACTGTCTTTGGTTTTAGAAGACACAGAACTAAAAGGCAGAGGAGCAGCTCAAACATAACACCAATATAACTTTTGTTCAATGTTTGCTGCTGGCAAATATGCAAAGAGATAATGTGGTAGCTGAAAAATACGCATTTATGAAGTTGAGTATTTGTGGGAGACATCACATACTGGTAGCTGAAAAATATGCATTTATGAAGTGTGGGAGACATCACATACTGGTATGCATATCTATATATTGTATGGACAGTTGAGCATTTTAGGGCAAGAGGGGCCTCAGGTGATTATCACATTGCACTGCCTGCATCACAGTGACTCAGACTGGTCCAGCTGCTGCAACATAAAATGCTCCCAAGAAGCCCTGATAAGACTGGTTATCTGAACAACACATCTTCCTGTCAGGGAAGCCTGGCTCAGAGCTGGTTGCTCCACTGCTCAGCTACACTGGGTGCAACATCTACCCAACACACTTGGTCTTCCATGGGGCTGTTATGCCCCAATCCTCACAGAAACAGGTCACTTACCTGTGGGCAGTCCTTTTCCCCTCAGCCTCTCCCGAATTGCCTGGCTCCTGTCTGGCTGCAATTTTTTATCTCCATTGCAAGAAAGCTGATCCATCTGCAAAACAGGCAGCAGCACGATCAGGAACAAGCCAGCTGGATTCAGCATGACTATACTTTAGGATGTGCATTTGAGACCACTACAGCCATCACTGGCTGGCCAAGCCAGACCAGTCCCTCACATTGACCTAAGATGCCCTTTTCGCATCTGCTGACAAGAACAAGATCAGCAGAAAAGGAGAACATTTGCTAAGCAAAAAGGGGCATTGAGAACCCAAAGGTGAATGACTCATTCTTCTCCCTGATTGTTTCTATAGCTTGTTGCCCAATTTAAAGTTTGTTTCTTTATTTTAATATTTTCAGTGATTAAGGCCTTGCAGGTCTTTGTTTTATTCCATCCCAGAACAAGCCCATTTAGCAACTTGGCCCATGAAATCAGATACAATGACAAAGAGCACCAGGCTGACAGATATAACCTCACAGTCCAGGCAGTGCTTTTTGTGGTGCTCAGGCTCAGTGCTGCTTTTAGATGCCAGTCATTAACAGCTTCTTCTGACTACTACACAAACACAGAGACCTGTCACCTCATGCAGAAACTTCCAAACTAGATGTACAAAGAACCTATGTAATCATTAAATAATGATGGACATTTTAAAATGAGAGTATTCTGAGGTCAAGTACTGTTTTTCTAATCACAGTACTGTGCATCTAGCTGCTTGGTTATTTTTACATTTACATAACCCCTCTGAGATAGAAGTGTTCCAATAGGATAAAATAGAATAAAACCAAGACCATAATGGCATATAATTCCAGTAAAAACATGCTGCTCAGCATCTGTTGGAGTCATAAACAGAGCACAAAGAAAAGTAAGTACTGAGAAAAGAACAGTCCTAGTAATACTGACAACACAATGCCTTTGGTTGCTTTCAGAGCCTGAAAATATGTGGCTATTCCTATCTAGGTTGTGATGGTTCAGATGAAGGGAAATGCCTCTGTCAAAAACAGTAACTTTGCAGGACAACTACAGGCAGCATATTTCACTTCTTAAAGCAGCTCAATGTATTTGTCATAATTTGATAATAAATTCCCCTAAAATAATCCCACCCCTGAGGTGAGGAGGCATGTAAGAGAACTGGCACACAGTGATGACTCAGTCCTTCTCCCCATTAATCAGTGCCCCTCCGAAAGTCAAGCATACATTTAAAAAAGAAAATTCACAGTGATCATTTTAGCAGCATTTTAAATAGTGACAGGTCCAGTGCTTGCCCCAGACTACGTTTTCCTCTACTTTTCTTTCAAGAAAGACAACCATTTCAGAAAAGTATCTTTCTCAGAAACAGCAGTTGTGAATCTATATTCCAGAAGGAACTGTTGATTGCACAAACTGGTAAGTGGAGAAAGAAACAGTTCCCTCCTGGGATTTCAGAATTTTTCTCCCTTCTGCACACCCTCTTATCAGAATTGCAGCATGGTAAAACAAGAGGAAGAATGACCATTGAGTGACCCTGTTTTACCATCTTTTCTCTCTTCCTGCCCATCTCCCTTAATCCTCAAATGCTTATGAAAACTTACCCCAGACAGGCTTCCCAAGACCAGTCTAACTAACTGCTTCACATATGAAAAAGATGGGGCACAGTTACTGTTCCTTATGTGAGCACTGCAGGCATCCAGAACGGTTCGTACAGATACTCGAGCATAAATGACATCTTCACACATGCCAAGGAGGATGCTGTTGAGATGATCTCCAAGTTTGATAGGCTAATGACAAACAAAAATGGACAGCAGAATTAGTTTTAACAGCACCCTGTAGCACACATGGAAACAAAAGACATTCAACGTGATAAAAGGACTATTCACAAGATTTATTGCCTACATTAAGTGAATGCCAACATTAAGGTCACTATCCAGGTCTGGAGTAAGTTAACTGTTTTTGTTGTTTTTCAACATTCTGCCAGTCACAAACATAAAAATCAAATCCTCATTGCAATACTTTTTTAAGCCTCTGTCCACTGCTCTATTGTTCTGTAGTTCCACGTTTCAATATTCTGTGCCAGCTGGGCTAGCACTTCTAAATTGCAGCAACACCACCAAAAATCATCAACAAAGAAACAAGGACTAAAGTGGCAACAATGCTGGTGAAGGAAGCAAAGCTCTGTAGTTTCAGGACAGTGCCCACAAGGCTGAGAACAATCTAGGTTTAATTCTTCTCTGCATGCAGTTAATCCAGCAGTGTCAGTGCAATATGATTCCACAGGGTATGCAACAGTCAGTGCTAACACCTCAGATGCCACAAGCACTTGAGACTCCAGCTTTCTGATCTGGAGCTGTCCCAGATGGGGTGGTCATCTCACAGGCACAGGCTCTGTCATCTGATTTCTGACAAACAACATTTGGAGATAGCACCTGCCTCAAGATATTCTCCCAGCACTGCTTTAATACTGTCCCTTTCATCTACTACAAGACAGGATAACAAAGAAATGTGAAAGCTCTCTATGAGAACAGTGGGATTTAGGGGGCAGACATGGAGGATATTACAAAAAAGTATTGCTACAAAAACCACAGCTTTCAATTCTCTGACTTCTGCACTCAGACAAAGACCTCCAAATCAACGGAACTAAGAACCCAACTACCACTCCGCTACAGAAAAACATTAGAAATGAAGCACTTATACTGCCAGACAGCCTTCAAATTTCCTTCCTTACCCTTATGCATAACACCCATAAATGGGGTCAAACCAAATCATGAAACAGAAATACCTTAACTTCCCAAGCTACACAACACTGTCAAATCCCTCAATAGCAAATCCGCTATTAGAAGTTCTCTCTATGCAGTTCACATGATTTCCACCCGTTATGATACTGACTGCTGAGAACTCAGCCAGAGTGGGAGGCAGCACACGGGCAGTAGATGAATTTCATGTTTCAGACTTGTTACAAAAATGAGTGGTGGGTGTGGTGGATGACTTCTTGAGAAACAAGATTTGGCTTTAAGCAGTCTGCATCCATAGTGGCTGACAAGACAGTAGTAGGAGTTACTCCCTATTCCAAACAACATATATCTTTTCTTGGCCATTGTGTAATGTAGCTACATATGCTGAGTGCACACTCACCAAAGCAACAGCAGCAGAGATCACAAGTTGCTATACTGTGGGTAAAGCCATTTTACTTAAGCATTTGTTATTATACATAAGCTTGAACTAAAACAAATTATTTTTTCCTTTGTCAGAAGCATTAATTATAGCCTTTCAGCCTGTGACACTAAAGGATAGACCAACCCAAATATATCTTCACAGAAACAAACACAGATGTGGTATCAGCACCTTCTTTCTGTGTGATAACAATACCCTCACATCACAGGAAATACAGAAGTATTTCAGAAGTATACAAGTACAGAAAATAATCCACACTCTTTGGTGTCCCACAAGAACAGGCCACTGTGTTCATTCACATGCAGCAGTGGTGACACAATCCAGGTACTAAGTGAAACCAAATGAAACTTACTTGGCTTTGAGGAACTTCATGGTCAGCTCCCCAGAAGAGCGTCATACCAAGAGAATAAATATGGACCTGCAGTAAGACAAAAGACACATGTCAACTCAGGAGAGTTCATCTGGAAATATAAAGATCTTAAAGCAGAGCAAAGTACTCAGTGTCATTTTGTGCATGCACTTTCTTGGCAGTTAAGCTTAGCTGACTTTCAGATTTTTCTTCCCTTTTTCCATGAGGGCTGGAGAAGCAAACTCTACTGCAACAAAATGGATGCATCTCATCAACGTCTCTGTCTTCTTTGTTCAGCTTTAAACTTTCCTCTCATGTTGAAGGCAGAAGCTCACGTGATCCATGCCAGCAGCCTCAGATATGGCACAGACTGCAAGGTGGAACCTGAGGCACCCTAATGCTTTGGTCTGAAGGCACAGCAGGCCTCAATAAGACAGCCAGCTGCTACTGTCAAGGGATGGATAGGACTGAGATAGAAGAGAGAATGCAAGGAATGCAGGATTATCAAGGTATAAAGCAGTCAACTTAATCTGTCATTGATGTTGTAAGATACATTTATATATAATATTAATCATTATATCTATAAACTGACAGCTAATATCAACAGCAGTGATATTAACATATGACTTTAACATATGAAGCTCAACTGGAGTTATACAGCCTTCAAATACTGCCGATTTAAGATCACAAACACACACACAAACCCTATAGGACACTGTGTCATTTGTGACACAGATAAGTAACTTCTGTTTTCTGGACTGTAAGGAACATACACTACTGATGACTCTTGCTATCAGATTGATCGCAGTATCTGTGCAACTTTAAGTAATTGCACAGACAATGAACAGCAATTATGAGGACAGATATAAATTAAGATTAAGTCATTGAAGGAAGTCTCTTCACCAGTGAAAAGCAACACATCTTACTTAAGTCCTAAATACATAAGCTGAAAAGCTCTGTCCAGGCCTAGGAACTTCATATGAAGTTTCATAAAGTCACAACTGAGGGAACAAAGGCAACAGACAGACAATTTTGCAATCTGTGAAATGGTCATTCTAAGCCTGTAGAATTGGTGGAAATTGCACAGCTAGAAGAAGCTGAAGGTTGGACATGAGAATTGATCTCTTCATTGGAAAGTCTCTTCATGTATGGGCAACAAAATGTATTCTCAAAGACTCAGAAAAAGGATATAGAAATGATTTCCTGTTTAGGCCAGACTGCTCAAAAGGCAATACAGCGTAACTGTCACCACTGCACTGTACAGATATGTAGCCCCAGACACATGTATGACGCATGGTCAGATTTCTCTTGTAAAACAGGAAATGTTTCCTTATGATGTATTGCAAAGAGCAATATACAGCTTTGAGACAGGGTAAGGAAGTAATTACTAAATAAAAGTTTTATTTTGTCTTTGTTTTACAATAATTCCAATAATTTCCACAATCTATAAAACAAAACCAAATTCACTTCACGGAATCATCTTTCACTATAACTTTTGATACACTGTATTGCAGTTGCATCAAATTTGTCTTATATTCCATTTGATTGAGTGTCATAGATTAATCAGAAGGGTATTCATCGTCTGACCACTGTGTTGTCTGATAGTTAGCAATGCACATACTGTTCCATTGAGCTAGCAAGTGAGGTCACAGCTGCAGAGCTGAAAGCTATCCTGTCACTGTCTGGTCAGAGAACATAAGAAATAAAAATGCACAAAGTCCAACTTCCAGAGCAGACCTATTTCAGAGCAAGATCCAAAAAACACTCAGATTTCCATTTAATGAGTTCAGCAAACCACAGAAGTAGAAAAGAAAAAGAAGTTTAACTATGTTTGAAGCTAATGCAAAGCAAGACCTAAGAAGCATGAAGTCAGCTCATCTGGAGAAAAATAAACACTGTGCATCCCAATACATAGTTTAATACTGATGTAAAGGGAAACAACTAGTAACAAAAAGCATGCACAAGTAAGTTATTGAACTGCCCAGATGCCTTCAAACAATGCCATAATATTACAAGGGTGTTCATACAAAACGCTGGGAAGAAAGAAAAAGATAATTATTTACAGTTCTGCTTTTATGCCAGGAGAAAAACTTGCTTAGCTTGGCCAGGTTATTCTCCAAGTGAGGAGTTTTGCCGTTGTTTTACCAATATTAGAGTGCTTTACCAGTATAACTTTACAGTAAAGTTTTTGTGCCAAATTCACCTCTCCTTGCTATTTCAGGAAGTTTTCTTTCACATAAGCAAGCAAATACATCCTAAGGGATGGGTATCACGAAAGAACTACACACAGACATACTAACCTCTGCAGCTCCCACCTCAGGGGTTACAGACCAGCATCACAATCACTTCCACCCTTGGCATGCTACCCAATGTAACTTTAACACAATACTACTGTATACTGTTTCTACTGTGAAAACACAGTATCCTTAAATTCTTTTAACACAAAGGGACATTCCTAGGAATTCAATGAAGAATCCCCTGGATTTGACTAGAGGATGAGTAAAATAACATCTAACAACTTAGACTGCAGCTGTCCTTAGCTGCACCCAGTCCCAAGTGCTGCACTAGGAGCACCACTCTGTCATTCATCTGACAAGTGTTAAGTGAGAACAAGAATGGCAGAAGCAACCCTTTTCGCAAATGTTTTTATATCACCCCACAGTATCCCAACAGTTCATTTTTTACCCTTCTCCTCACAGCGTGGACAAAACATGCAGAAATTTTGTTGAGTTCATGAATCAAGTTAATTCATTCTAAACCCAAAGTCTGAAGCTTCAACCACAAAGTAAAGGGTTTTGTTCAGTTAATAGGTGACTCTGAGCAATTTGGTTATGTAAAGCCAAAACTTATAAATTTCCACACGCTCTTGTTTCCCAATGGAAACATCATCACAGTAGCTGCAGCCTGGAGTCTCATTTCCAGCAAGCAAAGTTGTGTTGCTGTCATGATAAACTCGCACTGCTGTAACCAGAGATTAATCAGCACTGTGTGTGCAGAATGCCAATGTTTGGTCACTGCTTATTGATATACTCTGTGCCCACGTTTACAACCCTCAGCGGTCCGGTCCTTCCCTAAAGGACTCTGATTTCTTCCCTAACAACTAAGAAACATCACAACACGGCTTTTAATATGAGATGTCCTGAATGAATACTGGCATGAAACAAAGAATGCCACCAGTTCTGAAGTTCTCAAATGTGCCATTCAGAAACTTGTTTCTGATGTTTTTAAAGGCCTGTTTTTGATGTTAACCTCCCAGCTTACACTAGAGGCAAAGTTACTGTCTTCAACAATATTGTCTCTCCTGAAAGAAGATAAACAATTCCAATGCTATGACTGCAGAACTTGGCAGCTGTATTCTACTTCACTGAATCTGATCCTGGCTTTCATTTCAGTGTTTATTTTTACTTTTCTTTTAAAACTTTCAACTTAGGTTGCTGGCTGCCTGGTTTTGTCATAGATCAAGTAATATACAATATTATGCCATTACATTTTGCTACATTGCAGAGGAAGAGCTTGTAACTGCAAATGCAGTTATTTTCATCTGATATAGTTGTAAAGAAGAAAAAAAAGAAAAAAAAAAAAAAAGAAAAAGCGAAAAAGCAACTAGATACAAGATTTAGGGGAAAGAAGAAGTAGCACACACCATGTATTCTGTAGACAGAAACAAGTTTTGATAGTCCTTATGCATAGAAAAGCAACTGATGCCAAGAGCAGCTTCCTTGGATGTAAGAGCAGAGTGCTGTTCTTCCTGGAGAAATGTTGTCAAACCTCCTGCTTGTTCCCAGCTTAAAACAATGCTAGCTTTGATTCCTATCCTTCCCTTAGGATTACTGATCTTGAGAAGCCAAGGAGATGGGAATAGAGCTCAGCTTCCTTTTACTCCTACCTCTAAATATCTTTGACAAGGACAAAGCAGAGCATTGCCATTTGCAATAAATGGTTGTTAGGCAAACATCTGAGAAGCTGTAGTCACCGTGACCATTTGTATCAAAGACCTGGAGCGGATTTCATACACAGACATTACCTACCTGATCATCAACCCTTGGGGAAGAGAAGGAAGGTGGAAAGGAACAATTCTACACACAATTCATGAGTATTTTTAACAATGAAAATAAAATTTCTGAGATGAGCAAGAATTTTTTAAGTCTTGGCATGCTTGAGTAACTGTTTTACTTACCTCTTACATGCAGTTTGAAAGGAATTGCTGATGCTACTTTTAGAAAAACAAGGTGAAATGACACTTCCCATTAGCTAGGATGGGTAGTATATGTATCACATAGCCACCATTCAAGCATGGCTGTGAGTAGAACACGTGCAGATCTACATACAGACACTTCTTCCTACAAGCACAATACAGCTACAATCTCTACCCCACTTACATGTACAAAAAAACAATAAAAGCAGAAGGGTCCTGCCCCTCTCCCAAAAGAAATCAATGAAGCACACAAATCAAGAATTCTACAGACAAAAAAGTCCATTTAAAGACAGCCCTCTGCAGTAGAAGAGGCACGGTACCTTCTCAACATCTGAGAGAGATGACAGGGACTGGTTCTGCAGAACCTCGGGCGCTGTGAATGCTCGCAGGTCTTGGGAAACATTGTCATCAGTAAATGATACACTGCCAGATGGAAGCAAGAGGAGAGACCATGGGGAAATGATGAATCCCAGAGCAGCAGGGTCAGCTGTGTTTGAAAGAAAGAAAAAGGAAATCTTCAGATTAACATACAAATGTTCTGTGTCATTTCTTGATGTAACTTTATTTGCTCAAACACATATTCAATATCAATATATTTCCTTTTTCAACTAAGGTGCTTCATAACCACTATAGTAGTCCCTCCCTCTCAGCTCCCCTCCCCCCCTTTTTATGTCTTTTAAAGTTAACAATTCTGTGTCAGTACTCATACCCCCAGGGTCACACTCACAGATCTCCTATCCCCAGGTTATTTCACCCCCGAAACACCAAAATGACCAAACACTACAGAAGCCATGACATGAAGGCCAGCTCCAAAGCAAGAATGGATTTAATTGCTTTCCTAACAGTACTGGTGTAGCAGCAACAATCTGGATAGAGAAGACCAGGTTAGCAGAGAAAAGGAAGATTCTGTATTAGACTGGCTGGGCCAAAAAAAGAAACATTTCAGGGAACTTCAGTTTTATCTAGTTCAAAGCAAGAAATAATTTCACTACTGAAAAGCAATAAAATTCTAGTCAGCAGTAGAAGGCGGCAAACTAAGCTGAACCCTACTCTAGGACTCTCTTTCCAAACCTTAGTTTGAAATAACAAAACAAGCATTGAAATCAGAGAACCAAACTGGCTAATAAAACTTTCCTTCTCCACTTCCTTGAGTTGAAATTCTTTTTTACATCTCACAGCAAAACAGCTCCATTTCACCAAAGGAGGCACAAGCTTTTATGTCAGTAAAAACAAAAAATGTACTCATTACTTTTCTGGAGGCATTAAGACAAATAATCTGTTTTCTAATACATGATTTATCAAAGAGCTGAGGAAACATTTAAAGGACTTAAAAGGGTCTTCCTCCTCTACATCATAAGCACCAACAACAGAATGATCATTTCTCTCTTCATCATCACCACAAACACTTTCCACTCTCCTATCAGTTTAGGATGTTCCTGCAGTGCTGGTGCCCAGGCTGTGCAACTATCTTGTAATCTAGAATATTTCTAATCTCCTAGCAAATGTATTGAATTACTACATACAGGTATCAGATGTAAAAGGATCTACTGAGTAATTCCTTCCATTTCTCCAACTCTTCTTCCTCCCAAAGCAGCTAAGAAACTGCTTTAAGGCTTCCCTCATTCTATATGATATGGGAAGCAGGACTATGTAATTAACTAGTGAGTACAATTATCCAGAAAAACATTCCCAAATTCAAACTCATGAAAGCTCAGCAAGTATCACCTCCTACCAGTGCATGCAGAGGAATTCATTCAGCAGAAAAGCCAACATATACATTGTTGTCAAACCCTAAGCACAATTTTCCCTTGAAAGGAGAGAGAGACGATTAAGGTCAGAAATCATTCTAAAATGGACAGATCCTACAGACTCTGCTTCCACTCATTATTTCAAGTTTAAGCTCCCTTGAATCTGTAAAAACTTGCACTTCTCACTCCAAAATGTTTCTTCTTCATCAGTTTTTTTATTTCCCGAGAGTTTTTGAAGTTTACAATTAATTTGAGAAGTTCACATTCAACAATTTAAACAAACAAAAACACTCAAGTGACAAGGTCAAAGCCAAAAGAAGCATGTGTATATATATATATATATATATAGGCTTCGACTTGTCACTTGAGTGTATATATATATATATATATATATATATATATATATACATACATACATACATATACACAAGCGCACACTGTATATAAAAACAAAAAAAGTTGGTTATGGTTTTCCTAATTCATTTTAAAATGCCAGTGTGCTTTGCTACCAGCCAGCATGAAAAGCTCCAGATTCACAGCATAGAAACGCTTTTTCCTCCGCTCTTTGTGATACACAAGGGTGGTTCAATCTTGTTGCCTCTAAGAAATATATTTTGCTGTTCTCACTTTGTCTTCTGGATCCCAAACATACCAGTAATTACTGTAGCAGGCATCTCTGATCGTGGTGGCTAAATCAATTCAAGGTCTTGTACAGAATTGCTGAGCTCCCCATAGAGATCAGCACAGTTTGTCACAACAGAAACCAGATGGTCACTCCAAGCAAACGTGCCCTAAAACCATACAAAATCCAAATACAGAACTCTACATGATGATCTCTCCTCATAAAGAAGAGAGAATACACAACAACATCAAATAAATTTGGGCAAGAGAAGAAAATGTAAACTTCATGCAGACACTAATAACCAATCCTTAGACTGCAGTACATGCATCACTTCTTCCTCTGGGCAATCTAACTGACCCCTGGCTACAAAACGATTCAAGTTTAGCATCATTTGCAACAGCTAAGACAAAACATCTGCTTGATACAGAAGTAAAAATAACCAATTTTGTCTAAGGTGATAGTTTCACTACAATATATAACAAGACACATTGCAAGAATTATATAAGACCATCTCTTCATTCACCTTCTCTTAGTATGACAAGCTTCCAAAGCTGGAGTTCAGCCTCATGATATGAGACCTTTTCTAATACTTAAAATTACAAACAAGATGAGCTGTCGAAAACTCACTGAGCAACTACCTGAAACACCAGATATGGCAAAAGTAAAAGAAAGTCACTACAGCCAACTGATTTAGACACCAACATTATCTGCCTCTCCCAGCCCCAAAGACATTTTGCACCATAACTCTAACCCCGCTTCCTCCAAAACAAACAGAACAACTGTTATTCACTACTATGCAGTACACAGACATGCTAACTTGAAGAAATACAGACATGAAGAGACCCCTCCCATTTGACATTACATTATATTGCAAAACACTTCTAGAAAAAAAAACATCAGTTGGCCATCAGCTTCCCAAAGTAACACTGCAACTAAGCTACTGGATTTTGACCAGCTGCGTGTTCACTGATACAAAAATAAGCACTGAAAAATACTGTAAGATTTCTGCTGAACAGCTCCAACTTGAGTAAAGATGAGGCTCTATCCTTTATGTTTTGTACCATGAAGACTTTAAATAACTCCGAACTCTTTATATTCTGAAGTGCACTACAGAAACCAGAGATTATGAGAATGGAAACACGATTTAGTTTTGACAATACTAAAAAACAACCCATTTAGCCTGAAGTCTTGCAAATATTGGTTTAGTCTAACTCATGCTTCTGTCCCCTGTAGATGAAAAGACTGAATTTACTGATCCATGTAAAATACTTCTGTTTACATTCTACAGTCTGCATGATTTGAAACTATGGACAATGAATGCAGTTAAGAGTAGAAAAGGGGTTGATTTTGCCAAGATTCTTTTGTTGGCAATTTCATGGCTTCATCTTTTAGCACCTTTTAACCGATATATTGGTTACCTACACCATAACCTTCAACGTATGTTTAGAAAGGATGAAGCATCCATAACAAACCAAAGCTCCTACTGTGCAAATTTATCCTAAGAACAGTATTTTCAAGTAACTTTACTCTTCCATCTCAGTGTCTGTGCCACGGAAAATATCAGAATTGTTTGAGTTGGAAGGGATCCTTAAAGGCCATCTAGTACAACTCCCCTACAACAAATAGGGACACCTACAGCTACATCAGGTGCTCATCTCCTCTTCTAGTTCTTCAGAAGAATTTTTGAGAGTATTAAGAGAAACCTACTCCTCAGAATAAAGGAGAAAAAAACAAAAAGAACAAAAAGAAACTTCAAGAAGCACTGGAATTCAGGTTACAACTACTGGTCAGTTTTATATGCAGGAAACTTGCAGCTGTGCTGGAGATGCCAACCTTCTGAGTTAACTCTGGAAGTATGCAGCATGGTAACAAAACCCTTGTGAGATCACAGCTTATCATCAATGCCAAAGCACAAATAAACAGTGTGGTCTTACTTAAAAGGAGAGACTGAACTAGCTTTGAGTGTAATAAAAACTGGAAGATTGTTCAGCTAAATAGCATCTGCCAAACAAATTGAAGACTTCGAAAACAGTCTTTTAAATGGTTTAACAGCACATAAGTAGCCAGAGCAAAAGAACCCAAACAATACTAGAAAGTTCAGGCAGTAGTTTAAAATTGGTCAATGTTACAATATCGATGGCTGGTAATTCTGAATTCCTAAGCTATTTAAATGATTCCAAGTCCTTTAATTGTGTTTCCTCTCAACTTTTTCTCCCTTCGGCCACAGCCATTAACAAAACTGGTAGGAAATGACATACATAAAGTAGAAAAAACAACTTGCTCAAACCTGCCAGCAATGGATGGCTAGAAAATGTGGATTTTTCCCCCTCTTACTGTATTTTCCCTCTAATCAACAAGAACGATCCACTCCATCTCCTCTTCCCCAAGCAATCAGCTCCAATTACCAGGACTCACCATTAGTTTCCACCAACATCTTTGGCTCCTTGCCCTTCATTGCACTCACCCAAGCTAAGTGCATGCAACTGGGTGACTCAACAAGGTTTACAGGTGCTCAAAAAAACATCACCGTCTTTCTTCACATGCACTTTCAGATGGTATTTTTCTTCAGAGAAATGATTCTCCATTTACATTTTTGTAAAGTGACTGTATTTACCCAGCCCGCTCTCCTATTAGCAGAACTGCTTTCTTCCCTTCTCTTCCTCCTGTACTGAGCACATTGTTTGATTCGAACCACATGGTGTAACTACTTCCAGAACTCATAAAGCATGCTAGCACAGGAGCGGCTGAAGCAACGAAATCTTTCCCACTTTCAAGCTCTGATAAGCTTTCCCCATTTCAACCTATTTAACGAGAAGAAACCCTGGTTTATTACTGAGTGCCAAGAGCACAGCATGCTCCTTACGCCTATGTGCTCACAGCCGAGATACTGCACTTCAAAGACTTCTTCCTCTGCCTTCACGCAGCGCTGAATACAAGATTCAGCATGTCTGACACAGCTGATTCACCCTCTGAACAACAAAACAGTTAGTGAAGATAATTAAACAGATGTAAGAGAAGGGCAGGTCTGGTATCAGCCTTTTCAAATCACTAGATTCATTTAAACTTCACAACTGCAATCAGGAGCACTGGATTGTCTTTCTTCCCCATTTAACAGCTTATGACTTGCTGACACGACAGCTACCAGCCTTGATCTTCTACACCAGTTATTACCAAATGAGCATTTCCAACCGATCTTTCACTGCTTATAATGATTGAAATCAATTTGTAAAGTATTTTAATGAGCTCAACAACTCTTAGAATTGTAAATACAAATAAGCATAAAAAGATGCACATTTATTGATCAATCACTGGATTAGATATGGTGTAACTTGTGATTAACAAAGGAAGACATAGAATTTCATTACGTACTTGTATTTGGTACTTTGATGGATAAGTAGACAGGCTCACTAAGAAACACAACTCTTACAAGTCAAGTCATCACATCTTTAACAGAAACTTGTCTCAGATATTCTTTCCTAATTTCCTGAAACCAATTTTATGTAACAAATGAACAAATGAAGGATGCTTTCTCAGTTGGTACAATAGCAGGAATTCTCAACTTCAGTCAGAGAACACTACCAAAATTTGACCAGCATTGTACAAATACATAAATGATCTCTTAGGCTGGTCACTCCTCTGTGTACGTGCGGCTGCTGGGCTGATGTGGGGAAGCTGCAAATACGTGACAATGTAAGTAGTGACAATTTCCAATGGCATTTAATCCTAATTTCAAACTGGTTAGGCCATAGTCCTGAATTCTGTCATGTTTTTTTTCTTTTTTTTTTTTTTTGAGGGGGGGAGCTGATGTGTTGTTGTTTTTTTTTTTTCCAGTTGCTTTTTAAACTGAGGAAACCTGATACAGAACGTCCTCACCAAGCTTAGATTTTGTTACAGAATAAGATGTTCAGGGGATCCAGAGCAATACAAAGAGCAAGAGAAGAGCATCACATCTCTGAGACTGACTAGAGCCAAACGTGGTGAATGTACTTCAGCCAGGAGTGGCTGTAGACGTCTGAACAACTCTGGAAACATGACCTCTGTCACTGAGGAAACTCTGTCAAGCTGTACGTTCTGACTAAAAATTAATTGTGACAAAGAGGACTTCTCTAGGATCCCCTGTACACTACAGCTCCTCCATAAAGGGCAAATGAAATAGACAGACAACAAAGGTCATGGGAACCTCTGCGTTCTTTATTCCATCAGCTTTGCAACACATCCTTACAAGCCAGCACAGAAACTGATATTCAAGATGACCAAAAAGATGTCTAGATTTTTTTCCTTAGAGAAGCCAAATCTTCATTAAAGACTGGTTATCTGCATCTTGCTGGGAGGAATTAAACTGCCCTTGTCAACCACTGTTACATTGTAAAGCCCTTTCATTTGGGTGTCTTTTAAAGTGCACTTTACCACAGGGCTATATTCCAGGCTAATTAATAGCATGCGACTGAAAACAGTTTGCTGAACTAGCAGAACAGCTCAGTAAAACACCTTCATATCCAAAAAGAGACAGATTCTTCTGGCACTGATTTTATCTAAAGTTGCGTTTTGGTATTCACTGATAGGAAGTGAGACCAGAAACGGCTGCCATCTCAGCCAGTCCTGACTGGCAGACGTTGCCCTACCTTAAAAGTATACAGCAGAAGACCTGGGGCAGCTTTGCTTTCTGTGCTCTCATCTTTCTACATTGTTCCTCCAAAGGAGGGCTGCTCTGTGTTCTCACTCTCAACTTGCTGGCACTCTTCACTGTAATTATAACTCTTTCCTTCACTGCTAAGAAAGGGCGAGCTCCTGCTACCAGTGAAGACTTCATTCTTGTAAAATGCTCACTCCAGTCTACAATTTTTAAGCAGTTTCACTGTTATGTACTTAGGGTACAGTCTTCTTTCAGGTGCTGAAGTGTCCAGCTCTGTTACCATTCAAGATATCTCTTAAGTGAAGTTTTATGTAGTCCTTCACGCTCAATGTCTTAAATAAATAAATCTTTCTCCAATTCTCTTTTAGAGATATCAGAGATAGGAAAGAAGATGCCAGCTTTCCCTCCTTGCAATACAAGGAGCAGAGAGAGTTGGTCAAGTAGCAACAACAAAGTGAACATTCCTAATAGGGAATATTTCTCATGCCATGTGGACTGTTGCTAGCACAGGGCTGAAATTCAATTTGTATACAATACCTAAAATTACCCATAATTTACATTAAAAAAATAAATAAATAAATTCAGAAAAGCTGATAAAATTTCCTGATAAAAAAATTAAGACAATCTTGCTCAAAAATCTAATACTTCATGAAAGTTTCTGCCCACATCTGCCTTCTTTTGATTCTTGTGAACCACGTCTAGAGGTAGCACCATATATGAGACAGATCTGGTGGTTGAGGAGACACCCTGTTTGTCTAAAGCATATCTTAAAAACAAAACACATACAGAAAAAAAACCAACCACCCCCAAAAAACTGCCATATTTAATCTTGCTGGAGCCAGAAACAAAATCCATGCAAAAAATACAATGGAATTTTCCCTCAATAATGAAAATATGCCCCTTGCATAGTAATAAGGCAAAATGATGACAATAACAAGCATTTTCAAAGTGAAAGCTTCTGATTTTTCCTGAATAAATCTGTATAAGCACACATACGCATGCCTAGATACAGGCAGATGATATAACCCACAAATGTTCTCAAATGCTGGATATACCATGGAAACACAGCCTCTAACCAATTAAGGCCCAGATTAAAGGTAACACCAATGTCCAAAGCTTGACTTCAGTTTTTATTGTTATTAAAAAAATGAACATGAGGGGAGGAACAACAGGAGAAGAGAATAGGCTGAAGGGTTTATAAGCAGATTATAAAAAAGAAGGAAAATATGACAGAGAAGGAAGGCACCAGACTTAGATCTAATGCTAGGACAGACAATTAGTAGCAGCACTGCAGATAAGATCCTCTGCTTACAGTCTACTTCGGAGTGGGTGGGAAGAAATTTACTGACACCACTTGAAAATATTTGAAAATAGAACAGGCAATCAGGTACCTCTCAGTAGCTAGAAATGTATCAATAAATGCACTCTAGGCCATGATTACCAGCCCTTTGATCAAGTTTTTGCAGTAGCTTGCTTTTGCCTCACCTGGGACAGAATCACTTTAGAGCAGCCTGAGCATGACCACACTATACATGATTTTGTGACCCCTTCAATATCAAATTGCTCCAATGACATCAGCCACGTTTAACACTTTGTCTGTTTCCATCTCCTTTCTAAATGCCTACAATAACGCAGAGTACGTATTAGCTTTCTACCAAAGTGATGTTGTCATCATGCAAAACCCAATGTGTTTTATGTCCCAACAGAACATGATGGAATGGCTGGAAACAATTGCTGAGCTGAGGCACGGCTCACTGGAGCAGCAGTCTACTGAGAAGTAGGTTACTATAAGTACTTAGAGCTGATGAAGAATACAGGAGTAATAACAGGAAAACATAAGCAAGATGTTTATAGCTCTGCATGTATCCCTCCTTGAAAACGCTTACCTTTTCTGAAGAGCTCTTGAAGGCTCTCTGCGCTCTGATTCAAAATAGCCCATATCTCTTCTTCTTGCAGCGGCCCTCCCCGAACCTCCAGAGCTTCAGCGAGTGACACATGCATGTTATCTGCAAAATGAGACACAGCTGCGTTAAGAATACACAGTAGTTACTTTCTGCAAGTCCTCTGATATTAACAGAACTCAACAGACATAAATAATATTAAATATTTACCTTGAGGATAAAATAAAACAACACAAAATTGACCACCTGCTTCTATGAAGATGAAAAACCATCTTAAAACTGCAGTGCTGGGCTGCTTTGACAGACAAGAAAGGTAACAGAACTTCCTCACAACAGTTCTGTCTCACCGGTACTCATAGAGAATAAGGAAACTATCCCGTCATTTCTCTCTCTACCTTGAAGTTTGGGCTGACCCATTTATGGTCTTTCGTAACCCTGGAAGTGGTCAGAAGAAAATTACATCTGAAACTGCACTTTCACAGACTCTAAGAGGAAACATTTCATCTCCTAAAGAATGGTGAAGCATTGGCACAGGCTCCCAGGGAGCAAGGTAAGAGTTGACGCTGGGGAAGCACACACATGCACCTGACTTTCAGTTTACTCTCTGAGACAGAATGTACTCCTTGACCATACACAAGTGCAACTTCTGCCGGAAAGGTGTTACATCATGGTTTTATTTGCTTCGGGACAAGAGAGTTAACTCAAGTGTAAACCATTTGTCACAACAAGCCCTGTGTGCAGTTTCTCACCCTCCATGTCATTCCACCCTAAGCCATATGGGCAGCACAGCTTCAAGACAGAAAGCAGCCGAGGCCAAAGGCCTCTCCCCTACCTCACACACCTCCTTTCCAAAGCTCCTGAGCAGCAGTGCCAATTCATTCCTCTTGGGCATATGGCTCAGGCATCCCTGGCAGTGCAATGAGAAAAGCATACTTGGTGACCTCCCCTCTCTCAACTGCACTATGCAGCCCACAGCAAGGGTCCAGCACCTACAAAGCACCACACAGCCTCACACCGAATAGGACAGACAAACTCTCATCAGTTGAGTATACAGTCTCCTATTCCTACTGCTTTAGTCTTCAAATCAACTTGATTTATAATTATTTATGTGTGCAGCTGAGATGCTCAGAATTGTTATGAGTTTTAAATTGGAAATAGCGCCTGAGAATTAGAAATGTCATGGCCCGCTCTTTCAAGATTTTACTGAACATTTGCCACCCAAAATATTAAGGAAGTATTGCTGTAATTGTGTTTGATGAAGGCTGTACTATTAGTCATTTTGTCAATGAGATCCTAAAAACGCAAGACTGAAAGTCAAAAGGCTGAACTGCTCCAACAACTTTGCCAACTACTTTGTGCGCTGGTTTTTAACAACACACGTTCTTTGTCGTTTACCCTGCCTTCCAGATCAGCATTTTTACCCACATTCCACATTCAGAACCAAAACCCCAGGTCACAAGCTGTGTTTTAACAACATGGGCTCACTGAGATGCCTGCAGCTACTTCATTCTTACTGCGTATCTCATCAGAGCACACTGCCAAGAAATGCAGAGAACAGCTGCTCCGGTTGCATGCTGTCATTTGTTACGTTCGCTAGAAGTAGGGAAATAAAAATACAGAATATAAAAACACTGTTGGAGCATCTAGATCACCACAGAAAACATGCTGGGATTCATTTTTCTCCTTTGACAAAATGAGAAACAGAGAAGAGAGGCAGCAGAAAGGCAGCAGAAAGTCCCAAATCTGCTGCATAGTTAACAAGAAAAAAAGACACTAAACCAAAAGAAACCCGTTCTCCATGTCAAACTTTATCTGTCTGCAACAGGAACATTACTGCCCACTGCTCTATCGGTATATCTGGCCAAAAATGGCAATTTCTGATGAGTGCTCTTCTCTTAGCAGTCAGAAAGATCCCCTTATCAACTTCTGCTCTGAAGATTCCAGTTTTTGAAAGCAGAAACACTGTAACATGTATTTCTGCCCATAAATAAATAAATAAATAGGCTCTTAAAATTTAAATCTCTAAAGACACACTAAGCTGCCCAAAAACAAACCACAAACTGTCTTGCTGAGCACTCAATGAATGCAAAGTGCTTTCCAGAAGCCACCCAATGCTCACAAAGCCCAGTGAAACCAAACTGAGGCTGTACCAGGATATTTTGCAAGCCTGGCCTCTCCCATTTCAGAGCCCAAGCATCTGGAGTCACTGCCATGCCCTGTAATCTCAGAGTGCTGGCACCATGCTATTTATTTATGCTGACCCACATCTCACACCCCTAAAGAAGACTGAAAATGCATCTACCAGTTTATCCCCAGTAACACCGCTGCTGAAACTGTGCTTAAGTGGGAACCCTGGAGCCAACTCAAAAACCTTGGGCTCCAGTACCTTTTGAAACCTTATATTCAAATCCACACAGGTTTGTGTGTACGTCAAGTGTGGCTCCCTGTAGCTGCAGGTCCAATTTGCATAGACTCTCCACAAAATAAGGCACTGTTTGCAAATATTCAAGTCAGGTATGCAATCAGGGTAAATACATAAGCTAATCAAATCTGCTGTGTTTATGGATAATTGTTTAGAATCCAACACTCGAGATACTTACTGCACACTATTACCATGTATTGCCTTAGAGAATAAAGAAACAAACCCTGTGCTATGCTTGCCATTTTCAAGTCTACAGCTACAAATAGGTGATAAATGGAGGAAAGCCCCACAACCTACAGTTCATCTTTTTCCCCCTTCAGTTTATTCTCTCCTTTTGTTGTTGTGAAGTCTCTAAATAACCACTGGAAATGATGTGAACAGAAGCTGTTAAACCAAAGGTGCTTCTTGGTTCTTCTCATTCCATCAGTCCCCCTTTCATTTGGAGGCATTGGCATTAACACAGTAGAATGCCTTTCCCCCTCAATTTGTGGAAATTTCTTCCATTCCTGCCTTCCTTTCATCTCTGTTTTGCTCCTGCAGGCAGACAGGATGCAATCCCAGCAACACAGTGCTATACACCTGGGCCAAACCTCACATTTTATCAAGAAAGTCCGTTTACAGTTGCATCTCTTCTTCAAACTGACGCTTTCTCCTTGACCTGACATCCCCTATGTAAAAAAGCAGTAATTAACTCCAACTTGCAATAACACCCAAGAAAGCCAAGGTATGCTGAACGTTCCCAGAAGCATAGGAGGCTTCTATCCCTTCTGTTCTGGCCATACAGCGATGCCTTCACATACTGCCACATGAGACATCAGCATTTCCCTGCAAAGCCTTCAATCACCCTTGGATTCCAGTGTCTGGAAGACAGAGGAATGTGACTTTATAATCCCAGCTTGCACCCCAGAGCAAGCAGTATGCGTTTGGCTGGAGAAGCATTAGCTTGCTTCCCTGGAAGGTGGAAAGAAATCAGCTTCCAGCACTGGACAGAAGACTCAATGGAAGACATGCAGAGTTGTAGATGACAGTACACTCCCTCCCTTGCCGTTCTGCCTCTCTATCACCAGAACCAGATCAACTTGTTTATCTGAGGCTCCAGGGAAGGCAAACTAGTAAATCCAGTCCAAAACGTATATAATAATCATCATGAAAGTCGTGTTTTCCTAGGCAACTGGAGACTGTTCTTTTATACATCAGGGCAGCTGATGTTTCACATCTGATATTAAAATCATATTCAGAAGAGCATACAATTATCACTACAAAGTTAGCATAATCCACGTAAATTGGGGCATGGCTCAAATATCCCTCTCTTGTTTTAATTGTCAATGTGGGATCCCTTGGCAACTCCCTGAATTTGCTGCTAGTCAGCTCTACTTGAGAGAGGCACAGTTCCTACTGCGCTCCTCAGACGTGCAACTTTCATTTTAATTGCTAAGTAGCAGCAGGACACCTGCGACTAACATAAACTTCATGAAGGGAAAAGCAGAAATTTCAGGGCTGTAAAAACAGCTTGGGTTCTTAAAAGCTTAAGCTTTAACTCTCCTGTGGTAGTAAAGCAATATCAATCATGCTACATTAGATCAATTCTCCAGTACTGCTGGGTTCAGATGCTTTTAGATATGAACCTTTCCATTCTCAATAACTGAACAATCCATCGCTTTCTAGCTATCCCTTCTCAGTTCTGCAGCCCTTCGCAGGACAGTAATAATAAATGTAAATGAAGACAGCACAACTGGATCAGCAGGAACCGAGGCACAGCATGCCAAGAGTATGAGTCCTCACATTTCCTGGATGCAGTGCTACAAAAAGAAAGTTCACTTCAGGAAACTTTACAGCTTGGTGTTTTTTCTTCTTTTTTTTTGTTTTGTTTTTTACTCAAAACAATGCTGACTTTCAGGTAAATATAAGAACATTGTGACATTAATGAGGTAAAATGTTGGGACAAAAAAATACTAAAACCCACCAACTTTAGTAAGAAAGATAAATGTTAACACTGCAGTAGCATCTGTAAATCACTACTGTATTTAACAGTCTTACCAAGTATGAAGGCTTGCTCCGTCATAGGTTATTCAAAACTAAACTATATTCCAACATACTTCAGTCCTTCCACAAATTGCTTTCCAATCAGCAAAGTAGAAATTCATTCCCCTATCAACAACATCACCAACTTCTCAGAAATGTGAACTTCTCTATATGACTGCTGAAGCCCTATGACACAGGCAATCACCAGAGAATCCCAGGATCTGCAGCAGAAAAAGAACTGTGTCACCTTTCCAGTTACCATTTCATGTTCTATTTCTCGGAAAAAAACTGCTGGGCCACACGACATAAGGAACAGAGCATTACAAGGTCAGCAGCTCGATGACACCATGGATGTCTTATCTGTGAACTCACCTGTCTGGGAATAAAGCTATTACTCACACAAGATATGATTAATTCCCATTGTGAAATTCTGCATTTCTACCCTGAAAAACAGACAAGCCAGAACATAAGCCTACGTTTCAGCTGTCAAGAACTGTATACACAAGAACAACGGCATTTTTACGACCAATGCATAAAGCTTGGAGATCTTTGTTCTACTTCAACTGAATTAATTCAAGGTCAGTAGTAGGTATCAAGTCTGCTGTCTAGAGCACTATATTTTCTTTGCTCCCCTGTAAAACAGGAAAAAAAGACATTCACAGAGAAGCAAAAATTTGTATGCAAAATTCTTAGATATTACTACGAATGAAGCTACGGTACTACAGAGCACTAGATCACCACTTTTTAGATGTTCAAAATACAATTCAGAAGGTGAATAATCTACGTTTCTCCCAGCAGGTGTTAAAATCTGTACAAAGTTTTTATGTTTCTCCTGCAGAACAGGAGAAAACCCCTGAAGGGCAAATGGAGCTGTAAAGCAACAGGAACACCAATCTACTTTTTAGAAGTCAACATCGATCACTTGAAAGCTTAATTAGAGGTCTCTAAAACCTATTAAGGGTTTTGGCTAAGGCAGCTTTAAAGCAAGGTTCTGTAAGCATTTGGAAAAGTAGATCTGATAGCTGCAGATGGGCTGCAGCAGAGCTCCGTCTGTCCAGAAAGTAGCTCTTCATTCCACATGCACGGTGGTACTACAAGTCCAGCACTGACACATTGTACAGGGCAGCACCAGTGCTGGAGAGGCACCACACTGACACCCGCACAAAGACCTGCTCTATAGAGGAAGGTCTTCCCTCCACCCCTGACCTGCTTTCCACACAAACTGTTCAATTTAACTGCTACTTCTTGAAAGCACTTTGCAACTGCTAAAGTGATAAAAAAGATGTTTCTCCTTTGTGAAGTAAAGCACAGCGGAGGAGCAGACTCTTGAAAATTAGTGAGTATTGTACTTGAGCAAGGGTACATCTCATCTTTATACCCAGTACCTGAGAGTCTGCTAAAGGCACACAGAATCACTGAATGGCTTGGATTGAAAAGGACTGAAATGATCATTGAGTTTCAACCCCCCTGCTATGTTCAGGGTCACCAACCACCAGACCAGGCTGCCCAGAGCCAAATCCAGCCTGGCCTTGAATGCCTCCAGGGATGGGACATCCACAGCCTCCTTGGGCAACCTGTTCCAGTGCATCACCACCCTCTGGGTGAAAAACTTCCTTCTAACATCTAACCTAAACCTCCCATGTCTTAGTTTAAAGCCATCCCCCCTTCTCCTATCACTATCCACCCTCTGAAGTGAGCTAGCAAACGGGTCCGCGCATCACCTGTCTTAAACATGGTTCAGTGAAACCAAATTGGAAAAAAATATATAAATAAATTGGTTAACATAAAAGATGCTTGTGTCCTGATTCAGATGCATGAAGTGCAAACATTAAGATTCCTTCTTCCACTTAGCAGCTGTTTGGCAAAAGCAGAGATCATGGCAACTATAATCATTAATTTGCTCTTTTAGACTGGATCCCTTCTTTTGGCATTTTCTTCCATAATCATGCAGACGCAGAAATTGACTGAGACAAGATATACATTCTATCTGCATGTACTCCATAGCCAGCGAGCAATTTGCAGGGCACATCAGAAAAATCTGAACAAGAGCAAACAACACACAGCATTACTTTCATGTTATCAAATGGACCCATTACCCACAATGAGGCAGCCAGACTTCATAGGAAGGCACCATTCCCCACTGGCTCATTACAGGATTTCCCAAAAGGCTGAAGCATCCACTTGCACTGCTGTTTTCATACTCCAGCACTGCTCAAACTCTCAAGTCACCTTGGATCTCTGTTAAATCTATACTCAGCAGGGTTTCTAAGCACCACCACCTTCCAAGCACTGCGTAGATACTGCCTTTTCCACTCAGACTTTCTGTACCCAAGGATCCTCAGTTGATCTGCTTTCTGCAGCTCAAGAGATCCATCATGATTTACCTACTGCTTGCCCATCTGCCAGATGGCACTCAGCTCTACGGATGCAGAGCTGGCTGAGCAGCAAGAACAGTGCATTCAATGCGAACACATCACCATCAGAACGTCAAGAACTACCTGTCAGCTGAAAAACTTGGACAGAAAACATGAAGTTCATTTAAAAAGCAGACATTCATGAACAAAGATCTCTTTAGGAAAGCCAAAAGCTTCCAGAATAGCTTACAGTGTCTTATTTAAATCCTGCAATTAGGGAATTTTTAGCTCTAGATTAATTAGTAGACAAATCGACTTGAAAACTTGGAATGCCTATGGTTAGGAAATCGTGATCTTGCTCTAAAACATTAGTTGACACAGCACAAGGGCTCTGTCCCAAAATAACATATGTTAACAGGAACGTGGTCAGATAATGCAAGTCCCTCAGCCTCTCGCTGTTTATTGCCATTTCAGAAAAACATATATAATTACACGTTATATGATTCAATATGCTGTTTACAACTTAACAATTATTAAATTGCCTATACTGCCCCTTGAACACAGTTCACACACACACCCCGTTTCTGATTCATCCCCAATTAAGACACGCTGTGTTTATTGAGTCCTACAGCCACGATATTCTTCACACTTAAACAGCCCTCGATGGTGACATGACTTAGGACTTAGCAGTCCTTTTCCTTTTAGATGGGACAAGACATTAATCCCTTTCCTAAGAGATTGTTCCACCTGTTAGTGCTGCCCAAGCTTATGGTTTCTGAGAAAAAAAAAAATTAAACAGGCTTCAGAGCATAGAAGAAACCTTGCCACAAAGAATATAAGCATTTGTATTATTTGACAGCAACATGAAGAGCTGCAGAGTGATGTGCAGAACTCTTACATCTTCCACACACACACGACAGATGACCTAAAGCCCCAGCCAGTGAGATAGCTTAGCGTCACACATCTCAGTTAGCTCTGTGCACTGGAATGCAACAGCACTCCATCCAACTGCAGTATTTTGGTACTTGGAGAGATGACAGGACAGAACAAGCTACAGAAGATAGCATTGCCAGAAAACAGGAAAAACAAGATAGCAGCACCTCCTCCCTTCCCTTACACAATGACAAGCCCTCTGTTGAAAAAAAAATAAATAAATAAAATAACAACAAAACAACAAACCAGAGTTCAGGGAAGTTCTGCTTTGTATGGATGCTCAACTCATTCCTGTTAATAGAGTTAGAGGACAAAGAGCCATATTACACCCTTGGCTGCATAACAAGGACAGGCCAGCAGAACCTTTTCCTCTGCAGGCCTAGATGCCATGAGAGGAAAGCAAGTCCTGGCATCACCTTTCTTCTCTTTTGACAGTGTTCTATGAGCAGTAACAGACAGCAAGTCAGACTGAGGACATATGCACACAGTGCCCAGGAACAAACTGCATTCTCTGAACTGAGACGGAGCCTAGCAGAAGGTTGTATAAACCTCTAATCACCCTGCTCAGCTGAGGCACTAAGAGAAATAAGAATGGAAAGATAACAGAAGAGCATTTGGATTTATTGGCAAAGCTAGACCACAAAGAGCCACACCAGTTAAGGAATGTATCAGATTTTGCTGTTCTCAAAATCATTTTGGTAATTCTATATTCAGCAGATTAAGTGTTACTCTTTTATTTCACAGAGACCCAAAGAAAGACTAGAGAATACAAAAGAAGGAGAAACACCACAACTAGGCTAAAAAAATGTGACCGCTCTAAAATCTAAGAGCTTGACTCTTATAAAACACAGTCTTCGTACCATGTTTCATCCCTTGAAAGCATGTGGCACTCAAACATCCCCTGGCCCCAAATATTAGGCTCAATATTAAGTTTCCAGCCATCCCAAATACAATCATACACAAAAAATAAAATAATAATAAAAAAGAAGAGAGGGAACTGTAAATCCATAGCAGTAGAAAAGATTAAGAAATTTCATTATGAAAACATACAGAACTCAAACACACCAAGTAAACAGTTTTCAACTCCAAGTATCTCCCTCACATACCCAAGTTGAATACTGCACTCTGCCATCAACTTTGGAGGGGGAAACAAAACAAACCATCAAGCCGCTGTTATTAGAACTGTGTTACTCACTGCAAGTCCAGGTCTTAATGGGAACAAAAGGAGAAATACAATAGTAAGGAACACAATTTTTCCACATTTGACATAATAGTTGTATGCACCTGAAGTCATTGATTAGGTTAATTTCTTCTCTTCTGGAGGACTTTGATTTCTGCCTTTGGTAGGTAAGGGTTTGATCAACTTGTCAGATCTCTGAGCAGAAATGCAGCAGCCATATGCATGAAGTTAGCTTGTCCTGAGCATAGTTATGTTTCCTTCTCCCAAGTCCCTCTTCCCCACCATCTATTTTTTATCCTACATTTAAAGTAGGATGGCTTAAAAGGTCATCCATTCATCTCACAGCATAAAGGACTATGGAATTCACCTCTAGTCAAAAGATGCAATTTAATTTTTTTCATAATATCCACTAAGTTTTCCCTAGTGAGCTAAAAGCAAAAGTAGACTCTAAGCCATAACTACCACATCTCCCTACTCCACTAAACAGTGCCTCGCAGTAGTGACTGAATCTCCAATTCCCCATGCCTAATATCACTCTTAATTGATTAATTATCAGACTAAGCCAACTAATGGAACACAGCAGGACAATCTCCCTTATTTTCTAACAGGGAAGAGATCACACAGTTATCTACAATCACAGACATCCAAATGGGAACCAATTTCCATATCTTTTCACCTTCCCATGATTTTTATAATGAAACAACAAAACCTGGTCCTAGTGTATAGGTTTATCCCAACTCAAGCTGCATATTCTTACCCAAGAAAAAGTGATACAAGGTACTGAACAATAAGAAGCATCAGCAGTTCACCACTTATAGAAACTCTCAAAGCGATACTAACAAAAGGAGGAGACCAGAATTTGACAAGTTAAATCCCAAAAGGGTGGAAAATTAAATATCTTTTCAGAATAATCCACAGCTTCCTCACCATGTGGAAGAACAAAGAACCAAAACAGTATCAGCCATAGAGAGAAGCAGGAGAGAAGAGGAGCTGTATGAGTGCACACACAAACCGCTTTGCTGGCGAAGGGACACTCAACACAGAGGCATATTTCTTTACAGGTGCCGAGTCTTACTGGCAAACATAAGACATAATGTTGATCATTGTTATCATTATTATAATTACTATTTTATTGTTGTTGTTTTGTTTTGTTTTTTGGTAGTATTTTAATGCTTTGCTCTACTAGCCATTTTTCATCCACTTACCTGAAAACTGAATATACCCCAATCATTTAGGGCAGAATAATTGCTTACAGCAATTCACAGGCTGTATTTTGAAATTCAAAGATTAAAAGGCTGGGCATTGGCAGAAATACTAACTGAAGGCAGCTGGCACTCAAACAAGGCTTCACCTTTTCTCATGCTGATCAGTACCTCCGTCAATTGGTCAGTGGGCTGCCACAATAAGACTTCTGCAAAAGTGGCTGTAAGACTTCACCCTGTATTCTACATTAGTAGTAAAGATAAGCAGGTAGTAAAGCCCTCCATATCTCCAGGTGACATTTGGGAAGGGAAAACAAAAGAAAAATGTCCTGAAAACAGTTTATAGACAGGGTACCTTGTGCCTCCAAAGTGCTACAAAAAGCAATCACTCCCATGAGACGCATTTTAGTTCTGGCACAACAGCCTCTACATTTTTTTCCCTCTCCTTTTTCTCTATAAACTGGTTTCATAGCATATCATTGAAAATACATCATAAACCTCGAACTGAATGCTGTCTGCACAACAAGTAAATTTATATAGAAATTACTGAAGTCTAGACAAGCAATCGTTTCTCTTCCCCTTGTCCAAAACCACTGAAAAGGGAAGCAGAAGCAGCACATTTTGCATCATCAGCAGACTTCCCAAGCTGCAGTTCACTCTACGGTGAAAAGTTAAATGCTGTGATCTTCAATTCTTTAATATTCTCAAAGCAATAACAATGGGTGGGGCAGAATAAGAGAGCATGCATATATCAAAGAATTCAGCTAACGTCAAACTTAAATATTTTCTCTAATATTGAAAAATATATTCGGCACTATGCAAGCAAGTTTCACATATCAAACTAAATACAATTTGTTTTCTCTGTGTGGCTGTTTAACAGTCAGTAGTGAAAGACAGAATGCAGCTGTTGGACAGTATCACGTAACTAAAAGGTTTGAGGTAAAAAATCCTCCTTTTGACTCTTCTGTGCTTATTACAGCAAGCAGGGCCAAAGAGCCCACACAGCAAAACAGCGCTTGTATTCGTGCCAACAGAAAATAGCAATCTGACATTGAGGCAGGCAAGAACAAAAAGAATGCCTTTTATCATAACAGAACGCCCTTCAGTTCTTCAGCAGTGTCTCTCTTACCTGTAAACGAAATGAACCAATTTACACCTCTGCAAGTTGATCTCTATTTGTTTGTTTCATTAGTCCTGTTCTTTGAATTACTGTTTGTACGGCACTTTTTCTGCTTGCAGTTCACCACAGAACAACTTCACACAACAGATCACACGGGAATAATTGGAGCTGTGCAACTGAGATTCAGAACTTCATCATTCCTCAAACTGCTCTGAGAAGCAGACTACACATGGTGCCCATCAGAAAACCTACTCTAGATCTTAGCCATCCATGCTAGCATGACATTCATCTTCAATGAAGCCTCTTCCCAGTGTTCTAGCTACTCTTACTGACATCTTGTTCATTTCTCAGTACCTCATCTCTGCACTGAGCAAAGACTCGAGTACCCCAAAACACTCTCCTCATCACAGCAACCAACAGAACTGCTTCTGGTCTTAAAACCTCACCACTGCCATTACACATTTTGAACCTGCACTACATTTTACTCTTTAAAATTTATTTTTCTCATGACAGTTTAATTCTTTTCAGTCAATATAAACATCTGAAGAGGTATAAAAACACAACTCCATTACATTAAATCGAGTACATCTTCACTGTTTACTATTAGGAATACATTTTAAAAGCCTACCTAAGATTTTCTTTTTCCAGATCACAATTGTTACTGTACCTTAAGCTTGTAGAAAGGAACTCAGCAACCTGCATTTTCTAACTCAAACCAGAACTCAATTAAGATACAAAAATGACCTCTTACATCTTTATTATTACGTAAGTGATATAAACCATCTATTTCCCTGTGAAATAAGCCACCTTAAAAGTTTCAGGTCCACAGCAACTGCATACATTACCCACCAACACACATCAGTACCGAGATTGTTAACATTTAATGGTGACCAATCCGTTAATATTCAAATAGACTTGTCTAAACTATTTTATTATTTAATCAAATAGAATACTCTCACCTTCCTCTTTAATAGCAATAAAAAAAAAAATGCAACAGAAACTTAAAAGACAGAACCACTCTGGTGCTAAAACTTGCTTCTGCCTTCCCAGCCAATTAATTTGATTCTTCAGAGCTATATGACAGTGAGCTCCCTTGGTTACATGACCACCTGTTACTGCATCCCTTCCTAAGATGTCCAAAGGGATTGGAGACTCCTGGTTAAAAGGTCAAAAGCAAGGGACTGCAGATTGAATCAGATAGCTCAGCGCCCTGCTTACATCTTCTGCTAGGTGGAAGTTTCTCTTTCAGGTACACAGAATCATAGAATCGGTAAGGTTGAAAGAGACCTCTAGGGTTATCAAGTCCACTTTTGCTGGAGAGGAACAGGCCAAGTGACTTGAGGTATTTCTCATGCCTCACGGCCACCTTATGAAGGCCACTTGGCTTTCACCAGCCTTTAGCAATGCACAGTTGAAGCCAGTGCACATAAGGAAATGCTTTCTCTTGCCTGCCTCTGTTGCGTGAACTACCTCCACAGGAGCAACAAATCCAAACAGCCTTCCATCCCAGAAAATACAGTAAGCTTGTGTGCATAAAGCTTCAGCTGACCGGGCTGCTCCAACATGATAACCCAACTGTGTAGCTACTCAATAACTGAGTCTATAGAGCTGATGGAAACAAACTTGTATCACTGCCAGCTAGTACATCTTTGTAACCGCATCAAGGTCATTCAAGAGACTACAGCGACAGGGCACACTGATAAACCAGGCTGTTCAAAAGTACTTGGGGACATGATTCTTCCCCTAAGCATGTTCATTTGCCAAGTGAACAGCATATGAAGAAAACTTTCTGAGGTAAAAAAACTAAAATAAAATGCTAATGTTCTGCTATTGCCTGCAAAAGTTACGGTGGTCCATTGCCTGCAGATCTTGGTCAGTGGGTCACCACAGCAGATTTCCCAGGCAACTATCTCACTTTTTGGAGAAAATGCACCTCAACCCTTTTAAGGTTGAATAGTTGAAACAGCCTAAGATGTTTGAAATACAAGGCCTCTAAAGGAGAAAATGTGATTTATTACCAGGTGAAACACATATTTAAGGAAGTTTCGTATACTCTGAAATGAGGCTGGAGTGATAACTCCCTATAGACCTAACCACATGGTCATCCAGTCAGCAACACATACTAGAGACTGTCTCCCAAAGCAACACGTGCACTGTTACTCACTGACATTAACAAGTGAATAACAGAAGCAGAACTTGTACTACCCTATCAAACTATTTGCTTGCCTGGCAGCCGATTTCCCTGTTAATTTACTGGTCACAAATACGGATCTATTATTTCAGGGACCACACTCTCAAGCAGTATGAAGGGACCTTCCACACAGCAATTATATGGGAAAGATAATAAAAGGTGATACACATCCACTCCTTTTCCCTACTGTAACTTTTGTTTGAAATGCTAAGTTTTGCAAATAAAAAAAGAAAAGTGGTCAGTAATAACAAACTGTTGCACTCCATAAACTACCAAAAACCTTTGACACACAACCCCAAACATAACTGATGTAAGGCTGAAATGTTATTGTTAAGATTTCCCCAGCTCCATCCTCCAGCACTCGGAACACCTGCCATGCTCCAAATGTGGCTTGAAGATCACATCCCATCACCCTTCTTTGGTGGACCCCATTAGAGACCTGGGGACACCCACATCACAGGTTCATTGGTTTCTATGCCCTCTGCATAGCTACGCATGTCTATGTGAAAAATGGAAGACCAATCTACACGTGTCATTGAGATGCTGAAGAAAATAATATTAAAAAGGGAAAAATCCTCATCTGAAACATAAAATGAGTCACTGGGAACCAATTCCTTGTACAAACAAGGAGCTGCAAATGAGTGTCTATAACCCTTGCGATAACAAGATAAGTCATGTTCTGTCTGCACTCAGTAATGAGCTACAAAGCTTTCACATTTAGTTCCTTGTTTTTTCCCCTGTAAGAGGCCTTGAGGGCCTGCCCACTACCTGATCCCAACAATGGCTATTACATGAAGCAAAACCAAGAAGAATTACAGAACAGACACGAACTCACATATCTTCAAGCATGCTATTTGGTGTCAAATATTGTTTACGCTCACAACCTTTTATGCCTTTCAGTGTTGACTCCAAAACAGAAAGGAAGTCAACACTGAATGAAACAGTTTCTACAGCAACTTGGTGTAACTGTGGTAGCACAGAGAACTTGTACCTTCAGTTTTACAAAGCAAACAGCCATGGCATTAAGATTCCAGCGTAAGAGGGCATGCTGGAACCTAATGGGCACCTGGCTTCTACAGAGTATCAGTTGTATCTACTTATGACTATGTACTCAACCTTCAAAACATCAGAAATCTGCGCACTACAACAGTTTTGTCCCCACACCCCAACAAATTCAAGACCAAAAAAAATAAAATGGATTTCATGGGAAGGTGGTAAAGAACTTGTGTTTAAGTTCTCTCACTTGAGAAAGAGCTGAATAGGATCAGAATGTTTCCTGTCAAACTCAACATCAATTTCAAGCCTACAGCACAACTATAAATCATCTGCAACAGCACCATGAAGAAAAGTCACCCAAAGAATCTTTCAGCTCAAGATATACTTTTTCTTTTTGTAAATAAAGCAGATTTCAGGGATGCCAGTGGTGAGGGACTTCTATGCATGTATGCCTGAAATGAAGCACCTACATAACACATAGGTGCTCAGTGAAGAGGTCAATAAGACACAAAGACCACTCTCAAATTCGTTTTCAAGAAATTCAGCAAACTCTACAGGAATTTCCCTCCATTTCTTCTCCCCCAAACACAGACAAATGTTCCTAAGACAAATGTACAAGAAACAAACCATCTGGTAGAATACCCCGACCCCAAATATACCCTTCCTCTGACAAAGCACAGGCACGAAGAGGTTGAAAGTCTTCCACCTGAAAGTCTGCAGAAGTGATGTTTTCAGACAGACTGGCTGGAGCACTTGACAAGAAGCTGGTATTCAAGTTTCAGCACTTACTTTTTTATTGTTTCCACATTTCTCCCTCTCTGTTTCACTTTCAGCTTGGAAATGGGGCACTTGGAAAGGGGAGGGCAGCTTTACCTCCTTTTTCACTCATCTGACTATAAACTGGTTCCAACAGGAACAATGTGCTGACACGACATCCAGTATTAAATCTGACATTACAGTATCATCTACAAACCCATAATGACACTGAATGACCTGAAAAAGTACAGCCTTCAAATATCAGCAACCAAACGTCAGCAGCTTTAACACTACATCTCCTGTAGTTCTCCAATTATATCTTACTGAATTTCTGTGGCGTGCTGGCACGACATTGTAAATTTACACATAAAAGATGAAGAACAGATGAAACCCTGAGAACAAAGTTTTCTCACTTGTTATTCTTCCTAAGAAGTTTCATAAGCTAAGCATAGCAGATCCCTATCCTGGCAATTGGATTTCATATTCACAGGACATATCGTTGTCCCAAGGCAGGCACTCAACTGCCTTTAATGAAGGCATTTTAATAGATTATGATGCACAAGGAATATGCCTAGCTGCTCACCAAGTATTTAAGTGACATAGGAGAAAGAGAAGCCTGGACAAAACAAAAACAGCACCAAAGAGTCTTCTCCTGCCCTTCCCATCCATAAGCATCAGCTTCCTCCTCTGCACCTGAGGAGGAGGTGGGGCTGGGAACCACTTCTTTCAGGAGTTCCACCCTACTTTACAGATGTACAGATTTCATTAACAGCTAACCGGCAACACACAGCATTAACTTATTCTGGTATTCATGGCTTTCCATCCACGCTTGTCCCACAGAAAGTGACAGCTCAGGGTAGCTGCTTATAGATATTTCCCGCACCATGACACACTATCCCAGAACTCTGGTTCACTGAATGGTTCACTTTAAAACCACAAAGCTGTTAACCAACATTTTCTCTCCAGTGTCTAAAATGTGGCAGGCAGACCAATGCTTACAAGTTCCCAAGCTTAACAGCGCACTGGTGAAATCACTTTCAGTTTTGGAGTATCATCAACATCATAAAGTTCTAGGCTTGTTACATGAGTAAACTGGAAGGCTCTTCCAGAGAAAACCATTTTTCCCAAGGAGCTGATGCAACACCTGCCCAAGTTCTGATAGGTGCTGTGGAACAACCACCAAAGACTCTCCAGACCAAGGTCTCCTGATGATAGAGAATTCCAACAAGGGTGCCTGCAGCAGCCAGGCCCTCCGGGCCTTATTGGTTACTATTTCAACATACAAATATTTGAGGCAGTGTTTAATGTACAGCAGTTCTCAGAGGTTCAGTGATAAAGCAGAGCTTTGTTCCAGTGACCGCCACTTCAACAATAAGCTCCATTTCAGTGGCTGCCCAGTCTCATTTTATCTGTCTAATTACTCACCTCTCTTGCAGGAGCAGCACGCTATTAGAGCTGGCTGATTATGATTTGATGGCACTTGGAAGATTTACTGTGCTACTCAACTGCTAATTATTATTGCTCAGGCCCACATTCATTTGAGAGGAAAACAGCTGTGTGCCAATTTAAGTTAGAACTGTCCCTTGTTCCATGTGTGAACGTCAACATTTTTGCTTTGCTGAACTCCTTAGGAAGCGAACAGATAAAGGCTGTGCATTTCAATTTGCAGCTCTTCAATGTTGTATTTAACCCATATTTACAGGAGCCGCATGGCTGACAAATCCCACTTTAAAGTAAAAACAGAAAAGCAACGTGGTCAAACACAACACCTTCCCTTCCACTGAGCTGGCAGATGCAATACCTTTTCCTAGAAAAACTGCAGCTCATCCCAGAGAATCTGAAACATGAATGCAAACTCTCCAGTACCTTGGATTAGTGTTGGTCTGAAAAGTCTTGCAAAGGCACATTGCAAGAATCAGTCCCCAGCGCTCAGGGGAGACATTATTGCTCTCTACAACTCCCTGAAAGGAGGCTGTGGAGAGGTGGGAGACAGACTTTTCTCCCAGGTAACAGCAATAGGATAAGTGGGAATGGCCTTGCGTTGTGCCAGGGGAGGTTCAGGTTGGATATTAGGAAGAATTTCTTCTCAGAAAGAGCAGTAAGGAAGTATTGGAATGGGCTAACCAGGGAGGTGGTAGAACCACCATCCCTGGAAGGGTTCAAGAACTGTGTGGATGAGACACTGAGGGATATGGTTACCGGGCACAGTAGGGATGGTTGGACTTCATGGTCTTAGCAGCCGTTTCCAATCTCAATGACTCTGTGATTATACAGCTCACATCTAAGGGCTGCTATGGATGGCCATGCTTGCTGATGGGAGGAGAGGTTCTTCTGATGAAGCACAAACACCCAGCGTACAAGCTGCACAGACAGGTGTGTCTGATAGCATGAGGAGTGGTGGCAGAATCTGCTGTAACGTACTGCAACAAAAGATCTAAGAGCAGATTGACTCTTTCCTCATCCATATTTCTTGCACAAGAACCAACCCTCTGCTGTTGTTCTCCCAGCTGATTCCAATTCTTGACAGCATAACTTTTCTGGAGACATTCAAGACCAGTCTGGATGCCTATCTGCGTTAGGGAGCCTGTTTTGGCAGCGGGGCTGGTCTCCATGATCTCTGGAGGTCTCTCTCAAACCCTACAACTCTGTGATTCTGTAACTGGGGTCACATTATGGGAGCCAAGCACAGGCAGGATGGGCACAACCTGAGCACGACAGGCTCAGGCCCCAAGAACAGCCCGATCTTTGGACCTCATCTCATCGAACACGTTCCATTCCTTCGGAGAGGCGGCAGGACCCCATCACGCTCCTTCCCAGCCCCACGCTCAGGCTCCCGGCTCCCTCCTCCCACGCAGATCCCCACACCCAACCCCGCAGTTTCACGTCTTACATCCACTTCGCATCGCACCCACGGAATCAAACCGGTTCCCGTCGTTTCCCCACTACCCAGGAGGGGAACCGAGCAGCTCCCGGAGGCTCCTAAGAAGTCGCCGCCTTTGTTGCTCTCAACTCGCAGTTTCGAGAGGATGACACAATCTCCAACAGGAGAGAAACCATCCCGCACTTTGCGGAGGTGTCGATTGCTGGAGATAAAAACCCGGCCAAACCCACGCTGGTTCCCATGAGCGACCAGAAAGAGTTCAGAAAGCGTGAAAGAGTCCACGCTGCGATCCCTTCTCTCGGGCGGCCCCAGGCCCCCAGCTCCGCCCGCTCCCTACCGGCCCGGGGGAGATCCGGAGGCCCCCTCCGTCCTCCGCACTCCCTGCCCCGCCTCTCCCCCTCTCCGCACACCGCAGCGCCGTGCCCTGCCCCGCCGCCCCCCGTGCCCGCTCACCGCCGCCTCAGGACCTCCGTGGCCGCCGCCTATGGAGGAGCGCGGGGCGGCCGTCAGCACGCAGCACCATCGCCGCCCTCCCCAGCGCTCTCCACTCCCGCACGGCGCTGATGGGCGGGCGCGGCCGCAGCCGCCTCCTCTCCTCTCCTCTCCCCGCCCCGCCGCTCCCTCCTTCCCTCCCCCTGAGCCCGCCACCACCGCCCGCGGGCACCCACCGTGGCCTCCCCGCTCCGCTCAGCTCCGCCGCCGTCTGTACGCGGGGTAGGCGGCCGCGCAGCCGCCCTCCGCCCGCTCCCTCCCTCTCTCCGTATCGCCCCCGCTGCGGCGGGACGCTGCCGGCACAAGCCCGGCCCTTCCCTCCCCCTCAGCGGGCGGCTAGAAACTCCTTTTTCCCATTCTTTCTTTCTTTCTTTCTCCAGGAATGATGTTAATGCTGGCTGTTCCCTAACTTTGGTCCGACAGAAGGCGGCGCTGAGGGGGAGGGCGATCCCAGAACTCCATCACCACGCATCTAGTCAGCAGCCACGCCACAGTGAAATTGTTCCAAATAAAAAAGCCCCATAACAAACCCAGCCCGTGGAGCAGCTCGCACACAAGGCAGATCTTATTTAGGCTTTGGTGAGGAGAAGGCCTGCTGAGTTGGTTCTGTTTCCACCCCAGACTGAGGATCCCTGTGCCCACCCCTTGTCTGCTGCGGACCCAGTGGCCGCATGGGGGGGTTTCTATATCCTCGGGGGATGGACTGGGGTGGGACGTATGAAAAATCCTCCAGCTGCAGTGAATTGCAAACTTCCTTTCTTGAAAATGAACTTTTTTAGAACGAGAGTGGAAGAACCATTTCTGGTTTATGTCTGAAGCTTTCTTTGTGGAAATAATTCCTTGGGTACTGTGTCATCTGTCTCTTTTGCTGTATTTGAAAATGGGGCATAGAAAGGACTCTATAGGGATATAGGGTCACTTGTTTGTTTCAAAGATACATTATTAATTCAGGTAAAAGCAGTGAGTAAAACAGGACTTATTTTTTACAGATGTGTTAAAGTTCAGCCTGTGTAGCAAGGCAGCATTACCTTCTTGAGCTGGGTGTCTCTGGATAAAGCAGTCTCCTCCCCAAAATGTCACCTTTCTTAAAAGACTGCAAATTTAATGGCAATTTAGTTTCCTCTAAACAAGATTTAGTTCCTTGTTCTTCATCCTGCTAATGGGCATCTGCTTGGGACTCTGTTTTCCTCAGCCATGTAAATCTATGTGTATACCTTCACAATGATCTCATTAGACTACTTAATTTTATTTTATTTTTTTAATTAAATATCTTCAACAAGGAAACTTGGAGATTAGGATCAATGAAAAGCATAATTTCCATCCTCACCTACCGTGCATTTTACAGGAATGCAAATACATGAAAAGCATTGCCATCGCTTTGGCGATTCCTTGCATCACTAAAATAAAGACATCACAAGCTGTGCATAAAGACTGACGCCTCGGACTGTCTCCACTGCTGAAAAATGGAATGGCTTTTGTCAGTATGATAATTCCACCACTTTCTGTGAGTGCTGTGTATGTTTGTTGACACACCAGCACTTAACTTCACATCTTTGTCAGTGCGACATTTTCTTCCGCTGCTCACAGTAAGTTTCCATGTTAGCCACACCTACAGAACTTTAACTTTTCTTTTGCATAGAGTGTCTGGCAAATAAATATACTCCAATTATGCCACCTCAAACTATTGCATCATTTACTCAACACTTTTGCTTAGAAAAAATAAAAGAAAGAAATCGTGTTATTTGCTCTTATTGTTGAAAGCTCTTTAATTCACAGGTGTGCCTTCATGTGTGTCTAGATGGGGGATTCAGGAGCACCACTGTGTTCCTGGCTTGGGATGCATGCCTGGCCACACCTTGGCTGTATATGAGGAGAAAATCTGCACATAAACCAGCACACTCCCTTAATCTTGTGCTTGTGGGTAACTGGGAAGTCAAAAATGGTATGGCACGCTCCATCCTCTTCTGGAGATAGATTGGAGGAAGACTTGGTCTAACCCTTCACACTTCATGATGAAGGAAAAGCGTTTTAAATAAAAAAGGGAACTCAACTCAGCTGCACTTAGGGCAAGTCACACATGAGGCACAAAGCACTTTCCTTTTGATTTAGATTCTCTTAGGTTTTGTCTTTGTATCATCTGAAAGATCCTAAAGAGCTGAAATCTGTGACACTGAAAGAAGAAGCCAAGTGTAATACATACCAGAAAGATGAAGACTCAACTGCAGCGACTGTCTGGGGTTTTCAAAAGTGACAATTTATTCTGGGCACATACTGCTGTCAGTGGGATGTATTTTCCAAAAGCAAATGAGAATGCTGCCTGAAGTTTGGCAGCCTGATGCACAAATCCTTTTCCAAATGTAACCCATTTTTGTATTCCACGGCTAAGTGACAATGAAGGGACACTGCTACAAACACATGATGAGGGTGAATGCCAGTGAGAGAAGGAAGGCTCCAACCTATAATAAAACCCTTCTGGTAGGAAAGCTACTGTGAGATTTCAGGTGTGCTCACAGGCTCTGTATCAGTACAACCACAGAAAAAAGACCCAATACATATTTGGGGTTGTAGTTATGTATGCACCAGGCAAAATAATAATGAGATTTCACTAGAAAGATCCCTCCTACAGTAAGACTTCTGGCTCTCAAGGGTAATCTGCAAGAAAATCTAATTTACAGAAGCTAATTAGCTTTAGATACTTAAAACCAGACTGGTTGAAGCAGTAGTAAATAGACAGCAGAGAATAATCCTGCCCAGACAGAAACTGCTTGTTCCAACAGGTCTTTTCTGTATTCAGCTTTGGAGTCGATCTTAATGAAGGTTTTGTTTGGTACTATTACAGTCAAGAGTTAAATCAGAGCAGCGGAAGTGAGACATTAAAATGTATAGGGAGAGTCAGAGAAAAGGGGTTGTTTTTATTTCAGATTCGAAATTAGATGAAGGGTCACCGAGGCTGGGAAATACACAAAGGCTGTTCCAGGATCCAGCCTCTTCTGAAAAGAAGGGCTCTCGCACCAACAGTAGATAGATTGTGTGGAAGGACAGAGCAAAGTCTAGACAAGTGAGGGGTGTGGGGAGAAAAGAGACCTTTTTTTCCAAAATGTCCACATTTCTATAATTCCATAATTGATGTCTTTCAGCTGGCCAAGTTTTAAAGGCCAGACAGACAATTTGGAAGTTGAATATACTTTTGCTGCAGCTGGCTGAAATCTGAAAGTATTGCATTTATCTTCAATGAGTTCATTGCTCTGCTCCTGCATCTCAGCTTAGCATCATCCTATGTACAAGGGACGGATTGTGTGACTCTTGTGGAATATGTTAAGAGTTTTCTATCTTAAACAGAGAATGACTTGACTTGTGCCAGTGGCAGCTAAATGTTTGCAGCACTCCCATCAAGAAAGCCATTTACCTGTTGGCAATTCCTAGAACTTGGTGACCATACTTACTTCTGTTTTTGAAGTCATGCAATAAAAGTTACACGATGATAGCTTCAGTAAGTGGCTGTCTGCAGGCAAACAAACTGACACTGCTGAATCCAGTCTGAAATCTTGCTTTTCTAAGCTCATAAAAAAGTGATTGGAAACCAAATTTCTTACACTACCTCTTTGGGATCACCAGCTTTTGCTATTTTTACATGTGCAGGTCATATGTCTGATCTTACATCCAATTGTCTGAGGTGGGAATTGAATATACTTTCTCAAGTTGGCAAAAACAGTAAAAAAAAAACCCAACAAACCAAAACCAACAACAAAACCCCAAAACCAACAAATGAAGTAAATACAACTCAAAGTTTTTATATATATAAAGACAACCAGCAGCAAAAGGCTGAATATTGATTGCAAGGAAACACGGTGAGAGAATCAGAGAGTGAAAGAAGTGCTACCTCTAAAAACTGCTGAAAGAGCTACTGGAAAGTCAAAAGGTAAAAAAATAGGAAAATATATCTGATACTGCACTATCCTTAATGGTGCCAGAATGCATTTCCATACTTACAAAAATCTCTTCTGTTGATCTGTAAAAATCCAAAGGGTAAAATTCTCATCACAAATGGCGCTATTCACAGTTCCACCAGAGTATTTACATAGAAATCAGAGGGATTACTCCAGATTTACATTGGCGTTACAGTGACCATAGCCTGACTCTAGAGGGGATAGTTCTCCTTAACTCTACTCAGGCTACAAACTACTGGCATTTGCATTTCTACTCCCATTTGCCATTACCAGCTGGGAGTTAGTTCCACTGAAAAGCTCTGATCCCAAGAAATGCCTCTATGCTCCTGTGAAGCGATAAGGCCATTTTAATGTGCTTTTTGTTTTTTCTCACTTGTAATACAAACACGAGCTTTTAAAAAGTCCCCTTTGCAACAGGATATCTGATTATGTTGTGTTTTTTTTTTTTTTAACCTAATCAAGCAAAACTCATGTTGTTAAATTAAAAGGACCGAGTTCAACCCCAGGGACAGCAGCTTTCCCACAGTTATGCCCACTGAATTGGGTTGCTTTAATTTTGCTGCAACAATTGTACATGCCTGTGCATTGATGCAGGCATTTTTTCAGGACTTCACATTTATTACTTCATTGTTTACTATCACCAAGCTTTCCTGGCAGTATTACTTTTCTTGCAGATCATCATCACTTAGTTTTGGTCTCACGATTTTTAAATCAAGGATCCTTTTAAAGAAGTGAGCTCTGCACACTGAGTAAGAGGCACCCCTCTCATCTTGCTAATGTTCTCTTTGGTTATACACATGCCAACCACTCTAGCTGACTTTGGTGTGAACTGCACATGAGCATCTGTAGAAGTGATTCAACTAATTTTCGGAATCTTCCTTCCTAATTCTGGATCATTTCTGGAAACTTCTTTCCTAATTTTATTCAGCTTTGTCACATTGCTTCTCCTCATAATGTTTTGCTGCTTCATTAAGTGGGATTTATTTTTGTCGTATGAAGCACTATGTAAGACAGTTTGTGCTTTTTATGCTGCTGTCATACTGTGTTTCTACAACTGGAAATCCAGTTTCTAAAACTGGAAACCTTAACAGAATGTGTAGTAGTCATTGTCCCTACTGAGAAATTTCTTCAGTATTGTAGATGGTCGTAAATGACCTCTAGAACAAGTGGAGTCAGAAAACAGTATGCAATAGAACAACAGCATTGGAAGAGTTCCTTGCTTTTAGAAGCCAGGTTATTGTTTGTACTCTATAAAGGGAACACTTGACAATGTGGGTCAAGTTTTAATGCAGTACTTCATTTTCAATTCTGACTTTACAGTTCCAATTATGTAATTTCGTCTGTCACTGTATGCCATTACTCTGCCAACTGTAGCTTCTGCCTCCTGCAACTTGCAAAGCAGTTACTGTACTAATAAGCTACATCTCGCAATGTACATGTTAAGAGAATATTATTCATGTTTCGAAAAGGAGAAAAAACTGAGTCATGACCCAACATATTCAGGGTTATACAGGAAAAACTCAGTGCAAAGCAATGGCACTAAAGATGGTAATTTTTGACTTCCACTCCCATGTTCTTTCTCCTGAAGAGCTGCAAGTAGTCCAGAAGGAATCTCTCTCTTGCTTAATCTCTGTATGTTTTCTTCTGGCTACGCATAGCAAGAGTTATTCATCTGTTTTCACTTCCCTACCTTTCATAATACATCCCATACTATTTTGAATATTAAACATACCCTTTTCTACCTGCAACTGTGGAGATCATTAGGCAGAAGACTATCTGATTTAAATTTCAAAGGGCTTCTTTGTAAACTACTTCCTTATGGTGGAACCACGAGTTTATGCTTTTAAATGAAATCTTTACTAAGCACATTAAAAATTACAGGGCATTGCATGCAAGGAGCATTTCAGGCTACATTTGCAATAGAATTTAGTGCATACAGGTGGAGTCAGTACGCCAGAACCTTCTGACTGTTTGAGCAACTACACATATTTTCATTTTCTGCCAATACATGCAGTCTTTATTCCTTCATCTCACCCCTGCTCTAAAATTTGCATTTAAATGGACATATACACATTTATACATACCTTGAACTCTGCAAGGCTTCCCCATGAAATACCATTTGCTCGATGTTCTGGAGAATGGAAGTACCTGAAGAGTATGGAGTAAGGAGTTGTAACATAGAGACCCATGGAGAACCTTGACGTGGAAGTCTCAGAGATGGCAGGCAGAAGTCGGCCGGCTTTCATCCAACTATTAGAATGAAAAATGTGCTGATTGTTTGAGCAACTCCTTTTGTTCTGACTCTGAAACTCTTTGGCTTGATGCCACAGTCACTAATTTACCACGGACACTTAAAAGTCACAGAAACTGTATCTCAATCTCTTTGTCTGTCAGCCTGTATGCAAACAAATCCGGACATAAAACATCCCATGTATACTTATCACACAACTAATTGCAATCCAACTACTTTGCATTCATAGAATACATCATGTTATGTCAATTACAATCAGCCTTTGTTATTAACTGCGCAGTGACGGCTGAATCCATTAATACAAAAAATAGCAATACACAGTGCATTTAGGTAACATATGGAGCTGCCTTCCTTTTCACAGCGTTATCAGTTCCCAAGCCCCTTATGCATTCTTTTTTTTTTTCAGACAACAAGAGCAATCTACAGCACAGCATTGACAGTGAACAGAGACAAGCTGTGCACTGCCTGGGACACAATATAGAGCCCAGTGAGGTCAGATTGAAGCCCTAGCAGTTCCTTCTGCCTGCTTTTCTCCCACATAATGACTGAAGTGTTGGTGTGACAATCTGAGGAGTGTGCCAACACACTGCCAGGTTTCCTCCTTTTGTAACAAGGCTCCAGGCACAATGCTGGTCTGCTACACTTGTTGAGTTCCATAGGCAGGCATTCCCAGCTCTACATGGCAGCTGTAGAATGGGTCTTCTAATCTAGGTGTCCTCTGCAGGCTTGGACAGCATCTTGTGTGCCATGGAAGCTGAGGAATGAAAAAACAGAGACACCAGTGAGACATTATCTGTCTTTTGTTACCACTCATTCTACTTAGAATAATCTCATTCTAAAATGATAATTCTCAAAGAAGTGTTTAATACCAGTTTAAGCAGGACACGTTATTTTCTTCTGTTTCCTGTGCTAGGATTTGATGGTGCTGTCTACATCTCTGAGGAATTTATCACAGCGCAGGGAGACATCAAATAATTGTGCCTCAGGGAATACATATTTACCATGAATGCAAAGTGTGTCAAAGGAGTATATTCAAATCATGGCATGCCATGACAGTAAGTCACTGAACCACATTACTAGTCCAAGCTGGAGGAAGGATGTACAGAGTTTGTCATTAATGGAGCGTTCTCATTACATCGACCAAGCTATTGCAGGATTACAAATAACACTTAGTATCCTGTGATACATATCTCAGTGGATCTACTTGAGGGAAACTGCCATTCCTCATGGAGAAAAATACTGGCAAATATTTTCCCACACATATTTTCTGATCCTCATATACCAGAGCTTCTCTGCTGAGAAATACCCAGACAACTTCAAGAACCCTGGACTGTTCTCAAACTTAGAAACAGAGCAGTAGTACATTTTTGAGTTGTTGCATTTTTGTGCCCTGTTAAGGGAAGGCTGACCATTCTCAACCTTTAGCCTTGCACAGAAAGTCCATTTCTGTAGTGACCCCCATTTTCCTGACTGTGTCTTTTCATTTTCTGCCAGAACATGCAATCCTTATTCCTTCATCTCAATCCAACTCTGAGCTTTGCATTTAAATGGACATCCTTCATATATTTATATGTACCTTTAACTCTGTGAGGCTTCTCCATGAGACAGCATTTGCCCAGGGTTCTGGAAAATGCAAGTATGTGGAGAGTCTGAGGGAGGTGTTGCAATGGAAAGACCCATGGAGATTCTTGACTTGGAATTCTCATAGAAGGGAGGCAGAAGCTGGACAGCTTTCATCCAATCATTGGAATCAAAAAAGTAGGAACATCATAAGAGTAGAAGAAAACAACATGAAAGAAATTGTCCAGCATCCTCTATTAATTTCCTCTCTTAAAAAAATAAATTAAAGGGCAAGCACCTAAAAGCACTGTGACAAAGTCTGCTGTTAACTTATCTAGTTAATACGACAGTTTAAAATGAAGCTTCAGATAAGGTGTCTGGCATACATCACTGGCTCCAACTCTGGCCTCAGCCATTAGCTGGCTGTGGCTGGGTAGATGTATCTTTTCTATGACAGGAAACTATTTGGTGTCAATTATTTCCTTTACAACTTTCAAACAGAGGCACTGTCTCTGAGGCTTATCAGGGAGAGACTTAAACAAGCAGACTGAACCAATTATGCACATGCAGGCTACAGAACATGTAAGATGACAATTTCTACTTTTTATTTTCATCTGAATGAACTTATTTTTGCTAAACAGCAGTAGGAATTCACATTAGCTACGAAAGGACCAGAGAAAAAGAATCACTTTTTATAGGCTGCGTAAGAATGGGAGTAAAAACATTAATTACAGAAAACTACATTATTTTGAGGTAATTGGAAATGAGAAGAATTTATCTGTTCACACTTCCATGACATTACTTGATTTCAGTGTGAATAGAGTATCCCTTTTTGGAGGGTGGGCTACTTTATGCCAGCAGAAAATTTATCTGGATGAAGATTCACTGAGAAGTAAAGTTACGTAAGCTCAAAAGTTGCCAAAGTGTTGCTGGAGCAACCTGCCCTCTTGGTTGTTAAGTTATTTTTTAAGTTGTCTGATCCATCATATGTGTAAACAAACATGAGCCTGAGGATGAGTTACGTTTGTTCAAAACAAGTACAGTTTGTTTATTCACTCTTTGGAGTTATTCAAGTGACCTCACACCCAAGTCAAATGCTTCTCCATAGGCAGACAACCCAAATCTGGAGGCTAAAACCCAGTGTACCTTGCAGCTGATTAAAAACAAGATACTCTTGCTTGATGGGCCCTAAATCTGAGTTCCATGGGAATTGCTGTGCATAGAACAGTACTCAGAAGATAAATACTGATGCAGAGTAAACAAGGGAGGGCCAAAACCCTCTTGTTATATTGTTTGGAAACGACAAACAAATTAATAGGCAGAAATAGTACAGAAACAACCACCTGTAAGGAGCTCTTTATCATTTGAAAACAGAACATATGTGTGAGCCATCAACAAATCAGCAGCAATGAGGTTGTGTGCATATACTTCTCGACCTACTGCAATCTAGTTCTGGTCAACACAGTACAGCAAACCAATGATGTCGCACCCATGTTATTTTTTACCTAGAAAATCTAGTTCTAAAACAGTTTTTATTGATTAAGTGTATTAGTCTATGCCACTGCAAGTGTCATTATTCCATGTGCCTAAACAATATTCCAGTGTTCATATATGGTATGAAACATAATGAATGCAGCAAGAATCATTTTACTTTAGAAAACTGAGTGCAGTGAAGGGAGAGATGTTGCAAGTGAGATCAGTTACTGATACTGCCATACACATACTGAAGTCAATGGAGCTGCACAGATTAATTGTGCCTGCTGGAGCTCAAAGCAAAGTCCTTTTGACCATTGGTTGTGTAATTATTACCCAAGAGGGGGTCGTGAGGACACTTTTTACTGCTCTGCTGGAGTGTTTTCTATTACAGCAGCAATCCCACAGCAGCTATCTCAGTGTCTTGCCCATTTAGAACTGACTGAACACTCTCAATAATCTTCTGTATCCCAGGTGCACATTTTTCTGTGAAACTACTGTGTTCCACAGACGATTTAAGTCAAGTGACTTAAATGCTCAGGAAAACAAATCCAAAACTCAACCGATCTTTTTGGTGTTGTCTTGGCTGTGCTGCAGAACGAGTGGGGAATCGCAGGGCTTTACAGATAGGAAAAGAACAGCAGTAACCTCTGTAGATAACAGCACTCAGAAGACATCAGAAGGGGAAAAAGGAACACACTGTGGATAACAAAATAGGCATCTTCACAGCCTAAATATATATACGAATGAAATGTAAGTTATGAGAGCAACTGGATTTACTTCGTAAGAGTTTGATGTTGATGTCCAATGAATTTTGGATTTTACTCCATAAAACCTGATTTATTTTTATTGGTTGAAGGAATATCCAGATGGTGTTGAAACTTCAGACACTGCTGGAAATATTTCACTCCTATTTAGTATCCTAAACAAAATTGTAGAAGGACAAGTGGCCAGGGTACAGCACGAGAAGCACTTCTTGTCTTTTACCAGAATGCCTTCCTATTTCCATTCTAATCTGATCTCTCAGAAAATAAAGGTTACAGCTTTGTTTAAACACTATTTGTGAACAATGCCTAGAGTAAAAAAACAAGGTTTCTCCTCAGGGCTATGGTTGTAAATGGGTTTGGGTTATTAGAGACACAGTCATAATCTGAGTACTAAAGAACAGCTAATATTTTCCTGCCATACTCAAATACCAAAGTATTAGACAAAAAAATCAGCAGAATTAATCCTGGCAATAAATTGCATTCTAATCTGGTATATAATGCAGTCTTTAATTCTCTTGTAGAGGAAGAGGCTATAAGCAATGTATCACGTCAAATGTTTACCACTACCACCACCACCCGGAGTACTTGCACAATACAGAGACTACATTATATCCGATATCTCTGATATGCAAGGCAACTTCTAAAAAATTCTCTATGCTATTAACCCATGGGCAATCCCTAGACACGGCTGCACTGCTTTTAATGACAATAATTCTTCTGAAAAGGCAGCATTCAGGAGGTGAAATTTTAGGATGCAGTCAACACCGTGGTTCTAATTTCAAAGGCTTGCTTTGACTTTCAATAATATACGTGGAATATTCATTCAGAGAGGAACTTCAAAGTCTACTTTTTTGTTTTTTCCTTCTAAAAATGTAATTAGTTCAGGATAGGAGACAGAGATAATTCATTTCCTGAAATGAATGCGCTTTTCATGAAGGTCTGGTGGTGAGTGAACTGGAAGTTCCAGGGGTGCAGAGCAGAGGACTGGGCTACCATGTACCTTTAGCACACTGGTGGAGAGAAACTCTGTAATTACTTCATCCTTATTCCAAAACAAAATCAGGCACAGAACTAAATAAGCCCAAACTTCTTCATTTGCTATTGAGTTAATGTGCAGGGGGAAAAAAAATTACATTTAGCTTCAGCAGCTGAACTGTTTGTTTCTCAGCCTCCATCTGTATAGAAGTTTGACCTTTGATTCTGAGCTCCTTGTTCTGCCAGATAGTGAAGGAGGAGGCTTTCTCCTGACTAAGGCTTAAACTTTAAAGGGTACTTTAAAAGGTACAGATACACACCCTGTACTTTTATCACCCTCATGGTAGTCCTTTTAATTGCTATTTTAAGTCCTGCTCAGCCGAAGAACAGTAATTTTCTCTTCCAGCCTCAGGAGCTGCCCACTTCAGTCTTTTAAGTTGGAAACTCTCTGTATGGGTAGGTCAAAGCCACAGGAGTCTGTTCGAGGTGGCCTCCCGCAGGCAAACCACAGACTGGTTCTCAGCCTGTGTGACAAAAAACATTCCAGTTCATATTACTGAACCTTAGGGAGAACAGAATGCGCCAACCGAAGCAAAACTTGCAAGTCAAATTATTTGACCTCAAAAACCATTACCCCCCATACAGCAATTGCTTTCAGAGCACCACACAGAAACTGAGTTCTCCTCTCACGGAGAGGAAAGAAAGCTACTCCTCTGCACTGCACAATCAGCATGTCTGTAATTCACACAGGGGACAAATGTGTGCTGTGCTGACCATCCCTAGCTCTACAGTCTTTGCTCCCTGATGAGCACACCTGTGTTCTAGGAGGTAATCTCACACACAGCCACAGAAGCTTGATGCTACAACAGTACAGGTAATATGGGACCTGGCCTCTGATTTGATATTATTTATCAACCTTTGCTACAATAAGACTGTTGTTCCCAGGTAGCAGGTATTGGTTTGTTCCATTGCTCTTGTTCAGTTGCAGTATTTCCTACAACGGTGATGACTGTGAATGCCCACATGGCTGCTAGGCATTCATTCGACAGCTCAGAACGCTGAACACAGCATCAGAGCTGAATTATGCAGTGTCAGAGCTGTTCCAGCCCACTGCTCAGCAGCCCAGTAGCATATCAGTTCATTAGTCCCGATTAATTGCACAGCTTGGCTACAGCTATTGTCCTGCATTCCTTAACAACCTGCTCTATTTTCTTTCAACATAAAAGCCCCTAAAAGAAACAAATAAACAACAAACTATTTCACATGGAGTCTCAAGTAATTGCAAAAAGTCACTACTGTTAGTTAGTTAATTTGTTCCATTGAGAAAATCGAGCTCTTCTGCAGCTAAAAGCATGAGAAGAAAAGAATGCAAAATATCCTTGGCAGCGCAGTGACCCAGGGGCAACACTGAGGCCGTATTTCAGCGCTGTGTTGTGAAAAAAAGGCCAGCCATCCTGCCAAAATATTTCCAGGGATATGTCCTCAAGTCTCTGCACTCATTTAAAGCAACTACAGCAATACATACCTTATCATTTACCCTTTCACCCAGCCTTTGAACACACTCAGCGCTGCTCTGTGATCTACTAAGTAACACACAGCAGTAACTCACACTTACAGGAACACCCGGAGCAAATTCATTGCCTGGGTTGGAAATTACTAGATTCTGCTTTATAAATAAAATAGAATAAAATAAAATAATAATAATAATAAAACAATGGTTAAGAAATCTATTTGACTTGATAAATGAATTGCAATTGCAAATTAATAGCAATGTTTTGCTTAGTTACACTGAGTACTCCTCCATTTTATTTTCTTTTGTGGGGGAAAAAAAAAGCAAGGGTGCATTTACTGTGTTATGTGGCTGTTGTCTGCATATCACCACTACATCTCCTACACCATAAAAGCAGTTAAAATACTCACTCCCACATACACTTCGCCATGAATTATGAAGCCATTACCTCCCTGCAGCAAGCACGCAATGCTGATGCAGTACCATTTTTTTTCTTGACTTATAATACACCACTCACAGGCAAAGTGACTGGAATTTGGATGGAAACATAATTTTAAGCAGCTTCTCTGACAGAGTGAAATGAGAGATGTGTTAATTGCTGAATGCCATTATCTTTAGGAGAGCTCATTTCCTGAGCTGACAGAGTTAGTCCCTAATAAATAAATGCACTAGAACTTAAAACCTGAAGATGCTAACTCTGTCACTGGGCAAGATTAATGTTTTCTGGAATGTTAAGTTCCCTTTGTATGGCATCAAGCTTCAGCTGTACAGATCTGAAGGAAATGTTGGCTGAAATCAGCATTACTCATGGGAGACAAGTCTGAGTTCTTTGAATTTCAGGCTGCCGCTTGTGACTGTTTCCACTGCTAAAAGAAATTGTTATGGAGATGAGGAAAGATTAACAGTATGACAGCAATGATCTCTGTATACTTTGATGGTACTAGGAGCAGTTGGCATACCCTGCTCCTGAATAATGAGGCAAATGTGACTATATGACACACATCACATTGGAACTAATACTAGTTGGTCTCCAAAGCCACCAACACAGGGAACATGGATTCAGTGGCAGTTTCCCCTACCATAGCATTTGTATTTTTATCTTTCTAATAAAACTCAAGCAGTGATGCTTAAGCATGGCTGGAAAGGCTGGAGATGGTCCATATGCCACCAGGGCAAAGCTCTCCTAAAAGCAGTCCTTGAAGAATAGCCAACTAAATTTAGCAACTTTTCATGTTTAGGAATTGCACTGTGCTAAACACAGTATCATTTATCCATAAAAAAAAAAAGACTCTGCACAGATTACAAAAGGTGCTTTGGTAAGTCAGAAAGCTCTGTCCTGACTTTAATATTGGCAGAAATTGGAGGAAGGCGTATTTATGGCAGCCTCCGAGAATCCCTTTCTGTTAAACTGGATGGAAAAAGAAAAAGAAAAAGCAAACAACAGCACAAAGGCAACAACCAACAACAAAAATGGAGCAAGTACTTGTGGTGGAAGGAGCCTAACCCAAAGCCATTTCTCTATACAATGGAGTTCGTCTGATAATACTACTGCCTGATGGCTGAGCTAACCAAAGGGAAGGGGTGCTTGTTTGCTTAGCATGCCTATGGAGATGCATCTCTATGTTGTCCTGGAAGAAGCTTTCATCTGTAATCTCAGTTTTAATAGAGAGTGGGGAGTTGAAAATTCATAGAAAGTAATTTCCAATTATTTTTTACTTTTATTTTATCCTTTCATTTCCAGGACTGCCAATCAACTGATGATGGCAAAATCTGCACACACCCTCACCTGACCTGTCTGAATGCCACAACCATTGGCTTACTTGCTCATATGAGGCCTTTGTTGTCATCCCCTGCACTATGGGGAGGGGTTTTAATGTATCCATACACAAATTTTACTGGAAAACAAAACAATGTAATGAAAACTTACTGAAAATGTCGAATTGCCCAAGAAACGTTCCAGACCAATGAGAACACGATGCATTTCCCAGCGTTAATCTGGCTGGAGAAGAACTGCAACAAGCAGATGGTTCATGTTCTGGAGGACTCTGATTTTGGCTCTCGGTGGAACCTTCAGCACATTTTTGTTTGCCTTTAGGTGGCACTCTCTGCCCATATCAAGCATCTTCCTCCATCAGGAGAGCAGCTGCGTCCATAGAACCCTGCAAATACCACGTTCAAAGGAGTAAAATGAGTGCAGCATTAACTTGGTAAAAAGGCTCTCCTCCAGTGCTGCAGAAGGTGGAATAACCACGGTTGCCATCCTTTGTCAGCTTAGAAAAACCTGTTCATACCACACACACGCCGATTCTGTTTATGTATGTATTTATTTATTTATCCTGGATGCAGGATGCTCCACTGAACTGATTGCAGCAGAGTGCAAATCTGAAGTAGAATTACAGTCCCTCCCAGTTCAGTGTTGCACAATGACGACAGGGAATTTCTATAGTAAAAGTGGGAGCTTGTATTAATCCTTGTCCTAACTACTTAAAAACCCGGTGCTAATATTGATGGACGAGCTATTCTATCACTGTGTTAATGCCAATAATCACAGCCAAAAAGAGTGACTGAAACTTATTTCATATACTTCAGAAATGGCCAACGACTGTTGAGAAATGACCTATTTGACAATACATACTGTAATTTTATTTTCCCTTCCACTAATAATGTCTCGAGCTTGGGACCAAAGGAGGTCAGAAAAATAAAATCAGCAGGCATGGCTTTGTACCATGCATTTCATCTGATGCATTATCTGATGCATGAGAAAAGAGTATTCAGACAATGCTCTGGCTGCTTGAAACACTGACATTCAGTTAAATTCAGCCATGAAGTTTCCTTATTGGACTCTTGTCCTTGTTAATTCTGAATAGAGGCTGACATTAAGTGGTGTAGAATCTCCAGTCCCCCTGGAAGACCTGTATCCCAAAATCTGCCTCTGGAAGGCAGGCCCCTTTCTGAAGGCCAGGTGTGGGCTGGCATATTTAGCAGAAGCCCAAAGGGAGGTACCACCAGACCAGAACTTCTACTTTAGTTGTGGAAATATTTAAGATAATTACCCTAAATATTAATAATTCTTAAATGAGTTTGCAGGAATCAAAGAGAATTCCTTTTCTTCTCCAGTGTTAGACAGGAAATAGTGGCAGGAGGGGCTCACACTTCAGACTTAGCCACTAGAAACGTTAAAGACCCTGTCATCAGCTCCAAGCTAACGATTCCAGAAAGGCTAAAATCTACATTAAAAAGGACAAAATTACACTTCCTGTAATGAGCCTTACTTAACAGAAGCTCCAGCCTGTCCATTAGGCAGATATATTAAGAAAGCCAGCTGTTTTCTGCAGCACCTAATTACCATTCCACATAAGTGCTTCTGGAGGTGGAAAGGACATCACAGAGAAGCATCAGGAGACAAACAACACTTCTTCCTACCTGGCAGTTCATTTTAAGCTGAGATAGATACTTCCTTAAATCAGTATTTACTTAAACAGCTGAACTTCCTTGCTGTGTGATACGCATGGTGATGTTCCCTTGCAGGCACAGCAGATTGACAACTCAGGCTCCACACTGCACAATAGTGGGGGCTTGGGAGAACATACTGGAAAGCGAGATAAGCTTGGGTTTCATTTATGTGTACTCAGGGAGAGCTTCAGCCACAGGGCAGCGAGTGGAGCCAGTGATAATGCTACTTGCTAAACATTAGCACACAGATAGAAACAAAGCCAATACCAAGCTGCTCCCAGCACAGGGTATCACAGGAGAATTAAAACTTCAGCTCTGCCATTGAATTAGAAAGTGACTCCAGTACACATCTCCCAACAGCCATACTGTGAGGGGTCTGCAAATAGATCCATGTGTTTAAGTGGACATCACAACACTGAAGTGAATATTCACCAGTTTAAGTGTAAATTTTGTTCACTGACCTTCATCCCGTTCATCTGTCCCATGCAGAAGGAGTGGCAGGCTTGCAGAGATTGTTCCATCTCCATCCTTCAGCTCCGCTTCATTGATTCACAGCAGCTCACCAGCACATGACACACCCTAGTCCTCACCAACCAGAGGATGTTTGGGCCATCATGCCAGCTGACAAAAGGAGAACAATTCCAAGGCTGGTCTGCCTCTATAAAGGTACTGCTATGTAGTAGCAAGGAGTATGCTATCAGATTGCCATGCTTAAATACAACAGATTTTGTGGAATTTTGGCCTCAGGGTTTATTTGAAGAGAAATCACACTCACAGCTTCAGATAGGGATTCAATGACGTGTAAATCACTGAAACCATAAAAGTTCTAAAGGTCCTAAAAAGGGCGAACTTCTCAAGAAAAGATAGATCTTCAAGATTCTCAAATATTGGCCAGTAAAAACAATGAGTGGCTCCCCACCCCTCCCATTTGGCAGTAAGAATCACAAATCCAAATTTCCCTTGCCACACGCACTCAGAGGTTTGTACTGCATTTTAGTATAGGCGATCTCTGCATACACAAAGTGGGAGAAGAATAAACCTTGAAAGCTCTCCTGTTTTAGCAAGTTAGAGAAAGAGCACCATTTCTGTACGTTAACTTGGAAGATCACTTAACTATGGACTTGTGAGAATTTCTCCCTTGATATTGCATACAAGGTACTTAAACCCATTTTTTTCCCATAGCCCTTCCCAGACTCCTTTGTTGCTGCTTTCTGAATGTCACGATAAATCCACACATAGAAACGTGCTTTGTGTATGGTGGTTTGACTCACTAGGAGGAAGCAGAGATCTTGTGCAAGAAGGGAGGAAAGCCATTTTTTTCCCTAAAAGGCTCTGTTCTGTTCTTTTTACTTGAAACAGAGTGAAATGCCTACAGCTGTGTGAAAAATCAGCCCCAAACATTGAGTGCAAATGGTGTGTTGTTTCTTTTCATTCTTTCTTTCATTTGCTTGGTGTAGTTTTATAATACATATTTTTAATGGGGGACAGAGATGGGAGAAGGAATAGCTGTTAGATGGCAGCTTTCCTTCCTTCTGTCCCATCACCTTGCAAATTCTTCAATATTCTTAGGCTGTGAACCAAAGGAATAAACTTAAGCTGTGTGAAATCAAAGAGTCCGATTGGTGCCCTTACGCAACCTTAGCCTTCTAAATGCCTTTTAAAATGAATGGACGCTGACAGGAGTTAAGCCTATGGAATGCATCAGCCAAAGAACTAACTGGATTTTGCAAACTTGACAGTTTCTGTGTGTTTACAGCTGAGTCCTCTAGCAAGCACTACAGCAACAGGACCAGCAGGTGAACGTACTTTGCCTCTTTGTCATTGACAACCCTCATGCCATTCACATAGGACTCCAGAATACACTATTTTAATTAGCAAAGCTTGTTGTAAAGTAAACAACACAAACACTCCTTTTAGAACAGCCACGGTCTCCCCTGCTTGGCATACATACAGGCTTTTTTGGCAAGGAAACATTCAGACAGCATGAGGTTCACCTCCGTGCATGGCCCCTGGGCAGCCCATGCACCGCCTCAGCCCCCAAGAGCTGCTCTGGGCAGGAGCATGCGGTGTGTGGCATAGGAACCAGATTCGTACACCTTTGCTCCAGAAATAAAACAGTCCGAACCCACATCTGAAAAGCTCAGCAGTTTTCCCCCTATAAGGTCATAAAGGTGTAATATAGGCGTCATGCATAGAGTACATACCATGTTTAACCGAGTCCTGTCCCTGCGTGACTTTGAGCCCCAGTGAGTACAGATGCACAGCACATTTAACGGAGCCCTCAATCAATATGGTTTGCTGCATTGTGCTGTTTATTGGGAATGCTGCAAAGTCATCCAGCCGACAGGAGCCAGGGCAGCAGTAAGAAGTGTCCTCGAGAGCAGCTCTGACGAGATTCCTTCCAACACACGAGGAAAATGAAGTTCCCATTGTAGTTTGGTAATTGCCAAATGAACAGAAATCAGAAATAAGTGATGCAACATTGACCCATAAAACAGGGATGACAGAGGCAAATTTCTCCCCTGTACTCTGCACAGGGAACAACAGACAGTCAAAAACAACAGGGTAAGAACAGAACAGTACAGAAACAAAGCTGGATCCTTACAGGTGTCACTACTGCAGTCCATTGGTGCTGACACTGCTTTCAGCCATCACCGTTTATCACAATGTGACACATCTCCACTCCCAGTCTGGGTTCTCAACTGTTGTTGATTTTCTTTTGTTGGATGAGTTTTTTTAGTTAGCTTTTTTTCTTCTTCTTCTTCTTCTTTTTTTTTTCTTTTTTCTTTTTTCTTTTCAAAACTATGTTTATCAACACTGATACATTACAGACCGTGTTGGTTATACTCCAAAGTCTGATCATGCAGAACTACAGGCAGGTGCAGCTTAGGTCTTGCTACAGGACGGACATGGCAAGGTGAACAGTTGGTTTGCTCATTAAGATCTGGAGCTCTGTTACTGTTGTGGCTTTAACGCATACTGGCCAGAAGTCCCACTTACTCCATTTACTAACTATACATGTTTCTATATGTACACTGAACCCTCCAGCACCCTCCTTTGCAGCATGTGGCTGACACAGGAAAAGCTCAGAGGTCAACCGTGTTGAGGCATACAGTGGCCTTATTGTAAAAGATCAAACAGAAGTCGTGTGTTGATTACATATTAGTTACAGAAGAAGAAATGTCCATACAACTATATACATCATAAATACCTTGCTTTCCAGTAGACAGGAATGGCCCCGTTCAGTGAAAATTAGTAAAGAGACAGGCGTACCTGTCCAAAATGACAAGCATGGGAAGGATACACTTATTTCCCAAAATGACTGTCCTCCTTCAGTATGTGCTTTTCAGCTTTTCACCCTCAGGTAAGAAGGCACCAATAGCCTCAGGTGGAGTTTTTCAACATTCTTTTGTCGAATCAAACCCTCTTTAGTACTCAAACTTGCTATTCAAAGATCCTGAACAAAAATGAAGTTAAACCATTCATTTCCTGCAATCAATTGTTAATTAAAAAATAAAATAAAAAATTAAAAGGAATAATAATTAAAAAAATGGCTGCGCTGGCAAAGTTGCTAATACGTTCAGCACTCGGTTCTATGGACAGCTCTATTTTCCAGCTCATCAGTGAAGGTGACATGTTCATTATTGCCCTGCGCCCCCGAACATCTTCCTAATTAAGACATTACTTACTTGTGGAATATTCAAACCTTGTGCACAGCAATTTTCTTTTTTCTGTGTGCATGTATGTGTGTGAACAAGGTCACTGTGAGCCCGCAGTCAAACAACTTTCTTCATGTCCTTGTGAGGTGGTGGAAGTTCAATAAGCACAGACCTCAGCTCCTTGAAGATGTGCTGCTTTGTCACAATTACACTATTTATCCACAGTGAGAATTTGGGTCAGTTATGAGTGCAACACCAATGTTCACCTGCATGCACTCCGCTTCTTTCTTTCACACACATACACAACTTACATGTCAAGTAAAACACTCAGCCTTTCCTTTTAAGAGTACTAAAAGGAAAGGCTGATTCTCCCCTGCAGGTTTCCTTCCATAGTGCTCTCCCTAGAAGCACACAGAATTTGCTGGGAAATTCATTGTTTTCATCTCACAAACTTCAGGGGAAAGAGATCCTCATTATTCCGTAAGCTTGAATTCACACAAAAATTTGAAAGAATGGTAAGCATAAAAAGAAACTGATCTGAAATTAGAATTATTAATTCTGATCACATAAAATCCTGCTACATTTGTCAGACAAGTGGCTTCTAAAGGTTATTCTGAATTAAAATATTTTTACTACGTTTTACACAGGTGGTGAAATTTGCTCAGCCTGACTCCCTTCGGCAGTTCTAATGTTGACTACCGGCATATTTCCATGAGCCAATAAGTTGGGGGAAAGAAGAACACAGTCCTAGAGATTCCTAGAGGCACACGGACAGATCTCATCTCTTCATGATTATTAGGCCAAATTCGAAAAGGAAAGCTATGTAAATGAACGTATATACCTATGATCAGATTCTGTTATAAAAGTACAAGAATGATTTAGTAACATTGCCACCTGGCTTGCATGATCTCCTGAGGCCAGCCAGCATCAGGCTGGAACTGATCAGTGCCAGAGGATAAACAGTAGAGCTGTAGGGAAGCACTCACCAGGCTTTATGTTTCATTCTTTCTTTCTTTCTTTGACAAGTTACCGTGCTTGCACCCCATTTTGAGCTCTCCTTTATATATCATAAATGCCTGTATGTATCCACGCTGTGGAAATCTGAATAGTGTGGGTGGGTTCCCAGCAACAGCATCATTCAAATACTTCAGCTTGTGACCAATCCAAATAAACACCTGAAATCACTGAATACGCATTATATGCTGATGGAATACATATACACTATTCTGGCTGATGAGTGAGCACCTGACGAGTGATGTCAAAATCTACCACTGCATTGAAAATGCACACAACCTTCTATCAGCTCAAAGCAAATCAATGCTTTCTCCTCAGTTAAACTCATCAGTAAAAAGAAAAGGGAAGGAAGGATGTCTCTCAGGAGCAACTCTGACTTAAAAACAAGCTGCCATTGCTGCACACCTGCCAAGAGGCTGCTGGCCATTTCAATACCTCAATGCTTTGAACAAACCACCATTACACCTCCATGTTACCAATTCTTTGTGTCTCTGTAATTACACCTACTGCTGCAAACTTGAGAATGAGGTGAAAATTGTTCCTCAAGTCATATGTACTGACTGTGTAATGGAAGAGGTAGATTTGGAAGGTCACTGTGAAGGAAGAAAAAAGATACATCTGCTATGATCACATTGCACAGAGCTTTGGGATAGTAAGGAGCAGGACCTGAAGAGAAGGGCCTCCAAATTCCAGGATCTGAAAGGAATATCCTGTCTGCACCTTAGGATAGCTACAGATTGTCACCAGTGTCATCCACATTGGAGGGTACACACTCTCCTGTAGGATACAGTTGACAGCAACAACCCACAGACACAGAGGAAACACCCCATGTGGTAGCCAGGGTCACATGAGGACCAAGACCAAAAGAGACTATTGCTTTGTGTTATCGATGGCTTTTTTCTGGTGTCCAATGTGGACAGCCCTAAGTCTCCTCCCGCAAACAGAGCTTCTTTAAGAGGAGATGAACTCATTTACTGTCAAAACCAAAGGCAGCCATTGTTATGGGCCCATTTCAGCAAGGCACTTCAACACGCGCTTGTGTTGAGCACTACCAAACACAAGACAGAAGCACGTGCTAGTTGTGAAACTTGATACCCATGTGGCATCCCTACGGTAGCCACAGAACATTTGTGCAGCACTGTTGTTAGCAGAATTGGCTGCTGGGAACACAGCTGTATACATTCTATGCTATGGGCTCATTCATTGCCCATCTGCAGAACATATCCTGTGCTTCCCAGGATATGCCCAGCACCCCTGAACCCAAACCAGACCAAATTACGCTAGGGGACTCAGTAAAACATGGGAGATCTGCAAGCACGCATCCACTGTAAGTGGCCCTTCTGCTATCGTGTCTGTCACATCTCCATAACACGGCTGGTGATGAATAGCATATTCCTCATGCTGACATTCTGCATCTGTTCAATTTTTGCCCTTCCTCTTACATGCAGCCCTGCCTCTTAGCATTTTCTTTGGGGCAAGGGGTCAAATAACACACTGGAACGGTGCAAATGAAGGAATGGGGAAAAGGTACTGGTTATCTAAGTACTATTTATAGGTATGATGACTTAAATCTGGAGGCGAGACATTTCATTATTGCTAAGAAGTCACTGTGGTGTTATTGCCTTCATGCCTACAGAGCATTGCTGTTTGCTTTGATTACTTTTATGATCACTGGCATTGAAGTGAGCGTTACATCACCAAACAACAACTTGATGCTTCATGGCTTAAGAAAGAATATTGCTAACAATTTTAGCAGTGGTAAATTATTGCTTTCACAGTTACTCTTATGAGTTTTTAGAAAATCATAGACCTAATTGTATTTTTGCTTTCTTTCCCCAAAATCAACCAAAAATATCCCTAGAGGAAAAAAACCCAACACATCATGTCCTACTACAGCACAGATCTGCTACTAGGTCTGAAATTACTTCATATGCACTCTTATCTTCCCTCCTCAGCATCCTGGAGAGAAGATTAATTTCTTGTTTTCTTCCCTTTGAAGAAAATCTGACCTGCTACTCCAATTGTTTTCCTATCCTACAGCAGAACAGCAGGTGTGTGAGCCACCCAACAGAGCAAATATATTCCAGGAGAGCGGAAAAGGATTTGTAATACTTCATAACCGGTGAATTTAAAGTATCCAATAAAGTATTCTGAACAATTTTTCTTGTTGACTTTTGGAAAAGCATTCCACTTCTGTGGACCCACTATACGCACCTTTTCCATATAACACAGCTGGTAACACTTCTGGAGAGCTGGATGGCTTGTCACAAGCAAAGGAATGGCCAAGGACACCCAGGGAAGGGTGGTCTTTGCTCAGTGATGGAGATCCCTGCAGAGGAATGACGTAAAGGAGAAACCATCTCTTGGCCCCAAACATGCTGAGGAGGGATGTAGATATCCCAGTGCTGAATTCAGTAAAAACAAAGACATACAAAACTAAACACTGAATGTCCTTTTGACTGCGGTCTGTCTGTTCCCCAAGCCCTATAACATCCCCTAACACACAAATATACCTGGAACTCACAGCAGTGAGTCTCTCAATAAAGAAAGATAATTCACTGAATGTGGACAGGAGAAGCTTGCTTCACAATACAAACCTCTCTGAGCATACACATGTACAAAGAATTTCCATTCTTGCTCCCCATGCCTTGCAAAAATACATGATGTGCTTCCTTCCAACTTGCTCTTACCTGAGAGTATCTGCTCAAAAATCAGAACTCTTCCCAATATTCACAGACATTGTGCGAAGCTCTGCAGCACCATCCTCCAATACAAAGTGCCTTTGAATATATATATCAGCAAAAACGTTGGTGCTACATCTTCAAGGGTCTGAGGGAGCCACAGCTCAGTGTGGTTATTTTCACTTCCACAAATGATTGCACAAGCTGTGCAGCCTCATCCATGACCAAGGACATGACATATACATGGGTAACAGCACCCATGTATGTATGCTGCTTACCTGAAATGGGCCATGTAGTTGTGTGGTGCACTGAGTATGTGTGCAGACTGATGTCTTCCTATAGGCATACAGCTGCACACACAGCCAGAACTTTACTGGTGTGTGTGTATGCTCTTCATGTGTGGGGGAAAAAATGTATGTGTATCCCTATCTGTATATCCCTAACTGTATATCCATACCTGCCCCAGGGAGCAGGAGACAACAGAGCAGGGTGAGGGCAGATCCGCACTGGTGTGTTGTGAAGTGGCACTGCGCACCTTGTCATGCCAGCGTGAGAGGACAGCTGTGGGTCGCTGGTTTTGCAGCCATTAATTTTGCATCTTGTAAGGGTGGAAAAAAACCAAAAAGGATTTAAAGAATCCTTTTCCTCCCCCACCCCAGAAAGCATCATTGGAAGAAGACCAAAGCAGAGCAACTATGAGTTACATACACACTTGAGCTGAGCTGCATTACATAGCTCTGTAGGAGAAGCAGGCGGAAAAGATTTGTTTGTTTCGTTTAAATCTGTGCATTTTATTTCCCTCCGTCCCTTAGCTCTGTTGCTTTCCCTCTGGATGCTGTCACCCCCTGAAGAAGGCGGGGTTCCGCAGGCAGGCGGCTAGTCACCTGCAGCACCCCAGTGGCCCCGCCGACGCTTCCAGGCTGCTGTCCGTGTCGGACGCCAGCGTCTGATCCGTGGACATGGAGGAGATGTCGTTGGCCGATGAGGATGGGGGGAGGCTCTCGCTGCTGTTCACTGCTGCACCTGTGCTACGAAAATGAACACCACCGTGATTCAACCCGAAACCTCAGAACCTCTCACAGGTCAAATAGAGGAGAATGCAACCCTGTGGCAATGTTCAGAGCGTTCTGAACAACATGAGCAGAAAATGGGCCCTACCGGCTTCAGACATTGGGTAATGTCAGATATTTTACCCAGAAAATCTCTTCCTCAGCAGTCTCTTTGAAAGGGGTACAGTTCACGCCATATCCTACCCCTTGGTTTCTTATCAAGCCATCTTATTGTGCTCAACGTCCCATCCTTGTCACTCCTTAACACTTCTTATCAGTCTCCTCAGCGTTACCAACACCCAACAATCAGATGCCATCTGGGATTATGTGGGTTATCAGCATGAGGACTCAAAGAGCAAACTAACAAGCAAACCCAACCATGCAAACACAGCAGCCCTCCAATATGTGGGCTAGCATGAGATCATATGGTGGCAATGCAGACACAGGAGTGGGGAGGCAAAGCTGCTTTGTCTCTTAGTTAAGGACCAGGTGCCCAAGTCCAGGATTTTGGTTGTGACAGCATTTTTGTGCATCACAGTTCACCTGTCCTCTGAAAAATGACAGCATTAACCTTCACAATCATTCTGACTCTGCAAAATGATGAACCTCCATGAAGTTATCAGTAACACAAGTAAACATCTATCATAAACATAAATATTATTTACCACTGTTACCAGGGCAGCTCAGTCCCAAATTCCAAGCAGACCCCATTTCAAGCATTAACATAGCACTGCAGTTCCATTAATAAAGCTCAACCCACTAAATCACTGAATTGCCCTGAAACCTCTGAAGTTAGTCTTCGTAGCTTCTGGTGCACCTGAATGCTTTATCTGTTTCTGTTTTCTTTCTGTCAGCACAGAAAGGAGACACAACTGCGCCATTCACTGGGGCTGAGTACCTGAAGGAGACGGCTGTCCTTTTACTACGCCATTTTTCGTTTTTTCTTCAGAATTCATTACTTCTTTGTAGATGAGTTCTGGAACAGACAATTCCAACAGTTACAAACAAGAACAGTACCGGTCATCAGCAACAACAAAATCCTCTGATGCCCCCCATAGTCCAACCCTATCCTGTCCTCCTAAGTTCTGACAGCTCTGCTCACATAAAACCTCTCTCTTCCATTCCTCTCCGCTACTGACAGCTCTTCTTGGAGCTGTATTGAGACAAATAGGGCTACGCTAGAACACATTCGTTGTTTCACGCTGCTTTAAGTAGAAATGGAGCAGTACAGCTTTGCTATATGAAAAATGATGGCGTATCTTCCTGTTAAACCAGCACCCCGTTTTCTAGGTGATAGCATTTAAATGAAACAACATAATCTGCACCTCCCTTCTCAATGCTGATCTGTGCTGACAATGACAGTACCCAGGATATTCGTATCTGTGAGGGCTGCTCCAAAAGTAAGGCCATGCAGATTTTCACAAAAGCAGCATGCAGGCTGGCCTCATTGCTTGTGAAAATGCATAAGTAATGAAGGTGACTACATTGAAAAACAGCAGGTTTTGAGTTGTTGTTGTATCTGTTGTAGTTTTCAAGGGAACAAATCGAGGCATTGCTTTCAGAGTGACCTATGCAATATTTTCACTATCAAGCAGCGGTTCTTAGGGCTGGGCTTGGTTCTTGATGCCAGAGGAGTTACGCAGACACACGTGGGATGGGACCTCTCCACCTAACTCTGAGCTGTGCGCACCTTTCCACTCCTCAATGGTGTGCTCCCGCTCGTCCAGTTGCTTGTCATAGATCTGGGGGGGCGGCTGCAGAAGAGGAACAAAACTGTTCAATATATTTTTCACTATACCATAAATAATTAGCACTACTTACTTGGGTAAAGATAAATTTTCCTCCACACATTATCCCATGTGTGCAAAACACCCAAACATGAATATTAGAAGTGTTAACATCTCTGGAAATCAGCTCTTAATATGGACAGTGCTTCTCCCTCATCCTCTTCAGAACATGAGGCACAGCTGTGCTGCAATGGGATCTGGTCAGTGCTGCCATCATTCTGCTTGTGCCGAGCCCATAAATCCCATATGCAGAACTTTTGCACAGGCAAAGGACAATCAGAGCACCAAACAGACAGCAGTCCAGAATAACTCGCACTGACATTTTTAAGACTGTGTATTAAATACCATAGCTCATGAGTAAGCAACCTTTGGGTCCACCTGGGCTGTACTGAGTGAAGAGGAATTGTTTTGGGCCACATATAGAACATAGACTATAGTTAACGTAAACAAGGAACAAAAGATGAGACTAGTGAGATATTTGACCTTGCTCTTGTGAAACTAATGCATCTGTCAGGTTACATGGAAGTGGCTGCAGTTCTAAGTTTGCACTCCAGATTGATGAAACTTTTTGTTTTTTAAAGAAAATAAGCACGTAGAGTTAAAGGTTCTGTAGATGGCAAAGCCGTTCCCTACGGAGCACCTCTGAGCCATGTATTGTGCAAAAACTCACACAGTAAAAAACTGGTGGTTATTTTGTTGTTGTTCTGCAGGGATTGGGGCCTTATTTTCCCATTGCTATCAGTTGGATTTCTTCCACTGCAGATGGAGCACTCTTTCCATACACCGCTTTCAAACACCTCTGAGTTTTTACCTATGCATGCTATTTCATGTCCCATAGCCCAGGAACACACATGAGCCCATACATCATCATCCATCATTTTAGGAATTTATGTCATAAAGCACCATCCCCACGTTTTTCCAGCCTGCAGCACAGAGCTGCATCCCACTCACCGCCTCCACCTCGGCGGGGTCGTACCAGACGTTGATGTATGGGTGCTGCAGGGCCTCATCCACTGATATGCGCTTGGCTGGATCAATGACCAGCATTTTGGACAGCAGGTCCCGAGCTTGGCTGGCTGCAGAACAGACAGCATGAAAACACTGTGATTGGCACCAAAACTTATTGTCCTCAGGGAAAGATTAACTGGGTTATAGGAAAACCAGAGCCCTATATGCATGGCGAGCTCTGTGATGTGCCATGATTGATTTTACCTGAAGATAACACAAAGCTGCGTGCCTATAAGAATAGACTCAGCTTTCCATAATCTTTTTTTTTTTTTTAAAGTTATTATTGTTTGGCATTTTTAATAAAAACTGCCTAAACCCACATGAAAAACACCTGCAATTCTTACTACCGGTGCTGTGTACCAAGGAACCCCACACTCAGAATAACTTACTCTGTAGCACGCTACAGAAAACATGAAAGAAAAAAAAAAAAAAAAAAAAAAAGGTAAAGAAGAACATGGTATAAAGAGTAACATATCATCACTTCTCTCATCTGATGGTAAAAGCAGTATCAAAGGGAACTGCCGATATTATTTGGAGAATTACTGAAGCGGGACACGGGTTAATACAGCAATGCAGAAGCAGAATTCTTTCAAGGCACTGTTTCTTGTTCTGACACTGCATCCTAAAAGTGGCACTTGCTGGTGTTCAAAACATCACAAGACAGTTTGACAGTCATTTCTATTCATTAGTTCCAAATCCAGTCCATTATTTGAATTTATTGGAGGAGGAGTAGGGAATTCTGTGTGTTCCAAGCTGTTTGCTCAGGCCTTTTCCTTTGCCCTCACAAAAGCCATGCCATGAAGCAGCTGTTAACTGGAAGAGTAATAATTCTGGATAATGTGCTGGCATGCACCTTGCAAGCAACCGAGAGCCATTAGGGGTCACCCCTGTAAGTACCCAGAAGAACCAAGGAGATGCAAGACGGATGCACGGTACATGTTTGTTCCAGATTGGCAATGAGAAGTTCTTTTGATATCAAACACACATTAATCACTCTTTCTAATCAACTGTCTAACTCCTGCTGAGTAAACCATGGCTTCAATACATGATTGAAGTCATTACAAAACATATCATATATATATCACGGAGCAGTATATCCAGTAACATCATCATTAAGTCTTCCTGACTGAATGCATTAAATGCAACAACAGAGAAGAAAAAGTGGAAGAGACTTCCCTTGCATGGTGGCTGCTGACATGTGAACCATGGTACATACCTTTGAGTTTGTTGTGTTCTGAGTCAGCTGGGAAGAGCGAATCAGGAAACAGTTTGGGGAAGGTGAGGCCAGCGTACTTGGGCCGGTTCTCCACGTAGTTCCGCACTGTTGGCTGTAGCTTCTTCATGAACTCTGGGCAGGGCGTTCCCAACTGCTCTATGACTTTATTCCACTGGTCAATATCTGGACATTGGGAGTTAAGGAAAACCCAACTTTTCTGTATGACCATTCCCTGGGAATCCCCAGAGGTTCCCACTGCCTTCGTGTAGCCTCTCTGCAGGTGCTCATTCCTTCGTCATTATGCCCCCAAGTCCTCCTGTTCAACAAGGACACTGCTTTCTCACACATCTGTGAGCACTGCAAACATACAAACCCAACCAGAAGTGTGGGAGTGACAGATGGGAAAAAGGTATTAATGCTTAGGAAGAAAATATATTACATGCAATTTGTATTGAACTCTTTGGTTTTCTCCTTCAGAGTTTGTTTCCTTGAGCCAATCATCACACACGTGACAGATGACCTGTGGTTCTCGCAGTCACCCTCAAAACAGAATTTACCTTGCCTAAAAAAAAAAAGTTAAGTGTATGACCAGAACCACAGCACCATTTCTACATCACACTAATTCATACTACTAAGAATTTGATGACAAGGTAAAAAAGCAAGTGTGGGGGGAGAAGCACATGCAGACATGGGAACATTTACACTATGAAATGTGATCGGTGCTTAGGAAGCACCTAGGGGGAATAAGCTTTTATAACATCCACAGCTTTTCAGCACAGGAGTGGTGTTTGTATTGCTCATGTCTGCTACTGTTGTCATAACTGTGGGGGAGTCTATCAAATACAAAACACGCTTCCTCACAATCCAGGAGAAAATGTGGACCCACAGGATGAGGGTAACAGAAAACAGAGACCAGTGGGCAAAAAGCAGACTGCTGGTGCTGCAGCTGCTTCAGATCTTCAGAGAAATGACCTTGTTTAGTGAAATGGAAACCAGGGGATCTCACATACTTTGAAAACTCAGCAGAGACTTAGCTGGGCCTCTCTTGAAACGTCTTCTTTGAATACTAAATAAATAAATTGATAAATCAATAAAATAACACATTTAAAAACCACACCTATTCAAAAGTATTTGAAAGAATAAAACTTATGCAAACACCTTTTCCTAAACAGAAAACTGAAGGATTTGGGGCCACGGCTGCTCGAGGAGTGCCCTGAGTGTTTCATAAAGAATGCGAATAGAAGATTAAGGGTGACACTGTGGTTTGTGGATGTGGCCTTTCTGAGGAACACTCAACTTTGGCAGACAGGAAAAAACAAGTTTTGGTCACCAGAACTGGTTCTGTATAACTGAGCCATCCATGGGGATAGTTGGGCCTCTTCACCATGCTCTATATATGTCACCGCATGTTTCCCCTACCCAAATACAGGACTGAAGAAAACACACCAGCTATGCACACTGAAACTGCACTGAGGAGAGAAGGTGGTCCAGGCCCTAGGTTTATTGGCTGATGGTGGCACCAACCAACACAGTTTCTAATGGAAAAACGTAATATTTTGAATGTACAATGAAGAATTTGTAATAATAAAAAACCCCACAACACTCTGTTTTCACAAAGAAGCCAGCTATCAAGATGTACAAGCTGAAAGTTCAATATCACTTTTGCTCCCACTGATGCAATTATAAATTATATGTCACAAAAACTACATTTTTTCCTTCAGCTGCACTGCAGCCTTGAGCTCCATTATATTCCTGCAAGTATGCAGACAGTAAGGAAATAGAGCTTGGCTATGAGGGAAAACTCACAGTAAAATTTCATGGTAAGAAAAAGAAGTAATTTCTACAGAAACTACTCCTG